>NC_050480.2:61201390-62619611 GCF_012460135.2 Molothrus ater | reverse complement strand
GGAGCTCATTCTGGCTCTGCTCCAGACACTGGGAAGCTGGAACAGGTACTGAGGAGGGAACACAAGTCAGTACTCATAAAGGCAGAGTCTCCCATCTTTTCTGAAGTTGTATCCATAAAAGCCATGTGCAGTATCAGGCAAAAAGCTGGAAGAACACCAAAAGTCAAAATTTTGATAAAATGGGTGTGACATATTTTAAGAATTTTAATAATTACTTGGTGTAATTATTTTTAATAATTTGGTTATTTTGATGAAGATTTAATAAAGAAAATAATGAAGATTTATGCTTCTGAATTCACTGCCTCTGACTCAGATAAATAAGACTCAACTTTGTCTTACAGAAAAGCCTGAGTGAAAAGAGTCTGAGTGAAAGCAGGAAACAAAGGGGACTGGATGTAACAGAAGCAGACAGTGAGCATGGACTAAGGTGTGTTGGCAGCTTGGAGGCATGCATCTCCATCCAGTTCCTGGCAACTTGCTCGAGTGGTTGGCATCCAGGGACCAGGCTGCCAGACAGGGCAGGGAGTGGTGATGAAGTTTGTATTAGCAAGCATATTTGTATTCTGAGTCTCAGAAAGAGGTTTCTCTGGAGGTGATAAAGAGGAGCTCTGTCTGCTGGAGTTAGGCAACAGTAAATACCTGTCAGCCTGCTACATAACCTGGGCTCCCAGAGCCATACCTGCTGACCACTGTGTACCTGCATGGCACAGGCTGGGAGCAGTGACCCTTGAGAATGATGTGAGTCAGTAGAAATTAGTGGTGCTCTGCAGACGTTTGCCTCGCTAAAGGCTCTTGTGCAGTCAGACCAAGTAGGTGCCAGTGTGACTCCTAATTTCCCACTGGTGCCTGTGCAGCAGAACCCAGCACAGACCAGGTTCCTTCACTGGAAGGAACTGTGGCTACTGCTTCCTTTGGGAGAGGGTAAGGGAGGTTGACACATTCACCATTTATATGGACAATAAAAAAGATCACTGACCTTTGCAAATTCACATTCAAAGTCATAGCCATATTATTCTAGCTGTTTTTGCAAACTCTAAGGATCTCCGCACTATTAAATAATGAGACATACATACACAAGTGCTCTCTTCAAAATATGAAGCAAAACAAAATGGTGTTTAAAAATCAGTTTTGTAATTTCTGTGAGAGAAAGATCTTTTTATTTGGTATTTTGGTATTTATTTGGTTTTATTTTAATGTTGCTATAAGACCCATTTACAGCTATCAGGATTTTTCCTTGTAAGTTCCTCTCTTCCCTAGGCTAAAGTAATTACATTTAAATGATATTTTCCCCTTCAGAATACTGCAGGTGGAGAAATATTCACAATGCAGTGGTTTCATAGTAGTCACAGTTCAGTTTTACTTGCAGCAATCTTAATTGTTTAAGGAAGACCTGAGAACAAAATGGTTCTGTATCTTTAGAAAACACATGAAGATGCCTCTTTACTTCTAATATTTTAACAAGGACTTATTGCTATGAATTACATTTACTTTTATGTCTCAATCTGTCATATGTATCTATATGCCCATGCCCAAATCCTGGGTCAGGTTTCTTGTCATTCAAAGAAGTGGCATAGCATGAGACCTCTAAAATTTCTTAATAGTAGGCAGCAAAGTCAGTTGGGAGGCTGCAGGTAAGAGGTATCTTGAAGTTTTCTTTAAAGGAACCTTTACTTTGTTTTCTACAAAAGGATGTCAACGAGTGTCTGTCTAAAATACAAAGTAAGTAATATGGCTGTCTTAAAATTTAAAGCTTTTTAAATGTGAATTATTCCCAGATTGAAGTGGTGTAAAGCAGATCTCCTACTAAAGGAAGTATTTTACTTACAGGCAGCTGATAAGAATTTTAGTACATTACATTTGTAAAACTTGTGTGGCTGTAGATGTGATGGTAAGAACTTGAAGCAAAACTTTCTCTTCTGCCTTCATTTTGCTAGACTCATGTTTGTATTAAAATGTTTCACTGACAGGATGGTTTTCTGAGGTCCTTTCTTCCCAATGTCATCAAAAGGTAAATGGAAAAGATCATTGACCTTTGTATTATGGCTAAGGAACATATGCCTTCTCTTTCTCTAAACTTTTAGAATATTCCAGTTTTTAGGGGCCTACAATGATCATCAGTTCCTTTTTGGTAAGAGGTTTCCTGCTATTCTGAAGTACTGCATTAGCAATGACAGTGACAGCTACTGGTGCAGGAGATGTTGGTAAGGTTGATGCAGAGATAGTGAAGCCCTGGAACAGGGGACCCAGGAAAACTTACATCTCTGTCACTGGAGGGATTAAAAAATAAGACGGGTAAAAATCTCTTTGCAATAATTTAGGCATAGTTTATCTTACCTACTCAAGATTCCTTCCAGTTTAATTTTCTGTTATTCATTGATTTTTACCACATATCTCAAACTGGATCGTGTTTTCTTTCTTTTTGTTTGTTTGGTCTTTTTTTCTTTTGGTTTTGAGTGGCTTTTTAAAATTTTATTTTATTTCTTTCAAGTTCCATCCTCCAGAACTGTGAGAATGGAATTAGCTGTCAATGAGAAAACTTAAAAGTAGCTTCCTGTTTTCAGAGAAAGGCTGGAATACTTGACTGCAAGATAGCCTGAGGACACAACACAAGGAGGATTTAACAATAGAACTCAATTCTTTGTGAACAGCAGAACTGAGGAGCCCTACCTTCCCTTGAACCCTAGCACAGCATTTCTTGCTCTTCCACCATCATAATTCCAACTCTCTGCAACCATTCTGTGTTCCCTACCATTACACCACCCATTTTCCTACAAATCCTTCTCAGTTGGTTAGAATAGGAACTTTGTTTTCCTGACAGATCAAAAGGTGCTGATCTTCCTCAGGAACCCCATTTGCTAACCCTGTTTTTTTATAATGGTGCTTGGACAGGCACCAATTGATCCAAAACTGTTGAGAAGGTGACTGCTGGCTGCTGCTGCTGTGGGGAAAGAAAGAGAAGTGCCAACCAGCCCCTGCCTTTCCATCACCTGGTGCACCTCTGGCACTCCACCTGACTCATGGTTTTCCCTGCACTTGCAGGAACTTGGTGAGACCCCAGTACATCTGTCAAAGTGTGATTAATATTAGTGAATGTGCGGCAGTGAATTGTGGAGACTGATGGACAGATAGAATGATGAAGCCTCATTTAAATTAGATAAAACTAATCTTTACAGTTTTAAAGATATTGAGATTTTGGAAACCTGGGTCATGGTTTTTGAACCAATTGAATTGTTAGATCTGAACAAAATGTGTGTCATGGTTTGACACTGGCACAATGCCAGTACCTCCATGAAGATACCTTTTCTCTGGTTTCTGCTGTGAGATGTGACTAGGAATAAGCAAAGCAGGCTCTTACTTAGGAAAGAAAAGAACTAGAACTTTATTAACTATTCTACAACTACAAATAAAAAGGAACACACACATACAGGGAAAATGAAAACTTCACAAATGCATTTCTTCTTCTCCCCACCAAATTTCTAACACAATACATTGTTCTTCAAATTACTAACTCTCGGTCTAGCATCACCTTTTAGACAATCAATCTTCAGTTCATCAAGAGGAGAGGAGTCTTTCTTGTACTATGGGCTTCTCCTGGAAACACAGTCGAAGTTTCGCGTGTTCTTGTGTCACTTGTGGCACCGCCCGGAGTACATTTGCCGTCGTGACTTCTTCTTTTCCATGTCTAGTGCTCTCACCACTGAACACGGACTAAAACTGCTTTTAGGGTTGTCTTTTAAGGATGCTCTGTCCTGATCTAAAAAAGGCACAGTCTCTCCTTTGGGACACTTGTCTCCACAATCTCTCTTTTTGGGACACCTGTCTCTTCCATATTTTTTCACTCCCTGGGGCCGAGGGGCACTAACACTGAACCCTCTTGGTCCTGAGGCCATTGCCTCCCCCTAGAATGCAGTCTCTGTATCACAAGGAACATGGTTCTGTCTATGGCTATACAAAAAGAGTCTAGCAAAAGCTACTCTATCATCTCTTCTCACTAGGATTCTTCTCTATTCTTCTACTATCTCTCACTCGCCCAGACGTCTCTCACACTGGCCCATTTCCTCTTCATCTTCCACTCTATCTTCTAGAAAAGGTCAATGTTCTGTAAAGTTCTCATTCTCCAAAAAGGGGTTAAAAGCTCTTACAAGCGGCCGGCTGAACCCCCCCCTCTTCTCCGTCCCAGCCGTGCTGCCGGCACAGGCCCATGTTTATCAAGTCTCAAGGTTACAGTCTCAGGCAGCGGCTCTCTCTCTCTCTCTCTCTCTGTGTCTCTCAGGGGGGGCTGCCCGATGGCTCCCGGTGTCTCTCTCTTTCTCTCTCTTCCACCCTTCCACCCCCGGGCTCAGGCCTACTTCTCTCGGCCACATGGCTTTCCCCTCCCCCTGCCCAGCCAGCAGCTGGGCCGGGGGAGAGACTCGAACTCTTTCCCGCTGGAAACTCAAGAGGACCTTCTCAGGGGAGAGCTCTGCTTTTAACTCCGTGTTCTCAGAGGCGTGTCCATGTCTCAATGGTCAGGTTAAATGCCAATATTAAAGTCTGAATATCTATTGGCCAAAAACACAGCATCCCAAAAAACACCACAATGTGCCTTGTAATAGATGACTTTACAATCTAGTATCTTGCAAGTCCTGTCACTGGCTGCTCTAAATTAGTGTCTTTCTTTGCCAGGAATGTAATACCACTCTTTCATTTTAACCTCAGTGATGTGAAATTCTTCTGGTAAACTAATATATCTTTCTCTGGAATCAAGAAAACTACAGCTGGTTCCAAGTCACATAAAATAAATTATCTCAGAGGTGATAAAATATGTCCTGAAGGTCTGATTCAGAATTTAATCACCATAGAGCTTGATGTACTTGTACCAGAGGATGTTTTGGAAATATGCATATGTATTTACACCACCTGCTCACAGGAAAGGACAAAACAACCTGATACTGGTTCTTGTTAGAATTAATTTGTTTTTTTCAGCTGATGTGGATTTTTTTCAACCGTGGTTTCAATTATTTTTCCCCTGACCACAGTGATTTTGAACTTAAATATCATATTTGGAATTTAATAACCTGAATGTAGTTTAATAAGTGTAGAATCTTCTAAAATATTTTGTGTATATAATATTGGTTTTGATAACTGTACAGACCAAATACTGTATTATCACAAAAGACACACATGAAATACTCATTTCCAGCATGATATTAAATAAATAATATGAAATTATGACTTTAAAGACTCAGAAACAATGCTCAGAAAATTATTCAAATGTAATATTGCCCAAAAGACACTCATTCAGATATCGTTTATTATTTCCCTGCCATGATTTAATATGACAGGAAACAAATCCCAAAGACTCCAAAACAGCATGAGTTTATGACTTTGCTGTGCTCACCTAACCAAATCACATTAGAAAAACAGGTCTGGAAATCATAATTCTAAGACTTAAAATTGGAGGATTTTTATACATTTGATGGTGATCTGTTCTTTTTTGATTGCAAGTATAAAGTAGGAAATGGGCATGAAACAGACCTGTTATCAAAGGCCAGCCTGAAAAATCATATTTTTTGAAGGCTGAGTGTACCAAAAATAACATTTCTTCAATGCTCTGCTTTTTTCTGTAGTTAAACCAGCAGTAAGTGATAGTAGCTTTTACTGCTGTACACTAATCTCTAACCTTATCTTAACTTTATATTCTCAGCAGTATTTGGTCACTGTCAGACCAGAAAAAAAGCTTAAATTCTTATTCATAGTGAAGTGGGGATTTACTGCCACCACATTCTCTGTCACCTCCTCCTGGACAGGAAAAGTGGAATGAGTCCTGACGTAGAGCACATGCCCTGGTGGAGCAGTGCTGTTGGCCAGGTACCTCAGCAGGACTCCTAGGAAGTTTGGTAATGTGGAAAGACAAAGTCAGCTCTTTTTTATGCATTGTCTCCTTTCAGTTCTACAGCAGTTGAAAACGTACTTCTCCCCTGTAGTAGAGGAAATGTATTAGAATGTCTGTATAGAGGCTTTGCCCCAGAGGTCCCGGTTGTCCTTGATGGGCTGCAGCTGTGATGTCCTTAATTGGGCTGCAGCTGTAACCAATGAAGATGACCGGGATAAAAGGGGGTGGGATAGCCAGTCACGGAGAGCCTTGGAGGATCTCTGACCTGAGAGAGAACAGCATGCAGAAGAAGGAGTCTGTGACGATCTGCAGCCATGAGAATACACCAAAGAGGTATGGCCTTTAGAAGTCTGATAGAACAACAATATGGGACTCTAGAAATAATAGAACAACACTCCCCTGGGGCCAGAGGGGCAGAGCTGTGGGGGTGCCCAGGGAAGCTGTGTCAGCTCTGGTCTGGGAGTTTCCAGCCCCAAGGGAGCACAGCCCTGAGCAGCTCCCTCTGACCACAGTGCTGAGTGGGCTGGAGCAGGAATATCCAAAGATCCCTTCCCAAAAAAGATGGCATCAGTTTCCTAAGCCATTGAACTGCAGTGTAAGGATATATGATACTCAATAAAAAAACCTAAAAAACTTTTATACAAGAAAATTTCAATTACAGTATTTACCAGAATCACTTTTGTACCAGTTCTATCAATAATGGAAAAATGTGTTCTGGGCAGAAGCAGAGGTAAGGGGTCTGGCTGGGCTAGACAGTATAAACTTGTTTAGCAGACAATAGAAGACTGCAGTTCATCTCTTTCAGATGCTTGTTTTATAAAGTATACCTTTGACAATGCAGACAAATTCTCCATTCATGAGAAATGAATCCTGTGGTGACTTGTAGCAAAGATAGCTGTTTAGTCAGGTGAATCTCCTCTTTTAGCCTCCTCCTCTGGGAGCCTTGTGAATGACTTTGCAAACTCAAATTTGCCTGCACAGAACACAAGTTGTCTTTAAAGCCTAACTGTTACTGCAGGTTATGGAGGTGTTCTTTGAAATATGTTTGCATACCCTGCCAGCAATGATTTTCTCCACTGCAGAAAACCTGTGCAGATTAAGGAATTTTCTCTCACAAAGGGAGATTTCTGGCATTTTATCTATCCTTTTCATAAGGAAATGGGTCAAATAAAACTCATATATTTGAAAGAGAGGCAGGTTTTTAGGGACAGCTTGCACTTACTGATATTTGTGTGTTCAGCACTTCACATTTGAACAGACATAGGGAAAAGCAAAATGATGGGCATGGCTAACCTGATCTCAATGCAGAATTTTTAAAGCCTCTCTTCTCCTATGACATTTTTCTCTGAAGCTATAAAATGATGGGTACTTTAGAAATAATTGTTGGCATGAGCCTTTTGATTTTTCTTCACCATATCAACATATTACATAGGAACAAGTGTGTCAATATTGTGAGGAATGTGGTTGATTACAGAAAAGGATTCTTGTATCTGTATGGATTTTTTTTCATCACAGTTACATAGGATTGCTATATCAGATCAAAACACTGGCTCATCACACCCTACAGCCTGCCTGTTGCCCTAACTTACATTTAAGGGTTTTTAAAAAACAAGGAAAAATTCCGTAATGCACCAAGGCTGTGGAGGACTCTGGATCCAAGTTGGATATAGACAGGATTTCTGGATTTCTGGCTGATCTCTTTACAAGATGTGTTTCTACATCTACAATTTTATTATCTATAACTCAGAGGCATGATTGCTATGGTAATAGAATTCACCCTTTTGTATAAATAAGTCCATAATATTTGATGCAATATAAGGCGCTTAAAAAAATCTGCAAATCAATGTGAATCTGTGAGAGTTTTAATTAGGCTCTAATGAGAGAGACCAGGAGTTATGATACTTTTGCATGAAGACAAAGACAGAAATAGAAAATAATATAATAATAATTAAATTGCTCCTTTCCTTCTAAAACATCCCATCATTTTAATCACTGTTTCTCTCATACTTGGTCATGGTCTTTTGTTTGCAGCTAAGATCATAGAAGTTTGATGAATCAAAATAACATCTCTGCTGAAGGGGATATGAATGCATTTTTGTTATGCTTCTGACCTTTTGCCAAGAACAAAAATACATACTCAAAGACAAAGAAGAACTGGACATAGCATCAGGGTTTCTTTTGTAAAGCTTCCAGTTTGCTGAAACTGAAGATCTACATTTTCAACATAAAAAATTTTGGTGTGCAGATGGAAGGCATCACTTCGACAGGCCTGTTTCTGTAGAAGCTGCAGCTACCATACTGTGAATGGATAGCTGATTAATCAGGGAGCTGGCTGGAAAGCTGTGTTTAGTTCTCTTTCCAGATCTCCTCTAGACTTGCATGACCTTGGGTAAATCACCCTTGCTAGGTCCTTGAAGGAACATCTGCCATTTTATGTGTTTCACAACTCCTGTGCAGTGAGTAGGAAGCCATAGAGATCAGCTTTTATGACCTTGATAATGATTTAATCTGGTAGCAACTTAATTCAACATAGAGCAGGACCAGGGCTGGAATTTAGGCTGGGGGACTCCCAGGGCAGTTATGGGTAGGAGGAAGCTCTGTAGGTGGCCTCCTGCACAGAGCAGGACTGTTTTCCAAATCATATCATTTTACTCAGGAGCTGACCAGTGAAATATTGAGAGTCTCTGAGGATGGATCTTATGAAGTATGTCTGGGCACCTGTTCTGGTGCTTACCATTCTGATGGTGATTTTCTTTTCCTTACTGGAAATTGTGATTGTTGTGTCTGTGAGAAGACCCTGGTTTTGCCTTTATTATAACTGCACTCTAGGTTGTGGAAGATTGCAGTTAGTCTCTACTTATTCTTCTCCAGGCTAAAAAATGCCTCTTCCTTCAGCCTTTCCCCAGGTACGGCCTTAACCATGTGACTGACCCTGCTCAGGCCTCTCTGCCAGTCACACCTCTTGTACTGGGATGGCAAAACAGGGGACAAGACAGCACATACCTCCACAAAAGTGTCAAAAAGAAGGGAATAACTCCCTTACTGTAAGCATGTTAATGCTGCACAGCATGCTGTTAGCCTTCCTCATTGCAGGGATGCACTTCTGCCTCATATTTAACTTGTTTTCTAACATGTTTTTTCTGCAGAATCAGTACCCAGCCAGCCAGTTACTACCCTGTACTGTTGTACTTCCTTTTTCTGTCCCAAGGCATTAAAAATGATCTTTGTTGAAGTCTGAATCTTTGATCCCAACCTTGAGCTAGTTTTTGGTCCAGAAAGTAATTTACCCATCTTGTAGCCTATTCATCCAGTCCATATCCCAGATCTTACGGTGATTATTTTTAATTTGTTTTCTGTATTCCTAGTTCCATTGCTATAACTTAAACTTTTGCTCTCTGATTGAAGGACAGCAAAAACACACAGGGAAAGCAAGTTTTTCGTTTGTCAGTGAAGAAGAGTGATTTTTGTGTCTGAATACACTATCAAGCAGAAGCTGTTCTGAAAAATGTCTATAGCATAAATATTGTAATGTTATTACAGGGAGAGAGAAATACTGAGTCAGGATGACTGGGTAATAAATAATGCCCACCTCAGCTAGTGCCAGAAATCACTGCAAGGATGTTTGTGAAGATGAGAGAGGAGTGCTGTGCATCTGCACAGGAGGTCTAGTTCTGAGTGCTCTAGCTATGAACATCCTGGCATGTCCTAAAGGCAGCAGAATGATTATTTCACAGGGTACAAGTGGATGCCAAAGATTAACTGTCCCAGCCATCTCATTCACTGCTCATTTGCTGCCCTCCTTCCCTGTAGGACAGTTATCACTTTGTGCAGGTTACTGATTAAGCATTAAACTTACAGAGGAATAATCTTAGCAGGAATCAGCACATTCAATTTCCTTGAAGCAGGAATGCTGAAAACTTTTACATGCAGTTTATTAAATTTTGTTCTCATTAAATTGGAATTCTATTAAGCATATTTGACTGCTATTGCTATTTATCACACTTTCTCTGGAGTAAAGTATTTACTGGAGTCAAACATTAATGTCATCAATCAAATCAATTAATGTTATTGATCAAATTTTGAGTGTTATTCCTACCATATATTTAATTCAGTAGGAGTTCTGACCTCAAGAACAAGTCAAACAAATTTAAGAGCAGTGGTCTGTTCACTCTAAATGAAAATTAAGTATTTGATTTAAAGGAGTAACTTCAACACTATATGCATAATTTTTGACCATATTTCTATTCCTCCATAATGGAAAAAGATTTTGTTTGGAGAGAACAATGAAGTACTTTTTCCCTTATGAAGGGAAGAACTTTAAAGAATCATGTTAGCAGACAGAAATGGAATATACAAAAGCACAGCTGCCTGAAGGAATAGGCCAAAGGAGACAACCATTAAGTAATTGGATTAACCTCTGTTTGGCTCTTTTCAGCCGAGTGAGATTTATTTTGATAACATGTTGTTTCCTTTCTTCCAGGTTTGCACACAATGTAGCAGCCATTCTCAAAGACTGAAAAAAAAATTGAAGCATGCATCTCAGCAAAAGTTCCTGTCTGCATAATAAAATAATACATCTTTCAGTAACTTGAAATCTGAAACAAGATTGTTCCAGTAGCCATAACCTGAATAATACACAGATGGAGATATTTTTTACATAAAGCTTCTTTATAAATTGCAGCTGCAGGGACAATCTCAGGAAGAAATGAGGACTTCTCTCATTTTACTTGAAAATGGATTTAAGAATCAAAATAAATCTATTTTAAATTAGAATAAAATAGATTTAAGAATCAAAATAAATCTATTTTAAATTAGAATAAAGCATCACAAGAGTTTGCAAGCTGGAAGTCCAAAGCATCTTTGACTCAAATAAATTATGTTTTACATTAATTTATAAAAAAAATCATAAAGATCTAAAAAAAATGATTGTGCTTAGATCAACTATATTAAGTCTAATTTAAAAACAAAGTTTTTTCCAAGTAGAAAAATGTAAGAGTTTTGTTAGGAAATATCAAAACAGTTAATTTGGACAATTTTTATAGTGAAAACCCAAATATTTTCTTCTGATATCTTAGCTTCTCTATAGATATATAATTTAAATATTCTCTAACAAATATGTACATTTTATAGGAGCTGTAGGAATTGCTTATTTTTCTGAGTGCCTCCATCCTAATTTATCTAGTTTCTGCATACATTGCTCCAGGAGAATTTCAGCAAGGACATGGTGCATCTTCCATCTCTGTGGATGGGGTGTTATCAGAGTTTCCTTTGTCTTCTCTGCCCATATGTCTGGTGTGAGAGTGGCCCAGCCTGTGGCCTTCAGCTGTATCCATGCAGAGCACCCAACCCAGCCATAGCAACTGCATCTCTTATTGAGATAAGGATGGGTTTGGAGCCAAGGGAAGGCTGGATGATGTTTGATTTGAGAGGGATAGAAGTGCTGCCTATGGAACAGATGGTAAAGAGAATATTGGGACTTCTGACTCAAAGCAGCAAACAGGAACAAAGCTAGTTCTCTGCTAATATTAGAAAATCAGAGAGCTACTATAGAGGATGGGATCTAGTTTTTCTCCCTGTCCTTCACTCTCATTTAATTGTGCAGTTGGGCTTATTTCTTTAGTCACACATTTAGTATCCAGTACTTTGAGCTCAGACTTTGCAATGATTTTTACCAAGGACTATACTTTGCAACCATCTGAAGACTGAAACTATAACAGAATTCAAGTCTCTGCTCATTCAGAGCATAACTTGCTGGAGTGCACACACTAATGTTTCTGTATTTGTACTCTCCACACAGTAGGAACTAAATAGGATTTTGTTTAATTTGTTGGCATTGGACCAGATGCTTTTTCTGAAGCATTTTCTGTTTCCTCAGGCCAGTCTGTTATTGTTGGGGTCACAAGGACACGTGTTCCACTCCTTGCCTCTGAGCAGCCCGGTTGCCCACAAAGGGCACTGCAGCCAGCAGCCTGCCTGGCAGGGTCCTGCCTTCCAGAGGTGAGTGTGGTGATGGACAAGGCAAATGAAGCATGACCTCTCTTCCATGCTGTATAGCCACCTGATGCACTTTCACATGGTTCTACAAACTGCTACAAACCGATAGTTTAAGTCTCGGGATCTTTGAAATAGTGTAAGGGCAAGGAGTTTGCCCAAACATTTTGTCCAAGCACTGAGAGTCAGAATTTATATGAAATTGTAACAGATAGTGTCATGGTAATTACTGCCCCAATATCATGACTTCAGCAAAAAATGCTTTTCATAAACCTATCAAACTTCATCTTAAAACCAGATAGTTGTTTTTGGTTCCCCCCCCCCCCCCCCCCCCCCAACAATATAACATCTGGAAAGGTTGGTTCAGAATCCTGACTCTACTGTTGTTTAAAGTTGATGACAGTGCCTTCTTTTGTTTTCCATAATGTACTGGTGGTTTTCTAGGCAGTTCTCCTCCTCCAAGATTTCTTGAAGATTTTCTTCAAAAGCTCAAGTATTTAATACTGTTAAAAACTTTGCACATGACTGTTTATTTATATATTTTACAGTCCCATCCTCTTCATTGAGAAAATATTCATTTCATCACATAAAGTGCTTTGAATGGAACTGGTGTATTTTTCTCAGGTAAAAGCTTTCTGCTTGAGTTGCCTGGGATAGGATTTCCATGAGAAGATGTATTTCTGGATCTAAAAGATTATGAAATATCTAGAGGCTTATGTTTCCTTTGTGCTCTCACAGGTTTAGCGTAACACTGAGCAAAGTCACTGAAATATGATAATATTTTTCCATTCTGCAGCTCTTTTGGTAACAGTTTATCACCAGAAACTGTCACACTTTCTGATTTTACACTGACGATCCAATGCTGGACTAATTACAGTCTTCAAGGAACCCAGAATGCAAACCAGAGAAAAAACATTGTTAGAAGCTAAGTTAAAGATTTACAATTCTTCTCCCTCAATTATTGTGCAGAATTTCAGCTCAGAAGAAATAAGACAGTAAAAAATGTAATTAAAATGCCACAAATCTTACAAATAGTGCAGTTTCAGACAATAAGATTTCTTATTGCAGTCACTGGTGAGCTTGAAGGAGATTACATGGACATATGCAAGCTCTGCCTTTTGTTAGAAATGTGGGGCAAGATCTGAGCTTAACTTGTAGAAAAAATGCCTATCTATGTGCTTAGTTATGAAGCAAAATCAGATGTAACTTCAATAGGAAAGACATGTAAATACATCTTTGAAACAAACTTTATTCTACTGTCCTTATGTTCTGCATGGAAGTGCTTTGATATAGAACCAACAAGACAGAGATTTCTGTCTCTCTAGTGGTTTCTTGCCTTGGGCCTGATGCATTAGGGAGTGAAAACATAGAATTTAAGACAAATATCAAGAAGAATTTTCTCAAGTTTGGGGACTTCAGCAGACCCTTTGGCCCAAAGAATCTTCTTCATATTCTAACCATAACATTTTCACCGATCAGAACCAAGAACTGGTGGTTCTTGTTTAGAGCCTTGTGCATCACCTTTTGCCTGGATACCAATCCTCTCATTTCACTGCCCATCCTCTTTCATGTTTTAATCTGGAATAGGAATCACTGATGCATGAAGAGAGTGAACTAGTCACTTGGCAGGAATGAAACATTCTCTTTTTCACTCTTGCCTACCCTGTGCCTTAATTTTCCTTCCAGAATGCTGCTACTTACATCCATCTATACTTCTCTCCGGCTAAAGATATCTAATTTCTATCTAAATATGAAATATATATCTAGAAGGTACAGAATAATCTGCTGTCCTGAGCCTTGACAATTGAGGCAATGGGTCATTTCACCTGTTTCTGCCTTTGCTAGCATTGCAGAACAAGTCTCCATAAGAAAGTAAGGAACTGGAGGTTAACAGTTGATAGTTTGATGCCAGGAAGCAGCACTGAACTGTTTGACTGTGGAATGGTTTATAGGGAATGTATGAGTTTTCATGAGGAAAGTAGAAAGAGTATTTTTTTTCTGGTAATGTTGTATGTGTAACACATTATGGGAGAGAATAAAGCAGAGCAAGGTCCTTACCAAAAATCTGAGAGGGTCTCACTGGAGAAAATTTGGGTGTTTTCTATCTCCCTCATCAAAAAAGCAAAAAACACTCTGTTCACCACTGGATGTCTCCCCATTTCTCCACTGTTTCAATGGATGCTTTCTACAACATAGCCAGGACATTACTTGTTGAATTATTTATTTTTCACCAGAGGATGTGAAGTCACAGTAACCCCAGATTTCTCTTGTGAAATGCTCTTCACAAATAACTACTTTGAAAGTCAGTGCAGTACATAGGTGAGACACCCTAGGTATGTTTAATTATTTAAGTTAACTTTCATCCTGTTTTCTCAGCAGTCTTAGCAATTTTAATATGCACTTTTAAGGGAGACTGTTACAAATGTATCATCTCTCATTACTCTGAATAAAGTCCTGTTTTCTCTTATTTTGATTTTTTTTTCTGATTTCAGGAAGTGGAAAGGGACAGGTTCATATCTTAAAGAACTCAAATTGGGCTTGGATTTAATTATAGCTAATAACTGAATAATGCATTAGGAAAGATGCTGTGGAAACCCACTAAGGGGAAATTGATATGAAGTATGTGGTCATGGTGAATAAAACTGCTTTTCTAGTGATTTATTCCAATGAAGAAATTGCTGTGCCCTCAGGACCTGAAATCTAAACCACAGGAACAAATTTGGGTGACTTTTCAGCAAACAATATACAGGTTTTATTAGAGCAGGTAATGGATTCTGGGACAATTGTTATTTATTGTCATAATTTTAAATCTGAAGTAAAGATATATTTAATTTAGATCAGTTAGTACTTCAGATGAACAGCAGACATTGTTAGAAGAAAAAATGTAGTCCAAATAAGAAGCTAGAAGTGTAGTATTTGCTTTATAATTTCCTTTTTCATCTGCAGCGAACTGCATCACTATTTTTTGCCTGGATACATTCTTTTGTGTATGTTTGCATAGCTGCATCATATGGATAACCATTCCCTCAAACATCAGTGCTCATTCTCATGCTTTTTCATTTAAGAATTATTAGCTATCAGATCACAGTCTCTCTGTGAACAACCTTCTACTTTGTAGTCCTCAGTAGCATTCCTTCCTGTTACTCCAGTCTTGAGGATCATCTAGTTCTTTCCTATCATCCCTGAATTGATAATGTTATTCTTTATTAGGTCTTATAGAAGTTTCATTATTACAGTCCTAGTTATTTTGTTCTCAACAATGTTCTTAGGAAATTAAATTAATTTTGCTGAAGAACTTTCTTCTGAACCATCATTTCTCTAAATGTGCTCCCCAGCCTGGCATATTGATTTCCAATGGGTTACAAAAGGGATCTTTTTCACACATGAGAAGCAATTATAGTTTCATTTTATGTTTCATCAATGTTCTTTCTACTAGAAAATTGAAGAAATTCAAGCCCCCCTAGTACTGAAGAGATCAGACAAAATCAAGTAAGTATCTTTCCTGTTTGGATAAATTGTCTACATATTTTAAGACATTGCATGGTGAACCATTTTACATGATCCTAGAAAAAAACATTAACATTCAGTCACTGGGATCTAAGAGTGATTTAATCTAACATGTAATAAGCAGAGATATCAGTGAGGAACTGAGAAACCAGTCTGTCATAGTTTAAAGCAGCATAATATTTGAGCAATTTAAGAAGGCATCATGCTGCATAAACATTTTTCTATTATATAAAAAATATTATATACTATACAAGTTCTTTATAAAAGGTAGCAATTATATGTCACAGCTGGGAGTTGTTTCACTGCATAAAAATTTAAGATAAGTACCCTTTTGAGTGCACAGATTTTGTGCTTTTGTTTTGAGGTTTATCCTGGGGAAAATTGCACAATGCTTTTGGATTGCAAAGAAAAAATTGTTTGGTTCCAGAAGTTATTGTTAGAGGGGGCTTCTTTCCATTCCAAATGAAATAGATGGAGAATGAATAAAAGAAGAAATTGTGAATGTTTACCTGAATTTGACTGATAGGGACAAACCTATAAAGACATGAGAAAGGACAATTGGGCTTTCCTAATATGTTACAAGAATCTATCCAGAGAAATTAATTTCTTATAAATTAATAATTTAAAATTACTAATTATTAATTATTAATCCAAGCAGGCTATCTTGCTGTCTCCAGAGGTTTTAGAAAAAGGGAAGAGGAATCAAAGAGAACTATTACTGTCCCGATGCTGATACTTTCAACCTAAGAAAAATTACTGTGGGACAAATGTGCTTCGTTAACATGTTCAAATATTTCCATTCCCCATCAAGAAATTACAATTTAAACACCAAATGATGTCTAATCAACAGCTTTTCTGATTTTCACCAACTAGCTCTCACAAAGCATGATGACAAATTACTTCTTCTAAAGTCAATTTCTTCATACTTTTGAAGCTTCTGTTCTAGTGAAAACTGTACTTTGATAGGCAATAATACTACTTCCATTGGCATTATTTCTCTGACATTCCATAAATAGAAAAGATTTGCTTGTTCAGGCAAATACCACACCTCTGATACTGATTGCACAGTACTAATATGATTCAGCATCTGTAGATGCTTTCTCTCATTTCACCTCTATATGGGGTGAAATTATAAAAGTGAAATTATAATTAGTAAGTGGACTAAAGTCTGTGAGATTTTTATAAAATGACTATAAGTGTTTCTCTTTGAAAACCACTGGTCTGTAAATGATGAGATAGAGAAACCTTGTTTCTCCAGTTATTTCAGTGGGGTCATGCCACTTCCATGCTAGCAAAAGTCCATTTAACTAGCCTGTAGGAGTCATACTTAACATTTTTATTATTAGAACAAGTAGTTTTTTGTTGTTTCAGAATAATTGTCTTAAATTTAACTTGAAGGGTGCTTGTTATTATTATTAATTTAGTTTAACCATTTATTTGGTTGCAGACTCCACAAATATTTTTATTCAGCAGGATTTAAATTCAAACTTGGAGTATTTTCAAAATCAAAGTTTCTTGAAGAGAAAGTAAAATAAAGAGCCTCCTCCACAGAATCTGCTCTTTTGCCACTCTTTGCTAAGTAAGGTGCAGGAGAATCAGGAGAAGAAATAAGGGAAATTAAATATTGTTAAAAAGCACCCATTAACAGGAATTGTTGCAAGAAAATATTTGAGGTAAAAGGCTTCTTTGGCAAGTAGCAGAGTTGGTTTGGGTTTCATAGATTAAAGGTTTGTAATTTATTTGTCATTAATTGACCAAATAAGAAGAAAGGGAAGGTGAAATTAATTAATGCAACTGGAAATTGGAAAATTACCAAATTCTTGAATTTTACCTGGTTTTTCATTACCTTTTTGGACAAAATATTATCATCCAAAGAGAGATATACACAGTAGATAGTAATGTGAAAACAATGAGGTAATAGCAATATATTATGTCATCAAAAATTTCCAGTTTGGTGCAGAAATATTGCTAAACCACAAATCTGTGATTTTTATAGACAGAGCTTAAGTACTAGAAAGCCTTCCATAAAGCAGAGTTGTATCAGCACTTTTTTGAGATCAGTTTCTTAAAGGTACTGATCAGACTTTATGACTGCTCATGACTGTTTTCTTTATGCAGTTGTGAATGGTTAGGCCAATTGCAACAAAGTTTTTCAGAGGAGTTAACTCTGAAATTTACTTTCTTCCAGCAAATGTCAGATGAAGTAGTCTGTAGGTGGAAGAGATGGTGCTTGTCTTGGTACAAAATCATATGGAGATGGGAGCTGCAGTCATCCAAGTGGTGGTGCTCTTCAGAACATCTTCAACAGGGAGTGTCTTGAGCTCCTCTTAATTTGCTGGAAAAATACAGTGTGCCCTGGAGTAGGGTGGAAGGGCTCATGACATTGTGGGAGCAGGCCATAAGGGTTTGGCAGACATCTGAGACAGGGAGAATTATAAGACTATGGAAGGGAACTACTGTCATGGAAGGAACTGAGGTTTACATTAATTCAGCTGCTGCAGAGCAACACTAGTTTTTGTCTCCTTTATTTATTTGTTCATTCTGCATTAATAACCCTGCTCTCCATTATGATCTCCAACAAATATCTTTACCTTTCTATTCCTTTGCTCTTATGTGCAATTATGCTAATTTTCTTTCCGTATTTTAGAGAAGCACACAGTTAAAAAACTGTTATTAATCTTCTGAAGAACATGATTCCAGGTGAGTCTATTTGAAATAATAGGGCAGTGTGCAAAGCCAATTTTGGCAAAGATGTGTCATGAAAATTTTATATAGAGAGAATTAACTCCATTAATGCGTTGCTGAACTAGTGAAAAAGAAAGTCTGATGACAAAAGTGTTTTGAAAAGAATCTTGGAGATGGTGGAAAATGGTAGGTCCTTTTAAGAAATAAAAAATCTACTATAGATACATTTAAGAATGTAGAAGAGTGGTACTGGAATGAGTGAATTAATTGCACAGTGTATATCAAACATCAAATGTCAATGCAAAACCTAGGAAGTTCCAAAAATCATGTAAATAGTCATAGTGATGAATCATTGGCATTACTTTTGAAAGGACTGGCTTAGACTTTTGGATGTTTTGATAGTGATTCTTCATTCATCTACTTCTGTTTCACAAACCACAGGAATCATGTTTCAGACACTTATTTGCAGACCTTGCATTTATTATTCTTTGGGAATAAGTAAGGAACTTAATACAGGTAGCTAAGTTTGCCTAGGCTACCTCTCTAGTCCATGGCGAGTGATGAGCGCTTTCAGAAGGTGATTCAGAGCAATCAGAATCCGTTTCTATCTTCACTGAGTACATTAAATATTTATACATGGATGGAATAGATGTACCCCACTCAGGATGTATCTGGTGGGAGGCAATCGTTGTAGTGTGGTAACTTAGTTGTTGATGCACCAGAATATATCAAGGAGAAAAGTGGTACAGCTGTCAGACCACTTCTTAATATACCTGTTCTCTAATGGAGAGAGGGTGAAGCTGTTGTGCTCTTGATAGAAAGGAGCCCAAATGTTCCTGTGCCAGAGCCATATGAGAAAAAATGATGACTCAGGGTCTCACTTCAGGTTCTGTCAGGGATTTCCTAATAGCATCTTATGAGCAGTTTATTAAGATATATAGATCTTGATGAAAGCTGTTAGTTCAACACATTATATACACAATATATGTTCAGATGATCAGTCTTTTTCTTTATGAAATCTCTGGTTCTATGATACATTTCTCATTAGGCAGCTGATTCTAACATTAATTATGAACCAGATTCTAAGGGAGAGTCAACAAAACTATCTGATATGAATGAGCACAGCTGAGCATTGACAGGCTCTTAAACATTTGGGATCTTTGCACTGGGATTTCCCAGCAGAAGGGTCAAATGAAGATGGACTTAGCTCTGCCTTCCCAGCGCTAAACCTGAAGAGACTTCCCTCTGGGAGCATTAAGATGAATCAAAATCCAAAGTCATTTCCCCTTGGAGCCTGCTGAAAAGGCACTTTCCTCATACAAATGAACATTCTTTTCCTGGTAGCATCAATGTTATCTTACAGAGGATACTGGATTTTGGCTTAGTGCATTTGGCTTAGTGTACATGTTGTAGTAGCAGGAATTGAAATATTACTGTTAGTTATGCTTTGGTATTTGTGTGGTCATTGGATGTATCACTTACAAGCACCTAGTTAAGACAAATAAATTGTGTCGAGGATCCCCCCCATTTGCTTTAGTCATAATTGTTTGCAATATAATGGAGGACAGACAACAAAACTTCAGCAAAGGTCAGTGCATAGAACAACCAGTGGTGAATACAACTATATTCATCCAAATGTCCCCTCTAGATGGAAGTATTTTGCTGGTAAATAACCCTGGGGAAAAATGAGGATACACTCTGATAAGTCAGAAATTGTACTTGACAAGCTCAAAGATCCAATCAGCTTTGAACAATAGGGGGTGGTAAACTTCTATAGAGTCAGCATGCACAGGAGAACCTTTTCTTAATAGTATACCATAAATTAATCACTTAATATTAGCAGATTACTGCTAGTCCAAATATGTGGCTTTTGATTTAAATAAGCCTCTATCATGTCAGTACACATTCCAGGGCCAAACTGAGAAATCTGACATAGTGCCTGCCCCATAAAGCATGGTAGATGTTGAACTGTAAACCCCATGTTCTCGAGAGTGGAGCAATTATAAATATTTGTAGGCTTTCCACTAGAAGCTGGGAATTTGCCTATGCATAAAGATTTTTTAATCGCAGAAGTACATGTGAAGGTCTTACTCAGCTATCCCATCTCTGGAATGTGCTTATTATGTGAGTATTCAGATAGTCCTCCTGCAATCCTCACCTGGTGTTCCTTGCACAGACCCTCTGCCCACCAGAGATGATGCAAAGGGAGATAGTGAGTACATGTAATGTGTGTGTATGTGGATGCATGTGGAGACCTGAATATCTGGCATTGTCATACTCAGTAAGGCAAGCGTGACAAGGCAATCCTTATTTCATTCACAGAAAGAAGAGAGATGGACTTTATGCACAAAAAGTTTAAAAAGTGCTGATGATCAAATCAAGAATGGCCAGCAGTGATACTGGCTTATGTAATGTTGGCTTTTTTCTTCAGGAAGTGAATTGAGAAAGCAATTGCTGTCTCAGCTGGCTGCATTCTCATGTGGAAATAATGCTCAGCCAGTAGCAGACAGGTCTGTCTTGAAATCAGCTTTTAGCACTGAGTCCTGTTATCCCATTGCTATTCCCTTGACCTCTACAGCTGTTTCATTATAAAATTTAGTCATGTGCCAATAACAAGTTGTCTGAATATCATGGTGTGGAAAATGAATGGTTAAGTTCTCAACAGATGTCTGATGATGGATTATTTTTGTCAGGTGATGAATTGTTTTATTGGGTTCTGCTGTTCTGCTGTGCTCTTAGGCCTCATATCTCATTAAGTCATACTATACTTTTTATTTTCACAGCCATACATTTGGTACGTTAATCTGCTAGATAGATACAAATATCTGTCTAGATCTCCTGTGGTTCTCCAATTTGGTAGAGGGTTGTGCCTCTCCATTGCAGAATAGTTGGAGGTTGTCAATCTGTATGTTTGCAATCGATGTGTTAGAAGTACTCAAGAATTTACTGAGGCTTCCAGGCCTGACATATGCAAAAGCCTACTCTATTTCAGTTTAATGGCCATATTAAAATTAAGCCACCTGGGCACAGCCAGATTTTTGCACAGAAGCTGTCTCTATGGAAAGAACTTCTAAAAGGGAACCAGATGTTTAATTCTGAATTATTTCAGCACAGACCTTATTCTTAGTGTTTATTACTAAACACTGGTAACAAAGTACATGCTTTTTAAGAGTCAAGCAGCACTGCATATGTTCACTGGAGTCAACAGTCTGCAGCACATTAACCTTGCATTCTAAACCCCTGATATAAAGTGCCCCAGAGTTTTATTGAAAAGCCACTACCAAAGAGATCTTCCATTTTCTTGGGAACTGCAGATCTTCGGAGCTCAGACACCTGCTCTAAAATAAACACTTAAGCAAGACCACCCTCACAGGAAATCTGTGTTTTAGATTGTTTGCGCAAGTGCAAGTGGAAATTAACACATTCATTTCTTGACAAAATTTGAAGATAAAAAAAATTATATCAGGAAAAGATGTGAATGTTTAGTCCACTTTTGCTTTATTTCATTCCTCTATAAAGCAGCACAAATAAAGATAGCCCAATTTTAATATTTCTTTTCTGATGAATGACAGTGTAGGCTTGGGCTCTTCAGGTTGTAAAATAATGTATGATTTGGGATTCAAGAGAAAGCCATGAAATCAGGAGTATCATAAAGAACAAAAATAGGAAATGACTATGCAATACCTTCTAGTACACAAATGAGGTCAAGCAAATGAACCTAGCAAGTGGCAGGTGAAGACAAAGGCTATGATTGCTCTCACAGCATGCTACTAAACAGTGGAGCCCATTCACTCCTAAATGTTTTGGATGTTAGTATTTTATAGAGTTTAAAAATTGGTTAAACTCATGAAAGAAGAATTTGTTTATGATTACTAATTAGAAAGAGAGCTGCAGTTTGGGAATGTTATTTCTGATGTTTTTGATTTTCCAAGGAAAATACTATTATACATCTACTCTAGTCTTACTATTTCCTAGGTATCTTCTGCCACTGGACAAAGTAGAGCAAAAATATGTCTAATTTTCTATTTGGGTGGGAAAAGTTTCTAGTCTGGTTTACTGGTGTGCTGTTTTAGTGCCCTAGAAGAGACTATGCTTACTTTACCCCATCTTTGGTGTGTACTGTGTGACTTTTTCATTTAGATTGTTAATTGTTCATGGAGTAGACAGGAGAATTGAAATCTTTGAGTTCCCATTCCAGGTTGTATCTCTCAATCTTGTTGACCCTTCTGGTGTAGCTAATGCAATGCAGTGCACTGACGAGTTACCCAAGCTATTTCTAAATGTACTTCCAGGATCCTAATCCACTCACTCACCTAGCTTGCTCATAGACTTCAATACAGCTGTAAGCTAACAAGTATGCAAAATGAACTCTGCCGAGCAACTCCTTTGCTTTCAGTAATTTCATGACATTATGTGATGCTCTTTTCCCCTTTTTCATGCATCATCTTTCCTGTGGGTTCATCCTAACTTCATATCTGGAGAATATTTGCAATTGCCAGGGAAACAAACAGGTCTCACCTCTTATCTCTCTTGACTGACCGGGCCACTCTTACGACATTACAATACGTGATTCTAATTATATGCAAACATGGATAACTGTAATGGATAAGTGCTCTAATCTGAGAGTTCATCCCATTTGTACTGTTTATACCATTTGCATGTATGTGGCTTTCAGTACTGTCAGAACAGTACTGAACAGAAATTGCACAATAGATGTCAATTAACTCCAGAGAAGAAACTTTGTAAATTAATACTCCTTATTTATGTATTAGTAAAAAAAAAACAAACAAACAAAAAGGACACATAAGAAGGTTATCTACAGGAAATAAATTGTTCAGAATTTGAAAAAAGACATTGCATGAAATATGATGTATTTTGTGCAAGGAATTCACTAGGGACATCTGAAGAGGCATTCAGTGTGATCATGGTGGCATGGAAAGTGAATGGAGGTTACTTCAATCTGTTGAATAGCTAAGAGACTGAAGAAGAAGTTAGAATGTAGAAGTTAGTCCAGTTGGTGTGGGATGGAGAGCCCACATATTTTAATAATATAGAAATAGAGACACATCTCATCATAGATGCCATGTTGGAAGGAGAATGTGTGGTGGTTAAAATGCTACTGTTGGCTACGTAGGACTTTAATTTCCCCATCAGAGAAAAAGGAAAAAAGTACTTTCAATTTAATGATTTAAATTAATTTTAAATTTTTTGTCTTTTTTGTCTGTTACACTCAGAGCAATTGTGAATTTGGATGTGTCCTTTGACTCACTGACTAGCTCTTTCTTAAAACATACATAAGGAGAAGAAACAAGAGAAAGCCAAATTTTAGGGACAAGATGATGAGAAATTTAAGCCCTGAACTTCACCCAGTGATAGAAGCGTTTGTATGTGCTGTCACCCCTTTCAGTGGTGCTACAATTCAGTAACTTGCAGTGTGGTTCACTATTAACCCTTCACATACATGGTTCTCTGAATGCACTCCATATGTGAAGTATTTATGAAGAATTTTAGCTTGGCTATGTGTTATCACAAAAATGAATAAGCATATTGGTATCTATACATTAAAATGTTGCATAATAAAGTCTTTTATCATATGCTAAATGAAGCAGACAGAGCATTCATAAATTTTGTGTCACTTGCCTGCTTTTTATTAATAATTGCTGTTTCATTGGAACTGTTCCTTATCTACAGCACAAACATGCCAAATGAAGTTTATTTTGATTTATTAATGGAGTATTTCTAATTTCATTTTAGTTGTAATTTTTTATTTAAGTGAAGTTTTCACTCCTTTTATTAACAAATTCAGGCAGTAAAAATAATTAGTAATAGAAATCCTTTAACAGTATTACACTATATCTTTATTATACCTTAATCACTCAAAAAAGGTACCTAGGTACCTGCAAAAAACCATTGCAACCACAAATGCATTTATGATGAATAACTGAATCACATTGTTTTGACTGCGTTTTCATTATGATATTTTTTGTAAGACAAAAAATTGCCAACACATGGAATCTTAGTAAAAATCCAAGTTTATCTACAAAGTGTGAAAAATGTTGAAAAGGATGAGGAAAAGCCTGTAAATTAAGACAAAGATAAAACTGTTCAATTTTATTTTCCTATTTTCTGTTCATCAGTGGGTTTGCAACCTTCTTTTTTTACCGCTTTTTCTTCTGAAATGTTTAGAAGACTGTTATTCATACACAGTATTTTTGATATAAAAATATTTTATAATAGAAAGGTGATTTCTTCTGATAAAACAGTATATTTGGATACCTTGTTAAAAAATAATTCTAGAGTATATTTAGTTACAGGCAAAACTGTGGGGATATGGTGTCCATGAATTCATGCTGTCACATTGCAATATCTTGTGTTGGGATGGTTATTCAATTCCATAGACCCATTTAGAGTTTGTGTATAAATATAATGTGACCCGACAACTAAATCTGTTTTTTTGAGGAAGCTGATTCCTTCAGACATATTCCAAACTTAAGAATGCTTAAGAAACATTGCTTAAGAATGTCAGCAGCATAGCAAAATTGAGAGGTATAATGCCTTATTCAGTACAATAATTAAAAATCCAGGGTTTTTTTTGGTTTGTTTTTTTTTTTTTTTTTGTGCTGCTTTTGGCTGGGGTAGAATTAATTTTTTTCACAGCGTTTGGTATGAGGTTGTGTTTTGGATTTGTGCTGTACACAGGGTTGATAATGTAGAAATGTTTTTGGTTTTGCTGACCAGGGCTCACACAGGGCCAAGGCTTTTTCTAGTTTTCATAGTGACACACTGGAGAGGGAAGTTAGGGATACATGTAAGATTGGGAGGCAACACAGTCAGGACAGATGACTGTAACCGATCAAAGGAATATTTCAGATATCATGCTTAGTATGTAAAGAGGGGGAAAACAGTGAAGTAATTCCTTGTTTTGCTTTGCATTTATGGGCAGCTTTTGCTTTCCCTATCAAGCTGTTTTATCTCATCCCAAGAGTTTCCCAGCTCTTACACTTCTGGTTTCCTCCCTGATGCCACTGGTGGGGGAGTGAGTGACTGGATTCATGGGGCTTGATTGCTGGCTGTGGTAAAACTGTGGCTGTGTGTGTGAGACCTTGGGTCCTGTAAGGGTCTTCTATGTCCTGGAGCTTGATTTTTCCACAGTAAGCATGAAGCATCAAAAGGTCTTGACTATTTTACACTATGTCAGAAATAAACTTGTAGGTATGTGAAGATATCAGATCAAAAAGAAAGATATCTAATATATAGGAGTATACCATTTATAGCCCTAAGTTTTTCTTAAAGCAGTTTTCATGTAATCTAGGTCCTTCTTTATGGTTCAACAACTAGAATAATTATCTTCATAGCATGTTGTATATAAATATATTATTTCTTTGTTCTCTACACATTCAGTATCAATTTAAGTGCTTCTGTTTTATCAGGATATCGAAGGATAGTCAAACAATTGTCTCCCTTTATACCAAAAAGAGGTGATCTGTCTTCTGAGGTCCAGTTTTCAGACTTCCCTTCCTCATAACTTGTCCATGCTCTTGATCCCTCTTTGCCCATCTCAATATTATATATCTGAAGAAGTAGGCATTATTTTTTTTTTTTTGCAAGCTGAAGAGAAGAATTGGAGATCTGTTCTACAGTGGGCATGGCACAGTTTTGTCTAAAAATAGATTTAGGAAAAAAAATAGTGTTGGCACTCTATGTGTTATGATAGGTAGGGGTAAAGTATGTTCACTTTCATTAAAGATGTAGGAAGCACAAGACAATCATGTACATGGTAGACCTGAAGGTATTCTCCTTTCTGTTGGGCCATAATTGACTCAACCATGCTGATGTAAGAGGCAGCTCTACAGTACTAGAAGGTGTCATAAAACATCAAAGACCCTTCACTTGGTGAGAAGAAAAATACAATTAGAAACTCTAGTGGAATCTCAGTTCACTACGTGGCATGGAATTAAAAGGGTAGAGGGAGTGAGAAGAGAAATTACACTAATGTACCAAATCTGATATTAATACTTTTGTTTATGAATCTAAAACCTGACACAAATACACTACATTGCACTTTTTCTACATCAAAATTATTGCCATATAGTAAAACCAAGTCCATTTCTAGCTTTACTTCTAGTCACACAGCATCACAGAATGATAGGTGAATCTCACATGGCTTTAGTCTTGTGAAAGCTACTGAGATCTGCTCTTAACAGTAAGTGAAGAATGATTTGTTTCTCTCATGGGTGATTCATCCCACCCCTCGGATTTTTATTTTAGTTTAGGTGAACTCATCAGCAGTTACCAGTCTCTTAAATTGACCACACTTATCATTAAATGCCTTAGACTGGACACCTGACAAAACAGAGATAAAGCGAGACAAATCACATTCAGTGCCTTTTGAGTGATAAAGTTTTGTATTCAGTCTGAGATTTAGCTTTTCTTCTATATAGTCACATGTCTTCACTGTGACCCATTGGGAAATCAGAAATACAGACTCAGAGCCTGCTCATAGTTTGTTTTATAGATTTATTCTCATAAAGTAACAAATATATAATACAGATGTATTTTTTTTTTCATTCCTTTACAAATTAAAGCAGCTCCAGATGCAGAAGTTTGTCCATTTGCAGGAATCTTCAACAACAGGATTTAATTTCTTTATGTTGGTGCTGCTCAACATTCCTGAAAGAGCAGTTGTGCCAGTGGGATTCGCAAAGCTTTTAAGTGAGATCTGACTTATCAGAAAGTTTAATGCATCCCACTGCTTTCAAAAATATCTGAAAATATGCCATAGTGTTGCCTGTCAGAATGCAATAGTTTCAATCCTCAAATGCTGCTTTAGAAGCTGGCTAAATTTAAAGGTGCATATAATTTCTTGTCACTTCAGGTATTCCTTGTTACAGCAAGGAAAAGAGTAAGGATATATACTAATTCAACCATAACAGGGCTAGAATGGGGGCTGTGAAGTGATCATCCTTGCTCCTAGGCAGGATCAGCTATTACAGTGTCCCTCTTGACATGTTTACCAAACCTTAAATTATGAAAATTCTGTGGGGTCTAAAAATTTCCCACTTATTAACTATTTGTACAACTAGACAGGGGTATCTGACATTTAACCAAAACCCTGAAGTATTTCTATTTTTTGTCTTGACAGGTGGAGCTAGGCAGGGAATCTAATCCCATTTTTATTTCTGCAGTGAGAGGAGTGTGTGCATTTTCTTCTTTTTGTCCTCGCACATCAGAATTTTAGTCAGCAGCCAGAATCACATTTCTGGAATTAATACACCATTCAGATGGAAAGAGTTGGAGCCTAGTCTGCAGGAAAAAATATTATTGCATATGAATATTTGTTACACATAGAGAATTCCTAGTATTGTTATATGAGGTTATACTTTTTTGCAACATAAAGGCAGAATTATTAAGCCCAGGGTTGCTGTTTGCAAGAACATATAGTGGTTAAAAAGACTGAGTTAGTTTCTCTTCTCTCATGAGTGACTGGAAGATGCAGGCAATGGAACAAATGTTTCATAGAATCTTGTGGAAAGCTGAGACAGGAGCTGTGGGAACAGGAAAAGTTTTTCTGGTGTAATATCAGGCTCTGCACTTCTCTTCCTGAGCTTAGATACTCATCTCATGGGATAGTATTTTTTTTTTCTTTGACAAAGAAAGACCAGTTGCATAATCTTTTTTCCAATATAAAAGAAATTAAACATATGAGGGAGCCTTTGGATGCATTAAAAGAGCAAAATTAATTTTGGTAAGGAGATGGTTTTCTGTCAGACACAATGATGAGATCTGGGTCTTTCTGCTTTCCTTTCTTGTACCAGTGAGAGTATAACAGAAATTATTTCCCATTGAAATTGAGTTAGAGAATAAAATTCATTACACTTCTTTGTGTAATCCCACATATTTCTAAGATTTAAAATTAGATGAGTCACTGTTTTGTTTTTGTCAGTTTTCAGATTAAGACAATTACTAATGCAATATTATACATTGGACTCCTGATAGTTAAAGATAAGATGATTTTTTTCATTATCATAGTATATAATTAATAATTTTATATATATATATTTTAAATTATATGGTTTTGAGGTATGTGCCAAACTCCATGCGAATATGTTGCAAATGATGGTTACCAATAGCAACAATTAACAGAGGAACCAGACTAGAGGAGTTCAGGAGAGCCCTGCTTGGGTGCCCTGTTTGACATGAGCTGGGCTGTGACAGACTCATGAAGCAAATAATTCTCAGTTTTCACACACATGATGAAGCTCATCTCCATAAATACTTTGAGGCCATATCTGGTGGGTGAGCTAATTACTTGCCTGTGAGGTGACAATAGTTCAGTGCCCATGAAGAGCCAAGCTTTCCAGCACATCACAGATGCAAGCCTCCATCACCTACCATCCCATGTGTGATCATCCATTCTCCAAAGAGCATTGGGATCACGCTGCACAGAGGCATTTTTATTTTTCCCCAGAGGAACTAGCAGTCAAAATTTAGGGTGATGTTTGTCCATCTACTGATCTCGGTATATTTGGGTGCTTGCCAGAAAACAGAGAAGGAAGGAAGAGAATGCTGATTTTTTAGAGGGTCGGCAGATTCAGCTGCAGAGCTTGCAGATTTATGCTGGTTAGGCCAGTTGATTTGATCAGGGATTGATCTCCATCAAAGCTATTACAAAAAGAAAAAAAAAATTAACAAAAGCAGACACAACCTGCTTGTGGTTTGCAAGGGAAATGGCTTGAATTCCTGTTTTGAAAATTAGCACTGGACATCCAAAGATAGCCCCTCAGAAATCCTTGAAAAATTGAATGCTTCTGCCCTAGAGAGGAACAGAAAATGCTTGAGAGTAGTAAAATCTAACTTTGTTGCAGTGACTTTATGGTTTCTTGTTTTCCATTATCTCCAAATCACCCAGAGCATCATCTCCCTTGTGCTTTGACTTTGCTCTCATCTGCTTTCACTGTTCTCCTGCTTCTCATTTCCTCCTGGGGTGAAGAACTACTTGCAGATCATCTGATCTCTCAGAGAGAGGGAGAGGAAAGTAGTGGAAGAAGGTCTTTCTCAGGAAGGAGAGATTCCACTAGCACTCACATTTGTGTCCTTAATCTCTCACTATTATGTGTATGATTTTCCACTCAGTAGTTTTTCTTTGGGCATTTTTTTCATAAGTTTAAAATTGGTTTCATAAACTAGTGCCTAGTTTGGCTCTTTTGGAAGCTTTCTATTAAGACAAAGTCAGTTTTCAAACTTTTAAATAATTTAAGTTTGTTAATTTTAATATACAAACCTTAATTTTTAATGTACAAATATGTGCACATTTAATATGATCTAAGTTGTTATCCTTGCTAAACATCTCAATACTCCAAAATTAAAAATATTTACAGCTTTTCCACTTTTTCATCTCCTGGAGAATAACAGTGATGGGATTTATTTGAATCTGTGTCTCTTGAAGGTTTTCCTAGTTGGAAAAATCTGATTTTCAAGATGAAATACAATAATGATTAACATAGATTCATCAATGCACTACATTGAAGTGATTTATTCAGATCTCTGCCTCATGTGAGCCTTCACAGCTGGAAAAATCAATTTTCAAGAGGCACGTATAACAGTAAATTGGCATTGATTCATCAATGTTGATGGGAGACCAGTAACATAAACCATTACTAAAGTGACTCTAGTTGTGTTTGTGGGAAGAAGAGACAGGTCTCCATCACTGGAGACTGAAACCTCTTATAATTACAGACAGCATGTGAAAAAGAGAGCTCTTAATCTACAAAAATTTCTTTAGTTTGGCTGAAACAGATTTTAAAGAATTGCACTATATTCCAGCTTGAGTTATTATATTCCATATAAAAGGCCATGGCTTAAAATGTAACGGCCTATTTTAGCTTTAAATTCCAGGAATTTACAAATGTGTGCTGGGGGGGTGTGCTTAGGTCTCTGCAAGTGCACATCCATAGGAGTCCAGGTGCCTTGCTGCATCCACACTCACAGACATTTCTTCTCATCAATTGTATGCTTTTTTTGCAATGACTGTCAAAGTGCTGATAGCTAGCTAGGCTGTAGCTCCACTAAATGGATTTTTCAAGTGATACCTGTTTGAGCCATCAATAGGTAAGAAGTTAAACACAGTGTGGAAAGTATTCATGGCTGGCATCTCAGAAGATAGCACCTCTGTAGTGTATTTCTGGATTTAATTATTGTTTGCTATCTTTTAAAAACAACCTTTAAAGTGTGTAAAATTATCGGAAAAGGTCTTCCTTTGATCTCATTAAAAGTATCAAACAATTTAATTTGAATAACTTTCAGTCATGTAAAAGTTTTGGTTAAGACATTTATATGACCAAAATAAAAGAAGGATCTGATCTAAAAGTTTATACCAGAATTTTCTTAAACTGAGAGTTCCATTACAAGCCTGAAGTCCTCAGCTCCATCCTACAACAGATTTCTTTGCATATTAGCTGATGATATTATTTATACAGCATACCAGTATTACAGAAAAAGTGTTAGAGAATGACTTTAACACTCTAACATATGTATTTATCTAAATAAAAGCAGACAATTACATATTTTTTGGAAGAAAAAGAATGACAATGATTGCATGTGATAAAAGACCCCTTCATAGCAGAGGTCTCAATATGAAGGGTGATAGCTGTCAAATGGGATCATATCCAAACTTGTTAGCTGCTCTATTTCTGTGATTTTTTTTTTAGGGAATTTATCAACTATGTTGCAGAAATCCTTTTCACTGTAGTCTGCCAATCACTCCTGTCCATGACACAGCTGCCCACAGACAGATAAATCTGTAAAATATCCCCATGAATATGTGAATTTTTCTCCCATACCTGGATTAATTCTGAAGTATTCTTGCCCTTGATTACATTAACTTGTCATTTTCACTAATTGCAATCCACTAAAACTGTAGGACATCAACAAAATTCCTATCAGCTGAAAATGCTAAACTATTTTCTCCTTTAAATCATTAACTTTTGGGCAAATTAGAGTCATGCTGCTGGCTTTATTTTCTGGAAGCTGAAGCACCCAGATGTTTCATTTTCATGACATTTAGCATTTAATAAACTCACTGTTACTGGTACTAATTTTCTAAATGCCTTTTCAGCTTTTGTTTTGAAAATAAATCCATGACAAAATGCTTTGGTACTTTAATTTTCTCGTCTAGTCTTTGGGGAAGATTCCAAAATAATTAGCTAAATGATCAATCAGTTGAAAAAAAAGTGAATTTGGAGCTGGATCCAAATGTGCCTATAATCTATAGGAATCTATTAACTTCTATTACATCTGCCCAGAGATGATAAATCACTTGGCAAGGCATTAATAGGAAAAAAACCTCTTGACAATAAACTAAAAAGGAGGATGATTTGTATGATTTAAACAGTAGGGGTTTTGAAATCTTAGAAAATGGGTATTTTAGTTTTTGCCCTCAACTTTTTTTACATTTTTTGTACATTTAAAAGAACTCTTAATGTTATTTGACTCATCACTCCAGCTCCTTGTTCTAGTTTACTAATTTTAAGAGAACATGTCATGATTTCAGTTGAAATGTAGGTATGCTAGTACCTATGTAATCACTTCTATCTGTAAGACAGCAGAACATTGTATTGACTTTCACACTCAAAAAAAGCTATCAAGCAGTAGTGATTTATTCAGATTTTCTCAAGGCAGAATTATACATATTCACATCAAAGCAGAGGAGGCTCAGCTGTTTTGGGGAAGGCTGGCTGTATGGCTTTGGCAGGAAGAGGCAGATCAGAGGGGTGCATGGAAGGCTCTCATCAAGTTGTCTTCATCAAGTTGCCTTTTCTTCACTAAAATGCTTCTTCTAAGCCCTAATTTAACAACATGGTACTCAAGACTTCTCCTTTTCATTGTTTCTTTTCTGAAGGAAAAGAAACTCCACAGGAGCTGTGTAGCACAATAAATGTGCATTTATGTCTTTGTCATTCAGCTGGAAAGTATGCCTGGAGTATTAATGGTAGCAGCTTTATTTTCCCATTTCTTTGGCAGGTTCAAAACCAAGAAAACCTCCATTTTGTAGTACCTCTCTTTAGAATTAAAAAAGCAGGTGAATTAAATGCTTCTGTTACTCTTTACCATAATTAAAATTTTTCAGTTTGGTGATGATTCAGTTTCAAGAAAGATAGCTATTTCTTCTAACTGGAGCTTAACATGGGATTAATGGGAAAACAAATTAATTTATGGCAAAATGAAAAAAAAAATTGGAATTATGAACGCAAATATCACACTTAACAGGAAGAAACTTCTTATTACCTCTGCTACTACCCAAATTCAGCAGTTTGCAGATTCAGCCACCAGCCATCCTATCTAATACAATTTTATTGGTGACTGAGACAAACCCCAAAGGCTTAAGACATGGGTATGCTTATTACCATTCAGTATTCTGAAAGAATATTAATAGAACATTTCAGGTAAAATCAAATCTGGGAAGAAGTTTGCCTGTTGGCAGAGTATCCTTTAGAATTCCAGAATGATAGAATGGTTAGGGTTGGAAGGGACCTTAAAGATAATCTAGTTCCAACCCTCCTTCCATGGACAGGGACACCTTCCACTAGACCAGGTATCTCAAAGTCCTGCCCAACCTGGCCTTGAACACCTCCACGGATGGAGAGTCCACAACCTCTTTGGGCAGCCTGTTCCAGAGCCTCACCACCCTCACAGTAAAAACTTTCTCTCTAATATCTAAACTAAACCCAACCTCCTTCAGCTTAAAGCCATTCTCTCTGTCACTACATGCTGTTGTGAAAAGTCTTTCATTAGCTCTCTTGCAGGCTCCCTGTATGTACTGGAAGACTGTTATCAGGTATCCCCGAAGCCTTCTCTTCTCCAGGCTGAACTGCCCCATCTCTCTCAGCCTATCTTCATAGGAGATGTGCTCCAGCCCTGACCTCAACTTAATGACTCCCTCCTGGACTTGCTCCAACATGTCTACATCTTTCTTGTGCTCGGGTTCCCAGTCCTGAAAACAGTACTCCAGCTGGGGCCTCACCAGAGCAGAGTACAGGGAGAGAATCACCTCCTTTGATGTGCTGGTCACGCTGCTTTTGATGCAGCCCAGGATACAGACAGCTTTTTTCACTTCTAGCACACACTGCTGAGTCATGTCAAGCTTTTCATGTACCGGCAGCCCTAGGTCCTTCTCCCCAGCCTTAGCCTCTTTCCATTCTGTGCCCAGCCTAAAGTTGTTTTTGGGACTGCGCCAAACCAGGTGCAGGACCTCACACTTGGCATTGTTGAACTTCATCAGGATGACCTGGGCCCACCTCTCAAGCCTGACAAGGTCCCTCTGGGTGTTATTCCTTCCCTCCAGCGTGTTGACCGCATCACACACCTCGGTGTCATCAGTGTCATCAGGGAACTCACTGAGGGTGCACTGAAACCCACTTTCCATGTCACTAATAAAGATGTTAAAAAGCACCAGTCCAAACACTGAGCCCTGGGGAACACTGCTTGGCACTGCTTTCCATTTGGACATTGCACCACTGACTTCAACATTTTGAGCGTGATCATCCAGCCAATTCTTTATCCACCCAGTGGCCCACTCATCAGATCCACGTCTCTCCATTTTAGAGACATAGATGTCATGTGGGACAGTGTCTTTGTTCAAGTCCAGGGAGATGATGCCTGTTGCCCTTCCCTCATCCACCACTGCTGTAACTCTATCGTAGAAGGCCAAGAAATTTGTCAGACATGATTTTTCTTTAGTCATGCCATGTTGGCTGTTACCAATCATCTCATTATTTTCCTTGTGCATTAGCAGAGTTTCCAGGAGGAGCTGCTCCATGATCTTGCCAGACACTGAGGGGAGACTGACTGACCTGTCGTTCCCTGGTTCTCCCTTATCCCCCTTTTTAAAAATGGGTACTATGTTTCCCTTTTTCCAGTCAGTGGGAACTCCACCAGATTGCCATGACTTCTCAAATATGTTGGATAGTGGCATAGCCACTTCCTCAGCCAGTTCTTTCAGTACCCATGGTTGTATCTTGTCAGGTCCCATGGACTTGTACACCTTCAGGTTCCTTAAATGGTTTTGAACTCGGTCTTTTCCTGCAATGGGTGGAGAAGAAAAATGGAACAACTTAGGTTATTCTTAATACAGAGCAAGAATCAAGCCAAAGGGAACACAGGGGCCACAATTTGAACAAGAACATATTTTTCCCTTTGAGAATAAGCAATTCAGCCAAAGAAAAAGGCTCAAAGTTGTAAAGAGATTTTATCTAGTGAGTATTGGTAAAAGAGCTGTGTAATAGAAGTGGTATCTGGAAAGTGCAATTTTTACAATACTTTTCTCAAAGGAAGCATTACTGAATGAATTGCTAGGTTTTTGGATCAGGCAAAATAAAATGTATTCTAAAATTTTTACTAATCTCTATCATAATAAAAGACAAAACTGAAAACTGAAGAAAACTCTGCTTCAGTGAGAAGTATTTACAACAATAACTAACCCAGTCCTTGAGAGGTGAGGACTTCAGAACAAATGGCTATGTGGAGTATGTATCACAAATGACATGCATACACAAAAATCCATAAAGCAAGAGAAAACCCAAAAAAATGTTATGTTATTTCATTGTAAGAATTCAGCATTGGGAGGTATACTCTGTTTTGCCCATAGGTGAATAATATGACTCCTTATGTATTTAGCTAATTGGGAATTTCTGGAGAACTTCATTCAGGATAAATGGATAGTATACAAGCTAGAGATCTAGTGACCTTTTCAGGTGTATAAATAATACATGTTTCATATTTTCAATTGCCTTTGTATTGCTTCCTTCTGGAGAACTAAAAGGTGGTAGAAATATCACCTCCTTTATGATGAATATTTAGCAAATACTACTTTAATATGTGGTTCCTGCCTAGGAACCCTCATAAAGCATTTTTAATTTCCTTTTATTTTGTCAATTACCATCCCTTCACATCTGCACTTTCAACACTACTATTCGTGTAATACTTTTAATTTTTTTCTTGGCTTCCAAAATCTTCAGTTCCTGGAAAGAAGTGCTGCCAATGGCATGTAACTGAGGGCAGTCAGATGCTGACTGTCTTAAGTTCAAAGCAGCTTAAATGACCAGTGTTCTCCCTAAGGGGGTAAGTCTCTCATTTCTTACTATACTAAGAGGTGGAAGAAAAGTTTTAGAATAGGAAAGGGAAAAGTGTTTCAGCTGCTCTCCTGAGTGCCTGTGTCCTAGCAGATAAAGACATCTCTCTAAAACTGTGCTTACTGCACTTCTATTATGTTGTCCCAGAGTTTTTATCATGGACAATTTGGCATCTAAGCAAGACTACAATAAGCAGTCAGTTGCTGTGTATAAAAAAATCTAGCTGTGAAGTTCTAGAGCTGGGGATTGGTGGAATAAATTTTTGTGGCGATGTACAATTTACATATATTCTGTCTTGTGTTCAAAGTGGTGACCCGAAGTGTGTGACAAATAGCATTTTGTTGACTTTTAGTAGGACATGTAAAGCATCTGTGTAACAACCAGCTGTGGTGGGTCAGCCTTGCTTAATGACCAAACCTCCAACCAGCTGCTCACTCCTGACCTCAGGAAGAGAAAATTGGAAGAACAAGAACGAGGAAGCTCACGGGTCGAGCTAAGGACTGGCAGATTGTTTACTAATCATTGTTGTGAACAAAGACTTGGGGAAAATAAGCTCACAAAAATGTATGGTTTTGTGATTTGGATAGTGGGAAACAGAAAGGCAAACATTAACACCTTTCCTCCCCCTTTCTCAAGCTGAAAGTCACTCCACACACATCTCTGTCAGTAATGGCTGGCCCACAGTGGTTCCTCTTCACTGCTTTGTCCTTCTCAGACTCTCAGCCTGCTCTGGCATGGATGTTTCACAGGCTGTAGGGAAATCTCTGCCCTGGTGTGGAGCAGCTCCTCTTCCTCCTCATCTTCTGGTCTTGGTGCTCCACCTTCTGCTTCTCACTCTTTTTGTTCCTCCCCTCTTTCTCTATGGCATTTCCAAACCTTCCTTACAAATGCTTTCCCTGGGGCATCACCATCATGGCAGCAGGGCTCAGCTGTGCCCTGAGCTGGGTGTCTTGGAGCCATCTGGAACGGGATGTGTTCCAGGGCTGCTCCTCACAGAGGTCACCCTGCAGCCCCCACCAGCACCTGGGCACCTGCAGTGCTGTGCTCCAGCACAGTTAATCACTAAAGAAGACCTAAGTCTTCTTACCCAGACTTTCTGAGCACCCACTCGCTCACTGTGGGTTAGAAACAAGCCACTGAGAAAAGCTCTGTTTTGCTGGAAGGTTTTAAAATGGACAAAACTGGACTCCAGCTGTGACATAGGTAGAAGTGTGAAACTGAACACAGACTGAAGGCTGTGGTGGGGTCTGAGGACTGCACCAGCAAGAGTGAATGGCTCTGGGTCAGGCAGCAGTGATCTGTGACCAAAACTTATCTCACTGGTCTTGCTGGAAATTCACCACTCCTGTTGACTTCATCAGGATTTTAGCCCCTCAGAGAAAATTGTGCAGGCAAACTGCTAAGTGACACACCTCACATGGGATGGCTCACCACACTCTGTGGGGCAAAGGACTCTTGAGCCCCAGTGCAGAGCTGAGCAACTGCAGCTGTATCACCTCTAGGCTGTAGTCTGTTTCCCACACTAGATCATCTGCCTTAACCATTGCTAATACAGGCAAGCCATAGTTCCTGTGGGGTGTGAGAATTGGGGATCTTACCATTTTTTGCACTCTCAGTTTCTTGGTGGCCATTTTCCTAATTGTCTGAACTACAAACTTGTCATTGGAGATCACAGCTTCGTCTGTACTGGTTGTACAGTTGTATTATACATAAATAAGCACTTTGATGAGCATAAATTATTTGGTGTAGATGAAGTCCACCCTTGAATGACTGCAGCAACCATTTAGCTTTCCATATGTCAGAGTGAAATCAATAAAGTGTGTAATAAAGCTGGCTAAGTATTGCTAAAAGCCCATTAGGAGTAAATACAATTCTGGATTAGTAAGTTTCCCAGCCTAATTGCATCTTCATAATCAGAAGGTTTCTAAAGCTTGCATATGTAAACCCTTGTCCTGCACTTTTGAATTCACAGAACAACATATCACAGCCACTGAAGCAGGGTTTATATTTTTTATTTTCCAAAATGTATAACAAACAGCATAAGTTTGTGCAATATTTCAGGCTAATTTGAGTAAAACCATGCAAACCAGGAAATTTTTTAAAGTTTCCAGGTGAATTTAAAGAGAAAAATGCTTGCGCTTCTGAGAGTGGACCTGTTTTTTTCTGTTTTTCTAGGCAGTGACATAGATGAGGAAACAAAATTAAATTACTGATTTTACATCACTTATGTAAAATTTTTATATTTATATTTTATATTTACTGTTATATTTATATTTATATTTTATATAAATAAAAATATAAATATAAATTTACATAAATAAAATATAAATTTATATTTATATTTTATATTTACTGTTTATATTTCCAAAGCTTTCAGATATCTAACACTGAAACATTCTTAATTCAAACATTATGGAAATGAGATCCAGAACAAATTCTTGTTATCTCCCATCTCAGATGGGAAGGAAGGATTAAGGCTAACTATAATGACTATAATGAAAAAAAAGTTCCAAAAGAAGATGAAAAAAATGAAGGCTTATAGTATACAATTTTTTTGTCCTGATTATTTGCATTAGATAAAATCTTGAATTAAATGATTTTTCAGAAAGGTAAAATCTCATTTTTAAGACAGCTTTCAAAGTAAAAACCTAGGGCAATCACATCCATCATAATATATACAAAATCACGAATTGGAAGTAAAAAGTTGCTGGAAATATAAAAGAGACACCAAGAGAAAATTGAAGATCATAATTCTACCATCAAAAATTCTCTGTTGGCAGTGCTATCTCCAGACCAGATCTCACAGGGTCTGTGGGGACATTCAACATGAGCACTCATGTCTATGGTGTGATTCTACATGGGAATAGCTACTTCTAGAGCAGGACCTGTTCCTACCTCTTTCTAGTCACCACTGCCTAAACTGCTTGTTGCAATGACAGTTTTTGCAGCACATGACCTGTGCAATATTAGAGCACATTAAGACCAAGGATCCAGTTCATGTAAGGCCATGACCAGTAATCAGAAAATACCAACTGGACCCAGCAGTGTAACAGCAAATCTTTCTGAATTGCAGTAATCTGTCAAAGAATCAGCGGTCCAAAACTCACATGAGTCAATTATTTGATTAAAGTAAGATGGATGGGCAGGGAGAGTGTAAGAGGGAGGAGGCCAATGCTATCTTGGTCTATACTAAAAATAAAAAAGTGATGTACAGTTTTTGGTGTGTTCAGACTCAACAAGTAGTGGGTTTGCACAAAGAGGATCATGTTGCTTCAGCAGCCAACTACATAACTAAGGTCACTGCTGTATATTTCCCAGGTTAAATGCAAAAAATACAGTAAGGAAATGCAAACAAATAGCAGCTTGCAAAAAGGCATTATTTACATTGCCAGACACATACTGGTGATATGCCAATTTTCATTCATGTGCCTTTAAATAGATCAAATGCCATCTTGTCTCTTTTTTAGGGCAACAAATTCTTTATTTCTTCATAAATGCACAAAAGAAGGTTGAGGACAAGCACATCTACTTTAAGTTCTACTGTAAGCCACTTACAATAGTGTGCTGTGAGGAAGTTCTTTCATTTAATCTAGTAAAATGAGATACTTGGATTATTTAATACATTTATGTTTCATTTTTTTTCTGATTCTTTGTTTGTTTGGGTTTGGTTTTGGTTTTGTTTTTGTTCACTGATCTGAGACAGCATCAAAATCACATAATTACTGCAAATTTGGGTTGCTGTAGTTTCATGGCATCTCACATCCTAGATTTTCATCTGGCTTAAGCTAATAGCAAATTGTTGGCTGTTATATTGTCCATTTACATGGCTTTTGCTGCAAAACAATCTGATTTAGCCACGGAAGAGAAGTGGAAGCACTATAATTACTTCATTTGTTTCTCTGAACCTCCATGTCGGTAAAACAGTGTTTTTCTTAACCTTTGCCAGCTGGTTTCACTTTCTCTTCTCACTTAGGGCCTTAGGAAGAGAAGAGCTTGTATTTCACCAACAGGCAGGGCAAACAGTCCATTTAAGTTTCAGATTAAATAGAAATATTCATCATTAACATGACTTGTGGAGTCAACTTCCTGATAGTGTATTGAGCTGCTCCGAGTAAGTGTGAGATTCAGGCTACACTGGTCAATGAAACATAAAAATAGCACCAGTCACAGAGCACATTTTCATGACTTAGTGAGGCATTTTCCTGTCAGCAATTTGATTGAACATTAAGAAGAAATGGTTTAGGATTGCAGCTAGTCTTGCAATCTTGCTGATATAAGAGCTACATTCAACCTTTCACTCCTTAGATAAGATTAAATGGAAAACAGACTCACTTCAATGCTGAGCATGTAGGTAAAGAAAAACAAGAGCGAAAGAGGCATGAAAACACACGCACATGCTCACACACACAGTCACATCAATGCCTTGTTAGCATTGCAGCCTTTCCATGAGAAACTGGGCACTTTTACATTTCTATCTTTGTTAAACACCGTTCATTACTGCTTGTTCTGCCGCTGCCCCATGGAAACAGTTCCAGGTACATGCGTGCAAGTGGATCGCGTTCCTGCAATGACAAGTACCACTGTAGCTACTGTGGACCTCAGCAGAAATGATAAAGTGCAAAATGTCAGTGATCACAGGACTCAGTCTCTCTACTGCCCCGGTTTCCTTGTCTTTCTCTTGGAAGTCTTTGAGTGAGTCTTTTCTTCCTTGTTTGAAGGGGAATTAATAGGAAATTGCAGCCCAAATCCATTAGGTCCATTTAGGAAGACACATTGAAAGTAGCGGACAGGAGCTAGGAAAACAAGGAAGAGATTATTAATGTTTATGGTTTCCAAACTGGGGCCATGAGTCTATTCCATGTTCTTTCGAAAACATCTGCATGATTTCATTCCCAGTTATAACATCACAAATCTCTAGTGTGATCACAAGCCAGGTTTCACATATCAACAAGATTTTAGCTAAAAAGCTCAATGAGAGATCTTGTAGCACAAGATGAGAAATCACGGACAATTTCACGTTTAAATACATAATTTTTCTCAGAGTTATACTACTCCTTCTCCCAGAGTACTTGCATTTTGGGATAGCTGAATGTAAGGCTCCAAAACTCACACATATATTTTCGGGTTATTATATTTCACAGTGACTTTCAGATACGCTGAAGAGTTCCAGAAAGACTCATATTTAATTCATATCTAACTCATCTCTATTTTATTAGACTTCAGGTGAATTATCTTTTATTGTGAATAAAGGGATCATAAATTACTGTACCTATTTTCTGACCTTTCACAGTCATGGATTTTTTCTCCCTTTTAATTTTTGAGTACTGTGTATGTAGTCATACTTTCCATCATGTTTTAAAAGCTCTCAAGAGCACATGCTTCAGCACAGATGGAATTGATATAATTTGCTTGAAAAGCTGAGTTTTGCACTGTGAGATTAACATTGACAAGATTTTAAAAGACAGTTTTCAATCAGTTAGGTGTTTGGGAAAATGGCTGGAGGAATGTTGGCATCGGAAAAAAGTCAGTTTTCATTCAGATGATTTTCTGATGACTTTTTCTTTTCCCCAATGTTCATCCCATAAAAAAAAAAAAAAAAAAAAATTAGTTGTTCTCTGTGACAATTCTAAACTGAGATGGACTCTAGGGCTCCCTGCATTATAAACTGGGGTGCAGGCTTTATTTATTGACTTCCAAGTCCCATTAAATGGTGGAAAACAGAGCAGTGTGTCAGAAATGCTGGTATATTCCACCCAGTGGTATTATCCTCAGTTGTTTTCTTGCCTGACTCATGCAAAGGTTTTTTGTCTGAAAACCCACTTTAAAATAAAATTGGAAATTAGATCATTCTGGATCTAATGACTTACTTTTTTTTTACTAAGTCTTAGAATGCATTTTTCCCCCCAAATTCTCAGTGTTTCTGTTTCTCTGTGAGATGGATCTCAGCTTTTTTTAGAAAACAGAGATAAAGCAACTCCTCTGATTAGAGTTCACAGCCCAAATGTGTCAGACCAAGATTCTCCTGTGAGGCTTGACAAGCCATGGACTGGGTGAATGTGCTAAGTCCTCCACCACTGACCCTTCTATGTACATGCTTGGGCAGAACTAGAAAGCTTCTGAGACATAATTTCAACAAATAGACTTGCTCCATTCTTGAGCTAAGGTAACTTATATGAGTAAAATTAACTAAAAACAATGTATTGCCACAAAACCCACTATGATTAAAATCTGTATTGTCCTACCAAAATACTTAGTCAGAGATTTTTCAATCAGATCTTTTAAAAAAATCCCACTAACACAAAATCCCCTAAAATTTAATCACAGTGGATGCAAGATTGACAAAGAGAAATTCCTTAAAGGAAGAAAAATGCCATTTACAAATTCCCCTTTTACTGTTAAAAGGAAACTATTTCTGTGTATTTCTTTTATGGATACAAAAATTAAAATTAAAAAAAGTCAATTACAATCTTCTTCATGAAGAAAGCAAGTAGGGCACCATGCACTTTCTAGCCCCAATAAATACAAATAAATATTTTACTTGTAGGTAAAAAAAATTTACTACCCCCCTTGTGTTTTACATGCTATCAGAATGCAAAAATGCACCTCTTTTTCCTTCACCTGTATTCACAAACTTCTGTAAAAAAGCAACATACAAAGCTACATACTTGCAAGTATTTTAAGGATGGTTAGGTTATTTGTGTATTGCAATTATAGCATGCCTGACAGCACAGTGTTTTCCAGAAGTGTTACTTGATAATTATTCTAAATCCACTAGTAGAACTAGCTGCTGCAATCTTTCATTTGAAATCCTCATGTATGATCTCTTGTTAAAAGCCACTAAATTCATGAAGGGGAAAGGAAAGGGCAAACTTTAAGATTTTTACAACTCAGCCAGCAGCAACAAAATAGTAATATGGCCCACAATTCTAAACTGGAAAAAAAAAAGATATAGAAATTAACTAGGAATCATGTTTATTTGGAATGTGTAATGCTAAATATCACTGTATAATTTTTTATTTGGAATGTTAATACTTCGTTGCATTATTTCTATCTGCAGTGTTTGTGAAGTGATACCAGAGTTTTTTTGGCTGGTATGTACTCATGTTGATTTCAATATGGTGAAGTGATATTCAAATGTTTATATAGCCTATTACTTACCAACTATCTTTAGAAAACATCAGAAAAATGTTGCATAAAGAGGAACCTCAGGAGAAATAGGGATAGTAGTAATGAATTGTGTTAAATTTTCCCGTTATTTTCATAAGACTAACATAATTTGTTTCCAATTTGTGAAACTTTCAGTGCTGAAATTGGCTGCAGGCTATATATATGTATATATATATTTTTTTCTTTTTTCCTGCATAGATCACCAAATACCCTCAAAAGGTATATATAAATAAAACAAAATCAAAACTCCCCAAAACCCTCAATGAACAACAGGGTGTTTTGTTTATTTCTCTGCCTGAAGAGTAAAAGCAAGATGGGATAAAGAGTGCAAATGGGACAGGAATAAGAACAAGGAACTAGAAAAGGCAGGATATGTAAAACAGGTTTTAAGGTAAGGAGGAAAAAACAATCATGATTCTTCCAGGATGTGCTGGTTTTGGCTGGAGTAGGTTTTGTTTCCTCTGTAGTAGGTAATATAGGACAATGTTTTGGATTCCATCTGGAACAGTGTTGATAATTGAGGAATGGTTTAGTTCCTGCTGAGCAGGACTAACTCAATTGAGGCCTTTCTGCCTTTCACCCCACCCCACCAGTGTGTGGGCAGTGTGTGCACAGGGGTAGGGAGGGGACACAGCCGGGACAGCTGACCCCAAGTGACCACAGGGAAATTCCGTATCATATGGCATCGTGCTCAGCAGATACAGCTGGGGGAGAAAAGACGGGGAGGACATTTGGAGTGATGGCATTTGTTTTTCCAGGCAATGGTCATCCATGATGGAGCTCTATTTTCCTGCAAATGGTTGAATGGAAAGGAGCTTCTCTATGGATAGAAGTGAATGAATTCCTTGCTTTGCTTTGCTTGAGCATGTGGCTTTTTGTGTTATCTATTAAATTATCTTTATCTCAACCCAAGAGCTTTGGAAAAAACTTTTGTGGGTTTTTTTTTTCAACAATCTACAAATATAAAAAAAAAAAGTTTGTATTAATAATTTTTAATTGGATTTCCTTGGAATTAATCCAAAATATTTCATTCTGAAAAATCCCCATTTTCTTCAAATGTTCTTTTGAGGATTGGACAAACTGAAGGCACAATGCTTAATGAGTTTATCCTAATACTAAGGCAATGTTTACACATGATTTAAAACTTTAACAGATTCACTTGGTAAAAGATTGAACTATTTTGATATGTTGTAGAGTATGTGTGATCTAGTGGCTACACTTATAAGAGTACAAGATTTGATAAGCAAGGTATTATGCTTCCAAATGTAGGTAGAGAAAGATGTAATTTTCAGGTTTTGGAAACAGTCAAACTATCAAAAAAGTCTTTTTCCTATACTATCTTTGTAGATTGTGTCTTATTAATTCTCCCAGTGCAAAACTACTCACTTATAAAAGCAAATTTCATCATCATTCCTCGATGGAATGGATCTTTTATATTTTAGCTAATTAACAATCAGAGCTTTGAAATAGACATACTGTAGGTTTCCATATTTTCTGGTAAGTATCTCATATTTCTTTTTTTTTTCTTATGGCTGATGAACCTCAACATTTTTTAAAACTGAATTGTCTGCCTCTATCATATTCAAACTTTTTTAGGTAAAATAAAGTCAGCTGTCCATATAGTAAATCTATACAGGATGAAATAGTTTCAGTATTACACTTTTTATTATGGCTTCTTTACAATTTCTGTTTCATGTTACCCTTCTTAGGCTGCTTTATGTAGCAAACCTCAGCTGCAAAACATGCAGATAAGATATTCATTCAGAAAATAACAACATTTTTGCTACTGTGTCTGCAACAGTGTTATGATACAAACCATAGTCAAGAGAACAATTTGAATTTTGGCATGCAAATAAGAATACAAATACTTTCCACACTGCTTTTGCAATTCCCACATTCAATATGAATGCAGAATGTGTCTTTAAAAATGAAGAGGGTTCTCACTTTGAATGTATTGTCTCATATCTTCAGAGCAAATGTTACCAAAAACAAAAAAGGAGGAACAGTAGGAGAAAAATGTGGTTTATCAGTAGACATATTAAATAGACATTGTTGTCAGCTTAAGCACAAAGAAAAAGAAAAAAGCCTTATATTTGGGCTATACTTTAGTTTAGGATGTAGTTTATGAGAATTAATATAATTACTTAAATTCCCCTTGTGAGTGCTACTGAGTAAACAAAAAAGTCAATGCTGGAAAAGTGTCATAACACTTTTTTAGGACATTAGAACTGGTGCTCTTATATGAGGACATCTGGTGCCCAAGATGAATTAATTTCCAAAAGGCTAGGGGAAGGGATATTAAGGAAATTTCTCAAAAAAAAAAAAAAAAAAAGAAAAGAGTATAACTTTAAGTCATTTTTGCCAGGATGGAAATCAGTTAGAGAGAGAACAGCCAAGATGAGTTCCAGAAAGAGAAGAAACAATCAGAACCCCCTGATTCAAAGATTGTGTGAAGTTGTTTAGGGCTTATACAGTGGAAATGTTAAGTACCTACCACAGTTGCCCAAGAAAGTATAAAAACGGAGCTTATTTCTGCTCTTGATCTCTAAGTGATATGCATGTCACAGAGAGGGCTCTTGCAATATTCCAATGTGAGGAGTATTGCAAGAGCACTCTCCTGGAGTTTTCAATTCTTTAGCAGAAAGGAGGAACGCATCCTATAATAAAATTTTATAATCCTAAAGAGTATAAAGGTGCTCCTGTTTATGTATTACAATGATTAAAGTCTCCTTTCTATAAGGAGATAGCTGTTTGTAATGCAAGTCACCAAATTAAATATTCATTGAAAAGAAAACTCTTTTAGGCAATAGCAGTTTGGTTATTAAGGAAAAAGTACAGAGAATGTGTGACAATTATTTTCTAGTTTGAATCCAATTTCTTCACTCAGAGGCTGTCCTAATAGAAATAAACAATGCAAAACCACAAAAATTCAGACAATCATAGTATTAGAAACTACTATTCAGTAAGCAATTACAAACAAAAGAAAAACTTTAACAACTAAACTTATTTACTTCTCAGGAATGCACATGAAGTGCAAACAAATTTCAGCCATCAAAACTGAACCACACAACAGCAAAAGATTTTGTTCCAATGATTTGGTAACTAAAGATTTTTTCACTTACTAAAGGGTCAGGAAGAGAAGCAAGTGGTTCCCCCTTTCTCCCCTTCTTTTCCTGCCAATTTCAGCCCTGTTATGTAATATTTTGGTATCATTACAGTATGACAAAGTGACCAGACAAAGCACAGGGCAGATGGGGAAGGTAAATCATGTGGAATCTTTTATAAATATTTTGCCTTCACACTTGCTAAAAAGAAGAATGTAAATCTCTTTGCTTAGTGGGCCTGTGAAACTTTTAATTACGTCTTAGTTTAATCACATTTAATTGCATTTTATTTCTTCAATAGAAAAGTTGAATGCTGAGGGCCTCTGAGGAGACCAAATACTGTTTTCTTAGGTTCACAACAAACATGGCCCATAGATACCTGCTATTCAAACCAACATATTTGGGTCAAAAATTATATTATTTATTTTTCAATAAATTCTTTTCAACTCCTTTCTTATTGATCATGCTATACAGTCATACTACTGTCATTCTCAGAAATTACAATGCTTAATGGGAAGAAGGATGGGAAAAAGAAGGGGAGAGAACATTTATATGTCCATTACAAATAAACAAGAAATATGACTACCACTTTAAGTCATTTCTATATATCTAAAAACATCCTCTACAAATGACATTTTTCTAGCATTGTATAGAAAATATATAGACAGGAAAAATAAAGCAATTATACCATGAGGACTCTTATTTTGCATCTATTTTTGTGCCTTGAATAACAAAAGAAAATGAAGAATATTTGGAAAGTAGCTCCCAAAGCTCCTTTCAAAGTGTCTGTGATGCAATACAATTAATTGCATATCTTTGCAAAGACTGTCCAAGTTTTCATACCTGTTTTATCAAGGGGTTTGTCAGATAATAAGTTATTTAATGAAAAAGGGCTAAAGATGTTTGAGGAGCAGAATTAAATACTAGCAATAACATTGTTATTATAGCCATGAGAATTCAGATTCTCCTTAACAGCTCTTTTTCAGGCATTTGAGGAACTTTTCCAGCAAGGTGTGGAGAAGGTAAAATAGATTTATTCTATAAGAGTTAATATGCCTTTTCTCACAAAAAATGCTCAAAAGTGAGAAAAAGAAGATTGCTCCATAATGTGGAGTGTCTGTGGTCCCAGTTTGCCCCTATTTTTTGCTGAAAACACAAAAGAAATCAGCCTTTATCTGTGTTTCAATGTGGAAAAAAAATAGTATCAGTACAAAGTCTCTAATAACACTAGTAGTACATGTCTCTAATAACACTATCTTAGTATAAAATATGATGAAAATGTATCTAATCAATTGCACTAGAAGGGCACTCTCATTATAGTTAATGTCATTAGAGGGGAAAATATCACCACATATATAAAAATATATATAAGATTAAGGGAACAGAACTGGTTAAGAACAGTTATGATCTGTCATTTGTCAAAGTCAGTGCTCTTTTTGAAACATAGCAACAAAGCTCAATGAATGTGATCTTTATTCTAAGAAAACCAATTTTGCAATAGGAGGTGAAATTTATTATTTCTGTCTTTTAGCTTGAGTGTGATAGATTACATCTAACAACCATTTAAGGAAAAAATTTTGTTAACTGGCTCTTGCCTTGTCTAGCAAGAAGGCTAAATGGATAAATAAGCTGTATATTTACGGAATATTGTTACATTCCATGTTACGGTCACTGCACACAAACCACGTAATTCTCCCGTGAATGTGTGAACATCCCCAAAGTGACATTCCCCCACGAGTCATTAAAAAAAATTCTTTTTGTTAGACAGTAAAACCATGCAAGATGTAACAGTGCAACACATATGTGGCAATGCAGACATTTCCAACAAAGCATAGCAATAATCAGAGCACACAGGTTTTACAACTTTGCTAGCATTGAGTTTTCTAAGGAGTCCAGTACTGGCATGATTTGTTGTATTACTGAAACATAGGAGCAAATGGATGAATAATTAAAAAATTGTATATAAGAAGGACCAGAAGTTATCAAACTTTTTCACAGTGCAACAGTAATAGTAATAGTACAGTGGTTTTGGTGGGCAGCAAAATCAAACTGGATTCTCTTGCTATTGCTCAATAAACACTGACAGTGTCATGGTAGGACACATTGTGTACTGGACATGAAATTTAGGCATGTTGAAATGACATTGACTCTGTCAACTTTCAACTAATGTAATTTCAACATATCACAAGAAAATAATTGTTTTTAAATAACTTTAATTCAAATTTAAAAATTAGTTTAAATTTTATATACAAACACATTTATGTGCACAAAAAAGGATGAAACCAAAGAAGAAGGAATAAACAGTTAGGGATCTTTTTATGTTAATAAGAATGGATACCAAGTAACTGGATGTTAACACCATATATTTATTTCACTGTAAAGGCATGGAGTAGAGAAAGAAGGTAAGGAGAGAAGAGAAGGAGAGGAGGGAAACAGTGTATGATAAGGAAGTTAAGCAGATAATGAAAGGGAAGTTGGTGTTTGAATGATCCAAGTGATTTCTTCATTTCAGTTATCATTCTAACTGAAATCTTTATTAAATAAAGGTTTGAGAGATTTTTGGATTTTGTGTAGCATTATGTTCACACACTTCCTCAATAACAACTGCTCTGCTGGGAACAGCAGGACTTCTTTTATGACAATAAAAACTCAATAAAGAGACAGTGTTGAACTGTATGATAAATTTGAACTGCTGGCAAACCCTGGCAGAACCAATTTCACCATGCTTGACAACAGGCACTGGAGGCACTACATTCTGGATTTAGCTCTAGCCATGTGACATAAAGCTGGGATGCAATTCAGATTCTGAAGGGATGAGTAACTCTTCAGATGAGAAGTTCCTCTCTGATTTACCATGGAGAAAATATGCTCTTTTCTAAGTGCTTAAGATTAGAAAAGATCAGATCTGTGCCTGTGTGCTACTTACAATGAAAAATGGAGCTAAATTAGAATATCTTCATCGTGAATTTGCACAGTTCTGGGAATAAGGAAAGACAGGAAGAAACTGTAGGAACTCAATAAGCTGTCTTCTTAAAATAATTCGAAACATCTGCTGCTACTTATTTAAAAATTGTATCACATAATTAGGATTTTTCCACAGGATTTCACTATACTGATGATAGTCTGGAAACATGAACTCACTCCAATATCCAGAAGCCTGGTTTCAGCTGATAATTTTTTAAAAACAAAACCTATGCTGATGAAAAAATATGACAGCAATTACTTTCCTAAAGCTGAAGAGGGATTTGAAGAAATGGCCATTTATCTGAAACAAAGATAAATAATCTCTGACTTGGAAAACTGCTGAACAATCAAATTTTTTATATAGCTTTACTTCCACAAAGTATGTCATGCGAATACATAATGTGTACTTTTTTTCACTTCTCTTGCAATGTGATTTAAGAAGATATGCCAGTCAAACTAAAGGGCAAAATGAACACAACAATGTTCACTAAGATACTGAACAATTATATTTTGTTTGTGGCAAAATTGTTCAGAGACTTATATGGATATATTTTTGCTTCATTTGTCTTGAAATAAATTTCACATATATTTACAAGTGTCTGGAGCCTTTTAGTTTAATTTTAAAAAAATGTTTTGACCCAGTTAAAGGGAAAAGAATTAACTCATTGCTAAACAGGCATAAATAACATTACTAATTGGGTTCATTTTTCAAATCTAAGCAAAACAGCTTCTCTCTACTGGACCTAAACCGGTGTGCTAAATAATAAATTTTTTCATAGTCGTTCTTTTCCCATAGGCTTGTATGTTTAGTTTCACCAGTCTGTCCCACATTTATAGAAAACACTGGTATTTCTTTAATAATTTGCTAGATAAATAAATTTTGGAATTAACATAAGAAGGAATCAGTTAATGAGTTAATTGCAAAAAACCACAGCTTCTGATTACTTTGTGCATTTAAAATTTTTGCTTATCCTCCAATTAATTTTTTTCCCAAATGTCCTTTATTTACAGGGTGGCTCTCTGTGAGTTTTCCCTTGGTGTATTCTCTGGTAGAACTTTTTTCATAATCTTTTAATATAGAAAACCACTCCTAGCTCATGGGGCACATTAACAAGTGTAATGGGAGAGGTCTAATAATGCTTGTGGACCAAGACTTAGGGTGGACTTCAGCCACTTTGAGCAAGATTTAGGTTGAGTACCAGTGCCCACATTTGAAGTCATGTTCACCAAGCAGATCCTCAAAGACACCAGGAAATATCTCTCCATTGTAAACTGCAGAGCTCTCCAAATATTAAACTTAGTGCTGTGCATATGCATGAGCCACATGAGCCATCTCTATACATTACTAGGTGTGCCTGGGAGCACCAAATTTAATGTGCAACTATTTCACCGGATAACTGTTTTGAAGTATTTTACATAAAGAGGTTTCTGAAAGAGAAACAGGCCTATCAAATAGATGTCTTGTATATTAACCTCAGGTGCCAATGACTCTTGTATTGATGGATTTGGAATTGTGCAAAATTGAGAGGAACAAGCAGCTTGCACTCCACCTACATTATTTTGTAACTCGGAAACCCTAGTGCCCTCCTGGAGAATAGAAGCTGTAAAACTGAGGTTTTCCAGTTGAAGAGGGCTGTGAAAGAGTATCATCTTAACCCCTTAGAGACAGCACAATGACTACAAAGGTATAGAGAAACTATCATCGTCTCTATCATTTTAAAAGCAAAGTACCTACAGCTGCATTTTGTCAGGGGCCTGATGAAGGGACTTGGTCATACTCAAAACATGTCTGGCAGATAGGAATTGAGATTCAATCTCAGTAATTCCCAATTCTACAAATCAAGACAATAAATAAATTCTAGATAAGGTAATTAAATTACAAAATATAGCCAAAAGTAAAAAAGATTAATTCAGAGCAAGGGATGGATGTTGAAGAAGCTCCTGTGGGAAAAACAACATGAACCCAAAGTACTTGTAGATTATCACTGTAAAATTGTTTTGTTTTGAAAGCTAAAACTTAAACCTTTGGTCATTTAAGTAGATTCTCTGGAATTAATAATTTAATTTATAATCTACTATGCTGAGAGGCTATTTATAAACTCATTGTTAACATAAAACCTGATATTTAGTTCTCCTTTTGGTATGTCTTTACAGATTTTGAGTTTCAAAACTTATTGCAATCTATTAGAAATTTTCCAGTGACATTTAGTCAGTTTCAGGACAGATCTTAAAGTTTTCATTTAGAAAATATGGCTGAAATTTCCCCCTTGGATGTCTTTTCTGCATAGAAAAAAATAAGCAAGATTAATTCAAGGTAAATTAAAAAGAGATTAATTAGTGCATATAAAATGTTGTGTAGATGCTCATTCAGAATTAAAACAGCCTCAGTGAAAATTCCACAGTAGGTTAAACTAAATTAAATCAAGGTCACCTTAGTTCTTAATAAATGATCACTCCAGCATTTAGCATGGTTTAACTGTGCTTTTAAACATATGCATCTTCTAAATGGTCAGTATTCCTCATCTTCATTTAGACAAGTGTGATAAGATTTAGTCTCCAAGTATTTGCTTAAAAGCCAACTTCAGGAAAATGGAATGACTAATAGCAAGTTGCTGGAAGGCCTACATGTACAGGCTTGGTCCTCACAATTCTGACCAACATAAAATTCCTGTATATCCACAGAATGGAGGATGTTCTACATGGACTCTCCTACAAGCAGCCTTAGTGCACAGTTCATCCTGCTCTATTGCTGAATTCTTGTACTAGACTGTGATGAAAATCTTAATGAGAATAACCTACAGAGACACAGGTCTTGTAAATAAATTAGAACTGATCTTTTACAAGAAATTCGGAAACTTAGAGTGTCAGTTCCTTCTAATGACATTCTAGCAAACAGCAAACTTTCTTATATCCAGAAAACAACAACATAAATATTAGTGATTTATTGCTGAATTCTGGTGATAAAATTCTAGTCAGTACAAGTTCATGCTGCTGAATTTCTGGAAGAAACTCCTGAGAGTATATCAGAACCATCATACATCTGAGACACAGAGACTGGGTGGCAAGGAGAGCAGAGAATATAGTTTCTGCAGTTATAGTTTCTGCAGAACTATAGTTCTGCAGAATATAGTTTCTGCACTGCAAAGTTCTTACTTTCTCTTTTGACCATTACACAATGTTTTTAAAGTTGTTCACTGCTTCTGTATTATAGAATATTACCAATGTTTGTGCTTAATGAATTTGACAAAACTTGCTACTTCAGAATGATGAAAAAGATCATGTTTTACTCCAAAGTCTTCAAAAGCTCCAGAACCAAGGAAAAAAATGAATCCATCTTACTCTCTTTCAAAATAATTATATATGGGAAAAATCTCACACATTGCACAGCTGACAAGTTTACATTCTCTCAGCACTGAGGAAACCTCCTTCACAGGCTCCCAAATGGCTGTCATATCAAACCTCACACCAAATAAAACTTTCTGCTTTTGCAGACTTGGAAGTCATCTTAACTTTGGAAAATATATTACTGCACAGAAAGTGCAAAGGACTGAAACAACCTCAGTAATAAACCAATTCCCACATGGTTTTATGACATATAATGAATTCACCCCCTGCAGTTGCTGAGGTTTTCGTGTGGTGATTAATATGTAGCATTGAATATAAATTGATAGTATGATGAAATTATTGCTCTTTATTCTAGAACATATTTGAGAATAGGTATTGTATTTGAGAATCTCTATCACTGCAGAAATACATGAAAAATCTAGGTGAGGTGCTTTTCCTTCTGTCTTTCCTTCTTGCATAGTATGTTCATATAAACAGTGCTCCAACTCTGCTTAATGTTGATTTCAGTTTTCACAGAAGTACAAGTTCTTTAGCTAAACAGTAAGTATAACAGTTCCCACATTAAGTAAAGTTTCAAACCTCTAATAATATATGAGGGTAGATGCACAAATTATCTAAGTCTATTTATGACACATCTACAAGGAAGTTATCATGACTGGTTTGGTTTCACTTGACCTTGAGAGTAATCCACACTCTATTCTAATTAAAATAAAAACCAAACCAAACATATGGGAATAGTATCAGTTTAATGAATTCTCACTTTTCATGCTCTTGCAACACAGCCTCTCTTTATTTCTGCCACATTTGCACATCTGTGGGCAGTAAAAACGTCAACCCCTTCAACTCACTGTATTATAAATTCAATATACATTAGTTCCAGAGTTTTCATTTAAGAGGGCAGTTGGAAGGTAATTAGGATAAATATAATGAACTTTTGATCCATTTAGATTTTCTTTCTCTGATGTTAGCCTTGAAAAAAAATTCAACATGTAGAAGTGTACAGCTGTTCATATAAAGATTATGGTAGATAATCCTCACAAGAGAGTTGAATTTTTACTCTCCTTAAATTTCATTCCAAGAGTCAAAAAACTGCTTGTGTGTGCTTCCAAATACATTTGTTATAAGATAGAAATAAAAATGAAGTTCCAAGAATTATCTTTTTTTTTTGCTGTTGGTAAATTTCAGCCTCAGTACAGGTGTCAACTATGACATTTAGGGGAGGAAAAAGAAGAGGAAAGCATTTTAATTAATTGCTTGCAGATCTACAGGAGAGTGAAATTTAGTGTCTACTGCACGTTGCACCATTATTTATGAAAGGTACAGTAATGCTTAAAATTCTGTTCAAATGTGGCTCATTCTAAAATTGCAGCTATATACAGCTTTTAAAATTGCTTAATCTTTATCTGATTGCTTTTTAATATCAGGGAAAGGTTGAAGAGTTCTGATCAAAATCTAAGAACTGGGAATCTCTTCAGCTTTTGAAGGCTGACTGAAGATTTACTATTTAAAGTTTTAGATTAGCTCAGAAGTGTAAATCCTTTTCTACTTTCATTTATCAGAAAAATAAACTTATTCAGTGTATTCAGTGAACTGGGGAAAAAGCACTGTCTCAATCTGCAAACAGAACAGGTGAAAGTCATAAAGTTCTAATTCAAGTATACATGACCTAGGACTTGGTCTAAACTTTTAAATTCTCAATTTGAGCAAATACATAAAACCAACATCCAAAAGAGTAACTTTGATGTTCTTCTGGAAACCTTTTATCCATGGTCTGAAAACTAAGCATTCTTTTTGGTGGAAAATGAATATTTTAAGAACACTTACATAGTAAGTTCTGTTTGCAAAGCCAGTTATGAAGAACTGATTTTGCACAGAGCTGCTCATGATCTGAGAAACATCCAGCTGAGAAAAATTGCCCAGTGATAACATACAACTGAATTAAACAATCATCATAAGTAATGTAGATGAAAGTCACAGAAACACAGTTTTTGAGTGGTGGAAACTTTGTAGGAGGGTGGTGGGCAAGAGAAAGTCCAGTGAGAGAAAATTTGTAGTACATTTTTGTTTTACACTAAATTTGAGATTTTGATGCATAGGAGAATTCTTTTCTCTCCTGGCAAAATCTTTGGTTTAATGTACTGGTTATATATTATGATGAACATTTCCTGATCCATAAAAAATTCTGTGCTATTAAAGAGCAATAAAATTTTGACAACATGGATTCTACCTTCTGTATCTGTCAGTTGATAACATAATAATCAAGAGGAATAAAAGTGTATATCTTATCTATGTCTATATCTTATCTATGTCTATATCTATATCTTATCTAGTCTATATCGATATCTATGGACTCCTTATCTCTGTGTTCCTGATTAAAGAAAATGAGATGAAAAAAAATGAAGCTGTATAAAACAAAGTGAGCCATGTGTGCAAATACTTTTGTATAATATACATGGTAACCAATCCAAGTTTTATTTAGCACTTAATTTGTACTCTCTTGAAAACAGATTGTTCTGCACTTGTTTTATACTTAGGTATCTTTTATATTTTTCTATGATTTAAACTTTCTACATATGGATAAATAATTATTTCTAAATAAATATATACATATAACTGCACATATGTTACACATCTTATATCATGATTGTAGGACTCTAAATCATTCTACTTACAGTAAAGAAGTCAAAAAAGCATATACAACAAAATAATCTGGAAAATTAGAAGTGAAATACTTTCCTCAGTAGGTTAAGACAACAAAGTTGCATTAGGAGGAACCATATTCATATGTAGCTCATATTTTCTGTGTAAACTAGTTAGATGTCAGGTGAGATTAAAGACTTTGATCCTTGTCTGTCATGAATTAATGCAGTTCCACTGAAGTCATAGCTATTAATTTAATTTATACTAGTCAAGAATCTGGAATATATATTTCCTTTTGCTGTAAACTAATAAAAAAATTATTACACAATGGAGGGAGATTTTCTCCTGAGATGCTGATCTTTATTCACCATTTTTGCTGGAGTGGAGTGGGGGCAGAATGTGATGGGAGACAATATTTATTAATGTGGGAGAAAACAAATTGAACATGTTTCTCCCTATGTGACTTTGTTACAGAAAAGATTTTCTATGAGGAGAAAACATTAGTTTTTAACGCTGCACTGCCATATTAATTACAGACCTCTTGTTTTATAAGGTAATCAGATGAATATATGTTTAAAAATTTAGAAAGGTGGTAAAACAATACCATTCCAGCAATTCATTCTTCACAGGAACAAGATTTATGGATTTGATTTGCCTGATTTGCCTGGCTTGTCTCACATTTTGCTCCATAGACTTGAATTAGAAATGTGAAAATATTGCGTGATCTCCCTTAAAAAAAAAAACAAAAAACAACTACCCAAAACAAACCAAACAAAAACAAACAACAAACCAACACTTTCCTGAATCCTTTACAATAAAGAAAAAATCATGTACCTGATGTCAGGTTTTGATGTCGTGGGTCTTCTTTTACTGGTGGGACACATTAAAAAAAAATAGATAATATATTAATCTACAGTTTTAGCTCAAAATACTGAAATAAATTTCAATAAGAAATATGTTTGTTTCTTGGAATCATCTCTCAGATAAGAATTTCTATAAACCAGATTTTTTTAAAGCCTGACTCTCCTAGTAAATAATTTAAACAGATACATTTTCTGTCCAGTATAACCATATAAGTAAACTGCTTCTAGGCAGTAGTTTAGTGAACTGGCACCAGTGCTATTGCTATCCTTTGAGGTTTGAGATTTCAATGTGCAAATTTTTTATGCAAGTCATTGCATTTAACCAATGTAGAGAGGATATTTATGCCTTCAATCACTTACCTAATAAGATACTGTAATTTATTGCTATTAATTATCTTTAGAGGAATAACAGAAAGCGTTTCTCTATTTGCATATTACTGTGAGGAAACAATCAAGGCAGTGCTGCGACCAAGAGGTTAGCCAGAATATGGGTGACCATGAAGTCTGTCTTGTGTATACAAAAGGGCTTCTTGTGTAGCTATTTTGTATCACCGGAGTTATTTTATGGAATGGATGGTGACCTAAGGCCCCAGACAAGCTATGGAGATGAACTTTGCACTACCACTTTAGGGAGCACAGGAGCAGACTGGGTGGGTCCTGCTGATCCTGGGCTGCGGCGCTGGGGGCTGCACTGGTCCCTGCTGTGCCAGCCAGGGAGGTCACAGGCAGGGCAGCGCTGCAGCCAGACTGGATGCGCTGATCTAATCCTTGATATTCATACGCAAAGGAGGCACCAGACATTCAATTACTGGGGATTTATGCACAATTTCATCATTTTGGTTTACTTGCATGTATGTAGAAAGACTAAAAAAGCTCCTCTTTCTAATCCCATAAAATCCCCCAAACCTGAATGTTTGCATTTTTATTGCTGTTTGCAGAGATTTTCATTCCTTTATTACCTTTAGTTTTTTCATCTTTCAGCTGTTTCTTCGCAGTTGTTTTTTCTACAAAGAAAAAGTAGCGCAGTAAAATTTGGTAAACTGACAGTTGAATAGATTTTACCTAGAGTTTTCAACTAAAATTCTTTGAGAATTAACGCAGATATTTTAGGGTTGCCTCAAACATGCAAATTTGTAATCTCATACTATTTTTATTGTGATCTTCAACATATATATGAACACATAGAATAAATTCCTACCTTCTTTTTCCTTAATTGTCTTTGGTTTTTTTGTGGCTAGAAAGATTTGAAAAGAAATAACATTAAGTGACAGGCATAAGAAATACAGGGCTCTTACAGTAAGTACATTGTGCAAAGATTGTCTCACTGGTAATTTCCCTGGAAGAATTACTGTGGTAAATGTGTCTCATGGCATGTTTACAGTGTCTGTAATATTGCAACAGTGCCTGCTACTCTTAGTGGCACTAGCAGTTCTGGGCTTTGTGTAGAGTGGTTAGAAATTTTTTGAATATTGCTGGTTGCAGAGTAGTTTAGAAAATCCTGCTAAAGACTTTAGCACTTGAATTCTGAAATTCCCTAACTACTGCCAGATTTACCTATTTGTTTGTTGCCAAAATATACTAGGGAAGGACTCTGCCTATTTCTTGCCTCTTACTCTCTTTCCCAGAGTGATCTCAAACATCTGAAAGAAACAAACAAAAATCCCCAGGATACAGAGCTAGATGGACCTTTATACCTGCCATATGTGATAATTCAAAAGTTCTGCAGCAATAGATTGTGATTTATTTAATTGGCGGTGTTTTTCCTAGTCTACATTCACTTAGAGCATGTGCTGTTTCCTTTTCTGCATCCTTTTTCCCCAGCTGCAAAAGCATTTGGTCTGTGACTCCATTCAACCAATCAAGGCAGATTGAAATTAAGCAAAGTATATCACTTCAGGCACCTGAGCCCTTTTCAGTATTGCCTGTTGACTACAGCACAAAAATAGCTGGCTGCCTTCAAATGGTTCATTTGCACTTTGCATCATCCAACCAATAGCAATAATGCTTTCTTCAGTGTCCTCTGGCATGTGTGTCACTTCATTCACACCAGCTCTTGCAGTGAGGAACACCTGTGTGTAGCTCACCAGAACATGCTGCAGAAGGTGAGCAGTGAAAATCATATAATCAGATGGAAAGAAGAGCCTATGGCAGAGACCTCTGTAGCTGCAGTGCTCCAGAGTCACTTCACCTATGCTGCTCTACGTTATCCCTGTTCCTTGCTCATGAGCAATGTGCATTAATCAACACTGGTATGTTCATTAGCTCTTTCCATGAGGCATACTAGAAAAATGCAATATTTACCTGATGTTGGGATTTCAGCTGTTGGCTCTCCAGGAAAATAACCAGCAATGAAGAGAAAGGGGACAGGGAAGAGAAGGAAAAGAACAAGAATTTCAGTACCATGTTTTTTCAGGGCAAGCAACCATTTAAATAGATGATCTCTTTCATCTGCAACTTTTCTTCAGGGTATTAATTTACAAACAAATGTGTCTTGACAATGGGTATTTATGTAAAATTTCACACTGAAAGCTAACAGTCTCACTCCTTGAAGTACTATAATCCAGCATACAATGATTCCTGCAAATGCAAACACTGTGCCAACCAAAGCTTTCCAGCAAGCAAATATTTAAAGAGACTCATTTTTAAGTGTGCCTTTAAGGTTATAGCTGACTATGCTATTTTCCAAAAAATGTATTCAGCTTAAGTGTTACCTCTCTTTTCCTATCATCCTCACTTCCCCCATCCAAAGACTGACACTGACCTTGAATAGCTGGCATTGACCCCCAAGTGTTTGACTAGCAGTTTGACTTGCCTTTTAAGAATAAAATCTCTTGAGAGATTTTGACTAAATCTTTCCACACCACCTAGCACAAGAGAAGCATATATTCCTGTGCTATTTTAATACCCAAAAAAATTGATGAAAACTGGTCAATCCAACAGAGAGAAATTCTCTGATGTAAATCATCATCAGTCATTTTAAATCAAAGAAATTAATTACATTGTCATTTGAATCCAATAATTTTTAACCCATCACTGCTTCATTAGTCCCATTTTTATGTAAGAATACAATTTGAAAGAAAAAGAAAAGCCTCTTTTCTTAGAACTTAAGAGCAGGACAAAAAAGGAGTAAGATCACAAAGCATTTAAGGGTATTCCTTTGACTGAGCTTTCTCTGTACTTTCCTCCTGCTGAGTTTTGGCTTCAGATGAACATCAGCTCACACCAAGGTGAAAACGTTTCAGTCAATGCTTCTTCCACAGGAAGACTGAGCAATTAAGCATCATTTTCCCTAATGCATCCCAGGAAACTTTCACTCAAGTCTTGGCCCATAAGGAGACCTGTAAATGTCAGTGCTCAATGCTTAGGTACCACTGGCATTCAACAAAGGCCAGTTTTGCTGCTATTAAATGCTAACATGCTAAAGTCCTTTAATATTTACCTTTTTAGTTATGATCTTGCTCATAGCTTCTTAAAGATGACACATTACTGCATTATGACCCATGGAATAATCAATATGTTTTTTTCATTTTCAGAAGAAAAAACTAAGATTTTTTTCTGAGGTACTGAATCTAGGAAAGGGTTTCATGCTCTCACTTAACTGAGGGAGTGTCTCTCTGAGGGATCTGGATGGGCCCAGTTATGTGCATGTACCCTAATTTAGGATTAATTGATTTCCTTGGACAGTCAGGTACAGGAAGACTGTTGACCTGAAGGGTAGTAGGTTTGACCCTCTGTTGTATGAAATGTTAGGGTCATTTCCTATTCTCAATGCATCAACAAACTTTGACTTACTCTGAGAACATTGGGACACATATTATTCCTATGATGGGGCTTTCATTTTAAACCTAAGTGGGAATATAATTTGCCAATTCTTAAGCTCTTTTTTAAATATCAGCCTACATGTCCCTCTTGACTGCAAACTACAGTTTGGCATTCCTGTGTGTGTAAGATCTGCCATCAGCTTTGTTTTCTGTTCAAGGCAATGTCTCACAATTTGTGAGTCTTTAGTCTGTCTGCAGGGAGTTAATTCTGTTTCATTACACATTCAAGTTTGATGTATGGTCAATGGCTGTCAAAGACCCTCCTGCACACTAAAACAGAAAGAGTGAAAAATAAGATGATTTACTAATTGCTTTTAAAGTTGAGTGAGTGACTGTGTGGTGTATACCTGCCTGCAGGTTAGATCATGGCAGCAAGCTCCTACTCTGAAATTGTCTGTGTGATTAATTTGGGTAGTTCTCAAACTCAGCCTTGTCTTTCTGTTTATACCTGCATTCCCTAATTACCCAATTTCTTTAGTAACTTAAACCACATTTGCTTTTACAATAAGACTGAACAAGATTAAATGTGTGAATGAGTTCCGCACAGGATAAATATATTAATTTATTTTATATTCCACTGGACCTGAACTCCAAAATCAGTGGGTATTTTGTGTCTATTGCTACAACTCATACTGAATTACATGACAGCTACGTTCATGTTATGGTAAGTACACTGTACACCTGGCTAAGAAATACATGAAGCAAAATGTATTAAATAAAGAAGGCAGTGATCTAACTAAGTGCTCTCCTTTAAGTGGAGAAAATCAATTTGAAATAGACAGCTCTGGTGTTTAAAATCTTAAGCTTGATCTATTCAAGGATGTTTTACACAAAAAGGGGCAATGTATAGAGAATTACTTTTGTAAATGACCATAGGTCTGCTTGTTTCTGTTTTTTCCTTCTTTTTCTTTTTTTTTTTTTTTCATTTTTCTAAAGGTACTGTTAACCTTTATAATCATTTCAAGCAGCAGAATATAAGCTCAAGAATGTGGTACAAACAACCCTCTGCAAAGGTCAAGGGAAAATATCCTGGCTATTCCTTATATTCACAATATACCAGGGTAATATAGCTCTTGATAAAAAAGCATTGTAGACAGTGATTTTTATGATGAAAGCAAAAGGAATTAGTCACTTAAATCTGTGATGAGCTCCTAACAGTAGTGAGTGCCATCACTGGGTCTCTCAGATAAATCACTGCAGAAGACATTACGTGTCAGTAAACAGATCCAGAGAAACCAAGACTGAGCAAAAGTGGATAATAGAATTAAGTAGAGCAAAATTTTCTGGAAATACTGGCAAAAATGGAAATAAGCCCATGGATAGCTTTGCAAAAAGTAATAATTTTGCAATAATAACTCAAAAATGGAACATTACAGTTCAGGGCTGAAGGATATCCTTCTGTGTAGGCACATTTCAGATGCCTTGTGCTCACACTTTTGTTTTACATCTGGGGTTCAGAGTAACCCTGTTTTCCTACAGGTGTTTCAGAGCATGATTCATCCTCTCTAACGTTAAGCACCTAGCACAGGTGACTGGTCTAGGAAGTTGAAGTGAATCACTTTGCTTTGCCTTGTCATCAGCTTACTTTCCACCAGAATAACATGTGGTTTGGTCTTGAAATGTCAGGCACAACACCAAAAAGCCCCCACAGATCCTGTGCTAAAGAGGCAACAACTAATTCCTCTGTGAAGGTCCACACTTCAGCATTTTCACTATTCAAAGCACGCAGTACAAACACTGTCCTTCTGATTCTTGTCTGACCATGCTTTGCAGTATGTAATGTGCCACAATAAGCATAGATCCCAGTCTTCACCTGTTCAGAAGCTGTCCTTAAAAACAACCTTAAAAAGGACAATATCCCATGACTTCAGTGGAAGTTTTTTGCAATGTGACAAATTCCCCTTGAATCCTCCTTAAAACTAATCTAAATTGGAAATATTTCTTTCTTTTCATAAATTTAATTTAGGTTTTTTATTAAAAAAGCTTTTATTGGAACAAGGCCAACAATGTGCTTAGTGAATTAACAATGTAAGTAATTTCCAAATGGTAAAAGAATTAAGGAAAAGGTCCTCTAATTCAGTTATGCTACATGCTATTTTCTTGTTTTCAATAAACAGTATATTTGCATAGATATAAATTATACATCTACACTCATCTAAACCCACCAGAATATCAGTTTTGCTACCAGTGTAATTTACATTATTTTCTAGGGAGCAAAAATTGCAAATACAGTTTGAATCTTGCATCTTCACAATATTGCATTATAAATGTGCTTGATTTTGTTGTGTTTGGCTGTCAGTAAGCAGACAGAATACAAGAGTATCTGTAGTATAAGCAAGAAAATAGCATTATCTAACATGAGAAAATTGCAAAAATGCAAATTTAGAGAACATGCATCTGAAAAGAAGATTTATATTCCATAAGAAATAAGTCATTACACGTACTTGCAGTGTTTTTCGGTTTGACTGGGAAGGAAAAAGAGGAAAGAAAAATGGTCAAAACAGTCAGGTTCGGCAGAATATTGTTATGGCAGAGAAAGGCTTTATTTATTCTAGATGTTTCCATGTATCAAAACATATTTTTAATAATCTCACAGCAATTAACAACAATTTAATAATGAATGATATTATTAGGGGTGTTCTCATTTATGGACTGAAATTGGTTTGGTAGAGTTAAGATGACAAATATTAACAATAAAAATTTTAATTCTTCCCTTATTTCCTTTCATGAAGAAGCATGGAGCAGACATTTTTTAAACCCATGATGACAGTCCACAGCAAAACTGAACAATGCTCCTTCCTGTACCAGCATCAATTTTGCTCTGTCATGTGCAAGTGCAACTGTGCATGAGCTGTGATATCAGAGACATTTGCCACAGATTGGGGATGGTGCCAGACCAAGATCTAAATACTATATCATATGATACCTGCAATGGATGAAAATTTAAGTATTGCTCATCCTGGGAGGTTAAGTGTTTTCTGAAGTCCAAATGAAAGGCAGACCCCCACAAATAACTAGAAAAATGGAACCATTTAAAGTAAGCAGTTTCAGAAAGCAGTTCAAATTCTTTGCTGACATATGCCTTTGACATCAATGGAATTACAGAGACAGAAATTTGACCTTTAGTGTGTACATATATCTATATCTTAAAATGACAACCAGCATTACAAGTATGTACTGTCCTATTTAGTTTGTGGTACAGCATGTCAGGGCCATTCTATACATCAAAATAGATCACAGGACAATGGTTTGGACATTTGTCATATGCAATTGTATTTCACTATTTCTTTAAATAACATTTTCAAAACAAATATGAAAAATAAAATACAGGAGTGCTTACCTGGTTTTGTAAGGGGAACATCTTTTTCGTGTCTGACTGCTTCATGCTCTAAACAAAAAAAAATAGCATAAAAAAATTGCCATAATGTTTCTCAGTTACATTTTGCGCTTTTTTTTTTTTTAGTAAGAAGGATTGCATGTATGTTTTTCAGGATTAAACATTCCCCTTCTCTTATTTCATGCTGTTACTTGCAAAAAAGAAACCCACAAATGAATGGTTATTAAGAGATTATCTGCTGAGGGATCTGCCACAAAATAGCAAAGTTCATTAGTACTGCACAAAGCTTTACAAATATAGCTACTATTAATCTACTAAGAGTTGTGCATGTGTCTTAAGGAAGAAGTAAGTTAGAAGTTTCTTCTGTGATTTCTTAAATGTAATTTTTATCCATTTTCAATTTTTATTATTGGAAAGGAGAGTGCAGAGTAAAAAACTCAGCAACCGTTCACTCATCCTTTGTTCTTGATTCAGATACACTTGAGCAGAATTCCCAAAGTCTTGGACAAATACTATTATGTATGAATAAATTATATTTAGGTGTGGAAAATACGTCTCATCTCCACATGTCTGTTTTCCTACACTTCCTCCCATCCTTCTACTTCATAATTATTACTGAAAAAATTATAAATTATGTTATGTTGCTGGAAATAGAAAAGTTGAAGCAGCTTTTTTTTTTTTCCAAATAGGTCTAACAAACAAAAGTCAGACTTAAGAAAAACCCCACCACACAGATCTCATAGCACAGTAGCAGCTATGCAATGGAAACTGTGGCCAAAATACATTTTATGGCTCTGGAATCAGTGGACAGCTCTGCTGGCCTTGTTTCATGGTGATGCTCCCTCAGCTCAAGGACTGTGCATCACTTTCCTTTTGAGGAATCAGGACCCAAAAGCATGCTGTAAAGGGGAAAGTGCTGAAAATGTGAATGGCCTCTAAGAAAAGAGCAATATGCCTCAGCCTTTCTGCTACTCAGATGAATAATTGAACTCCTGGTAGCTGTGATTTCAGGTGGCCAGACAAGTTGAGAAATGCTGAGATGAAGACATCATACGGAATTTCAAATGGGATACACTTCTATGAAGCATGAATGAAAAATTTGTTCTGTGAAGAGTGATTCATTTCCCACATCTGGACTTTTTTTGATTATTTAATTATTTGGGCAATTAATTGACAGTTTAAATTATTATTATTGTAGTTGAATCTGCATTCTGAAGGTGTGACAGGTTAGAAAATCAATAAGCAGGCTGTGTGGTAAGTTAAGGTATTGACTCTCTTGAGTCCTTTTTGACTGAGAAGAATTCAGGATGCAGTTAATATTAATTTCTTTTTTTTTCTTTAACTTAGCAGGAACATTCATTCAAGCTAGGTAATTTTTAATAGACTTTAACTCCTCTATGAATTTTTGTTGATGGGACTTTTGATATGGGAAGCGTGGAATGAATTCACTCCTGCACTGAAGCAATTGGTTACGTCAAATGGGCTTTTAAATAGTAATAACAAGACAGTATATTAAATGAAAGGAAAGGAGACATGGTGATAAAGACACTATAATTTTAAGCAAAACTAGAAATTGCCAAGGGCATGCTTTCTTATGTAAAAGTAGAAAAAGATACATGTATCCAACAATTTTATAGGAATTTTTCTAATTAAGGTAAGAATAACATACTTGCTGGCTTTGCTTGGGCTACAGAAGACAAAAGAGATAAAATTGTAATAGTTAGATACTGAAAGAAGAAAAAATAAACTCTTTTTTTCCCTTTCTTTTTAACATTCAAGCATTTTATTGGAGTCAGTTCTCACTTGTTTTTAGCTTCCCCTACTTGTGCAGGGATGCACAGCATTCAAACCCCTAAAGTACAGACAGCTTTGTGTTGACTGCCAGTGATGATGAGAATAATTCCTTGTCTGACACTTCACAGCTTCTAGAACACTCATTGTTACTTGACTTTTTTTTCCTGTCAACATTACATTAAACAAACTATACTCTCTTAATCACAGATAAGACCCAAAGATATGGAGTTTAGTCCCAAAAACATTTGCTCCATAGGACTGATCCAAAGTCCTAATTCATCTGGTAATTTATTCTCATATTTGGGATCCTTTCAGAGGTCTGATTTACAGCTAGACCTCACTTCATTAGCCCAGCTCGGGCTAATGACAGGCTGAAACAAGCAGCTAAGGAGCTGAAAGACCTTCACCTGTCTTCATCATTGGAAAGACAATTCTTAATAGAACAGAAGCTGCAATTTCCACTCTGCTGGTTTTTTCTTTGTGATCAGTTACATATTTCAAAACACTGTGAAAAATATTGCAATGCAAATATACTACACTAGATGAGTGCTGAATAGTCTTTAGTACCTCCCTCCCCCTCCATCAATCTGGGGAGAATCACTTATTCTTACCTGACTTCTCAGTGGGAGTTGTTTTTTGTTGTTTCATTTTCTCCTCTGTATCATGAAAGCAGCATTAAAATTACAATGTGTTAGCATAGGTTCATATAATTGGAAATATAGTTTTATAGGTGATATTATGCATATGGTTCACAATGACAAAATAAATGCATGTCTTCACCACCACTATCCCATTATAGCACTGTAAAACAGCATGCAGGCATTATGAGTTCTGACTGCATGGTGAGATCATGTTCATGGAAATAGTAAATTACTGGGCCTAAGGTCTCAGCTGCCAGAAAACAGCTGCATACCCTTCAGCATCTTTCAGGCAGGCACTCAGGTGGAAGCCATCCTATTCCTGCATCCATTACACCTTTGCCAACAGCACCTTCCTGAGTGTCTAAGTCCAACAGCTTGGTATTAAAAAACACTAAGAACTTCTAAATATCTTCTAGAACTTTAAAGACTGTCTAACTACAAACATGGTGGAGGTATTCATGTGTCTACACACTGAAGATGAAAAAGGTATGGAGATGTCCAAGCACATAACAGGTCACAGAGGGACACATGGGACAGTCTGAAATGCCAGTCCATACCACCTGCTACTGGACAAGCCTACCTAGACCTAGCTGGACATCTGTCACAGGACCTTGGAACAGCCTTGAACTTCTGCTAATCTTATGGGAAAAGCTGCCCATGCCCACATGCTCTTGAGCTGCCTGTGGATTTGCTCAGCACAATTCTCAGATGATGTAGACCCATGTCAACATCAGCCACCAGACCTGAACTTCCTCTTCTCCAAGTAAATTGGTGGGATTACACTTTCTAATCAAGTGGGGTTTGTTTTACCGTCTCAATGTCCCAGTCAGGTGGAAACTGGGATGTTTATGTTCAGATTTCTGCTCTACCCAGTTTGGTTGATTTTAAATTTACCCTACCTCATCCTTTTATAGCTCAACTCCATTTTAGTCTTTTTCCATAATTGAATTCAAGCTCCTTTTATAGCTCAACTACATGTTAGTCTTTTTCCATAACTGAATTCAAGCTCTCCTCCTAAACTCTACCTTTCAACAATCACATACATTCCTAAATTCTTCTTGAATATGCTTAAGACACAGTCAGACTATATTTGCCATTCCTCTTGCTGAAAGCAGCTTGCAGCCACTGCCTCTGACCCCATCCTTTCCACTAAGACCTCTGGAAGGCATCATATCAAGGATGACAATGACTGTGTGGAGATCAGGTTGGGCAGATATCTCTTGGTCCCCTTCTCTTGCTTGTTTGGTCTATTTCTGGAAGAAAAATCAGTACTGATGGGGTCAAATATAGGGAGGGATAAAACTCTCCAGTTACTAATATTTTCTATTATTTGGAAATTGAACAGATATCTGCATTGCTATGCTTTTCATTTGTTTTCTGGTATGTTTCAATTTAATTTCTCTTAATTTGTATTAAGTTTAGGGCATTTTTATTGCCCTTACTCAGCTATTGCTACTGTCAGTTTCTTATGAAAGCCATGAATTAAAAATCTCAACTCTATGTTGTGTATGTCTGTGGAGCTAGAAATGTTTTATAACACAACCAGCAGCTTGAAGATGCAACTTATTGAGAGAAAGTGTCTTTTTTCTGCTGTTAGAGGAGCTTTAACATATAACAGTGCATTTCACTATATTAGATTAGGACATTAAAATTTCTATGTACCAATACAGAAGAAAACCTGGTATGCTGCCTTTAAAGAAAGGCCCTGTAACATGCCCTGGATTAATGACAAGTAAAAGTAAAAAGGGTTCTCTTTCTTTGGGTATTATCCTGATACTTTTGAACACTAAATAAGATATTTTTCCTTCCTAATTCTGTTGAGAATGTACAGCAATAGTTGTTTGTAACTCTACGATAACAAGTCTGTGAGGAAATAAGTAAGGAAATATGTTTGTGAGTGGATGGAACATCTGATTGATTTGAAAGTAGGGGCAGTGTTTCTTCTCAGAATTAATTTATCTTGAAAACTGGACAGGCCTGTGGATTTGCATTCATCTGGGAATGAACACAGTAATTCTTTGGTATTCATTTACCTACTTATTCTGCAACCTAACCACACAGCAGATATTGGTCTGCTGATTCCACTGGAGAACACCCTGATGCATTCCCTGGCAGAACTATAGGTGGTGGCTGCTTGGCTTTTTCTCTGAGTTTCCAGACACTGGTTGTAGCCAGAAGGGAAACTGAAGGAGTAGAATATCCAGACTTAAGGAGAACTGTCTCATAAGGGAATACAACTTCAAGACATCAGGAAGCTTCATAAAATCGATCTGTTCACCACATTCAGTATGAGGAAAAGCAGAGAAAAACATATGATGAGGATAATATATATTATTTTGCCAAGAAGTAATATTTCTAATTTTTCCTGTATTCTTTTTTTACCATATCACGGGGAGTCTTCTAATTAAAAAAATTAAACAATTTTGAGGACTTCATAAAGCTATAAAGAGTAAAAAATTAATGTTATGAATATTAAAAAAATACTGATTTTTAGTAAGCCTGAAGTTTAAAGTTCTGAAATCCTTCATTGAAGAGAATTTATTTGCTCTGCAGGGCTCCAGTCTTGCAGCACTACAAGTATTAATATTAATTTTTTCCCTGATGTACCTAATTTAAATGGAAAAAATAAGGCTGTAAACATTTCTCTGTGTATTGCAGGCAGTTTCAGCAGAATTACATCAGAATGGATTCCCTTGCTTTACTTGCCTTCACTGACATACACAAAACACTCTAATTTAAACTTTTCCCTGTGGGATCAATATATTTTCTGAAATTCCATAGTATTTCAGTCATGTGATACTTCTAAGTCTGATGGCAGGAGGCATAAGAAAAATAGTTTGAAGCTGCACTGAATCAAGGTGAAAAAGGAGGCCACTGTTTTGTTCAGAATGAAGCTTTTATAATTCAAGCTGTTAACTCAAGAGCACTCCTTGGCACACAGCAGGCAGAGGCACTATTACCACCAGTGCCTGCAGATTAATACTTCCAGTCATCAAGTGAAACTCAAAACAGCCACTGTTCTCCAAAGCAACCATTTATCATCTGAGAATAGAGATTTTATGCTAAAGGAAATTTAGCAAGCATTTTCCTATTTATTTTCCCTTCAAGCACCTAAATACCAAGGGCTTGGGGTCTGGAGTGTGCTGTAGTATGCGAGAGTAAAATCCCAATTGGTCCAATAGACTGGTTTGTGACACAGTGCTCTGATGTTCGAGAATGCCCTACCAAGGAAATTAATTTTCCTGCAGCTACGTGGATGAGATTGGGCTAATTGTGCAGCAGGACTGATTTCATTTAGCAGGAAAGGTGAGTGATTATATCATCCATCCAGACAACCCACTTTCTGGCCACCACTGTGGCCACCAAGCTTGGCTTCCTTGTTCCTGCCTTGACTGAATTCACCTAATGCCTGAAGCATTCTGCTAGCTGTTAATACACAAAAAGTGATCAATGAGTTACATAAAAAGCTTGGCCTATGTGTCTTTGAAAGAAGAAGAGAAATATTTTTTCCCTATTGACTCAAAACCAATATATCTTCAGTAAATTGGATCCTCAAGGCTTCCAGAAACGTGAAAATGTCGATGAAAATATTTAACTTAAAGGTAGAATATTGTACATTAGAGAAATTAATGAGAAAAGGTTTTTTTCCCTATTTTTTTAAGAAATAAAGACATTTATTTCTTAAAAAAATAGGAAAAAAATTAATGAAATAAAGCCTGCTTGCTTATCGTTGAGCACATAAGGTTTAAATGGTTTATTTAATCACTTATTCATGAGCACTTCATTTCAATGTGAAGTTCAAACAGCAGCACTTCCAGCAAAGGTCAATGAGATGTGAATACTTGCTTTCCAGTCCCCACTGCTTCTGGAGTGGGTACTGGAAAACCACTCAGGAGTGATGTAAGCTGAGCATCAGTAGCTGAGTTTTCTGTGAGGTTACCCTCTTAATCTTGTTAATTGACACCGGACCCAGCTGTGGATCCTTTAGGGCCTTCCTCCTCAAAAAACATGATTAGAACAGAGCCCTGGTTTGAAAGGGGGACCCTTTGTCCTGCTCACTGCAGCCAGGTATTACTTACAGTTTACCCAAGTGTACAGTCAGTCCAGGATTAGTATTGCTATTCTTCAGCTCCTGTTACTTTTGAGATTCAGGAGCTGGAGCTGACTCTACTGCAGAGTGTGTACTCAATAAGATTGTAGCTTCTCCTTTTTGGGGGGCCCACACTCACTTAATGTGATAACTAATTTACTGAAAGGGTTGAGAAGGGTTAATTCCCAGTGCACCTCTTTGATGTAGTGCAGGCCATTAAAGCACTCCTTCCTCACACTCTGGGAAATGGGTTTTGCTAATGCTTTTTACTACACCAGTGAGAAAAGTCACAAGAACAGTCAAAACCTGTGATAGATGAATCCTTTTAGTTAAATGTCACCCTCATATTTGTTCCTCTCCAAGACACTGAAAAAACCCAATGGCACAAAGCAAAAGACTTGTGCCTAGCTCAAGGAAGTGTCCAAGTTTTGCAGACCACACATATCCTGATTAAGTGGAACTGGGTGTAAGTGGAGGTTACTTCAAACCTACCTGGCTTGCTCTGAGAGACAGCTTTTTCCCGTTTAACACGTTCATGCTCTGAAAATAAGAACCCCTGTATGAGAAGGCTTTTTAATTTTTAGAAGATTTTAAAAATAAAATATTCTAATTATTGTTTTAAAAGATAACTTTGCATTAGAATAATTTTTTGAGAACTACATTTATCAAGAAACAATGTTGAACTATTTTTCCCCTATAAAATTAAATTAATGAAAAGTCCTTTAAACTTTTTAATGTGGTTTAATTATTTTCTGTGGATTTTTATAAATATAATAGAATTTCTAAAATTATAAATTGCTTCTAGTATTAATTGTGATTGGTATCACTGATCTTCTGTATAGAAGATTTCTCCTTGATGCTTGATACAGAAATGATGGCAGTTTTTACTACAACAGAAGTGGGGTTTTCTTGTAAAGAATGACAAATAAATGTTCAGTATTCTGCATAAAGGAAAAGAAAAAAAAAGCTTTCCAGGTTTCCCTTTGTCCTGGATTTGGCTGGACTAGAGCTAATCTTCACGTTAGCTAGTATGGAGATCCCATAAATATACTGTGAGGCAGCAATAATAAAGGATATTATTCTGTATTATAATAAACGTGTATGCAATTTTGTGCTATTTAAAAGCAGTGTGCTATCCAGATCCCAACATTATGAGACAGAAAATATTTCAGAGGAATGTTAAAAGTATGTTTAGTTCTGATTTGTAGCTCCGAAGTCTAAGCTGTGCAGCAGGTGAGCATTGCAGCATACCAAGAAATAAATCTCTAAAACTTGGACCAGAGGCCTGGCCAGAGAATTGCAGAGACCCTTTCCCATCTGTGGCCCCCTCGATTGTTTCCCAGTGTGAAGCTGCCATGGAGACAAAAGGCATAGGTGGGTCCCAGCTGAATTGGAAAAGTGTTTCCATGCAAACTGGAACCTGTGAACACACCTGGTCCTGCACTAACAGAGTGAGTCATTGAAAACCAGTGTCATAAGTCAAAATATTGTGTGAGTTTGTGTTGATGAATTCCACCTTAGGCTGCAAAAACTTTTTAAAAATAAGGAAATACCTTCCTTCTGAAAGTTATAATAACAATATTCTATATTGCCTTGGTACTTACTGTGTTCATGTGGGTTCTCTGAGGTAGCTAGAAGTAAAAAAAAAAGGCATATTTTAATAATTTTGTAGCTGTGATGCAGAATTTAGTTCATTTCTTAGTGACATTTTAGACATATAAAATTTCAGTGAAATCTATTGAAGTGTGCAGAAGTTGTGTTGTATCACCTACACTGTCCACCCCCAATGCATAAAGGGGACACTTAGCTAAGGAACACAGGCACCCCGAATTCCTCATTTAGCCAAAATTTGGTACAAACATCCCTGGAAGGCTCTGCACCTCTTCTGAGGGCTGAGTCACCCTCACTGAATGCTGACCATATACTAAACCTTGGGAAACTACCTGGCTAAGCAAGGTGCTTACCTTACTTAATGCCCACTAAGAGACAGGGCAAATTCAGACCATAAGGTCTCTACCAGACAAAGACAGAAAATGAATTTTAGCTTGAGTGAGGAAACAGCACCTAGGGCAGTCTAAAGATGACAGTCCCTGACAATTGCACCTGCTCTATGAGGGCAATGAATTTCAGATGGCTTCAGTGATACTCCAAGAAGCAGAAAGACATTTGGAAATGTTCATTAACGTCATGATGCCACTTCTAAACAAAAGGATTTCAGTGCTGTGACTTCTAAACTTTGTGCCATTTCATTTTCTGCATTTTTCCAGAAAAAAAAAATCCCAGAGGAAATAAAACTGAAAACCAAATGAGTACTTTCCATGGATGTTAAGACAACATTTCTCAGGTAAAGAAATGAGAGCTTGGCAGCTGTACCCAATGCCATTATTGGTTCTGCAGAAGGAAGCAAAATGTCAAGACCTAGCCCTCCAGCTGGATTTTTCTTCTTGACTTTTGCTATGCAGCTGTTGTTTTTGAGAGAAAAAAAGGCTCTACCACCTGCATGTCTTCTGTGTGTGAGAGAGAGCAACTCCACAGAGAGATGCAGCAGGGCAGGGGATGAGCTGCCTTTGCAGCCCCAGCAGCACAAGCAATAAAATTGCTGCTGTGAGCTCCCAGGCTGTGATTCACTGAGCTCCTGAGCTCCTGAGCTCCCACTTGGGACAAAAACTGCTGTGCATGTGGGTTTCTGTTTCAGTTGTTTTCCCTGCAGTATAAAATCCATTCCCATTTTATATCCAGTCTCTAATCCAAGTTGGGCATTTAAAGAGAGAGCAACTGGAGATGGTACACAGAACAAAGTGAAAAAAACCTAGAACATTTTTCTGGGTAATAAAGAGTAAAGATACAAAGTAAGTGCATATGCTTGCTGCGAACTGAGGAATCAGAAACAGGAGTTCAAAAGAAAAAAAATATGGACAAAGCCACGTTCGTTATTTTTATGTGTGTAAGTAAAAATGTTTTGTAAATTTAGGCTCATTTAACACTGCAAGACCAACTAAAATGTAGTTCCCTAAGCATCATAAGCTGAGGCAAATTCTACTGCAATTGCATTTCCATGAAACATGCCAGAAATTTGTAGAGGAAATTAATTTTTTGTTGTGTCAAGACATAGTGAGATATGTTCAGGAAATATGAATTTAAATTTTCAAAAAGGAATTTCAGAGCAAATATTTAAACCAAATGTGAACATTATACCAGTAGCTAGTGTAATGACTTACATAACTAATACAGAATATTGTGCCACATAACTCTTTCAGTTATCACCCAAAATAATTCGAGCTAGGCCACATATGAACAGTGTTAATTTAAATACTCTCTACTGATGCTGCTTTGCAAATTTTACAAGCAAACTTCTGTAATAACATCCTTATCTAATATCTGACTAAAATCAAAACAAAACCATTACTCCTTAACTTTCCAGTGAAGCCAATACAGTTATTTCCCCTTTTATGCTGGTAAATATCAGCCATAGAGAATGTTTAAAGCAATAGGAACTCAGCTAAAGTCTGGCCCTTGAAGCTTGTGAAAGTATCTCTGTTGTCCTTTTCCATCTTTTCTGTGGAAGCATTAATTAGACAAATTTGTATAATGTGGGCATCAAGACAGATTGAAAACTGAGATTACTGCTATCTGTGCTTTGCCTAAAAGTCCAGCTTCCTTATTTCTGGCATAACACTCAGAGATATTTCTACCAGATATTTTGATGAAATAATGAAGATATTCTAAAGTTAAGTCTCTAGAGTGTTGGTTATTCTAAAAATATCTATAGTTTTTCTATAAAAAAGCCAAAAAGAAACACTGAGGTGAAATTTTGAAATGGTATTTGGGCCATAAAAATAAACCTTTATGTTTTGCTAACTCTTATTTCAGTCAATTCAATGTCAATGTTATCCTTCTTGTGTGTCATGATCTCATTAAAAATGCAACTCAAATGACATGTAGACTAAGCAGAGAGTTGAAAAATGAAATCCCAAGACCATTAGATTCATTTTTATAGTATCACAATTATCTATAGCATGGGTACCTTGATTTTTATTTTATTTAGTGAAAATAGCAAGATGATAGCCCAGGTCAGACTCTGCAGAGTGTGTAATAATATATGTAATTTAGCCTAAAGGGTGAGAAATTAGAGGCTGTGTTATGCACCTCTGGGAAACTCATACACTTCATGTAGTATCTTGCACTGGAAGTGCAAACAAGCATTTTTTGTTTTGGCCACTGATGGCAAGAGGGTCTTGGGCTAAATCAACTCTTGGTCTCATTTCAAATGGTTGTTCTGATGTCATTAGCTAACAGGACTACCTACTGGGTAAAAAAGTACTTATTGTTCACAATGGCAGAAAATTCAGTCCTAAGTAAGTGTTTTATCTTCATTTTTTCAACACTTAAATTGTACTAGAGGAGGTCAGATTTGAATCAAATGAAAACAGTTGGATTTTTGATGAAGTATTTGAAGCTACATAAGAATGGATCAATGAAATTATATGGTTCTACTCCCAGCAAAAATTTGCAATGTCTTTTCTGCCATTCTAAATTAAACTTGGAAAACAGACTTCATAGATATCTTGCTGTTTTCCACTTCAATTTGTTTTTTACTTGCCTGGAATTCTGAAGGCCACAAGGGTATTAATTATATATGGCATATTTTTGTAAATTAGATTCTGATACAGCATTTTATTGAACCATAAATTGGTAAAGCTAAAAGCAGAATGTGCTTTTTGATTATAACATCTATTTTCTATCTGGGTAACAGGTATTTGCTGTTCAGACAGCAAATACCTTTGTGAGTGTGCACATTCTGTAAGAAAAGAACATGTTGTGCAGGAAATAAAAGCAATGCCAGAAGTACTTGTTTTAGTTAAGAAAAACAGAATAATAACACATGTTGTAGCTGGGAAAAATTATTTCCAATTAGATAGTTACAGGTGTATTATAAATAAGGAATTTACTTTCCATTAGACAAAGTAAGAGCGTGGTTTATTTTCCTTTAAAGACAGCACAGAGATTCTTTACCATGTTTTGGACTGGACATTGCATGAACACACAACACACTATGTTAATCTGTAACGACATTACAGGCCAAGAGAGAGATCAAGATCAACAGGAATCTTCTAATAGAATTATCAAAATTTGAAATGCATACCTTCCAGTTTATGCATCATGACAAAGCTAAAATTTGTTTTCCCTACTTAATATGAGTTCATTCCCCCTGAACTACAGACCAATGAACTATTTGTTCTTCGGACAAATTAGTGGGCATTTTTCCTTCCAAATTTAAGTTTCAAGAACTTAAGAGACCACATCATTGTGCATAATTTAATTAAGACAGTTTTGGTCTAGTTAGGTCAAGGTTTTTCAAAATGTAGCGAACTGTATTATAAAAAAGTCAAACAGAATAAAATACATTCCTTATATGTCTCAGAAAATAAATTCAGAAAAAGGGGGTTATTAGGACTCACCACTCTGTTAAGGAGCAGTTCCCTACATTTGTGAAGCTGTTGTCTGTACTCTTTGCCACTCAAAGGAGAAGTCAAATGTTTGCATAAATTTTTTAGATCAGCAGACCTGATCTGTCATATCTGCCTGTGTCTTACTCAAGTTCTTCTGGCTAGATGAGGAGCAGGCAGACTGTGTTGCAAAGCCAGTCTACTGAGCATATGTCTAAAAATGTGGCTCAAAAACCAGATTAGCTGCAGCAGCATTCCTAAAACGAGAATGGCTTGTGCTCATCCTGATCTCTGCTCTACAGTAAAAAACTGCCTTGTCAGAGTATGACCAAGAGTTACCCTGTGGCCAAGTCAAAATAAAGAAAGCAAGAAGTGTGTGGTGGTGGCACGAATAGGGGAAGCTGGTATATGATTAAAATACACTGTAATGTTAATTAAAATGCTGTAAGAGCCTTGTCCTCACAGGATCTCTTAATTCCCTACAACATCCATTTTTAATTTCTGGCTTGCTTTAAACCTAGTATTTTCCAGGATATTTTTCCAGGTTTCTAAACATTAAGGAAGTATTATATCACATTAATATGACAAGTATGAAATGCTAAGTGATTAAGACTGTCTGGAATATTTGTAGGGAAGCAGAGAGCTTGGGGTCTTTGTCTAGGAATGCTCGTCTGAGTCTGTGCATCTCCACAGATTTCCATGGATCACTCTGTCAGTAGTGGCTGAAGTATAACAATAGGATAAGTTGTTGAGACAAACCCTCCTAAAATGCCATGGTTTTCCATTATCATTAATACTTAACTATTGATATTAGACCCTATATGGTATTCACTTGCAACAAACTGATCTTCCTATTGCCACTTTCCACTAAAAAAAGCTGTCAGGCTGCTCTCACAGTTCTTTCTGCTTTATTTTCTTTACCAGAGCAGCCTAGCCCAAGATATCTATCTGCGTTCCTAGAGCTGTCGTGTTTGTGTCCTTGCTGTTTGGTTTGTTTTATACCTCAGGGCTGCATATTGAAAAATGAGCTGACTTTTGGTTTTGGAGGATTTTGTTGACGTTGTCTAAAACAACTTGTTTTTGAAGACTTTTTTTTTAACTGGCAGTTCAAGAGTACTTTATGTAACAGGGAAAAACAAAAAGTAATAGAGAGGAGAGAAGGGAGAAACTTTATCATGGTGTAAATATAATAGAAGTAGCAAAGAAGTAGAGACATTTCCAACATTTTTAAATGACTTTTAATAAGAGGAATTGCTTCAGCTTCAATCTGAGATGCATGCCTTTAGGAATCATTAGTAATGATCCCAATCTTTCTCTGTTTCCCAGTTTGTCACTTAAACAATAGAAATGCTCTGGGAAATCTAAGTTGTTGAAACAGCAATCTTGCATGATGGCACTGAAAACTAATATCTTTAAAGTAGTATAAGTCCTAATATCCCAGGAGGACAAATCTTCCATCAACAGAGCTGGAAAGAATAAAATTTCAGTCAAAATAGATGAGGTACATCTGCTGCATTAATGCATTTCATCTTTAGGCACGTGTAGTAAAAGACCTGAAGAGCTTCCTCTCAATATCATCCTCAGCTTCTGACGTTTTCATGTGCTGCTCCCTGAAACTGTGGGATGGGAACATACAGATGAGGGAGCGTATGCTAACAAGCTTTCACTTTTAGAAATATCAATTTTACATTTGCATATAGCTAAGGCAAAACACAGTGGAGCTTGGGATGTCTTTATTGCAACATGAATTATTGACTCTTAAACGGCAACTGAGTGAAATCAGGCAGGCTGAAGTTTATAGGATGTTAGAATGATTTTTCAGAATATAGATGTTAGTTTCTGCAAAAAAAGTTCACCACTCTATATAAAAAGTTGGAACCAAAAGTAGCACCTCTTGCTGATGTTAATAATTCATTATAATTCAATCTTCAGTCATAATGTCTGTTATTGGTGAAAGCTGGCAAATTAACCCCCCTGGGCCCAGATTCCATGCAAATACTTTGAAAAGGAACTTCTTGGTTGAGGTCCTTCTTATCTATGACTGGATTTGTAAGAGCATAATAATGGCTGAAAATATATTTATATATGTTATTAAATAAATGTGAAACAATAATAAATTAGAAAAGAATAAGATGACCATGGAAATCATGAAAAGAAGAATTTTGGAGGAAAGAGCAGTTGATATAAGGGGTGGAGAACAATAAAAATTAATTGACTTTTGAGAAAATGGACTTTTCCCAGTGTGCTACTCAAATTAACATGGTGATTAAAGTGCAGGGCTAATGAGTAACTTCTAGAGGCATAACATACTGAACCATCTTTGTTCTTCATGAAATGCTGCTGATGACTGCTTTTGCTTTAATTACGACTCTGTAAAAGTACATTTCTGCAAATGATGTCTGCATAGATAAGAAAAAGAAAGGTAGATTGACACTAGAAGAACTATTCATTCAGGAATTGTATCTGAATAGAATACCTCTGAGCATTCATTTGCACACATCTTTGTGCAGAGCAATAAAGTAATAGTTTATCCCATGGGGAAATTTTTAGCCAATTAAACATGTTTTATGTGGATATGCAGGTGTTCAAGCATATTATGCTGATTGACAAATGTGTTTCTGACATGATGCCAATATATATGTGTTATACCTAACTTACAGTAACAACCCAGGCCACCAATTACATAGAGCACTCTTTCTTCAGAAATCACAGCTGTTTCATAATCATTAAAACAGTAGTTTAACTGACTCCAGTTTTTGGTAACAGGGGCTGAATAAATTACTGTTGTACTTTAATGCAAGTAAGAGCATTAACACAAGCTGTAATCATAACTGCAATTGAAATGTTATGCCAGATCTATCAATATGAATAATTTTACAGGTTTGTTATTTTATAAGACTTAAAAGAGAGTAATCTTAATTTGACCTTGAATAGATTACAAAGTTGTAACCAATCAAGGTTACAACTAATTAGTTGTAAGGCTTTTGTAAATCCTACTAAAAATTAAAGTATCGGCATTTTTTGAAAAAACATGGATGCAAGGTAGCATCACTAGTTTTATGTGCTTCAACTCTGAGTACACAGAGGTGTTAGGTAGATAAACATGGAGATTTCACTTTATTGTTAAAATGTCTAGATTAAATATTTGCATTAGATTCTCCATTTAAGTACAGTGAGAGTGGGTATTCAATCAGTTTTTAAGATGTACAAATTACTTGCTCCTTCTTCTGTCTTCTCTTTCAATGTCAGATTATTAAAAGAGTGGGAAAGTTGTTAATTAGCAACAAACAATCCTAATATTCATCAATGTTTGTTTTCTGTTCTTGTTACTAAACCTAAACTATGTTCCCTGTTATTATTAAGTGAGAAATATTAATATCTCCAGAGGGGCAAGTAATTGCATTCTGACACAGATACAAGACAGATGAAACACTCTTTGCAGATGCTTATTTCTCTCTATCAGCCCTAAACTGAGATTAGGGTGAACAGTTTCAATGTAGATTTACAACTTTAGACATAAAGTTTGCATGAGGTAAGGTATCTTAATGATTACAATAATCTGAGTATCTAAAAAAAATCTTAAAATTTATGAATTCAGTGAATTGTGATGAGCTTCAGACAGTCATTCCTCTACCTGCTTATATTGAATGGGTCATGTCTTAACCTAAACAGAGGCTGTACAGATCATTAAGTCTCACATAACCCCGTAAAACGGACATAAATTATTTATACCCCTAAGATAGTTGAGACAGGGTAAACAGAGGTCAAGAAAATTTCAGTTAACTGATTTAGTCTTTTCAGATAATTTTCTTTATTTAATATAAATTATCTGTTCATCAATATTTCTTGAAAATGCTGGGGACTTGATATTTTAGCATGGGAAATCAAAGCTCATTAGTGAGTGCATGGGTAGCCATCTATCAAATTGAAAACATCTTTAGTCAGGAATGGATTTACATTGAAAAACATCTTGTTTCCAGTTCAAAATTCCTGTAGAGTGTTCTTCAGTAAAATCACTTTATTAACTCTTAATCTGATGCAGGATGAAAATATTAACTTCAGTTTGGAAGATCCTTTGGGCTCCATCTTGTGGCTATTTCAGTGACTGTTTCCTTTGAGAGAGCTGCCTGCCTTCAGCTGGTCAAAATATCACTAATAGTTTCAACAGCACACTAGCATATGGCTGTATTTATTATTTTCTAGAATATTATACAGAATTTTTGACCCTATTTTAGGAAAATGGTTTTAAAAGTATTCACAATGATTTGAGGTTTTTGATTCCTTTGTTTTGCACTAAAAGTTCTATTGAGTCTGTGTAATACACTTTGCAGTTATAGAATCAGTTTCTTTAATTTCTTATCCTTTGACTCTTGTTAGACGTAGCAGAAATCCCATGCTACCATGATAATTTTCTTTATGAATAAGATGGCTGACTTCCAGTTTTTCTGGTCAATTACAAAACTAAGCAGTTCTGAAATCCCCCCATTTTGTTTTGGTTTGTTTTTTTTGTTGTTTTTTTTTTCCAATTTGGAAAGCATCTTGATTTATATATATATATATATTGAAAAGGGATGCCACTGTGCTTTGGCCAGTTTATTCCACCCTCTGTATGCAGAACAGCAGTTTCCAAGCCATACAGTACCATTACATGGAGTACAAGAAGGAAATTGTTCTTTACTGAATTGACAAAAAGATATAGTTTGGAGCTTGGCCCCTTTTCTTTGATTTTAGCTGCACTCAGATGTTATACATTTTTTACACCACAATGCATTTATTGAGAAAAAGACTGAATGTGATCCTACACACTCTCCTGTCAATTTATTTTGACAAAACCTGTTACATGAATGTGATTTTCATTTTGCTTTCTAAAACCTAGTAAATGAATTTAAGAGCAAGATGTCAGAGTGTTAATGCTGAAATTCAGAATGGGAGTGTTGCTACTGACAGGCAACCAGGACCTGCATTTAACTAAGTTACAAGTCTTCATAATATCTGACTGTAGGCAGTCTACAGAGCAGGTGAGACTCACAGAGGTCTTGAATTGGATATGCTCTCAGGAGCGAGGCAGAGTTTTCTCTCTGTCTCTTGCTCATTAGCTCCAAGGAGGATGGAGAAACCAACTCCCTGGCAGCTCAGGTTCACAAGTCACTTTCAGAAATGAGAGTGTTCTTACATGTACTTGTGAGAATGAGCAACCACAGGGATTGTGTCATGGCTGAATCCTCTTTGGTCCGCTAGAAACACAGATGTAAAGGATCTTTAGAAAACAAGATTTTCTGACACTGACTGGAGAGACAACTCACTACTCTTACTTGCTTGACATCCCCTACTCAGTCCGTGTCGTCCATAGTCAGAAAGAAATAGGGAGGTATGAATTGAGCTAAGAAATTCTACTTTATGCAGAATTAGAAAAACTTGAAATTTTCTTTGATCTGGCTCTGTTCCAAACAAGGATTTTTGTAACCCTCTGTAGTTAAAAAAAAATTTTGAAATATGAAAATGCTCCTTTTGTTTATAGAAACAAAAATAATTTTAATATTTCTTTCATTTAAAAATGGCAATTAAATGTGAAAAAATGCTGAAATATTTCAGCATGTTACATTTCTGTTTACTGTTTCCTGGAGATGCCTTGGAAATTATGGGATTTATATCACTTCACCAACCCCTGGATCTATTTTAATTAGTTTGATTCCTCGCTCACAGGAATGCTTTGAATTATTAGCAAGAGTTAAAAATTTTTGTGTACTGGGAGCCAGATTTGCTCTTGGGAAATTTAAGAAGTGCCTTCCTCATGCAAAGGTTTTCTCCCTCTTGCCCTTTTGGAATTGACAAGATTTACAAATTTCTGTGACAGCTTCTCTTTCCCACACATGTTGAAAGAAGGCATAACATGATGCTGGAAGGTAAAGCTGCCCATTTTCTAGGACTTTGTGACCAAAAAGTCCTAGAGACCTAACCTTTGAAAGAGAAATAGTGAATGCCTAAATTTCATGCATTAATTGTGCCTCAAGGTTTCTGTTAGAATCATCCATATTTGGAGAAATCAGCACAATATGTAATCTTTCTCCATCTTAATTTTGTTCTTTTCTGTCTCTTGCCAGCTCCTTCAAATCTGATTTATGCTATGCACAGAATGTACCATCGACTGAACGCGTCATTCCATCTTCTTCTCTTTTATGATGGCTTGTCACTCTGTATGGCTCATTATTCTTGTTTTTCTAGATGAGGGATGTATTTGAATAGGACAAAATAATTGGAGAAAGCTTCGTGTACAGTGTGTGTGCTGTATGATTCACAGGAGAAATGGTAAAGTGCTGTTTGAACTGTGCATGTTACTACCACAATATATTTTGGATAATGAGCCAGTCAATTTAGAGCGCTGCCTGGCTACTTCTATTATTTTTGCAGCTGTGCAAAAAATACTGTATCCTTAAGCAAAACCAGTGAACATTATCCTTTTTTATTGCCAGTCAGAGGAATACACATGCAGCCTAGAGCAATTTCTTGTGACAACAGAATAAGCAGAAATAAATAAAACCTTATCATATTTGGAGTTAGCTAGTAGCATGCAAAATTTTCCATATGAGGCCTGCAGAGAAGGGGAAGCTAGATGAGAAAGCATGGCAACTAAAGCATGGCAACTAAAGCATGGCATGTTCATTTTTTGGAAGAGGCCTTATTACTTCTCTCCAGTTTTTCAGTTTAGCGCATAGCTACTAAAGGCATGAACATCACTGAACCAGTTCGCTTTAGTCGCTAGAAGATTTCATTTTTCTGGCATTTTTTTCCCTAGAATCACTACCTTCCTTGCTGACAATGTTGGTTATGATCTCAGAAAACCAGAGAGTGGTATAATCCAAAAAATAAATAAAGGGATAATATATAATATAATAATAATATATAATAATCATATATAATATAATAATCATAAGAATGACTAAAACTGAATTTCAGTTCATGCTTCCATATTTCTGTGAAATAGGTTGATGGTAGCTAGCAGGATGAGATACAGCCTGAGCCAGGTGCATGAAAGTAGCCTACACATACTTGTTGCAAAATCCTTTCAACTAAGAAATCAAAGGAAAATTTTTCAAGCAAAAGAAATATAGAAAAGAAAATGAAATGGAAAAATCAATCTAACTTCAAAGAATGTTCATGAAAAATGCATTTTTCAATCAGTTTTGCTGGGGAAGATTTTGGTTAAGAGGGAAGAAAATCCTAGCTGGTGGAAAATGAGCACTAGATGTTTAAAACAAATTCCCTTGGTTTTCTTCTGTAAAAGAATGGGCCCACAATCTGACAAGGGTGAGAGAAGTAGCATCCTTAAAAATTACCTCATTCTTTTCTTTCCATCAAGGATGTAGCAGCTCATGTTTTTGAAAACTGCAGACATTTTGATATCTGAAAACCAATGGCTCTATGAGTAGCTGCCAGTTTTCTGATTCTCCCTGCTTCATGCGCTACCTTTCACGCCTCAGTTGCTGCAAATTAATCTTTGGACAAAATATCCTGCTTAATACCTATTAAGCATGGTTGTTTTTGATAACTGAAATTAATTTTATTGTTCTGTTAAAGACATGAAGTGAAATTTTGGCCTCAGTGGAGTGAATGGGAATTTTGCCACTAACATCAACACAGCCAGGATTTCACTCATGAGCTGATAAAACAGTTGAGACTATAATTTTGTTTTTTCCAGTTCAGTTAACAGCTCTATACAGGGATAACAGAAAAAACCCAATAAATTAGTAGGATTGAAAATGTCTTCATGTATAGGCAGTAAAGGTTGGCTCCTCTGTACAATTATGTGAATCATAGAATTTCCAAATGGCAAAAGACACGCCCTAGCCCCCCCCCCCACCAAATCTCTCATCAATTATAAAGAGCTATTTTTTTTTCTCATTGAATGAAAAATCTTTCTCATAAAAAAGAATCTTGAATAATCCTAAGAAATATATGGATATGTTCTGAAAATGTTCCCATTACTCGATTTTGTGAGAAAGACAAGATTTATAAGCCCAGTACTGAATAAAGTTGAACAGGTTAAAAAAAATACCACATCAGTGCAAATATTTCAAATTATTTTTGCTGTTTGAATAAAATAAGAAAATTAGGAAAAAAAGTTTTAACTCAGCAAATCTTATTCTGAAAGACAACATATAAATAGATATTTAGGTTCTGATAAGTACATTATATTTATCTTTAAATAAAAGTAATATCTTTTGTTCTGATTTAGGGCAAATTTTTCCACTAGTCTGTTAAAATATCAGAGAATGACTTCAGCAAAGGTTACATGCAAGCTCCATATATATGTGAAAAGAGGAAATTAAATGTGTCTAGGAAAGCAGCTTCTGCAAAGAACAAGCAGCCAGGTCAGCATGCATGGTGCACTGCAAGTTTGTTCTCTTTGACAAATCCTAATGTGGTAACAAAGGCCTTTCATTTTCCTCCCAGCCAGAATGAGGAAGTGTCTGACACTGGTATGTATTGGCCTGTTTTAAAAAGGAGCTACCAATAGTGGAAATGACAACAGTGTTATCCCAGCAGGAGCAGATAAAGTTGGCTGATGGTAGCACACGCGGTGCTGTATGTCATCACAATGCTGTAAATCATCACAATTGTATCACTGAACGAAAGAAACATTTCTCACAGCAGTCACAGCCTGAAAGATGTTTCAGTCAAGGGAAGAGATTGATTTACCTTTCTTCTCCCCCTCCTTTTTCACTGCAGCTGAAACAGAAACAAAAATACAGTGTTTTCAAAATTGAAGTTAATAGCAGTATCAGTAAAAATAATTCAAACACATATATGAACATTTGTGCACATATATCAAATCATACATATATTATGCCATAAAGGAATACATTTCTTTGCCAGATGAAGAAACTGAAACATTTCCTCACAGACACCCAACTCTGCCATTGATGAGAGCATATTCCAGCTTTCTACATCCTCACACATAATTTTAGTCATGGTTATCTTCCTCCCAGACATTGAGAATGGGAGAGATTCATAGAGTGAAAATTTCAAAATCAACAATGAAGGAGGAGGATAGATTGAAATGTCAAGGGGTAAGAGGAGTATAGAGAAAGGTTATGAGACATCATCAGTTTAAGAGAAATGTGTACTTTTTTGCTATCAGAAATTGTAGCATTAAAAAAGAGCAAAAAATAAGACATAAAAAACTGTCTGAAATTATGTTTCTAAGCCTCTGCTGAATATTGAGACTTCCAAGACCTGATTATCCAGCAATCCCACCTCTAAACCCCATAGCATGAGTTTTGTGGGAAGGAAAATGGGAAAGAGACTGGAAGAAAACTTATACTTTAAAATTTAAACCAAATTTTAAAAACCTGGAATTAGTTCCTCACTGGAAGCTGTGATGTGTGCCCAATATTCAAATTCTGGAGACAGAATAAAAGTTCCCTAAAACTCAGCCCAGTATTCCAATAAAACATTGCATACATCTACAATGAGTGCTGTGAAACCATAACAAAATTTTACTAGAAGAGATGAGGTGGCTAAAATGAGAGTTACCTGCATTTACAGATAACTGCTGCAACTCTGATAGAGATGAGCCAAGCTTATCCTTAAATCTCTTCAAAATCCATGCACTACCCATTCCCCAGCCCACATTTATAGGACCAAAACTTCTAAAAATGTAGTTACAGATGTCACTTTATTTTGAAATGTATGTTAGAAGTGATCTTAGTGAGCCTCTGCCTTAGGCTAGCATTTGCAGGCAAAAGAAGAGAGAGGAATTAAGATTCAGGACCTATGCTTCCCAGAAAAGGGTGTTCAGCACCCGGTTGCCGATCTGAATGGATCTGATGTGGTATTGTAACTGGAAATGAAACAAGCAGAAGTGTGACTCTGCATGTATTGGATAATGTGCCCTGGTATAGGACAGAAATCAAGGATCATGAGGTCAGAAGAGGGCAGACACTCCTTAGTAGTTTCAAATGTTTGCACTTTGTGTGCTGATCTCTGTCTTTTCAGTGTTCTTAAAATGAGAAATCATTTTACTGCAAACTGTTTGTACATTTGGATAAAAAGAGTCAAGAAGGAACTGGTTAAACCTTGAATTACTAAAATGCTATTTATCAATGGCCTGTGGCAAAAATATTCTGATTTAAAAAATTTTTAATGTTTTCTACCACTTACCCTCCTTTGAGAATTAGATTAATTTTAAGCATCTCAAGAATGTGCTCAAAAAAAAGGTTTCATGGCTAGAATCAGTGAAAATCTGGCACAAGGTTTCTGGGATCTGGTCCTCTCTGCAATCACTTCCCTTTTTTAGGTAATGTGTGTAGCAAAGATGTGCTGTGTACTGTGTGGTTACAGCAGATTGAGTAGGTTTTACCCCCAGAGACTGCTATAGGAGCCTCAATGGCTTTTGAAAGGCATATTTATATAGCCACTTGCCGTGTTTTGAAGGGACTCCCAAATCAACAGAAACCCCAAATGTTGCAGTGTGTCACCATTTCCTGTCTCACCAATCCCATCCCCCTCAGGTATGCCAACCTTTCCCCCTCCCCCTTTGCCCTCTGCCTGGCACCTTCCAGCAAGGCGTCGTGTGATTGGCAGATCCCCCCCCCCCCCCCCAGGCCTGGGCTCATTGGTTTGTCCCAGCATCCACATCCCCTGACCCTTCCCCTGCTCACACCTGGTTGGCCCTCACCTGTCCGTCCCCTCCCCCTGTCCCCGGGGCTTAAAAGGACACGAGACCATGCAGTTGGGTCGGGAGTCTGTCTGTCTGTAGCTGTTGCCACATTCAGAAGTCTATCATGCTACAATAAAACTCTGGATCTAAGCTCCACGGCAGAACCCGCTCCTTTTCTCTTCACTGTCGTCTGAACCTTTTCTACCAAAGGTAAACTGAGTTCCTATTTTGCCTGGACCTGTTCTGAGCGCCCAGCTGCAGCACCTAGCCAGCCAAAGGCATCTCTGGGGTGAAAATGCCACAGCTGCCACCTTTGGTCCAGCAGCGAGGCCAGACGAAGCCAGGCAGGACACACCCCGAAACATTCGGGGCTTAATATTTAATACCCAAATACTGAGACTCTGGGAAGGGCTTATAGGTGAATGTGCAGTGCACCTCTGGGCTCCTCCTGACTTCTGTGCTGCCAGCTCCTGGGATGTGGCTCAGTGTGCTTCTGCTCCCCAGGCAGAGCAGGGCCCCTCCACGCCTGCCGCTGCACTTAGGGCTCGCCAGCTTCTGTTATCATCCTGTTATATCCTGCTGGGACATCTGCTGGAATTTTCACCTTGGCCACCGTCTTTCTGATGGGATGTACCGTAAATACTCAACAAATCTCATGAGACAGAAGAGGCCTCATTCCGAACACTGTAGCCAGTAACATCGCTCTGGTCAAATCCTGCTACTCAAAAGTAAAATGATAAAGAATAAATGAAAAAGGGCAGAACACTGTCCTTTACATTGCTCTTTCAGAAGCTGAGCAATGTTTCTGAGTCTGAAAAGCAGCAAAAAGATGGATAGTTTACCCAAGGAACTTGGTTTGCAGGTGATAAAAGGCCAGATTACCTGCTGAATAATGTATAGTAGCTAGGGAGGGAAGGGCATGAAACAGAGTGATGAACTAGAAAATGTGATGCTCCAATATAAGGGATGCTCTTGGCTGTAGAACTCATCATTGTAGATGAGTGCTTTTTACCCTGATTATTTGGAGAAAGAACTAATTTTTGAGTCAACTTGTTTTTCTCTCTGTGCTGAAGAGTCCTGCCTTGTAGTTCTTGAATTACGAATTTGTACACACAGAGCTATTCAAAGAGGGCTCTATTAGCAGCCTAAAATCACAGTCTGTCTGTTCTAGGCCTATCCAAATCCAGTCATACTTTTTCAGTTACTGTAGATAGTATACAAAGCAAAACACATTTATCAAGAATATACACACCGTGTTATGGAATTACAAATCTAGATTGACAACTATTCCAGAAACCAGAAATGAGCATTGTCATATTTTAGGTTTATTGAAGAGGTTAAAAAAATAATTTCAAACCATGGAGGACCCTGTTCAATATTTTTTTTTTTGTGTTGAGTGGGAAAAGAAAGGTAAATTCCAGTGGTGGAAAGGTCAGAAAACTGTGATAATGCAGTAAGTATTTTCAAGGAGGAAAAACATTCAAGTTTAAGATTGTTGTATTGTTTAAGACTTTTATCAGAAACTTGAACCTTTATCACCAGCAGTCCTTCAATCTCATACATAATGGTGTTTCCAAAGGACTTTTTTCTGAGTTGTTGAGCAAACACAAACCATTTCAAAATTGTGAAGATATCTTGAAAGCAGCAAAAATCTTCAAAACACTGGTTCCTACTCAAAACCATTTCTTTCTATGTAGCTTTATGACCCAGAAATAGCCAGAAACAGATATTTAGTCTAAATAGTCTTTTATTTAGTCATAAAAGTATCTTCTTCTACAAATTCTCCCTTTATTTTCTAATAAGAAGCAGTTGCTTTCCATCCTGAAACAGGGAAGTTTAACTTTATTTCTAAATGTGTAATAATTAATTATGAAAATTACATTTCCATACAGATATCCAGTTCCTCTGTGTCACTTCTAAAGAGCCCTTGACTTAGATTTGTGATTTTCAGTCTTATCATGATCATACTAATTAATCTCAGAGGAAATCTTGAATCTTTCTTATTTCACTTTGTATGAAACTTTTGTTGTTTTTCCTAGCCCACTCCAGTGCCACATTATCGTGTAAGGGTTTTGTACACAACACTCTAGACAAGATGCAGCTTTGATTTATGCAATAGCTTTGGAACATTTTATGCCTTTTTCCTAATGCATTTGCGTATGGAAGAAAGCTTTTCACTGACTTGTCTGCAGCAATACTTTGGTACTTTCCTGGATTTACATAGTGAATTTAGAGATAAATATTTCTTTAATATTTTCCCTCTACTACATATTTCATTATATTTATGGACACTAAATTTTCTTTGACATCGTGCTGTCTGTTCACCTCGTAAATTCAATGTATCACAGCCCCTTCTTATCCTGCATTCTTTAACTGATTTTGTCATCTGAAAATTTCATTACATTGCTATTTCTATCTTATCCTGTTAATTAAGGAATATAACATGAGTCCAGACATGGAATCATTAGCAATTCTTCTGTAAACAAGATGCAAGATGAAAATTAATCAATTGCTCTCTAATTCCTAACCAGATATTTATTTTCTTTAATATTGTAGGTCTTAAGCAGCAGCTCCTTGGCTTCTGCAGTAATTCTTATAATGAAACTTTATAAAGGTCTATTTAAAACATTAAATAAATGTTGCACTTATTACTTTATTAATATATTGGAAACAGTTATTATGAAGACATAGTTTCCATTTCTAGATACAACACAGGCTGAAACACAGTGTTTTTCCAGATATTTGGCTTTGTTCTTAATTTAATTATGGATTCACCAAATTTCTGACAGATTTTTAATTTCTGAATAACTCTGCTGTAATTTAAATGTATTTGCCCTGACAGAAAGGGCAAATACATTTGAAAGTAATTGATATTTTGACTAAGTTCTAGTACTTATTTTGCTTATAAACATGTAAGCTGTGGTGAACAAGATCAAATGCAAACTCATCCCATGTATCAGGTACTCTGTGATAACTGTTCATATGCATGCTGTTATGCTGAAGTGAAAACCACCTCATGTAGACAGCTACAGCAAAGCATCTGGCATTCACTGAGTTGATACTGTCTTTGCCCATCTCACCATAAATTGTCCATCTGTTCATAGCTTGAGAAGAAGATACTGTTTGAAAATACTTAAGGACCATATACAGTGATATTTCTCTCTCAGACCTTCCTAGAACATATTTTCTCTCCCTCTTTCAGTCTTTTTGAGTTCAGAATTTCTCTTATTCATGTCAAGTTAAATCTTACTCATGTTAAGTAACCGCAGTTAAAAGAACCAGTATAGTGAGTATCAGAGAGGAGAATTTAGCCTTTAAATTGGCTAGAGCATCTGTTATTTGGAATGATTCTCATTCAGTAGCAGGAAAAACCTTTCCTGTCCTTTTCCTCCTCTGGTCCAGATTTTAATGAACAGTTTTGGAGAAATAACCTCTTATTCAATTATAGTCATGCATTTTATCACTAATGGCCAAGAATTATGTTACAGTTGAACTCCCTCATAACCTGCCTATCCCTTTTGCCTTAATTTGTAAGACATAGCTGCTGACCTACTAAGAAAAAAATTATTCGCTAGATAACCCCCAAAAAGTTTACAGTATTTTTCTCTTTATTACCAACAATGCCTTCTGAAGAAAACAGAAAGATCTTGTCTAGAAGGAAAGTGTGCAAACTCTGCGTTGAATTATCAGTATTCACACTATATGGATTATTAACCTCATGTGCTGGATCTGGCTTCAATAGGGTTAAATTTTGCAGTAGTCAGAAGGGAGCACAGCCAGGACCCAGAGGTAATTCCATACCATGTCACGTCATTTTCTGGGGATAGATTCCAGGTTGGGTAGGTGGTGGACAGAGAGGTCAGTTGTTAGTGTTTCCACAGGCAATATTTGCATGTGAATCACTTGCTTTTCTTCTTGTACACTCTGCCATTAATATCCTTGCTGTTATTGCTCATTGTCTTATTTTATTGCTGTTTCCAGACACCCTCATGAGGCACCTTTTGGGCCTCCAGTTTTCCTCCCCAGCCTGCCTCAGGGGGGAGTGAGGAGAAAGTGACAGAGCAGTGGGTGGTTTGGAGTGTTCCAGTGGGAACACTAAATTGAGGAATACCATTCCTAAATCCCCACAGTCCTCTCTCTGTCAGTTGGTAGAAGAGGCAAGAGTATGGTAATGTTCCTGAGCAAGTTCCCTTTGACTGTGTGTGGTCCAGTGCAATTTGGGCCATAAATCCAGAGGGACTGTGACACACTTGAGAACTTGTTTGAACCTCATGAAGTTCAACAAGGCCAAGCGCAAGATCCTGCACATGGACTGGGGCAATCCTAAGCACAAATACAGACTCGGCAGAGAATAGATCGAGAAAGCCCAAAGGAGAACTATTTGGGGATCTTGGTGGACAAGTTCAATGTAACCCAGCAATGTGCATTCACAGCCCAAAAATCTAACCATGTTCTGGGCTGCATCAAAAGCAGTTGGGCCAGCAGGATGAGGGAGGAGATTCGGACCTATCCTGGTGAGATCCCAACTACAGTACTACATTCAGTTCTGGGGATCACAACTTGAGAAGGACATGAAGAATTCCAGTGAATCTAAGGGAGGCCATGAATATCATCAGAAGGCCGGAGCACCTATGCTATAAAGACAAGCTGAGAGAGTTGGGTTTGTTTGGCCTGGAGAAGAGAATTTTTTGGGGACACCCTCTAGCATCCTCCAATAGCTGAAGGAGCATACAAGAAAGATGGAGAAATACTCTTTACAAGAATATATAGTGACTGAACAAGGGGAAAAGGTTTCTAACTGAAAGGAAGTAGGTTTAGATTAGGTATTAGGAAGAATTTTTTTACTGTGAAGGAATAAGTAGAGGCTCTGGAATAAATCTCTCAATGAGATTGTGAATGACCTATCCCTGGAAGTGTTCAAAGTCAGGTTTGATAGGGCTTTAAGAAACTTGGTCTTGTTTGATGTGTCCCTGCCCATGCCAGGGTGAGTAAAACTAGATGATCCCTCCTAATTTAAACTATTCTATAAGTCTATGAGAAAAATGGCAATAAAACAAATAAGCCTGATTCTATCAGCTCTTGAGAAGCAGATTGTCCCAGTCAGAGAGAATCCTTGTTTCTGATCTAAAATAATATTCCAGAATTTTGATTTATTGCATAAACATGCAAAAATAAAAAGTTAGACTGATTTCTGGGCTCCTCACTTCAAGGAGGACACTGAAGTTCTGGAGTGTGTCCAGAGAAGGGCAATGAAGCTGCTGAAGGATCTGCAGCACAAGTCCTGGGGGTGTTTAGCCATACTTTAATTTACAAACCTGTTTTTACTACCAAAAGTGTATTTCTACATACCTATGCAGATGAATATTACTCAGCTTGAATATTTTCCTTAAGGAGCAGTAATAAAAAAATCAAGTATCAAGCCACGAGGACAACTTCGCTGTAGTTTGCCATAAAACATACTTTATCTTTAAATAACCTACTTTTTGGAATTAAAATTTCTACTCCCTTTTCTAATATGGTGTTCATTCACATTATGTATATTACTTCTGTTCTTTTTTTTCTTATTTTCTAGTGTCTCTTGAAGAATATTTACAGAGAAGTGCTGACTCAAAATGGGAATTTTATACTTGCCATTATGACTCAGTCTCGGTTAAAAATGTGTCATTATGTTAGTTTGACTTTCAAAGCTCTGGTATTTTCTTGAAGTATTTCTTACTGAAAGTGTGAAGCAATGATGTTCTGTAATGGATGGGTCATTTGAACAGGCTGATATTGAGATTTTTTTATACCAAATCTATCTACCTTACATTTTAGTTCTCTATTAGTTCTCTATTTTATAATATAATTCTACATTGAACTTCTGTGAATTTGATTTTCACATTTCAGCAATGTACTTATCGTAACAAAGGGGTTACACTGAAGCCACTTCTGTTACTGCAATTTACACTGGATTTGACAGATTTCTGTAAAGTAGCAAGTGCTAATCCAAACACTGTTATTTCTCAAGGCATTTTTGGTTGGCTAGTTTAACCTGAGATGTCCTCTGTGGAAGCACCCTATGCACTGTCAGTTGGCTAAAAAAAAATAAAGAGCTCATAAAGGTGACCTCCTGCTCACACTTGGTTACAGGGCAATGGCCAAAAAATTTCTGGAATACTTTTCTCCAGAGAGGCTTTTCTCAAACTGTCTGCCTGATGTATGTGACATGTCACTTATCATTGTTAAGAAAGAGAGGGTTAGTGATGTGCAGCATCCCACACGAATGCTTAAAGCCACTTTACGCATTGGGGTTACACTCTTCTGACAAAATGTCAATGTCTTGTCATGCATATTTAGTGTCACTGAGTTAGTTGTATTTGCTTTTGGAAATGTTGTACTTGTTTGAATCCCAGAAACTAAGAAATAGCATATCTGTCACATGAAACAGAGAAGACAGAAACAACTTTTAAAAACCTGCAGCCACTGAGCTGAACTTCCTCCAAAGGAAGATTGTATAAGGTTTGCTGTGTCATGAACTTTGATGATTAGCAAATTACTGAATCCTATTGTTGACATAAAGTGGTGTCACTATGTATGAGAGATCTTCCCACTCAAGCTAAACTTTCCTATTCAACTTTTCTGTTGCAGTCCTGCTTCAGGGCCTTGAAGGGTCTATAGTCCCACTCACTGGGCAGACATAAGATACACAAGACTTAGCAGGCAGTTGGCCCAATCGTGTGTCTGACTGAATTTAATCCAAGTATTTTAAGTTCTTATAGAGTCAGCTATAGAGTCAAAGAGAAATGCAGGTCTCAGGTGTGAGATATCATTTGTTCTCAGTGAGATGGGCAAGGCATCAAGTACATCCATAGATGACATACAAGGTTGTATGCAATGCAGTAGGAATAACTGAAGTGGGTAGTGCTCATCTCGCTTGGGAAGCTGGTAGAGGCTGTGTAAACCCAGGGCTATCAAACTCCACTAGAGTTTGATAGAGTCCATTGCTCGTCCAATCAATAAAACAAATCAATTCTATTCAGACTTTGCCCACACTTCTTTAAGAGAACAAACATAGGTGCTTCTAATGTGACCTTAAACTTCAGTAGAGTTAAACTTGGCATTCTTCACACTAAATATTCAAATCTTCATTCTTGTGCTTTGACAAGCAGGAAACTATAAGACTGTAAGACAACACAGCAACATAGATTTTTATGTTTCTTACGGTGTTTTAATTGTAGGTCAAAAAGGCCTTGTAGAAAAAATCTGCATGAAATGCAAGTTCATTGCTGAACATAGCTTGTACTTTCTACTGCTATACCATAAGAAAAATCTTGCATGTGTTCTATCAGCTACTACCAAAAGAAGACTTTTACTAAAAAGACAAGAGAAATAGTAGAGTTAATCACTTTTGGTTAGTAACGTTTTCAAATATACTGAGCATAAACCGTTTCATATGCAGTCAGTGGAATTCTACAGTGTTTAATTAGACATGTCCTTTCTTGAAATAATTCAGTTTTGGAATTTTACAGGACAGGAGTTGTTATTCATAAGTTGTTTCACTGTCTGACCAAACTGAGTAAACCAAGTAATTTTTAAATACTTATTCTTTGTATAGTTGGGTGGGTGTTTGACACTTCACTGAAGGTAATTTATTAGCACTGCAATTAAAATACTTTTACAGACATGTATTTCTTCTTTGCAATTCTTGATCTTTTGAAGTAAATAGGATTTTATTCTCATTATCACTTGAATAACTCAATCTTCCAACCACAAATATTTATGATAAGAATTAGAGAATAAACTCAATGGAAAGGTCAAGAGTCAAATACTCAAGGGTCTAATTAATGTTTAACTGTTCATTAACCTATGTTTCATAGACATTTGTGCAAGAACCTAACAGGAAGACCATAGGCTTTGAACCAATAATCAATATAGAAAAATCTGCCCACACCTAGAAGCATAGAATTAAAGTTGTAAAAGACCTTTAAGATCAAGTCCAAGTGTCAGTCTAACACCACCACCATTTTTTACTGCTAAACTGTGTCCTCAAATGCCATATCCATAAATTCTTTTAACACTTCCAGGAAAGATGGCTCCACCACTTCTCTGTATGGCCTCTTTCAACACTCGCCAGCTCTATCTGTGAAGGGTTATTGCTCCCTGTTGGCTAAAGCAAACTAAATGGAATGGTACAATAATGTGTCCCTATTTTTCTAATGCCCTAGACCTTGAACTGACAATTCAGGTTCATCTCCTTTGAGTGCTGCAAGGAGTTTCAGACTATTTAAGCCCTGGTTCATTTTTATAGAAATATAAAATGGTTTGGGTTGAAAGGAACCTTAAAGATAACTCAGTTCCAACCACCCTCCCATTGCAGCAGGGATATCTTTAACTAGGCCACATAAATCAGAGATCCATCTGACCTGGCCTTGAACACCTCCAGGGGTATATCCACAACTTCTCTAGGCAACCTATTCACCAACCTCACAGTAAAAAATTTCTGCCCATATCTAATCTAAACCTACTTTCCTCCTGTTTGAAGCCATCCCCCCTTGTCCTGTCACTACATGTTCTTGTATATAGTCTCATTCCATCTTCCTTGAAAACTCCTGTCTGGTACTGGAAGGCCACAATTAGGTCAAACCAAAGCCTTCTCTGCTCCAGACTGAAGAAACCCAATTTGCTCAGCTTTTCCTCATAGGAGAGGTGTTCTATCCCTCTAATTATCTTGGTGGCCTCCTCTGGATTTCAACAAATCCATGGTCTTTCTGTGCTGGGGACCCAAGAGCTGGATGCAGCACTGCTGGTGGGGTCTCACCAGAGCAGGGAAAGAATTACTTCCTGCCACCTGCTGGCCATACTGCTTTTGATGCAGCCCAGGATACAATTGGCTCTCTGGCCTGCAAGAGCATATTGATGGTTCATGTCCAGCCTCTTATTCAGCAGCATCCCCAATTCCTTCTTGACAGGGCTACTCTCAATAGCACTTTTTTCGGGTAGCACTTAAGCCTTTACTTTAAATCAGAACGATACAACTATGCAAAGTAATAGCTGATTGTCTGCTATTCTGCTATACTCTAGGTGAAATAGCTGCACTTAAAAACTTGCAAATAGTGTCTCTCATAACTTTGTCAGAGAAAATATTACATCAATACTTCTAATATTCCTTAGGGAAACTCTAAAGATAGGAAGCAGTATTATTCGATTATCTGAACCAGTTTTCAAAACTGACTGGAAGATTTTAAGATAGACTACTACATTTCCCTGACTCAAATGACTGTTATTAGCTAACAAGTTATTACATATTTTTATCCATATTATCCATTATTTACACATTTAACTTGAGCAACTGTTTTATAATGAAAAAGTGGATTTAATCCATATGCAAATAGGATAAAAGTAAACTAAGTTTTGTTTGAATTTATTTGATATGAATAAATAAACCTAAACATAGTTGGTTAATTATAATTACAGTGCCTAAATATGCCTAGTATTTGAGATGTACCATAAATTGCAATTGAATTTTATATTATGGCTAGTGCTGATATTTCAATATAAGAAAAGAGAGAAAAGTGAAATCAAATTATATGTAGAAGAAGTAAAATGCAATCTGAAATCACTAATTTAAATAGAAAGAATAAGACAAAAATCAAGAAAAAATAAACTAATTCCTTTTGACTTTGGAGTCTATAAAATACCACAGATACAACTTTGTATAGCCTCATATGCACCTGTCACTTGTTCAATCAGGTAAAAAGAATGTTCAGCAGCAAAGGATGCCATTCAAGGATATTCAGGAATAACTAACCTCAGAAACTGAGATCTGATTTGTGACACCTTGAACAACGGATTTATTTTCTCAACTGAAATTTAGGTTAAGGTTCAGTTCAACTTGGGATTGTTACCTTTTTCCTTAGGATTATTTGAAGCCTTAATTTCTTTTCGTTTTGATGAGTCTGAAAAAGAAATCAAACACAAAAATGAAAGAAGAAAATTAGCAACATAAACATACACTGTGTTCATTGGTACTGTAACAAATGTGCAAAACACCAGATCAGATAAATGCATAAAAGAGATGTGTTAGGAATTAGAATTTCCATTTAATTCAATAAAAGTCAAAAACTAAAGTTGAAAGCAAACTCAAAATAAGTCCATTAAATTTGCTGGCAAAGTTTCTGAGGGGTCAAACCATACACTCATCCCTGTGCAGCCTATCATTTCAGCCTGCCATGTACATTCAGCAGCAGCTCTGTTATAATTCACTTAGAACAGACTAGCACTCCCACTGCAATACTGGCTGTGCAGGTCAGACAGCAGTTAAAGAACACCACAGTAAGAAGTGTTATGACTTTATTATTTTTGAATCATGTCAGACACTGCTCCTTTCAATATATCAGATCTTTTAAATGAGAAGAATCTAGGTTTGGTCCCTTTTTGCCAACAGCTTGTAACTCAAAATATATCAAAACTGCACTGAGATACCAGCAGAAGACTTGTTATTTGCCAGTCACATAATTATAAGACATTACCTTTTTCCTTTAAGGCTGTTGGAGGCTTCACATCTTTTCTTTTTCCAGCCTCTAGAAAGAAATATTTAACATTTATCACAAGTCAAGTTAGGGAAATAAGGTGACACTTGAATAGAAGGCAAGTCAAACAATTTGATATGTGGAGAGCAAAAGAGATGTGGTAATTAAATAGATTTAACAGCATGGAAATAAAGAATAGGACAAAAAAACCCAAGGTCATCCATTCATCTTTCTAGTCTTGGATATGCAAAATAATAAGCCTTCAAAATGTCATTAGCCTCTCTGAATTTTAAGGAAACTATGAAGCCCTCTCTCAAGCAGGCAATGAAGAATTACTTAAAAAGAAGAAAGAAACTCTACAGAGCAGTTGGCATCAATGACTTTTCTTTTGCTGAGCCCAAATAAAAACTAATCCACATTGTTACCATTGAGATATTAGGAATACCTCTCTTGAAAGCCAGAGGCTGCTGACAAAGATAAGTGGGAGTTTTTTATTCAGGAGTGACAAAAGGACCAGCTACTCATTCAGGACTCCAAAACTCTTTTAATATTGAAAAGGCCATATGGGTATTGCCTGTGAATAGAATTTCACTTCCTATGTATATATAGCCTTTTAAAATGACAGGCACACTGGCTATAAAAGAAGAGCAGTGCTCATCCTTCATATGTACATTCATATATTTTATGTCAAAATGAATAGTCCAGGGACTTAATTGTACCTTTAATTTTTTTTTCTTCAGTATATGACAAAGTATTAAAGGAGATGAGAACTCCTGTGATATGTTGCCATTATATTGCAAGGGTTCCATAGTGTTATTTCCTTATTACAAGAGTTTCATAGCTCCTTGATGTTTCTCATGGGCAGCTCCTCTAAGCACTGACTCCTCCTCCTTCTTCTTCTTCTCAAAGCAACCAACTGACTCCAGTTCCCCCTCAACTAACCTATCCACTCTTTTAAAACACTCTTCTTCTTATTGGCTACAGCTGTGGCCTGTTAAAGTCAGGCCTACTCCTAATCTTTAATAATTAGCCCAGCTGCAACCCTTTGGGGGTAAGATTACTTTCTATACTACCTATATTTTCTTATATTCCATCTCCCTTATAGTGATATTCTAGTTCTCCCTTTCTAGTAACTGACAAGGGAGAACTCAGGGACAAAAAAAACCAAACCAAGCAACCAACCAAATCCCCAAAAGCCCCCCAAAAATGCAGTGGTTAGATAAGCCCAAATAAAGGAAAAATATGATCTTCTTTTGGTGCCCAGGTGAGACACAAGGACTGATAACAGTGGCATAGAGGAGAATTCTCAGCCACGAGGGATGTCCTGGCTTCATTTCCTACAGTTTTTACAAGGAACAATACATTCCTTGCAGAAGTGTGTCATTTTGTTCTAGATCTATTCAGCAACCATAATCTGGACTGCATCCAATATCTCCAGCTTCCAAAAAAATGGGACTTTGTAACAATTTGGACTTCAGACGTGCTGCTCCAGCTCAGGAACCAGGCACAGTACTGACAGCCTTTGCTGTTTCATTTAAATTTTTCAGCTGTTTCAGTTCTTTCCAGAAAGAGAGTGCTCCATACACATCACATTGCAACAAATACGGTTTGCTCCAAATAGATGCTACCAAGCAACCCATGACCCCTGTGTGAACAGTTAGCAGTGGTCTTGCAACTGAAAGGATTAGACACAGAGATGTATGTGCCCATGGTGCCAACAAATTAAGAAAAAAATTTGTCCTATCAGTCACCCTCAAACACCTGGATGTGTTTAGTAGCCTCAGCCAGTTTCATTCTCAGACACCCACATTCCTGAGCTGTAGCCACATGGACCAGATTCAGTCTAGTTCCCTTCAGTAATATTGCCACTGTGGGAATTAAACAACTCATTTTTGACAGACCAACATCCAAAAGTGGTATAAAACCAAATTTTAGTATTTCCCCCAAGACATAAATTCAAATATTAGCATTTAAAAGAAGCCCAGATGATTTCTAGGGATTCTACTGGGATCTGTACAGCACAAATATTATTAAAAACAATATCATGGTTAAAATAATCTAAACAGGAACAAGGATGGGTTTGGTTTTCCACACTTCTATATACCTACTCAAGAGCTCTTTCTAGACTAAATAACTGTTGTGATATTCAGGTCTGGATTTCTTAACTTCTTCACTTACCTTTTTCTCTTATGCTCTCTGGATTCTTGAGATTTTTTACCTTCAGGGAATCTGTAGGAAGATAATTATGTTTCTGAGACTTAGAAGACAGGAGTACCCTTCTACATTTAAAAGACAAGTCAAGAAATATTGAGAAACCAAGACGAAAATTGTGAGCATAAATAGATGCAAGCTTGATCTCTCTTTATATACTCTCTAGAGACTGTCTCATATTTTTAAGGTGCAATAAGGTTAGTAGCAAAAGCGAGAATAGAAATTGCTTTTGGTGACTGTTCTTAGAGACCACATAGAAGAGAGAGATTCGAAAGATTCAAATTCGAAAGATGAGGATAAGAGCAAGCAATGACACAGGATTAGGAATTCTTTGGGTCTTATCCAAAACTTCATGAAGACAGTTTCTGCTTTCTCCCTCTGAAGAATTTTTCTTTACCTCAGTCCTTCAGGGAATATGCATTCAGGGTCAGCAAGCACAGGAAAAGCATACACTATGTTGTGTAAACAACTAAAGTTTAAATATTTTTTTTCAAGCAACAGTTGCTTGACATCCTAAGTGTATTTATCAGGGAAATTAGGAGAAAATAGTTTTTTCCAAAGTGAAGAAAGAATTTGATAGGCTTTTGAATGTATGCTCTTTGAGTGAGAGAATATCACAGCCTGCAGAATGCTAAATAGACCCAAGTGCATTCCATCTGACAGGATATAGCACCTAAGCATATAGAAAAAACCCATGCCATTTATTCCAAATGAAAGTAAACTAAATCTTCAGCAAAACAGAAAAAGCTAAAAGAAGATTCTTTAAAAAATAATTTTAACTCTGAACATCCTCCTGGCTACCATGGTACCAGGAAGTGATCCCACTTATCCATCTGGATTTAAGTGCGAGTTGTAATAGAAAAAAAACCCACTTCCAGGGTGGCTGAAGCTGGTGGAGAAACCACTGCACAGGGATAGGTTATGAAATTAGGAGCCTGATCTTCACAGCAGCAGGTGGATTCTTCTTCAGGGGACTGAGAGAAAACTTCCAGTGTGAATCCTGAAACCCTTTGAAGTAGCCTCTATATTGAATATATGAAAAGGCTTGAGGGAACAGCTGCCCCACTTGACCATTTTACTCTGGACACACTGGTGATCTCAGTGATCAGCAGCCACCCTTGCAGCCACAGCCACAAATCTTGGCCTTGTGGTTTTGTGCCACGTGCCCACGCTGGTTTTTTGTCATCAGTGTAGCAGATCTCCCTTACATTTCCTATCATATTTAGCTCCTAAAGAAGGTTCAGCACTTTTGATTCTCACAACTTTTGGATGTAATTCTCAGTGCAGGACACGTTATATGGTGTACCAAGTTCCCCACCCTTGGAGCCAAGGATACTGAGATCACCAGTTCTGCTCTTCTTCCAGGGAGCAGGTTTGCATTTTCAGAAGTTTAAACAGAAATTTAAACTCACTGATGACTGTTCAGAAGTTTTCAAACTTCTGCTCCCAACTGACCACTTTACTGCTGGTCTCAGAAGGGGAAAAACATAAAGCCGGCTTAAAGCCAGCTTTCACCATAATGCTTTCCTCCCACATTCTACTCTAGGGGTGAAGCCGGGTCAGGTTAGGAAGATGGTATAGAATGATGAAGCAGCAGCAGTGTGATATCCTCAGGATAAAGATATAATTCTCATGCAAATGACAATGGCAGATAAATAAATGGAAATAGACAGAAATGTGAACTGCTACTGTTCACGATATAACTCCATTTTTAAGGGAAAAAAATGTTACAAGTTAAGAAAAAAAAATGCCACAGGCAAGATATTATTTCATGTTACATTTGCTTTAAAGGAAGTGTAAGTATTGCATAGCAGGTACAAATCAGCTCATTTGTTTCTTTAATGACAGTATACTATAACATATATAGCAAGAAAGAAATACGCACTATTGAATTATTTCCCCTATCAATCTGTGTATGAAAATAAATAGGTTTCTTATCCACACATAGCTGACATAAGAAAATATTCAAAGACATCCCAAAACATGTCAAAAAGTAAAGAAGAAGAAAAAAGAACATTTGTTTGGAAAATAAATCATGGAACACAGGGTAAGAATGAATTTATGTTATCTATACAGGATAGATGCTGTCAATAACTCAGCACAATGAAAATATATTAGAAAAATTCAATGAAGAGTTATATATGAAATAATACAAACTTTTAGTGCCACTGTTACACCCTCTGGATGAATGAACTTCTACTCTGGTTAGCTGGGTAAGATACCTACCCAAAAACCATGTGGCAATTTATAACTTAGAGTTTCATTGGCCTCAAGTCATTTGAATGCACTTATGTCAACAGAAAATCAGCTTTTATATTCGTGAGTATAAATAGGCTTCTTTACTCTTCTTCACTGCAGGGAAGAGCTAAAAAGCTAGTTATAAATTCAGAGTCTTGAGATGTCCTGTATCACTAAGAAGTGGAAAATGTATTATTCCAGTGTTCTCTTTAACTACTCTCAATAAAATTAGGCTTCAAGACTGAAGACATTTTATTCACATCATAAAATAGATAAAGTAACTTTGTAGGGTTATGATCTATAGAGTATCCCAGCAACAGCTCCAAATTCAGGGATTTAATTTTCCTCTTTCTGCTTTAAATAAAACCACTGTGCTTCAGTTTATGAAATATAGCCTGCTTTAGGATAAGGTTTTTAGTCTGGACATCATCCTTGTTCATTCAAACTTAGCCCATCCTTCAAAGGGAATGAGGTGTGATGATAGCTCTTTTATTGCATAAGGTGCCAGACACACATTAATCACCACAAGTATTTAAGACTTCACCTAGAAGTTTTTGTTTACATGAATAGTAACAAACTCCCAAGATACATATATAGGAAGTATATGCAGTCTTAAAAATCCTTACTTTCCTGTGTCCTTTGATGTATTTGTATTTTCCAGAAAGATCCATTTTAAGAAAAGAATTGCAAAACATCAAGTCACAAAGGGTAAAAAGAAGTCCCCAGTGACCTGCTCAATAACATTTAGAGGCCCACTCATGAGGCTTGAAGAGGTGGTGAAGAGGGGAAGGAATGGCATGCAAATAGGCTTTGATTAATTTATGAACCACAGTTTGGGCAGATATGATGACAGAAATGGGGGACAAATAATGTGAAATATATGTTTATGCAGTAGAGTAATCCATAATGCAATAAGAAAATACACAACTAAGAAAGGCACCAAAGTTTCTAGAAGTTTCTCCCCGAAGCTTTATAAGTTGTCCCTATAGTCGTTGATGCTGATATATTTTCAACTGAGCTCTACAGCTCACTAATCAGCATCCTTGTTTTTAGGCACAGGCACAGAATTTTGCCAGTTTGATGCCTATTATGGGAAACAGTGATGGCTGCATCAGCAAGAGCTCTCAGGATCTGAAGGACAGGCTCAGCTGGGCTAGATGTCAGTGCTACTGCAGGGGGGTCAGGAGCCTGTGATGTCTTTGCAGGTATATTCAGCAGCAAGTTTTCAGCTGTATTGACATTTAAAAGAAATTCCTACCTGCTCTTTTCTGAAGGTTGGGTGGAGAAAGTCTTGCCTCCTTTGTCACGTTAGAAGGACCTGTAATTACTAATTACTAATAACTTAGTAATTGAAGTTGCTGATAAGTTAAACAGGAGCATAGGAGACAGAAAGTAGTGCTGTGGCCACTCTCAACAAACGACACACAATGGAAACTTTTAGTGCTGGCAAACCACTATCCATTTGCTCTAAAGAAACTCTTATCAAAGAGAAAAAAGTTTTGTGTCTTCTCTCTTTTTTTTTCCTCTCCCTGCCTCCCTGTAACGCTTTGAAAGGAGCAGCAGGCTGAATACAGATGCTCCATGCAGGGATAGAGGGGGAAGAGTTGTCACTCTAGTGCTTCTTTCAATTTTCCAGGACAGCACCATCAGGCAGACACAGATTATAGGCAGCGTTTGGAGAGGGCCATAGGACCCCATAGAGTTTGGATATACAGCTCTGGTGCAGATAACTAAGGTAGTGTAAATGGGACAGGTGTACATTAGGAGTGGAACACACACTGATTAACAATATATGCACCAAGAGAATTTGCGGATTGCCATAATTTAATTCAAATTTTTGAACAAAGAAGTAATTGAATGAACATAGATTCTAGGATTTTGAAAATATACCTAGCAATAAATTATTCCTCCTTTGCTGTATATGTCTTTGTCATCTTTCAGTACTGCTTGAATTGATCTACTTCAGTTTTTCTTTGAAATCACATGGAATGACTATAACTTGAAATAGTTACAGACTAGTCTATATATTGCAGACCATATCTATCTATATATAGCTACAGGCTTATGATAGTTATAGACTATAACTTAGAATAAATAATAATTTGACTATATATGTGGTAGATCTTTTTATTCTGAAGATGTCAAATAAGACTTATCCATAAGTAACTTCTTCCAAATAAAGTTATTTCTAGAAAGGAGGGAAGAAATAAGTGTAAAAAGCACCAAATAAAACAATTGATGAAAGGAAACTTAACTGCAGTAACCATCTACTCTGATCAAATTGCCAAAAAAAGGGATAAGGAATACAAAAAAGATTCAGACCAGCTCTCATGTTGCAGATGGTTGACTGGATGAAGCTCTGGGGTTTTAGCTATAACTTTTACAGAGTATGGAAAGCATGTTTCCCACTCATGTGCTCAAAAACCTTACTTTCTTCCTATTTTGTTCACACATTTGTGAAATTATTCAGTTCAGAATTTCTTAACTGGCCCCTATTAAAGACGTAGCATTGTTCAGACCTTCTTTACAAAGTACTTAACTATTACACAGAGTGATTAATGATGTTGATTTAATTAATTTTGAGAACTCTGAATTTTAATTGTCTCTATATATTCTATTTATATTCCCTCCACCTTTTTAATGCCATAGATCCTGTAGAATATTTTAACTAATTAAATTATGATTGGTTAAGATTTATAATGAGAAAGACTGCTAATGATTTTTTAAAACATTAGCATCTTCATTCTATTTTGTGTAGTTTTAGCAAGGCCTGTATTTTATTATATATTCTTACCTTTCTCTTTTAAAGATGTAGGATTCTTCCCTTCCTTTACTTTAGCATGTTCTGTAAAAAATAATTTATTGATTTTCAAGCTAGAGTGTTAAATGGTTAATGGTTAAATGCAGCTAGGATAATGATTGATTGAATAATCAGTGGTTTCTAACTGACACAAGATACCAATTAAATGTGTAGCACAAAATTAATGTTCATCAGTTTTAGCATGCTCACAAAGTGAAAACACAAATTTTCTTAAATTTGAAGAAAGAACAAAGATCACTCAAAACTTATTTCACTTTGCAGCTCATAATACCTGTTAACAAGTGTTCCTAAATTCTGGGTTTAGCCTACTAAATTTTCCTAACTAGTGTAAACAGTGTACTCTTTGCACTCCTAATTCAGGTAATGCCAATTAAGTTTCACAGTAAATTTACTGAAATAGTATATTGGTTATAAATTCCTAACTAAACCATACTTTAAAAACCAATATGGCAATGCATTCCAAGCTTCCTTTTTTTTGATGCACATAGGTCTTAGTTATATACAAATTCGTCTTGCCATGTTACCTTTATTTTTTGTGGCAGCTGGAGATTTCAATTCTTTATCTTTCCCAGGATCTGCAAAAGAATTAGTCACACCAATAAAGTCACAGTCAGAAACCACAACTGACTGAGCAATGAGATTTCACCAGAGGAGAGAATGAGGCATATAGATCGTGCAAGAGACTAAAACTATATATTGGAAGACATGGTTAAAATTGAGTTATTGGAAGATTTGTACAAAATTCACCAGGTATCATTCAGAAAGTTCAGTCCACAAAATACACAAAATATGTTTTGTTGATTAACTATTGTAGAATTAATTATAAAATTTGAAGACTTCAGCTCAGTATGAGACAACAACAGTTTTTCAGTGCTCTTAACCAGAAAGGTCAAAACTGATGATTTGCCAAATTTGTCTCATTGGAGCTGAGATTGCCCATTCTTGCTGAGCAAGGCCAAGGGTCTTCTTCTTATAAAAAGATCAGAGACTTGGATTTTGGCTTCCTGCATTTCAAGTAATGTAACTGCTGGTTAAACTGTTTTATATGTCATCTGAGAAATTCTGATAGGTGGTTTCTGGGAAAACTAAAAATACTAGGTTCTCCATCACATATGAAGCAAAAATTCCTTCTATTGAAACACTCAGCAGCAATTCAGTGCCAGGATATATTAAACAAAATTGTTAGAAGACCCTCTTGTTTTCTACACATAGGATAAAAAGTCAAGACTCTTGATGAGGAGGAGTTTGTGTTTAGGAGATGGAGGTTGTGTTTAGTAGATAGATATGAAAATTGTATAAGCTACAGTAGGTAGTTTTAGTGGAAATTGTTTACTGCCTTAATGACACACAGTTCACAAATTGTCTCTTTTATTATAAAAGCATAGACTGTGTAGCAGTCTAAATAGCAATTTATCATGATATCAATAAAGCTTCTTGTTCATGGCTTAGTATTTGTCTCTGACTAAGACGAACTGAGGTGCTGGGGAATCTGAATTGAAGGAATACATAAATAACAAGTTTTATTTATGGTAGAAATAGCCATCAAGTGGAAAAACCTAATTTGCTGTTGACATTGAAAGACCTCTTCCATTGGGACTGATGTCAAGAGATAAATTTTTCATTATTTTTCTCCTTTTACATTGTGTTTCTAAAAAGGCAATACTAGATACTTCCATACAATGTAATTTTTAAAAGAGAAGACTTGGGAAAGAAATCTGTTGAACAAGGTCAAAAATGCAATTTTAGTGAAATAAAGCTGTCTCTTCTATTCCTCATTACACCTCAGACTGACTGCTTCAGAAACTACTCCTGCTCTCCTGCTTTGACCTTCATGTTTTGTGCTCACCAATTTATTATTCAGTCCCTTATTTTCAGAATGAAAAAATACACAATTTACTGCAGATATCTGTAGGCATATTTGGTGGACATACTCAGACATATTCATAGTCGTAATAAAAAAATAATTCCAATTTTTAAATATTAAGTTAATCACAGAAGACTCTGTGAAGAGAAATAAAATTCAGTGGAAAGACTGAAGAACATTTTCTTCTGTGCTTGTGCATAATGAAAAATTTCCATGAGGTTTCATATTCAGTGCAATAGTGTCTACAAACAAAAGAAGACAGCTGAAGACAGAGCTCCAGCCAAAATAACTAATTTAAAGCATGACATAAAGTCTTTACTTTCAGAAGCCCATTAGTAAGAAATTAAAGCTGTTGTTCCATTATTAAGAGCAGTTACCCAAACTCTTATGGAAGATGTTACTTTCATAAGTAAAACTGTAGCTTACTTCCTTGTTTCATCTTTGCTTTATCTGGAGAAAGAGAGGGGAAAGGAAAGTGAAAACAGAAAAGAAGAAGGAAATGTTAGAATACATGTTCAAAAGGGAAATTTTTTAAAATATAATCAACTAATGAAAATGTATTTAAATGCATGTTGACCCTAAGTGCTTTAATATATCTTGAACCTCCACTGTTTCTTGACAGAGTATGTGAAAAAAGTTCATGGTTCCCACTTATTTCCTTTCATACATGCACAAAGAATATGAAATCCCCTAGTCTGATATGATCTTTTTTAATTGATGGCAAGTCTCCTTTCTTAGTACTATTGGATACCACCAGAAAGAAAAAAAAAAAAAAACAACAACCTTTTTATCATCTCTTTTAAATATTAATTCTCAGTAACAGGCATTAACTTGCTGGAAACCATCTGATATTTGCTCATGACATTTTTCAAACAAATAGGTCAAAGAATTAAAGTGTCTTCTTGCTCATCTTCTAACAGTTAAAAATATTACCTGTAGTTTGGCTTTACAACTAATAAAAGACCATTGAAGTGAGATGTTGCTACAACCTTTCAACCCATTTCCAGATGTGGGAGTTTGAGATCAAAGCTGCAATAATCACTAAAACCTTTGTTTGAAACAATGAAATTATATCCTGACTGCTAAGCACATCCAGCCTACAGCACTCCAGATTTTCCTGCAAGTCTTCTTATACTGTTTTTTTTAGATTGCAAGTCCCAGTTTTGACCAGGACGGAATCCCTCTACTTTCTGAAGAGTGTTCTGATGCAAATACTTCGAATCATAGAAGTACATGGTAATATTAAAAAAGCATTCAGAAGGTGTTTTTTTTTTTGGACTTGTTTGTCTTTTGGTGATCAATGGGTTGGCAGCAGCTCCATACATATAAGGTGCAGAAATGAGAAGCAGAGGGAATTGCTGTGTAAAAGTGTTTGTGCATCAGAGGAACTGAGCTGCTGCCAGCACTAGGAAGTAGCTGCAGAAATAGTTGTGACAGACATTACATGTTGCTCTTATTCCTTTGACTTGGAGACACTAGATAGTGCTGGCATGGGGAGACAGTGCTGCTGCTGCTGCTGCTGCTGCTGACTGCTGTCATGGAAAACAGTGTGTCCCCCTTTTGAGTTCCTTGGGTATCACAACCCGGGGTTTAGAAAACCCTGCTCCATGCCAAACATGAAAAAATAGCTGTACTCTTCAGTCTGTGCTCTTTATGGCACAGTTAAAATGTTTGGCAGGAAAAATCCCAGCTAGTGGTGGTACATTGTAGAAAGGATAAATCTTACAGCAACTCTCTTTGCATGAGAGACAAAAAGAGGGGAAGCAGTGTAGATGTCTGGAGAAGCGCTTGTGTGGCAATGGAAAATAATGTGAAGATACCCAGCCTAACAATGCCTGAAATCTAGGCCAAGGCCCACCTAATTATAACATTTTCCATGACAACTACCAAGCAGCTGACAGCTGCTGCAGGGTGTCTGTGCTGGCTTGAGTAATTCTAAGTAAAGCTGAAGCTGAGAAACTGAAGAAAAGGAAGGGATAATAGCTTGACTGACTAAAGCTACACCAGTAAACATGTCGTACACCTTATATTAAGGGTTACTGGCAAATTCATCATCAGGGCTCTAGCTGCCAATTTGAGCATGAATAAATATAAAAATCATCTCAATCACATAAAGGAAGCCTGAGCTGATAAGCTTTGGGTATTTAGATACCCTTTTTATTACTTTGCTTCTTACCATACTAACCTAAAAAAGAATGGATTGCGTTTAACAAGTGTACAAGAAGCAAGTATGCAGAATATAATGCTTAAGTTAATAATAATAATAACAATAATAAATAGTAGAAATTTATATAATAGGAAAGGACACATCTTTAGATGGTTTAAGGCATCAATCCTTCTCTTTTTGCATTCACTCAGTGGCTTGAGTTTTGTTTTGGCCTTGGTGTAGACCATTCCTTGGTATTCCTGCTGTCGTTGGCTTGGGACACTGGATATAGACGTGTCCCTCTGAACTATATGCCATGCACACCTGGTTCTTGCAGCCTTTCTTCTGCTGTTCCCACTCAGACATTCTCACTCATGCCTTATCCATACCAATCCTAAGATTTTTGTGAAAATTTCTACAAGGTCTGGTCTCAAAAGTTTTTGAGATTCTCTGCAGTGGTTCTTCATGGGGGTGATGTTTCATCTAGAACAAGAAGGGTAGCTCAGCTGACTTCAGAGAGCCCTTTTACTTCATTGGAAGTTATTCTCTCAGACTGAGTAGCAAAGGCTGATCCCTGTCCAGGCTACAGGGGCAGGAAAACTCTTGCAAGATCAGTGGGACACTAAGTCCCAGAACATTTCATCTGAAGTAGGAAGCCATCTACAAAGCCAGTTTTATAATGGAAATTCCCTGTTACTATGACAAATGCAGCAGAAAAAATACTGGTGAACCAATGGATTTAAAGGTTGCTGTCATGCAGCTCTCTGAATCTGAGGTTGTTGTTTCTGTGCCATTGTGTTTTAAGAGAGATAATGCCATCACGTTTTGTTTTCTTTTTACCTTGCACTGCTGCCTTCATTGCTTTTCCTTCTTTTTTCTCAAGGCCTGCTTCAAATAAAAGATATGGTTTAAGTAAGATTTCTAATCGGAGGTATTGCTGCATCAGACAAAGCTCTTCTTAAATGCTTACTCATAATTTTGAGTTAAAAGATTTCAAAGATTTCCAATCATGAGATTCCCCCCAAAGATATGAATACATAACGGATATTTTTATCTGTCTGAAAGAAGAGTGATTTCTTTTTTTATCTTCTTAAATATTTATCTCTTATTAAAATAAATAGTAGGTCTGATCAAGCAGATGGTGTGGCTGCCCAATGCAGGGGCTTGGAACTAGATAGTCTTTAAGGTTCCTTCCAACCCAAACCATGACATGATTCTATGATGTCAGGTGAAACGGGGGCTAAACTGCAGCACATATTTTGTAATGGAGAAGAGAGCAAAGCAAGCAGATCTTTACCTTGCCCACCCATCCCCAAGCAAGCATGATTTTCTGTTTGCACCACCAGAAACCTGCACTCTGCACCCTTGACACAGCAAAACATTGCCACATATTCTCGGTTTTAAGCATGAGGCTAGTCTCACTGGCAGGCCACAGATGGACTGTATGTTATAGCATCTAACTTGATCCTTCTGAATACTGAGATTTCTGTGGCCAAACAAGAAGTCTGAACCAGACCGCTTGTGCAGCAGGGCTGCTAAACCTTTATTGACACCATGGGAAGCAGCTGTAACAGCCCAGGTCATGATGCTTGAACATATCCAATTGCTTATTCACAAGCTTGGCAAGCACAGTTTGTAAATCCGTTTACACATCTTGGGAGGCAATGGATATTAGGGATGAAACTATCTAAGAAGAGGTGATGCAAGAAGAGGTACCATTAGACTTTGTTCATGGAAATATGGGTATCTTTTATAGTTTCTCACAATTTACACTTCAGGTTTGGTCATGTACAAGATTATATCTCTAGGACAACCTATATATTTCTCATTTCATTGAATTATTTGGGGTTAAAGATTGTAAATCCATAAATATACATGTTTTGCTGTAAATGGCACTTCCAACACTTCACTTCTGTGAAACCGTGCTTATGTAGCATAATTTATAACTATTATGCTAAATAAAATCCTTGCTTTAATTTAAAAAGCTATCATCTTACAGTGTTTGAGACAAAAAATGTGGCATTAAGAAAATAAGCTTCACTGTCATTATTATTAAGAAAATAAGCTTCACTGTCATTGTTTGAAAGTACAGTAAAGAACAAAAAATCAGCGTATGTGGCAGGATGTAAAGTGGACAGGGAAAATTAAGTTACATATGATGAGTACAGAAAATGTCTGCAGCTTCAGGGTCATTAGCACATATAGCAACCTCTCAGTTTGTTATTTCACCCTGTCATTTTATTAGAACCAATCACAGTTGAAAATTAAGAGTCTGCCCTTTAGAAACAAAGGAAATTCTGAGGGTCATGTTCTGTTATCACTATTTATGCTGGGAAAGTCAGGGAATTCAAAGGACCTATGAAGTTCCTCCATGTGTGCTCACTGCTTCCCTGCTGCCTGGACTGCAAGTCTGGCCCCAGGGGAGCCACCAGGACATCCTTTCAAGAACATTCGGGAGCTGCTGGGCATGATGGCTCAAGCAGATCAGCTCAGTTAATAAGCTACAGCCTGTCTGCAATGTCTGGTGGTGGGCTGGTGGCCAAAGGAATGATCTTCTGATCTCAGATTCCCTGAACCTGAGATTCAGTGAAAAGTCAGGTATCGATAGATGAGCTGTTTCATCTTGAGAGGGATGAACCCATTCACAGGCATCAATTACTCCCTTGTGATATGAGCAGGTGTTTGTGAGCAAGCTCCATGTAAACAGTGCAAAATTGCACTTCTGCACCTCAGTTACCTCAGGGAACTCATTTTATTGAAGATAATCTTCAATTTCCCTGAAAATAAAATCTAGATTGAAAATATGTCTGACTCAATCCTCAAAGAAAAAAAAGGAGTATTCCATTTCTATCCAAGTACCTAATTTTTAATTGGTGTTCATGGACAAAGAGAAAGCCAACAAGAACCAAACACCCTTAATATTTATTGTAGACCTCTGCTATTATCATCCATATTACCTGGGCCTAGATCAGCTGTACTACTTATACTAACCATGAGCTTGACTCTGACAAGCCAAGATGAATCTGAGCAGTGAAGCCTGCCACTGAGCAAATCAAGATTATGGTGCTTCTAAAATGCTTACTGAAGTGGTCAATATCTTGAAGAATAAGCCTATTTGAATATGGAAAGAAACATATGAAAAGAGCCACCAGAAACCTATCCCATACTCATTTCAAAATATATTTTTAGCATTGAAACTGCAGAAGCAGCTCTTATGAGAGTTAATTGAGATATTGAGAACTATTGTTTTCTTCAAAGCATTTTTATCCTTTTTAGCTGAAATGAAAGCAGTTTTGGGTTGTGAAATTTCTGTAAAATTTTTCACCTGCTCATATCACATAAATACTTCTATTCCATTTTAATGGAATAAAAGTATTTTTTCTGGATATTGAACTGCAGGTTAGAAGAGCAATACAGCTTTCTGAGAAAATCAGGTGTTTAGTCATCAAATGTATGTAGTGGTGGTAGACTATGAGTGTGGTTATCATGAAGGAACCATACATCCTTGAGAAACATTGAGGCTGCTCTAACAACCAGTTATATAGATTTATTAGCAATGCATTCAGTAATGCAACACCACTTCCATGAGGGAGTGAGTGCTTGTAAAGAACTTGCTGAGACAGAACAGAGCTTCAGTAACTTTTGGGAACTGCCAACTAACATCATATAGACATGGCAGAGCACTATCTGGGAGGACAAACAAGACATTCTGTTATTCCCTTTGCTTTTTCAGAAGAGAAGCATGAGCTACTTTGGTGATGCTGAGAGGTCTTTTACCATGAAGGTAAGAGCTGTCACTTTGAAAGTCTCCATATACAGGAGGCCCATCCATGTAGAGTCAGTGTTTGGAAAAAGATTCAGAAGGCCTGGTTATCTCTGTTTCTCTCAGAACAGAGACAATTTTTCTGAGTAGGTCAAGATGTCATCCCTTCCACTGGGCATTTTTAAAGTTCTTGTCACTTCTGAATGGCAGCCTGAAGGACTATCTCCTTGTGAAAAATGATTCTGTTCCAACTATTCCCAGTTTGAAAAGCTGATCTTTTAGCCATATGACCTAGGTAATATGATTGTTGTAATGTATTATACTTTTCTCTGTAGAATGGCAGGCATTAAAAAAAACAATGAAATAAAACCCCCCTATCCCAAACCAAACCCCAAAAAAAAAAACTCCTGCATGAAACAATACAAAATAAAATTAAGGTAAAATCAGGAATTCATCAGGGATCTATATTTTCAGTAAAATATTGTTTCAAAGAATAGATTAAATAAATGGAGTAATACTCCCACATATATTTTGTCTTTTTTCAGCAAAATTCTTGACAATTTGGCATAATATAGATCAAATGGGCAATTTACTTTGTAATTGTTTCTCTGATTCCATCATAATCTCTTAGGAAACAAATGAGAGACAATTCAGCAGATATTGTTTTATGCTGAGAATGGCCAGGAGAGCAATTCATCAGTCAAATATTTGTGCAGTCTCAATAGTTGTAGGCTATAATCAAATTTGTCAGAATATTTTTATCCCAAAAGAGACAGGTTGCATAACTAGCATCCACATCAAAAATATGCATTCTAAAATGTCACTGATTTTAAAGCTATTTTGAGATATTTGCTCAGTGTGATGGAAGACTGAAAGAAATCATTCCCACTGGAAACAAAAAACATTTCACTCACTGAACCCCGAGGCCAGAGGCTCCTCATTGTGGCATCACAAAAATCAAGAAATCATTAACCTAAGAAGTGTATGTTATGGTTTAGGAACTGTTCTGTTATATGGAGAAATGAAGAAAATTCATGCTGTAGTAGCTTGAGAAAAAATGCAAGAAAGCTCCATGTGAGTTTGATAGTTCATAAAAAGTACAAGCTGGTGGGAATGGCCCAGACCTCCTTCTATGCCAGCAGATTAATTTTCTTTAATTACCAAAGAAGAGAATTTCATCAAAAGCCTTGCTTTTTTTCAGAACAGAATTGTTTGCTTTCCATAAATATGCTTAAAAAAATTTACATTTGCCAACACCTACTGAATATTGAAAATTACATTGTGTCCAGAGAGCTGCTAAGTCTCTAAGGACTAGCAGCAGAAAAATGAGAAAAAAACAAATAAATAACAACAATGTAGAGCAAAGAATTATGGATTTGATATCTATGACTTTCTTCAGACTTAAAGAAAGATTAAACACTACTGATGATTACAATTAAACACTACCAGAATTTGTCTGCATCACAATATAGAAGAAAATAACAGCATTCCTTTGTGATTCTTACTAATTGGCAAAAGAAACAGCTGTAATATTTTCATATAAATAAGATTTTCCTCCTGGAGTACAGGCTGTGTTTGAGTTTCAAAATTAGCAACATAAAGTTAAATTTAGATGACGTGCTAACAAGAAATTTTTAAGAAATCAACAATTTCCCCAGAGCTAAAATCAGCTCATTTTTATTTAATGAAGAATAAAACAATTATTACAATTTCAGGCTCAGTATTAGGTTGATCCTATGGTAAAACTAAGATGGCTGAGGCCAACACTTTCAGTTGTGATACTGTTCTTTTGACAACAGAAATAACAGAATTATTCCTATATTATATAATGGAAACCCACAGTTTCTACTTATCCTTAATTAACTGAACTTCCTAAAACTTTTCTTTCCCCTCATTTGTCTGAAAGAGAATGCTTAAAAAGTATGGTGGTCATTGACATGAATAAACATGGACTAAGAGTGAAGGGCAGCTTGCAACCTGACATTCCACTTTCTGTTTTTGTTCAAGTTACAACTGAGATCTTTAATGTTCTTGAGGGCAATTTGGAGCTAGTAACTTACACTGTACATATGTAAAAACCAGACACTGATATAAAACAATTAAATATTTGCTATATTTGCTCAGCTTGATCTTACATCCTTGATGTTTCTCACCAGTCCCAGTTCCCTGTGCCTTGTGGAAAGGAGGAACCTTTGGAGCAAGCATTGATGCTTTCACACCTCCTACCTTCTGCCATCGACAGTTCAAGTAAAAAAAAAGCAGGCAAAACCTGTTACACCAAACCTCCCTGCAAAACTCCCTAGACTCCTTAAAGAAAACAACTGTTCAGTCACTGGGTTTGTCCTGCAGTTAGAATGGCAAAAAGAGAAATATTACTTTGTGTCATGTCTCTGTAGAAGATTGGTTACTTCTCCTTTCTGCCTGTCACAAAAGGCTTGAGTTAGGGTTAGAAACTGAATTTCAGATTGTTGGAGAACTAAAGTTAATCCATGAAAAATTTGAGAAAAAGATGCCTGCTTTGAGATGCTGCAATGAAGACACCATTATAATTTAAAAGGCTGTTTGTTTCAATTAAATCATACTGTTAAAAGTTTTTTTCACAAGAAGGTTTTTTTTCCTTACAGTCAAGTTAACAGCAGCATTCTTCCATTTCAATTTTCAAAACCAATCAAATTACTCACCTTTTGGCTTCAGAGTTTCCACAGCTGCTGTAAAATAAAACATTCACAGAAACAAATTGCATAAATGAATAAAGGAGCTAAAATTGATCCTAACACCTCCTCCCTTTATCAATATGCTGCTTATCTATGCAAAATAGCTGCAAAACAGCAGCTCATTTTTTATGTAGACAAAAACTGACACACAAATGTGTTTAGATAGTCTCATGGCAGATGACTAATTAACCTGCAGATTAAAAGCAGTGGAAAACAAGGCCAATAGGTAAGTTATATATGGAGCTTCAATAGCTCTGCTATTTTAAAGTGTGAGGATGAGACAAGGAGTAAAATAGGCTCCAGAATGAGCATATATTAAACATAGCTGAAAAGTATGCAATAGAAATGGTTTTTTTAACAATTTCAGTGATTTGCAGAAGCCAGGAATTTTTCCACTTTTTTTTGTTTGTTTGTTTGTTTTTGTTTTGTTTTGAGTTTATTGAAACTTCTAGAATTGATACAGAGGAGGATCCAGTTTCGAAACTCTTCTTTATATAAGTTTTCTCAGTTGTGTTTCTTTACTATTCTTCACAATTGCATTACCTAAATGCAAATTAATTGAACTACCACATTTCTCTTTTTTTTTTTTTTTAGTTATTCACACCTTCATTCTGAAGCACTGTGACAAGTTTTTATGTTATAGAAAAGGACATTCATTTTCCTACAAATTGACTTTCTACTGTAGGTATTTCTTGCTTGGAATTTGTATCTAAGAAAATAGAGTCATCTGATGAATGAGTCATCAAGCTTGGCTGTAAAAGGAGAAAATCTTTATGCTCTCCTAAATTTGGATAAACTAGAGAAGTGGGTTCCACTTGAGAACAAGAGCACCTTGCTGCAACAATAAAGTGCATGGGTGCTTGACATAAAGAAAAATTAAACAGCCTACTTTTTTTTCCTACCATCCACATTCTGAATCTTGTATTTTGTGTTTGTTTTTCTATCCATTTACTGTAACTTTCTTTGAAAAGATAAACCTTCTAAAAGATTAAATAAAGAATTCTTTCCCTCTTGTTCTTCTCAACATTTAATTAGATCTCAGTTCCAGAAGACCAAATGGTTGCTCCACATCCATTCAATTGCTTAAGTAACTTTAAGTAAACCAGCAAAATTATATTCATGGCTTTATTTTTTTTATCCCTCTACGTAACCCTGTCTCAACTGAAAATCAAACCAGATAATTGAGACTCTAAAACTTACAGTCTTTTACAAGACTTACCATGTACTTTTGCTTCTTTCTTTGTTGTTTTGCCTGTAAAAGCAAATTTTAAAAAGTATCAAATATTAACTTCTGACAAGAATTAATTTAAAATATTAGAATTGTTTAAAAGTAAGATAAAAATGAGAGAATATTCACCAGATTCCATTATTTTTTCTTTTTTATGTGGTTCTGGAAAAGAAAAAAAAGTAAAATGTACATTTCTCTTCTTGTAATGCTTTGTTTGATTGCCTCAGACAATGATTTTTTCTTGTTACTATTGGCCATTGGATGTGCACATTCTTATGGACTCTCAGTTCAGTGAGTCCTTCCCTGCTATCCAGTATGTCCTTTATGTTTGTAATCCATCTGTTCAGTGGTTTTTCACACTGGATAAACAGGGTCAGATTAGCTGTTAATAAGGGAGAGCAAAAGATACATCTTTTATATGGTGCTAAAAGGAAACCATAAAAATGGTGTAGGTAAAAACATCTGCAGTTTTACTCCAGGGTAGTTTAAATGGATCTCTGCAACCCAACTATATGTGCTTGGGGACAACTACATTTTAATGGTAGTTTCTGTCATATCTCTTTCCATGCTGCAAGAATGTGCTTTAACTCCCCCTCACAGAAGGAACAGGGCAGCCTGCCACAGATACTGACTGAACAACATCTACCAGCCAGCGCTGACATTCACAGTAGCAAAAAAAATAGTTAAGATTTTTCTGTCTGCAGATGCTTTTAAACAGCGTGTGGAAAGGCTGTGCAAGTTTGGATCCACACAGGAACATTTCCTAAATTCAAGACTATCTGAGCTGACTGATCACAAGATAGATCCCAGAATCATCAAATCATAGACTATCCTGAGCTGGAAGGGATATTATTGAGTTCTAACTCAGGATATTCCATGATTCTATGGTTCACAAGGATCATTGTGTCCAGCTCCTGGCCCTCCACAGAATAAGCCCAACAGTCACACCATGTGACCGAGAGCATTGTTCAGATGCTTCTTGAACTCTGTCAGGCTTGGTGCTGTGACCACTTCCCTGGGGAGCCTGTTCCAGTGCCCAGCCACCCTCTGGGTGAAAAACCTTTTCCTGATATCCAACCTAAACCTCTCCTCATTCAGCTTCAGGCCATGCCCTGAGGTCCTGTCACTGGTCAGCACAAAGAAGAGATCAGTGTCTGCTGCTCTGTTTCCCCTCAGGAGGAAGCTGCAGACAGCAATGAGGTCTACCCCCAGTCCCAGCTGTACAAACCAAGTAATTTCATCCACTCCTCATATGACTTCTCCACTAGACACTTAAGTATCTTCACAGTCCTCTGGATGCTCCCTAATAACTTTATATCCTTATATTGAGGTGCTCAAAACTGCACACAGGACTCATAGTGAACACTTTTAAATACAAGCTCATCGCTTACCAATATCCAATGACTGTATTTTCTCCAGGATTTTTATAGGTTGTATTTGTATTAAAGCTGTGATATAGAGTTGAGCAACACTAATGTTTAAACAGTTTCTACTCTAGAATCAAGATATAAAGTTCCATGTTCAAAGTGGTTCTGAATGTTGCACCCTAACTAAAAGCCTTACAGATGTGACCTATCATTCAATTGAATAAGAAAAAAGAAACAAGACCTGCCAACATAAAATTAAATATACTTTTCAACAACATTAATATGAATAATATTTCCATTAAATATTAATTTGTAATCAATGCTTACACTGACTGCAGAGTGAGTAAATAAAAGACATATTTCCTGCAGAGCTATGAAAATAATTAATATTTGAAAGGCCAGATTGATCTTAAACATGAAAGACTCCACAATTGTTGTTTTAAACAAAATATGTTTTAAACAAAATTACTCCATATTCCCACCCCAATAAAAGCTTATATCAAACAACATTTCAAAGCAACAAGATTAATTGACTGAAATCATGAACGAGTCTTAATATAGTTATGTAAAGAACAGTTTAGTGTATTGATTACATAACAAATGTTAAAAATATTGTAGGCTCTTTGAAGATATTTTATATGAGAAAAGAAATTTTTGGTAGAAATGATGATGGAGCAGATTTGTGTCACCAAAAAAAAAAAAAGAGTCATGGCTGTGATTTTCCCTGAAATATGAAAAAGTGATGGAAATAGAGAGCAAGCTGGTATTTTATTGCCTGAATAAATGTACTTTCTTGATGGTCTCCTACCCTGGGTTGAAATTCTAGTACAGATCAAAGAGGAAAAATATAGCTAAAACTGAGAGGACAAAAGTTTGGGACTCAGTGGTTTGGCCGCCTCAATGCTCTTAATCGTGACAACATCTGCAGCTTTGGTTTTGTGCAGCCTGAGTGCTCTTCAAACTCTCCACTTTCTTGCAGATATTTTAGGACTCGTTCTGGAAATTATAATTTTCACTGGTATTGTGGAGGTTTCTGTTTGATTATTGCTCAGGACAGCTTCATGGAAACAAAAGGAAATGTAATTCTGTCTTTAGTGGTTCTGAGGCAATTATTTTTCTCTCTCATTCTAAGATCCCTCAGCTCTCAGGAGATCAGAGAACAGAATGATCCTAGCAACACTCAAGCAAGTGTTTTGGCAAAGTATATCCATAAAGCTAAATAATCCATTTATTTAGCTTTATTTTTCCCTAAACTGCAAACATAAGGGAAGACCTGTAGAGCTTCTTTCATAATAGTTTTATTTCTAGAGGCATATGAAATAAAATCCTTTTCCATGAGAAAATTTATAAAAATGAATAACAGAGAATTTGACATCAAGAATTTCTGGGAAATCTGACATGATATGAGATTTCAGGTGATTCATGTCCTGATACTTGAATGGAATGAACTGAAAACTTTTATTGCACAAGCCATAAACTGCAGGAAATTTCAGACCTAGATCTTTCCTGTTTGCTAAAAGTTATCATTCCTTAATGTCAATGTATTATTCTTTACTTTTTTTGTACTTTCAGTAGTTAATATGACACATGAAATTATATTGCCCGCTGTAAACACATCAGACATTTGCCATGGCAGTTGTAATTATTTTTATATTTAATCATTTTTGCATGTATATGAGACTGTACAGCATATTTTTATTCAGGGAAGTTTTGCTGGTAATATAGTATTTTTCTACCATGCATGGAATTGAGATTTGATTTAGTTTGACATTTTACCATCTTTATTTGCTCTGATGCTTTAAACAAATGGCTTTTATTTTTTATGAAAACTGGCAAAGTTATGTATAAAATGCTCATAAAACCATACAAATGTGTTTTTTGCTTCATTACTAGTGACATACTCCTAGGCAATTCAGAGTAAGTGGGAGAGAGAAGAAAACCTGAACCTGCCTCTGTAGCTCTTCCCTAAACCACATTATTCACTAAAGGAAAAACAGTGCTGAAAAGCATCTAAGCTGGCAAATTTGCTGAGGTGTATTTTAAGTTTTAGTACTAGAATAAAGTCACAAAGTGTAACCTTCTGCCACCTGACAGGAAAGAACAGTTGATTTCCTGTCATAATTTATATAGGTATGGGACACATGTATGAGTGTTTCTGTGAACCTGTTATTTCTTAATTCAGATAAAGCATTCATGTCCAAGAATGGTTCAGGAAAACAAAAATTGTATTGGGAATGACACAGATTGGAAAAGTTTAAATAAATGGCATTTCAAGTGGATATGAAAAAAATATGCTGTTGTGTGGGATACACCACATGTTAATTAGCCAACACCATTTTGTTTGCACTCAGTAGCTGAATAAAAATGGTGCTTTCTGTAGTTTTGTTTATCTTTTACCACAAATATTTCAGTGAAGCCTGTTGTCATATTCTATGCAGTGTCTTAGATACCTAAATCTTTAGCAGAAAGTTAGCTTGGTCTTTTGGTTTTGTAATCTAGGTTTTATACACTATGCATAAAACTTCTTGGAACTTCATATCATGTTGGTTAATTAAAATCAAATAAGACAGAGTGGTAAAGCTCTCCAAGCTATCCTGTCATTAAGAATATTACAAACATAAACATTTAGACAATGAGGAGGTCCCTTTAGTCTCTTCTGCTTTCGGGAATGTTGCAATGTGTGTTTAATCATGTTGTTAGACCTGAGATAATCCACATGAGAAAGTCTTGCATCAAATTAGATTTTTCCTGTTCTCCTGCTCCCAAGATGTATGTGTTCTTCTCTATTTCACTGCTATTCTTATTTTCTTGTTCATTGTAGAAAACCTCACCACTGTTTTATGCTTTGATTTATAAAGATCATGAGCTGTACAAATACATTTCTTTCTGGTATAAGAACACACCAAGGAAACCTCTTACATCATGAAATCATGCCACACATATACTCACTCCTCTATATATGATCATCTGTTGAGGAGGGCAACAGTTTTCCCAATGGATTTTTGTGAAGAAAAGGAAAGCAGGTGACAGTTCTCTGTATCAGTATCTTTGTCAGAAATCTACTACCTTGTTGGGAAATATCTGATAAAAATTTGATGCAAAGAAAAACAAAAAAAGCCTGCATGAAATGCAACTGAATTTAGTTCCATCTATTTGGTCTAAAGCTTTTCATCACTGGCAGAAAGCAATGGCATCAAAACTGTCCATTATAAATTGTAGATGTAATATAAGCACATATATTATAGAAAAGTCTATTCCACACCACTTTTCCCCTTGCAAATCAAGTGGCATTTTCATAATGATCACAGTGAAATGGATGAGGCCCATTTATTCCCATTCATGCAATGTGAAGTTGGTACCACTTCCAAAACATTAATGCCTGGAAAGATAATTACATCTGTAGGGTATGTGATAGTCTGGATTCAACAAAGCTTAAGCATGCCCTTGAATGCTTTGCTAGGTGACTCTTCTGGTGGATGCAAGAAAGGCTGTGGATGTTGTCTACTTGGACTTCAGCGGGGCCTTTGACACTGTCTCCCACAGCATTCTCCTGGAAAAGCTGACAGCCGTGGCTTGGACAGGAGCACTCTGTGCTGGGTTAGGAACTGGCTGCATGGCCAGGCCCAGAGAGTGGTGGTGAATGGTGCTGCATCCAGCTGGGGCCAGTCACCAGTGGTGTCCCCCAAGGGTCTGTGCTGGGGCCAGTTCTGTTCAATATTTTTATTGACAACATGGATGAGGGGATTCAGTCTTTCATTGGTAAATCTGCAGACTACACTAATCTGGGAGCATGTGCTGAGTTGTTGGAAGGTAGGAGGGCTCTGCAGAGAGACCTGGAATGGTTGGATGGATGGGCAGAGTCCAATAAGATGAAGTTTAATAAGTCCAAGTGCTGAGTCCTGCATTTTGGCCACAATAAACCCCTGCAATGTCATAGGCTGGGCAGTGGCTGGACAGTGCCCAGGCAGAAAGGGACCTGGGGGTACTGGTGACAGCCAGCTGAACATGAGCCAGCAGTGTGCCCTGGGGGCCAAGAAGGCCAATGGCTCCTGGTCTGTTTCAGGAATAGTGTGTCCAGCAGGACCATATTAGAGGATGGAGGGATTAGAGGGAGGTCATTCTCCCCCTGTACTTGGCACTGGTGAGGCCACACCTTGAGTGCTGTGTCCAGTTCTGGGCCCCTCAGTTTGGGAAGGATGTTGAGACGCTGGAGCACGTCCAGAGGAGACAACGAGACTAGTGAGGAGCTTGGGACACAAGGGCTGTGAGGAACATTGAGGGGGCTGGGGGTGTTGAGCCTGGAGAAAAGGAGGCTCAGGGGTGACCTTATCACTCTCTACAACTCCCTGAAAGGTGGCTGTGGTCAGTGGGGGTTGGTCTCTTTCTCCGGGCAGCAGTTGACAGAACCAGAGAACACATTCTTGAGCTGTGCCAAGGGAAATATAGGTTGGACATTATGAAAAAGTTTTTATGGAAGGAGTGATAAAGCAGTGGAATGGTCTGCCAGGGGAGGTGGTAGAGTCACCATCCGTGACGTGGACGTGTTTAAAAAAATATTGGATGTGGCACTCAGTGCCACGGTCTAGTTGAGGTGCTAGGGGATGGGTTGGATTTGATGATCTTGAAGGTCTCTTCCAACTTAGTCATTCTGTGAATTCTGTGATTCTGTGAACTCAAGATGGAGTTAAAGATATGTTAAATCCTTGTTGAAATTGGGCCCAATTCTAGCCAAAAGTGTACTCAAATAATTAAACAAGTTCAGGGCTATGAAAGTTTGCCAGCCTCAGAAAACAGAGCACCTTAAAATGTCTTTTCTGTAAAGAGTGGACACTTCTAGAATCCTTTTAGCTCTGATTTTTTAATTGCACTTTATTTGACCCTCTTTTATTGATATTATTGTTACTTTGATGTTTGAATAAAAATAGTTTTTATAGTTAACTTGCTCCCCCTGCCTTGCTCTTAAAGTAGTGCTGTCTTTGTGTTAGCAATATAAAAGTACTTTGATGTATAGCAAATACTTGGTGACAAAAAAAGAAACAAGACTGCATTTACAGTATAGGTGTCTTCACACACAATTTGATCTGAAAGGAAGTACTGAAAATTATATTAACTCCATATTATCCTGAAACAGAGAATACTCTAAGGAAAGTATAAGTGCAAAATAATGTGCCAAGCTATGAGACTGGGAATCTCAAATTCCTAGCAAAAGCAGAAAAAATATCATGGATTTTAGGCCATTTACTCAAAAGCATTTTAAAAAATTGTTGAATTAAAACTAGGTTTCAGATTAGAAAGCCTATTGTAAAATAAGCTATTTCATGCTCTATTTAAATAAATCCTACGTCTAAAGAATTCATGGTTGTAAGGTAAAATCTTCTAACATCAGAAAATTCTTCCCCTTACAGGGCATCATCTATTGTGACATAAGTAAAGAATTCATTTTTCCTTTCCCATTCAGAGTCAGATAATGGCTCAGCTTACATAATCCTGTGGACAATTTAAGACATCATGCTCTGTAATATTTTCTCAGACTTCAACTGGGATGAAAATGTCAGTGGATTAAAATGATTTGTGGAATACATCTCCATCCACACAATAGATTCCTGCAGATATTAAGTGGCTGAGTGATGGACTACTGCACCAGCAGCAAGGTTTTAGCTGCTGAGGGTGCAGTGCATTCCTGACAGACCAGGAGCAGAGGCTTCAATAAATTCCTGGCAGACCAGCTCTGAGGCTTCAATAAAGCCTAGTGGAAGCACCCAGGGACAAACAGTTGAGGACCAAGACCCAGTTTCTCCTGTCCTTTGGCATATTGCAGATAATCTCCATCAACTGTGCAAAAATAGGCAAGCATGGAACCATCCCATTGAAACCAGAAAGAAAATTACTAAGTCAGAGAAGATATGCTATTTTACTTCCCAAAAAGCTAAGGTGGGACAGAGAAGATTATGCTAAAATGGACTGAAAAGAAAGCTTTGGTGATTCAGAAGGACTGCAGAATGATCCTGGATCTAAATCCAAAGACCCTGAGCAGCAGTATTAATAAAGGTAGGGCTTCATTATTTTGTTTGCTGCTGCAGAAACACCTGCTATCTGAGTGAAGATTTTTTTGTACAGAAATAAACTGCAAAGCTTGTCCTTCTGCATTCAAGAAGTTATCTCTAACATTTGTAACCAAAAAGATCAACTGTAAACCCGGAATATAAACCCTGAGAATGGCTGTGCTTATGTTCTGAAAAAGACTGAGAGGGTTAACTTCAGGAAACAGAAAATTGAACTGTCTACTCCAGCTACCAGAATAATTTTCTTGGTAACATCAGTACGACAGAAATACATGCAGAGATGCTTTCACCAGGTGCAGTGGCTGCTTATGAAGAGAAATTTCAAGGCACACAGAGGCCCTCAGACATAAGATTCTGAAGAGAATGCAGGATGGAAAACTTTACTATGTCCCTACAGAGAGAGAGATAGGTGCCTTTTCCTTTCTCCAAAAGTACTTGCAGGGGTGTATAACATAAACTTGACCCTGATTTTCGAAGTCTCTCCTCTTGGACTGATTACACATATCTATGCAAGATGGGAATACATAGTTTGATGGATGATGCAGAGGGTGTGGTGCTGTGAGTAAAATACATCCCTCGCATGTGACTTGAATCTGAGAAACCTGACAAACAATCCATAAGTTTGCCTGTTCCACTGTGTTGCTAAATTATGCAATAGAATTACTGAATTTTATTAATATTCTGTAACATATGGTTTTAGCTTTCTATATACTTGTGTTCTACAGGTGATAATTAAAAGATAATCAATAATCCAGCTCCTTGATAAAACTCTTCTACGTTTCAGACATACCAACTGTGCCATAAACTTCTGGGGTTTTTTTCCTTTTCACGTGGAATAAAACTGGTTATACTTTATGGCAATAGTTTTCCTGCTGCCATTTTGATTACAATAATTTATCTTGAACCAAGAGTTAAAATAACTTCTCTGCTAAGTAAATAGTGCCTGTTACCAATAAAACCAGTAGTTCTTCCTGCTTTAGACAGAGTGATCTCAACCTTTACAACCCATCCTCCAACCAAGTTTTTCAATATAGCCTGCATTCTAATACCCCATGGACCCATTTCCTACATTATTTCATACAAAATGTCCTCTTTCTGCTTCTTACAGTGAAAAGATTGGTGGCATAATAAAGTAATAGTTCTGATACAACTGGCAGTCAGTTTGGGAGATTGGATGCAGCTGACATCTGAGCACTTAAAATTAGCTATTGTATGTCATATTTATTTTATTCTTTCTGGATCCAGACTTATTGATTTTCAAGGGGGAAATTGTGCTTAAAAGGAGTTTCTATTATGAACCCAAAGCGAGTGATAAATAAGATTTTTTTTTTGCATGTGTGTGGAGAGGAAGATGGGGAAAATTAGGCATTAAGACTCAGTAATTAGGCAGTTAAATGACAGTACAAAATCTGTTAAACATACTGTAAAATTAATTAAAAATTTCAAGACCATTCCAGGGAAATTCTAAGCAGCAATTAGGATTTAATTTTTGCAGTGTTGAAAAGAGTTAGAACTGGTTTCCAAATCAGGCAAATTATCAGGGGAAAGCACTGTCACTGGTGCTTAGAGGAGGTGCAGGAGTCTTGCCTATGAAGTAAGGCCATCTCCTGAGAGGGACTCAAAGATGAGCTGCTCCCATCCCTCTCCCTAGCTATGGGAGCACCACTAACCAGTGGCACTGAGGCTCCTCACTGCCTGTCAGGGAATGCAGTCAGCCTAAATTAGCAAATTTAGCTGGAAATGCTCTCTGCATGGTTTGAGCCTGTGCTCCCTGCCCTGTCATGCACCTCCATGCCCTGACTTTTCCCACAGTGACAAAACAGACCCAGCAAATTTACTAAACTCTGCCCCACCCTGCAGAATTTGCTGCAGCTGTGGGGCATGGTAAGGATTGAGGTGTGAGGCTCCAGAAGGATAGGAATAAGAGGCAGATTTCCCTCCTAGCCCCCCCATCTCCTGACAAAAGGTGTCAGGATGAGGCAGCTACTCACCACCTTCACCCCTGGCTCTGAGAAATGAGAAACCCTTCAGAGAGAGCCTGCTGGGCCCAGCACACAAGGGGTGCCTGAGGAAATCCTATGAAAGAAACCCGTGCCACTCCTCAGGGCAGAAGAACAGACTGATATTTTGTAAGGGTGGGTCACTCTCAGACCTGTTCTGCTGGCACAGCTGTGGGGGCCAATGCACTGTGCAGAAAAAAAGGAGGGGATGCCTGCAGGATTTAGAATGGGAACAATGTAAAACAGGATTACTGAGGAAGACGTGTAACAAAACATCTTCAACCCTAATTTCTCCCCTTAGAACAGCATCACTTGCTTATATCTAAGAAACTGTTCTGCTTTACAGCCAAATACTGGGATCTCAAGCCCAGTTTCTGATGACTACCAGAGAGGTGTTTTTTTTTCCATTTAGAGAAATCTGGAAATGTTTGAAAAGATCCACTTTCAAAATTAAGTGATGGAAATGTATTGAGGCTGGCTTCCTAGAGCAGCTGGGAGGTGCAGCTTGCAGATGCAGAAGTTCTCATAGACTTCCAAACTCCATATTCACTTTCTTTGTGTCCTCTGTATACATGTAGGGAGATTAAAATAATGCATGTTGAATTAGGCAGGGATTTCTCAAGCAGTGACATTAGGATCAGGAACATATGTGATGTAGATGCACTGTGAGATGACCAGCTGTGCTCTCAGTCTGTTCAATCTGTTAAGAGGAGTAAACCTTGAGCTTTAGGCATTCTTTGGTACAGGTTGTGATGTAAAAGATATGTGGAAGAAAATGAAATATGAAATTGGATAATGTATTTAATTTACTGTGCTAATAGGAAGCAGTCTACTTATGATGTTGCCAAACAAGCATATTTAATATTTTGCCATGGTGAGTTATTCTGGTGGTAAATTAATTTTTCAGAGAACTGGAGAGGAAGCTAAAATGTAGAACTCAAAACCTACTGCCCTTTATAATTTTTTAAGGCAAACTAGATATTTAGAAATGTGTCAGAACAACAAACTTATTTTATTTTTTCATAAGAAGCCATGCCAATTTTCCCCTTTTCTTTTTCTTAAGCAGATTACTGTCATCACCATTCTTGCCAACAAGCAGACTCATTGGAATATTTTTCAAACATGAACACAAATATTGGATGCAAGCAGGTGGAATGAATTAATTATAAACATATGGTTCTAACATAAGGATTTCTACAGAGTACTGTTGAGACTTCTAAAGGTCTAGCTGTACAACACACTGTGGCAACAAAGCTGCTTTAAGAAATTATCAGTGACATGAATGTAAATGTTTGTGGAGCCAGCCTCACTGACAGGCTGAACACCCTGTCACACACACATTCCTAGCACAGCTTCCAGCTGTAAGCCATGGCACTGGGGCGGTTTGCACTGCTCCCCCTGTTGGGTTAGCAGAGGTGAACGTGGTGTCAAGCAAACACAGCAGGCAGGGATGGGGAGCACTGGTGGGGAAATGGTGCTTCCCAGGCCAGTTTCACACAGGGCATGGTACAGGCACACAATGTGTGCTGCAATAGCCCACGTCCTCTGTGATTCCAGGCTATGAGTCCTTCTGTGGTAGAGACAACAGCAGTGTTCCTGGCTTGCAGTGGTCCTTGACCAATTCCCAGTCACCCCTACTGATGCAAGACATTTTTCAGTGGAGGAGAGCTCTGAGATAGACTACTGAAACAACCTGAATTAGAGAAAGATAGCCAGAAAGCAATCTTAAAGGAAAAAAAAAAAAAAAAAAAGCTACCTCAGATCCATACAGGGGGATCAGCTGGAGGCAAGAAGCAGCAGAGGAAGTGTGGGCTGGGCACTGCTGGGATGCCAGCACCAGGCACAGCTCAATGGCAGAGTCTGGTGCAGCACCAGCTCTCCTGCTTTAGACTAGAATAATATGTTATACTCCCACATTTTCATATTGGAATTCCTGAGGGGTTTTTTGATAGTTAATATAAAATGTAGTCAAACTACAAATATAATGACTATTCAGGTTGTTATTTATTATATTGGGTTTTATTTAATTAAGAAGAAATGAGATATGGCATTTTTAAAGATGAGTGTGAATCAGATGGGATAATAAAAAAATAAAAAAATATTAGATTTTTACAATCCAATCTAAATTCAGATAGGAATTTATGCAATTATTTGTTTAAAAAAGTTTGCTTATCGTTTCAGTGCATATTTATGATTATCCAGGAGCTCCATTTTGACAACCTACTGTGAGATCAGCACTTTTAAATACCAGGTCCCCTTCTCAAAGGCCTTGAATACAGCTTCACACAGAAAATAGTTTCTATAAATATTGCTTTTAAAATCAGACTTTACATTCAGATTAATTTTTTTATCTCAAGCCCTATGGAATGGCCCAATATAGCACCTCATAGCTGCCATGGGAGGACAAGAAGCAAACATAATGTTAGAAATCAGTGCTAAATACTTTTTTTCTTAGCAAATATTTCACATACACATATTTGCTTTTTTCTTAGCAAATTTTCACAATGATTTAGAGAAAAACAGGCAAAAAAATCATCCCAAAAACTGACAAGAACCACTGGCTTATGTGCAATCCAGCAGATGGTGCTATGATGCAATAAACTGGTTCACAAGTACAAGAAATTGCATGCAAACATTTTTCTTCTTTACCTGGTGCTGCTGCTTTTTTGATGGCTGGGTTGGCTGCAGGAGCTTTTGCTGGCTCTTAAAAAAAATTAAAAAAAAATAAATTAACCATTTATTACAAAGCATTGTATTTTAAAACCCCACAGAAATCTGAGGAAAGGCTTCCAGGAACATATTTTTTAACTGAGGAGTTAAACAATTAGATTACCAAAGGGAGAAGGGCTGAGTTGTTTTCAATAAACTCAAAGGCAATGACAGAATAACCAGCTGAAGGGCTAGTAAACTCTTGTTGTTAGGCATTGAATCCCTTCTTTCAGCTTTTTCCGCTCACTAGTTGGCAAAGCAGAGGAAAGAAGGCATGTGGGGGTTCCAGCATGGCCTTGCCCCTCAGGCAGCAGCTGTGTGCTGGGAGCCTCTGCATCTGATCTTGCAGCTAGGAGAGCAGAAGGTCCTGAAGCAGCCTCTGGCAGGTGTTGAGGATTCACTCTTGTGAATCCAGTAGTGGTACCTCAGGGGATCCCACAGCGATTCCCAGCGGCATCCTTTCCCCTTGTCTGAAACTGGCCCTGGTTAGAAGAGGTGAAATTGGGCTGCTTTAGCAAAGCACATCCACTGAGTTGGCTATACCAGGCATCTCCCTCCATCCTGAAGGATGGAGGAGCATTAGGAGAATGCCTTCATGTTTGATCCTGCAATTGAAAGAGCAATTGGTGTATTCTCCTAGCAGAGAAATGTGCCCTTTCTGGCCATTTAACTGTTCTTGGTCTTTTCATGAAGCATTTGCATTATACTGTCTTTGTTTGTAGAGTGTGTGGGTCCTTGCAAAATGAAGGTCCTAATGATAAATGGTGAGTGCATCCCCATGTGGATTTGGGGAATCTTCGCCCCATACAGAAGAACCTAAGTAACCTACTAGATTTATTCACTCTTTATTAGTATTTTGTTAATTTCTTTTATCCTCAGGAACTACCAAAACAAACTGTACTTAAACCACAATAGTTTAACAAATATCCATAAGCTAAACTTCACCAGTGGTCATAAAAGATGTTTTTGTATCAACTAGAAGGTTCTTTAAATTAAAATTCACATTTTCATATCTCGAGAGGAAATAACTAATAATGTTAATCACAAGCTGAATTACAGAATGCCAAAAAGTGTTAGTTAATCCTGCACATCTGTCACTGTATTATTACAATGAAAAAGAACATGGCTAAATCAGGAATGTAATTTTGACTCCTTCCCCTCCAGTCTTTTGAGAAGTTTATAAAAGATGCATCAGATTGTCTTGTGAAACGGAATGAAAACAAAATACAGTTTGCATGTGCAATGTGGATTGCTTTATTTCCATCCACTTAAAAGCCCACAGCTGATAATTATGTCCTAACTTAGTTATTATCACAGCACTGTAATTATTTGGGGTGCTCATCCTTCCTTCAGGCAAATTTGTAGAAGACCTTGAAGAAGAATTTACTCAGTATCCATTTTCTGAGTGCCTGTTTTTGCACAAGAGGCCCAACACACATGTTCTACAAGTGTCAAATGGACCTAACACAAAATAGCAAGACTCTTTCCTTTATCCTCCTCTGAGTTCTCAGCTAGAGTATGCTTGACATTGAATTTTTTTTAAACCTTTTTTTATAACATTTGTGAAAAAAAAACCCCTAAGGAATCTTTGTGTTATACAAAGATTTTGATTTTAAATATTTAATATCTGAGAAACTAAAATAATTTTGAGAAAAAATAAAATTAAGGATATATTTGACTAAAAAATTCTGTAATTTATTTAATTTTTGTATAATTTTTAAGAAGCATTAGAACAAAAGTGCACAAAGTTTAAAATGGCTTTTGCGAGCATACCATTTCCAGTTTGCTATTCACAAATTATTTAAGTGCTAATGATTCTGCACCTTTACATGAGCTACCTTCAGCTGGAAATTTCACTCATGTGGCAGAGATGGGAAATTTTGCTATGAGAGCTGCTGTGGAATTCTCTCATGAAAGGAATCACACAATGGTTTGGGTTGGAATGCACCTTAAATATTATCTCATTTCAAACACCCTGCCAGGCAGGGACACCTTCCATGAGACCAGGTTGCTTAAACTCCATCCAACCTGTCCTTGAGCACTTCCACGGAGGGGACATCCACAGTTCTCTATGGAACCTCATCACCATCACAGTGAAGAATTTCTCCCTAATATCCAATTTATACCTACTTTCAGTTTAAAGCCATTACCTCTTGTTCTATCATTGCATACCCTTGTGAGAAGTCCCTCTCCAGCTCTCCTGCAGGTTCCATTTAGGCACTCAAAGGCTGCTCTGAGGAATTATGTCTCCAAAATATAAGGTAATTTAAGACTGCTTGAAAACAGGTTCTTATTTCACTAGCAGGACATTACTTGTAGAGTAAGTGTATGAAATGTTTTGTTAAATATTTCTGCAAAATTTGCATAAGAACACAAAGTATAGGCTTTTTTTTTCATTTCCAAAAGAAATCTTTTAATAAATTGCTGCAAAACTGAGGATGGCTGGAGATTGTTCTGCCATAGAAGTCATGAAAGTTCATACACGGAAATCAGAGTCAGTGCACTCTTTAATTGTGAATTTGAATCAGATTTTGAAGCCCCATATTTTTCCTATTTTTTTATATACTGTACTTTCAGAACAGAATGTTGAGCAGATAAAGTCCTACGACTGTCTTACTGTCCTTACTGTGTTGAGGCATTGCCACTTGCAAATTTGCAGAAAAGGAAGACATAGCTCTTTCCTTTTAAATGATACCAAGTTCTCAGAACATTTTTGGCTACTTTTTCAGAAGGGCACAATTCTTTTCAGCTCCAGAGGTTTCTTTGTTGGAACCAGAGCTGCCTAGACAGGCAGGGCCCTTGTTTTGCGTTTGTGAAGATAAATTTGGTCTTCAGCATGTTCAACTCTGAGCCTTCCCAGCCTTCTTATGAAAATTGCTGCCACTGAGATCACATTCAGCTGAGACCTCAATTTGCCATTTCCTCCCCTATGAAACCTTTGTTTTTGAAGACAGTGATAGGAAAGACGGGAAGGCAAAACTGTCAGTCACAAAGAGGAGTGTGCAGTTAGAAGCAGGATAAGAACGGATTAAGAAAGTAGGAGGCAGCTGAAGTGTAAACATATCATTTTTCAATTACAAACAGTGTAGCTACTTTCTTTGTATTTTCAACAACTCAATAAATATTATTTTTGGAATAATGAAATGAACTTTTGAAACTGCGCAGCATATAAAAGAGATAGTAGTTTCTTACTTTTGAGTTCTTTGGATACAGCAGCTTCTTTTTTATCTGTAAGACAAAAAAAGCCCCAAACACATATGCATAAACACACAGTAAGGGTAAAGGTAGACAGAAAACTGCAGTGTGTGCTTTAGAGGTGAAACAGCTTATTCGCTATAAAGTGCATTGCAATGATACAGTGATTCTTTCCACTTCTGTTTGTTCCATGGAACAGTGGCACTAATTTAACCCTAAAGGTAAATACAGGAAAGCCTGTGTGACCCTAAACACTTTTGTTTAATTTTGGTATGGTAATCTGTGGGGTTTGACACGTGGCTGAGTTACCATGGCTTACATGCAGCAGCTGAGCTATGGTCGCTCACCATGTGCACATGGTCAGGCTGCAGGAGCACAGGGGAGGATGTGCTAGCAGCCTAAGAACAGAGATGTAACGAAAGGCACTCTCACTGCAGTTGTTGACAATCACACAACTGAGGCCTACTTTAGAAGATTTTCCACCTAACATCTTTTGAACTTAGAGGAACTCAGCCCTACATATGGTCCATGTGTAGCAGGCAAAATTCATCCCTGGTTGACTTGAATAAAATTGAAATTACTTAGCTGAATCAAAATGCAGCATGGCCAAGCAATCTACCAGAAAGACTTAAATAGGCTGTTCATTCTCACTTAAGGTAGGATTTTTGTGCAACATTTTTTCAGGACTTTTTTTTCTGATTGCTGAGAGATTTGGAGTCTTTACTGGGGTGATATAAGCACGCAGAAATATGCAGAGATAGTTTCACTCTCCATTATAATTTTTGGTGCTATTCTACCTCAAGGCTTTTAACTGGGTACAGAATTACCCATCTTTAGAAACATTCTTGGTGCTTCACATACCTTTTTCACTAGTCTCAACTGTACAACCAATAAATTAGTCATGGGGATCTTGTGAGACAGGAGCAAAGGCATGCATAGAGCAGTGGTAGAAGATGCTCCTCTGGATGGTTACAAGGAAACCAACGTCATCTCTAATTAACCATAATGTTTCTGGAATATAGGCAGGATAATTCTTCTGTCCACAACATATATGAATGATAAATGAATTGTGCTCTTAAACACTAATATGAGAAATACTTCAGGGCAGAAACTGTCAAATTAAATTGCTTGCAAATCCAAGACTATCCCATTACTGCTAATAATACAAAGTTGCTTCCTTTTCTGTTGCTTTCTAAATTGCTGTGGAGAAGTTGATACGAGATAAGGTAATGCAAATGACTGCCAAGTAGTCTAATAATCTTGAAAAATTTGGAAGAAAATATATTTCTACTTGGGTGATATGTTGCTCTGAACTGAAATATTTCTGGGTTAATCCTCTGCTTCCTCTAACTCTGTGTGAAAGCATGTTCTGCAGGCATTACTTCAAAGTATGATAATTACCACATTTGGATGAAATTAATCATGAAGCAGCTTCCAGACATGTTATCTGGCTAAGGAGCCTATTGAAGCCTTCAAGAAGTGCCTATTAGTTGCCAGATATGGAAATTTTGAAAGGTATATATTGCAATGATATGAATCATTTATCACAATAATTTTCCATTGCTGGAGGTTATTAAAAAAACAAATAAATTGACAGCACCATTTACAATAACAGACTGGATCTAAATAAAACCTTCAAGTTATTTATTTCCTTTTTTCATATAAGTTGCCATTTATTAGGGCAACATACTTTCATATATTTTAAGCCCATAATTTATTTCGAAAGAATCAATGTGTTTTCCCATCATCTGAAATATATAGCATATAGTAAATAGCTGGACAATTTTTCCAGTAAGAAAATCTTATAATCTGGGGGGTTGTGTATTTTTGTTTGTTTGTTTTTAAAGTGCAGAAAAATTACCAATACCTGATTCCAACAGCACATATTAATGTGAAAATGCAAATAGTGTTAGGATAGTCTCTTCAAACCAAGGTCTCACATTAGACTTTTAAAGCTGTATTTATCCAGCTATGCTGGAGTGATTAACATAAAATTGTCCAGAGGAGGTTGAAGAGGGCCTTGAACCATGGAAGTACCTTTGAAGGTGTATACAGCAATTGCATCTACACCCTTCAATGAAATAAATCACCAAGTTGCAAAGAAACAAACAACTGTAGATCTTGCAGAAGGAAAGAAAGCTGATCAGGACTTCTGAAGTCCCTAAATATGGTTACCTGCTATAAGGCACAATTAACACATAGCTTATCAACTCAATGGAAAACAATACCAAAAATGAATAGGCCAATAAGTTATACTGGTGCAATTTGAGATAGTGAGAAATTGGTCTCATTCATTGTTATTTTGCACAGGTCTAGGGTTTAACTTTTAAGCTATGTGAGTGTGGTCGGGAACATAGCTTATATAAAATCAGGTTTTAATAGTCATTATGTATTTTTCTTAAAAACAGCAGCAATATGTTCTCTTGCTTCTTGGTGGGTTTTTTTTTTTTCATGTTCATTAAGAAGAGGAATGGCCAAAAAACCCAATTTCTTCATAAAGTTTTGAAGACACACGTGAAGACACATTTGATATTTAGGTCTTCTTAAAGGTCTCCAGTAAACCACGCAAATACTGTTCAGTTCAAAGATTTGGGTACCTCTGACATCCCTATCAATTTCCTTTTCTTGAAAAAGCCTGCAACAGACTTTAAAAGGCTAAGCTGATGAAATAATTGATCATCTGTGGAACACTGTGAAGCATCCTTTTTACAGTTGTTCTCCGGAGGTATTTGAAGACAATTGTATTCTGGCCTATATTCTTAAAAAGTAAACATGCTTGTACAAGCTCTCCTCAGGTGAATGAACAGGTTTTTCTTTTATTGACTCTTGTGAAAGACTAAAGTACAGTAATACTTAAAAAAATATTAAAAACCACCAAATATTTAAACAAATATGATCTTTGTTCTTATCTCTACAGGCTAAAACGATCAGTTTTGAATTCAAACTAGGAACAAGCATTTGGCAGCCAGCACAGATGTACTTCAGTAGAACAGCAAAATTGTATTTTATTTTTTTTGCCTCATTTTAGCACATAGCTCAATTTTTTCCTCAGGCCTCATTCAGCATTTGTTTGAAGTAAACTACCAGTACACATTAACTGCAAATGACATCTAAACTACACATGGGGCAAGGAAAAAACTCCCTCTAAGCTTATATAGTGCCTTTCATGGCAGTGAGTCCCTGGGAGGTTTGTAATAAGCTATTAGACAAGGATGCCCCAGTGCTCTGGTACAGAATTTGGTTGTTTGAGTTTAAAAAAACTTCCAAAATGGAATATTTCAAACACTGCTATGAAGTGAATTCCAGATCAGGGGTTCACAAAACTTTTACAACTTTTTAACAACGGATTTATAATACAGTGTACATGGTACCTTTCAGAACAGGAGATCTGCTCCACGCAACGTATAATTTTGATAACTAAAAGGAAGTTCTGGGAAATTATTGGGTTTCAAATTGTATTCTGATGAAAGACTTCCCTGTGTCTTTTTTCCTAGAAATCTTTAATTCAAACATACCTAGGGGTATTAAGAAAACCTTAAACTATTATTCAGATAAATGAGTATTTCAGAGACAGTATATTGATAGCTCAGATAATGATGAACCATGCTAAAATAGTAGCTAAAACCCTCCTAATTAGAAAAATTCTTGTATATGTTGTATCTAAAATGACTTTTCTATTTGGAAGCTTAGAAAAGAACATGTTGGTAATATCAAATTTGCAAATAGAAATTAATTTCAACATCAGTGGGCAACCACAGTGTCCAAGTTGAACGGTAGCTAATATCTTAATCAAACATGCTGTAACCCTATAGATTCTTCTGCTGCTGATCTGGACTAAGCACCAAGACCCCAGGGAATTACCAGATCCTCTAGAAGATACAATTCACTGAATCAAAAGAAAAAATTAAGATGTTAAGCATTTACTGCAGGAGTAATTCTCACCTGAAACGTCAGCTAACACTTTCAATTTGTTTTGTACCTGATGATCTCATACTAGAATGGACTTAGTCAAACCCCACTGACTGGCTAATGGCCTGCACATACCCACAGAAAATAGATTGTGTGATGAAAATGTCTCACACAACGTGACTGTAGTTCTCCAAGCAAAATTTTCCTAGTAAGAATCACACATATCTTGCCTCATTTCTTGGTTCTATTGTTATTTTCACATAGGTATTCAGTTCATCTTGTGATTAAAGGTCAGAGAACAAAAAGAGAAGATGGCAGAAAAATGAACAGAAACTTCAAGAATCAGAAATAATTGTGTTGAAAATAAAAATAATATTTTCCAGTGCTTTGAAGTCAAAACTCTGTTGGTTTTTCAGAAATAAAACCAAAAGCTTCTGGCTGTTATTACCAATCAAAGCACAGTCAATCAGGCGCATGCTTTGGGAGCTTGGTTCTGGTTCTTCAAGTACAATGCAATAGCAGAGTTTTCATGACATTGCATCTTACAAATATGACAGCTAAGGTTCCCTCTGCTGCCCTGAGCAAGGGTTCACATGACTGGAAATAAAAATGATAGCAGGTGGCATCTGATGGCTGAGAACTTCCATCATGTGAATGGAAAACATAATTAAAGTCGCCTAGAGACCAGTCTCACTACTGTCTGCTCCCAAGCTAGCAGATGTAGCAGAATTTGAGAACAATTTATTAAGTGGCACAATTTGCAGCTAATGTGATTTACAGAGGTAAAAGAGGAACACACCCCAGATAGCTGAGCATTTTTCAAAATGAACTGCTGTTGAGCATATAGTAATTAAACAAGAATTGTCAAACATTCTATTAAAATATACTGTGGTTTAACTTTTTTTTTCATTCACTTGGAGTTCTTAAAACTATTTTCCACAATGTAGTATTGATTTCAACTAATATTTCAACAATTCTGGAAAGTGTTCATTCCTGAAGTGCCTTTAAGAATTTCTTACTAAGTTGCTTTTTAGCTTATATTATTTTTCATAATTTTTCATTAATTACATGGCATTATTGAAGTAATTTTTACTTTACCACATCTAAAAGCTTTTTAGAATACTTTTAAATTTTTATTTCAGGCACTTCTGAAACAGCAGATGCCCACATATAGGGGTGTTACATCAGAGCAATTACACCTTCCTGGTGTAATGTGTCCATTTTATGATAAAGATTTTAAAAATTCCCTACAACACAGAAAGAAAGAAATAATATTTCTTTTCTTACTAGACTTAAAATCTATCAAGTTTCTATCAAAATTGCTCATGCTAATCTAGGATTAAATTTTTAATATCACTGAACCCTTACAATTTGACAGAATAAAAGAGCTATTTTGAAATATCAACATTTCTCCCACATGCAAAGTTCTGTGTTTTGACCAACACTTAATTTTGTTCCCTGTCTTAATCACTGAGCATGGTATTGCCATATGCTCTGTGACAACTTCTGGCAAAAACTCTTGCCTTTCCAAAATCACATTTCTTGGTGGGCATGAGAAAGGCATCTCATTTCACCAATGAGGCTGAAGTTGTGCACGAGGGAAAGCAAGGTACAGCGCCACCACTGCTTCAGAGCTGTTCCTGACCCGTTACGTGACAACAATAAACTCTCTGACCAGAGTTTAATTATCTTCCTTTGAGAATAATGGGAATGGCAGGGACATTCATTGGCAGAGACCAGTAAGCCTTGAATCCCAGACTACAGGTTTTGCATTACTATCTTTTGCCTGCAGAGATTTCTGCATGCAAAAAAAAAGGGAAACTGCAGATAATGTTATTATAGCTGAATAAAACGGGCAGATGCAGAGCTTCTGGGTGTTAAAATCAAATTTCCTCAAGCAACATGAGACTGGACTATAAGATAGAAATTTAAAAATGAACTGATAAGTGATATGGTATGTAAAGGTGCTTGAATAATGTAGAAAAAGGAGTTAGCTAACTAAAATTCCTCTGTTGTTGGTTACAATGGAAAATTGGTGATAATACTCTTAAATGTAGGCAGATAATTTTCCACTGAAGCAGGAAAAACATGCAAAACTTTCCATCTATTCTCTGAGAACGGTATCTTCTCACCTCAGCATTGTCTGTATTTCCTCTCCACTCAGAGTTGCAGGCTTTTTGGCAATTTCTAAATTTCTTTCATGTCTCCAAGTCCCTTCTGATCACCAGCCCTTGGAGGTGTTGTTTTGTCTCTGCAGTGTCTCCTCACACCACCATTTGCAAGGCAGCTCTATATTCAGTGCAGCCAATGAGTGCCTGCAAGCCCTGGGCACCAGAGCATCAGAAGCAGATAGTAACCTAAAGCCCCAGAGCTTTTCAGAAAGTGTTTTGGCAATACACATGGATGAAATACTAAATGTTATCTCAAACAGATTTCCCAAGATCATTAAAAGGGTTAGCTCAATAGAGCAAAAAATAAAGCAAGTAGAGGAGGGATGTGAGCAGACAAGTGATTCAGTTACAGTAAGAAAAAGCCTGCACTTTACAAATGGCCAATTTCAAGTATAATAGTGGTTCGTGGTTCCACTAATTGGTGATTTCTCCTTTCTACTTTGTAATTCCTGGAATGAATTCAGTCTCTCGCACTGCAGAGCAGGTAGAAATTGTTCATCTTAAATACATTCTCATGCATGAACAATATCCTCCTTTATATCAGAAATCCTGTGGCCAGACAGACTATGGCAGGGATCATCTCCCTGTACTCAATACAGGTGAGGCTGCACCTCAAATCATCTCTTCAATTTTGGGCCCCTCACTTAAAAAGCATTGGAGGACTGGGATAAATCCAAAGATGGGCAATAGATCAGGTGAAGGGTTTGAACTACAAGCCCTGTGAGGAGCAGCTGAGGGGGTTGGGCTTATTTAACCTTGAGAAAAGGAGGCTCTGGGGGTGCCTTATCACTCTCTCTCCCAATTACCTGAAAGGAGGTTGTAGCAAGATGGGGATTGGCCTTTTCTCCCAGGTAATTAGCAGTAGGACAAGAGGAAATGACTTCAAGTTGTGCCAGAGGATATTTAGATTGGATACTAAGGAAAATTTCTTTGCAAAAAGGATGCTCAAGCATTGGAAGAGACTGCCCAGGGAAATGGTTGAGTGATCATCCCTGGGGGTATTTCAAGTGTATGTGTGTTCACTTGAAGACATGGTTTAGTGATGGACTTGGCAGTGATGGGTTCAAGGTTGGACTCAATAAGCTTAAAGGTCTTTTACAGCCTAAAAAGATCTTCATCAGGCACGGTTTAAAAAAGCAAAACTCAGGAGCATGATATGAGTTTGCAGTCATCCACACACAGGAAGCTGCAAGTGCATCTAATTCCAGAAACGGCAGTCCTTTCTAGAAAAGGTAGCAGTTTTTATGTAGCAAATGTGAGTAATAACATTACTTCCTAAAACTTAGGAATCAGATATTTCCCTGGAATAACCTTTCATTTGAATTAGCATAAATATTATAAGAGATGAGAATTTTCTTTAGCATTTTTTGTCATTCCTTGAAACAGCTGGGGGATGCACTCTAAACTTTTCTTAATAAAGGTCAGCACCAATACTGTTTGAATGATTCAGAAGAGAATTTTGGGTTAGAATAGGCTTTGTTAAGTGCATGTATGCTATGCATCCTTGTGATATCTCTTTCTGTACTCTTCAACACATTTCCACTTCTTTCTGTCTGTTGGATAGATAGATGTATAGATTGCATCTATAGGCATTATCACTAGGAAGAAGATATTTTCTTATGTCTGAACACAGATGCTGTCAACATTCTCACTCTTTGAGAAGGGAAATATTAAATAAAGAAATGTCCATCCATTCATCTTTATAGGTGACGCAGTACTCTAATTACACTCTCATAAATGAGACAGAATCTATGAGAAAGCAACTCCATGCAGAACATACTGCAATCAAGCTAAAAATCAATGCTTTTCTAACCACAGTTATGTATGGCTCTTCTGTTAAAGAAGATTTGCCTATTCTATTTTCCTAATAATTCAATAATACTTTATCTGACTTAGTCTCTCAGAGTAACATAGCAAACCACAAAATTGGCTCTGCTTCTTGGAAAACAGGTCAGGAGAACAAGCATGGCCATTGGGAACATTTACTGAAAGGATCATAACTAAAAGTGAAGGGTAAAGGCTTATATTTAAAGTCAGAAATACCTCTGATCTATGAACCTTTATAGGGGAAAGGCACACAAGAGACTGAAGTATACTTTCAATTCAGTGACATGAATGTCTTTATCTAATATGTGCTCATCAAAACTTAGTAAAAGCTTTTAAAGCTTTATTTCAAGGTCAAGGGAAAGATATTTTTTCTTTTTAAGTGCAAAGCAAAAGAAAAGAAAGAAAATCCTCCTGATCTCAGACTCTGAAGATTCCTCCTGACTGACTGTGAGTCAAGCCATGAACGTGTCTATTTAGCAACAGCAGAAAATAATACTGCATAATTACATCATTTCAACCTGGTAGACACATCTGTGCATGGACATTTAACATAGAATAATTATCCCAAATATCAGGCCTGCTGACTCAGATACACATCTTATTTTGAGGGCATAGAACAGTTTTCCTTCATTAAAGAGATTACCTTGGTATAGTTTGAGGCATAGGCATATTCTAATCCTGTTATTTCTGGATATGACTGGAAAAATAAACATTACATTAATGCCCAGACCAGCATAAAGAGAGTTGAAGAAAAAGATTAGGTTCTTTAATTAAAGCTATGCCACCCAGCTGCTTGCACAGCACAGGTAGTTCTTTCCATATACCTGAAAGTCTAAAGGCAAACTGTTTATTTGGTTGCCTGTGTGGGTTTTAAATTATTTATCACATTCATGCTTGATTATTCCTAGTATCATGTCTCCCCAAAAAGTTCTTTATGAGTTTGACTGTACAGTGTCAGAAGAGATTGCCTGTCAGACACTAAATTACTCCTCTGCTTTGCTCAAGGAAAGTTCTCCTGCCAACTCATGAAAAAGTGAGTGGTAGTGCAAACCCAAGCCCCCTCCCTTTTATCTATATTTATTAAAGGGTTGCCATTTCTAATTCTTTGTCAACCAGGTCTTACCTACATCATTCACCATTTGCCTCTCTCACATCTCTCCCTACTTTGTGTATTCCAAGACAGAAAAGAACAAACACAAAATGTCAGATCTGGATGGAACAATACTCAGTGTTGACTTGGAAGCATTCAGCTCCCGATACTCTACAAAAGAGCCACTGAAAAGTGCACTGCATTTATTTATCTGCTACTAACATTTCATGGACAGGGCAGCTGCAGCAGATAGTGAATACTCACCTCTTTCTCTGCTAGAGATCTCTTTGCACAACATATTGGGAGGCAGGAGAGCATGGGAAGTAAATAAAAATATTTCCAATCTGGAAATTACAGGGGAAAATACTGTTGCTACTGCCTGGGTGGAATGTGGTCAACATACCCAACCTGTCTCACGCAATATAATCTGAGGTGGGCTAAACAGAGGGTGGAGTGGAGACTGCAGACAGATTCTGTCAAAACCCTTGCACAGGAGGGAACTCAGTGGTACTTTTTAGTGGATAAGCCACATAAGAGCTGAAAACCAAGAGAGATTAAGGAAGAAGACCTGCTGTGACATCAGAAACTCTGGTAAAATCACTTTCCTTGGACTGATGCATGTCCCAGTCCCAAGATTACCTCAGATATTATACTGAGATACCCACCACCCCTCACTGAGTAAAGGCACAGATACATGACTAAACTCACTCAAGCTCTGCCTGAATGTACATAAATAATACAAAAGTAAATTAAGAATCACCAGAAATTCAGGAAGACTCCATCATAACTTCTGAGCTCAGTCAATAGCCTGAACCTTTCTTTTCCCCCACAGGGACACATATTGGGTAGGAGCTGTATTCAATGCATGCTAAATGATCATCTCCTTCATACATTGCTTTGAATACATTTTTGCATTCAGACACTATCACTGGCAATCCTTCAACCTAAAACGGTCACAATTTTATTAACGGAGTGCTATTCTGTGAACCGTTAATGAATGGGAGTCCTTAATGGGTGCAAGCAGTCACTGGCAGAGGTAAGGATGCGGAGATCCAGGAGGGGGTCTCTCTGTTTGGCATGTGAGCCCAAACAAATCAGCCCAAGCACCCTCTGAGATCTGGAAATGCTCAGTCAACAGTCCCCATAATGGGACCCTTGTCAGCATTGGTGCTTGGCACCAGTTGACAGGAACTGACTATCACCATCAGTTTATCATCCTACTGTAAAGCTTTCATACCTTCTCTCTGTGAGTTCTCACAGGCAGCTCCTTGCAACACTGACTCCTTTTCTCTTTCTTCCACATGGCCAGCTGACTCCTTCCTGTCCCTTGCACCTCACAGCATAGCCAGCCAACCCCAACTGTCCTCTCACACACCTAATCCACTCTTTTATAACACTCATCCTTAGTGGACACAGCTGTGACCTATTAAGGGCAAGGATGTTCCTACTCTTTGGTAATTAGTACAGCTGCAACTCCTCAAGGGCAAGATTGCCTTCAGCACTATCTCTATTCTCTTACAATTCATCCTCCCACAGACACTGACAGGCTGGTTGGGCACAAGGGTCTCAATTTTCCTGGGACATGGACAGACTAATCAAACATTAAGGGTTTAAGAAAATCTTCCTTTTTCACATGACGAGGGGGCAAGCATGGGAAAGGATCAATTTCCCCTAAAGCTGATTCCTAGTAAAGTAAACTGGAGTTGAGTCTTCTATCTGAGAGTCACCTCATCAATTGCAATGAAGAGTTAATCTTAAGACGGAGTCAGTTCTTATTGTGAGGTGAAGGAGAAACAAGGGGAAGGTAGGAAAAACATTTTTCTAGCTCTTTCTCTCTTTCATCTAATTTCTATCTTTTGAACACTGACAGCTAACTATGTCCTGGAATGGCACAAGTATTTGGTTTTGTTCTGGTATAGATTAACGTTACCATTCCCACTTGAAAAACTCTTTCAAGAGGTAATAAGGCAAGAAACACCATGGTGACTTTGCAGCCTCAGTCCTTGTTATAAAAGCAGAAGAGGTGTTTAGGAGCTCAGTTCTCACAGAAAATCAATGGGAGTTATGTGTCTGGCCTCCCGTGACGTGTTTGTATATCCACCAGGATATATATGCTGCATCTTTCGGCATGCTTTAAAATCATGTTGTCAATCATTGATGATAATGGAGCATAGAATTCAAAGTCCACCGAGTGCTTTGAAGGACATGTTTGAGGTGCCTTTTGTCTTAACAACAAGTTGTATGAAGACCACAGTAATTGTCTTTCTGCTGTGTTTGCATCTCTATTCTGCCAGATTTTTTTCTCTTCTCCCTCACTGTGAACCTGTTTTTATTGTTATGTTTTTATCTGTTTGGGGAGATACAATTTGATTTTTACTAAATAGTCATATCTGGCTTGAGGATTTCTGGAAATGTCAATTAGGAAAGCAGGCTTTTCTATTTTCCATGGATGACTAAATACTTAGAGCATGACCACCAGTCATGTGCTTGGCTGACAAAAGTAATTCAGAAAGGAATTTCTGTTTTTCCAAAGAACCTGCAAGGCAGTTGTCTCCAGCTGCATTTCTGCATTGACTCTTCACTACATTCTCTTTTAGCTTATTATGTATATCTCTGAGGGTTTACCTTTGTAATGCTCAGGGCTAGAACACACCATCAGGCTCTCTAGTCTGACATTTTGTTGTCAGAGACTCCTATATTTCAGCTAGGCACATTTTCAGCTGGTGTGTATTTTTCATTAGGTAAACAATCATCTTCTGCAGACACCAGGGAAAGCAATATCCACCCTGTGCTGTGGTAGTTGATCACTCTTAGTGTTAAGAACCTGTACCTCATTTTCAGTTGAGATTCAGTTAGCTTAAGCTTCCAGTCATTCATTCTTGTTTAACTGTCCCTACTATGTTAAAGGGAGCTATTGTAGCCAGAATCTTTTTTCTTTTTTGTTTATTCTTTTCTGCAAAGGTACTTAGTATCTGCAATAACCAAGTTACCTCTTTCTGAAGAGATGAATTGAATAATTTATTCTTCTATGTGAAAAAAAATAAAAATCCTTACTTTGTAAATAACTCAAGTGACTTTTTTTTGTTCTTCCTCCAATTTTACATGCAACTTCCAGTCTTTTCAGTGCTTTATAGACAGGTGATGTGTGGCCATGGTCAGTGTCCCCTGTTACAAGGTTTATAATTTCATGTCTGTATGAAAAAGTATCAACCTCTATTTTCCATTCACCTTGTCAGTTATAAAGCTACCTTCCAGATGTAAATGTAAGTGCCAATATAACATGAGACAGTAGGGAACTGGACCCTGAGGTTAGAAAGACTATATTTGGGTGTCACAAGAGAACATAACTCTGAGTAATGTGATAAAATTAAGCAAGGGAAAATTTAGGCAGACTGGAATGAAATACTTCTTAACTGTGAGATCTATGAGGTTGTAGAATAATCGTCTGTGGGGATTGATGGAGGCCTAGTTACTTCAGACATTTAGAACTAAACTGGTTAAAGCACTTGAAGATATTCTGTAAGGAATTATCCTGCATTGCCAGAAGGAAGGATTAGATGACCTAGCAGGTCATTTCCATCTCCTCTTTCTGTGATTTTGTTGTACAAAGCCCTATGAACAGGAAATTGTTATCAAAGTTAAGAGATGCCCCTAAACCCTGTTTGTGTAAGAGAAAAAAGAATAAATCACATCTCTTGCTGGTAACTGTGCAGGAATTCTAATCCAGCATTTCTGTGGGTTAGTAAATGCTACCAGTGCTGATGGCTGCATGCATAGTTTGTGAAAGCAGAAGCATCTGCTAATGAAAAAATGTCAGGAAACTGCAAGTGAATTATGAACAGGATGCCAGAGAAGAGCAGTAGGAAGGGAAAAATAAGAATGGGCCTGACATGCAGAATAGGGTAATTTATTAGTCAGGAATGGATTGGCCTGTAGTAGAGGAGATGAAACCTGAAGCTACAGTCATCCATCTGGGAAAACGAGGTGGTTTTATAGGCTTTTGTGCATGGGCATTGATTCATATAATGATATTACCAATTGGAATCATAATTAAGATGAAATCAGAGCCAGGGGCTTTGCTAAAGGTTGTATGAACCTACAACAAGCCAAAGCTCTGCAGAAATGTATAGATGGATGAGCAGTCTAGGAGAGAAAACTGTCAAAAGAATATTGGTAAGAAACAACTTAGAGAAGGATCACACAGTTCTAAGGTCATTAAGTTCCTCCTTTGATTTGTGTGTGTGTGCTTTAATGTGGTTTGTTCCTAAAACATCTCTCAACTCATAACACATTGTGTTTCCTTAATTATTGCTCTTATACATTCATCTGCATGAGGAATCACAAAACAACTCATTGCTTATTATTTCTGTTGCTTAATTTTTACATTTGTCTCTTCTCCTAATCTTTCTAAATTTAGGTTCCTGTTCTGGGTTCACCTGGGAGGGAGAAGGTAATTTCCTTCATAGCAGCCTGTATGATGCTGTGGTTTGGATTTTTTACTCAGACATTGTTAGCAAACTTGAGTTTTGGCTATTGTCAAGCAGTGCTTGAACAGCATCTGAGCTTTTTCTTTTTCCCACTCTGTCTGTGCCTACTACTAGGAAAAGGCTGGGAGAGGACACAGCTGGAACATCTTAACCAAATTACAGGGAATATATGGTAGGGAATACACCAAATACGGAGGTGTACTCCCTACCATATAATACCATGCTCAGCAATAATAGTTGAGAATAGAGGAGGAACAGGGAAAGGGTGTCCTCTGCTTCAATTGGTTGGGCATTGGTCTGCTTGGAAAGCTGGTGAGTGATTACAGAATTTGTATTTCTCCTCTTTATTTTATTTATTAATCTTTGTCTCAACCCATGATTTTTCTCATTTTTCATCTTCCTGTTCTCCTCCCCTTCATGTCGATAAGAGGGGAGTGAATGAGAGGCTGTTTGGGTGTTTAGCATTTGGCCAGGGCCAAATCAATACAGTGTCTTCTCATCATTAAAAATAAAAAGGTAAAAAAAAGAGTCAGACGGGGTTCTACCACTCAAAATGCCTACCTTCTACTTGTTGTAGCAGCCATTCTGAAAACACATTTGATCAATCCAAAATGCATCATAGCACTTACATGTGCACTCCAGTTCCTAAGTGACTCAGTTTTTACCTTTTCCTCAGAATTTATAAGAATGAAAATTTGTGAATAAACATGTTTCATTTTCTGTATGTGACCAACCACTTTCAAAATACCTCAGGTTCTCTTGTCTAATTTCACAATTCCATTTTTTACTTGTAAGCAACGTAAATTGTGACAGCCTCTACATCTCACTGGCTGTTTCAGACATTACATTGTGGCCTCCTCTGAAACACACATCATCCTCCCATCTGCTGGCATCTGTCATGTGGCATCTCTCATACAAGGGAACATGAGACACATCACAGTGTCCAAGCTGGGCTGCTTAACGTTGTCAGACACTCAGCTAGAAATACACTCCTGGCAGTGGGCAGGGTAGAGTGAGGAGTTTCAAACTCTGTTCTTGAGAGGCAACAGAGATGTCTTCCTAAAAATGTCTTCCTACAGCCCACTTGCTCATCAGGAAAAACCTAGGATCAACTTTTGTATCCCTGATGAAACATTCAATTTATTACTGTTAGATCAGTCCAAAGCTTTTCAGAATGTCTGGTATGCATCTACTTCTCTAGATCAGTGGGTTAGCCAAGCATGTTTTTTCCCTAGTTATAGATTTATTATATTATAATATGTATATAATATAATACGATATATTTTAATTAATTTTTACTTCTCTGGCTGTACTGAAAGTATTTACATTCCAAAATTATTCTTCTGAAAACAGTGTTACATTTAGATGGCATTCTAACATTTTTCTAGCCATGAAAGCAGTAGGATAAGCAGCATGGGGAGGTAAGTAGTAAGTTCATCATTACTTCAGCAAACTCTTTTTAAATAGCCATATTTGAAAGCAAACAACAAAAAACCCCTTAGGCATATGGATTGAAATAAAAAGATAATTTGCCACCAGGTGTCAGTAGTGGATCTTCTATTGTAATGGAAGGCTTAATATCAAGACTGAAAAGGTAGAAGCTGAGACAAGGTAGTCACAAAATTAAATGCATTTTTTAAATTACTGTTCAGACCAGGAATTTAAAAATGATTGAGTGAATTTCTCTTCCTGCCAGAACAGGGCAATAACAAAGAAGATACTATTGGTGTATAAAATGTACTTTGCCCTCCATTTCCTACTAAACCATTGTGGGTTTGTTTTCAAATTACAAGGACTGTCCTTTAAAGAAAATGCAAGAAATCTGTGATCAACCCATGCAAAAATTTGCTGGTACATGGTCAGTCATGTTTGCTTCTTGTCTGGTCACCTCCACTCTGCTCTACCTACTAATAATCTTCTTCCAAGACAAACTTAAAGACAGTTTTTCTTGCTGTCTTGATCTCACTGGGCAACAGACTAGTGAGAATAACCTGGTTATCCCAGTTTTCCGGCAGTCATAAGATACTGTTTTCAATTTTTATGTCCAAGATAAACTTTTAGTTCGCTTCTTTCATGACTGCAGAGAGACTTCACTTGGTTGTTACAGTGCCATAATTAAAATGTAGCTCGGTGTCTGTAATTTTAAGCCCCCAGAGACTTTACCTATTCAGGAGGCAAAGATTTACTGTGCTATCTAAAGAGAGACATCACCACTCCCCAGCTCTGCTAACACAGCCTGGTGTGAAACATATGACACAGTATCATGCGTCATAGATATATCTTTACCATATTAATATCTTTATCAGTGATCTGGATGAAAGGATCAGGTGCTCCTCAGTCAACCTTTTGGACAATACCAAGTTGGGCAGGAGTGCTGATCTGCTGGAGGGCAGGAAAATTCTGGAGAGGGATTTGGGCACACTGAATTGATGGGCTGAGGCCAATTGTATGAGGTTCAACGAGGCCAGGTGACAGGTCCTGCACCTGGGTCACAACAACCCCATGCAGTCCTACAGGCTGTTGGAAGAATGGCTGGAAAACTGACTGGCACTAAAGTACATGGGGATGTTGGTTGACAGCCAGCTGAAAGTAAGCCAGCAGTGTGTCCAGCTGGCCAAGAAGGCTGATGGTATCCTGACCTGCATCGGCAATAGTGTAGCCAGCAAGACTAGGGGAGAGATTGTCCCTCTCTTCTTAGCATTGCTGAGGCCATACCTTGAAACCTCTGTTCAGTTTTGGGCCCCTCACTTCAAGAAAGTCATTGAGGTACTGGAGTGCATCCAGAGAAGGGAGACAGAGCTGGTGAAGGGTCTGGACCACAAACCTTATGAGGAGAGGATGGGGGGTTAACTTGGAGAAGAGGAGGCTCAAGGTAGGACCTTATTGCTCTCTACAACTACCTAAAAGGAGGTTGCAGTGAGGTGGGTGTTGGTCTCTTCTCCCAGTTATCAAGCAATAGGACAGGAGGGAATGGATTCAAGCTGTTTAGGGGAGGCTTCAATTGGATGTTGTGAAAAATTTCTTCACCGAAAGGGTGGTCAAGCCCTGGAGCTGGCTGCCCAGGGAAATGGTTGAGTTGCCAGCTCTGAAGGTATTTAAAAGATTTTCAAATGTGTAGGGATACAGTTTAGTGTGACTTGGCAGTGCTATATTAGTAGTCGGACTCAATAAACTTAAAGGTCTTTCCCAACCTAAATAATTCTGTGATTGTGTGGGAGATGCATCCAAAAAATATGTGTGCAACTGCTGCAAGCTAATTCCTTTATTTATGGAGTGGTTCCAATGCTCCTTTGTAGGGGCTTCTATGCTCTGTGGGGAGCATGCATACACCAACACAACAAAATGGAAGTCAGATCATGCTCCCTGATCTGGGACAAGCAGATCTGCACACCAGAACTGCTCAGGGTGGTATTTAAGTGTGGTGGTCTTAAAATATATGTCCCTGAGGTCAGAACCAAGGGATTCTTGAACAGTAGTCCTGCTGATAAGGCTTTATGATTTTAACAAAATCATTTTCTTCCTAGACATCAGTTGCATTGTCTGATGTCTCTGAGTTATCACAAGGGAAATTGTGAAAGTTTACAAAAATTTGGGATCTTTAATCCAGCTAGCATTGGTTTATCTTTCAGAAGACATGTATAAACAGGAGATAAATATGTGGACAACTGGCCTGGATTGCATTCTGTACCTGAATTTCACCATATGGAAAGAGGAGAAAATGACACTGACTATCTTCCTAAAGCAGTTACAAGATCTGTTATCAAAATTGCAAGAATAACAGGAAGATCATTAATGACAGTTGAAGCAGAATTTTAGGTAGGAAATGATGTGATGATACAGGCCACCATTATTGCTTTATAAACTCATTTTACATATGTGTGATTTGTTTTGAGAACCAAAATAAAGTGGGAAAGGAGTTTGCAACAAAGATAAAGGCTGGTGTGAATATAATTTCTCGGAAAGTTGATTCAAGAAGGAGAAGGGAAGCTTCAGACTCTGGGAAAGGGACCATCAGGAAAAAATCTGCAAGTAAACTATTAGTGCCTGAAAGCACCAGACTCTGTATATTCATTTTCATGTAGGGCTGGACACCAAGCTTTAACACAGAGGGTCCCTTTTCTCAGTCAGATTGCAGACTGGAGCCCCCTAGGCTGATGTGTCCCAAGCACCAGAACAAACTTTGGGAGAGCCTGGCAAAGGTTTATATCTGCTGAGGTGTAGCAAGCCCCTTAAAGTGGATTTGGAGATGCAGCTCCTTCTCTATCCAAAGTAGCACTGGATAGATTTTTGTAAAAGGTTTTGGAGTCTGACTGTGCCAGACCCTTGTTTCTGATGATTATATTTGTTTAAGTTAGACCTCTGAGTTTGTAACAATGGAATTATCTATTTTTCAGGATAATTAACACAATGCTTTTGTATGAGCTGAAGGTCAGAGGATTAATGTGGTTTTATCTATAAAGCATTTTTAAAAGCTAATTAAGAATCATCCAGTTTGCTCTGTACTAAAGACTGAGGACATTTCATATTAGATGACTCTTGATTCTCTGCAGCAGCAGAGGAGGGGGGGAAGAGAGAGAGAGAGAGAAATAGAGGGGGAGAGGATTGCAGAAAGAGTGAGCTGGCATGCAAATAAATATATCACAGGGATGCAGTTAATGAAGTGCAATAAAAAAACCTCCATTCCGGTAGCAGTAGAGATAAAATTGTCTCTTGGACCAAAGGACCAATCTAAAATATTAATCTGAAAATATATTCAGTATTTGCAATTACAAGCATTACTTGTTAGACCAAGAGAGATGGAGAGGAATATAGAGAAGTGCTTCTCTCAGAACATTATTTTAGAGATGTTTTTATCACTTAGTGCTTTCAGAGCACCACTTCTCTCTCTCTCTTGAGACTGACAGCCTGTACATGCCACCATTCCTCCATAGGGAATGCCTGGTTAATGGGCCTCCAGCCAGACATGAGTCTTCTGGGAGAAACTGTGCAAGGGTGTGGAGTGGGACTTGGGTGCAAGGAGGACCCTGGAGCAGAAGGAGCTGCCCACTGGTGTGGGGATGAGTGTGGGTGGCAGTGAGAAGGCAGCTTGCCCTGAAAACACCTCAGCTTCATGGACTGCAAAGGTCAGGGGACGCAAAATGCGACACAAAGCAGAGACATTCAGAGGCAATGCAAGAGTTTGAAAACTAGGGTGAGGAGTTCATGTTCAATGCAATGGCCTCTGCCTAGCCTTTTAAAGGGAAAAGGTAAGAAAACTGGAAGGTGTTATTTGCTTTTGGATGCTTATGTATTCTGCTGATTCAAATGTTCTGAGGTTGATTTTCTGTGTCCAAATTATGCAAAGACATTGAGGTGCCTCATTTCAAAACTGGGCTATGCACTGCTATTCTGTTGATCAAATATGGCAATTATTTTAGGCTTAAAACATATTAGGGATAACAATGGGTGCTGCCAAAGGTAGAAAGTCCATATGCATTCAAAGAACAAGCTGAAAGAGGAATAACAACTAGAATACATTATGAATTACCACCTCTTACACAAAGGCTAGTAAACTCCAAAAATGCAGCAACTTACAGAGCTAATAAAAGGGACAGAAATGTGCAGATATCTTGGTTTGTCTAATTTGTGTCTTTCTAGCATTAGGCTACAAAGGATGACTCACTGGATTTAGCAACTGCTTTTGAAGATGAACATATTAATAACTTCATGCTGCAGCTCTGCCATAAAATGTAATCTTTTACAATTCTGTATTCTCAAGTGAAATACAAGCTTAGGACCAGAATAAAATTACAAAAGATATTTGAATTGTTAGCTTATGTTCTTTTTAAACCTGTGTTTATACATTAAAATATGCAACTTAACTAGTAAAAGGGTATTCTCTTTCATCCCTATCCCTTCCCCAGTGTGTACAACTTCCTGCTATAAAAGACATATTTAAATATGGGGCTACCAAGATAGTTGTCCCAGGTAATCTGTGCATTTTTATGTTTTCCCATACATAAATTACTATTTTTCTTCCCATCCATAATCGCTTGAATAAGAAAACTTATGCAGTCCACATATGATTCAGTGGCAAAGAAACCAGTTGCTTATTGAAATTTGCATATGTAAATCACAATATTAGTAAACAATGGGATATAGATACTTTCAACTTTTGACAACATTCAACAGATTTAAATAACTGGAAAACAGAATGCAAGGTTCGCCTTGAGGACATAGTAAATATAGCCCTGAATGTGCATCCTATTTTGAACCTTTCTCCGTGGCTTTAGGCATTGCACTAACCTACAGAAAGGTTAATCTGAGTACTTGAGGGCTTGTAGAATGTTATATAGAAAGTGACAGATAAAGCATCAATTTGAATCTGTGTTTCTAGGTATTCAGGTGGTGACAAACCACGGAACATTTTGTTTCTTCTTGATTTTAATGAGACCGTTTTGCAGGCTTTGTCATTTACTGACACACTTTTGCATTTCCACATTAAATATACTTGCACATTTACTGAAATAATGGGGAAGAAAAATACAGCATTTTTCGTGTAGACAAGACCCAAATTGCTAATTTCTAATCTTATTGAAATATTTATATTTCTATGCATGAAACAATCAATTAGGTTTAGGATATTCACTAATTTAGACTTTTAAAAAATTCTTTTCTGGGCATGAGTAAAAATTCTGAAAATAACCATCTATTTTTATCTGGTAATATTACCATTTATGACTTAAAAAAAAATCTGTATTTTTAAAATAATTAATGGAAAATATTTTTTCCATTAATTTTCCAAGACTCCATTCAGTCTTGGCCATGTAGCTTTTGAAATTAGTTATGCTCTTGATAAATTAAGTGTATGAGTGAAAGCAGTGTTTGTAATTGATTTGTAAATGTATTTATATTTACAAATTATATTTGTAAAAGTCTCAAGATCATAGAACAGGAAATTACATGTATTATATATACAGATATCTATAATAATATAATATAATAAAAACATTATATATATATATACACTGTGATATCTATCTATCTATCTATCTATCTATCTATCTATCTATCTATCTATCTATCTATCTATCTATCTCTCTCTCCACTTGGATTCTTGAATGATAATGTGCTACATACACCCTTATCTCAAATCCTTAAAACTTGAAAGTGATTACACTAAATAGTCAGATACCATTGCAGAGAAATCCAGAGTTCAATTTCTTACCTGCTTTTTTAATTTCTGGGACAGCTGTCTTCTCATGAGCTTTCTCCTTTTTTCCTGTTTTTTCTAAGATTTAATTAAAGAGAATAATTAGATGGGCTAGAACTCTGAATCATACACTCAAATATGCAGTCAACCAAGTCCTGGTGGGCACATACTGAAAAAAATATGACTTATTTGGGAGTTCAGACTATTCCCTTATAGCGCTCGCACCCAACTAGCCACAGAGCAATCAGCTGAGAATGAAAATTAATCAGTATGAATCAACTGTGGATGATTTGGACCCTTAATAATTCATCAAAAGTTAGGCAAAGATCATCAGTGCATGAATGTGGCAGCTTCTAGCTTAAGTTCCAGTAGCAATGAGATTATTAAAAAATAATGAACGACTTAAATATTTCGCACGAAGCAACACCTTAGTGTATTTTAGATTCTTTCTGACAATTTATGATTGGCATATTATTTAGATGGATATCATGACTTTGCAGTTTGGTCGCTGTAAGTCTTAATTGTGATTGTATAAAACAAACAGATCTACCCCACCTTCAGAAACTGATGTGCAATCAATTAAATGATATCTTCCCTGAGTTTTCTGTATTGCAGCATAACTATGTCCTGTTAAATATGGACTCCATTAAATTGTTTAAAAAGCCCATTGATGGCCACCAAATAGGACATTTAATTTGTCAGAAAATGAGTTTAGGTAATATTGGATGCTGAACATATTGGACACATAAGACGTTAGATACAGAAGAAGTGGAAACATGCAAATAGTGACTGAGTAACTAAGAGAAGTACAACGCAGCCAGTAGCATAGGATTAAACTAACAGAAAACAATGGGAAATGAGCCGGAAGCGTGAGTAAAAGCTGAATGAGGCCAGTAAGAAATGTTTCCAAACCATACCTTTCACTTTAGTTTCAGTCATAGTCTTCTTTTCATCACTCTTTTTCTTCTCCTCTTTTCTCTCTAAAAATAGAAATTGAAGTTCAGCTGGCTACTTTTACACAGAAACACACAAACAACCATGTATATATGCATGTATGTATAAATGTATTTGGGATGGGGCATCCACTAACTGCAATATGTTCAAGATTTGACAAGTTGGTCACTTATTGTCAGCAGCTCAGAAGTACAGCTTAATACCCAGAGAGTGAATGTGGTGCTAAGGATAAAACTGGAACAAATATGCGCACCAGATTATTACTTAAACGTTAATTCAAGAACCTATGCCCATTAACTTGGTGTAACTAAGAGTTTATTGTGGTCACTCAATAGCCATTCACTTGCTCTGCTTCTTTTGTAAGACCTGACTGAACGACAGCAAAACTTGCACGTGGTACTTGGGAACAAGTGTAGAATGCCATGAAAAGCCTGCATATACAATATACCTTTATTACCCTTTTTACTAATTGAATCTTTGAAACTGTCATTACAGGGCTTCTCTTATTCATGGAGAATTGTTGTTAAAGCACCATCTACACAACTACATGACATTATTTCAGAAGCATCTGCCTCGATTTTGGCATTTATTAGGGCAATTATAGAAATAAGGAGAATTTTTTTTTAAACAAGCTTAAACAGTTTAATTACTTATTTCATGAACGTTTTGAATTATAAAGTTGAGAGTTTGGTAAAGAATATGAGAAAATTATATATTTTTTTTCCTTTGGGAAATGAATCCCTTTTTTGATGAGAAAGAATACAAGAGTATAAGAATAGCTAATCTAAGTGCTTTCTTAATTGTTCATCCATAAAAAGACAAATTTGTTACCTTCAGTTTGTGCTGCATGCTTCAGGTATTGATACTCAAACATAGTTAGTGAAACTATAGTTTTCTTTTTGTGATCTTTTACTGTTACAGATGTTGATAAGAAACCAAGATTTATTATCTTACAAAAGATAGAACCATAAGACTTTAAGCAAGAGACTTTAATTGAAAGTATTTAAGGAATACGAATATTTTCAAATCCAAGAAACAAATATACTTCTGGCCCTTGCACAAAACTAACATGAAGAAAAAGGAAAAAAAGCAAACCAAAACAAAACAAAAAGCAACTTACTTTTCACTTCTCTAGGTACCACAACAGACTTTTCTTCTTCTATGGAAAAAATATATACACACAGGGGAAAAAATTAAAAATTGTAGAACATTTTACCTAAACTAAAAGATATCTGTCTGTTTGAATTTTGAAAAATTGAAAAATTGCTGTGTTTATAGAGTACCTGAATTCCACAGTGTTTCTATGATAATTTCATGAATAAAGTTATTTTGCCTATTGTGGAGGCAATGTATTTATCAATATTCAGGGTCTCCTCAAATGATACTTCTGCTGATTTTCTGACAATTACTTTTAACATCAAGCATAATATAGATGTTTGCCACTTCTTTCTTGTTTTAAACAGATTTGTTCAATGCCTTTCTCTCGCTATTGTCTTCAGAAAATTCTCTCGTATGTTCTACAGAATGTTTCTCTAAGTTTTATGCGCTTAATTCTTCCTCCTGAAACTCTGAGCACTACACTACACTTCAAGGTACAAATTCCTCTGTGTTGTGAGGTTTCTTAGGTATGTGTAGAGCATCAGAGTAGTGATCATCCTACACTAACTTATTTGGAACTTCATATTCTTGTATATTTTAATATTCTTGTTATCTCTCTCCCTGACACACTTCAGAGATTTGAATCTCTTCACCTTCAGATTTCACAAAAGCTCTTCCACAACTCCACTTTTCTGTGCCACCTATGACTCTTCAGTGGATTATTTCCACGTGTATTGTGGATCTACTCTAATTTCTAAAATGTGGTTTAATTACTTGCATACTCTGCCTGAATTAATCAAACTGTTACACATATGAAGTGTGTGTCATTTACTGACAGAGAAGAGGTTCCTTCTGTTTTCCTTCCATGAGGCTTTATTAATAGTAATTAGATGTTGAAGTGTGCTCGGACTTCTGTAATGTCCATTTTTTTCTGAGTGTCTCAGTTTTGGTGAGTTAGATTGATTTTTTTGGTTTCTTAAATTTCTGGTGCTAGGTGATGCATGAGAATAATTTGTAAGCCCAAGGTCCTTACAACAAGATTCTCTTTAATCTGAGACCATTTCTGCCTTTGAACTTGTAGCATTTTGCATGCCTCTGGGGCCTAGTAAAAACCACATGAAATCTGCCTTAATTTGCACAGCAAGGTTTGGAGCCATATACATCTTGAAAACCACAAGCTGAGGCGCTGAGCTTTGAGAAGTGAAGCTTTTTATAGAAGATATACAGGAAGTGGCAGGAATGACTACTGCCAATAACCCAAGCAAAGATGATGATATCCATGGCTGCAGAATCTTCATTGCCAAATCATTCTATCAATTAATCCCACTGACATCATTTTCTTCCATCAAGCTCTCAATTTGTAGTATTCAGCATCCAGGCAACTTTGAGATTCTATATTTGTTATGAAGTCTCTGGGGGATGATTACATGGAAGTATTAAAGGACTGGGCCCCCTATTTTGCTCCCTAATGCAAGATAAGCACTCTTGCTCAAGTCTGAGGAAAACAGTCACTGAGCTTCCATTCACATCTCAGCTGCATCTAGTCCCACTGGTGCCCCTTACAGGTACTACTGAGAGAAATTTCTGTAAATAAGAGTGATGGTAAATGGGTATTATGGAAAGAACCATTTCTGACTTAAGGAAGTAATCCCATTTCTTGAATAAATATATTTCCTCCCAATTTGAACAGCTCACATTTAGAATGTTGTATATTAAGTGTATATTTAACACCAGCAAAACTTGTAATTTCTAAAGCAGTTAATGTAGTGGGCTCTATGCAGATATGTACACAGCTAAATTAAGAGGCAGAGCAAATAATTAAATAGGAATTTAGGCTGGTCTTTTGCGCTGTAAAATATGAACCTCATCTGTTAATTGAAAGCACTTACTTTTTTAGCTCAGAATAGTTACAGAACTACATAGGGCCAACTAAAAGAGGGATCCTAATATGCACAAATTAGGGGTTACACAAGGAAACACAATGTGCTTTGGAGGATTTGGCATTGACCACAATATGAAATTCAAGTGCAATTAACAATTGAAAAATCTATTATTATTGCTACTGTTTCTTAATTAACAGGATTTTTTCACCAGTAGCATTAGTCCTGAGCCATACTTCATGGACCGTGTAAAACATACGAGTACAAAAAGACCTCACTTTCCAAAGCCTGCAATGCATTTACAAGAATGAAATAAGGACCTATGCAGCTGGAAGAGTACATGACAGAATCAGCCAGCAAGGCCAGCAATGGACTTTTCATTTAGTCAAGTTTTTTTTCTGTAGACTCTATGCAGAAGCTGAGCTTTATGTAGCATAAGAAGGAGTCCAGTGAACATGAGTATTGTGAATTAAAGCAGTGATGTACTACTGAATGAGACATTCAGGTAAAAAACTTATTCCTGGGTGAAAAATAAAAAGAAGTAGCATAGAATCATTTTCTTGCAAAGTGACTGGATTGAAGAGAACAGACCTTGCAGCAAAGTAACCTCTGAGATGGAATTATTTATTTTTAATTAGGGATGAAGGACCAAGGCCAGTAGAAATCCAAGTAAGATTCAACAAAGACCAAGAAAGGGGTGTTTCAATCTGAATTTTCTCCACCCATCTTGACAGCACCTTGTCTTTGTGTTATTCTCATAGGAGAGCAGCTAATTCTTGGGCAATGGTGGGAGGGGAGATAACAGAAGCACGCTAAGAACGTGGCACTTGAAATCAGGCCTGGTAAGACCAGTGTGCTACTCTGCCAGTGCTGAGTGGAATCTAAATTTAGAAATGCGCATGAGTTACGGGGCATGGTGACACAGAAATGCTGCACTGGAAGAAGGAAGAAGAAGGTGATCTTAGAGCTTCTTTACTATACTTCTCCAGATGGTCCATGTTCTTATGGAAAGTCTGATTCTGGAAGGAACTCTCAGCTCATCCCAACGTGTCAGAGAAACTGAGGTAAGCAGGGAAGCAAAATATAGCCACAGATTCCTTCTGCTGGAGAGGCATGCATGTAGCAAACACTAACTAGTGGAACTGAATGCCAGAAGTTTGGAGATGTTTGGGTCCACATTAGCTTTCTAAAGTTCAGATCCTTATATGAGGCTTATTTGCATTTATTGAAAACCCTCTTGTGAGGAAACCTCAGGAGGAAAGTTCCTGTGAGAGACTTGGGATATTTATTGCCTGACTGTGAAATGCTACAACAGCTTTTCTTGCCTACAGATTCCAGTCCTGGCAGAGCTCAGGATCAGCAGAGACACATGTATACTCACTGACATACAAAACAGAACAAAACAAACATTAATTCATCTTTTCCTGAGAAACCGTAATTCAGACTGAACACAGTGACTTCATTCAGGATAAGACTTCATTTCATTTTTGTCCAAGCAGCTCTGTACACCTTAAGCTGTCATTGGCATAATTTTAAAGGACCATTCAAGCAAAACACAAGCTGCCTTTTAAAAATTTTTTCCTTATTAATTTTGAAGGGATTACAGTTCCTCTTTGTTTTACTTGGTGACTGAAATCCTTTCTCTGCTGGACTCAAAAAAAGTTTTGTTGTTGATTTCAGTGTGAGTTGGATATCCTTTTAAATATTAGAATAACTCATTGCATTTCAGTTTTTGATGATATTTCTTTTCTTTCCCCTTGGCCTGTTGCTTAGGGTAGAGACTGAAAATGACTGGTCAGTTGCACTTTTGGTTCTAAACAATTTAACACCCATTCACAAAATAGGATCCCCTAAGAGTTACAAAGCTTTTGGAGAAATGAATAAACAATGAAAGGAGGTATTTCTGCTTAGTTTAGGATGTCGTGGAAACTCATACCTTTAAGATTAAATCTAAATTTCAATTAAAAATTGACCTTAGCTCTCTCTTTGAAAAAAAAAAATCTCTTTCTGGGGTAAGAGAGTCCTTGTTGGTCTGGTTACTTTCTCTATGAGAAATAATTCTGTCTTGATTCAGCCAAACTACTGAAAGGCCAAGAAAGATCAAAGAAACCTAAATAGTATTAATCCAAAGATCATAAAGTTCCTACAATTGCTTCTGTTCACACGCAAAAACAAAGAAGTGCACGCACGCATGCACAAATGTGCTCTCTCTAATTTACAGGTGAGTGTTTAGGCCAAAATGAAGTGCATTTATTTGCAAAGCTCTGTTTAAATGACACTACCTTTTTTTTTTTTTTTTTTCTGCAGAGTAAGGAAATAGAATTTCTTCTCATATTGGGCAAGTGAAACTCTCTTGGGGCACTCAGATCACTGGAGATATAGCACACCCTGAAGGCCTAGGCAATCTCTCCAGCTCGACTCTGCTTTTTTTGAAACTGCTTCACTGTTTTCAAATCCCAGTCTGAAACACTGTTTGGCAGCTGTGAAGATTGCTTGTGGAGATAATTTTGAGGTCTGCAGAATCTATGCAATAGAAATACCATGCTTGAAATTCCTAATGCTTTCATGTGACCTACATAAATGTTTCTTATTTCTTCATGTAGTGATTATAGACTTCTTTTTCATGGCTCTGTTGCATTAAGCACCAGAACTCTTTGTTAATAGCATGGCCCATATGTTGCCCTCACTAAACAGCACAGTGTGGAGCAAAGGAATAAAACCACAAGAGAGATGAAGCCAGAGTAGGCATGGCAAGTCAAAAAAGATGACAGAACAACTTCCATAACAAGACCAGCAAAAGAAACTCTACTGCACTAATGGTCAATGGTAAATATGATGCAAATATGATTAGGATGATTACTTAAATTCCCAGGGGAGCACTGATGTTTTATGGTACAACCATTACTAGTGAGAGCCAAACCAACACAGCTAAGGTAGTTTGGCTAGCCTTCTCCCTCCTTGTGACTGAAATTCCTACTGGACAATGGGAATCAATGTCAGGCTCGATTCTGTTACCAGAGCTGGGAAGAGTTTTGCTGATGCTCTTTATGCAGTGTGCTTTTGGGCAAGCACGTCTGAGCCTTAATAATGGGATGATGAGGTTATGCAGGACTTTTGTAAGAGTTTCATTTTTCTTTCCAAAGAAACATCAGAGTTCTTCCTTTGAAAGCCCAGATTAACTTAATTCCAGTAAGTGTTTTCCATTCGCAGGTGAAACATATGCAAAAGACGATGGTTTTTCTATTACATTTAAAAAGCACTATGAAAAGTTAAAATAATCTTTCAAGGTATTTGTTTGTGTTTTATTGGGTAAACTTCGGGGAATATTTATTTTCAAATGCATACTCTAACATTTTAAATTGTATTATTATAAAGGCTGAGAAAATTAATAATATGTCTAATCAAAATATACATATCTTTATGCGTATTTTTTCTTACACTAGTATGCTTTTTTCTCATGTCTGTTTAACTTTTTACATTTTATGATAGAATAGAAGAAGTACAGAAGAGCCTCATGTCATTAAGGAAAAAAGTCAAGGACTTTCTGGAACAGTGAAGATTTAGGAGATTTAATGGTTTTTCCATCATTGCTAAATCATTAGAATTTACTGCTTAAATGTCTAATTTAAATCATTAAATAGTTCACTTTGCAACCCTGTTCATATTATTTCAAAGGTTTTATTGTCTTCAGTAGAGACTCATGGAGATATAAGGCCCATATTTCTCAAAAAAACCTTTTTATGCTGTAAATACAGCAATGCATTAAAGCTAACTAAACTGTTCATCTATTAATCTAGATTAAACCTAACTCTATTACTATTAAGAATATTCTAAATGGGGATAAAGTTTTCAAAATTATGTCTTTTTTTAAGGGTTCTGTTGTGTCTTGAATCATGATCTCTCACTGATAGGATTTTTTTAAGGTAATTGATTCTATAGTATAAAAGGAAAACAGAGTTTTTTTATAGAACAATCCATTCACAGAAGAGAAGGCAGACATTGACATAGTGTACAGAAGCAGATTGATTTGTACAAGATTTATACACTCCTGTACATCAAGGGAGCTTTGTCAAAACTTGTATTGACTTCAGTAATTTAGATATTCTTGGTTATTATATTCATGAACAGAGATATAGACCAGAAATTCTTCTTAAGACAGTCAGATAGTGTACATTCTATATAGCAACACAGATGCAGTTGGCAATTTAGCCTCCACAGGGGTTTTGGGGGAAGTTAAACACATTTCACAGCAACTTGCTTTACTGCATTCTGCTAAATTTGTAATTAGAGGATTCAATGACCTAGAGAAAATACTCTTTTTCCTCATAGATCCTCTGAAGATGTTATAGATTTTTTTTTCCTCCTCACTTAATATCACAGATACCATCAAGATGACAAGGAATGGCCAGTATACTTCAGTCAAGGGAGGGGGATGTTTCAGAACTTGTCATCATTCATTAACAGATCAGAATGGTTATGTTGATGACTCTTCAATGATCAATGCTCTCCCACTCAAAGATACAGGAACAGACTTTTAGGACAATCTAACTTGGAAAATCATACTCAGATACAATGCTGTTCAAAAGGTTTTTGTCATCCAGTGCTCTTCAAAGCGGTACAAAGCACAGGTCTGCTTGAGATCATATACCACATGCATTAAGATTCTTTCCACCAGGAGAAGGATTTTGATACAGGCTTCTCACAAAGCTGCTGTGATCTTGTGAGAGGGCAAAGACATGATATTCTGGAACAATTAACACGAAGATTCACCAGTAATTAGCTAAGACGCTGATCTTAGTTTTTTACACTTGTCTAACTGCAGAGTCTTCCTGAGCGATTACCCTGCCATGCCAGAGAGGGAAACATGGGAGGACTATCAGAAAGGAGGTCCTTTTCATGTGAATGTGGAAATGGAGGAAGGAAAAAGCTGTGTGAGCTGAGCAAAAATTCAAGATCTAAGAGAGAGAATCTCAGAGAAGCAGTATACGCTGCAGAGAAGTTTTAGTTGTCAGTGAATAACAAAATAAAAGAAATCTAGAGTTAAAAGTGGTGTGGAAGACTACCACCAAGGAAGAAGGAGGATATTAAAGTCAAAATTCAGATAGTCATGGAGAACTGATCTGTTCAAATTACTGGTGACACCAGTGTCCTGACATGGCAGCATCAGTGTCAGCCAAGCTGAGAACACTGCTTCCAAGTATTTGTGAAAGCTCCATAAAAAGATAAGATAAAGAATTTAAAATTAGTTCTTTAGTTCCTAGTTTACCAAACAAGGTTTCCAAGCTTGAAATACAAGTAGATGTTATATATCAATGCCTTTATCTTCACAAATTCCTTTATCTTCTTTCTCTTTTTCACTGTTACAGGATCCTATCATTTGTTTTATTATTCTCTGCTGCTCGTGATCTGAAAATTCAAACTCTTCATTGAAGTTTTATGGTAAGATCTTTGAAAAAGCCAATCAACCATGAAATAAAAAAGAAATTATTTTTTTTCTTTCTGACCAGATTAGTACAAAGCATTTTGCTTTTTGACCAGGAGATCTCTGAAAATTTCAATTCACACACTTCAATGCCATTTATTGCTTTGTACACTAGAATCTAGTGTACAAATTGAGATAGTCTTAAATAATTACTCCCCTTTCCAAAAGATTTAGTGTGGAGCTGAAGGAAGAGAAAAAGAAAATGACAATGGGAGGAAATGTGAGATTTAATATATAATAACAATATGCTGTTTTTCTAAGGCCTCAAGAACTCAGCAGAGCATAGTTTCTACAGGACATTGGATACTATCCAGGAAAAGAATTCCATTTGAAGGTATCAAATAATCTAAAAATTTTAGACATATGTGACACATACACATCACTATTTCTACCTTATCAGAAAACAAGAATGGTCCAAGATTACCTAAGGCAGCAGTGGCAAAATGGAGCAATACTAAAAACATGTCAATCTAGAAAAAGAGTAAGATCCCTTCAGCCTTCACCAGCTCCATAATTACATATATAATGTCTGAATATCACTGAGTTGGAAAGCCTAGGGTGTAAGTTCATTGGTTTCATAAATTTTTTTGTGTGATAAACGTTCTGTTACTTCCTACAGTTTTACCTTTTTTCAGAGCTGGTTTCTTCTGTCAAAGGCTAAGCAAGGCTTTGATGTTGTATAAAGTATATTTTTCAATTAAAAACACTTCTGTCTGTTCTCTATTCTAACAATTCATGATACTACTTTCAACTATATTTATAAGAAGACTCTTTTGTTTCAATCTGTCCCTTCTCCTGATCAATGATATTTAGTGATGTACCAGTCATAAAAGTATCTAAGCACTAGAAGTCACATGCAGATGTCTCTTCAGCTATTTTAAAGATTTAAATTTCCCTGCCTACTCCTCTTTTTTCCCTTCTGACATTTTGCCAAATATTCTCATAAATTTTTTTTCCTCTAGGGCTGAAATAAAGCTTCAGGGTTTAGGGTTCCTCAAAGCACTGTGGCATATTTTCTCATATATGGAAAACAGCATAACAGCTTTTCATGATAACATTTTACAAGTAATATTGCCTTCTTCATGTCTTCCAAATCTCTTGCATGAAAAGCATGTATCCTAGTGACTGGCCTTGAGCCTTAAAGGGAATTTAGTTTTATGGTTCTGAGCAGATAATCTCCCCCAAACTTGTTTGCCAAATGGGTGTCTAATTTACAGTGTCAATTACCTGAATTGCATGCATAAATGAGCTAATGAAAAACACAAATGTGTAACTGGTCATAAATAGTCATTTCTATGTGCAATTGCAGTAATTGCATTCTCCTCATGATTTTGAAAATCAAGAATCTAATGTTAATTTGATGCTAGTTCATCTTGTGTAACAGTTATATTTAAAGATTAGGTTTATCATTCAGCAAATGTGTCAGCCTTGTTCTATTATGTCTTTTTTCTATTATGGTTAATTGACGGATAACAGAGTTTAACATTGCAGGGACTTCTTTCTGCTGATAAGTAGGGTTCAGACATTTTCCTAAAGTAAGCAACAGTGCAAATCTATTTCTACACTGTCTCAAAATAACCACAGTTTTATACTCCTTTAAACAGCATGTTTAAAAAGAAATAATCATTTGAGATAATGATATTTTTGGGGAAAGACATAATAAGTCACATAACTATTTTTATCCAAATGTTCTGATTCACAATAATCACATTACAGATATATCTAATAAACATAACACTTTGTTTCAGTCACGGGTCCTGGCAAAACCTAAGTCTCATTTTCTGTTTTCAAATGCAGGAAATCTTGTAGCTCTTGTTACTTACTCTGCTGCCACCCCATCTGCTCCTCTCTTAGACTGCACTTGCTTTCTGGGTAACATAGAACTAAGACCTCTATGAGAGAAATTAGCAAGTGCCATGGCGTGACTGAAGGACTCAAGTATCATATGAAAACTCCTACATAATTACACTAACAGACTCAGCTGTTTTGTACTATTAAATTGTATGGTGAAAAGACCAAGTACATATATTGCAGTTGTAGTTCTAAGTCATCAGACATAGTTCATTTTAAAATTAAAATGAGTATTTCAATCACTTTACTGCAATGATCAGACTATAAACAATATAATTCAATTGCAGGGATTATGTTTTAATCTCCTGAACATAAGATCTGACTTTGTATTTCTCTTTCAGTGGTTTTAACAACAGGGTTGATAAGTGCAGAGCCAGAAATATTACATTCATTATTACAAACAAGGCACAGAAAAATTACTGAATAACAATAGCTGAAAGAATAATCCAAAGTATATTAAGAGGATAATGTTGATTATGTTTATAGTTAGATAGAAGTTATGGCTGAATGCCATTCAAAGCATTTTACATATTAGGCCTCAATCCTGTAATCTGTTTCATTCAGGAAATCCCCCAAGCCATCTGTAAGACTACTATAAGGAAAATTTAACTTTTGTCATGCCTATGTCACTGTGTCATTCTTTTCCCAGGCCTAGTAAGGTGATCACTTTTGTAATATAGGCTACATTTACAAAAAAAAAAAAGCTCATTAGAACAGTCAAGTTAATAAGTAGAAGCCAATAAAGGTGGGAAAACTCGAACTTGCCTTCAATAGCTGCTGGTTTCTTTCTTGGACTGTGTTCTAGAAGAAGACGAGGTGGTGCAAATTCCTTATGTCCTGCACCTAAGACAGGTTATGAAGTATAGAAGATGTATTCACCAACAGGCTGAGCAGTTTCACTGGGAGGATGAGCTCCCTTCAAAATGGTTCGTGTTAAAAATATTACATTGTGCATAAAAGCTAGTATTTTTCAGACACTATAAGAAGGAAATGTATTTCTTAACAAATAGACCAATTTATTTTTAAGGGTCACATTTGAAACCAATGAAGTCCACGTGACTCAAACATATGCTGAAATGATACAGTTCTGATTTTCTTCCTTAGACTCAAAAGATAAGAATAATACTATAATAATAAGGTTGCATACTCATGATGCCTGTTCTACAACAAAGCCTTATTTTCTTCTGTCAAACAAATGATCTTCAGTTGCTCCCTAAAGTCCACTTAATGAGCTTCTGGAAACATAGTTAAAATTATGATGTTTCTCATCCTTAAGGCTCATTCTTAATTAGCCAATACCAACCAGGTCATGCATTGTAAACACTGATGAGGTTGTGATTCCAGCTGCTGACTGAAACACCTCTACTCTCTCAGAGTGTTCAGCTGGGACTTTCTGTACTGTCTTAGCCTCTGTGCAGATACCATGTTTTGTACAAAACACTTCTCACTTCACTTCTCCACAGATTCACAAACATATTTAATGTACCCTTATATTACTTATGCTTATTTTCTAGTTTATGACATATTTGAAGTCTCCTTATTTCCTTTTATTTCACTGGCATTTAGCCTCAGTAGCTATCCTGTCACTGTGTTTGGAAAGTGCATTTTTTGTGACCTGAGAAATAAAATTAAATAGTTAAAAATTATATTGATTCAGTCATATGCACCAGCATACATTCACTGCACCAGAGTCCACATGCAAACAGACTGTTAAAACTCAGCTCCAGCTTCACATCAGAAACTCAAAGCCATGCCTCATGCTTGATGATAGATTCAGAAAAGGAACTAAGGCTTCAATAGGCCTTGGAAACAGCAGCATCTTACTTACCCCTCTCACTTTGCAAAGGTGTGTATACTCATGGGGAATGCATGAGAAAAATATCATCTTGAAGACAGCAGTGGGATTTGAGCATCATGGACTTAATGTTATTAAGTCCATGATGATGCATCTCATCAACACATGTACAATTGCAGACACATAATTTGCGAGCATGTGATTCAGTTCACCCAGTAATTTGTATAAAATATCAAACATAGAGCTGCTCAAACTTGACATGTCCCTGAGTCACTGACAAAATATTAACACATTGATAAAACCAATGTATTGAAGGTATTTTGCAACAAATGGTAATAATCCTACATTTTCCATGTATTTCCTGTCTTGGCAATAAACCCAAGTGCATATTTACTGATAATATCGCAGAATAACTATAGCCTTAAAATGATTGTTAGACAAACTTCAGGAATACAGATATTTAGCCATGGTTTTCCAAATGCTTTATGTCTGAAAAAAAATAATCTTGAAGTTGCAAACTGAACTAAGAAGCTGCTGATTACCTTTGTTGCCAACCAGAATAGAAAAGTTACATTCATAACCATGTCAACACACAGAATCTGAAGCAATTGAATTTCCAGTTCAGAATGAAAACAAAAAGCAACATAGCAATTAATCAAGAATGGGTAATCTTATTTTTCCTTCTACATTTCTTCAAAGTCCTAAAATAAACATTAGGATTTTTTTACCCATTTTTTTTTCCTTTTTTTTTTCCTTTTCAGAACTAGACCACCTATTCCCCGGTTAGAGAAAGTGGAGAAAGTGATAATTTTTATAACTTGGGTGAATATTTTGTGTGAAAAAGGATAAAGGGCAGTGGCTCAGAATGTTGAGTAGATGAGTAATGATGAAGGATAGTCGATAATTTGGACTGCAGAGTGGTATCTACAGTGTGGGGCAATGATCTAACTCCTCTAGGTCAAATTGTAGGCTGGCCCCATTATCTCCCTGTGCTTTGCTGTGGCAGCAGTTTTCTAATGATAGCACCAGTGTGCGCATAATGCCAGTATGATACCACTTATTGCTAATGACTTGTCAAGTTCTATTTTATAGCTTTACAAGTTTTAAGCAAATCATTTATTTCATGCAAATTGACCACATGATCCAATATGAGCGTGTTTTAAGTTTAAGCTTCAGAGATCAAAAACTTTCCCTTAGGCCAAAATGTTTGTTCTGAGCAGGTTCCCATCCACTCTGATAAAAGACTTCTTCAATATTTCCATGTCTTATTAAATGTCTCTCTATTCACTTTGATGGGAATGTAAAGGACAGTAAATGAATAAATATTTTATCCATTCTTTTGATGAAATATGTTAAAGGGGATAACCTAAGTCAAATTTCTTTTCTTTTCCTTCTTCTCTCTTCTTAAGTTATAAAGCACAAGTGGTTTTCTGTAGTACAGACTGATAAATAGAAATGAGGAATTGGTTTCAACAGATCAGACCATTTATATTAATGTGTCTACTATCTTGACTCTGGCAGTGGCCAGTTGGACACATATCCGTGATGTAAATGAGAGGAAGGCAGGATGTATTTAATGCTCTCAGTGGACAATCAGATTAGTCCATGAATTACAAGAAGTTGTTATCCAGATTACCACTATTATTGCTGGACATACACTTATCTCACAGCTTTAAAAATGCAGCCACAAAAAGCATTGCATAGTTATTTGCTTCTCATTTCCAACATAGCCTCCATTTTACTGCTAGGAGATAAGGCACTGAGGTTCATTTAAGCTGCTTTAAAAAAAATAAAGTAAGCTTTGATTTCTCCAAAAGATGTAATTGCAAGCACAAAAATGTCCATGCATTTCTATGCCAGTCTGTCCCTGGAGTTGATCCACAACATTTCCATGTGTCATCTGTCCATGCAGCTGTGCTTTAGGTATCTCCTTCATATATGATATTGTAAAAGCTGACAACAACAACATTACATCTGATGAAAACAGAAAGAGTGAAATATTTTGGATTTAGGCTCATGGGAATGATCTCACCAGAGGAAAAACTTTCACATCAAGACGTGAGTACTTTCCTCCACAGCCTCAAAGGAAGGAAATAGGCTGCAAGGATGAGTAGAAGGTTTAGGACTCTAACTAGGTAACATGAATACTTAATTGAAAATCAGTTACAGTCCTCCAGCTCTGGGAAACTTCTGTCATCAGTGTTTATCAAATTGATTGAGATGTCTTGAAGAAATTAATCCTGACTCCATTTATAAATATTTTAGATTTTTTTATTGCATGATAAGGAATACAAGACAAACTTTAATTACCTTACTTTTCTCAATCTAGGAGATGTCTTTCTGCGTGTGTCAAAAATGTCATATTTAAATATTTGTATAAATTGCTTTATGATAATATCAAACTTTATGAGTTTTCCTTCTTTCCTGATCTTCTGAGTTCAACTTGTCTGCAGCAACTTAACAAAGTGTCTAAATATATCTTTCAAGATAAAAAGATTAAATACTTGTAAATATTATTAGTAGTATTATTTATTATTTATTTTTATTATTTATTATTATTATCGTAATACCAGCATTTCAGACTGGTGAATATTCCAATTGGATATGGAGAGAAATAATGCCACCACAGAGTGCAATATGTGGAAATACCACTCCTATGACTGTTCATTTCCTCATATCCATATACCAGTTCCTTCAACAGCAGGAATCCTATGGTCCAACAGCACCAATACTTTGTTACAGTTTCTCATGGCAACAAAATGTCCTCAGATAAATCTCATTCTGCTCAGATATGAAATCATTCTCTAGTGATGGTAAAAATAATTCAAATAAAGTAATTGTCTTTGCAGAGTCATTTTTTATTAAAAGTAAATTCCAATCAAGTGTTTAGTGAATGTTGGAACAAGGCATGGATCAGCAGAATGAGGCAAGTGCCAAATTTGCTTTTAGAGGACTGAAAATGTAATGGAGTCCAACCCTTTTGCCCAGGCTTCCTGTTTTGACGTGTCAGTTGCTACAAATTAAAGGTGAGTCTCTACCGAGCTTTCAGTCATTACTCTCCAGATATTAGGCTGTGACTGTTCTGGGGAAAGGTTTCTCTGCTCATTGTGTGTGCATGAAAGAAGCAAACTGTTTTTTCACTAAGAAAGAACAGCTGAGGATCAAGAGGTGAGATTATGTAACTGTACTGAACAATGCAAATGCTCATTTTCTGGAATGTATTACTTGAAATAAAATACTGATGCCCCATATAGGCATTCTTTCCTAAGGAACACACTGTGACAGAAAGATTTCATGCACACTGGCAATTAAATGGGGCCTGGGAACATTACTGGGCTCTGGAATCCAGATATACATATCCTGCAACATGTTTTTGGATAGCCTCTGACAACTTTGACTTGTGCCAAGCAGCAGCGTCTCAAAAAATTCATTGGCTCAATTCAGGAATTGGCAGGGGCCAGGGACCACTCCCAATAGGTAGCTGAGATACATCCAACCTATTTTGACCTTGAGGAAGTGTACTGGATGTGGCTCTCTCTAAGAGAGAGAGAAAAAATTACATTCAGAGAGAGAACAGTTGAGTTGAGTTTGATTTAGTAATCTAGATGTGGCCACATAACAAAATTATGTCAAATGGGAAAAAACGTACTAAACAGGATTTTAATGACCTATTTGAAACAAAATTTTTGGCAGGGGAGGATGGAATTAATGGATAATAAAATGAGACTTTTAAGAAAGTATATTTTAGTAGACAACGTATTTGTTGCACTCAGAAGGTGGCTCTTTATTAAATGGTTAATTGCCCAACATAAAGTGAAGCTCTGATTTTGCATAAGGCTGATGATATTACTTAAGAAAAACCTACACTACAGTATATGCAGTGATTATCAGTAGCAATGCAGTCTTTCAAATTTTAGTATTGTCACACTGACTATCAGCCAGTTTCTTTTATGATGCACAAGAAAAGAAGAAAAGGAGAGATTGCATGGGTAATGACAAATCTACCTATGTTCCACTATATCTATGTGTTTGAAATCCATTAAAAAACCCCACAATTTTGGAACTCTACATAGAGTCTAACTTAGAGTAAAGCACGTTATTTTATTGTGAAATACTCCCTCAACACACAGGCAAAGAAACCAGGCTTATACAAATAACTTAGCAACCTTGGGAGCCCATCCATCTATTAAGCAGAAAGCAAGGAGCAGTAGGTTGAAATTGAGGGTGTAGGAAGGAAGGAAGCAGACTGATATTCTAAATGCTCTTTTGAAAGGGAGTAAAGGGAAGGATTAAATTTCTCTTCTCAAGTGACCAAACATAAGTAGCACCACTTGATAGACTTCTATTTTTAATGCATAAAGATCTGAGTTCATCCTTTGTTGTTGATAATGGATTCTCATATATGTTTCTATGTAGTAATAATATATACTATATACATGTGCATGCATGAACATATAAAATCATAACAATATTTATTTAGAATGAATCAGACAAAGGTTAGGGTTCAAAGGCACCATCCATTTCCAAATTCCTACCACGTTTTAGTGATGTTTCTGACCAGAAAATACTTGATTTGGTGATTAAACAGGTGTGAGAGTCATTGTTGCAGACTCCTGGAGGTTGTGTGAACATCAGTTGCTGTGTTTTCACTCAGACACCAAATCCAATTAAAGTCACAGCTGGGAATTTGCTTGATATATATTTTTTTTTTCCTATGCATTTGTATCTCACAAAATGCAAGTGTGCATAACAAGTGTACAAATGAGGCAGGCAAGACAGGCATGGGTAGAGCTATTGGTGTTTTGGGGGTTTTTTTCTGTTTTAACTTAAAGTGGATACTATGGGTCCAGAAATGCGTGCATATTTTAGCTGCATGACAGAGCTGTCAGTTTAATCTTTTTACAAAAGTATATCTGTGAGAACTCCCTTACATAGCTTTTTTACCACAAAATCCCTCTTTAGTTCCATCCATATTTGTGAAAACTGTTCTAATTTTTATGTTCAGAAGACTGAAGTCATTTAGGAGTTAAGAGCTAAGCATTAACAGTTTTGTCATTATACGTTAAGAAGTCACATAGCCTTTCCTGACATTAAAATAAAATTGAATTGAAAATATTGAAAATTAAATTTGCTGCCTCCACTTCCTCACATTATTTATCACAGGCAGTTAGCAGGTAAAAATAAACCTACATGTTATGTCTAGAAATCGAAAGATGGATCTCAAAGAACTAAGTACCAAGACAGTGGAAATTATGGGTTATTGTGTGGTAATGATGGGTTATTATAAGCACAGTGTAGTACAAAAGGACTGTAGAGGCAGATTACAAAATGAAAAGACATATTCAGTCTTTCTTTCTCTCCCCAAATAACCTTTAATAAATTGGTATCATATACAGTGACCCCTAGCATAATTAACATGAATATCAGGAGTTGGCATAGATGCTTTTTTTTTTTCACAATATGAAATATCCAATTAAAACAGAAAATGCTGTAACTAAATACTTGCAGCTAAAAATTAAACAGAACAGAGGGAACTTATAAGCTGTTATGATGAAAAGTAACAGACACCGACTATGCCATGTGAGCACTGCTTAGTAATTTCTGTTCTTTGCATTTGGTTTATCTGTACATATAATACTTTCAACCATCCTTAGTCCAACTACATCTAAGAAACATTCAGTGCTCAAGTCAGAAAAGCTATAAGTGCTAGCTACAAGAATGATAATGCTTTATGTTGTCTTCAAGAAAGAGTGAATATGCCAGTTTTTGCAAAACAAAAACAGCCTAACATAGATAAAATCAAATTACAGACAAAATTACAAATCTTGATAATCTCTCACAATTTAAGATATTTGTGGATAATGAATATACTTAATATAGAAATCACTGGAAGTCAAACTAAATCCAAGTATCTCTGTCCCCAAGCCACAAAGTTTTTCATATCTCTGAGTCTTTTTGCTAGAATGAGGCAAACGAGGAGTTAATGATTATGTTACCCGTCTTGTCTGTACCTGACAGTCACTTAAGACAGTGAATCCACAGCTATTTTTCAGAAGTTAAAATTTCAATAATGCAGTCTGAAGTTAGAGGGAAAAGAACTGAGAGGTTTTATTAGATCAAACATCAGAGGAGGGCCCAAAGTTGCAAGGTGTTGGCTCCTAACTCCTGTTTATTCACTCCCACTGAATTCACTGGGAGCTAAGTTCCATGACTGTAGTTATGAGAAGTACTGAAAGAAAAACCCGCAATACTGGAGATCATGATTATTTTAAACCAATAATGCTTTGGTAGCTACTAATTCTTCTTTCCCTTTAGTTTTGCCAGGGAAGATGCTCTATGCTTTAAAGAAGTTATTTTTAGAACAAAGTGTCCTGGGTTTCACTGTCATGAGTTTTAACCCTAGTGCTCAAGGCATCCTCCATGATTTTTGGGTAAATGACTTAACTTACCATGTCTTTCCATTGAACATATAAATGGATCTAACAGAAATTTTAAAAAAATGAAAATTGAACATTGCGAGCATATGACAACTAAAATTCCAAATCTTAAATTCTATGGAAGTGGAAGCTCTAAAGGCTGAGCTTTTGTTCTGATGCAAAAATTTTTTAGGTTTATTTTGTTTGTATCATTTGGATAGGAAATATCTTCTACATTTATTCGAGAAAATATTTCTCTCTCCATTTCTTCTTTACCCCTTTCACTCACTCCCAAAACTCTGTAGCAACTGGAATGCATTTTTTTTCCAATTGGCACCACTGTTTCCTTGATTACATCAACAGCTGCTCCTGATAACATAATTTCAAATGTTATAGAAAACTTGTCATTTCAAGTCTTCATTTGAGCAAAATTCTTGCTTGCACATTCACAGCATATTTCTTGAATGTATGTAGGCTGTCTCACTACCAGACATTTAAAAGTTAACTTTCAGACAGTTACATCTAGATAAGTCACCCAAGGGATCCATTTATAGTCAATGGAGAGAAATTGGTACCTTCAAAGGGTGATTCATCTTTTCTATCTTAGGCATCTTTCTTAGGATGAAATTGTCCTCTGGAGGCCTCCATTTCATACCACTGGCTATAAAGACAGTTAAAGGTTAAAGCTGGGCAATTAACTTTTGGGTATCTAAGTGAGATGCAATGAATTGCAAACATTTTATTTTGCAGTTGTCCATAAAGATGATGCTTCATGCCACCAAAATATTCCAGGACTAAAAGAGCCATGCATGGTTTTTCACACTGTAGATACTGTTGGTAACACATTGCTCCCCAAACCACAGAAAATTGTATGAATAAATCTCCCATACAGGAAGAATTTTTGTTTTAAGCCTAATTTAAAAAAACTGTTTAGGTATAATGTGTGTGAGCATTGAAGACCTTTTGAAATATCTGCTATTTACTTTGTCAGATAATACTGGGTGTATTGAAGGACAAAGCGAAACAATAGGAAGGAAGGTGAACTGTCAGAGGGAGGAATAGAGGTTCCTGATGAAGAAAAAATAAAGTAGTTTTTGACTCACTATAGGTATATGTCATAAGTAAAACATCTTTTTGACAGTGCAGATACATGCAGGAAGAAAGCTGATATCAAAAGAAAGTTGCACCTGAAGAAAGAATGGTGAAAGGAATGGATCTGCCACAGCTTACAGTCCCAGTGGCTGTGGATGAGATGCAAAAATGGGTGGGCATAAAACAAGGTAGGGATGTGTTGCTTAGGCCAAAGCTACACACTCTTCTGTCTACTGCATTTGATGTTCTCAGACCAGAAGAGGTGAGGAATTCTTGCTGAGCTGAAATGCTTCATGATGGAATGTATCTTGTCAAAGTACTTTTGGATTCTTTTTATCTATGTGATATGGTAAACTGGTACCATTACTGTTGTTGAAAGTGATCCTCCTCATTTTCCAGCAGAGACAGCATAGAATTCTATATTGGGATTAGAAGAGTAACTTCCAGTTTCATAATAGAGGTATAGGTTTTTTATTTTTAACAAAAAATGAAGGAGAAAAGTGGAAGTCCTTCAGAACACATTTTTTCCTTCTTCATAATGTTTCAGTGAATTCAGCATCAGGAGGTGTTTAAAGGCACATTGTATAGATGTCAGCTATTTTCCTTGTTAAAATTAAGAGAGATTCAATCTATGGTGGCTAACTTCCCTAAGAATTTTCAAAATTATATTCTAAAGATAACAGATTCATTAGCACACTTATAATTTTAATAACTTGGGCTTATAAAACTGACTGAAGGAGAAGATTGTGGGTTATCATGTTTCATCAAAGGCAGATGTTCACTTGCAATCCGTGTAGGATTCCTGCTTTACTGAAATGGTTGGCACTTTAGGTGCTGTTAGCTGTCTTATTTACTTTAAGCAACTCTATGATAGAGCCTTGCCTCCAGCTTACTCAGATAACCTCTCTGTAATCATTCCAAGTGGCGCGACCCTGCTTCCATCTCCTATGTATTTCCTGCTTACACTTGAGTAATGAGAGGAGTTCCTTGTTCATCCATGCAAGTCTCTTGCCCTCTTTGGTTTCTTGCTCATTGGGGTGCATCATTCTTGAGCCTGGAGGAAGTGATCCTTGAATATCAACCAGGTCCCTTGGGCCCCTGTTCCCACAGGATCTGTTGCCGTAGGATTCTTCCAAGATCCCTGAAGAGGCTAAAGTCATCTGTCCTGAAATCCATGGTTGCAATCTTCCTTGCTGCCTTGCTTCTTCCCTGCCCCTTGCTAAACTCCACAATCTCATGGTCATTGCAGCCAAAGCAGCCCAAACCATCACATCTCTGACAAGGCCTTCCCTGTTTGTCACTATGAGTTAACCAGCACATCATTCCTTGTGGGATCCTCCACTGCCTCTGTCAGGAAGCTGCCATCAATTTACAGGAGCTTCCTGGACTGTTTGTGCCTCATTGTGCTACTTCTCCAGTAGATATCAGGGTAGTTACATTCCCTCCCAAGAGTCTGTGCCTGTGCTTTGAAGGCTGCTTCAAGCTGCCTGTAGAGTGCTTCCATTTTTAACTTACTTTTTGTAGCATCAGTATCTGCTGTAATTATTCTAACTGGAAATCAATTATGACAATGAGTCATTAAATGCAATTACTATTTTACAAAGTCCCTTGCTAAACTTATTTTGACATTTTAAATAGGAAACTATTTGTTTACTATTAGCTGTTTAGGAGGGGTATTTTGGCATTTAACTTTTGCCTTTATTTTCTAAAGAGCTTACTTTTCAAAACTAAAGTAGTTGAGTCTTTTGATGATCCTCCATTGAAATCACCCTTCATTTGAAACTTGTTTACTGAACTATGAGAATTTTTTTTAATACTAAATAGTAGCAATAAACATAATGCAATTGTGAGAATAATTTGGTTACTCTAATTTCTCTGCCTTCGCAGCTTAAATTGCTTTGTTTCCAATAAAATCGAAGATTTAGACTCATTTCAGCATTTTTACACTCATCAGCAAAGGTTTGTGGCTTTCTCTTGTATCTCATAATTTTGACCCTCAGAATGCCTCGCAGTGAACTATCAAAGAAAGACATCCATTCCTTTCTGCAGAAGCAGAATACCTCACATTCCCTTTGTAGCTGTTTCCAAGAGAGTGAGTAGTTTGAAATTTTTTGGCCAAGTTACAATGAAGTGCCATAAGAGTGTTGACAGATGCAGCTTCATGTGCCAGCATCTGGCTCTGATTCACAGTGGGATGATACAAACTGGGAATAATGGGTAGTTGTTTTGCCTCTGTGGGATGGTGTCAGGATTGTGCTGATAACATCCCCTTTGAGAGATCAATGTCATTTCAGAGTTTGACAAAATAGACAGGTTTTGGGGTGGGAGGGGGCAGTCATAGACAAGAGTCTTGTTAAAATGGGATAAGTGGATATCTTGTCATGGTTTCTTGAATAGAAGTTTAAAGAAGCAATATTTAACTCTAAATGACAGATAATGTTTATTTTAAGAATTGCACATTAATATATTAGTTAGAAAACTTTTTAATAACTCAAACTTAATTTTCGGTTTCTCATACATGTATTTAAAATTACTACTCATTAATTCTTTTCTTTCAAACTCATTCAAAACTCTCCCAGGATATTACTAGAGAAATAAATGGTTCTTTCATTCAATCCTCACCATTTATGCCATCCGCAGAAAGAAATGGGTTGGCAAGGCTTTAATTATGTGAACAGATTTTTTTTTGATAAACTGATGGACAGTTAACTGCCATCTCTGAATAAAAATCCAGATGAGTCTTTTCAAATTTTGGGGTACAATATTTCCCTCAGCGGGCAGTAAAAAAGTAAAAAGTTTAAAAAGTAAAACTAGAAACATCTCACTGCCTCCCATATTTCGCTTTAGTATTTCTCTCGAACAAATATCTGGCTTGCTTGTTTTCTACCACTGGGGTCAGGGCTATTGAGTAGCTTGCACCAGAAAGCATCTCTCCATGGAAAAAAAAAAAAAATATTCCTTTAGCACTTACTCTCAAATGTGAAAGACCATAACTGAGTTGAAAGTTTTTCATGCTGAATTTCTCCAAACAGCAAGCTAATAATATTATTTCTTATTTTTTATGACTGATTTTTATTTCTTTTTCTACTTGCACTTCACTAAATATATCCCCAGGGAAACTATATCAAAGTTGTCTCCATGTAAATGTAATGTAACAAGTTGAAATGTTACTCCCTGTCATTGAGATATCCATAACACATCCTAGTCTAATCAAGTAGGAGTGACACTTAAAAATAGTTCAAGAGCCTAAAGCGTTTTGCCATCTGAACAGTGGAGGGCAAGTATTTAGTTCCAGTGCTACAGCCCACCCACAGCAAATACAGGAATTTTTACTTTCTAAAGTAGTCTTTATCGTTCTAGGTTTTTTTGGTTTTTTTCACAGTAATATTGTCCATGATCTTTCAATATTGATGTACCTTTATACCAGTATCTCCATATTTTGAGGATATTAAATGGCAAGTATCATAGTGATAGTCTTGAACTCCTCTTGTCATATTGTGTAATAACAGTAGTCTCTCCTCTTTGACAGAATATTTCTTGGCAATGAGGAAGAGGTAAGCCTTGGAAGAATATTGTAGACATGATGGATTTTCAGTCTACACTTCCCAGGACCAAGCAGTCTGTAAGATTCCCCTTGGATACTCATCACAATTTGCCTTAATTTCTTGACTTTTCATGTTTGCTGGAGGGGGCTGGGGTGGTTTGAGGTGCGGGGGGGAGGGGGTGTTTATGAGCATATGTGCAAAAGTTGAGGCTTCAATGATTATTTTAATGAGAAGGTGAGATGACTCTTTTACCCTATGGGATACTCTCTTGCAGTGTACACATGCCAGAAATCCTGGTGAATTTCTCCAAGTCATATATGTTTTTCAACAGTATAAGATAAGTAAAATTGTCTACAACACATTGGCTTTCATATTGGCTTTGGGACTGGCTTTGAGACCCTGGAATGGTAATACATAATAAATATAAGGGTACATTGATGAAAGGAACTGATATGGCCACATTCCTTTGCAGTCTAGCTGTTATTGGAAACAGCTATGTAGTGGTACAATCTCCATAGGGCAAACATGTTCTTCAGTGCTAAGGTTTTAGAAAGGTCCAAATTGTGAATAATACCACATCTGTGTTCCCACTGTCTTTGTTGTGAATCAAGCAACTGTAAAGATCATCCAGTAGTGAGTCGGATGTACTGTGAAATGCAAGTGGTTTAACCAAAACCAGAACAGAGTAAAGGTATGCATGCAAAATAAACCTCTAAGTGATTAAAAAGAAAACAAAATCACATCACATCACAGGTAGATAACATGCCCGTGAGGAAAAAAAGTGCATTTCAGGACTACATACCCAAGACATGCTTACCACTCTTAATTCAGCATGCACAACAACATGCTGAGATGCCATGCAGAAAGACAGACATGCAAGAATCCAGTTTCAGTGTTTGCAAAACAAAACAGGCATTTCATCAGAACAGCTCCTTGATCTGCCAGACTAACGCCAGACTGGCAAGCATTGCAGGAAAAGCAGGGGAAGAGTAGGAAACAGGTTTATGACACAGGGGGAAGAAAATAGAGTCGATCCAGTTAACTTAAAGTATCATGTGCTCCATGCTAAAAGAGTGACCAATTAATCCTGAAATCCCTCCACGTGGGTGAGAATTTCAAACTCTCTAACATAAAAAAATAGTTATGAAAACAAGTTTTAAAATTTCCACTAAAATAGAACCCTTTCTCCTACCAATAAAAAATAAACTATGAATAAGAACATTAGAAATACTACTGAGAAAAAAAATATAGGAATATCAAACAAATTATCAAATACATGGAATAGACTATATCCATTAAACTATATGTCAGTGACCTTCTGCATCAAAAATGCTATCTTGGACTTAAGAAATGCCAGTAGAAAAATAAAGGTACCAGTCAGAGCTAGCGTTCTTAAATAATCAAGCTTTCCATCTAAGGTTTTAATCTTTATAAGGAAAACTTGGAAAACTAATCTTGAAAGAAATGCATATTAATTCTTTCTTTACAGGCAGACAAAAGGGGTACAAAGCAGTTTGGGCAGAGAGATTTGTAAATGATGCTGAGGCAGCACTGCCTCGGCTGGGCAACTGTAGTCCAGGGACAAATAGGACCAGAAAATCTATGAAAGGTGGTTCAGCAGTTCCTCTGAGAAATTGTCACTTATCATGAGCATTTTAGACAGAAGGTAAAAAAAAATATTTTTAAGGCCAATTTCTCAGAGATAAAATCAGAAAGCAGTTTTTTATACTGTGTGCAGTAGGCTTCAAGTGGTCTACTGCTAAATGTATCACTAGAATCCAGCTGGTCACTCTTGCAGTCACGATATTCAAGGGAAGGAATTCTGGATTAGAAAAAAATCAGTTTATGGCTAAAACTCACTATTATCATTGTAAAGTGCTGAGAACCTCAAATCGTCTCTTTCATAAAAATTAAAATATTAGGCTTAGTATTTATTTGATATTGATACAATTATTGTGGATTAAAGCAGGGCATCCATGAAATTTGTCAGTATCAAGGACAAATACTACCAGTGAAACGAGAAAACCAGCTAATGCTGCATGAAGCATCTTGGCAAAAATTCTTCCTTATATGTCTTCCTTGAATTCCCTGTGTACATTTCATTCATTTTTTATAGCTAAGACTGCATTGTCATGATGAAACTTTGAGCAGGTGAAGAATATTTCAGCTTCATTTGTTAAAATCAACATAAGAGCATTAACTGACCTCCAACATATTGATGTGACTGACAAAATGCATTATTTGATGTATTTTAAGAAGTGTATTTATTAATGAAACCTAAAGAACTGAGTTTTACTTTTAATGTTAATTGTTTGAGCACTCTAAAATGCCATATTAAGTGAACTCCTTTTCTATAAATTCTTGCTTAATGTTTATATAAAAATAAAAAACCCTAATCTTATAGTAATTTATATGATTTTTTATAATAGTAACACTGCAAAAGTACTTTCTAAGAAAAAATACTGAATGATATAACTAAAAATGACATTAAAAATTTTGCCTAAGGAATCAGCAATTCATGCTTGATGCAATCAATCACAGAAAATCTCAATATGTCTGTGCAAAGGAATTTTCTATGACAAAAATTTTTTCCCCTTCACAAATGGTAATGTTGAGATTGATAGAAATTATTCCTTGTTTGAAAGAACTGCAGTGTCAAGGTGACTGTACTTTAATTCCTCAGCTGATTTTCACTCAGAACTCTTTGTTTGGACAAAGTTCTTTACCATAAAATATATAGACAGATAAAAGGATAAAATATACCAGGTTGTAACTCTAATTGGATATTAGGGTTATTAAAGGATGTTTTCCCCACATTTATCTATTCAGTAAAATGAATTACAGTAATACTTCTGTTCACAAAAGGACAGTTTAAAATGAGCACTTTGCCTGAGAAAGACAGTAACAAACTAATCGATTACTGTTTGGTGGCACTCTTCTCAATGATTTCCATAAATCAAGGCTGATCATACCTGACCTCTGCTGCTCAGAAACACTGAGTAGTGTTTCTGGAGTCTGGATGTTCCAGCATTGCCTTTCACAGCTGGTGGGTTGAATAAAGCTTGTTTTCAAGGCAATGTTTTTTTTCCCCTCCCACAAAAATGCATCTGGCTTCAGAACAACAACCATCTGCAGCACCTAACTGTCAGGGCACAATGAGTGACTTGAGGTCAAAAAGCAGTCCCTTTACCGATGGAACTCCAGGTGGACTTTGGGAGATGTTAAGGAGTAGTCCTTTTCCACTTCACCTAAAAATTAGATTATTTAAGATGCTTTAAGACTTATTTCTACTTTTTGGAGCCTAAACCTGTCACCCTAGTTTTTTATTCACTTGTAAGGCCATCTGATCACCCTATGTCCATTTAATGTCTTTCAGCTCCTTCACCTGTGGTTTCTTACCACAAGTCTGTCATAGCACACTGGTATGACACAAGGCAAACACTGGAAGGGAAGAGTCATGTCTTTCATCTTCTGAAATTCAAGACACTACAGACTTCATTCTCTATTTCACTGCTCCCTTTCATGGATTTCCCAGTTTCCTTGAAACTGGAAAAGTCAAATCTGAAAAAACCCAAGATGTCCCTTCCTACAGCACATTTGCTCTGCCTCAGGAGAGGGTCAAACAGGCCAGGGAGCCTTCTGAGAAAAAAAGGGCTTTTATGCTGCTGCTTGTATATGTCAGGACAACTGTAAGAAAGATCCTGATAATCTCCATGAAAGCTTTTCTTATGTGAATTTTTGATGGTACAGTTGTGTAAATCCAGAAATGAGGTCGTTCATATTGATACAGGGTGTTATTTTTTAACTCAAACCATGACTGAGTCTCTGTAAGTTCTAACTAATCATTCTCCCCCTCTGAGCCTAAAGCAGTCCCTCTGTTTATAACTGCTTGTCTTTAGAAGTCCTAGAGGACATGCAGTATTTTACTCTCTTGATGGAACCCTCTCCCTACTGAATCCCAAGTTTGTCCATTTTCTCTCTACAAAAATCTGTGTCCTCCCTCTCCCCTTGGTGAGAGTCTTTCTTTCTCAGCCACATCCTTATGACTTCCCAGCTCTCTCTGAGCCTGGGCATGTCAAGGGAGGATGTAAGCCACAAGGCAGAGATAAGAAAAACAACAACCAGTTCAGAGGTATACCTGTGGAGATCTTGTTGAGCAAATAACTGAACAAACTAAGCTGGTAAGGTCTTGAGTGTCCTTAAATATTCTCTCCTTAACTCTTTTCATGAATATTATTGTTTTTCACTCCTAGGGTTATGTCTCTTTACAGTATGTCTAGACTTCAGCAGGAAGAGTATTTATTAAATAAGGTTCGGGGTCGACTGACTTAATATTATGAGATGATGCTCATTCATCATCAGTAGCTCTATCTTCTTTTTTTCAGTGAGGAATTAAGTGTCTGTGTTAGAACAGATTAGCATGGAGATGTGGGAAGAGAGATGATAAAGCACAGAAGTGGTGGATCAGCTAAGGTATTTTATATACTAGCAACAATAGAATTTCTATTTTTGAAGCATTTTGGAGTTAAGCCTTGCTATTTGTGGAGAAAAAAACCCAATAAGCCAAATAATAAGCTATTAACAATAAGCTCCTTCCTCTTGCGTCTCAGCCAAAAGAAGCATGGAAAATTTTAGCAATTTCTACAGCCTTCCATTGACTCTACTTTTAACATAACCTTGATTTTAATTCATGCATTGTAGACAGAAAATTAGAAGCTTTAAGAAAACAGCCATTAGCTCTTATGCTTTATTAAAACTATTTGCACACTCTTTGTTGCTCTTGTGAGACCTTTCAATAATAAAAAACCACACTTTTAATACATAAAGAAGCAAGAACTTGCAGGGAAACAGAATATTAGAACAGAGTTCAATGATAGAGGAAAGTACCTGGATAAAAATCCCCTTGTGCAAACATGTCAATCACATAGCGACAGAATGCATATTGATCTAACAGAGCAAAAAGGAAAAGAAGAGTAATGAAGAAAGTGAATTTAGAATGTCATTTGTATTTAACAGTGAAGATAAAGTTTGGCAGTGCGAAGTCATCTCAGTAGCCTTTTCATAGGTGGTCTTACTTATATATTTCTGTTTTTTTTTCCTGACCTTCAAGTGGTTCATGTGTTTAGAAAGTGACAATTTGTTGTCCAGATCTAATTCAAAACCTCTAGCCAAGAAGTGCAGAGCTTCCAGTGTCCCAGACCTACCACCTCTTTTGCTGGACCAGCTTTGCTTGGCATATATCCTAACCCCACGCACAAGTACACGGCAAACAAGCACAGTGCTGCCTGGCCACAGGTCTCATCATGACTTTTCATCATCCATGAAGATCAATTTCACAGACAGCTGATAGGAAATTTAGAGAAAGGTTTTGTATCACTGTATTTTGTTGATATTACCCATAAAATAAATATGTATATTTTGTGAATGGGAAAATAAAGAGAACTCTGTGTACTTACACTCCTATAGCAACAAGATTTTCCTCAGAATTCTACTGTTTCACTACAGAATCATTTTCCAAACACTAATCTTTAAAAATACATATTTATATATTAAATTTGTATAATGTATCTATTAAATTTGTGTGTATATATATATTTATATATATACACATACATATATATACATTTTTTAAAAATAAAGGCTTCTGAATCTAAATAAAATGCTGATTTCAGAAGTGTCGATTCTGATTTCTTCTATGCATAAGCAGAGCTGAAGAGCTTAATAAAAATTTCTAACATTAGGAATGGTGAGGAAAAGTTACCAGCTTTTACTGAGCACAAAATAACTTCAATATTGCTGTATTCTTCAGCAGGTCAGAAAAAAAATCTTGTTGCCCCAGTGGACTCTAATGGGCATTTGTTTTGACAGCTAATGTTGATGTCTAAATGCCAGGTATGGTTAGCTAAGTCAGTTCTCAGTTTTCCTTGAGTGAAGCATGTTCATCCCTGTGTCCAAGACTCATCTAGCACAGTTCCTGCACTGTAGAAGTAACATCTCTTCCTCTCTCCCCCTCCTGTGGCATCTCTGTCCTACTCACAAAGCCACTTTCTCTCCCCATTGCCAACTCAAAAATAAAATTATGCTGCCTTTGGAATAATTAAAGTTTTTAAAACAGCATTGCTGTTACATTTAAATGCAAACTGTAATTGCCAAGTATGTGACACTCGTTACATCATTGACTTTCATATATAGGTCACTGCTACATCAGTATCACTTGCTGCTGAGGCATTTGTGTGACTGCTGCTTTGTTATGTTGACTGATCCAGCAGTCCTTGGACGAAGAGCTACTGCTTTCAAGTCATTATTTCCTATGCAGATGTAGAAATTAGGAAAAGGTTTACCAACTTAACAAATATCCAAACATTTTTTCTAGTTTGATAGAAGCCTAGCCAGCTGTTTTGTGTTAGTGAGATGGCAAGGGCCATACTAGTAAGGATTGTAGAGCCTGGGGCAAAACTTTCAGCATGTACTCAGGGCTGTGGCTGTAAACATTGCCTTTAAAACCTCTAATGAATATTCATAATAATTTTTACTTTCATATTTGGGAATTCAAATTTATCATTCTGGCTGACTCCAACTTTGCATTCCTTCCTTAAGGCTACAGTATCTGCCCTAAGTCTATATGATAATTCTAAAAAAAAAACCCCAAAAACAGTGTGTGTGTGAGAAAACACATGCAGAGCTTTTTTCTTAAGCCCACCAAAAGCTACTGAAACCAGCAAAGTGTTTGCACTGACTTTGACACAGTTGCAATAGGGTCTCAGTGAGTATTTATAAATAAAGTCGAGCATTGCCAACACTTTAGCCCAGAAAGCAAATGGCAGGGCACAGCTCTTGCACAAAACCCTGCTTCTCTTAGTTCTCTTTTGCCAAAACCTGCTGCCCCTATCCTTGCTGCCTGTTGGGAAGATTTCCTGCACCATCTGGGCCATTGTACAAAAGACTGCAAGGGAATACAGAACAAAACTATGGCAGGGGACAACACACTATGGACAGTCCCAGGGCAGAGAATAAGCCTGTGCTGGTTCTGTTTGAGTTGTGATATAGACATAGCCTAAGGCCCTAGAATCACACCATTTCATTGATATTAAAATAATCTATTCTTTAAACTTAGTAGTATGGACCAGAAATAAACCAGACTGTGTTGTTGATTTTGTTTATCTGGTTTTTGTTGTTGTTGTGGGGGCTTTTTTCTGGGTTTATTTTGTTTTGTGGAAATGTAATTTGAATAAACTTTTAAAAAGAGGCTTAGTCTTGATTGTACCTCAGAAATAAGATTTTATATTAATTTCTCCTCATATTATATCTTTAACAACTCTACTTAAAAATTTTGATTTAAAAAAGAAATTGGAGGCAGAATGTAAAACTCTCAATAACAAAAATATAACTTTCATATGGCATAACAAGGTGCACTATAACATCCTATTTAAGTTTATAGGAATGCTACCAATCAGTAAAGATTGAAATCTAAGGAATTTTAAATGAATATGATTTTTCAAGTGCCTCTTCATGGCTAAAAATCCATTTTAATCTAAAGTCCTTTATTAAAAGAGGAATTTCACACTTTAGTTTTTACCCATAACTCTGTAATGATGACACAAATATTCATATAAGTACTAAAAGATCATGTCAAAATTTGGGACTAGATTCTTAATGATAAAAATACTCATAGATGATTTTGTCATTGGGCTTAATGTGATTTACCCAGGAAGATGACCTCTCTTTTTAAATTTTAATTTTAGTATGAAATGATGTAAAAACTCTTATGTCATCACTGCTGTATATTTTACAGTTTCAGATAAGCTTGCAGAACTACTCCCTTGAGCAAGCAAAGATTGCAGGATCAGGAAATCTCTGAAAAACTGCATTGATTTTAAATCTCTGAAAAACTGCATTAATTTTAAATCTCTGAAAAACTGCATTGATTATGTTCACCTTGGGTCACAGTGGGACTGAAATATAAAGAGGAATTTTTTTAGAGCATCCAGCAGGGTACCAGTGGTTTTTGGTGGGAAAAGGAAGCATGAGAGTAGGATATACAGATTCCACTAGATGTGCATAGCCCTGTCTCCAGTTATAAAGATAGTTGAAGAGGCTCCTTCCTTCCTCCACTCCATCTGCTTATTCTCATTTTCACCTGCTGGGATTCCATGCACAGTCACTGGGTCACACTCTAAAACAGACTTGCAAAATGATCTGTAAATATTTGATGTCAAGATGGATCATTTTGCTAATATTTATCAGCTAAAGTTGTTGGGAATCCCACAAAAAAAAAAAAAAAAAAAAAAAAACCAACAAAAAAACCCCAAAAAAACCCCCAAAAACCCAACAAACAAAAAACCACCACTATTCTATTGGTCTCTGTAATCTTTGATCCCTACCTAAAATATTTTGTTGTTATCTGCACAGCACTTCTTTTTGAGAGCTTTATCCTGAACAGTATGGAGCAGACCCCACTGTGCACTGAAACTCTTCCAGAGCAAACAAAAAACTGAAAGAGATTTTCACCTCCCAAGTGAACTGAACAATTTGCTGAACTTTTTCCTTGGTCACAGCAATCAGTGTGATAGATGCTGCTTTGATTCCATGCCTCAAAGGTCCCAATATTTCAAGTGAAGGACAAAATTAACTGGAATACAAATAAATGTTAAAAAATACTAGTTCAGCAAACTATGTATGTCAGAAAGTGGGCTATGTCTCAAACTCTCTCAGTTTTCTAGAAAAGTATAATTTAGGCAACTCCTAAGGGGTCCAGAGCAATGGTTATGAAATTCTGAGAGAATCTGATCAGGCAGACTCAGATATCCAGGCAGGGACAGCTTCTTTGATGTTCAGGCACAGCAATTTATCTGTGGTTAACAGCTGAAAGGATCAGATAGGTGCTCTATGCATCACTGAGCTGCCTCTTTCAATGTCAGAATAATCCCGTGGCTGCAGTGTGGCACTTCATACAGAAAGCCAGGTCCTGCTGCCTTCATTCATACAAAATTGTGCCATGGAAATGCTACAGGGAAATCGGGGAAGCAGTCTGTGCAACCTGGGAGTAGAAGAATGCAGGCTTACTCTGACAAAGTGGAGCACATAGTTAACACCTTGTTAACTATATGGTGTTGATCCATGTTGATTCTTTGTTTCATCACTTAATTTCTTCCTTACGCTAGAGCAACAGCATTTCTATCCTTTTTGGAAGAAATTTGGAAGCTGTTCACATTAAGTTATATGAGGCTGGTATGTCACTATGTTGCACAACACCTGACAACCTGACTGCCTCGTACAATATGATGTTAGAAAAATTATAACATACCTTTTACACTGTTGCTCCTTTCATTATGGTTACAGAGGGCATAGGCAGATGTAGAAACAAACCTAAATTCCCAATAGGTTATTGGACAGTCTGAATTTTCAAAAATAACTCTACTTGCAATCTACTCCGTTAGATGCTACTGAGCAAATCCACAAAGACTCAGATCTATCTGAAGAGAAATTGGTCCTTGGTAAAGAAGGATTTAAATGAAAATGAAACTTTAGCCATGAAAACCTCCTAGAACCTTCTGATTATATACATTAAACTTATTTTATTTTCTGTAATCATGTCCTAGCAGTGTGAGGTTCATGTGGAATTTATTTGTACTGTGCTTTTTTTTTTCATGGATGCAATTTGGTCCTTGAAAGATCTAACTCCATTCTCTCTCTTTCTTCCCTACTACCTTTTTAGGATCTTCATCTGTTTCCTCCTCATTTTGTTTACCTTTCTTGTCCGATTTAGTTACAGTCTGAAGAGCTTTCTCCTCCTTAACTTTTGTTTTGGCCTTTATTAGCCCAGTTTCTGTTGTTTTCGTCTCTGCTTGCTTGACCTTCTCTGCCGTCTTTGCTTCTCCTTTTCCATCCTTCACTTCCTTTTTGACTTTTGCTTCCACTTTAGTGCCCTTTACTTTCTTCTCCTCTGCAGACAATAAAGAAAAAGATTTCAGTATCACTCTCTGCCCCCAACATAACATTCAGTGCCACTTACTTTATATTGTGCTATTAATAATGAGCATTTCTTCAATATTAACAGCTTGGTAAGACCTGATGAAAACTATAATCCCCTCAAACCAGGCAGAATTAAACAGAAATATGAGATCCAAAGAAGCTTTATTTCAGTGCTACACCATGAACTTGGCTGATGCTAAATGTGATAAAATATGCCAAATAATATTAAGTGTTTCTAACAAGATCATTTTTATGGTATAAACTAGGGAGAAAGATATTGGTCATTAAGCAAACAAATATGGGAGGTTTATATGTGCAAGTTTAGACTTCAGAGTTAAACTCTGTTGTAAGCTGGAAAAATAGTGTGTGGTTATTTTTAAGGGTTGCTTTCATGAATTGATTCCAGGTCTCAGTCCAAGAAGTTTTGAGTTTTTGAGTCTGACTCTATACCAGTTCTCAGGGCTGAGAGTGTCTGAGACCAATTCATGAGATGCCCTTCAGCAGAGTGAGGAGGCTTCCAAGGAGAATTACCATTGATACTGTAAGTATCAGTAGCTGAAGCTACACAGAGCTTGGTGAGACCCAAAGCATTCTTTCTGCTTTTGTGTGTCAGCAACTTTTTCTCACCTGAGACATGCATGCTCCCAGTATGTGTGTTTCTAGTTCACCCCAGTGGAAAATCCAATAGTATTAGTATAAACTACCACTGGATATGTTTTAAATTAACCTGTTTAGTGCAAAGTTCATAAACCTGTTTTCTTCATAGTTCTAAATGTCTCCATCCTTGAGGCAAAACTTGTATGCTACCAAATTTATGCTTTCTGTTAGGCTCTAGACCTCCATTTCTGTTAAAATCACTGAGATAACTAAATTGATTTTATCAATATGTAAAGTGGAATATCTAAGTATTGCAAACCAGAATTCAGATATTTATATAAGAATGTTACTACTCCCAGACAAAACCAGGTATTGCTGGATAATGGAGAATTAATTTCCTCAACTAGTTATAGTGAAAATGTATATCAGAGCACTCACAGGTAGGCTTACTTGTTTTTCAGTGAAATGGTGGCTCATACTTTTATTCTCAATTTGAAATTGCAACAGATTTTGAAAGGGATCAATCATAGAATTAAACCCTGGATGTTCTACAAACATTTTAATTCTGATTATATATTAATTTCATTTTAGTTTCATGTAGCTGATTTCTCACACATATTTACAATCTCTGCTTGAATAAAATAAAGTTTATGCATTTCAATGTCAACTCAGCTTAAAAACCTGTAGTATAGATAAATAAATACCTTTGGGAGGAGGTTTCTTTTCGGTTTTTTCATGTCTTTCAGGTGCATCTTTTTGAGTTACTAGAAATGAGAACAACTGTGTATTAGGGAAAAATCTCACAAAGAACAAGAAAATATTGCCAAAACACATCATCACTGGAAATTTCACATTTCCTTACAATTCCTGTTTTCCAGTTTTTGAAATTGTTTTCAGATTCATATAGTGGGGTAAAGAACTTAAAAATATCTGTTGAGGCTCCTTTACAAGAAGAAAAGAGAGTCACACAGATCTGAAGCTTCCTAGGGAATGTTTTTACTACATAGTCCAGATGAAACAAACTTGCTCATGTCAGGTGCTGAGCAGACATGGAATTGGCCTTGTGTTATAGCCAACAGGAACCCATGTGGCTGTATTTGTCCTACACAAAGGTGTTTTTCTTAGCTTGGGCTCATTGTCAACAAACACAGCCATAAGTCTGGTGTTCACTTCAGAGCCCAGCTTGAGTGAGTTCATGTCTGCATAAGATACACTATGTAAACATGCACACACACACACACACACACACATGACTGTGTTCCAGAAAGGCTGCTAAAATTTTATGCAGACCTCTATCTTTGCCCTCCTGGTCACCATCCAGACACAATACCAGAACAAGCCAGCCTTGAGAGTTAATTACACTTCTTTCAACTGATAACTACATAATAACCATCCTCTCTAACTGAATTCCATCCTAGAACTCCAGCCTGTACAAGACATGATTGATATTTAGACTTGGTTTTATTTTTTTTAAGATGTTTTTAGGTGATGTGTTTAAAAACCACTCATATCACTGAGGCTTTCTGGAGCCTTTACCAGAGTCTCAAGAATTACCTTGAGTCTTTGTAATGAGCATAAAGAAAACCTGCTGACTGTGTGGGAAGTAGCCACACAGCTCTCAGTATGCCCATTCCCCAGAGCTGGCCAGAACCTGAACATTTTCATTTCCTAGGGACTGCAAGTGGTTTGAAGCAGCCCCTCAGCACTGCTGGTAGCTAATCCAGTTTAGAGCAGATCCCTGAGAAAAGGGAGGTGGGCCTGGCAATGGAAAACTCAGCAACACAGTGCTGGCAGAAATGCACCCTTGGACATGCTGAGGAAAACTGACCCCATGCCCTGATGCCATAGGGGCTCATGGCAGGGAAACTATCCAAGAGAGGGCAGCATGGCTATTTCACTCTGCAGCCACAAAGATCTACAGCTACAGTGTCCAAATCCTTCATAAAATTTTCCAGCCAGTGACTGGAGTCATGGCTGCTATTAAACACATTAAGGCTCTGAGTGATTATTTGGTTAGCTAGCAGAAGATAAATGGGTAAAGAGGCTGGCTGCTTATTAGGACTATCTCAGTGATTCTTGGAAGTTATTTGCTTTCCAAATCAACACAGACACTATGGGCATTTATTTTCTCTGGCTTACTTTAGCATGATTTCATTTTATGAAAAAAAATCCCACACTTTCAAGTCATACACTGAAAGTAGAAAAAAATGAACAATATCCCTGTAAAAGAGAGACTGGACGATGGCTACCCTTCAAAGTTTTTTTAAGGCTTTAAGTCTTCATTCTGCTTTCTTTCTTTCTTTCTTCACTTTTAATTTCTGTTTCACATTTCTCCTTAGACTATGATCAATTAAAAAAAAGATTGATTTGTACATTTGTACCTATATTGTCTGAACATATTCAAATTAAACCTAGTTAATTCATGCATCTCAACATCACGGGATTAATCTCAATGCCATAAAAAACTGATATGAATTTGGTTATATACTATTTCTTCAAGAGTCAACTAAGTAAAATAAAAAGAGACAAAGACTGAAAATTAACTTCATTATAGAAATATCTGCCACAGAGAAATATCTAGCCTCAGAGAAAAACATTCAAATGCCAAGCAATAATAAATGTTAGTCTTTAAAAAATGGCATAATAGGGCAAGGTGATTGGATTTTTAAATTTCCCTGCCCAAACCATAGCCAAAGATGGAATTATCAGTCAAAAGAATAGTGAAAATTACCCCTCACACACCCATGATATTGCTTCATAATATATATGATAATTATTAGATGTGTAAATCTTAACCAAAGCCACTGCTGCCATAGAAGACAATGCAAATCATATACTGAAATTAAACTGTTATTGAAAAAAATAAAGGCAAGAAAATGAAATTCTATTTTTGGATATGATGGAAGACCCAGATTGAGAGATAGTAAATACTCTTGCGTTAGTCTGCATCCAGTTGAAAACTAATACACAAGAGAAAAACTTCTTTGGAGGCAAATTACTGAATCTCTTTGTGGAGAAAAAAGGCATCAGGGAATGCAAAGAAAATAGTCATAGGTTTCGTTCTTTAGCTGTGTAAGGATGATTTGTAATAAACTCTGTGCATCAAAACAGGAGAGTAAAGCAAAAAGAAATATGCTGAGCAAGACTTCACTCGGGCTGATCAAGACCTGCTTAAGCAAAAGAGACAACACCCAAAAAGTGTTCAACATGAACTAGAAGAGCTTTGCACTTTAAATACTTATCTCCACACTCTCCCAAGATTTCAAACACTTAAATTGTACAACTTTTAATAATGATCATCAATACCTTTAGACGGTGCTTTCTTTTCTTGTTTTTCTGGTTTTTCAGATTTCTCTTTGTGAACAGCTAGAAATAAAACCAATAATCTCAATGGTCATTAAAAAAAAAGTTGCATTTGAATGAGAAAAAGGGTCAAGAAACACACTGGCACCATGGCCATGCATGCAAAGAATGAGAAAGATTGATTCAGCTGCTGCTGTTTGTTGTTGATGCCAAAACTTGGAACTGGAACTTTCAAAATCTCATCTGCCATCACTGAGGTCTTTGCCATTGGCTGGAGGAGCAGCAGCCTTTCTAGCTCCAGTAATCCCATGAAAGAAGATAGTCAAGAAGAGTCATACTTATTTATATTTTTTTTTCTTTTTAAATATATTTATATCCTGTATTTTATTGATTTATTTTGGTTTATTGTTATTTTTTAGCTTTCTTGTTTATTACTTTGGATAGTTTCTGAAGAATTTCTGAACTCCACAGAGCAACTAACAGTTTTTCCAGCTATGAATGATTAAGCACTATAATTAATTACAAATCTAATTGCAGTGACATTATAACTAATGTTCTTTGGGGCTTTTTGTTTGCTTTTAATTTCCACCTTACAAATTGAAATTAACAGCTCTGTAGTTCCTAGATTTCTGGCTCAGGTTTCAGAATACACCCGAGTTATGAGGTAGTCACTGAGTAGTGGGTAATCTGAAATATTCTCCTGTGTGGGCTCTGATTTGCTAATTTTTTGGGATCAATGTGTGCACAGTAACTTGTCCATGGATGTGCAGAACTGATATATGCATGGGCTGATGTGCCCTGAGGTGACCTACAGGGATCATGTGTGTGAAAACACAGAGTTCCCTATTTGAGTATGAGATTATCCTAGGAACACAGAAATATATGCATGAGCATTGAGCTGGTGTTTAAAAAGAAAGTAAGTACTGGGGAAGATAAAACAGTGCTAGATATCTATTTACTGCAAGTAACTACTGAAAGAACTTGTCCTGGCATATTCAGTGGCCCTATGCAGTACTTTATTTAAAATGCATTTTTTTTCACACATGGCCTTCCTGATTACCTCTGTGAAAGGGCTGTCAGGTGCCTTTTTCTTGGGTGACCATAGTCTCTTAGCAACCATTCTTATTGCAAGTGTTGGAAATACCCAGTGATTATCATAAGATTACACTAATCCAGAGTACAAAATATATTATCTTCCTTCCCCAGGAAAAAAACAAGCAAACAAAAAACATGCAGGAGGAATATTAAATGCTACTTATTGTGTAAGACTGCAAATTTGTTATGATTTCATTATTTTTATTCATAATATTTCATAACTCTTTTTTTCTGCAATCGAAGGGATACATAAATGGAAATTGAGTAGAGAATAAGCTTTAGGGTACCTCCTTATGTAAAATAAATTCTGACATTAAATAATTACCTGCATGCCTTTCCTTTTTTTCAGGTTTTTCTAGTCTTTCCAGTTTGTCTTTACTTGTCACTAAGAAAGAAAAAAAGTGTTATACATATACCCAAATAGAAAAAGAAAAGTGGGAAAAATTAAGATTTTTAAACAATTTCACAAAAGATGCCTTGGGATACTAAGTGGCAGAGTGTGTTACTGCTGAGCTGCCCCGTGCATATTTTTACAGTGTACATCATTCTACAGGGTGTGAGCAGCCAGCTCTGGCTAACGAGTTACTGCCATGGTAACATGCCTCAGCTGTTTGCTGCATATCATCTCTTGCAATTGTCTGTCAATTCCAGAAGAATTCCAGAAAATTGTTGGTTACTGAGGCACAGCTCACAGCAAATGCTACTGCCTGTGGTAGGGAGAGGGCTGCACCTTGGCCACCGCATACTCAGACAGACAGGTTGTAAAAACCCCGGAATCAATCTCGGAGCAGGAGAGAATCGCATGTGCAAATGATACATCTGTGACTTGCCAGCTGGCTTGAAATGGATAACCAGTAAGGGATATGGATGGTTAGTAATGGACACAGACATGGACATAGCTGAGATCAGTCCCTGGCAATGATGATCCCAGAACCATAATTAGATACCCAGTATGTGCAAAGCAAAACTAACATTATGACAGTGGGAACTGCATTATGCTATCCAGTCTTTCACAGAACAATTTCCACTCACTTTTCTTAGGATTTTACAATTACACTGTAATGTTCCAGAAAATGAAAAATAAATGAGTGGGTTTTAGAGCACTTCTGAAAGAACAGCTGTGAGAATGCAAGCCTAGCTTAAGTCTAACTCCTGTGGAGATTTCATCCAAGTTTAGTAAAACTCCTTTTGTCTAACATGAGGAGATAAAAAACTTTTTTTACCCTACCATGAATTCCATATGTAACTGGATGTAAAAAAGAGTGGTAGGCAATATTCAGGCTTCCACATTTTTAAGCAATATAGTGATGAAATACTTGAGAATATGGCTGACATCTCTGACTGAGACACTGCTAAGTGACTGAGACACTTACAATTACTCTCTGTTAAATAACTTCCTTAAACTTCATCCCAGAAGTTGATTATAGATTAGAATAGGATGCTATTTATACACTCCATTATCTCAATCTTGAAAAGGCAATGTATATAATGTAGAAAATAGGCAGCAAAAATACAGGGATGCAGTCTCTAGGGTCTCCCAGTCACAATGTAATGAAATGGACCTTAGAAAGACACACATTCATAGTCTTAGTTTTTAAATTTAATGTACAGTCTGAAAGTAATGTTTATTAGCACTGTGAATACAGAGAATCTCTATACACAGTAGTGTTTCTATAGCAGTTGTCACAATAGTTCACTACATAAAACAAATAGTTCACTTCAAGAAAAAATACCACTAGGTAGACAGAATATTAATAAGGTTTATGGCATGCAAAGGCAGTATAATTGTGATTTTCTTTCACTGGCTATCTGAGTTTGGCTGGAATAATCTTTTTCTTGTTCTAAGAAACTTAATAAAACATTAAATATTGTTCTCCTATGAAATCAAGTTGAAGAATTCCACAGGTTTTCCACATTATAACAGAAGTCTTAAAGATAAATTCATGTTTTAATATGGACATTATTGCTTTTGCTTTGTAATTTTTCTAAACCCCAGAAAAATTTCCCATGTTATCACCATTCTAGTTTCTACCAATAAATATTCATTCTAAGAGACACGTCAACTTATATGCCTGCCATTAACTTCTAAAATCAGTCTTGTTAGCTCAAGGCACTTTGAATTACTTATATGAAATGGAAAAGCTCCAATCAGAGACTGTTAGAAAGGCCTTGTCAAGCACGGCTTTCAGGAAGTTCACCTTCACTTGAGTTCTTGGCCTGAATAAGTCTGCTGTGGCTGGATATTTGGTCTTCCCTTTTCTTGTTTTGGTAATTTATTATGGTCATTGGCCTGTTTGCTCTTCCAGAATATTTTTCTTCCTCCAGCGCAAGACTTCATTAACCATAGGTTAGTACAAAGGACATGTTCTCAGAAGAATTAAGTGTTTTGACAAGTAGATGCACTCCACTAAAATTTCATTTGGCTAAAATATCCTCACAAAAGGTAAAATAGACAGTGGCTATTGTAACACAGAGATAAATCTCACCCATTGTGGGTGGAGAGTAAGCATTCTCTTGATTCTGACTCCTACAACAGATCTGTAATTTTTTGTTGGCATACACCACCAGGAAATTATTAAATTCTCTCTAAAACCTCTCCCCAGTGTCTCTGAAATTAATCTGGAGGAATTTAGTTTTCCTCTTTTTTTCTTTTTTTTTTCCTTTTTTTATTTTAAGCAGATTTCCAAAGCCGAATTCTACATGGACCATTTCCAGTTTGTTATAATTTACTAATTACTTTTTGGTGGAAAATATTCTCAAGGGCAAGTAAAATACTTGGATTTATTCAAGAAGAATAAAAAGAACACCAATTTGTGCTCTAGGTACTTTTACCTAACTTATTAGTACAGTAAAGACTATCTGAATGTAATTTCAGCTATTCTGTAGAGTGATTAATTCAAATTGTTTTTAAAAACCTCATTCTCCTTCCAGCTGGCTTTCACAACACCTCCTCCATCCTTAAATATTATTGGGATCTACAAGAACAGTCTAAGAGTCAATAGATTAGACTATTTTGAATCACTTATAAAAAGGCAAGGAATATCAAAAGCTGAATACATACCCTTTGGGGGTTCCTTCCTCTCAGTTTTTTCTGGTTTTTCAGGTTTGTCTCTCTGTGTTGCTACAAATAATAAACAAATAAATAAACCCCAGCCCACAATAAATCTTTAATCTAGATGTATTAAACACACTTATTATCTCATGAAAGTGATCAAGGAAAAGCATTCATGAACCCAAATAATGGATTTTAGCTCTGAGTCACAGGTACTTGATGATGTATAGACCTTCTGAATGTCAACATTTAATTAGAGGTCCAAGAGAAATATTTTCCTTGAATAAGTCTTCAGATATCAGACCATATTTTTCTGAAAGAAGTGATTATTCAGCAACCCCAATCTAATCTGTCCTTTCTCTTTTGGTCTCATTACACAACCACCCTGACTCTTAGATTTCTGACAGAGGAAATTATTTTCAGCCCTTGACAGCATTGCTTTCTATTCTTAACAAAAAACTGACCAGCATATTGCTTTCTATGCTATTTTTTTCTTTATTTTTAGCTGTCACTTCCGTCACAGGATGGATTAACAAGAAAACATCTCTTTTAATCAGAGTGTAACCTCAGGAAGAGCAGCTGTTCAAAACACAACCGACTCCATGTCCTGCAAGAGGCAGGCAAACACGAGTCCTCATAGACTCTCTTGACCACCTAGGTCTCAGACCATGTTGTGAAGAGGTTCAATCCCACATACTAATGATTTTATTCTTAGTAAACCCATACTACTAAAAGACTGGAATTTCATAATTTCAGGGAAATATTGTTTTCTTTCCTGTACCTAGGTTTCTGGGAAAAAAGTGAAACAAATTCTGACTAGAAGACAGTGAGCTTTATAAACAAGCACATTATGCTTTTGTATCTATTAATTTCACCAGCTTTGCAGTGAATGCCATTTCACGAAACGGCAAGCACTTTTTTGTTGGCTGAGTGTTTCCACATTAAAAAGCAAGTTGTAATGATTAAGAAAAATCATTCAGAACATTCAGTAAATTCATTATGTCTTATATATGTTTGCATTATCCAAAATTCACTTTCAGTCGTAACAAATAAATTATTGTGATAGAAAACAGCCGTACAGTTGAAAAAGATTGAAGAGAGGTATTTCAAAGTCTTTAAAGAATGTGGACAGCAAATTCACACTAAAAAAACAGGCTGTGAAGAAAACAGCAGCACCAGCAATGTATTATTGAATGAATTACAGACTGCAACTCATCCAAATGCTTTAGCAGAGCTAGGAGCATACCAAGAAAAAATCATTCCCCAAACTGAGTAGTTTTGCAGAAATTGTAGCATGCTTTTACATCTAGCATTTGTATTAGCAGATGCTTGCTCTATCCTAAACGCTTTTGTCCGTTTTGGCAGGACCAACAGCAGAGTTTTGCAAAGAATGTGATGGTCAGTGTGAGTGAAACATGAGCTTCTGCACATTCAGACAAGAGCTCTTGTAATCTCTATGCCAGAAAATATGGCTGAACTATGCAGAACAGATTGATAATCAGAAAGCTTGGATTTATCCACAGGGCATCTTACTTGTGTAAGAGAGATTATTGTGGGTTTTTAAAAATTTGAAGTAGTTTTTCCATAGCATTTCCTTATTTCATGATTTGAGAAAAAAAGCACACAACAACAAGAAAACAAACCAAAGAACCCAAAAGAAATCAAAACAAAAAAAACCCATACCCACACAGCAAACCCATAAAATGAGCCTTGAAAAACACTAACTGAACTGAATGTCAGTAGACCTGAAAGTGGATAGAAAAATCTAATTTAAATTTGTTTCACATTCTCAAAATGATGTAAACAGCAAAAACACAAGGAAATACTAATATTTTTGTAGACTACAGCTTAAAACATGAAGAAGGGATAAGCTGTCCCCTTCTTGAGAAAGAAAAGTAACTTGATGTATCTGGGCAGGGAGCCTGGAATGTGGATAAGCAGAGACCAGGCTGGCATAAGCATAAGCTATTTCTCTCTTCCCAATTATAGGCTGAAGGTGATCTCTGGTTAGTTTGAGAGCCTTATCCTGTGTGCTGATATCCCCATAGCCTCAGAGGTTGCTAATCTCAGATTGTAATATTTATCATTACCTCTTATGGGCACTGTCAGAGCTATGGCTTCCCTTATTTGGGAAGGGCAGGTGCTGCCAAAAATTAAAGTGTTCATGTTTCAGGGCTGTGATCACTGGCCATTTTTGACTCTTCAGTCACAAGACCAACAAAATCCACTGAAGCTTTTGTTCTAACAAATTTAAATCTGATGATTCTTAGCATATTAACTCTCCCCCAAAATATTTTCATGTTCAACTTCATGTGTTATAAAAGTTCTGTCATAGAAAATACATCACTGTCTACAGATTGTTTCCATATTTTGTCACTTGGATATATTTTTCTTTGTCAAGGGCTTAACATATGCTCTTTCTCAAGCCCAAAATTCTAGGTGCAAGCTTTCAATTTTAGAATTAGCCAGGCTGGCCATATTGCCAAGTTTCTGTGAAAAAAATTAGAGTTGATTGGATATTATTTTCCATTAAAAAAAAGGGGGAAGAAAGAACACAAACATAAAAAAAAGTTTTTAAGACTACTTTCACCCTCTTCAGCTGAAAAATGCTGAAACTGAAACTGTTCATTCAACTTGAATTCAACCATTTTATTAGTTTTATGATACATTTTGTAGTTAAAAGATCACCTCTTTTATTGCTTTTGCTACTAGGATGCTGGTGACATCCATAAGGCAAATAGACTTAAAACCAAGTAGATTTATGGCAATGGTAGAGGCTAAATTTTTTCCACAAATTAAAAGAATTTTCTTGGACTTCCTTGCAAATACCAAAAAGTCATAAGCTCAGACTGAAGTCTTATTAACATTGGAAAAAATATAACACCCCAACTTAATTTTCACTAACCTAGATTTTGGAAATTGCTGAAACATTTTTGCATGTCTTTGAATGAAAATTCAGCCTAAGGCAAAAAGATGAACATGGGAAATCTCATCCTAAGTGACTGGAGTGTGATAAATTTATAAATAATCTAAAATAGAAGCTTATAATGGAAAATTTCAAGGTAATTTAACTATGTATTCCGAAGTTTAATATTGCTATCTACTTCACAGAAAAATAAAAATAAGAAGGGTGCATATATGTGAGAGGATTTTCCTAATTTCAATCAGCATCGCAGATTTTATTTGCATCAAATTGAAGATATACTGAAGGGGGATGTGATTTAGTTTGTCTTGGGTAGTTATCCAACAAAGACATTCCACCTTCCAAAACAGAAAGTGTGAAAAGAAGAGGTGTAGTAAGGCACTGCTTCTGTACCTAAAAGAAGCAAAAATAGTTTCCAGCTGAGTAAGTCTTAAGTCTGCTGCTTAGTACAAAGCCAGGTGATGAGTGCAGTAAGCATGAAGCAGAGATTGCTTGCTCCAGCTAACAGACTAAGTGCTTGTCTACAGAGCAGCACTCTCAGGAAAGTTAAGATAAATGAACTAATACAATGAAGTTAGAGTGCATTAGTCAGAGAGCATTAAATCTCTGCCTAGATGCTTTCTTTCAGAAGCAAAGCAACTTTAGATGTCTACAACTTAATTCTTCCTGAAGGAATGCTCAAAAAAAAAAAAGGGTTTGGTCTGGAGAGGGGCACAGGCTTCCAGGTTCAAATACATAATTTAAGGAAACTACAGCTATGTTGCCATCTGTACCATGTTCTCCAGATTAAAGTTAATGCAGGCATAGTTGTAGCTGTACCTTGAGAAATTGGGCGAGACAGATTTGTCTGTGCATGAAATATGCTTTTCGATTTATTAACTTGGTGAAATTATGTGGGTTTCTAGAACACTAAGATTTGTATGATCTAGCTCTATTTATCTATTTAGCTGTCTCAAATACTTTGTCTTTCAGCTACAGCAAATTAACCATCATTGCATTGTTCTCTTCCATACCTCACCCCAAAAGCAATGTATTAGTGAAGTGATTTTGGGAAAAGCCATACAATAAATAAACATTTTCCCATTCCTTCTCAATGCCTGTTTTAATTACAGCTATTTCCCAGAAATGCAGGGCAATTCATTTCACTGGTGAGATCAGTTTTCCATAAAAATCAGAAATTGTCATTGGACCTTCAATTAGACAGAAATTTGGTACTTACATATACTTTTATCTCGATATTTTTTTACTATTGTTCTTACTTTTTGCCAAAATAATGTGTAATTAACTCTTATTGGTAGTGATAGTAATAAAAATTATATCAGCTATTTCTTAAACAGACTCCAGAAGCAACTCTAAGCCCTCAAAATCTATCTAGAACATAATATCTAGATGCTCAGGAGAGTTTTGTACAGAAAGATAATCAACCCCTTGTGCTTCCCCTGGATGATCAAGCTCCTGGTCATGCAGTCCAGGTGCCTCTGCATTTGTGAAATTACTAATACCTCAAATACCAAATTGGAAAGACTCTAACTTGTAGCGAACTTGTTCTTATGTGTACATGTTATCATGAAATAATTTGATTTCAGGGCTCTTAAGCACGACCAATGACTTTGTGAAATTATTTCTCAGAGTATTTCTTCTTCCCAGGATTAAATTTGTTACAATAATTGAAATAGACATTATTGCTAGTAGTTTATCAAAATATTTAATTAAAAGCAAATTTGAGGGCACCAGTTTGCCCAGCTCTCAATACTGCTTGAATCTTTTAATTTCAGTCACTTCCATCTGGGATTTTTATTCATTATAACTGTTCCTCATATTTCACTTCAATCTTTCAAAAATGAAGCTTATAGATTGAACTCCCTTGTAAATTGTGGGACTTGTACTCAGAGGATTTGACTATTCAAAAAAATACAATAAAATTACTTTTAAAACTCTAGTGTTCCCACATGTTGGGCGGAAGACAGAAATGGTTTTTCCATTTCTTGCTATTAAAAATATTAATTTTACTTCTGAATTTTTTCTGTTAAAAACAATAAAAGACTATTTGTGAATATTTCCTGAAGGTACTTCAGAAGGTAACCATAAAATTCCGTAAGGATTCATGCCTTTATCACACTGTAGACAGGGGCCAGACAGAAGTTTTCTTGTTATTGTTCCTCCTATGTACAAGACACCTTGTTAGGATAAAACATGAAAACAAATTAGAGAAAAAAAAATTGTTTTGTACTTCAGCAACTGATTGTATAACTAGAGACTGCATTATCAGGTACATAAATAATGGGATTTAACTAATGACACCTGAACACTTTTTTTTTCTGGCATCTTATAATTTCTACAGTGTTATTATTTTGTGTAAAGAAATGCACTTTTGTATAGATTAAATGGTACACAAGAGGCTGTTTTGGCCAAGATTGCAACATCATTTGTGTTTTTAGATTACTTTGCTTGAAAAGACCTTAACTGGGATCCTTGCTAATGGATCTAAGTTCATTATTGTCTGACTTGCCCACTGGTATCCTAAAAAATTCATTTTGATAAAACATGATTTATTAAGTAGTTGGGAAACCATTCTAGGCAGTTCAGATGACCCTGATTAGCACAGAACTGGAGCTGAAAAATACCATAAAAACATTTTACAGAGGTGTAAAATACTGTAATACCACACTGAGAATACATGCAGAAATAAATATAATTGCATGAGGGAGGGTGTATGTGTACACACAATATTTTTAATAAGCATCCTTCTTTCTTCTTCCTGCCACTATCAAGCTGAGCACCAGTGTGTTAGAGGGATGCTCATGAAGTTTTATGTGGCCTAGCTTTTATGGAGGAGTTCTGTTAGGCAAAAACACCCCTTCAGATATCCCAGAAAACACCTTTGTTTGTATGATCTCTGAAAACCAGTCCAAACCAGTTCCTCTGTGCATTTTCAGAAAGTGCCAGTTATAGGAGATTAAACAGTTTGAAAAAGAGAAGGTTCTTAAAATGGAACTTTTCTTATCTCTGATACACACCTGGCTCACTCTTAGCTATGACTTCCTAACTTGGATGGCACCCACTGGCCTATAAATTTACTTTTTTCCTTGCCCAACTCACTTCATGCCTTTTGCACCAGAGGAAGTTCATCAACACTCAACTTTCTTGCACTTTTACTAGAAAAAAGATTTCTGGAAAAGTTTGGGCAGGAGAATCTTATTATGAATGTGCATTTTCAATCTAGCTACACAAGCATAAAATTACTTTTTTTTTTTTTGTTAATGCTTAGGTATACATGAATTTTTGATCCTTTGCAGTCTGTGCCAGCTGATGTTTGAATGCTTCTATGATACAACAGGAATAGTTAACCAAGTTAACAAAAATTATGTAGCTAACAAAGACACTGTATGTGACACAAATATGTGTGAGCAAATAGACAAGAAAACCACTTACCCTTTGCTGGTGTTCGTTTTTCAGGTCTCTCTGTTTTCTGTTTTTGAATTTCTGAAAAAAAAATGCAACGCAGATTTGTCAATATTAAAATAATTTTCACACACAAAAACATCAGATGCATTCTCATATTAAAAAAATTATTTAAAAGTTCTTAAAATATTATGGCTGCACCATGGCTTTATCACCTACATAGTCAGAGTTACATACAATATAGTTCAATTTTATAAATATACATAGAAAATATATTTGGATAAAAATCACAATATTAAGTGTCTTTAATAATTATTCTGTTTTTAATTGAGCCACACAACTACTTTTAAAAGCAAGAATAAGTTTTTCTGATCTGTAAAACCTATGCAATTACATGTGTTGGTCATGATTCAGAAAAACATTATTTGCTAAACATTTTTCGTATTTATCTTGAGTTGTTTACCAAGATTAATATTTTATGTTTTCCAAACTACCTTTGGAAGGAAAAATGTTCTTTTCACTACATTTTCTAAATCTTTTAAAGCTCACATACTGAATTGTTAAGTCCAACACACAATAAAAGGTAGACTCAATGCTCTATACAAACTGTAAAGATAAAAGTTCCCAGGTTAGGGATTGTTGTCTTGGAGAATGACTCATTTTGATCATGCTGTACACCAAAATCTGAGAACTGTCTTCCTTAGAGGAGGAAGGGGCACAGTATTTATCTGCCCTTGTTTTGCCATTCCTTTTGAACAAAATTTTTCAGCTGCAATATTGATATTAAATTGCTGCTATATACCTCCATATAAATATTTTTCCTACTGTCCTTATTGTGTCAAAACCAGGATAATATAAAAAAAGGTAAAATGCTGAATTTTTGAAAAAGCAAACCAGAATTAAATCAAATGTGTGTAGCCCTCTTTGCACACGGTTGTAGAAATTTAAAGAGCATTTATTTTAGCTCTGCAATGAAGTCATTAAAGCTATACAGAGTGCCTGGGTTATCATACTGTGCACATATTTCCTGCAGAAGGAAACCGCTCTAAAATAGTGTATGAAAAAAAACAAATGCAAATCTCACTAGACTCTATGGGAGATGACTTCTTGTATTTCGGTGTTACCTGTGGTATGCAGGGTCTAAATAACAAGAACCCTGACCCCAAAATTAATCCAACAGAGGAAAAGCTATGCATATAACATCTCAAGTCTAAGCTACTCTAATGCCTATTGAAGACAACTGAAATATTTCACTTACGACCTTAGTAATTTTCTCAGGATACATATTGCCAAAGAAATCCAGTAGGAAACAAAATTTCCCCTTCCCAGATATTTACATAAGTCCTTGAAAATAATGCAGAATGTTTTTATTGTACAGTATTTGGTATCTGAAATAATTATTGTGTGGTTTGCAAAAACATAGCTATTCTATGGCATCAGGCTATGTTGTCTTCAGATGGAGAAAATATTTTTTCACTGAGATAAAGAGTAATAAAGGTTAAAAGACATCGCTGTTAACCACTAATGTATGGAAACACAACTAAGCTAATTATATGATGTCATTAGGCTAAAAGAAGTTTTTATTCACTTCTCTCTTGCTGTTTGCAGCCTGGGTGGCAGTTCATTTATAGTTCTATAAACCTCAAAGGGTGAGAATTGGAAGAAATATACTCTACTGATTTACTGTGTTTCAGCTGAGCCTGGATTATTTTTATTTCAAATATGTGAGGATATTTTATTTCTATTGACTGAGAGAATCCTGTTGCTGGATTTTCAAACGTTTCCACCTGTTTTGCTTAAATGGCTACATGGTCTAGTTTAGGTACCATAAGTGGTAGGAATGGTGCAAGACAGTAACAGATGGAAGATTGCTCCCTAATTCTGGGCACATCTGAGCAGTTTTCCATGCCACTGCCTTCAAACACTGACTCAGGGGACTTAAAGAAAGCTGAGTCACTTCCTCTGCATTGCAACATTCAGTGGAGACATATCTTACCCAGTTCAAGAGGTCACCCTACATACTGAGATGAATGTGAATAAATCATATTCTTCAGGCAGAGTCACACAGACACATATTCCTTGCTTGCTTTAAAATGCCTCAGCTCTGCTGCATTTCTACCCTATATTATGTGTCTCACTACAGAAAACAGGCCTATTTTTCTTGAAAAAATAAGTATAAAATAAGAATAAATCCTTGTTATTTAAAAATAAAGTTTTAAAATTACTTTTGATTTAGGGAAATTACTTCTAGTTTGACTGGAAAATATGTATGGAGCAATGGATCTAGAGCTGGTTATTTAAATCAGGCTCACACTGTATCAGTAGTGAAACTTGCTTCAAACAAATATTCCAGTAAATCGCACAAAAAGATACCTTTTTAGATGGCCACACTGAGAACCTCATCTAATTTTCTGCTACAATTAGGATACCACACATTACAAAGAAAACATACTCAAATTCCTAGAAGTGAAGTACATCTTAACACACAAGTGTGTGCATATATGCATTTACACTCTTAAAGTATCTTCACAAACTTCCCATTAGAGCCTGAACCATCACAAAAAATTGCAGTCTGGATCACATCAATTCTGACACATTACATCCCAAATTTTCCCAGTACAAATAAATCTAGTCTTAATGTAAGCTCAATGAAATCAATTTACAAAACAGAAAATAACAACTATTTGTTAACTTCAAAGTATTTAAAATCAGGAAACATATTAGATTATTGGAGATTTTTTGTTGTTGTTTTATGAGAGTTCTGATACTCTCTGCTTCATCTTTTATGACAAATAGCTTTAATTTTGTAGTAATCACATCATATCTTATTGCTGAGTTGACAAAGTGGTTGTAATATCATAGAAGACTTACATGGCCAGTTTAAAGCATGTAATTCATCTCTATCAGTGCGACACATTGTTAATAAATCCTAAATATTACAAATTCATGTTTAGAAAAATGACAGAATCAAGCAGCAGCAAGGATAATCTTTGTCACCACAGCAACCATTTGGATTTTTTATGAGATGACAGGACAGTTTATTAAATTATTGTAAGGGAGTATGTATTTTAAAAGCTGTATTTCATTGTTTGTTTTCTTAAATTATTAGGCAGACATGAAAAATTATCTTTCCCCTTGTGTTGCTTGGGTTTTGAATAGATAAGTATTTCCTTAAATATGAATACTGCTTGATGATAATCTCTATAGACCTCAGGTCTTGTGCAGACATACAGAACATACAGGGTGATTATTTTAAATAGGTCCAAGAAGGAAAGCTAGGAATCTTCTCATGACCGTTTCAAGATGCTGAAAGGAGACACACTCAACTATATTGCTGTCAGGCTGATTTATCTGTGTCCTGTTGACCCAAAACAGACCTTAGCAGTCAGCTGAGGATCAGTATTGCAGGAAGCTTTACTGGAAATCTCTGCTGAGCAAGAGAGTCTGGGCAGCAGCTTCCCCACCCCCCACCCAGCTAATTTTCATTAACAGCAGTTGACAGCGTCTAGCGAGAGCAGAGCCCTGGCTGTGCACTCTAGCTCCAGGAAGATCAAGATGGGAGAAATAATTTCAGTCCCTTGAATCTCTGTGAACTAAAGGGTCAGCACTGTGCAGGTTTGCATCAGTGTGAATGAAGAGCACAGCCCCTCATGCGAGGGCATGAGGAGATTCTCCTGGCTCCTGGCTCCCTTTGTCTGCCTTTGTGTTTCTGATTTTGATTTTTTGTTATGTCCTTTTTTATGACATAGTAAAATGGATAGCATTATTCCCAGCCATTTCAATTTTATTGTGTTATAATAGCATCTATGAGCCTTAGCCTACATGAATTACTTTAGGTACCACATGGAGCTATGACATGATATAAATATCTCATCTCTGTAACACAGGAGTTCAAACTTAAGAGGGATGCATTTCTTCTCTTACTGGGAAAGCACAGCCTTGCATCTTGCTTCATTAGTGGATAAAACGGTGAGTAGCATTCTGGTATTGTTGAAATAGCACCTACACCTCACCCTCCACTGAGTTTCCATCTTACAGATTAAATATAGCTTTAAAAAAATCCCCAAAATCATATTAAAAATGTGCATGATATAAGAGACAAAGTGAGGGAAAAAAAGAGTCGCCATTTGAAACACAAGAATGCTTTGCCCAAGGTAACCCAGAAAGTCAGCAAAGGAACTGGGGATTTACCTCTGAAACTGACATTCAACATTACCCTCCATGCTTAATGCCAACCTGTTTCTACTTAAATACTGCAGTGAAGAAAGAATGTAGTTCTAATATATCTAGTGTTTTAAAGGTATAATTAAGCAGATGGAATTTTCTATGAAATGAGAATAGATTTTTTTCCCTAACATATTTTACCAGCTGGTCATCCTTTTCATCAGCTGTTACAGGTAACACAGTGATTTACACCCTCAGTGCCTTGACATTCTCTCTCTTACAAATATCTAAATGTGAAAAGGAAAATTAGTCCAACTCAGAGTCTGGTGAGCCAGAGGTTAATAATTTGCTTTTGAGTAGTTAAAATCCTTACAGCTATTGCCAGCAATTTAGTGAGGCTATATCCCTGCTAGTTTATCAGGACTAATTGGTAGCAGGTAGTTGATTATCCTGAAGAGTTGGTGGAAACAGATACTGAGGGCAAGGCTAGAGTGAGTGGTGTTAAGAGCTTTAGAAGATGGGAGACGTAATTTCTAATGTGCTTTTAGAAGTTTTCTGTGTGAAGAATTGTAGTCTGCTCTCTTGCTGTTGGTATCCTCAGGAGAAATTTGCAATTGTGCAGCTGATGTCTATTTTTAATCTAGATAGTACCAGCTGGTGAGGGTGACAGTTATCCTTGTGGGGCTAGGAGGAGAAGAGAGGAAGCTGTGCATGAGAGCAACTTCAATCTGACTACTAATACATCAAATAGCTGTGCTCTACAGGCAAAAACACCCAGAGCAAAACCAAAAATCACCGTGCAACAGGAAAAAAGTGCAGGGAAAAAAACAAAAAACCAAAAAAAAACAAAAACCAAAACAAAGCCCAAAAAAAAGAAAAAAAAAAAAAAGGCAAGCAGGAAATACTTGATTGGGGAATTAAACTGGTGTATTTTTTTATTGTGCCCATATCCAGGAACCAAAGGCAGTGTAACAGAAGGCCTTAAATACCAGCATTCAGTGTTGGAAAGTCTGAGTGACGTATATGGCTTATCCTGGTGACTTCCCTACCATCTTGCCAGTAGCACAGTCTCATCCTCAGTGTTTTTGTAGATCTTGCCCTGTTCTGGGGACTCAAAGCAACTTCAGGCTGGGGTACATCATAACTTTTCCTGAAGCCATGTGTTGTAAGAGCTTTCTTGAAAATGCATCGGGGACGAATTGCTCTTATCAATGAAAATGCTGAACAGTTCGTGTGCTCATCCACGACATGAGGAACCAGATCACAGCACCTGCTAAATATGATTTCAGAATTTTTTATCCAGCTCTTTGGGAATTACATGTTAGAGTGAGAATGAAGGTTTCTTCTTCCTTTAGGAAGGGAAGGGAAGGGAAGGGAAGGGAAGGGAAGGGAAGGGAAGGGAAGGGAAGGGAAGGGAAGGGAAGGGAAGGGAAGGGAAGTGCCATGTCAAATTCCATTTGTCTTGTTAAACTGAGTATTCTCTTCCCTTCATTTCCCTTCCCTTCCCAAATACTTTGTTGTTGTTGTTGTTGTTATTATTATTTTAATATTATTATTATTATGTTGAGTCTTGTTTTTATTATGGTAAGGTTTCCATTTGAAACAGAAAAGCCTTATCAGAAAGGTTTTTGCAGGGAGGGAGGTACTTCCAATTATCTTTGACTAATTGTCCTGTAAGCATGACTGGCATTCTTCATGAAGACCATATGCAGATTTTTACGGTGGAATTTTAATGACTGAGCTTTTGAAAGAACTGAAAGTGGAAGATATTAAAAGTTTTCAATCCTATAAATTTTAACATAAAGTTTTATTTTTAACATATATAAAGATGTTAAGGCTGTGTTTTTCCTTCCCAGACAACAGTCCTGTACATTTAGGCTCTAAAATCAAAAAAGGAATGCTATTTGTACTTTGATTAAAATCAAGAAGCAAAAGACAGACAACCTCTTTACTCAAACAAATCAGAGATAGAGCCGCATGATCAAAACCAGTGGAACATGAAATTTTCTTGACACGGTTTGCCTTATGGATGCCAGTCTGCAAGGTGTTACTGGTCCACTGGTAAATGATATTTTTCATAGCCAATATTATCAGTCTGCATTTAATTGAGTGTAATTTTCTAAAGAAGAAAATGCAGGCAAGGCTTGTAGGCCTCTTAGAGCAAAATTATATATACAACTGTACCTAAAATCTCTAATCTTGATTAGCACCAAGGAAATCTTTTTCCATACAAGTCTATTTAATTGTTGTTTGATTGGGTCTTTTGGTTTTGTCTCTTTGTTTTTGAAAGATGTTAAAAATACAATAAAAAGAGATCACAGACTGACTTCCTTGACCAAGATTTCAAAAACATGATCTCTGCAGATTCTACCTTACTGCATTAGTCTGTAAATAGTCATTCCTTGGCAAATTCAATCACATTTGGATCCAATTGATTTTATTTCAGGGGTTTGGCATGCAGAAGAGAGAAGTTTCTGTGGGTCATGAGCATGGGCTCCATTTGCTACATCCTCTCCTTGGCACAGCAGTAACTGTGAAGGGATCTGAGTTCACTCAGAAATATGCAAGCCCCCCAGTTGTGATGCTGTGCCTTTAACTGAGTTTTGGAAAAGTTGTTCATTTGCCAGGTCAGGCACAGCAGACTCAAGCCAGTGGGGATCTGCTTAACACCCTCTTCTCTCAGAGTGAGAACCTCCCCAGAGCTCCATTACTGGGGCACAAATTAAGATTTCCATAAAGATTGCATCATTATCTTCACTTAAGGTTTTCCCTGATTTAAAAGGATACCTTCAACAGCTGCAAATCTCTCTTCTAACACTTCTGTCCAGAGTCCCTACCAGCCTTGCAGCCCAAAATTCTTTCTCTTTTAAAATGTAGTTGGTAAGTTTGGATTGAAAAGTTTCAGCTCAAGCTGAAAACAAATCACTATTCTGCAAAAGGCAAAAGAACTACAATTGAACATCCCTGTACCCTTGCGGTATATTGCCTTTTTTCATCTGTGTAATATGGAAAATATTTTCTTTCTTTTACAAGATGCTAATTTATGGTGGATATGCAATTGCTGTACTGATCAATGGAAGTAAAACCAGATGAAATTGTTAAAAGAACATTAATAACAGAAATGGATGCCACAAAAATGAAAAGTGCAAAAAAACTCCATATCTGGAAAAGCACTTTAACATCTGAGAATTGAACCAATCAATGATTTCCATCTTTTAACACAGAGAGTACTTTACACAAAGGTATGCAAAATGCTTTATAGTAAAGTGTAACCTAGGGAAACAGCAAAAGCCTTTTAGTGAGATCTTTAATAGCAACTCATAACAGAGAAGTGAACATTACCATACAGCAACATAAAAGAAACTGAATTCAGAAGGCATTTTCAGTACAAATAGGTATATGCTTTAGGGATGAATGGAACTGTCTAATTATTTTTTAAGGCACATATATGACAACTACACTGGTAACACAGTTTTCAGATTGCATTTATGGTATTCTGAATTTATTGTCTCTAGCTCATTTCCAAACTGCCTGTAGCCTTGGGTTCACAAGAAGTTGTAGATGGATTACAGCCATGCAAACACTGTTTTCAGTGGGGAAAATGCTTGGAGTATGGGAAATTATAACTATATTTTTAATAGTTCTGATATACTTTTTGAGGCATTTGCACTGGTCACTCTAAGGCAGCAATAAGGACTTCTGTCCCATCCACTGAGTCAGCTGAGCTTCTGGTCTAATCCTACATTCTGTTAGACTGTTAAAAACAGTCTAACATACATGATAGATTGTAGGACTGATATTTGTTTACTTGATCACTGCACCAAAAAACTATGCAGGAAATTTTCTGGTCTGAGAACCTTTCCTTTTGGGAGCACATTGTTAGCCAGATTGATACCAGGCCTGAACAAGCCATAGATTCCCAGGCCTGAACAAGCCAGTAGATTGTGCTGAATAAATTCTGACTGGCCTAACCTTGGCGTGGAGAAGGGGTTAATAGGAGTGGGTGTCTGCCATCAGGTCTGGGGGAACTACACCTTGGCCAGAGCTGCTGAGGGTGAGTCAGTGTAACTGACAATCCCCTTAGAAGCTGACATATCTTTTAAGAGCATGATGTGTCTTCAGCATATTAATAACCAGCCTAATACTCTGGCAATGATACTCTCATTTGAGCTGAAGACAGATGGATAAGGTGCCTTGCCAAAAAGTTTATTTGTCTTTTACAAAATTTCTTGTGACCTTTAACAGAAATTTCTAGTCTGTGTTGGCTTTTTGTTGCAATTTATGATTTTTTAAATCACATTTTTCTAAGAAAAAAGTCAAAAACATATGTTTCTGTCTCACATATAGACTAACTCACAGAAAATTAAAGATCCATCTCTACTTGAAGGAAACATTTCTTTTGATTGTTGGTAAGAATAATCTTATGCCTATAATAAAACTTTTCGGTAATCCTGAGATGGATAACTGTCAAAATGGTGCTTTATTTTTTTCTCTGCTTTTTAATTGAATAGTATTTATTGAAACTAAAATTATTTTCAATTTAATAAAGACCTTTTTAGGCATGGTTCTCAATGTTGAAGTGTTTGTAGCTCTTTACTATTTTCACATCTTTATTTCCAAATTTGTGTTTTGTCAACTCCTTTCCAAACTCATAACTGAGGCCAGTAGTGCTCACAAAAACAAACAAGCAAACAAACAAAACACCCTCCACTTTCTTTTTTATAGTAATAATTTCTAGTAAAAACATACAGGCATGCAGCTCTCAAATAATAGGATGTCTCTAAAGGTGAAACTAACCCTGAAAAAATGAACAAGATTATTAGTCATAACTATTATTATTATTATAGAAAAAATGAAACTAAAAGCAAATTAAGCCCGAAAGAATTAAACCTCTCTGCCACTTGTGAAAATGCCCTATAGTTTTTGTATGTTGAGAATATGTATTGTTAAAGACTGCAAAGTCCCTCCAGCATAATCATTCTCCATGTCCATCGAAGAATACTACTTTGCCAGACAATATTAAATGTTCATTCTTTTCAATTATTGAAGATAAATATTAGTGATAAGACTTGGACTGGCAAAAGTAATTGCAATAAAAAAAAGGTGCTTGAGAAATATTTTCATATCTTCAAAGGATTCTGAAACTGATATTAATCCCATTGCCTGTGGAAGCCCATTGTCATTACTTGTACTTCTATTATCTTTGCTTTTAATTTACATCTCTAGGAAAGTGATCTTTGCTTTCTTTGGGATCATAATTATGATTAGACTTTTCCTCTTTCATGGCTAGACAATGTCCTTGCCACTCCCCTTGAATTTTTTCCAATATACAATTGTACTGTGATATCAGCAATCTCATTTTTTCAGTTACTATATTATATTATAACGTAAATTTTGTGCAAATATTTTAGCATTCAAAAAGGCTGCTAGAGTGAAGGCTTGTCCATTCACTAAAAGCAGACATGGAGATTTTTCAAAAATTCTCATTCTATTAATGAATACCACACTAACTTTGAGTTAAATCCAATAGAAGCACTTAAATATCAGGCCCAGCAACCATAGTGCACATTTCCAGAATGAAATTTGAGAGAGATTTTCCTTAAAAATGTGAAAAATGTCAATTTGTTCATATTCTGGACACAGCAGTAGTGTAGTGCACAATCTCACTAGTATTTTTTTTCTTGTTTAGAATGCTCAAATGCCAGTGTCACCTAAAGAAGGATCTTTCATAAAGCTATAGATGAAATTGCTGCTCAGAGTAGAAGGGATTTTAATGCAGAAATGGCCCTTTACAAGTAGGTAGAGAAAACTCCAAACCAAAATATTTGGTTCTAATTTTATGAATAAAACTAAAGTTTTATGAATAAAATTAAAGTTTTGACACCCAAAAATCTCCAGATTTGTATAGATGGTCTTCTTTTGGGTCCAGCCCTAACAGCAGCAACATGGAAAGAATCACCAATGCCATGTCTTGTTTTGTTTTGTTTTGTTTTGTTTTAGAAAGCTTTTCTTCTGGAAGTCTTATTTATGGACCATGTAAATGACAGCACAAATTAGTTGAGAGAAGCTGCTTGGAGAGCTCTGCACCTTGTGCTCAGGGGAGCAGATTGTGTTGATTGTGAGAGTGCTACCTGCAGGAGCTCACCTGAGCCCTCAGCTCACCTCCCAGGGCTCTGCCTTCTGCGCTCATGACCTTCAGCTCTGGGAGAGAATTTCACTGCGCCTAAGGAGAAAAGCTGTTCATGACACTACACCACAGAACTCTCAGAAAGCTTCTGTTTAGCCTTAGACCCCAGAAATTAGGCTCCTTGATGTTTATACAGTTTTAAGAGGAGTCTGCAGAGAGACAGGAATAACTCTGAGGGGCTGAGAGGTGTCGGTCACTGAGGAGACACGTGCAGTACTCTGCACTGGCATTTGCAAGGGACACATGGCTTCAGGCCACATATGTTGTATTTCTGTAGCTCAGTAAAAGAGGTGACAAAATCAAGTACAAACAAGGCCAGATCCTGGCTGCCAGGATGAAATGGAGACCTCCAGTCACCTGGGGATGGTAAGTTATTTGAGGATGTTGCTATGTGAAAGCTTATGGCAATACTTATGACAGAAAGGGGCACTATCTTCAGCAGGCACAGTCAAGAGAAAGTGTTGTGCAGGGACACAAGGATGAGAATGCTTGTACTCTAAAAGACAGAAGGAAAATCTTGAGCACACATTCAGGAAGTGGAAAAGCCCACTCAAAATTTGTTTTACTGTCTGGAAGGTGAAACATGTTTGAATTTGGGCCTTTTCACATCTGTGTGGCTGCATTATCCTGTAAGGTACCAGATCAGGAGAAATCACCAGGTTCTTGTCCATTTCCTTTATACCAAAGATAGAAGACCCTCTCAGGATTCATGTCCAGTGCCAGAAGCTTTGAACAGTGAGGAAAACATTCCCAGCTGGCAGTTAGATACTCAACTCCCTGGATGGAGCAATTTTGGGTCCAAACAACCATACAGTAACTTCCAATTTCTTACAATTTACACAGCCTTGAGCGTATTTAGATGACTTCTCCAAATTCTGTTTCTATGTCTTTCTGCCCCAGTACAATGGATAAGGCCTATATCACCGATTTCTAGAGAAGGGATTGCAGTGCTGAGCATGGTGCTGTCCATAGTGTTTTTATGGATTATGCTTTATGCTTTTAAGGATTATGCCTTCCTAGCCATGAAGTAACAGCACTTTCAGCCTGGGCCCTACACTGGCCCATGGTGAGAAGACACATTCCACCATGGACATCCTTGCCAACAATGTGCTACAGCTCTGTGCACCTTCTGTAAAATTAAAAATGCACCTGTCTCTATGGGAAAAGACACAAGGCTGAAGGTGTTACAGTTCTTACAGATGAAGTAAAAAGAGAGACTCTTTTCCTACACTGTCTGTAAGTTTTCCCAACATGAGGAGTCATCAATAGAAAGATAACTGCTCCCGGTCTTCTAGCCTTTTAATTAATTGGATTACAGATTGAGATTGACAGATTATTTCATTAAATAGAAGCCTGATCCAGTTCCATTTAACTTCAGAGAAAACTGGATTGTAATCCCAGAAGCAACTGGGGTGTTGGATTCATCAATATGGGCATTTACCCCTTGAGAAGTTGATGGATTCTGAATTCAGTTCACATAGGGCTGCTTACACATCCTACTATTCTTCAGCTTTGCTAAATATGGAGAAAAAACATGCCCTAGTTTTGAAAAGATTTACATTCTATCATCAGTAATTCCAACCTTCTAATACATTTGCATTTTGATTTAATAGGAGTTGAATATAAGTTTTATGTTTCAGCAAAACAATTTCAATATCCATAAAGATTATAATATAAATCCTACTTCCTTCACTTGTCTGCTTTAAAAATTCAATGATAACTAAGTAATTTTTTCAGAAGACTAGGATGCAGTCCTTTAGGGGCCTGTGTTGGCTTCAGGTAAAATGCTTGACAGTACCTCATCATTATTTCTCACTAAATATATTTTCCATATTATTATTCCTGAACTTTATTTCTCTACAGACATACATATAACTCCTTTGCATTAAGAGAAGTCCCACAAGCATGGCAAGGACATAAATAACATTTCTGTAATTCTATTTTTATATTTTTTTTTCAGATTTTCTGTAATAATTAAATAATAAAGAGTAATGAAATAGTAAGTTAATAATGAAATAGTAAAGAATTCTTACAAATTCTTACAACAAACAGCTCAGTAAACATTATTATTTGTGTTTTACATTAAAGAGGTTTGCTAGAGCACCACTGAAAAGGCTAGTAGACTGCCATGTAACTATTGTCAGAATTTATATCACAGATATACAATTAATTCTTAAAAAGATTACTAAATATTTTCCCTCTACTATCAAGCAACTGACCAACCTTTTTTCAGGGAAGGTTCCACTTCACCTAAACCAAGAGAAAAAAACAGGTATCAGAGAAAAGATTAAAAAAAACCACAAACCGACAAAACCCAAACCAAACCAAAGCAAAAACAACTCACAAAACAAAACAAAACCAAAAAACAGCACCTTCTTTCATGTCGGCTCATTTTATTTCAAAAAATATTTTTTCTTCTTTATATGCTAAATAACAAGCATCAATTCTGAGATTTTGGATTTTTCATTAAAAATCTAAATTGCCATAGAGTTTTGGGTAGATAAATTCAAGGTGCAGTAGTAACTAAGGAAATATCCAAATCTCTATTCATGCTTCTGAATATTAACTTGTGACTACAATTAAAAATTTACTTTACTTTATGCATGTTTCCACATTTTAAGGAAAGGCTCACTGGCTCTTTTTAAATTCCAAATAAAGTGTATATGAAATTAAACAAGATTGTAAATCTAGAAATGGCCAAGGCAAAAAAGAATCCATTTCAGTGTAACTATAAGCCTTTGATTGCTGCACTATGTTACTGCACCTCCATGTAGGACATGGAATTGGAAGGAGTGATCCCGAATGACTGGCCTGGGTGCAGCCTCAGCTGCACTGACTACAGCACAGAGTGGGCAGGGTGCTGAAAGCACTTAATTTTTATGATATAGTGCAGTAAGATGCCTTGCTGCCTATTCACACTCCTGGTTGATGATGAAATTCCACTTGGGCAAAACACTGCCAGAGCTAAGGTTTCCAAATCTAGTAAACATCAGATCTCAAATTTTTGTCTGTCAGGTATTTCATGACTTTTCCTACTGCCATTAACTCTTAGACACTTGAGTATTTGAAAGTTTGCACGTGCTTTGGGAGCTATGAAATCCTAAAAATACACACTGATCAAATTTTACAAAGCTGTCTATTTTTCATCTTTTCTGTTTGTCAGCCTTAGGAGAGACTGGCTTTGTGCAAGTTATAAATCATATCTCAGAATAGGATGCCCAATTCACAGACCCACGTGTAGCAGCCTATCTATTAGCATTCATATAGGATGTTAATATAAAAAGCTCATGCACACATTTAAAAGGTAAACACTTGGTAATATCTCAGGTTTCTGAACAAATGGGTAGAAGTCAGTTTCAGTACATGTCACTTTTTAATTATATTCTGGTGTAGCCAAACGGAATGTAAAATAAACTACCGTGAAATGAAGATGTCACTCCTACACTAATCACTTGTCAGAATGACCAATATGATGTGACATGATGATCCACTACTGACTGTGAGCAGTCTCTGCTCATACTGGGGAACTCGGTTTTATTTTTTGTTTTGGTTTAGTTTTTGTTTTTTATTAACAGAAAGAGAGTTATTTCCAAAATAAAAATATTAGTAATTTACTTTTTTTTATCTGATTATGTAATGAAGAATGGTACCACAATGGCAAAATAATTTCTAGTAAACTGAATTATTTGCAATATGCCATCCAAAATCCCATAAGTTCAGTTGAAATGTTATATTCTTTTTCCATTTCAATATATTGCCCCATTATCAATATGTCAGATTGAAAAAAGTTCTAAATTTCTTGATGTATCTTGAATATTTTCCAGGGTTCTTTAGATTCTTGCTGATTAAAAGAAAACAGTCATTTCCATTCTCCGAAGCATATTTTGGTTGTGGCTTTGAAGTCGTATATAAATTAGTGTTCTTTTCTTCAAGATGTACTAATGGTCATATTTAATTCTGACAGCTTTTCTGTAATAGTACATTAAACATGAGATGAAAGCTAACAAAGAGACCAATTTACTGATTAAAATAGCCAGTGGATGCTTTATTAGCAACAATGTTCGCTTTTCATTTTTGTTTGACCTTCTTGTCTGTGATGTTAAAAGCTGAGTAAGCCGTTTTAATGCGTGTAAAAAAGCAGTTAGAGCAGTTACAGGAGTCTTTACATTACAAATACCTTCATCACTGTCATCATCATCACTCCATACGATGTCAGACAGTAAAGAAAAAAAGCCATAAATCCAATCAGAAGACTCTTCCAGTGTCTCATGAATGATTCTCAGTGGTTCTGTGCTGAGCTTGTGAACAGATCTTCCTGAGTGCAGAGTTTAAAACAAAAGCGATTTGAAAAAAGAACCCAAACCAAGCAACTCCTTCAGTAGTAAAAGTTCATCTTCATTTTATACAGGACTTATTATACTACCTCTTTTAGCAGAAACAAGGATTGTGAATGTTAATTTTTATTATTCAAGCATTTGAGGACAGCTCTCCTTCCTGTGGAAGGCTGGTATAAACTGTATCTTATTGCACTTGTTCACAGAGTGATTAAGGACTCAATGTACAATTTGGTGTGATGTTGTACTCCAAGTTCTGGCTCTCCTTCTGGGGCTTGGCTGGGCAAAATATGAGTATGGATTTCATTCTAATATTCTTCATCTTAGATAATTGCTTCATTTCAGCCCAGTTTTTAACCTCAGATCCCCTGCCTCTGGATGCCCATCTAGGATTCAGTCCCAATTATGTTCCATCTCCCCATTGAGCTCCTTCCTTCACACAAGTCCTGGCTGAAGAAATTGGTGAGCCTTGGGTTAGCTACTCAGACAGGTCACATCATTGTCATAGACCACACATACAGGATGGGAAGAAGAAAGCTGTGCGTACTCAGACCAAAATTAACCTGAGCTCAGAATAAACATGGATGCAAATCGTGGCACAGAGACTGCTACTTTCAAACTCATACTCCCGTGATTCTGGTTTTTCTCTCACAACTTTTCTAGAATTTCTTTTGCGTACACTTGTGCACAAGTGCATACTTAACTTGTTCTGGTCTTACTGCCCCTGTAGGCAAACAGCTTGGGAAACAAGGAAGCTGTGCAATCTCATGTCTGTCACGTTCCTGGAACCTCTGATGGAAGTGAGACTTCTGCTCCACACTGGATCCACACTCAGGCAGCGCAGCCATCAGTGGCTAATACTAGTACTCCCTTAAAGGCTTTTCCAATTGGGACTTCACCATATTTCTCCATACCTGACACACTACTTCAGAGGGACTTTCCCATCTCTGACAGAATTCTGACCATTCTGTGCAGCAATTTTCTATTTTCTTGAACTGTGTATCAAACATTGCTTAGGAAGAGGGAAAACCCTCATTCAGTCCATGTTACTGCCCATTGTACTTGAAACTGCAGACTGAGTCATTTCCTGGTCTGTGCAAAGCTTTTCCACAAATATAGGCAACTGAAGGTAGACTTCAAATGTGATTTGAGCTTTTGGCCTAGTCTTGCTCCCAGGAGTTTCGATAGAGATATGTACCCTGAATTTAACATTATCAAGGTGGGAACCATACCTCTCTTGTCTTTCTGTAGGTAAAGATTTTAGTAGGAAGCTAAAGACAAATCTATTCAGAACTACTTCTGATTGCAGTGTTCTGACTCACAAGCCAAAATGAAAAGCAGTCTCACATGGACTTGCAGGCTAAAAATCATGCAAGGTGCAGGCTTAAAGGAACTTTTTCAGTGACAGCAGTAGGAAAAGTGCTTATTAAGTATTTTCTTAAAGTGCTGTAACAAAACTTAGATGTAGCTTTATTTGAAATATAAATGAATCACTATTCATGTTCATTTTATTTCTAATTAATTATTCTGAAACACAAGAGACCAGGCTGACTTTCTATTGGTTTGCATCTGCTTGTTGATAATGCAGACCAAAGAAATATTATAGTTCATATTTTGTGAAAATTGTATTATACAGGTATATGCTGCTGAACAATCAGACACATCAAATAAATTAAAGGTATGACATGATGCAATGACAGAGTTATAAAGAAATTCATTTGGTGCACTATCGTGCACACTATTTTATTCAGAAAGATTGAGTAGTAAACCAGCAAATATTTACTTTGTTTAGCATGACAGTTATTTGCATTGTCTTCATGCATTGAGATGTAGAGATTTAATTTTTTCAAGTGATTTGCCAGAAATTGTCTTCTCAAGCGTTAACCAGGAGAAAGAATACCTATACTTACGCTCTTAAAAAGTAAATTTATGACCTGACCTCTGATGCTATTTACACTTTAATCTAGAGGTGCTAAGGAGTTAAAGTGGACTAATAGAATGGACATGGCCAGAGGTATCTTGGCATAATCAACATTTTGATTCACAAGCAGGGATGGTTTAACTTTGGACAGCTGCCTTTATTTTCAGTGTGGCTATCCACCCTCCTTTTACCCACTGGTTGCTTAGGAAGGGCTCAGTTACTTTTGCAGCCACAGTTTTTTACAGCTGCAAGGACTACAGCTATAAACTAAACAAGAATTGGTATCAATTTATTTTAATTAACTGGTCTGTCAACTAGTAGCTCAAAAACTGCTTCTGCTTCACAGGAAGCAGAGCTGTCCCCCCTGGGCAGGCAAGGGAAATGCTCAGAGAAGTGCAAGATCGAGAGCAGAGGAAATTATTCCAACCACCCCAAGGCAAGCCATCTTTGCTGATGAATCAGTCTTCAACATCATATCCTGGTCTTTAATTCATAACATCTTCATACCACACTATGAAAAGGGATTAGAAATTATAAGTGTCCAGAGGCAAAATTGTGTGTCCAGTCATGCCTATGCTAACAGGTGCAAGTTGCAAATCCTGTTTAACATAGAAAGTTTTGAAAAATCAGTTTGGTGCTATGTAGAGGACATTTTATTGGTATTTGCAAAATGAAATTTTGTATTAAACAGATACTGTGAGCTCACTTGTGGTCTGATGCAAGTGGCATGAAACTGAAAAATTATGTCTTTGTGCACTGATCTTCTGTTTAAATTGTATTTCCAACATTTTTAAGAGTAGTGCTAATAGTAAGGATGTGTTCGAGAATTCTTAAGAACACCACATCAAGTAATGCTGAAGTGAAAACTAAGACTGATTAAATCCATGCTTTTAGCTCTCCCAACAATTTTGACAGTACCAGGTGCTACAAGGTCCCTAGTAGAATGAAATACAAAGGAAATGAAACAATTCTGGTGTTAACAAGTACAGAGATTCAATGTACCTCACACACATGCAAAGAAAGACAATAATTTCCAGAAGATTTGCGTACTCTAACTTCAAGAGTGAAGCTGAAAGAATGCAGATTTTCATAACAAAGTTTGAGCTTCATATTTTTAAATTTAGAGATGTCCAGCAATTGAAAAAGTGACGAGATTTTTTGCAATCATCTTTTAGTCAACATATTTGACTGGATTAGCAGTCTTCCATCCAAATTCTCATTTCTTAGGAGACTAATTATTTTAAAAGTAAGCTCACAATATATTTATTTTTCTAACATATTATGTGTAATATAGAATTTGTAACTAATCTATAGCTATAACTAATATTATTTTAGATTAATATAATTGATCTAAACTGTAATTGATACATCATATATCACATAAAATCCATTGTTCTGGAAGCAGAGGAGGCAGGATTTTGCATTTAAATTGTAAAGAGGTTATTTCTCAGAATATTTCTCAGATAGATATAGACTTGTGAAGTTTAAGCTTTTGTTTAACTTTTAAATAGAGATTGAGCCAACTTTTAAGTCTTAGATAAAATAGTAAACAATTTATAAATGCCTGTTGAAGGAGGGGAAACGAAGTAAATGGTTACTGAGGAGGTAAAGCTCAGAAACATACAATTAATATTGAAGAATTTAGTTGACACTACATAATTACCTTTAATCACAGTTTAAATTCAGATTATCCTATTTAGTGAAATATACCTGAAAGGAGACTTAATCCCTGGTGTTCCTAAACTCCCTCAAAAGCCAGTGCAGAAAGACATATTGTGACCTTCAGAAGACAAGTGTCTCTCTTTCCTCTGAAATCTGTTTTAGGGTTACATGAATCAATTTCTAAAGATACCCACTCCTTTCCATTGACTAGAAAGGAAGTCTGAAAAATTAGCATGGATGCACCACCTTATTTTCCTATTACTGATATACGTGACATGGATCCTGCTAGTGATGTTGTTTCACATTTAAATCCTTCTTGTTATTGCACACTTTGGCTAAGCACTTAGACTTGTAACTTTACATTCATAATTAACGCCAGGACTATACAACTATTCCCCTTGATAAATTACTTATGTTCCAGAACACCACTGATTCCACAAAAATGCATTGCTAGAATGCTTTGTTTGTCAAAGTATTTTATAACTTGCTACAGTATAAAAGATGTTTTTCAGATCAGTAAAAATTCCTCTTTCTTGTGCTGGCATGTTCACTAGTGAGCATAGTAACAGTTTTGTTGTTTTGTTTTCAGAGGAAACATCAGAATTCCAGAACCTTCTGAAAAATGATGAAATTTGGAAGAGTTAAAGCTGACAGAGGAAGAATTTCAATCAAATAGAAGGAATTTGTATACTACTAAGATTTCAAAGAAATCTTATCCTAGGACAACTCAATTGAATTTGATTGGAGAATGTTTGTTAGCTATTGGAGATATCTGGAAAATTATTTGGATTTTCCATACTAAACATATGCAAATATATTTAAACTAATTATCTAAAAAATAGCATCAGATATGTTGTAGGTACTTCTAAAAAATTCCTATGTAATTTGAAACAGCACATAAAGTGCTACAGTTCTTTGTAGTTCTCTAGCATTAGTGGTAGAGAAACAGTAATTTGATTAAAAATGTGAGAACAACAGTCCTGAGCAATTAATTTCATCATTTCTGAAGTCTCTCTGGCTCAAAATCTTACTTCCAAATTATTTTAAAATCAAATTTTAACCTTAATGGTAATTAATAACCCACACTTAACACAGCTCCTTGAAACCAGGCACTGACAAAGTTCTCAAGTCCTGCAATTGGCATTAACAAGAAGATAGAAGGAAATTTTCATAACATGACAAAGAATTTTTGAACAGAAAACCCCTTTTTTTTTCATCAGGACTGATAATGGGTACTTTAAAAGTGATGTTTGGAAACAAGAATTGAGTAATCACATGGTATGATTAGCTGTAGCCTCTCAAGCAAATTTGGTTATGTTTAATAGTCTGTGTCATTTATTCCTGTGAAGTGCACAACAAAAAGTGACTAATTGATTATCTGTGCAAATCACTTCAGTCTTCATTCGAGTCTTAGTAACTCTGTGAGAAATGTAGTTTCCTATCAATCTTTTTTGCCTGTCAAATGGTTAAATGTATACTCAGTGTTCAACCTGTGTTAAGGTGGCCTTTTTTTTTTTTTAATGAATCACAGCAAATTAGTTAATAATTTTTGGATTTACATCAATTACATATTTTGACTCCGGTGAATGGAATGCAATTAAGTTACGAGTGATGGTAATTATCTGGTGCAAAGATTGATCTGTGAGATATAAACTACTTCATTGACACTGACAAGGTACAGCTGATGAAGACAGAGAATGTCTTGTGTTTGATAAAATACAAAAGCCGAACACTAGCTTTTGGTAATAAAACATATTTCATTCCTGGTAAAATATTCTATTATAAATATAGAGAACTATATTTTAATTATAAATTTTATATATTTTTAAGTTTCATTCTTTCTACTCTGTGATCTTTTAAAAAGTAGCATTTAAGATACTGAACTCAATATACACAGTCTCCTATTAATAATGTCCCAGTTTATCAGCATAACTGTCCTTAGGTCATATGTTTCTGTTTCATGGACTAACAGGTTTGTCAAGCTTATAGCTCTAAGCCATAAACAGGTAAAACTCTGGTGGGTACCACTGAATTATTAGTATAAAAATACTAACTGAATATTTAATTGTATTAGATATAAAAACTGTCCAAAGGTGCTGAGTCAGCTTTCTCAGTAATTTCCATTTAATAAGTACATATATTGTAAATATTAAGACTACAGCCTGTATCTGTCTCTTTCTAATATCAACCTTAGATAATTATATTGAGGTCAAGTTCATAGAGGAAACCTCACCTGAAAGGGAAGAAAAAAGTGGTTATAATTTACTTGGCAAAATTTAGAAAGAAATTCACAAACTCTCACAAAGTAAGTGAGTAATATCAGGTCCATTTGACATAGCCCTGCATGTGGATAGGAGTGTATGTTTAGGATGGGCTTTAGGTGTAGTTTATATGACTTGATTTGATAATAGCTGGAAGGTTTTGATTCAGATCTTCATTAGTTGGTGCTTTCTGAAACAGATCTAAAATAATTTGAAGCTTTATTTTTTCCCATTCTATGGGTTCAGTTCTCTGACTAAGAACACAGATCTTTGGATCTGTCAGGGTATCTGTAATGCCCTTTAAAGGGCACTAAAAGTGTAAAATTAGTACCTCAGCTTGACACCATTTCCTGGGACTCTCCTGGCTGGGGGCATGTTTTAGCTGTCAGATCTACTTCAAGCATGACGAGAAAATGAGGAACAGGCTGCTGCAAGCCCCAGCCCAGTGGAGTTGGGGTTAGCTGAGAAGCAGTGCTGCCCTGTGCTGGCCTCTGCTCGTGCCCATGCTTTGTTATCAGTCACACACATCTTCAGAACACTGCAGGCAGAAGGTCTTTACCAGGTGGGAAACAGGGATCATCGCAATGTTGTGCTATACCTGGTGGCAACAGCATGAACCCCAGAAAGGTCAACAAAAAAAATGAAGAAACACCGTTAGCAATAATGAATATTCTCAGCTGTCTCTTGGCTAAAGGAAGCACTTAAGGAGTGAAGTTTAATGTCTGTGGGGCTGCTGTTATGCGGCAGAAATTTGAGTTCATTAAATGGAGAAACAATGTGCTGTAGGTGTGAGATAATACAGTGTGAATCACAGCAAGGTAAAAACATGGTCAAACAAAGCACAGTATTTTCACAAGTCACAAACAAATTCTATTGTTGAAAATAATATATTACATATAGGTGATTCTAGTTGAGTTACTTCAATTTCTTCAACAGCAAATAACCGAAGAATTGCCTCACTGCAATTGCTACGGAATGAATTACTGGTTTGATTTGTTTGTTTAAAATTAGAAATTTCACAGATACCATTATGCACTGGAAATTTGCTTTGTGTTTTGTGTCCCATGAAGCAGATTTAACCATGAATTCTCCTCTTAGATCCTTCCCTATACATTGAGACAGTCTCTGGAATTTCATATTTTCAACTGCATAATGTCACAAAGTTTAATCTATCGAAATTTATCATTTATACACTGGACCTTTTGGGATGAAAGCAGCACTTGCAATACTGCAATAGTTCATAGATTGTCACTCTTTTCAGTATAAACTCATTTTCTAGGGGTTTATAACTCAGCTATGAAATCTGCTGCAGACTGAAACATGAGAAATCAGATGTCATCTGAGCAGCCCTTCTTTAAACTGGAATTGGGCTTAAATCCCTTAAAAGGATTTTTTCAAGGAAGAGAGAAAAAATGTTTTGTAGGTTTTAGGTACATTAATTGAAGTCATATAATTCAATTAAGAACTTCATTAAGAACTTTGAAACAGATAAGCTGTTCAATCGTGCTTTGAATTTACATTTATAAATACGGTATAAAATATATTTCAGAAGACTATAGCACTGTTTTGATACATTTCAGAGTGGGAGGTTTGTCTAAGGCTTTCCATGTTTAAAAAAGAGAAAAAATTGTATGTTCCATTAAGTTTGCTGGTGGTTTAAACTAATACAGAAGTTCATTCTTTTTCCTGACTAAATGCAAATATATTTTCAGCTTAAAAACTGATGTATATAAAGTCATAGGACACAGGAGCAAAAATAGCTACACTCTTCTTTTTGCAGTTCCTAAAAATTTCAAGTAAACATTAGCCCAACAAGGTGACTAAAGTGAGATGATATTGCAGAGAAAAATGTATGTGTATATTCCTTATAATAATTATATACTCCCCAAGGCCAGAAAAAATCCATCTGTGATTGCAAGGCAGTAATAAAAATGACCACAAGTTCAGGCAAGGAAATGGTGACTTCAGACTTCGTTATTCAGAAGCTACTATGGGAAGCCCCACAACATTTGGCCAGATGTTTTGCATTAACTTAAAAAGATTAGAGATATATAATGAAAGAAATCATCTGCCTGGATGGGAGCTCTATGCACTGTTAACTCCTCATTGCTAAAGGAATTACCTCCAAAAAGGTCCTGCCTTTGCTACAGGTCTCTAAAAAGCCTCTTTATTTGAGCAAAACAAATTAGCCCCAACAAAGAGAGTACCCATGTTTTGGTTTTTTTTTTTACTTATCAAAACAACTTAGCAAGCTCATTCTGCCAAGTGTGTCTGTGTGTGTTTTCTATGTTTTCACCTATATTATTCTGTAGGTAATTTTGGGTTTCATAGATTTGGTGAGGCTTCATTAGGTTTGATTTAGTCTGGCCTTTAGGTGACTGGCTAAATCACTGTCAATTTACTCTGAATATTGAGCATTCAGGATCTGAAAGTAGGGGGATGTTAATTAGCTGTAATTGGTCCCAGAGATGGCAGGGAATTTTGAATGCTCTATTAGCCCATTAACAAATATAGATTCCTGGGCAATCAGTCTTATGGACTAAAATAATCTTAAATTATTGAGTTGCATTTACCAATTAAAATGTATAATCCAGTTATGTGTACAAGAAATGCATGAAATACATTCATGAATTATGAAGCCTGTTCAAAAGGTGTGTTTTCTAACACAAAAGATGGAAGTAATGAACTGTTGCAAAGCACACACAAAGCCAAAATTAACTTTTTTCTTCATTTCTGAAAATATTGAAAATATATGAGATTCTTCAATGTGGTATTCTACTTATTCTATATTTGTACACACTGTGTACTGCATGAGATTTGTAGTTTCTTCTCTCAAGCTTTTGTAATGCATGTCACCTTCATACCACCTTAGAAATATTTCAGTCATGTTCACAGTTGTACAATACAGCATGATAGGAATGCAAGGCTTTCATTTGATTCCTCAAAGGAATGAGCATAATACACTAAAGCACAACACTGCAAAATTTAATTTCCTTCTTCTGGGTAGATAGAACAGGGTTGAAACTTTCAGTACAGATCTAATTCTTGTCTCATACCTTCCTTGAAATCCACTGCTAAAGCTAAAACTGATTTGTAGATTCTATCCCTGTCCTAACTTCTGAACAAACTGACACATAACTACCCAGGAAGCAAAGCTTCCCACATGCAAACTGTGACACAGGGCCCCCCTGTTATATTTTATGTCACAACCAGCACCTCCTCAATAATACAGAGTGCTATAGAATTTACAGCCATCATGTACTGGATGTGTGAAATTACACAAAACTGTATATTAAATCTTGCTGTGACCAGATCTTGAATTCATGTTATCTAACTTCACTTACAGAAACCCTAAGTGTTAACCTCCCTCAGCCTCCTTCAGTTCCATAAGCTACTTTACAAATGCTGATTAAAGAGGGCCAGCAAAAAGCAATTTACCACATCTACTTTAGCGTGAAACTAAACATGTCTTCTTCATATCATTCCAGGACAAATGCCATCTTATATAAATTGTCCAAAATTTCACAAATTGATAATTTACTGTTAAAAGGATGTGAAACCATAACAATCAAGAAGCAAAACCTAAGGGATCAGAGAGGCTTGTGTGAAGTTCATACTGATAAATTAAAAAAATATATAAGAGCTAAAATACATATACTGATAATTTATGTATTTTTTGAATTATTTGCCTTTCAGGCAAATGAGAGCAAAATTATTAATTATTGAAGGAAAAGAAAGCTCAGGTTCAAGTTTAAAGTACTTCCTTCTCAGGTCATGTGTAGTGTTTTTACTCAGCTCCATGAATCCCTGTGTACTCTAGGCAACTCATAATCTAGGGCATTGCACTTCCTGTATTTTCCAGAGGTTAGCAGCTCTGTAGTGTAATCAGGGGGAAAAAAATCCATGTCTATTCCTCAGCCACACAGCTCCCTGACTGGTGTACCAGGTCAGCCTGCTCCCGCTTTCTGCTGGCTCACTCCTGCGTGGCACAGTCACTGCTACAGCTCTGCCATGGAGACGGTCATTTCTGGCACAGAAACACAGTGGACATCCCTGTGGGAGGCCCCAGACCAGAATCCTCTGTCAGCTCTTTAACTGCCCTTCAAAAATCAGCAGGCTGCTCCTCGGTCACCCTCCTGTCTCCTCTAGGCTGAGTTCAGCTCTCTCAGCCTGCCTCATTCATATGCTCTGCATAATTTCTGAGCATGAACTTCATGGAACTTCAGGTAGAGAAACAGGAAAGAGATTGGAAGCACTGGCTTATGAAAGGCAAGTGTTCTTTGAGGAGAAATACACTGTTTTTTGCTGTGGTTTATGGATTTAAAAAGCACACAGTTGAATATAATTTTTTGGCATCTTTCATTTGCATTTGAAAACTAGGAAATTAATTTTAATCTTGCTTGCAAAACTAAATTTACAGTCCCAAATATAACTATTTACTCTTTTTATGTAGGTCTGTTTTTTCAAAGAGCAATATCAAACCCAAGTAAAAAAAATTACTGGGTTTTAGATTTAAGGAGCCACTTAGAAATATGCCTCAAATTCTACTTTCTATATGAAAAGGAAGCATTGCTTCCACTGTAGGCAAACTGTCCAAAGTGAAAATCATTCTTGTATCAATAATGCCAGCTATGTGATTCTAGGTACAATCTTCAGCTATTTCCATGGTATTTTTACAAATCACTGGGTCTAACTCAAAAAACCAGTAAGAAATCAGGAGTGGAAACTTATGGGTTGTGATAACAGCTATGCAACTATTCTTATATGTATGTAAATACATAAAACAGTCTAAAAAATCCTGGTCTAAAGAAGTACAGCAGTTCTGTCTCTTAATATTTGACCATCAAGATCTGATTTGAATGCTGGCTTAATTAATCACTTAGGAACAGAAATATTGCTGGGAAGGAAAAGAAACAAACTCATGAACTCTAAATACTGAAGTATCTCTGAGACCTTTACAAAACAAAAACTCACCCTGCAGATTAAATTTAACATTGCTTTATTTCTACATCCTGGTCTGAAAATGTCAGTTTCCATCAACACTTGTGAGATTTAAGTTCATTTAACCAGTACAATGTGAACAGAATTCCATCTGCTTCAGAAGATTCCTTCAGACTCTGGTACAGATACAAATTCTTATTGCTTAGCATTACCCTTTTTTTATTGAGCAAGTGTGACCTGATAGCAAGTTCAGAAATTTCTGAGTTTTAGAGTTTAGTCTGAGTTATGTCCTGATTCTTGACTGTTCATTGAAAACTTATTAAGAACTTGATTAACTGCTTGACTGATTGATTGGCTGATTAATATTTAATATGGAAAACTAAAGTTGAATATGAGAATTTCTTTCTTTGCTTGTCTCTCTGTTGTAGCATCAAGAGTTTGGTGTCCAAACTAAAATCTGATGCTTATTTTGTAAGGATGTCTCAAAAATAAATTTATATTTTCCTGGTACTCCAGAGATGTCCTTCTGAAAACAAAGACAGATGAAAAGAAATTTTGAGAAAGTTTTGTGGTACATTTTCTCCACATTTGAAGCTCTGTGACATCTATTGATCCAGGATTTGTTGGTCTCTTTCAAGATCTATATTTGTTTCAAAAGCTTTCTAAGTAAATCTTGAAGTCGATATTGATATATAGCAGGACAAAAAAAATCTATGAATTTATCAGTAAACTAATAAAGTCCAGGAAATTTACTCCAAAACATCAACTCAGTTTCTTTTGAATTAAAAGTCTGAAGTCCGAATTTCAATTCCTAGTTAATTATTGTGACAGATGCGATCACTTTAGAGCTGGAGTTCTCATTTGAGGAAGACAAGGACCTAATAATTTGTTTTCTGGTTCATATACATGTTTCCCAAGTGTTAATGGCTGTTAGCCTCACAAAGGTTTTACTACTGAAGGCTTTGTGAACACTACATACCCTTTGCAAACATAGGTAGTTGATTTGTTTTCCATTTTTTATCATTGGCAATAAAAGGCATAAGTATTCTATTTCTTTCTATTTGCTGCTCTTTTTTTTTTCTGTTCCTCAAATAGAAGGACAGTCCTTCTACCACCTGCTTCATTTTCATCTTTGTCCCCTGTAATCAATATATATGTAATCAATCATATTTATGTTTACCCTAAAGCTTGATCTTGTTCATTTGTCTATCCAAGTCTTAAAACTAGGCTAGATTATTGAAGACAAGGGTGTGTTTTAGCTAATATTAAGAATCTGGTCCTCTGAGTTATGGTTTTTGAAGATCAGTTTTAGGATTAGCATGTTCTTCTACATTTTTCTGATCACTGAACTGTGCAAGCAAATATCAGAATACTCAAGGCAACTATTACAGACTATATTTCTGAAAATATGAATAATACTAATTTCATTTTTTTCTAGAAAAAAAATATAGAAATTGGAAAACAGAAATCTGACCTTACATGCTCTTATATATTTTATGTTACTGTCAACATACTCATTTTCCAGGATGAGGGTGGGCTGCAAAATGGAGAGACTTAAATTATAAAGGTGCATGTGATGTAAACTAATGTGTTCTGACACTTTTCACAATATCTTCTCTCTTGGTAAACTCAGCAGAGACACTGTGCTGTCCCCAAGGAGGTGAGACACTGGCATATTTGTGTAATAGATGCTGCTTAATACATTTTTAACTTTGAATAGACGAGGTGTTAAACAGAATATGCTAAGTTTTACCTGCTAAATCTTTGTAATCCACCAAGTCAAACATTACAATAGCTACTGCTGACCAGGTAACAATCAGAGCAACAACAAGAAGCCATGCTGCTGGAGAGCTGAACGTGTTCACAAAGTCTTCTGTCACTGACTTCTTGCCCACTTTCATGGATGACGAAGGAACGGAGCCGTTCTTACCATCTATTATCGTCGTGGTTGTTGACATGTGTCCTATACAGACAGACAAAACAGAGCAAAACAGTGTAACAGCTTGGAGCCTTAAAGCCAAGAATATAAATGCTCTTTTGAAATTGTTTTGTCATCAGAATGTTTAAAATAAATATAAATATTTTATTACTGAAAAAAGGTTCCTGGACTTTCTGGAAGAAATAGTCACAACCAGCCTTTTTTATTATATGACATTTTTGAGTCTGCCACAAATAGCTACAGGCCTAGGAGAGTGATTGATGAAAGCATAAAATATTATTACCCTCCAAAGGATTGTCTTGTTACGGGCTATAGGCCAGATTCTCAGGTGATGTGATTAAGTGAACTTCCATTGACTTTAATGGAGCTAATGCATCTATGCCACTTGAGGTTTGGCTGGAATTCTGCTGTGAAGGACATGTATCAGAAGCAATAGAAATATATATACTTCATTTCATCCCACAGAAACAGAAATTATTTCCAAGTCCAGGATCCTTAATAGTTGTGAATAAGATTGTCGCTGATTTTAAAAACCTTTGTTTCTGGAATCTTTTACATAATGAAATAATCTCCTAAGAAACAAAAGTTACAATGGCAAAGCAGACTTGATTGCAGAAAGCATAGAATTGGTAATAAAAAGATGGTAGGAAGTTGAATGTTACTTAGCTAAGTGACCAGCTGACACACATTAACTACGTAATGAACAGTAACAGTAGTGACTTAACCTACTTCCTGAGGTACTAAAAATGCTAATTCTGGACATAAACATTAATTCTTCACACAAACCAAAACTATGGTAACTGAAACCTAACCGTATTTGAAAGTTCTCAACTTAATCTGCTTCATAAAATACATTTTGATAAAATAAACAATCTCGGGAGGTACATTTTTTTTTCCATTATATACAATAGCAATAGTAAAAGTATTCTGAACAGCGCAGTTCAAACTGGTAGAAGACCACGGTACCTCCACTTAGTTTGCAATATCTTGTATGTTAGAGTTAAAATCTTCAAAGATATATTACCTGTGTTCTTGGTCTGACACCAACTTGCAGAAATTAATTTCAATGTTTTAAGAGACCCTTGCCCATACAGACATCTAAACTTTCAAGGAATCAGGTAGCACCTGGTTTGTGCAGATCTTTGTTTTTTTTGTTGATTTGTTTGTCTTCTGTCACAGTTTATGCTACCTATAAAAATGATATTTTCTGTGTGACAGGGTTGCTCTGTATGAAGGTAAGCAGATTCAATTTCACTTTTGACATAGAAAATGACAAATAGGCACTGAGAAAATTTTGCTGGAGCTAAGGTACAGGCTGTTGAAGACTTTCCAATATTTACCATCACAATCTCTATTTAGACTCTCTTTGAGAATTACATTTATATTCTTAAAGAAATAAATGAATAAAGAAAGGAAAAAATCATTAATATTGCCATATATACATACATTTTTTCCTTCCTATTTTGCCCAAACAAATCTGCCGATCCTTATGCTAATGAATAATGGTTTTGTTCCTTCCCTGTAGAATGTTAAAACAATATCCTAATGTGATTCTGAAATGCGCCTTTATGCATCTGACAAAAACATAAAATTGGGAAGCACAATTTTGTTGGAAGAGGTACCCTAATTCTTAATCTGTCATATCTGTTTTCAAATTCATGTCTTAATCTGTTCTAGAATTCTTTTTTTAAAAAATTTTATTATGCAGTGCATTGTATTAATGAGTAGTTGCCTTAGCTCTGCCTTTTAATTTTGCTTCTGCATCTTGGTGCTGATCAGTGCCTTGCCTCAAGCCCTGAAAAACTGCTCTGCTACTCAGCAGAGCTGTAAAATCGAAATTGCCATATTACATGCTTTGTGTTACTTACTTGAAATTTGTTCTTATTTATAGAATATTTATTCTGTTCATAAATAATGTCTATCCCCTAGGATAGAATGTTTACAATTAAAAAAAATTATAAAACTATCACTGCTTCCATTTCTCCAAACAAAAATTTTAGATCAAACAATTCAGAGCAGGAGGAAAAATCTGCCAAGTGACAACTAAGAATAAAGATCAGCTTCCTAAGTCAAATTCAAAATCAATAGCATTTTGTCATCTTACTGCATACATGATGGAAGTAATTTGTGCATGTAACAGGTCATAAATGACACGTTATGCATTTTTTCCCCTTGTGGATATCAGTCAGAGTTTATGATGTGTAAGGGAGAATAGAAAGGTACTGTCTCATCTTGACAAATCTGATTAGTACCACAGCATGTCTTCAAGGACATCCTAGTGGCAGATATTTGCAGTTATAATACAAACAATTAAAACTCTATGTGTGTACACAGATATAGATTTATAATTACCAGTCAAAGGATCATTCCTCTAGGTTTGTTGTTATGAAAAATAGTTCCTTACTATTTAGTATACCTAACTTTTCAAACTTAGACTTTGTGTGAAGAAAATAGTAACTGATGATTTATCAATCAGAGCAATGCTGCAGAGACAGAGATTAAGTATGCTAGAAGGTTATCTATGAAAAGCTTTTGGCTGTTGTTGTAGTCATGTCAGATTTCCCTTTAAAAACACAGGATGTTATACAATAAAATTGCTGTCGTTGCATTCATTAAAGTGTGAGTGAACAGTTATTGGTTCAAATTGGACTGGAAGTCAAGCTAGGAAAGTACTGTAATATGCTGGAGGTTCCCAATACAGGCGCTTGCAGTGTGATTCAGGGACCTAAGAAAGATTTCCAGTGTGGTTTAAAATGCTTTACATTATCAAAAATGTCCTCACAGGACTGGCAGGCAAAATCTAAAGGACAGTAACTTTGGAACTGCCTAAGAAAAAAACCTAGACAGGATGCCTAAAGCAAATAGAAATTAGATTTTTGTTTCCCTAGATACCTTTATAAACAAAATTGACTGGAGGATTTTATCTAATGACTCCTGAGAAATACATTGTTTGCTGCTACATAATCTCATGTAGGGTGGATTGTATATTCATACCATCACCATTTCATGACTCCAAAATGAAGAGGCAGTAACACTGAGATGATCTCCCTCTCTCCACAAGCATTCTATCATTGTAGTACCCAAGGTGTTTTCTGCGTGTCTTTCTCTGGTTCTTTCTCACTTTCAGGTGTCTTGGTGCTCTGTTCATTTCTGTCCACCTTCTACCAGTTCTAACTTTCTCTTCAAACCTTCAGTAATAATATTTATGAAGCTAGACAACAGAGAAAAAGGGGATGTATATACAATGTTTTCATCAGTTCAGCCAGCAGTGACTCTCCTTTTTCTCAGAAAAGCACCAAAGTTAGGCAGAACTCCTGCCCAAGTGGTCAGCGGAGATTCAGGTGCCCAGTGGGGGACTGAGGTACACAAACAGGCATTTTTGTTGCTTTGAAATCACCTGATTGAGCCTATTGAGTTCTACATTTACAATTAGCAGAGGTCATTCAGCAGCAGGTTAAAATCAGATTGCTGAAATTTCCTAGGTATCTTTGCTGTCCATATAATAAACATTTTCTCTCTCAAGACAAATTTCTGTGTCCATATTACAGCCAGCCTGAATCCAGTCAGTTTACTTTTGATGAGCACTGCAGTGGATCAGGAGATTCATGAGCGGATCAGTTGTCCCTGCTCTGGGAGAGGCAACATCCATCACAGGAGTGGAGGGTGCAGCTGAAGGCTGCTACAATTTCAGCCATCCAATTTTAATCCACCGCCACATGTCTGCTAGAGCCTCTTGGCACTTTGGGTTGTGATTGGTATTGATTTTCAATGAGGATGGGAACTTTAAAAAGTTATATATATATTTCTATAAAAAGATTACTCCAGGGATATATACCTCTGACTGCACATCACGATTTCTCATGCACACAGGACTGCCCCATCAGGTCGCAAATGTCACCTTTACATCAACAGATTGATTTGCTAAATTCCAAACAGCTAAAACTCTGATATTCTTACTATTCCCCTGGTTTCAGAGTTGTCACTTAGAATACAATCTGAAGACCCATTAGGTCTCGTAAGTATAAATAAACCTTGACAATTGGTGACAACTTTGAGGAGAACACCGTGTGACTTTCAGAATCCAGAGTGAGGTTTTAGTCCTGGCAGCTTAGGTAAAATAGTCTTTGTATTTGTGGGCTGAGGCATTATCTCCTTAAAACTTAGTAAGCATAGGAGTCCATGGTTAAGGATGAGGACTTGATTTTAGAATTCAACAGCTACACCTTCTACTACACTAGTAGAAAAATGAAACAAAACAAAACAAAACATCCAAAATTAATAATTAAACCAATTCTGCTCAGACTCATTCAGGTGAAAAGAGTAATTTTCTCTATTTATATCACTTCATAACTATTTTATGTATAACAATCTCATTCTTCCAATAAGACAAAAAAATTAAGTAAAATATTCAATGTGCAATGCCTTTTTAAGGCTAAGTATATTAAAAGCACAGGGCTAGTTACAATACTAAAAAAAAAAGTGGTTGTTCACTTTTAAATAATAATATTGTTGCTAGGGCAATACATTGGGATGTGAGAAACCTCACTGCAGTGTGCTCTAAATGAGAGAGCTGGTAGATTTTGACATGTCTGTTGTACTCCCCAGATGAGCACTCCAGTAAATAGGCTACAGAGTATTCTGGATTCAGGTCATTAATGGCTTCTGTTTGACCTATTCCACTTCATTTGGAATATTTAAATACTAATTAAGGAAGCAGGGAAGAGAAAAAATGGCTGTAAAAATCGACACTGGATGTTAAGCACCAGCTCAAGCCTTGGGCTTTAACCTGGTGACCTTATCAACCCAGCACTGCTGGGATCAGGCACGAGTCTCAGCCTACAGTAAGTAGGGCACTGCAGGGAGAAGAGGACGAGGGATTAGAACCCTTCAGTGAAGAAGTGGGCAATGGATATAAGATAATCTGCTGCATTTTCTTCAAGCTCAGCACATCACCCTTAGTGAGTCCACAGACCTGCAGGTACCACAATAATCGCTCTTTCCCCACGTGAGGAAAATTATTTCTACCACAAGAAAGGATTACACCTACACCCGTTGTTCAGGAGATACTTATGCCTGACTGTGACTTCCTCCTGTTTCAATATCTCTGCTAGGGTTTCTCCTTCCTTGGCTTATATGAACATAAAGGAAAAGACAGAATTATTTCTGTGGTCAATAATTAGTACCTTACAATAAAATATTAGTAATAATATTTTTTTTCCTAAAGCAACCTAATGAATTTTTTCATTCTTTTGGTCTTGTTTATATATTTATGTGAAAACAAAATGCCGAGCAGAGAGAAGAGAGACCTTCAAGACCCTCTGTATGCACTGAACAGAGAGCCTCTATCATCTTATCTGACCAGAACCAGGGGCCAAAAAATGCAGATACTGGACAACAACCAACAGAGTACAGAATATTTCAGAGGAGAAAAAGCAAGAGCACTGCAGCTGGTCAAAACCTTTTGGTCTCCTCCAAATATTGCTAAAGGATGCAATTAAAGTGGATTTAAAACCATTTTCTGTGGAAGATCTGTAGCCCTGGCAAACTTCAATAAGTTAGAAACTCAGCTAGATGCACTAACACAGACCATGACTTCAACTGGACATACATGGAAATATAGATACAAGACTTTTTCTAAAACAGAGAATGTGGGGTGATAAAATGTAAGAAAATAAAGATAGTGTAGAAGGTAATCTCACCCCTGATGAGCTGCAGTTGTACTAATCACCAAAGATTAGGAACAGGCCTGCCCTTAACAAGCCACAGCTGTGTCCAATGAGGATGAGTGCTATAAAATAGTGGGTTAGCCCGTCAAGAAGGGAGATGGAGTTTGTTGGCTGTGCTAATGGAGAAGTTGGTGTCAGTGCTGTGAGGAGCTGCTCATGAGAAATCACTGAGAGTGTATGGAACTTTTGCAATAAGATGACAACAAGAGAAGGAGCTAGAAACAGGGAAAGACAACTTAAATAGGCGAATTGAACTTATCTTTGAAAGTTCCTCGCTCTCACGATTATCTGCAACAGATTGTGAGCAGGACAAGGATCCACAGTGCAGCCCAAAAATGGGTAGTGGGCAACTAGTGTAGGTTTTCTGAGCATGGACGAGCTTTTGAGCAGAAATGTGAAAATTTTAAGAAAAGCTAGTTTATTTAGAGATAGAGAAATCATCTCTTGAAATTACTGACATTCAGCAATTTCTTCTCATTTTTATCAAACTATATCTCTGTACATATGAATGAACAAAGGCCACTGGAATACCTAAATAGAAAAATAAATAAATGGAGTTTCACAACTGATACAAGAATTTAAATTTATTATGCAATGTACCAAAGTGTTGCTTTACTGTTTGTGTAATTAAAGTGCAAAGAGAAAAAACCTCTCAGCACTTTTGTATAGTCACAACTTCTCAGACTTTAAGGTAGTCTTGCTGCAGACTAGAGGCTTAGAAAGCTGCGTCTGGGACAGTATATGAGAGAACATATGCAGATTTATCGGTGACTGATAGTTATAAAAATGTAATAATCTTTATGAAATGTGAAGAACAGGGCTGGAGATTATGCAGCAACCGATTCTACATAACAAAAGAAATAGAATAGATGTTATGGAATATGGAGAAGAGGTGTATGAAAATTAGTTGAATGATTGGATTCAGAAAGGCACTTATAATTATTATGGTGGTTGGTCTGCATATGTTTTTAATTTCCTCTTCTGTTATTATATCTGTATTGGTTTTATTTTTGATCAATACAGAGCATCTGATAATTTCAGGAAGTAGATAGTATTAATCTTTCTATTCATTGTCCAAGAAATTATGTACACCAATCTTTTCATTTTGTCAATTTCAATAAGCAGCTTTTAGAAGAAAAGATGCATTCTCTCAAGCCATTTCATTATCAAGTCCAAAGAAACTGTGTACTTCATCCAGCATCAGTAACTTATACTAATAGCACTACTATGGGGTGAAAACTAGAAATTCTTAATGCTGTATGCATGTTAGTACCTGTGACATATATTTTTGGATTTTAATAATTGCAGTTGCTTAGGATACTGTGGTAGGTTGACCCTGGCTGGATGCTAGGTACTCCCCAAAGCCTTAATACTCCTCTCCTTCCCTGGACAGGGGATAGAAAATATAAGAAGAGGTTCATGGGTTGAGATAGGAGCAGGACAAAATCAGACACCAGTTATTACCATGGGAAAAACAGACTGAACTTAGGGAAATTAGTTGAATCAATCACAATTGGTAGTTAGAAATATAATCTAAATCTTTCAAACACTCTTAATTTCATTTCAAAATTTCTCTGCATCCTCCCTGCAGAGGTGCAGGGGGAGAGGAAATGGGGGATTGTGGTCAGTTGGTTCATTACATGCTGTATCTGCTGCATTTTTTTTCCTCAGGGGGAGGATTCACCCTCTTCCCCTTCTCCAGCATGGATCTCTCCCATAGGAGACAATCCTCCAGGAACTTCTCCAACTCGAGGCCTTCCCGTGGGCTGTAGTTCTTGGCAAACTGCTCTAGGGTGGGTCCCTTCTCTGGGGTGCAGTCCTTCAGGAAAAGGCTGTTTCAACACTGATTCCCCAGAAGGTTGAATTTCTGCCAGCAGCTGCTCCAGCACGGGATTCCCATGGGCTCACAGCCTCCTGTGGGCACAAACCTGCTCTGGTGTGGACTCCTCCAGGGGCTGCAGGTGAATATCTGCTCCCCTGTAGGACTGCAGGGAGCCAGTCTGCCTTACCTCGGGCTGCAGGTGAATATCTCCTCCCCTGTAGGACTGCAGGGAGCCAGTCTGCCTTACCTCGGGCTGCAGGTGTCTGGGGCACCTTCTCCATCATTGACCTTGCAGTCTGCAGAGCTGTTCCTCTCACTTGTTCTCTCTCCTCTCTCTGGCTGAAGTTTTTTTTTTTTTTATTTCTCCCCTTCCTAAATATTTTCTCTCAGGTGTGATACTCTCATCATGATGGAATCCATCTTTGCCCGTGATGGGTCCATCTTGGGGCCACAAGATATTGGGTCTGTCAAACATGGGGGAAGCTTCTGGCAACTTCATCCAGGAATTGACTCTGTATCCTCCCCCACTACTGAAATCTTCCCATGAAAACCCAGCATGGATACAGTATGCTACCATGGGTTATGTGGAAAAAAGTAAAGGATCTTGTTAGGATTAGTAGAAAATAACTAATACTAACTAGAAAACCTCCATAGCTGTATAATCAGAAAATTACTTTCCAGTGTTGTACAACCAGGTTGCAGTAGGGACTGGACAACTACATGTAAGAAATATGGACTTTTGAATATGAAGATATGATCTCTAACTTGGGAATTTTCTTTATTTAATTTCCCTGAATGCTGAGCAAGTATATTTGCAGGGCAGTGTCTAAGCATTTAAAACAAAACTTTTTCTTCAACAGTGGCTGCTGAAAAAGACAAGATACTTTCAAACCTTCATTTTTCATCTACTAAAATTATTTTAATGCGTGTATCTGATATTTTTTCACTGAGGACAGCTGCAAAGATTGCCTTAAAAAAACTTTTGTGTATACAAAAGACTGGTTGTACTTCATATAAGAAGTTGACATATGTGGTTAACTCCTTGTCATGTAGATTCAAATGATAGATTTGGACCTTTGCTGTACAAAAGGAGTCAGAATTCCCTGAAGGAAATCGGGACTTCACCTCCCTCCCAATCAAGGAGAGAAATTCAACCAGTAGCAATAGAGGATGGTTTGTCTAGAAAATCTCAGAGAACAGAGTGGAGTAGTAGGGAAGAAATTCTGGGAAGGACAGCTGGAAAAATCAATTTGTTCTAGCAACCAGTGTAATTGATAAAAAAGATAATTGGAAGATTTAGAAAGGAACAAGTATACATAACTGCAAAAAGGTCTCTTTGCTCCAATCATATTTTCCTTGCAGAAATGAAACTTGATTTTTCAAGAATGTATCACTGGGCCCTGTTGAAGAAATGTTAATACTAGCTATTGCTTGTTCTGGAATAGAACCAAAGCCAAGGTACGAAATGTAGAATTACATAAATTACATATGAGGCTCTACCTTTTGTGCAGGTGTCTTGAAACAATCTGAGAACTTCAAGTAGGGGAAGCGAAAACCAGTTTCAGCCAGACCTAAATTACACTGTGCTTTAAAATACAATCAGCAGTAAAATAAGTGAACTCCCTCTCAGCTGGTGTACTTCTAAGCTATGTCTTCAGAGTGCCTGGTTAGGTCAACAGGTATCTGAAGGATTTAGGTGTCTACATCCCATTGAAAGTTCATACAAAATGAACCCTAAATCACACTAAAAGTTGATCTTCAGTGATTTGGAGCTGAATTTTCATCTTTTCTTACATGTTTGAATTTCATACTCTAGTGGAGCATTGGTGACACTTCAAAATTAAACAGTAAAAATCTTGTCTCATAACTTAGCAAGGAAGTGTAAAAATTTCTTCACTCCAAAATTGCTTCTAAAGAACATTAGGCTGATATGAGCTTTAACCTTCTGCTCTGTGGGATTGTTTCCTGTGTGCATATGCATTTCAGTAGGCTTTTACAGTATTCTGATTATTCAGACAAAGAAGGCATTAGCAGTAATTAAAAGATCTTCTGTGCTGTTAGCTTCACAATACAATTAGTCATATAAGACTATCTGCAATAATTCATACCTGAAATTATTTTAGAAACAATAGTAAGGGAAGACCTGAGGACCAGGTTTAAGAGATGACGTTTTATTGGGAAATTTTACAGATTTTAATTACAACTATATCACCTTTTGCTATAATTTCTTGAGACCTTAGCAGACGACAGGAATGAATAATAATAAAAATAGGATAAATTACTTTATAGAATCAAAACTGGAGGATGCGCATTTGATAGTAACAAGAGAAATGTAATTTACTGCTGTTCAAGCTAGATACTAGGACGTGCTTCCTTTCCAAAAGGGACCAGATTTCACCTTTTCATGATCTGAAAGCTGGAAATTTACATTTTTCTCTTTTAAGTATATCTTCAATTTGATACTTTTTTTATATTGTCTTAGAAATGTGATTCTTTAAAAAAATCAAATGTTTCATTTCTAGCTTCTTAGCATGCAGATGAGCTAAGAATGCAACTGAATTCTGAGCACTCAATCCTAAACTAGCAGCAGTCTGAAAAATCAATTATTTGTTTGGTTCCACATCTGAATTTTTTTATTGATTGGTAGAAATGCCTTCCTTTCTTTGGAAATAAATTGGTGCTCTGAAACAGTAAAAAGTTTTACCTTCCTGTTCATCTTAGTAACCTGACATTTCAGAAAGAGATGCCAAAGGGATATTTAGACACACTTCTGAGTTGATATAAGCTGAGAGGTACATCTTATCTTTTAAAATGTCAAAATGAAAGTTGGAGAAAAACGATTGCCATTTATCTCTAAATAGCAGTAGACCTTCTGAAGCAACAGCACTGTGTGCAGTCCCCTTGTTATTAGATTTTGGAAACTCAACTTTATGCATCCTTGAAATATTCAGAAGGGATTAGGAAAAAACCCATTGACTTATTTTTTATTGTTGAAAAAAAATTAATCTATTCTCATCTGTAAAATGATGACAGTCCTAATAAATAATGAAACTTACTAGAATAAATAGTAGGTTCCACACACTTATCTTCATTCTGGACAAGTCTACTAGTATAAAGAAACTCTATAAAGACAATTCCAGATCTGTGCTTCCTCTGATGGAACTAATATTTTCTCTCAAATAAGTGTATTGAGGAATATTTAATATGATTATTTGCTTGATTTCTTTTATTTCAGGCTAAGATGACTGTGAAGGTTGGACCAATTTTATGTCTTAATGTACTGGCATTTACAGATTCTGAAAAGTTCTAACAATAATTTACTGTAATCTGCAAGTTATGGTGCAAGTCTGACACGTCTTCCATATGGAGCTACCCAGTCACTACAGCACTCAAATATGGAGTTCAACACATGCATAGTTTAAATATATATACTCATAAGACATATTGAAGAAACTTGGTTGCAGGTCTTTAACCAGAGACAGAAGATAAAGGTATGTCTGGCAAACAACAGAAATTGCAATGGTAAGTTATATAGTACATATATATACATACAGAGAGAGAGAGAGACAAAACTTTGTTAAAAATTGGAGCAAAAATTTCTCATCTGACAGAAGGGGAAACCTAAAATAAATGCTTGTGGCAAGTTAGCCATCTATGTTACTGTTAGATCTCACATGTAAATGGCAATTTGCAACTAAATTATAGGTCATCCTGTCAGTGAGAGAAAACTGAAAGAAGGCTGCTGAAGAAAACTTGCTTAGTATAAGCAATTTCCCAAGAGACAGTAGTTAGCTACAGTAAACAGATGAAGCAAGGTCTATCTTCTGTCAGGCAGTTATTTTCAAATTAATATGGGAGTACTCCATCTGTATAATTACAGAGCAGCTGAGGGCAAGCCCACTACATAGACACCTAAAATACTGGGGAAATTAGATTTTCTGAAACTTGATTCTAAAGTTATTTTCCTATCCTATTTTATATCCTAAAATATAAACGCAAAATTATTTCTGATATGCTCTTTGTGTTCAGTGTAAGAAAAGAATTCTAGGAAGCAGTGGCAATCATAGAAATGGTTCATCTGAAGGGTTTGGGTTGGTTTATTTTTTTTTTCTGTTTTTGGTCTGAAAAGATCCTATGGAAAATATCCTTTCAGTTTTAGGACACAAGAGAAATCTTAAACTGACACAAAGGAATAGAATTCAGCATTTATGTAAAAATTATTGGTGTGTTTCATAACTTTCTTCCTGCAATAACAGTTCCTAAAATTTTAAAGTGGAAGTTTAACCTTGATAGCCCAAATTAATAATACCGTTAATCTCCAATCTTTATTTGGAAAAAGGCATGATCTCTAAGGGCAGCTGAGACATGTAGGATATGCTGTCACAGTGAGAACAGTTGATCTTTGTTGAGGGTTCATATTCACAACACACCTGTCATCTAACATGTATTCTGAAATCCTCAAGAGCTGAGAAATCCTTACACTATTTTACAAAGATTTAATAGAATCTTATGCCAGATGATCACATCTTAGAAGACAACTTTATTTCAAATCAATATTTTTGAGACTGTTGAGACCCATTCCTGAACCAGCTACCATAATTTAGCCATATTTTAATCAATTTTACTCAGGATTATACTCTGAACAAGTTTTGGAATGTGTGAAAAACTTTTCAATGTAAGTTTAATGAGAAAAATCACTACGTAATATTCATGTACAGGTACAGAGCCCTAGGCATCTTTTCTTTTCTCTTTTTCTCCCTATGCAGATGTTTTTTGGAATCTCATGTACGCCCTGAGAAAACCAAGAAAATTTAGGATTCTTTGAAGGCTACCTGAGGAAAAACCAAAATTCCTTCAGTAACTGTAACCATTCTCTGCATCCTTCCTCCTGCCAGCCCAAATCAATCAAGAGCTCTCTGCAGAACGAGGTCATTAGGTTTTAGAAATTGTTAGCAACATCTGAGTTTTAGCCACAAGTAAATTAACAACAAATTAGTCTATTAATGAATCTGTCTTGTACCCATACCTAAGTCCAAAGAATATATAATATTTTTAATTTTATCACTCTTGCATTCCAAAAAAGAAAAAAAGCAAGAGAGTTCCTTAGAAACATAATGAATAGCCTAAAGGCTTCTCAACTTTAAAGGTTGGTGTAGGGACTCATGTATCTGTGACCTGGATATCAGGTCCCAAACCTGTTTATTGTAAGGGGATAGAGATTTACTATTTGAATTTTCCTATCACACCTCTTCAGACCTCTGAAGAGTAGACAAGATGTTGTAATGAAGACCTCAACAGACAACATAAGTATGAAATTTGGTTCTCTAACTTATCCCAGTGATAAATGCAAGAAGTGATTAGCTGGCTACATTTTCTGGCTCCAGAAATTGAGCCAATATTTACAATCATTCCTAGAAATAGTCCCCATTAGGAAGTGACATATTCATGTGGCATTTAAAACAAAATTTGAAATTACAGGAAAGTCTGGATTAAAATCTATGCACAAGTAAGTACCGTTCCACACCTTTCCACTCCTACTTGGCAAAAGAAACTATGGAATGCAAATTCAGATTTTGGGTGTCGGTTATGAAGTTTTCTTGCAAAAATGAGTACTTGAAAAGGAACGTTTTGATGTGTGCACCTAAAAAGGCTAAACTGTGAGTTTGGAAGCTCCAATTGAATGAAGTTCCAATTTCTATGTCAATTCTAACTTGAAATCCCATCTAAGTTGTATGATAGCCATGGGAGTATGCATGGAACATATCAAGAAATGCAAGTTTATTAGTTTATTAAAGTACTTTTTTTGGTGTATATTATAGGACAGGATATTCTCTTTGCTTAGTCTTTTCTGGTGTCTGATAATGGTTTTATAAAACTTTTGTGATTTACAGAGAAAGAAGTGGCAGAGTTATCAACTGATTATTACAACTCAAGGTTGTCCTGTTTCCTACAAAAGATGCTAACTCAATTTTCCATCTGACAGAGTAGATACAAATCCCAAATTAATTTTTTTCAAGTATATATGCCGTAACACTCAGTATTATTAATCTTCATATAAAGAAATGAAAAAAAATTTCACTAAGCAAAAAATTGAATAGTACTATAGAACAAATTTCTAATTTGAATATGTAATTTTTTCAGTATAAATTTGCTGAATTATAAAATTAAAAAAAACTTTTTCTCCATGTCTTTGAGAATGTAAAAATTTATCCATATAAAAAGATATAATCAAGGAAGATATTTTTAGTATGGTCTTTAGGCCTCAGGAAAAAAAATTAGATCCATGGTTTAGTTATTAAGTGTCTCAGAGAAGTGTCATCTTAATTTTGAAAATTATTCATGTGAAAGTTTTACTTGTAGGCTAACAGTCCTTTCAATTTTATGAACAGACCTTATTCAGTGACAGATAAAATAAAAATATTCTCCCAATGAAAAGTTTCCTAAAGCAGAAATGAGTTATTTCAAAAATCTATCCATATAGACTATGTCTAAAATATTTCTTTACCCTACTTGCATTAAGCTTCTAAACACATAACCCAAACCAGGAAGAATACATTAATTAAAAGCTTATGTGTAGTAGAAATTGTTGTCTACTGAGAGACATATTTGTAAAATTATCTCAGTATAAGGTTCCAAATTCTAGAAAAAAATTCAAACTACACATTCTTGGTCAGAGAATCCTTTATGTTGGAAAAGACCTTTAAGATTATCCAGAGCCCAGCCATTAAGTCTGAGGACTGCCAAGGCCATAACTAGACTATGTTCCCTAGTGCCACATCTTTTAAAGGCCTCCAGGAATGGTGACTCCACCATTTCTCTGGGAAACCTGTTCCAGTACTTAATCTCTCTTTCCATGAAGAAATTTTTTCCTAATATGCAACCTAAGTCTCATCTGGCAAAGCTTAAGGCTTTTCCTCTCATCCCATTCCATGTTACTTGGGAGAAGAGACCAAACCCCACCTGGCTACAGCCTCCTTTCAGGTGGATGTCAAGAGCAGTAAGGTCTCCTTTGAGCCTTCTTTTCTGCAGGCTAAATAACCCCCAGTTCCCTCAGATGCTCCTCATAAAGCTTGTGCTCTAGAGCCTTCAACAGCATAGAATGTTGCAAATTTATCAATAATTTTAATTGACTCTCATTGCACTTTTCTAGTCAACATTGGAATAAAAATGAAAACAAAGTGTTGAAATGTCTGAATTCCTCTTTCTGGGCGACTCTCTGCCCTATATATGGATGGGTAATCCATTTCCTTATATTTTTGGAATGTGAATTTTTCTGAAGTTCATAGCCCTTGCAATTCCTGTGTCTGCTTTAGAATGTTAGACATAGGGTTCAGCCTAATTTGGCAGTGGAAGACTAATTATCATGGAAGAAGACTTCAACAGAGCAGTCCTCAGAACTCAGTGATTCGAGAAGAAAAACTTTCCACTTGTTTTAATGTCATGATCAGTCCTGAAAGCTTTCATAATGTTAAATCATTGCCTCAGTACAGTTCAAAAGATTTTATGTCAAGTTAAAAAAAAAAAGCTACCATCTTGAGGAGGCCCCTCAATGTTATTATTGCTAACTGGAAATGAAAGTGAGCTACATCAAGGAAAAATTTTGACCCGGTTGGAATGATAGTTTCCTTATTACCTCCCATGGATTCTAAACCAACTAATCTTTAGCATCTGCTGTAAACATGCACAAAGTCATTGCAAAGACATTCAGCTATGCTTCACGAGCTGTAACACATCCCCACATTCTCTGTAGAGCAGATCCATATAGCTCCAGTATTCCTAGCCCACAGTAACAGCAGGTGCTGCAAAGTTTCCACCCAGCTTGAGCGCCTTGCATGAACATCAGACACTTGCAGGACCTCTATAATGTTCCTGGCATCTTGCCTTTGACCATCCTTATTTTGTGCTTTACTCTCTGACTGTTGGTGGGATAGGAGAAGACAAGAACAAAGTTGCATATCTATGCCTGAAGTTCAATCATGAAAAGGATATTTATGCATATTTGTCCTAATTTTGTCCCAATGGTTTCCATCCAACAGAAAATTCCTTTTCTTTCATACAGATGAAATAGAGATGGTAGCTGGTATTGTTTCCCAAACGACCTGTCCTGTGTTCACAAGTTTTCTAATTAGGCTCAAACTTGTCCATATAAACACAATGTTCTCCTTTTTACTAAATCTTCACATAGTCTCACTTCATATTCAAATTGTGGAATTCTATTTTGTGTATTTTTATAGATCTTCAAATTTGGATGTAGTTGCCCCTAGTCTTCTAATATTTATTGCCCCTTCAGTTCCCACTCCTTGCAAAGCCATATAATTTTCATTCTGAAAAAAAGAAGCAATGGGGATCTCCTAACTTCTGGCTTTCTACTCCTCTACATTAAGCATAACACAGGCTTCCCATGAGTGTAGTTTTCTTCTGTTTTTTTAAGCTTTTTCTACACTTTCAGCATATGTATAAATTTCCTGAAACATTTCCTGCTTGGATTTTAATACCTAAGCTACTATTTAGGTACTTCCTAGTTTAAGGAAACTTTCAAGAAATTGTCTGATATTTCTTTAGTATTAGTGCAGCAGTTTCAACTCATAACTTTGCTAGTATAATGCAAAGACATGAGATGTCCTCTGCAGCAGAAGTTGATGGTCCTTTCTAAATTTTTAATAAAGCTTTTGAGAGTGACTTATTCTGCCTATATGTTTGCAAGATTTTGCTGGCTGTTATATTCTAGTCAAAGGCCCATTCATCATCTAACCTTTCTTTATTAATTTCCTTTTCTGTTATATCAATAGAGTGCAGCTTCAGCTGTAATGATGTAACTGCTAATAAATAAAAATGCATACTTTCACATCTATTGAAAATTAACACTTATTTTACAGTCAATATTTCAGCCTTACAGCTTACATTTACTATATTCTTATGGTCATGTAACAGATAATCTTCTTCTCACTAACACAATCCATGCCCCCAGAGCTACAATACATTCACAATGCTATTAAACTCTTGTGGTGGAAGACAAGAAAAGAAACAAGATGTATCTAATATAATTGGATGAGTAATAATGAGTAGCATTCACAATATGAAAAAAAGGAAGGCTTAAAGACATTGTACTAATTATTTTTCTGGGTTTGGTTTGTGGTTTTTTGATTTGGTGGGTTTGGGTTTTTTTTTGGTTGGCTGGTTTGTGGTTTTATGTTTGTTTAAGATAGTGCTTTATTTAGACCTTAGGCCAAGTGTTATGTAGGAAGTGTGGAATAAACTCTATAGGATATTATTAAAGAACTTACATACTGCACAGCATCCTCTGCACTCCTCAGGACCTGAACAGGCAGGGTACTTCTGACAGGTAAGAGGAGAAAAGCTTAAGTGTTTTTATGGTTCTTACATCATTGGAAACTGTGTCAATAAGACATCAGTCTCACATACAGCTGAACCGAACAACAGTTCGGATCAACAGTTTTTATTCATCTTGCTGATCAGGGCAGGAACAGTATTAGTTTTTAAGGGTGTTATAAGAGAGAACTGTAACATTTTCCCTGACCACAAATAGGCTTGCATAGGTTACGTGGTCTTCGCTCCATTTGCAAATGTTCAGACCTGGAGCATTACAACATAAGAAGTCTCCTTGGTATTTACTCTTCAGAGGGTGCTATTCCGTAGTAAAAGACTATGCAAATGGACAGAGAAGACCATGAGACATCAAGGGTTTGTTAAAGTCACCATTCCCATGATCAGGTATTGAAAATGTTGATAACAAGTCTGGATCACACACCACCTTTAGTCAGGAGCTACTATTTTCAGGAAGAAGTATAGATTAAAAAGAATTAGATTGCTGAAGCATTTGCAGATTCATATAGTGGATATTTTGGCAGGTAACTTTTATACAGAATAAATTCTGATGATACCTTCAGAAGCATACAGACATTAAAATGATATTTGTACAAGAGATCCACAGAAAATTAATAGTCTGTATGTTTGGAAGTTCACACTATTAATATCTATGTCCAAAAAAAGGTCTTCACGAAATTCTGGTTATAAAATAATTTCCTATTTCCTTATCTTTCCTCTTCACGGTCCTGGCATTTAAGTAAACTGTAAAGCTAAAACAAAAGCTATATTTCTTCAACCAAAAGTAAATCAGAAAGGTACTAAATGTTAATAAAAGACTCCAAATATGTGCTTTTTCACATAGAATACATACTGTTCTTTTTCAGCTGATGAGACACCACTACAGTTCTAGTTCTAGTCAAAGTGATTCAATCACTGTGAGAATAAAAGGTAATATTTCTATATTTAATGTGGCAGGAAACCCTGATTCTTTCAATTAAAATAATCAAAGGCATGAAAGAAGTAGAAAGATTGAAAGCCACCATAGATAGTCCTGACTGTGGCTGAAAACAGGTGAATCTTTTCCAAAAGCAGAGTTTCAGCAAATTGCAAGCATGACAACATTCATTTATTCATTCATAAAGGCCTATGTAAGTGCATCTACTTTTTGAAGACTTATATAATTAGGCAAAGTGAAATTATTCTGTACAAAAACCTTAAAGACAATGAGGATTTTGTTGTTAGCAATAGCAACAAAGGCTATTTCAAAGGCATTGACTGGAAATATTCAATGAGTTGGCAAATGTAAAAGAGTTTACAGTAGATACCAAAAATGGAATAAAAATAGGACCAAGATAAGAAAAAAAGCTTTGAATGTTATCTTCAAGAATTGGAGTATAGAGAATGTATTCTGTGAAAGCTGAATATATTAGCTGAGTTTTCATTCCCACTAACTTGAACCAGTTCAGTCTATGGGAAAGTGGGTCTCACTTGTATATTCCTTAGAGACAACTGAAAAAAAGAAAATTGTTTTAGTGAGGAAAGTACTGAGACAGCTATTATATTAAAATATGCTTTCAGAAAAGGTGAAGTTTCTGAATTTTACAATATGCTTCTGCAACCTAAACTTTAAGACCAGGTGCAGCTCTTCAGTGAAGAGCACAAAGTCTGAAGATTTTAACACCTTCATTTCTCTGTCTGCAGAATACACAGCATATTCTGATTAAAGTGTGTTAACGTAGCTCATGCTTATTTCATATTTACTTAATTAAAGTATACCTTAAAAGAGAAGGAGCTTTGGTATTGCTCAGAAGAGAACAAAAGTGAAGAGAAGAACATCATGTACAACCAGGACTTCACAGGCTTTTGTAAACACTCAATTTTTTAGCACATTTTATATATTTTCGTTGTTTTGGTACCCACTACTGTGCAAAAGAAGAAAATCTATTGATGTTTTTTTGGGTTTGTTGCTTGGTTGGATTTTTTTGCAGATCGGAGATTGATTTCCATATTATATAGCAAACTACAAGCTGCTCACCAGACAACTGAGAAAATGAGTAGTCAGGGTGGGAAGAAAATTCAGAGGATTTTTTAAGGACTTACAAGCTTTTATTTCACTATTTCTTTCTAATCTTTAACACTGGGACCTAATATTAATCATAACTATTTTTATGTCCTGTATGCCCACAAGACCCAGAATTCAGACTTCTGCAGAATTTTTTTGCAGATGTTGTACAGGAGAAGAGGAAAAGTCTCCCTTCCAGTATTTTTTGCATCAACATAGAAAAGCAGGGAGGTGTGGAATTGGCTAAAAATTAGATTTCTGGGCTAAAACAGACACATGTTATAAGGTGCTTTTTTGTTCTTACTAAATAGTTTCACCTGAAGAACAGCTGCTTCCTCCAGTGGGACAAGACCGACACTGGAATTGTTCCAATGCAACCAATGTACATCTGTTTTCAAAAGAAGATGTAATTCATATCTGCCTACCTGGGCATTTTCAGGGGAAGATGGAGCATCTGGAAGTTAAAATTGTATTCACATTTGAGAAATGCCAAGAATATATAAACAGCTTGATGAAAGAACAGAGGGGAAAGTGGCAGAGTCTGCAGATACAAGCAATCAATGATTACAACTTCATGATATTTGCAAATAAATATTCTGCATTCACAGCTCTGAGTGTCTCAATACCATAGAGAGAACAATGGAGAGGGTTAGTTAAAATTTTATATAAATTTTGCAATATCTAAGACAAATTTCTGCTGTGCTGAAAAACTATTTTAGAACATTAAAATTTCTGATATTTGATAATAAAAACATGGTAACTACAAGAACTAAGAAGTACTGTGCTGCCTGTTCTGCTTGAAGTAGCACTGGTTTGAGGTGGCAGAAATAAGATTTAATAGACAGGATGATTAATGGGAGTACAAAAGTTGGGGAAAGTGAGGCATGAAGGTGGGTTGGAGAGGTGTGTGCCTGTGGGGAGCACCAGCTCAGCTTCCTGCTTTCTTGCACCTGGGGACATGGGACCACCGCAGCCATCCAGCACTGAAAGAAGAGTCATCCCACTGCAAATGGCTCTGGCAGGGAGTAGTGAGGAATCTCATGGGTCCTGAAGCCTACCAGATGTGGTCATCTCCAGAAGAATGAAAAGTGCAGTAATCACTTTTCTTTTTCTTGTGTTACTCATGTAAAAAGCCCAGTCATTGAGCAGAAAACATAAAGCCTGATTTAAATATCAGAACAGCGCAAGTAAGCACTAAAAATATTCTCCAGAATCATTTAGGGTTAAGATCTCTGAGATCATTGAGTTCCAACTTTGACTGATCACCACCTTGCCAACTATACCATGGCACTGGTTGCCATGTCCAGTCATTTCTTGAACATCTCCAGGGTGACTCCACCACCTCCCTGCGCAGTCCATTCCAATGTATTACAATCCTTTCCATGAAGAAACTCCTCCTGAAGTCCAGCTTGTACCTCCCCTGGTACAACTAGAGGCTATCTCTTCTTGACCTGTCACTTGTTGCCTGGGAGAAGAGGCAGAACCCCATCGCACTACTATCTCTTTTCAGGAAGAGAGAGATAAGGTCTCCCCAGAACCTCCTTTTTTCTAGGCAGGGAGGGCGCTTTTGGACAGTTGTGTAGTTTAACATTCACTTTAGTAGCACATTGAAGTTTAAAATAATTACAAAAAAGAGTTAATTTTGTTAAATATATAGGAAATCAAAGAATATTTACATTATTTTAGAATTTTAATGTAAAGACTGTTTCCAGCTGCATGAAGTAAAGTCATTAGACCAATGTAGCCCTGACCTAAGCACTACCACAGGGGAAAATAATTAGAGATCCAGTGCCACTTTATAGTCCTGACAGCCTCCACAGATGTGGCTTTATTTCTGATCCATACTTAGAATGACATACTGAAGAGTGGATAGCAGCACTGTTGTAAAAGTTAGCTTTACAACTAACTTCCCCTTTTGTGAAACTGCCCCTAGCATTCACAATATGAAATGCATTTGCCTATCTTGATTGATCAATTAAACAATGGCAAATATATGCTTAAAAGGAGTTTTTAAGACAAAATCCTAGTTCACATCACTGTTTTCTCTCTATAGTTATAATTATCCTAATTCATTAACACTGGCAAAATTGCTGATTCCCCTTCCCAATGCACTAATATCTGCATATGCAAACTTTTATTCATATTTAATTTTAATTTTAAATGTATGCTGAAACATCATCAATCTTTGTAGCTAACCTTGCCAAGATCTCCCAAAATTGTATTCTCATATATCTGAAGTGGTTTTCCACATAATTTCCAAAGTTCCTTTCTTTCCAGAGTAACAGTGACCTAGTAAAATTTCCCTTGTGATTGTTCTTATATGAGCTCTGTATAAAGAAAACAACACATCCCTGGACACTTCTGGTTCGATAGGAACTCACAGGCAAAATACAATCAAGTAGTATTACAAAATCTATGGATATCTCCTTCATGACAAATGAAAGGAATAGGCATGGAGCTGTGTCTCTCAGCAGAGGGACACACTGCACTTATGTCTGGAAGGGGAAGAAAGGGAGGGAGTAAGCTGCGAGAGTTTTCACTTCTACTCATCTGGAAATTCATCACTTCTTCTGGTTTGCTAACAGCAGAGTAGAGCGTTACATTCTCCAGAGCATTTCATGTGGCTTCTATGTAATCAATGAATGCAAAATCACCATGTTAGAACAAGAGATGCATTTTAGGATAAATATATCTCACATGGATTCTGCTTGAGCATCTGATAATAGGGCGGGTTTTGGGTTTTTTTTGCTGGGAAAAAAAAAGCTTGTATTTATTTTTCAGTTGTTGTGCTTCTTACGAAAGTTAAAATTTTATCAAGCATATTTACAGATCAAAAACAAAAACACAAGGTTTTTGTGCCCTTCCATTTCTGAATCAGCAAAAAAATCGTGTTCTCAGAATTCACTTTCTAATGCAAAATCACATCTTCATGGACTTAATAAAGTGAGAGATAAATTTAGGGTAAAGCAGTAGTTGTTCTGCTCCAACTCATAGGATGCAGTCAGCCATCTAGTCATGGAGCTGGCCCAGACAGGCCAAATTCAACATCTACCACAGATCTTTTGCTATAATAGTGTTATACTAACACTCATGGTAAAAAAAAAAAGCAAACAACCAAGAAAACCCCAACAAACCAAATCAACAGTAAATATATAAAAGGATTAGTCTAATTTTGGATGCCTCCCTGTAAAATGCTCACATTTTTTACTCCTATCATGAAGGGTGATGCAAAAAACGTCAAGGAAAAAGAGAATTTTAATGTTGTCCTTAGAAAAAGCCATTGAAATTATACTAAATTGTTATGCTGTAGTTGCAGTTTAAATATTGGGATTATAAACCATTATAAACTATATAATTTGAACTGTACCATATACATGGGTTATCACCTCTTTGAGGTGTTAAGGTGTGTCCTACACCAGACGTGTTCATGTACTAATACAGCTGACTTCAGGAAGAGTTGCATGGATAGACAGTCAAAATTAAAATCCTACCTGCTACAGGAGGAAAAGGTCAGTGCATAATAAGGACCTTAACATTTGAATAGATGTATTAAATTATGCCTCTAGAAACAGTAAAATTACCAGAAAACTATATTTATGGTAATTGTGTCAATTGTGAGCAGCCTCTCAGCAAAGACTGAAACAAGATTTAGCCTTCCTGACATGCACAGAGAGCCACAACTTAAATCTCCATAATGGAATATAGGAAAAAATTGAGCTTATTTACATACCAAAGGAGGCTACAAAGGCTCAGATTCATTGTGCCTTTGACAATTTGACTCCAGGCAAAGGTACAGAGATACTTTTGAAGTTGTGAGAACATAAGCACGTAGAGGGAGTAGCAGGTCTTTACTCATTACATATTTGTAAAGGTTTTTTTAGAACTATCTTTGAAGATACAAAGAGGAGACTTCTCCAGTGAGAAAGTTTTTCTCTGCCTGGCATTTAATAGTTTCCTTTCTTATGGTAAATGCCTTTGCATGGCACCAAGCAGAACTTCTAGACCAGATACAAGATCATACTGTGCTCTCAGACTTATTCTAAAAGAAGGTCAAATCTGCCCCTGGACTCAAGTGAGTCTTATTCAAGACTTAAAGGCACAGCTTTTTCATTCTGATTTGTTAGGATAAAGCTCAGCACTGACTATGATTTTGAACACTGAACTGATTTGAATGAAAGTATAACATAGGTAAGTTTTAGCATATGAACTATTTGGGATTAAAAAAAAAACAGGTAACTCCTATGGGTTTTTTCTCTTTAGCCTCCTCTACATTGCATGACCTGTTTTGTTAGCTCATCTCTTTTACTCAAAATATAATGAGTCTAAAGAATAATGCAGCTACTTAGAGTGTGCTTTATGATTTTGTCTCAATATGTTTTGCATTCAGAGGAGGGGGACAAAAATAAATCAGAGACAATGAAGAAAAGGAAAGAACATGGGACAACTGTCAGCAGCGTCCTCCAGTATTTCTGCTACTTTTTGGTGTCACTATCTCTACCATTAGTCAAAGATTTGGTAGCCATGTACTTGCTTCACAATTCCCAAAATAGACTTTCTTACATAAACCAAATGTGCTGTAGGGACATATTAGGAAAAAAAAACAGAAGCTAAATCTTTCTGGTCCCTTTTGACCACATAGAACTTAAACACACTCCTACTCAGGAATCTAGAGTCTGAATGGTTGGTTCCAATGCACTGAAGGAAGACATACTATTTAAAGGTACAGGGATATGACTAAAATATTAAATATTATAAAAATGTTAAAAGTTGACAAGATACCATGATAGCAGGATCATATGGATAATAAGCACTGCTGGTTGTCCATAGCTTTAAACTAAGTGTTTAGATGCAGTGACTTTATATCTTACTTCTTTCTTGTCCACTTCATGTACTGTGTGACCAGTCTGGTTTGTCAATGTAAAGCAGCAAGGATATGAAGCCTCCCTGTCTCTGCAACTTCTCTTTGACCATACCTTTGGTTTGCTTTTAAATCAGTAAAAAACTGTGTTCCTCTTTTACACCTCTCTGAAGACATTTCAGTATTATTGCTCAACAATCCTCCTTTTTAAGACCCACTAAAATGAGGCTGCCATAGGGGAATATAGGCAGGGAACAAAATTGCTGATGCTTTTTGAATCATAAAGTAAAGTTTTCTATAAATGTCCTTTTAAAAAATGCCCTTTAAAATTAAAAATTAATTTAAGAAAACTCTGTGCTAAGGACCATACTTTCACAATATTACAGTTTTCCATTACTATTTATAGAAATCACATTTATTTAAACAAAACAAAAAAAAAAACTATGATCAAGCCATTACTGTTGTGAAAAGAGTTAAAGAAATTATTGAATTGTTGGAAATCACTGGCTAAGCAAATGCAGTCAAATTAGGGCAGCCTTTTTTTGAGAGTATAGCCTGTTTGCAAATGCAAAGAATCTGTTCCTAATTTCAATTTATTTTGCTATTTGTACTCAATTATGTACTCAATTATTATCTTATTTATACCAAGGCCTAATAAGGATTAAAAAAAAAAAAGGTAGATTTTTTTTCCTCTACCTTTGAATAAATATCACATAAAAGAAAATGAGCTCTCTCAGTTATATATTCTTATAGGATGCAGTGGCCAAGAACTTAAATTAGAAATAGCACTATATTTTTTTAATAAATCATTTAACTTATCAAGAGAGCTTATACTTAAAATGGACTTTTCCTATTTAACCCTATTTCTATTATCTAAGTATGTAAATATACACATATAAACAATTTTTAACTGCTGGGTTTGTACCATTTTAATTGAATTAAAATTTCCATCCTAATGAAGCTTGACAGAAACCACAACCAAAAATGAAACCATTATCCAGCAAAAGAGAAATGCACCATTTACCATTCTCCAGCATTAAAAAACAACAACAACAAAAAAACCCCAGTATGAAAAAGCTAAGAATCAAGATAAAGGACTCCCAAAATATAGAATATTTTATTACACAGATATTTAGGGTATATTTTTCTCTAAAAGGCACAAATTTAGTGAGAAGGGCTGTATTCAGTTGCCATATTGGTTGCTTTTTGGAAAAAGAATGATAGATGACATTTGCAAAAATCTTGAAAATTGCTATTTTGAAATCCAGGTTTCTTGTTTGTTGATTTAAATCATGACTGAAATTGGCAATCTAAAAGTCCTTCCAGTAATTTGGATTTAAAGCAAATCTATTAAAAGTAAGCATCTACTACTGTAATATGGTTTACCTGGTAAAATTTGTAGTTTGCATTAGTTCAATCTTTTTAAACAGAGAAGAAACTAGTGACTGTCATCATCAGAAAGGAAAAAGCTTTTCATTTCTGTAAATGGATGAGCTGCTTCAAATGGGGTAACTCTGATTTGTTTCTCTCTCCTCAGTATCTCCTGAACTGAAGCCAGACCTGTATTATGAAATGTTTTAAAGTAAAACAGTTTCTGCTTTCCAGAACTGAGCAGTAAAAAGAGAGTAAATCTGCCTCTTACTCAGTATTTATATTGCAATCAGTGGGTGAAAGTACTCAAAATATTTCTAGACTAGATTTTTTTTTCAATGTTTAGGTCTCTGAAACTATAGGTTGAGACTTCTGAGAATGTAAGTAGTTGCACAGATTTCATATTTAGGTCAGTGGTAACTGATTTTCCCAATTACTTGAAAACACTAGTAGGATTTTAAAAACATTTCTCAATATATAAGTAACATTAAAATATGCTCCAAATACTTAAGATCACAAGGTTCTTTGTGATCTTTCAAAAAAAATTGAATAAATATTCAGACCTACAGTCCAGCTGTTTGTCCACAACAGGAGCTAACTGAACACACACAGTTTTAGCCTGTCGTGTTCTAACACAATGCATTAGCTTGGCTCTCTGGTTAATAGGTTTTCAGTCTTCCTGTTCTCCAGAGCTAAAACCCTGACTAGTTTATAGGTTTTCAGTCTTCCTGCTCTTCAGAGCTAAATCCTTGACTCTCTGAGGGGCTACCTAAAGTAATGAATTGTGTGTAAGAGTTGTACCAACTGAAGGTGCATAAATACTGTATCAGCTTTGAGTAGAGTTGTCCACAAATTCTTAAAGTCAAGCTAACCATGCTTGCATCAAGAGGCTATGTATGAGAAAACACCAAGGCTGAAGCCAAAACAGAATGGTTGTACAGGCCCACAGTCACAGGAGAATACAATTTTTAAGGAACTTCGGTAAGAATTTGGAGCTTCTGTTCTCCACAAAGATTTTTCCACAGGTAGACCTGGGTTTTCTGACCTTTTTTTTTTTTTACTTTGTGTAATTAGGCTTTTGATTTTACCTGGTTGTTCTGAACTATAACAGACAGATTCCTAAAAAAAAATAGCTAAAATTATTGTATTTTCCTTACCCTGCTGGAATAGGTATACTATCATCCTCGTCATCAACATTGAAAGGCAGAGAAAGAAGGCATCTTTTCATTTTGAAAATTTGCTAGGTGCAAATATATTCTATATAAACATCCTAGCTCCAAGCATAAACAGCATTAAGGAAGGAGGGTAAGAAACACCTCTTATGCCTTTAGTCATCAAAATGAATCATCTAATCCAATTTATTCATCTAGGCCTCTGTTGCTGTCAGCACAACTGGCACATCTAGCAGCAACTCATGAATTACCATGAGAAGTAGCTATCTGCCTCTTGCTTCTAGTGTGCCTTCATTAAACATTTTGCCAATTGAATACCTCTGGTAGCTTCTGACCATCACACTCATGAAATAATTGGGATTTTACCCTATGGCTCGTATGTGTTATTTCTCATACAGTAGTATTTTCATGTCTGTTAATCTTCAAGCATACACATCTTTTTGCCTTTTGAAATGATTTACATCTTAAAACTTTTCATAGTTATCCAATAGCCTGAGAAAAGGGCTGAAATGCAGAAGCTAATTTTGATTTTGTCACTGACAAGCTGTGTGTAGCCTTGGGGATAGCCTGTCTCCTTGCAGCCTGCTCCCAGACAGAGGAAATATGTAGTTGCACAGCTCTCAGCAGCAAAATAAGGACCAAACTGTGACTCATTGTCACATTTCTATTTGACTCCTGCTTCTCTCTTGCTCCACTAGGGAAATAAGTTGTGGCAGACAAACAGCTGGCACAGAAACCTTGTCTTTCTCCTCTCCTCACCTTCCTGGATTAGATCAGTGCACAGTCTCCAGAGCATTACAGCAAGCAGAGCTGAGTCTCCCTGTGTGGGAGGATGAAGTGTCAGGGGATACCCATCAACCTTGCACTGTGACCTGCAGGAGATTGGGCAAGAAAGGACCAGCTATAGGGCTGGTGCTGGAGCTGTTGTGCACACACAGATTAAGCTGTACATTGGCAGAAGCCATTTCTCAGAGGTGTCAGCCTTTTGCTGTTCGAGTTTCAGTGGTGGCAGCTCCAACTACATCTGCCACTGAGTCCAGTCCAATACCTGTGTTCATAGACACAGTGGAGTAGCATAGTTTGAGACTCATGGCTTTTTAGACAAAGCCTTAAGTGGACCCCAGAAAAGATTCTGGCTGCTACAAGAATACTCAGTAACTGCTTAAATGTAATAATAACAAGAGCAATAATTACTATTAATTGTAATAATATGACTAATAGTAACAATATTATTAGATCCTGAGAGTATAGCAAAGACAGAGTACTTATTCCCTGTACTGAGTCTTTGTACTTTTTTTTAATACAATTTTAAGGACTTCCACTTTTTAATAGTACATTTCTGTGATGGCAATGACATGTAATAGGAGGATGCTGAAGATAATCCTTTGGAATCTTCTCCTAAATACTTGACAGCTGGAGACATAGGTCCTGCCAACTTTCTAAGGACATTTATGAATTGCTGTCTTCAGGGATCTCATTTTGTCTTTCACAGTGTACATTTCACCCGTATTTCTACAACTGACAATTTGTAGCTGTGTGAACGAATAAGTAGCACATGTGGGTTTTGGTGCAAGTAGGCAGTGCAGGGCTTATTGGCTACATATTTAAGTTACCTAATCTCACTGTCATTATCATGCTGTTGACCTGAAAGAGCTCCCCATTGCCTCTGTTCATCTCTGAATAGATTGTTGTCCTGACACAGGCTGTCAGAAAGAGAACCCTGAGATGTGCACCAGCACACCCTGCCAGGCCTGGGCCAAATCTCTAAACCAGCAACCACATTGTCCTGCATCGCTGTTCTGTCCTGCTCTCTGGTGTGTCAGGGAAAAGGCAGGGAGCCTCCACAAAGGCAGGAAGCCCAAGAGTCTGGCTCTGTGACTGACAGTGGAAAAAAAGTTATAAATACCTATTGCAAGGAGCAAGTGGTTTAGTCCTAGCAAAGTCATGAAGAGCCCAGCAAATCATGGGCTGGGAGGTAGTATGGAAAACAAGATAAATTGTGAAAACAAAATAAATTGTGTGAAGTAGCAGGTAGTTGAATAGCTTTTTGTTTATCCAAGCTATACGTTGCTGAAGTTTATATCTAAACTTTCAGGTTGTGAGTGCCAGTACTAGCCCCAGAGGAAAACAAACTGCAGTGAAACATTAGCTTCAGGCTGAATTCTTACTTTTTGCCATAAATAAAATTTCCATCTCGTGGATACAGTGTTTAAAAATCAGTCAATCACTACAAGTGTATTCCAAGTACATGAAAACAAAATAAAACTAAGGCAAATATAACTAAACTAATTATATAGTTTATTTCCCTGTCACATGGAAGGTCAGCTTACTGGGGAGCTGGTGCTCATTAGCATTTAAGTCTATGCTTTGTATAAAAAGCCCCACAGAACACACACACTGTTACAGCTGTAAAAACACTCCTGTAAAAACACTACAAACGAAATTTAAAAAAAATCAGACCCTACTTTCCTTCATTCAATGGTCTTTTGTTTCATTCTAGAGTCTATAATTTTCTTTCTTTAATAAGATAAATGACTGAAAAGTCAGACTGGTTGTAAAGTCTTATATTTTTTGCCATTAATTTTGGACCAAAAATCTTGCTAATTTGGTTGTTTCACAGATTTGCCTCATAACAGCTAGAAAATAACCAATGTTTCCAACAAACCTTTTTAAGAATATCTAAATAAACCAGTGTTAGTATTTGGGTTAGGGCTGTCAGGCTGAGCCACCTGTTTTGGCAGTACTTGCATCCAGAAGTAAATTATAGATCAGTCCAATTGCTGATTAAAAAATCACATTGCTTCCCTGATGTGGCTAACCAGACATCAAGCAAGGATTGAACTACTTGACACAGTCCTAACATTAGCCCTTAAGAAGGAACAGGATCACTTTCTAATAGCACTTAATGCAGATCTTCTTACAAGTATGAACAATAAAAAATGGAAGATGAAAACAGCATCTTTCATGCACTGAAACACCACATAATCTTGAGAAGCAGAATAAAGTAAATCTCAGAAGACTGTTTAAAAGCATTTTTTGTATTTTTGTCATTATTAAATTCAAATAAAGAGTGGAAAAAAAATTCAACTAAAATATTCAGTATTAAAGAGGGTTGCATTTTAAATATATCCCTCCTTCTGACTTCAGCTGATAAAATATTGTTATGCATCTAAAATGTACTTTAAATATGAATGGTCAGGAAATATTAAAGTACATGAAACATTCACATTTTAGAGTACATATTTATTGGTTAATACAATTGCTTTTCATTTTTGCAGGCCAACATCGTGCATATTTATTTCAGCACAATTTTCACTGACACCCTTAGAAGTCTACCTAAATAAGGATAACAGAGGGGTTTTTTACCTTTTACCCTTCAGTAACTTCACATACACTTCAAAAATACTCTATGCTCCCTATGGAAAAATCAGGGCAAACAAATTAAGCTGTTCTGACTCTGGTAAATCTCTGATTATAAGGGACTACCAAAGCTTTTTTCTGAGCAAGGGTTTGAGAATAGAACCCTGAACTTCAGACATTCCCTGTTTGTATCACTCTGATGGAGGTGCCTAAATAATGGTGTTCTGCAAATGAAAATAAGGTTATTTTTAGAGGTGTACAGAGAACTTGTTTCAGTAACTGGCAAAAACTCAGGCTACAAGAGTAAAAAAGTAAAAGAGAGAAGAAAAAACAGGAAAGAAAAGTAGAAAGGAATGCAGAAAACAAAATTAAATTATCCTGGAGTGAAAACATTATTTGCTAAGAACAACAAATCATTTTGACAGGCCAGTTCACTTATACTGTTAAATCACATATCATTTTTTGTTAATTATATTTGAAAGGAGTTACTGTACCTTCTGCTGTTATCTCGGCCATGATGATGGTAAGAGATATTCTCTTTAAAAGGTCAAGATTTACTGTGGCAGCTTAGATAGTGCTTCTGGGTTGCTGACTCTCGCAGGACTTGCAGAATGAGAAGGAGGGAGGTCCTCTGCTTTTTCTAATTGTGTTCTTTCTTCTTTTATGCTCTCTGAAATGTCTGTTTCCTCTGCAGACTTGGCCTCCCAGAACAACCCAAGGCCTTCCAGAGGCAACACTTAAAGCTCAGTCTAAAGTATCAGCTTCTAACAAAAATAGCCATGCCTCAGAGTGAACCTTCAGCACGTTTGTCTAATATCCTCAGAAACATGCACACCAGAAATAAAATGTAAAAAAACCACAGCTCTAAACAGGACAGGAATGCATGGAGAGGCAACAAAAATCAAAAGAACTGGGAAAGAACTGTTCAATGCTCCTACAGCCTTGCTAACATAATTGCAGTTCTTTGGGGGGTATGTCAGGAAACATGAAATATAGAGTTCAAAGTAACCTTATCCATCCCAGTACAACTTTATTCTTAGCACACTCAGTGCTTAGCACATTCTTCCTGGCCTTATATGGCTTGGGGAGGGTCCTATGAAGCTCACCGCTGACTAAGGGGGAGGGTAAATTTAGGTGATTTTCTCCACTTAGACTCTTAGCTGCAGTTCAGAACCAATTAAGACACCAATTTGAACCAATAAAATTGGCTTGGATTTTTTTTATTTGATCCTTTTCTGATTTGTTGTGATTATCACATATACCTGTGAAGCTCATCTAAGTACTACAGGACACTGTTAAAATTTTAATAATTATATTTTATATAGTCTAGATACATGAAGGCAATATGTAAAAATATTAAGTAGACCAGGTTTGATTTTCTGGGTCTGATTCATGGAAATATTTAGGTAGCTCAAAAATTCCGTGATTTTTAAAAAGATTTTATAAAACTGAAAGCAAGTGGATCCTTAAAAGCATTTAGAGAAAGTAAAATATTAACAATTCAAATAAGAACAATTATTTTAAAACCTGAGCAATCTTTTCCTTGGACTGCTTGCAATTCCACAGCTGTAGAATTATGTATGTGGTCAATAGGTTGAAAATGAAATTAGCAGAAAAGTGCCCTCAAGCCAGCATACCTTTACGTAAATGTCATCGTCACATGAAACCAGAAACCACCTTTAACAGCTCTTGCTAGGGAACCTATAGTCACCTTGTCTCTGCTACACGAGCTGGCATTTACACTTCTCATCTTCCCCCCCAGAGATTGGCACCTGGCTCTGTGGCAAAGTGTGGGGAAAGGAATCTATTTATCCAATGCACAAGATGCAGAAGCAAAGGTTCATTGAACAGCAAAATCCCCACCAGGTTTTTTCTCTTCCCTCTACTCTTAACACATTTCATACCTGCCACCTGTCTGAAATTGGTAGCTTTTTCTAGCCAAAGCTTGCAATCAGTGCTTGAGCCTCTTCTTATCTCTACTAACCTAGTATTTTGCACTAACAAGGTTTGATTACTTGATGCTAAGTACTCAGTGTTTTACTGATCATGCCTCTAGCCCTCTGTTTGCTCCTTTAGCCTGTTCTTCAGTAGATCCTCCTTACAAGGCTGATAAAGAGATTTTATGTAAAACCTTATTTCTTCAAAAATACTCTTTCATGAGTACCAGAATGGTCTGAGGAGTCACATTCACATATCAACAAAGCAGCTGCCACAAAAAGTCAGTGGTTAGTAAAGGATGATACTAAGGCAAATCCCTTGTTCTTCTTAATTATATCTCTTCTGCTGAAGCAGTTACATTTTATATGAACAGTTAAATATTTGGGGTCACCTATGTTTTGACAGCTTTACTACTTGCTTAAGATGTGAGATAAATCATCTGAATACCTGAAGGACAGAGCTAATCAATCCTGAGAAGTCAGGATTTTTTTCATTTGTATTCCTATTCAAATTCAAAAAAATAATACAGTCTTCATTTTGGAACATAGGGAGAGAGACAAATGGGGAAAAATTAACGTCTGAATCTTTTCTTGTTTTATGTAGCAAGATCTGAGATTGTGGACTATGCCCAGACATAGGTGTTTGTATAACTAACTATATGTGCATGATTGCCTGTCCCTCACCACTTTACATTGCAGCTCCTACCACCTGCCCTCCTTCCCACACACCTTACTCCCTTGTTATTATTTATGCTTACCCTCAATCATGGGCTGTTGTTCTGAAATCAAAATATAAGAGTAGAAGAAGTGAGAGAATCCAATTTGAAACCAATTTTCCACAACATCAGCCCAGTGGCCAGAAAGACAAGTGGTTGGTACCCTCTCATACCCTCCCTTGTATGCACAAAATATTCATTCTGGGAAGCAGGCTAAAGATGACATATGCACCAATATCTTACATATATGTGTATATATATGTATGTACATCTTACACATATATATGTGTATATACTTATACACACATAAAGTGTGGCTTTAGGCAAATTAATCGGAAGTTATGCAGTTGCTCCCTTTAAGGAGGAAAAAGTCAAGGAATCTGAATGTCATATTTACTAGAAATAATCACAGCCTTTGTGAAAATACACAGAACTAAAATAAAAGAAGTTATGTGTGTGTGCATATATGTTGAATCTGAAAAACAAACATTGCCATCTGGAAATTATAAAGAATATCACATTTATTCTTTAGAAGTCTAAGCAACCGAAAAATCTGAAAATGTTTTAAGGGCAAGTTCAAAGTTTTTTTAAAATCGAATCTTTAGCTCCTGATTCAATTTAGGAGTTTCTTTTAAACATAATCTGTGAAACTCAGAGTATGCAGAAAGTGCAAAATTTATACGAATCTTCATGCAACAAAGTAAACATATTATCCCGGCCTAGTTTATATGTTGAAAATTTCATTTTAATGGGAACCTTTTCTGCCTAACCTGACCAGAAATATTCTTTTGTAAGATGTCCTCTCTCTCTCCTTGCTCCTCAAACAACATGGAAAATGAAAAATCTAAAACTGCTTTGGTTCTTGCAAGTGATATCTAAACCTGGACATACACAAGTTTCTCATAATTTCCTCTGATTATGCCTTGGGCACAATGAGAAAATGCTCTTGCCTCAAGTTAGCAATAAATATCCTGCTCCTGCTCACAGGGGTTACATGGTAAATGAACTGTCCTGGGATCAGTTCTCACATTCAGTGGTGGGAACGGAGGGCGGGAAGTGTAGAAACAGCTACACCCTCACACCAGATTTCTCAGATACACAAGTCTGTGTTAGACAAAATAAAATGACAGTTCTCTTTCTCTATAGTTGCCTGGATAGGGAAAAAAGTGACAATACTAGGAAGAGGAGAGAAGGACGTACTATATGCTGCTACTAATGTCTGCATGTAGCCACATGCCTTGATCTCAGATAATTCATATTTCACTTAGAACCATAACTGATGGAACAAAGTAAAGCAATTATTTGAGCAATTTTTTAGAAAAATGCCAGACGTTTACTATTTGTCAGATTCTAATGCAAACCCCTGCTTATTAGTGAAAAGTTTGGTTGTTCATATAATCAAAGTAGAAATATACAAATACTTTATGAGCTCATTTTTGGGTTGTCTTGATGATATTAAAAAGGGAATTAGGAGAGACAACAGTTCACATGAAATTATGAGGTAAAGAGAGGAGAGACTTTGATACTGATATAACAAGGTATTGGAGGAATTGAGTATAACAGTCATTCAACAAGAAAATGCAGGGCAATATTTGAGTTGTCTACTAATATGTTACTGATGAATTCTCATAGTTCAGTCCTACTGAGAATCAAACTCTTCATAAGAAAAAGAGTTTTGTATCCCAGTGCATGCTCAGCAGCACAGCTGGGTCAAGGAAAGGAAACTTAAATTTAACTCTGATACACCCAATGATATCCCCAGCTCACATGGGAGTAGGTTGTTATCAAAAGCATCCAGCAATCAACTGATAAGAACTAAATATAAGATGAAAGTATAATGCCAAGGAGAGGGTGAATGGTACTGAATCTAGTGAGTAACAAAGACATATGCAGAAGCAAATATAGGATTAGAGTCATGTCTGCCAACTGAGCTTTGATATGCATATGAAGCTGGTTTGCCCTGAAACAGACTTTTACTTTTTATGCTTTATTTTTGTTTAGGAATACTGTTACTTCTAGATGAGATTTTCATTCAGCCTCACTAGTAATGCCATGTTTTCCAGTGTGAATAGGAACACACACTCTGGTGCCTTTGAAGTCTTGATCAGTCAAAGATGTAGCTGTGACTTTCTATGGACCATTAGACAACTCTCAAGTAATTTTTTTCCATGTGTGATTGATATTTCATAATTAATGGTTGCAAGATTTTTTGAATCAACATGGCAAAAAATATAGGCATATTCTGGATATTCTGAAGCGCACACAAAATACAAATCAAAGCAAGACCTTGGTATCACATCTGACCTAGGTTAAATCTTGGCACAAATATATTTGTCTCATAAATCAATTTGAACCATTTTTCAGAGAATTGCATACATAGTACCTTTTAACAAGTTTTTATTTAATATGTAGGAGACAGCAGGTTGAACTCCATAGTAGATCTGTCCTGCATTTAATGTGAGCTACTGACAGACAGATAAGGAGCTCTGTCCCTGTAGGCTGACTGGTCTGAATGCAAATCAGCCTCTGCCTGGGGACAGCTGACAAGCACACTGGGTTCACATCACCTTGGCACTCTGAGCTCATTAAAGGACACTTCCAAAGCTATATGATAGAAACACAGCAGTTACAAAAGAAAACATCTATGACACTGACTATTCTGCTTTACTATGGATGATATCACTCTTAGTCATTGTACTGCAAAACTGCTGAAGTAGCTTCAGTCAAGGTGTGTGAATAATGAACATTTTCTAACATCCAAGAAGGCCAACTGATTGTAAAACTATTTCCAGGAAACAAGAACATCCTACTTAGTCTTCTTGCAAGCTGGCCAAGTAGGCAGTCTATGGCAGGAAATCAGACTAAAGCAGCCCCCTAGCTAAGGAGATTTGCATGTTTTCAGTGTTCTTTGCTTTAACTATCAAATTATATTATAGTACTATATAATAAAAATTATATTACTATATTACTTATATAACTTATATAACTTATATTACTATAAGCTGGGTTCAGGGAGGGTATTTATTGCAGTATGTCAAGGTAGACTGCATTTGGATGACCTTTAGCAGCTCCATGTAACACGCTTTTCCTTTTCCTTTGATTATTGCTATTCTTATTGTGTATTGTTTTATTAGCACCTATGTGTCCTTACTTTTACATCTGGAAAATTACTCAGAAACAGGCAAGTTCTATGACTCTGAAAAAGAGATATCTGGAGCTGACCCTTTTTAAGAAACAATGACAAAAAGTACACTATAATCATCTTTTTTTTCAGGACAATCTCTATCCAAGCTTAACCATGGACAGAACATAGAAAGTTGATTATTAGAGATAGGGATTGGCTCTGACACAACATGAATTTCCCCTGTCAAATACTGATTGAGAACTGTTCAAAAATACCAAAGTATTTGGTGACTGGAAAAAATGTCCTTGCAAAGTAAGGTGACTTCAGTTCCCATGACTTTCCTTGAGAACAGGAATTTTCTGAAAAAATTCACTGACTTTTAAAAAAATTTATTTCAAACCAAGTTTTTATGTTGAAAGAACAAGACTCTGAAATATATCACACAGAAATACCTAGACAAAGCACAAAATGGCTCCTGAACTTCAAATTTCCAACCCAGCTCCAAATTTCCAGTAATACATTGTAAATTTTCTTCACATCTTAGACTTATGAAACGTCTCAATAGAAATCTGCATTTAGTGGGTTTTTTCCAGATATGACCATAGTCAAGCATGTTGCCAAAAACAGATGGAGAGAAAGAAAATTTTGAACAAGAGTCTGACGTGAAAAGACAAAGACAAATAAATGTTTTCATGCCAAGTACATGAGGACAAAAACATGGAGTAAAACTAAGTATCAAGTATCTTCAGTAATGTGAACCCTTTTTGGGATGGTTTATTCTATCTTCTCAGGCTGACCTTCACAGCCAATGGGAAATCTTCCTTTCTATTTAATAGCTTACTCTTCTTCTTGATATGGTACATTATGTACCACATGTTCTTAGACACTTAGGCTAGACTGGACCTCCCCTAGTCACATTGCCAAAGTATTTACCTTGTAAATAAAGCCAGTCAAAGTGTCAGGAGGTCCATCTGGATTTTGGCACTTGCATACTTTGAGAGATGACACTCAGTATCTAGGCACAGTGAATTACAAGTCATTTTCAAGCACTTTTTGTCCTGGACATCTCTGTGTGCAATACAGCTGCAGGTCTAAGAGGGGTTTTGCTGAGAGTTTGTGTCTCCTGCATTTTGTGTTTGTTTGGGTTTTTTTGAACATCATGTTTTTCTGCTATTCCCAGGATCCTTTTTGCCCAGGGACATCAGGACCTGCTTGAGTTATGCATTTCCACAGACACAACACATATCAACTCCTGGCAGTGGAGAAATAATTTTCTAATGAAATAAAAGTCCTGCAGATGAATTAACTCTCTGTGTGCCACAGTCACCCATCCGGCAGTACAGAAACATATGACGCAAAATGCTGAAGAAAAAATTGAATATGCTATTTGTCACAAATATACAGAGAGACAGATAGAGAACAAAGGAGAAAAAATATAAAGCACACAAAGTATTTCAGCAATTATCATCTCTAAGAAAGAAATTACATGAAAGAAACCAGATTTATAAAAACTTTGTTTCTACAACAGCCATAATTTTTCTTTGTGCTTCCTCTTTCTTTAGCCTACATTCTAGTCACAGTCTTAGAGAGATCAAAGCTGGAATTGCAGATGAAGAACTCACTTTATTATTATTATTATTATTATTATTATTATTATTATTATTATTATTATTATTCATCATCACTATTTAAAAAGAAAATCTAATCTGGGAGCTTTTTCATTAGGCAATTTAGTTTCTTTACAGAGTAGAACTGGAAGACATGAATTAGTAAATTCAACCTTGTCAGTGCTGACAGCTGTGACTGCACTGAAAAAAGCATGTCTAAAAATTAAAAGATCTTTTAGAAGGAAATATAATTTTGAGCATTGATGTCTTTACAACCCATCAGAGCACATATATTTCAATTTTCCTTCAATAATACACCACCATTTGTCATTGTCAATCCATTTAGATTCCCGTCCAAGCTCCAACACAAGTCCATAGTCGACTTCCTAAGGCAAAACAAGAAGAATATTTCTCTGCAGAGCATTTACTGAAAAGAATTGCTAGGTCTTTCTTTCTCCTCTCCAGAAACCCTGAAAGAGCAGAACACAAATAGACCAAATACAGAGGACTAGAATGATCCTTAAAGGACAGCTACACCATTTCTTTTCCCAAATTCCCAGTTTAAATGAAAATAAAAGCATTACCCCAGAGGCACCAAGTAGAAGCTCCTCAGCTGCGTCCCCAGAGCTCAGAAGGCAAGGCAAGGGCATTGGGGACTTTTGGAAGCTCCCGGATGCATTCCCAGGGCCTGAGGAAAGCGTGCAGCGCTGGTACAGCTGGCACAAAGCGCAGCTGCCAAGGAGCTGTTGGCAGGTGCTCCCTGCGGGGTGGAGGGGCCGTGCAGCCAGTACCGGCAGGGCAGCACGTCCAGCTCTTGTGCAAGCCTCAAACAATCCAGACCGGGACGCAAATATTCTCTGGAGGATCTGGCCTCCAGTATAAGGGTTTGTGCTTGAGATCATTTTGTGGGTCTTGGAAGTAATTATAACTGTACTTGTGTTTTTTTTAAATTCACAGGCAGTCTGTGAAGTGGACATTTGGCTATAAAATCCTATTTTATGTGCCTTGTACCTTAAAGATTTTTCTCTCTGGTCACCCCTGCCTATTCTGCTTTCCTCAGCTAACTGGAAAGTTCAGGGTTTTGTGCAAATTCATGTCAGATTTTTATGAAGGAAAGGTAGCTTGATTTTTTGGATTCTGCTTCACCTAACAATGTTGCCTTATGATGAACAAGGAAAAAACATGTTTATTGTTTCAGACAATTGAGAAAGGGATTTTGGTTTTGTTGTATTGTGGGTTTGTGCATTTTTTTCTTAAGAGAGTGAAAGCAGATAGGCTTATAGTCAATCCCTCAAGAAGGCAGATATAACAATACTTCTATTTTCCACATTTTCAGAGTAACAACAAAAAAAAAATGTTATTTGTTTTACAAATAAGAAACAGAGCATGACAGCTGAATGGGGCAAACCTTGGGTTCAGCTGCAGAAATAACAAAGTCCACACAACATCAGATACACAAACACAGGACTGGAAGTACAATCCACCAGAACATGCATTTTGCACAATCAAGCAGAACATACACTTTTCACACATCACCAAACTTGAGCTAATGTTCAAAATCATGTTTGTGACCCATATACAGCAAAGAGGTGCCTGACAGAAATGGGGGTGTTACACAGCCCTGGGAAGGTTATGCAGAGGCAGAAGACTGCAAGTAGTGAGTGATTCATGCCACAAGCAGAGTTATGGTCCCAGTTCCCCTGTGTAACCTGAAATGACAAACTTGCTCTGTAAATAATGCCATCCCACTCCCTTTACAGCATTTATCAAAGGAGTCCTTCTTACCCCCATTGTCCCCACCAGTAAATTTTGGTTTTAGTTAAAAACCCTCAAACTTTTCATTTGTCACAGTAGTGCCCTGACATCAACAGGTAGACACTTCTGGCAGACTAAATCCTAATGGTCTTTTTAGACAACTCTGAGTAATGTTTCCAGTCTTCCACTCCATACTAACACCAGTGGACTGGAACAGAAATTTACTCTTGCTCTTTTCCTCCTAAAAGACTGGTATCAGTGCATAACAGAAAGACAAAAAAAACCCTCTTTTGTATTGTTTTAGTATATAATGTCTATCAACACTTTTATTGGAGTCAAAAAGTGTGGAGAATTAAAGACTACCACTTAAAGCTGGTGGTCCTGAAGTTAATTCCTGTCTTGGATGGTCTGGGTGTTTTTTGAGGGGTTAATTGAAACACACCTGTCACTCTTAACTACAAGGTAGTTGGAGTATATTAACATTCTGCTGAATTATTTAAAAGATATGACTAATGCTTCATGTACCATAAGACTGTTATCTGCAAAAATAACATCTGTGTCATTCATTGCTGAGGGGTTAGGATTTCATCACTGGCATTTATCAGTGTGAAGGATTCTGCCATCTTACCAGCTCTCCTGCACCTTCAGGTGTAAAACTCAACCTACAGACTCTTCCACATTGCCTGTTTTAATCAGGGATGAATAAGAGTAAAATTTGGAGTCTCCTTCCTGAACAAAATCTAATAAACTTTCTGATAAACCAAAAACTGTGAAGTAGATATGTTAGACAGTCTGGTGTAATATAAGAATTCTTTCAAGAAGGTAGAAAATGATCCCACATATTGTTTTTTCCTGAGTCCTGGGAAAGAGCAATATTATCTAATGAAATAGCTCAGGGACTGAACTGAATATAATCTACTAACTAAAAAAGACTTCTCACAGTCCTGTGGCAGTGACATTGTTTCCTCATATGTATAAATCTTTTCTTCACCAGAAATCAGCCATCACTGAGAAGAAAAAAGAGCAAACACAATATCTAATTTATGGTACAACGTATCTTTTCCCTATGGTATCTCTCTGATATCAGATGAAGAATGTTTAGCTGTTCAAGTTATTTCTGATAATTATCTGGAAGAATCCTTCTGTTAGTTGTTGATCGTGCATTGCAGTAGAAGTTCTGTCACCAAAGAACCTCTTTCTCGCCCAACTTGATCAATTAAAGGCCAATTTTCAGAGTTTTCAAAGATCTCAGCTAAAGCAAGTGAGAACTGTAGGAATTTTCAAAACCAAAATGTTGATTATGTACTTTATTGCTTGTGTATTTGCATTGCATATGCAATCAGTAATTGTAAACGTAAGTACTTAAGTGAAAAAATATATATACCATGATTATCCTGAAAGATAATTTTATTGAGTTATTGAAAGCTTTTCAGTCACTTGATCAGCTGTCCTTCATCAAATACACCACCTAGCTGGGAATTTGAGTCTGGTTATGGAAAGAATATGTGAATGAATGAATGAATGAATGAATGAATGAATGAATGAATGAATGAATGAATGAATTGTAGCCACATACTTTATTATTTGCTATTCTCAGTGTAAGAGGGCATATAATATCAGTTACATTTCTTTACAAACCTTGTGGTCTGCTTTTATTTATTTATTTATTTATTTATCTATTTATTTATTTATTTATAAAATAATCTTGCCATACACTCCATAGAACTGAAACCTTATTTCCATAACTGGGAGTATTAAGATATTGTCTCTCAGATTTTAGTTTAATTTTGTAAACTTTTCTAGTTTGCTTTGTTCTTCTTTGGAGTACTATAGATACACTGTACGAAATGCAGTAGTTCATTATTTGAGTGTTAATCTCACACAGTGGTAGAAGCCTACCTCATCATTGTCATAGGTTATATAAATCCCAGGACAAAATACTGGAAAATTCTGGGACTCAAAATATTCTATCAGTGGTCCAGATGTAAAGCTGTAGAGAGCCCCAGCTTGAACAGTAGCAGTGTTGTGGTACCTGTGCCTAAATATGCTTGAAAGCAAAGGTCTACTGCTATAGCACCAGCTGTGGGAGGCACAGGGAAGTGGTTATATCTTGCTTTTCAGGTGGTGTTACCCTTCACCAGAGGAAGTATTAGACATAAGAATGCCTTTGGGAAGCTAAAAAGATATTGATACATCAAATAATTTATGAACTAAACGTTCTGATCCAGGTGCATACCAATGCCCTGGTCATGAGAACACTTTTCTGACAAATTTTCAGATTGGGCAGCAATTTATGTCCACAGCTCTAAAGAAGAGGTCAAGAGCCTCACTTGAATGTGTCTCTCTTAGTTGCTACAATTTTTGCATTTCCATGTGCATTATTTCACTTGTGCCACAGGCAAATAAATTGAAACATTAAGATGTGAACTGTAAGTGATTACTTAAGAAATTTGTGCAAGAATCTGAAACCCAGTGTAACAATTTTGCACCTGTAATTGTCTCCTGTGTCTGTTGCTCAGCATTAAAATAGTATAGGGAGAATTCATCTGTCACTATTAAAAAAGAAATAAATCAGAACTATTAAAATGTACACTCAGCATGAGAATTTTAAATACTTTCACACATTTTTGTAAAAAAACCCCCGCACTTAGATGCTATTTTTCAAATAATTAACATTATTAATTCACCGCTAAAAAGATTATTTGCATAATTTTTAGGATATATAATTAACACAGTGATTTGTATGAACACTTTAGTCTTGAAAGGGTTTTAAAAGGTTCTCCTTTCAAATCAAGCTTCTATTTTTACAGTCACAACCAATAGGGCAAAATTAAATACACATGCCTTGCTCTTTATACTGTTCATACTTCTGTTACACAGAGAATAAGAGTGTATTTTGCGGCTGTTTAGAAGGAACCACTGGTGAGAGAAATACTGTGCCTCAGCCCTCTGACAGCCACACAATGTAATGTCATTGAGGTGGAGGAATTCCAGTGGCAATTGAAATTGCACTCGTTGTTACAGCAGATAATGGCGTCTCACACCTTATGACTTCAGAGACAATTCCCAGCATTTTGTACCAGCTAAATTCAGAAAAAAAGAACCAAACTTTGCTGCCTGAAAAAGTATGTTTAGAAAGCATGAATGCCAAAATTCAAAATCAAAAGAACATTATATACCAGCACATGCAAGATAAGGGTGGCAGAAAATTATTGTCTTATCCTTCCTGACTTGAAAGTAGAAAAAATAATCAGGATTTGAAGTTTTCTGTGTTATGCATACATCTTCTTTAAGATAATATAGAGTTGGAGCCCTGGTGATCTCAATGAGCCAAAGCAAGCTTGTAACAAAAAAATCCCCTCACTTTCTTTGATTATTGCATCTCTGGTTGCTGTGCAATTAATACACCAATTTTGCAAAGAGAGAAAATTCTGAAGAATCTCCTAACATAAAAGGGAGCAAATCTAACACATGAATCCAGCACAGTATAAAAGCATACTGTCTGGTCAATACCTGCCAATGAAATACCAAAAAACCCAGAAATAAAAAAATTATACTTGATGTGAGCAGACTTGTGCTTTTCTTCTGCTGTTAGGAAAAACATTCTTCAGCCAAAATGTCAGCTCATTGGTCAGATTGTATCAATATACTGCAGCTGTTTTACAAATCAATATCTACTTTACATTCCCTTCCTATAGTGAGCAGCAGGATTTGTTTTGAAAGAACAGGTGCAGTCAGAGGTTCTTACCGGATGTGTATTTGACAAAATGTACTAGAGAATAGTACAAGAGATCTTAAGATCTCTTGCCTCTGAAACTGGGCAGCTGCTTTTCTTCTGATACCAAAGAAAAACAAAATTTTAAAACCATCACCATGTTTTTGAGAGTCAGAAATTCTACTGTCACTGCACTTGATGACTTGTCAGCTGAAAGCTTGGCTTTTTATTGTGAAAACAGGCACACACATACTTGATTGTAAAGAATTCCTTTAAAAGTTATTTATAAAATGACAGCATCTTTTCTCTCTCATTTCCCTCTGGAAAACTTTGCATTCACAAATTGGATCTTTTGTCGTCCAGATTTTCAAACATTTCCTGAATCTTTGCAATGTCAGATTGATTCTGCCGCTGAGTTTGAGGTGAAGTTAGGCACTTCTTGATAGCCTTGTTTCACTGTTCTGTCTCAAAGCCCTTATTAAAAATAGCTTAAATTTATCATTTGTTCCTTCAACTTTAGAGATCTTCTGCTGCAAAAGAAGCACTGAAACCAAATATTTTCCTGGTATTTTTCATGCATCTACTGTCCTCTGACAGTCTGTATACACTGCAAGGACACACAGTCATTCTGCCCTGCAGACCTGCTCCTTCTGCTCCCATCAGGTTTTGCCCTTACTCACTTTGGAGCACCAGTCCCACCAATGACAATCCAAACCAGGGAACACAATGAGACTGCTATCATTTTGAGCCCCATTGCTGCACTGGAAGCTCTCTACCACCCCAATGATTCTATTCCTTAGCTCTATGGAACTGAGGTGGATACATGGGCTGATGAACAGCAATGGATCGCTTTGTGTTGCAAGGATCATCAGAAATAAGCTGCACAGTTGCCATGTTGTAGTTGCTTAGACTGGAGATGATCACAACACAACACAAAATATCTCCAAGTCTATCAGTAGTTAGACAAAGCTGACTATTTCTTGGGGCAGAAGAAATAAATTATCCTAATGCAGTTCATTCAGTCTCTATCACCAAAAATCCCACTATAGATATTAGCCAGACAAAGGCAGAACTAGCCACAGGCCTTTTGTTCCCTTGTGAGTCTCCAGATACTGTTTCTGACCACATGGAGCCACACCTATCACTTGAGGCAGGGTTTTTTTATTACTTAAATACATTATATCAGGGAACTTAGAAGCAGCTACTGACAAATAGCTTCCCTCTGGATGCACCCAGCACCAGGTAAGGAGCTGGCAGCTCCCCTTTTATGTTTATAGTGGTCTCACATAATGCCAATAGCTTCTTTGGGGACTGCAAAATCTCCAGTACCTGTTGCAGATATAAGGTTGAATATAAGCCAAAATCCAAACCCACTGAGTATCTGTTGCCTTGATTTCAAGGTTTGTCCCATTTTGAAGAACAAAATTATGGAGCTGATAATCACATCCATCCTTTGAGACCTTCACTGTCTTTGCACACCTACCTGCTTCCAGCTGATTTGACAGCTTTCCTAATTTATGAGACAGTTGCATCAGCATTTCTACCCTTTCCATTTTAGGGATTCAGCTCACTCATCTCAGTTATTCCTGCCAAATCTTCCTAAGGATCAAAATTCAGGTGCAAGATATGGACATCTCTGTATTTCAAATTTGAGCCTAAAGTGGAGACTAAAAACTAAATAAAGGACAAAACCAATGGTTAAAATTTACTGAAGAAGGAAAGACTTATTATTCTGAACAAAGTATTGGAGCACTGATAGTGGTGGGTTGTAGTGAAAAATTCCATGGAAAAACTTTATTATAACACCTCTAATTGAATGTACAAAGCTATGCTGCTTTTCTATTGCAAAGACTTAAATCAGTCTAGTTGCAAAAAAATATAATGGTGCATATCAGGACCAAAGGGACCTGTGAAACTACTTCTAAGTAGTAGAAGCTCTCACTCTAGAGGAGCTGAAATGTATCAGGTTTTAACTTTATTGTGAATTAGCAGTGATATCAATTTACCCATGTCACAGTGGTTTTAACAGTGGTTTGGAAAGAGAGAAAATACTTTTCATGAGAATTGTGATAAATAGAAATATTCCTTTCAAGAATAGTTCTGTGATTTTGTCCTTCCTTTAAGCCTTTTCTCAGGACTCCAGACTGTTACATGTAGTTTAGAGTTTACCATTGACTGAAATTATCTTTGTGGCTCAGAACATAATGAAGGTGCCTCTAATATTGACAAAGTTCCTTTTTTAAGTTTATGAATTATTTTGGTAGTTTGCCTATTACTGAAATCACTGAAGATTTCAACTTGACATGCATTTCTTTGCACCAAGATACAATGAGTTCATGAATCAATTTACTTCTGCTGTATTTCTTCCTAAAGTAAAAGTATGTAATCTCTGTCTCTCTCTCTCTCCCCCTCTGTCTCTTTGCTTTAAATATGGATGGTTCACTTGGCTGAAAACTGTCTTGGGGTTTCCGTGAACTGAATAAAAATAATTCTACTAATTTTCACTGACTAAATACTAAATCATAAGATTTTTCTCCTATCTACTATTGACATTTATATGATAGATAAAATGATATGTATTGTTTTTATTGTTACTATTACTGCAACTAAAACAGAATTTAGAAGTTACTTGGAATGAAAAGGAAAGTTTGAAAGCAAAGGATTAGTTTTTAGCAGTTTCTTGTCAGGCCTCTATTGAACAACTCAAACCTAAACACTCTAAAGGGATTTAGAGTTTAGTGACCTTTGTATTGCTCCTGATGTGAATTCAGAAAGGCAGTGCATAGTGTTTCAGTAAAAAGGCTGGTTTCAATACCCTGCAACTGAGCCCTTATTTCTATATTTGACCTCTCGGGGAATATGAGAGACGTAGCAGTGGGAACAGAGAGTGGAAGCCCCCAGAAAAAAAGCAAAAAAACAAATAAACACAATTTCTTAAAAATGATTAAAGTTAGATTGTCTATAAAATGTAGTTTTAGAATGCAGTGGAAGATATCAACAGGAAATTTAATAACAGGAAACACAGGGAATTAATTTTGGAGGGAAGATGCTGTATCCTCCATCTGCATTGCCATTAGAGAAAACCATTTTGAAGGTTTTTTCCTACAGACACCCCATTCCAAGAGATACAGTGAGATTCACTTTCTAGGAAAGAGCACTTGATAACGTCAGTAAAAGGTGAAGGGTTTACAGTGCCTGAAATACAGTAAGAGTGTCTGAATATCCTTTTAAAGCCAACCCTTTTGCATCCTGAATTAGACACCTAATTTTTATTCCATTGGTGATTTCTTATGTGTTTTTTTTTCTAGTAGCATAACAGCTTGAGTAATAAGAAATTAATTCCTCATGTGTTAGTGACAACCAGATGTTCAGTCCTAGACAGGTAGAAGAAAGAAAAGCAATGGCAGATATGAAAAAAGAGATCTCCTTAGAACTTCAAGCACCCTGATCCTTCTTGGTCTGCATAAGTATACCTATTCCCTGTAGAGACTTTTATCATGTGTAAGGCAAAAAAAAAAATAGGAAATACCTTATGTCACATTCACAAAAATATATTTTAAATGTATTTGAAACTGGAAACTTTGAAAGAGTGATTGCTTTTTGAGTAGGCAAGCAGAAGAGGGTATAAAATACAGAATTTTTATCTTTTTCCCACAAATATCATCAGAACTGCATTTTTTGCACAGATAATGGCTGATTTATAATTTTTCTTATAACTATGGCTTCAAGTCTGTAAGCACTTTCACCTTATAACTCAAAGGAACAGTCTAAAAAAAAGGTAAAACATGAAAAAGAAGAATGAATATTTTCCCATAAATAATATAAATATCTCCATGTCTTTTCAGTGCTTCAAACTGAGAATATTTCAGTACTGAACATTTCTTCTATGATCAAAGTTGTAGACATGTTTCATTTGCTTCTCAAGACTAGAGTATTGTAGATATGTTGGTATCTGAAGTGCCTGCCTTCACTTACACTGGAAAAGGGATTGTATTGCTCACTATTTTTTCTCCCTGCCAACCCATTCCACAGTGCACTGGTACAAAGAGTTTGTTTGTGGAGGTGGAGTTTTGCCAAAGTGGTCACTAATGGCCATCATCATGTGCTCACTGTCCTATACACAGGCTAGAGAAAAAGAGGAAAGGATTTCCACCCCCCTCTCACAGATGTGCAGTACAGTCAGTGACCAAACCCTTTTTAAAAAAATCGGCCTATATTAGACACGTTAGAGATCCTCAGCGAATGGGAAATCTGAGAAAAAAGCAAGCATCAGTCACTTTATTTCTCATTTCTGAGCCGCAGTAGGACAAATTGTAACTTACTGTGGTAATTCCCAAGTAGGAAGGGCAGTACTATGGAACAATGGGAGGCACCTTGATATGAAGGAGTCTTTGTCAAGCCCATAACAGAAGGAAGTTACTCAATTCTTAAAAGATTGATGTTGTCTGACCTTCCATTTGGAATCAGGATCAGGATCCAGAGAGTGCTACAGGAGCCTCAGAAGGGAAGATTTCTCTCCTCAACAATCCTACTATGCCTCAATAAAGAAGTAATATATATAAAGTCTTTCCAAGTATGGAATTAATGATTGAATGGCTGGTTCTGAAGATGACTAAAAATCCTTATTGAGATGTCTAGCAATTCTATTTCCAGTTTCATACTAACTTGGAGATTTTTAATAGCTAATAATAACACCCTGACTACCTTTGACACTAAGATACCCCAAAATGGTGCTTTTTTCACTTCCAGTGGACCCCACCATGGGCACTGGGATAGCCAAGATCAATCACATGCCTGCCATTCTCCATCTGTCTCTGTCCCCAAAATACCTCAGGACTGCTGCAAAGTTTGCAAAGAGCCTTCCTATTTCTGTTTTCCTCAGTTTCTGAGTCACAGCATCTGGAGCTTTCATAGACTTTATGCATCACTAAACTCAGTCTTTATCTCAAGATTGGGGAATAAAAGTGGAGGTTAGCTCATGTCAAATAGCCAAGATTTAATATTTTTCTCTTCAGTTTTATTTTTATCTTTTTTTTCATTTAATAAATAAATGAAATTATATTCACAGTGGAATATGTCATTTTTTGTCAAAATTTCTTATATTTGATTAGCACAGTGTTATTTTCTATATATTCAATGATCAATTAACATGGTATAAACCCAAATAAAATACCAGATGAAATAGATATAAATCTTGAAAAGGCACAAAAATATCTAAATAATAAGTAAAAGAAATTGAAAAATAACTTCTAGAAAACTTCCTTAGATTCAAAAAAAGGGGGAAAAAAAGGGAAAATTATTAATCAATGGCATGCAACAGGGTGTTTGATTATAACATGATGATAATTCCTCCAGGCCTTCCCAGCATTGTTCAATCCAAGTTATAAATAACATCACAGTAAATGCTAACGGGTGAGTTACACATTCATTTTCCATGTTATCACTGTGATCTTAAGGGATGCATTCTGGACAATGCCCATCATGCCTTTCTTGCAAAATAAGCAGAATTTCAGATAGGAAGCTAAACAATCAGTTTTAAAAAGGAAAAGCATTCCTAATTTTTAAGAAATCCTGAAATAGAAGGAATTATGGAAAATCTCACACCTTCTTTCATATACAGAGTGTAAAAATGTATTTTCACCTCTGAATCATGTCTCTAATAATAGTCATCATATTTCCATTAGTGTTTATATTTTCTATCTGAATGACAGAACATTGTGTGGCAGATGGAAAGGATGCAGATTAAAAATGTGTTAACAGTAACCCACCATGCTGTCAATAAGCTTTGGGAATTCTTGAATCAAGAAAAAATCATGAGCTTTTAATCAATTTAAAAAACCTGATAGGAATAGGTAAAGGTTATTAATAACTGAAGGAAATAAGAAACATTTGCAGTCAAATAAGCAGATTTCAAAGAGGGTTTTGTATACAAACCATATTTTAGTAGTTTTCACCAGTGTATATTTTCACCCTCAAATTCAAACTAATTTAGGTAACAAGGTAAGGCTGTTAAATGCATAAATACATTCTGGGAAGGCATCATTACAAACTGAAACTCCTTAGAGGCCCAGCATACCATGTGTGATCCAACTTGACATATTCTTGTTAATAAGCAGTTTCAGTAGATTTCAGAGGCAATGTTTGACAGGGTCCAGTGGTCCTGTTATAATCTTTCAACGGGCACCTTAAGCATGGAGATGTGAAAAGTAGCCCCACTTACTTGTTTGAAGTTTCAGCAAAGATGCCAGAAGAACTACTTCTTCCTGTTATAAAATTATAATTCCTGTGATGAAATTATAATTTAGGTCCAGAATAAAAGTCCATTCAGAACAAAAGTCCAGCCAAAAAAAATGCTTCTACATGGCTGTATATAACTGATGAAAACACTTTTCAGGAGCTGATATTTGATGATCCTTGTGGGTCACTTCAAATCAGGATATTCCATGACTTATGATTTTCATATTCCCTGTCAATATATAACATTCAATGCTCATGATTAACAAAAAAGAAAGTGTAGAAAGTATGCAAACCTTGGCCATGGCCTCTGTTATAGGTCGCTCTTTGTTTGTGATTCTCTGTTTGTGGACAGCTCTGTGTGATGAAATAACCTTATTGCTGCTATTTCCAGGCATAAGAAACAAAACCAGAGAGAGAAAAATATATTTAACAAGATCATCAATTACTCAACAACATAATTTGGAATACAAACCAGGTTTCTTGGGTCTCAAGCCTCCACACTGTTTCCAATTATTATTTTTTTTATCACCTCTATACTCTTCAAGAAACAGACAATACAAATATTTGTCATCTATGGCTCAAATTATCCAATAAAAACTATGTACATTTGCTGTTTTGTTATAGTGCAAAGCTTGTCATAGGATCAAATCTGCTTAAAAATCATTTCCATTTCTGGATTTTATCAAAATACATGCTTATATTCTGTAGTAAGTTTTAAAGAAAAGTAATTCAAAAATATTCAGAAAATAAATTGAAATAATCACAGGGAAAACATAATTTCCTGTTGCAAAGACATGCACTTATCTTCAGATATTCTTCTTCTATTCTTATGCCAGATGTGAATTTGGCTCACACACCCTTGTATACAGCTCCATTGCAACATTAATCACGTGATTAAGAGAGCTGTTACTTCGTTAGTACATCCTTTTACTGATCATTGTGACACATTAGTCATAAATAAAACGAATATCAGAGGCTTGCTTCAAAAACTGTGTATTGTCATTTCCACTGCAATGACAACTTGAGCCCTTCAGTCCGCAAGAATGGAATTGCACTAAATAACCTGGCCTAGTAACACTTCCATCTCTGTCTAAAGGGTGTTTATTCCAGAGCAATAGCATTTCTTTTTGAACAGAGAGAAACAAAGAGAGAGAGAGAGAGAGAGAGAGAGAAGAGAGAAAGAGAGAAAGAAGAAAGAAAGAAAGAAAGAAAGAAAGAAAGAAAGAAAGAAAGAAAGAAAGAAAGAAAGAAAGAAAGAAAGAAAGAAAGAAAGAAAGAAAGAAAGAAAGAAAGAAAGAAAGAAAGAAAGAAAGAAAGAAAGGAGAAAGAAAGAGAAAAGAAAGAAGAAAAGTATTGAGAAAGGACAAAAAAATGCAAATGGATATCTATTTTTTTAAGGGCCTCTTGCATAGAGAGGGAAAGATTTGTTGTTAATAATCAGCCAGATACCTCCTCCATCACAGGTGGTAAAATTGATCTAACTACGTAAAAAAGCCCTATGCTGCAGTTTTCCTTTTCCTACATTTGCTGACTAATCTACACAAATCACTGAGGACAATGGATATAACGAAATGAGTATATTTTGTAGTGGATTCCAGTAAGAAATGGACTTCATAGTGTGATTGTTGTTATTAATAGTCAGAAATAAAGTATTTGATTTACCAAACACCCATTTTTGAGCTATAAGTGAAAAATACCAGCAGTTTCCAATAACACAAAGATAAATTATACAAAACCTAATCCTTTGGTGAATGACATATACCTCAAATTTTTAAAATTCAGAAGTCTGTAAAATCCATCCTCTCTTCCCAGACACCTTCAGCTTTATACTACACCAACACAGTTCATCCTATAATGACAGAAGCCATTTAGGTATTCACCTACAGCCATAATGTTGCCATTTTGGAGCATTTTGACCAACAGTTTGGGGCTCAACAGCCCCACAGGCAACCTTTGTGTCCTTCCCAAGGGTCACGTCACAGCCAGTGACTCCTAGTTTCCCAGCGTGGATCTGTGACTATTGCAGTGCTGACATCTACAGAAATCAATTCAGTGTGACAATGGAACAGTGGCCAATATTAATCCTTAAAAGGTGTGTTCAAGGAAGAAATTTTAGTAGGTGAAAGCAAAAGCTTTTTCTTTTCTTGTACAAGCAGCTACACAGCTCAGAGACCAGTGGGGGGAAAAAAAAGATTGAGTTTTTTTTTTCCAAAATTGGACATGATCTAATCTAAGGAGTATGTCATATTCCTTCAAGAGAGAAACAGACCTTTCAATTTTGAATCAGTGTGGGGGCCTAATTGAACAGACTAATCTTTTCCCACAGTCTTTCCCCCAACTCAAATTTGTAAGATAAATGGATTTGTAAATAGTTGTTCATTCCACCAAGAAAAGATAACTTCTAAGATTGCTATGAAAGAAGTGTTTGACATCTATTATTGCAGTCTAATTGCTGCACATTCACAATGCCATAAAAGTGTGAAAGGGTGTGCTGTTACTTTTTACTGGCAAGTGTTCTGTGATGGAAAATGTGTGGAAGTACAGGAGATGAAAGAGCTATAGTAAAATTCAACACCTGTAGCATTACATGTAAGCTTTGAGAAAAACAGAAACATGCAACTCTGTTTGTGACAGGTAATCAAAGTACTGGATACTTTTCACAATTTTTCTAAAAAGGGATTTTTTTAACAAAAGCTTGGGGTTTTTTTAAAGCATAATATGTACTTCCTCTTTAAAGATGACACAAAAAACCAAGGAGAAGCCAGAAGAATGAAAACTATTAAAAAAATCATATTTAGTCTCTTGTAAATCCTTCTGCCTCCAAAAATTGGAGGATAGCCCTGCATGTTATTATAGGTTTCATCAGTAGATTCAGATCCAGAGCTGTGATTAAGACCTGAAAATCTTAGGCTGAAACTGAAAGATGCACTTCACTAACAAACATGTAGCAATTATCACAAAATTAAGTTCATTCCACATTTTAGCTAATCACCATGGAAACCTATATTCATTGGCACTTAATTGGAAATGTTCCTGACCTGGAAAACACTGTAGGCTTAAGACTGCATAATTTCTTATTTAAGCAATTGTACTATTCTGTGTTTGTGACAGCACACCCTGACAATTTTGGCAATAATCCCAGAGAAAAATATTTTCCTGAGAAGCCTGCTTCTTGCAAGTATTTTTCACAATCTAGAGGGACTTCTGCCCCAGAAGGTGGCTTCATCAAGACACTTCTACTGTTTGTGACATAAATACCTGAATACCCAGTCACAGGTGTTACAGAAAGCTGCTGTCCTAGTAACTCCAAACTGAAAAGCCATAAAAATAATAATGAAGGTTATGTCCTTCTGTCTGAAAGAAAACTGTGGTGCTGTGACAGCATCAGGAAAACTCCTGCAAAAAAATGTTCTTCAGGGATTATTTAGCTTGCCATAACAGAGTAGAGGGGAAAGAGTAACTACAGACTGGAAAAAACGCCCTATGTAAAGGAAATTTTAGCTAAGAGTCATGCCTAGACTGAACTCCAGAGTACTGCTGCATTAAAGAGGTACTGGTGTCAGAACTAGCTGTTTATGAATCAGTTCTGGTTCATCTGCAACCCACTGTTGGATTACCATGCAAATGCTCCCCCAGCTGCTAACAAAAGCATTTTTATATGCATTTCTTTCATCCATTACAGTCTTCAAGAAGTAAAAAATTAATCCTTGTTAAGCAGTTAAAAAAAGGGCACAAAGGACTTAAAACTATTGGAGATAGTTCTGGGGTTTTTTTCTTTCCATGAATAGAAGGATTTAGCAAACTAAACTCTGTTTACTGCTAGAAAATTAATTAAATGATGAGTCAAAAGAACATATTCCTCAAAATTACAAATCAAAATTACAAAGCTGAAATGAAATGTGATTGTGTATGAAAGCCATGGTCTTCAGATGGAACATAATATCTTTATCTCTTTTTCAAAACACATCTTCAAGTAAATAACATAAGAAATACACAGTTCTTTTTAATTTTCATGGAACTAAGACTTGGTCTTGCATATTGGCAGGATATTGTGCGATGAAGACATTGATTTGGATTTTCTCTGTGTATAATCAACTTTCTGGATTTAGTAGGGAGTATGGAGAAGTAATGCAAATGTTTCAGCATTTTGTGAAGGCTTTTTTGGATCAGCTGCAACAAAGGTGTGGAAGCACAGAAAACACACCTCTACTCTTTCTATTCTCCAGCTCCTGGTTTGGACTTTGTCTCTCTGGCTCTCATCACATACATCCTACTCACTGCCTTCTGTATTTCATGCTCATGAGCTGCTGAGTATGTACTCCTATTTTTGCTAGGCACACTGCTTGCCACAAAGAGTCCCCTTATCATCAGCTTATTTGCAGTACCCATCTAATTCTCTCTTTTTCTTACAGTGAAAATTGCCTCAGGTTCATGTTGAGTCTTTGCTGGTTTTGCCTACTGGTGGTGCTGCTGCCTCAGGTTAGATGTGGCCGAGTCCTCACTATCCAGGTCCCTGAAATGCAGTGCAGCCTCTTCAGTGTTAAATGCTGCTGCAAAAAGCTGCTCCCATCCCTTATCCCTTCCACTAATGAAAGCAACCTCCTGCTGTCACTCTTGGCTGTTTTTTTCCCCTACCCCTTCCTCTTTCTCAAGGAATAATCAGTATATAATCCCATATGACTGTGTGAGCATGAGATGATAAAATGTGGAGTCCATTTTCCTCTCAAGACTGGGGTTTAGCATTGTCATATGAGAGGTTAATGTTCTTTTCCCAAGAAGTGCTCATTGTAATACTCATTGCACTACACTGTATCTTGTTTGCTAAATTTGAGTTTTCATCAGGGTTTTGCCACCTTAATAGCTAAAACGCCAAATATTTCTTATTTGTTTTTTTCAGGGAAACAGCTTCGTGTTGGCTGTTAAAACCTTACATTTGAGATGTGTTTAAACAGCTTAAGTGCTTTATGTATCTATTACAGTGACTTTAAAACCTTCCAAGATTTTGGAACCATTCCCATGAGATATCTTGGCCTGGAAGATTAATTTATCTGCCAGGTAGAAAATTTTTAAATTTTGTTTTAACAACCTTTGAAGTTTTGATACACCTGATAACTGAAGTTACCATAAGTCTTCCCTTGCTCTTCTCCTAAAAGCATTACGAATTTCCAGTCTTCAGATAACTAAACGTATTCATTCATTTTCTTAATGTATCTCTCTCTGAATAGAGTTGTTTTTCTCCTGAAAATTCTTGGCAAACTTTGAAGATTCCTGTTATCCTAACAGGAATCTTCATTTAAGGAATCTAACATTTAAGAGCATTCAGAGTATTGTTATCTTTTGCCAAAGTATACTCCCCAAGTCTTACTATTGCCCTCAAATCAGCCATTTCACTCCTGTAAATACTTACATGATGAATAAATGCACATTCAAAGCAGTTGCTTTACAAATGGAGCATTTTTTGAGTTCATGGTTTTAATTCTTGTTCTCTATCATCTATTCCCATAAATGGACCTCCAGAATATAAATTAGAGCACATATATTTTAATTCTGATGGCTCTCAGTGTTTACATGACTGTCAGGATCTTCCTTTCTATATGTTTACTGTACTATTCTGTTAGGGTGGCAAAGGGATAGCAAATGATAGCTGGGAAATAAGGATATTTTTGCACTTCAGCTGTGCAGAAAATGAATGCGAGAAATCAAAATTAGAATCCATCAAGCAAAAAGAAAAAAAAAGAACATTTAGGGTAAAAATAATGATAAATATTTATTATTGATTATGTTCATTGTTAACATCGGACTAATAGACTTTGTTTTGTTAATTTATATAGAAGACAAATAAATAAAGGGCCAGTATGTAAAAAGTATTTGTGGTTGTCAATTCTTTCCCAGAAAATAAATGACTGAGAGACTCTCCTAAGAGATATGAGAGAAAGATTTTCAGTGATTTAAACAGTTAAGGACAGACTGGGATAACCAGGAAAAATACAGGAAGTTTTCCGTTTTCATGTCTTAAATAATATGAACAAGTATTTAATATTCATCTAACTGTGGACAAAATGACCAGACTTTGCATTTCTTAATTTAAAAGCCATCAGAAATATTCAGGTTAAATCATTCACCATCTTGGAGTTTTCTTGCCATTGGAATAAAATGATCAAGAACTCATTTTAAAGACTCTGTTTACCCTGTTTTTCTGCTGGGAGCAGCTTCTAGAGGTTATCTGCAGATGGGAAGGCTTCTCATTGAAATTTAACACTGAAACATTCCAAACCATGTGCCATTTGCTCATTACTCCCTCACTCTCCCCGTGAGGCTGCTAGAAAGAAGAATTGAAGACACAAAAGATAGAAATTATGGGTTGAGATAAGAACAATTTCCTGGAAACAAAAATGAAACAGTAACAACAACAATATTTATAAAAGGGTGTAGAAGAAAAGTACAGCATTCTCCTTACGAATATTCTGTCACTTAATCAGAGTTTTGCAGTTATTCAAGGGTGTACTTCCAAACCATTGGAGAGAATAGCCCTTCAAAAGCTGGCCTGTTTTCTCCCACCTTTCATGCTCCTCATGATTATCCATCCTCAGGGCAGATCTCTGAATTACCTTTCTGGAATTCTCTGTCCAGAATCTAAATATGGAGTTGACTCTATGACTCCAAACCTGGTGCAGACCATATTGAGAATATGTAGCACACTAGCAACAATAGGATGCTTTCCTTAACATCCAAAGGGAATTTTGAATTCTCAAAAGCTGAAGTCTGAAGGAGAAAAAGGGTGAGAAAAGCTGGGTCTGAAGGAGTAAAAGGGTGAGAAAAGCTGGGGAAAATCATCCTCCCTTGCTCTCTCCATGGGCTGAGTATGGTGTCAAAAGGTGTCAAAAGATAGTGCCCAAAGTAAGGGTAGGAGAGCAACACTGACTGCACATCCCAAATGGCCCTGATGTTCTCATGTCATAAGCTGATATGACATAGTACAGCAACATAGCAATCCTGATCCCTTCCCCTGCTCTGAAAAATAGCACAGCTTTGGTCCCATGCTGCATATATGGAAACATAATATAGTGTTGGGCACCATGTGAACAGTCCAAGCAACATTGTGAGCAATCAATCTCTGGTCATAACACAACAAACTGCTTAGATCAGATATTTTCCAGCCCTCTCACTGGGTAAACCTGTGGTTATCTTAACCTGTTGTTATCTGTATGCCCCAGATTGGGTGCCAAATAAAGCTGTCATGGATTAGGAATGGTGTTCCCAGTTTAGTGTTCTCATTAAACACTCCAAACCATGTGCTGTTTGCTCACTCCCCCCTCTCCCTCCTTGTCCCTCTGTGGTGGGATGGAGAGGACAATTGAAGGCAAAAAAGATACAGGTCATGGGTTGAGATAAGAACAATTTACTGAAAACAGAAATGAAATAAGAAACAAATGGCAACAGCAACAATATTAATGAAAGTGTGTACAAGAAAGGAGAACAATTCACACAGGAAAACAGCTCACTACATGAGAACCTGTAATTCCTGAACCACTACCCCTGACCTGAAGAGAGTAAGGACTTGAGGTGACATGCAATAACTTCTGTGTCCTGGCTATGCCCGCTCCTGCTACTGCAAAAAAATTACCCTGCCTTGTCTGGAACCAGGACACAACATAACTGAGCTTGATTTATGATAGAAATGTGTCTTCAAATAATGAAACTTTCCTAAAATCAGAATTTTAATTCTAGAAATTGGTTCTGGGAATAAAAAGTTGCTGTGTGAACAAAACACACGTGTATCCAGCTAGGGTAAATTGTGTCTTCTATGGTGGACAAAGAAATGCTGACAGAAGGATTGAAATCACTGTATGTTTTAAAGAGAGGAATTAATTTAAAATCCTACAAGGAAGAGACAAGAGAAAGACATATTAATAGAATTCTGAAAACAGAGGGGGGAATTTGAAAATCTTAAAATACCCATTTTATAAGGTTAATTTACATCCATCCTGTTATTAAAATGGCTTTTTTTTTTCTACAAATGTGTTCAGGAGCTTGGACAATACAATGAAAGGTGTTAATAGAAAACCTAGAAAAATACAGAGGTGCTGCACTAATTTAGAAGCAATAGATTGACTGGACTTCACAAAGTTGTTCTCATAACACTTGCTTTATAATACTGTGAACAGTTAAGTAAAGTTCAGAATATGAGTGTCATGATAATAAATACTATCCAAAATCTTTTTAACCTTTATTAAACATAGAGAAATAACCAGAGAAAACAGTTAAACTTTATGGCATATAAGGAACTAAGCAAGGTTCATTTTAAACAACATTTTTTCTATTATTTTCTTCTTTTGCTCTAAAAGAAGCAAAGTCTATTCTTTTAGAAATAGACTTATATCATAGTTTCTGGATGGTAATAGCTGTCTATTTGGATAGACAAAAAAAAAAAAAGGAAGAACAGTTTAAAATGAGATTGTTGTTGCAGTCCTTCAGAACAAAAGAGGATGAACAGAAGCAAAGGGAAGATAAAAAAGAGCAGGGAAAAAAATAAAAGGAAAATTCAGATTCTGTTTCTGAGCTTCACTTTTGAAATATAGACTAGATTTAGATTATAACTACTTTTTAACTATGATGAAAGGCATGGTCTCCTTTGGCTGATCTGAAGAGGACACATTCCTGCTTTGGACTTGCATAATCCAGGGCAAGACTCAAGTCCTGCACTGGGGCTTCCTTTCCCTGTTTGTTTTTGGCAAGGTGTCTGAGTAATCTGTAAGTTTATTTGCCCATAATGAGAAGAGGTGGTCCAGTGGCCCAAACAGAGGTCATGCAGTTCTAATCCACAGTTCAGAAAGTTGATGTGAACCTTCTGTAATAGGAAGGTTCCTCAAAATTATTAGCACACTTGGATACACAGAGAGCTGGGAGGTTGCCTTAGCTAATCCACAATGTTCATCCCCCCACCAGACAGATGTCCTTTTCTGTTCACAGCTGTGCTGCCTGAAGATCCTTTTGTCAGCCAGAAAAGGATGATGTATTTGCTCACTAGTCTCTGTGTGGGGTTAATAAAACTGCCATCAGCAGCAGGATATTTCTTCAGCAGCATATATGAGATGAAGCCGTAGCTGGCAAAACCAGGCTCTTTTTAATACAGACCAAAAGAGAAAGGAAGAAAAGAAGAAAAAAAGCAGAAAAAGAAAATGGAGATAAACATGTGAGGGAAGGGATGGTGGTATTAATGCTTTAGCTCATACTGTGAAGATGGCATTTGGGCTTAGTTGTCTTCATCTGACATGGTATGTTCAGGGAATTTTTCACAACTCATTCTGAAAGTTTTGGGTGTTACAATGGAACCCCAAAGAACTTGGGTGTGGGACCCTAGAGAGTGGATCTCACTTCTTTCAGTAAAGAAATTTGGTGCACTAGTGGGATTATCCTGTCCTCTTAAATTTTATTTTTTTTTATCTCCCAAATGCAGTAATTTTTTGTCCCCCACTTGTCATATGCCTGTGTGTCAGACATAAATTTGACACATCTTTGTGGATGGTTTTGTTTGTACCTTTGTTTGTGTGTCTCTGGGTTTTGGTTGGGATTTGTTTGTTACTTTGTTTTGAGGAAAAGAACAGCTTGACACAGTCAGTATAGTACTGGTTTAAAAATCTCTGCAGGAGGTGAATTTAGAGAACCACAGATTTTGCACAGTAAACCAATTGCAATAATTGCACTGACAAACCAAACCCATTAATTGAAGAACGTGTCAGAAGATAATTGTAATGAGGTTAAATACTTCTGACAAAAGTGAATCCTTTTGTCATATGACATGACTTGAGAAGGAAATGTCAATCCACATTACGTTCCACAGCTGTAGCATTACTCTTCATAGACTCAAACATGTGCAAGTGAGCTATATCAGAAGTTGCATAATACTGATCTTTTTACGCCTGAGAGTATTGCAAATGTCTATCATTAAGGCAGCTACAGCTAGCCAGTCAATGTCAATCAAAGCCTGTGAGGCATTTTACAAATCAGTCCCTACTGATACATAATGATATATGAATTAAAAGTAGGAGATGGAGCCATTTTTCATTGTAACAGCTAAGTTTCCAATTAGCCTATTTAGGTACTTTTATTGTATGTGCCATGTGTATGCCATGTAGATATTATTACTCAATGCATTTTAATTAAATAACACAAATGCTGAAAGGAGCTAACACTAAATCAGAAATTTTGTTTAAATATGTTATATGTATGGAGGTAGGAGGAAAATAACATTTCTTACTTTATTCTTTGCTTCATTTGACCTTCATCATTTGCTTCACATTTCTTCACAGACAGAGACTTAAGTTATAACCAAAGCCTTTCTGACAATACTTTAGGGCTAAATTTAGAGATTTAAAGAAAATTCTTGGGTAGAGAAAATCCAGAACAGAAATATCTATCTCACTCCTGTAGGTTAGCTAAATCTCATTATGAAAATTGACTTGCTCCCACATTTTACCAGACGCTGAAATGAGAAGCGAATCCACACTTTTCAAACAATTCCTTGGGGTTACTATAGCACTCCTGTAGTGAGCCTAGCTGAAAGTATGCTCCTTTTAGGTGTGTTTGTGTACCCCAAAACAAAAACACATGGTCAATTTCCTCTTCAGGATATTTGACAGAGGACAATGGAGCAGAAGAGAAGTTGGTATGATATTCTTGCAACTGTACTGCAGCTTCTCTATTCTCTGTCTAGGCATCCCCCAAAGCATAAAGCATCAACTCAGCAGCTGGCTTATAAACTACAAGAACAGCAGATTGATGCTGTGTCAGGAGCTGCTTTGCTCTAGTTAGATTAGAAAATTTTAATTATTTTAATTATTCTTTATTGCTGTAGATTTTAAGTAGGGAGGTATCTTAATTTATCTCATTTTCTAAAATATCTCTTTCATAGGAGATCAGAACAGTAATAGTATCAGTATCTGTTTCTATCAGAACAGTAATCCTACCAAGATTATTCTAGAGTTATTTTCATGCTACATGCTGATATTTGCATATCAGATCTTAAGTATTTCAGACATTGATTTTTCATTTGTCATTTGTTTGACCTCTTGTACTCAGAGAATATGCTAGTTCCATTAATTAACACTTAGATGTTTATTAATTTTAAAATTATATAATACCACGAAGAATAAGATGACTTTCAAGGAACAGGAATAAAGAAAACTAAGAAATAGAAAGAAATACACATTTCACTTAAATGTGTCAAGTAGTTACACAAAACTGTGAGACTACAGAAAAACAATCACAAGTAAAAAAAGGAATTGTTAGAAATACTCTTTTTTATAAGACTTCCATTCCAAAGCTTCTTGCCACATATCGTGTTTCGAATCTTCAAAAGCAGTCAAGGGATTTACACATTAAAGTCCCCCTGGAAGTGTCTTTGAAAGTCCTCCCTAGGAGAACAGCCTGGAAGGAATTTTGTGCAAGGCATAATTAGGAGCTACGGTGTACCTGCAAGCTGAGCAAATGCAGAATAACACCATCTGTGTAGCAACTCTCATTCTGCATTGGAGTTAGTCCCATAATGTCACCTTTCTTCTCTTATTAATCTGATTGTCCTCATTCCACACTTTACCTACCTCTGTGTATTCTCCATCTACAGGGAGAAAACTTGGACTTAACTGATTGCCTCAAGTTTTTTTTTTTTTTTTATTCTTATATTTATTTTTTAATTTAACTTTTATTTTTATTTTTATTTTTATTTTTATTCTATTTTTTAATTTATTTTAAATTCTTTTTATTCTAGTCTCTTTTTTTCTTCATTAAAACCCATTTAATGAGAATTAAGCTACTTACTAACTCTTCATGAAGTGACATTACTTGTTTAATTGTAACATCCTGCTACCAGTTCTTCACATAAAGCTGAATGTTATATGAATGTGATGGAACACGGGTGCTACAGTGTGCAAACTGACCAGAAAAGGTAAAAATAAAGGCGAGTAAGAGGATTCACAGGGATTTCTAAAGTCATGGGACAGTATAGAGTAATAAGTAGAACAAAAAGAGGCAAAAGAATCAATATGAGTCAAACTCTTTTGGGGAAGGTGATTTAAAATGTTTTACAACTGTTATCTACCATCACTCTAGAGAACTCTGTACTGTTAATAAAATAAGGGCAAAATTCCTGAAAGACTTTACAGGAGATCTTTCTTTTCCAGATATAAATTAAGAATAAATGCCATTTAAATCTAGAGTCTGAGAAGAGAGTTAATTGGTCACTCACAGGGTAAATACAAGAAAGAAGTAAAAGTGATTTAGAATGAAGGACAGAACTGACATAAAACAAATTAGTGTACATTGGTGAGAAATTAATTCAGGCTGGAAATTAGAAGCTATCTAACAATCCTGAGAGCTGGGTCTCAAAAGGCTCAGCATGTGACTGGAAAAAGAATTCATTTTAATCTGGAATTTGAGAAATTTTTGATGGCAGTTGTATGACATTTACAGATTTCAAATGGGGAAAAACAAACCAAATCAGGAGCAAACACCTCCTGTCAACTGTTTGGTTGACCTGCTACTTATCATTACATACTTAAACTTTAAGCAGCAATTATCTTCTCACTGTACTTTTGGACACTGCAAAGGAGAATCCAAATCAAATGCAGTTCACATGGTAGAAACAATAACAGAGTAACATTGAGGTTTAAAGGGGGCTATTTAGTAAAAAGATTAAATTATGATAGTGTCTGCCATAGAAAATTTCAGTATGTCAGAGCCAGGTGAGTTCAGGATCAGTGAGACGAGGCTCAATTATGACCAACTTATTAGGCGGAAATGACCCAAGTGTGTAATTTCTGAAAGAAGGAAAACTAGGGAAAAAAATGGGAAATAGCATTTTGAAAAAAAAATGAGAACTTACAGTTCAATTAAACCAAACATTTTCTCTTTTTATTTTTCCCTAAGCAAAATAGTGCACTTTAACTCCTTACTTTTCAAGCATCAAATTATCCTAGGTGTTGCTTGAGATCAGACTTACATAAAAACATTGGTGCAGTAGAATTTATTAGGGCCAAATAACAAGAACCACATAACAAGAAATATCTCTTTGAAAATTTATGATTTAGGGTGCCTTTACTATTTTTTTTTTAATCTAATGCCTTAGATTCATGCAGAGGTAAGAGATTATTATCATTTGACTGTCCTGTTTGATTCATATTATCTCTTAATTACATTAATACATGCTGTAACACAGACACATGTAAAAATAATTTGTTGGTAAAGCAGGGCTATCATGGATATAAACATTCCAGTCATCTTGATGCAATTCAGATATCTTTGCTAATGAATGACTTGAATAAAAGTCTGGATTTGGCTCACACTCTGTGATAATAACTTAGAAATTGGGTTGTGTTGTTATGCAACTTATTTAGTAGGCTTACAAACCTAGCTAAAACTATAAAATGAAAATTAAAAGGAATACCCTGCAAGCATAAGGTTTGCAGACTCAAGCATCTAGGCAAAGTTTCCATTTATACAAAGCAAATATAAGTAAATGAATAAGAACTGCCTCAGAACATGATCCCACAGGTGGTTGGGGACAGTTTCTTCTCTGGAGTCATGAACCTGAACCTCCATGGTAGACATTTGACTTAAATTCATCAATACCCTTGAAATATTCAGCATCTATGTTTGAGATACATGTACTTGATTAAGACTAACAATAAAGTACATTAACAGGACATCTTCCAAAACAATGACATGGAGAGTCACTTTGAAAATTTTTATTCCTCTCTTCCCAAGGCATATTTGAACTGTCTGAAAATTAGTGAGAAAACTGTTCAATTACACTGAGAATCTAAGGGAAAACAAGTGTTTTTCTCTGTATGTAGAGGTTTCCTTCAATAAATGGTAATGTAATATTAGATGAAGAATTGTCATGACATGTTCTTTGACTGGTATTTAAAATTATATTATTGTCTTCAGCATCAACTCAGACTTTTATTATAAATAGTGCTTAGGAATCAAAGGCAGCCTTTGATGGAACACTTTTCTTTTTCACTGAAGTGGACATTAATCATATGGATTCCTGAGCCACTCTTGTCATTTGTAAGCTTTTCTGATGTCTTCTATGCAGCCTTGAGAACAATCTTAACCAGACCCCATCTTCAGACTCTTGCAAGACTGGATCTAGAAACAATCCAAAGAACTATTACTGCTAAATTATACTATCAGGTGATAGCCTTGAAATGAGAATAAAAACCCAATTTCCTCATAGACCGGTATTGTGACTTCAGTCATGTTGAAGATACAGAATTTCCTTTTCATATCAACTGCCTTAACACAACCAAATTCATATTTCTAAAATTTAAGATTTTACTGGATGGCTCAACTGACCTTATAATACAGGAAAAAATAAAAAATCCATGGAATTCCTTGTATATTGTGGAATTATCTCCCAGTCCAGGAAGAGATTGGTTGATATGGCTGCTGCCTGTGAAAGCAGCTGGCTTCTTCAGCATCTGATTATTGTAGTATACTAAGTGGCAATATCCAGTTACCAGAATTAAAAAAAAAAATTAAAATAAAAAATGCATAGGCAGAAATAGGAAAGCAATGCTTGTTTGAATATTTCCTGTCTCTACATTCCTCTTTTTGTAATGTTTCAGCTTCTGGACTCAGTCAGACATACTTTATAGGACTTGATGGACAAATTGTCCCAATACTTAAATTCTATGCTCCTACTTTAGATAAGCTCAGGTTGATTCCATGGCATTTTCTTTCACTTGTAAGCAGATGTAGCATGATTCATTCATATCTATTTCTCTCAGCAGTTGCTTTTTTTTTAAACTGTGAAACTGGAAGGAAAAAAGGAAAATTAAGGATTATCTGTATTCAGGATTACTATATTCTTAATATGGAAACAAATTATTCACTGCTAGCATCAATCCATCTCTTAAGTAACTTTTGCATACTGTCCTAAGATTACGGACAATTTTTCTTCAGATAATTTTATGGATCAAAGAAGCAATTGCAAGTGAAAAATGCAACATTAACATAAAATGCATATAAGCATATCAGAAAATGAACTTTAATTCATGATGCACTTAGCCAAGACAATTGTCCCTTATTTTCCCCCTATTCCAGAACTAAAACAAACAGAGGATGCTTTCTTTCTTTGGTGCACAAGTCATTATTTACGCTTGCATGATGTCAACTTGCTCTACTGTTGCAAGAATTTTCATGTTCAGCTACAAAGACTTTGAGAAGGAATCAGTTGTTCTCAAGGCTAAAGCTGCAGCTGAAGAAGTTCCAACTCATTATCTATATTTATATTCTGTTCTGTCTGAAAATGTATTTTTATAAATTTCCAGCCTTGATGTGTTTCTTTTGAAGTAAAAAAGTTTTTGCAATTAACTTCATTGTGAAAAAAGCATCCCTGTAGTTTTTAAGGGATAACTTGAAGTCACAAGATCATAAAATCACAGAATAGCCCAGTCTAGAAGGGCTATTCAAAGACCATCAGATCCAGCCTTCCATGGGAAAGGGAGAGGAAGCCTAGATGAGATCAATTCTTTTCCCCTATTAGCCTGCTTAGATATGCCTCATGGTCTATATATTTTATTTTATTTTATTTCATGTTATTTTGTTTTATTTTATTTTAAATTAATATTTCACATCTAGAAAAGTCCTGCAGTCTTGCAGTGGGTGGACGGTTATGGACACAAGAGCAATGTTCTCTCAGAGAAAAATCTTTTATGCATTTATTCTGAGACTTACTTCTTACATTTGAAGGGCAATCCAGCAGCCAGTAAATGCATGTAGAAGCTCTTTTGTAGGAAGACACAGGGTGAAATCCTGCTTTTCTTAATCATCAGGTTGAACCCTTCTGAACTAAAGCACCTGACTGTTAACTCTGCTTTGAAATGGAAAACTTGGTGGGCAGAAGATTTCACCACTTAAAAGAACAAGGTATACTGATATCAGTTATCTTGGAATTCAATTGGCTTTCTTGCTGCAAAGGTTGTACTAAATATAGAAACAGTTTTGAGCTGAGGACAAAAACCTAAAAAACTGCAGAAAACTGTGGTCTAGAAAAGGCATTTTGCTTGTGAAATTTCTCACATATTAGAAATGAAACAGATGCTTAATTAAGGTGAAATTCCACTTATTTACAGAAATCCTTGTTAGACCAAAATCTCGTGATTTAGGAGAACAATAGTAGCCAGATTTGGCTGATTTGTACTGTGAGTCAGAAAGAACAAAAAAAGAAACATTATTCCTTTTTTTTCCACAGTCATTCTCACACAATTTTTCCTTCCCAGCTTAAGAGCATTAGTTTAAGAAGCAGAGAAAGAAAGAAAAGGAAGCATTCATCTAAAACAAATTTCATTATGTTTTTTGGCCAAAAAGACAGGTTAATATTTTTGGCAACTTGCATTTTTCCTTCTGCAGCTGGAATTCAGCAGCTCATAGCTGTCTGCCAAAGCAGATGCATAATCTAGGCCACTGCCTCACAACAGCTTTTGTGAGTGTTGTTAAAAGAAGCACTTTCTACATAAATACTGTGAGAATCTTAAAAGTAGAGAGTTTGAATGAAAATGAATAAGAATTCACTTGGGTTGGAGCAGAGGAAACAGCTTGTTGCAGAATTTAGATATGGAGATAGTTTTTCTCATTTCTAATAAATACATATTATTATTTCCTCGCTAACTACCCATAAAATAAAGATCAGCCTGGTAGTTCTAATTCTGAGGATGATCTATTGATGAAATCAAGCATTTTTTACAATATTCTATTAATATGAATGCAATCATCATGTTATCTTGAATATGAGAAAAATTAAATCACTAAAAAGTTTTCTTGTTCACATTCCTAAGTCTTTTTCAGTCAGAGTATTGATTTTATAACTTTCTTTTTAAATAGATTTACAGTGCGGGGATGATACTTTCCACTTCCCTCTGATTTTCTCTTTGCTTCCCTCTCTTTTTCTCTCTGTCTTCATGCACACATATGCATGCATATATCTATCTATTCAAGAAAATACTGAGAAATGTCCTTCTAGTTTTGAACTGGGTGGAAATGAGTGCTTTGTCTTGAGGATTTGGGACTGTCATTTACTCAGACATCTCCTCTGAAAGCAGAAAGTTTATTTCTGGTAAACTGAAACTATTAAACTCATCAGTTTTAGTAATGTTCTATCCAAATCCAGAAGTTTTACGGAGCTGATCAAAAACTCCTTCAAATCAGAAAAATTTTGCAAACTTGTAATCTTGTTACATACAATTAAAACAGTCCTGCATTTTGTTCTCCACCTCTGGAGGCCATATTTTCTCTAAAGCAGCTTTAGAGAAGGTGGCTGAGGGCAATCCAGTGTTTGATTGCACTCACTCTGGTGTTGCTCTTCCTATTACCTTCTTTTCCCTGCTGTGACTTGGGACTTGTCCTTTCACCACTGTCTTCCAAGAACAGTCTGGCTCCTTTGTTTTCTGCACACTCTCATTACATGTTGAAAGACTAAGATCCCCATTCAGAACACAGTTCTCTCAACCTCCTCTCATATGTCATGTGCTCCAGTCTTTAATCATCACAGTGGTTCTCAGCTGAATTTACTCCAATTAGTCAAGGTCTTTTTGGCAGCAGTGGTGTGTTGGAAAGCCCATCGTAAAGAAAGCCCCTCAAGGCAAACATCCTAAGAACTGTTTTTTGCTCTTCCACAAGCCAGCCATTCTTCTTTGTGTTCCAGCATATTGGATGTATTTTTAAATAGAAATATTTCAGGTCCAGAAGTAGTCTGCCCTCTGAATAGTGCAGTTCCAAGCTGATACTTCTTCCTGGAACCAAAACAGCTAAGGATGTTGCTACAGATAGATCCAACTAGCACTTTATTAGTCTGAGTGTCTGCAAAATAGTAAAGTTGGTTAGAGCTTCTTAATTAGAGCTGGTTTCTTATGGAGTAGCTTTTTGTAGCTTTTTACTTTTTTTTTTCCTTTCTTTTTTTTTTCTCTCTTAATTCCCAGGCTTCTGAAGAAAGAAGAAAGAAGCTGTATGAGCTGATCAGTCATGTCAAACTTCACTCATTCTTCATTAGGTCAGTTCAGGTGCATTTATACCAGATAATCTCTGATTTCTGCACTGTCCAACAGTCATTTTCTGTAGATATATGGATTCACATACTGTGTATCCATCCATCCATCCATCCATCCATCCATCCATCCATCCATCCATCCATCCATCCATCCATCCATCCAAAGGTCTATATAGTACAGTTAATCTAGATGTAAAAATCCACCAACACAAAAAACTCCCAATCTAAACTACAGAATTATTTCTTTGTGGCCCTTAATGGTGAAATAAGCAGGACATTAGATGTGAATTAAACATGACTTCCGCACCAGCTGATGCAAGAAAGACCTTGGCATCTAGTTTGTTGTGCTTTTCATGCTAAAATATTAATTCTGTTTAGACATGGTGTGTCGAATGACTCTGAGACTTTATTCTAAAACAGGCAGTATTGTCTAAAAGCTTCCCTAACTAATAACTATTTTTGACATCAGTTGTGGAAAAGAATCAATAAGCTTTAATGTAACATCCTCTCAAAAAAAATACTTAAACACACATACTCCTACATCATGAATAAAGGCATCATGAGAGGAGAGGAGAGGAGAGGAGAGGAGAGGAGAGGAGAGGAGAGGAGAGGAGAGGAGAGGAGAGGAGAGGAGAGGAGAGGAGAGGAGAGGAGAGGAGAGGAGAGGAGAGGAGAGGAGAGGAGAGGAGAGGAGAGGAGAGGAGAGGAGAGGAGAGGAGAGGAGAAAGCTTTTTGCTCACTAGCTAATACTCATCAAAGTTATCAGGGAAGAAATCAGAAAGTCTTGAGCATGTATTTGGTAAATCTTAACTATGTGTAAGAGTTGGCCAAATTCATGGCTGCATTCATCAAGCTCCTTTCTCAAGAAATACTTTAATGAACATATTGTAGTTTAAATTGTTTTAAGACAAAAAGAAAAATAACTATAGTGAACACAGTGGACATCATTTAATGTTTTTATATTCCTGCCATGAAGAAATGTGTTCCTTTTGTACTGCCTGACACATGTATCCCCGAAGCAATAGCCACATGAGGTCACTATTCATACATGAGTCATATGCTCAAATCACAAAATTTTCACTTGACTGAAACCAAAATGTGTGACTGAAAAATAAAGTTGTCTGTTTTATACATTAACAAAAATCTATGTTTCACAGTCTGCAAAGAGATGTTATTAACATGGAAAATACTAAATACAAACATTATATGCATAAAATACAAAATATACAGTAATATTTTTTTTTTGCATTTGAAAAACAGCTAAAATTATCCCATAATGGTTGAAAAAAGCATGGGCATTATCAACTATATCTTCTGGAACTTTCTCTGTAGTAGTTATTCAGCTGTGCTGGCATAATAGCATCAAAAATTTCAAGAGACTTAGAAGCTTGTAATTATTTAATTGCTTATCTTTCATGAGATTTTTTTTTTCTTTTTGCTTTTATATGTAAAGTTTATTGTCTTCAGAAGCATAAAAATGCAAGAAGTTTAAATATTACAAACCGTGGGAGATGGTCTGGCATTAGATAAGCAAGCTATTAGGCAAGCATTGTTACAGCAAACCTGTGCACAGAACTGCAGTGCAAAGCCATCCTAGCTCTGAATTTGCTTACAAGTTTTTTGTCAATTCTTAAAATATATTATACCTATTATGCTGATAGACCCTCTCTGAATGATTCACCCATTCATGTGATTATATCAGCATACATTATCATAACAACTTCTTTTAAAAGATTACATAGCATATATGATGGATGCAGTGTTATGAGATTTCAGAGAGAGTACAATTTTTTTGGTCAAATTCTTCTCATAAAAGAATAAAGTGTCGTATTCACCAGTGCTATATAGTCATGAAATTAAAAACCTTATCACGATCAAAATCATCAAGAGAATAGAAGAGAAATAGCAATCAAATATGTCAGCTGAATTTGAAGAACTGCATAATTAAAATCTTACTCCCCAAACTGAATCAAAGTCACATTTGTATGCTAAGATTCTTTCAGGGAGGTGGATTTTTTTATACTGGTGTATTTATCAGCAGGCATTTGGATGCAAAAGCACGATTTTTTATACTAATAAAATAAAAGATAACTTTAAAAGTTGATTAGTTTTTGCTACATCTTTTATCAAAATACCATGCATATTAACTTCTACATCCGAGCATTAAAAACCCTCACTACATAATGTTATAAAAGACTACTTTAATAGAAAATTAACACAGTAAAAAACCCCCATGTATGTGCTCAACAATTCTTGCATTTATTTTTTCATCTCTTAGCAGGTGAGTAAATAAAATTCCTCATATTATCTAATTGTTTCATACCTTTGGATTCCCATGTGGAATCCAAAGAGAGATCACAGAGAAAACTTAAACATTAAATGTAATCATCTTCAGCAAAAGAGCAACAAAACAATGAATTTTAAACTACAGAGACTGTATATAAAATGGATGGAAAAGTGGGTCAATACAGGACATTATCCCCAGTTTCTATTGTCAGCATGTAGCCTTAAAACTGAGAAAAAAAAAGTTCTCATAATTAAATAATCATTAGCTTAATCTCTACAGCTGATCTGACTACACATAATATGACCTCCATATTTATAGAAACAAAACAGGGTATAATTACAAAATATAATTAACTACACTAATTAAGCTATAAAATAACAATAACTCTCAGTAAGTATATGACTACAATTTGCTGCTTAACTGAATTAATTCATGACTGTAAAGGAAGGCTAAAAGAACTAGATGCAGGAGGGAAAGAGTTCATCCAGCCTCAGAAATCAACTAAATTTTGAAAATCTCTCAGAATAATTGGTGACTGACCAGTAGCAGCAGCAAGTGCAGCAGATGGATGTTCAGCAGTGGAAATGGGTGTGAGTGTGCACAGCTGCAAACACCATTCCAAGAGCTGGTGGCCCTTCTGTGATCTGAAAGGACAAGTAAAGTTTTATCTCAAAATTCGTTATCAGGACCCACAAAACAGCAGTTCAGACAGCTCTTAAAGAGGAGTCAGATAATTACCCACTGAAATGGGGTAATTGACAGAGAAGCAACAACTGGGTGTTTTCACTTGCAGAGCGCAGTACATCAAATTACTTAATAGTGCTGTGATAGTGCCATGATGCAGGAAGAAAGGAACCTGTTTCACTCCCTAGACTAAGATCACTACCATGGGACAAATGAATACTTCTATTTTGGCTCTTATAATCAAATAGATCTTGATACGTAGTGTTAAAAATTGTCTTAACCTATCCAACCTTTTGAACCATACCATCTGTCAATTCTTGTACGAGATAAATATATGAGAGATATTTTTCAGGAATAAGTCATAGGACAAAAAATTCAATTTAATGTTTATTAGTTGCTTATTAACTACTGATTCCCTTCTTTCTTTTGCTATTTTTTTCTAATAAAGTATTTCTGTCTAAGCAAGCAAATGAAAATACCTCCTGCTACCTTTCCTTTACTCAGTAATCAAAATTCTTACTGAAATAATTTATCATAGTGTTAGGAGCATATTTTTTGAGTGGAATCCCTACAAGATATTGGCAACACACCACTGGGTTCCCCAGGAAAGAAAGTCTTTTTTACTAGATATACATATTATTGCACCAACTACTACTCCACCTAAAAACTCAGCTACTCAGGGGATTACTTTTCATCACTGAATGTAAGTGTCCCATGTGTCACTCCAGCAGATGATGATGGGGCAGGTGGAGGGCTCTTATATTCATTTATTTCAAGTGAGATTTAATTTATTCTCCACCTATTCTTTCACTAAGAACTTTTCTCCCTTGCCTTTATAACCCACTCCATTAGGGTGTCTGGCGAGTCAGTGAAGAAGAGAGAGGGTAACAGAGTTTTGTGTGAGTCATATGCTGCTAATAGTCTGAGCTATTTTACTGTCTAAAGTAGCATAGCTCTTTCATCTCACAGGTAGTTTTATTACTGCTGGCTAAAGGTTTAAAGGGATGTAAGGCCAGTCTATTTTAGGGGCAGCTGACACACAGTCAGAAAATACATTGTGGAAATTTTTGTCCAGTGAGGTTCAAATGTTATTTACAAGCAGCAAGCAAAAAAATCCTTTCACCACAAACCTGTGGTCTCAAATGTAGCTTAAAAAAAAAACAAACACCAAAAAACAATCCCTATAACTTGTGACTTAGAAGGTCAATTTGGTAGCATTCTTTAGAAAATCTTTTGGATTTCATCATTTTAGTTGTTGAGGATTACATTTATAAGATAAAAATAAAAAGAGTTTGTGTCACCCATAACTCTTATATGAATCTACATAATTTAAACATATCTATTGTATATTTTGCTTCCAAATTCGTCATCCATCCACAGAGATGTAAAGGTCACTGCTGACATACACCAATCAGGATGCAAAGTCATTCAGAAGTCTATCAGGAGGTAATAGTAATAATAACAATAACAATACCATTATAATAATAATTAAGCTTGTGTATAATATTAATATGAAGTAAAACTGTTTATTCCTACTGTTGGGTAGATTTTTGAAGAGCTTACTCTCTGTATAGAAGTTTCTTCTTCCAAACCATGGAATCCAAGATTAAGAGCCACAAAAGGCACCAGCTGTCTGATCACCTATCATCACCATACCCACAACTTGTATGTATCTTTTCTTGAGTTTTTAAATCTCCATATTACCAAGAGTCTGGACACATGTAAATAGACAATTACTCATCATCAAGGCATTTTTAAAATCCATTTTTACTTGGGAAATGTGTGTGTGCACACACTTTTGAGGGTTTTTTGTGTGTATAAATAAGGTCACAGAATAACTTAGACTGGGAGAGGTTTCTGGAGGTCAATTTGTCCAGACCTCCTTGCTCAAGGCAGATATACATTCACTAATTAGGCTGGAAATAGCAAGTTATTTATTTCTATTAGCATGAGGACAGCTATGGAACAGAAGCACTTTCATGAGAAAATAATCCAGTACCATACAATTTTATACTTTAAAGAACATCATATCTCAGTTATCTTTCCCATATCTAATATACCTTTCTATTATCTAATTACCTTTCTATATATCTAATATATACAGTTCTCTTTACACAGAGGTATATACACATACACATCCCTCCTATAAATATAGAAACATGGAAGTTGGAAAGAGAAAGAAAAGAATGTATAAATATTCATATATATATTAATATATATATGAATAGAAATTGCATTTGTAAAAAGAATATTCCTATATTAAATGCTCTAAAACAATACTCTTTTCATGCTGAAATAAGGGCAAATCCACAGATCCTACTAAGAGATATAAAAGGGGTCAGAAAACCTCTTGTCTTTTACTTAGACCAACCTTTTCAAATAGAACTATCATAAAATGGAGCCTGGGCACAAGATGTGACATTTTGAGAACACATCAGCTGCCCCTCAGTGCTTTCTGTATCAGTTTAACAAGTCAAGGCAAACCTGGGTGACAACTAATTAAGACCCTACTAATGAGGCCATAAAAATTGGTGTCCTTAGAGATTTCTGATTACTGACCTTTATTGCTCTTTGGTCATTATACAGGGAGAAATGTCCCTGTGTGAAAGCTTGAATGTTTCAAGTAGATTTTACAGAGCACAGCTTTCTGTAATAAATAGAAAACAAATGTAGTTAATCATGCAGATATCAGCAAAACATGGTACATTATGCCTTTGTGTTCATGCAGAAAGAAAATGTGTCTGATGTAGATTTTTAGGTTTACAATAGTTTAATAGAACCAATATTTGGCATATTCAAATACCAGACTACAAACAAATGTGCTGTCACTCTGAAAGCTTTCATATGGTTGCATTTTTCAAATTAGCAAACTGAAAGTTATCTAAAAGGCAACACATTGTTATACTCTAATGGGCCACTATGGCATAACTTATTTAGTCATCAGTTCCAGCTTAAAATCAATTTCTCCAGATTTTGGATTCAGAATCCCCATAGGGATTTTACAATTTGGCTACTCCTTTCTCTTTCTTCTGGGCTATATTACAGGAGCATGTATACCACAGGACTTGGCAATACATCTGAGGAGATGTGACCTGTATAGGTGTTTTTTTACTGAACTCATCACCCCTAGTGCAACAACAGTGTAATGCAAAGATTCCTTTGTCATAGTATATCCTTGCACACAGGAGTGCAACAGGACTGGTCTGAGCCTATTCACAGCGAAAATGTCTCATCTCAGCACACAGGGAGAAGCTGAGTGAGGCCAGATTGCAGCCAATTGACCTGAAAGGAAAACATCCAAGCTCCCATATTAGTTCCATTGATGGTCTACAGACTGAAAGGCATTTATTTTCATGACAATTTCCCTGTGCTTTTTCTCCAGACATTTTATTTTCCTAGTTTAAAGCAGAGAACATGAAAAAGATTGCCATCTTTATTCCATGTACATAACCCTACCTCAGAAATGTTGTTTCCCCAAATTCAGGCATCTTTCCCTGACCCAAACTTTAATTGCCCACAATGTAAATATCTATATATGAAACTGTTGTTTTAATCAAACTGGCTTTACGGTCAAAGAAAAAAAGCTGTGCAGTCAATACAGAGTTTACTTGAGAAAGGAAATGCATTATAGCTTCTCTTCATTTTTATTACCAGATCTCTGTAGACTACAGAGAAACTGCATGAAGATTTTTAGATGATTTGTAGAATTACTTCAATTTTAATAATGATATCATTGCTCAGTGTAGTTACATCTGGAAAAAAAAAATTGAAAATATTATCTTATTCCTCTGAATTTTCTCTGAAGAGTTGTTTCTTTCAAGGATCAGACCTTTTACATATCGAAGTGACTCTCAGATTTCATTTTTATCTTCATTTACAAAAATACACATAAGTGAGGAGGTAAATTTCTCATTCATGAAACAGAGTGATAACCACAACTGGAATATTAGACTCAATTTCATCTTTGAGTTTTAGGCTGAGTCTACTGCTATCTGTTGAAAAATTGGCATCTGTGTGCACAATCATTGGATTAAGTTGCAGATTTAGATTCTTTTACAATTTTGGGGAGAAAAAAAAAGAATTCTGAATTAAATTGGGCATTTATACTGGTCAGATTTTTCAGTGCTGCTGAATGATATAGGTGTCTGTGCTTTGTACATGCATACTGCATTTGATCTGTCACCTTTCTTGGTGACTTTTTTCAAAGCTGCTAAAAAAAACTTTTTAAACTTTAAAAGATTCTTCTCAGACCTGTCTTCATTTTTTTTCCAATATAGTCCTAGTATAGAGATTTCTGGAATTAGTCATTTGAAGTAATACCACTTACTTCAAAGAGGAGGAGTAATTACGTCCCAGGTTAATGCATGCTCTTTACATATGTCAAGCAAATATTTGTTCCACTTCAAAATGCAGTGCACTGTCTCCTAGATCAAGAATATGCCATTTATTACCCTTATTCTAAGATTTTGTTTTAGAAACAAAACCAAAAATATTTATCACTGATTAAGTAAGAGCCATCTCAGTAATCTTAGCTGTGTATAGGTAACATTTTCATTTCATGGTTATATGACTTCTATATAATCATCACATAATTTTATATCTCTTTCTTTGTCTTAAAACTAATTATATCATAACAAGTAAGAAAAAATGAAACACAACTGTGATTATATTCAAGTTATTTTCACATTATTTAGGCAGGGTTTTTGGTCCCTTATGTAAAATTCTAGTTGAAATCCAGCACAGTTCTCACAATAGAGTCGAAGATTTAAACCTCTCTGCTTCCAAGACTGTGTATTTAATAATACTGATAATGAAAAAATACACCAAAATTATTTGGAGCAGGAACCAGAAGCTGGAAGCATCTTCTCTCCCAGGTAAGGACTCTTGTCAGTGGTTTGTTACATCTGGTTTTCCCCTTTCTCCCATACCTTTGCAGAATGTCCCATTTTTACCATGAACATGAGAAATATCTTACTACTATGGTTTAACTGGTGATTACGAGAGTTTCCTTGACAACAGAGCAGTGCATAGCTGCTTCTCCAGATTAGTCTCACAAGACCTAGCAGCTACAAGCAAAATATGAAATTATGTGGTTAACAGAGGTGAAAAAGTTTATTTAGCCAGGCTATATACAAGAGACATGCAGTCACATTTTCCTCATTGGCTCACACTTAATAAGACATCGATGACCAATTATATCTTCCTAAATGAAATTCATAAAAGACTAATTGCAGAAGGACATTTTTTGATTGCTTGTTTCCATTTTCTTATATCAACTGAAATGGTGAGGAAATTACTATTAGCAAGATTTCAGATAATCCACTCTTTATAGTATTTCCTGTTGATTTTTTTATTTGTATGAAAGCTCTAAGAAACTGTTGCTTATAACTGTATTTTGTGATCTGTACAGAAACTGCCTCTTTCATACATCTTATTGAGCCTCTTTTTGAGGCTATCAGTGCTCTGTTCTGGAGGTATAACATTGAAAAGGAAAAATCTTGATTAGCAGCCCAGGTTATTCCCTCTGGTTACCAACATTTACACAAAAGAGACCTGTGAAATCTTCAGATAATAAGAGTGAAGCAAGACTTTTCAGTGTGCTGTCTCACCTAAACTTGCAACTCCCTGAAGCACTCATAAATACGTAGGCATGACTTAGTGACCTCTCTGGGGTGCTTCTCTGCTGTCTTCTGCTGCACAGCATGTGGAGCCCTGAGGCCTGCAGCATGCTGGCTGGTATTGCTTGGAATGCATCAGAGATCCCATCTGGAAAGTGCACTCATTTCTTTTGCAGAGAAACTGAGCATGCGTGGAAGTGTGGGGTGAAGAAAAGTTTGGAGAAGAGGTGGTGCATGGCCTTCTCTTGTCTCATCATGATACCCAGATGCGCCTATGCTTAGGCTTTTCTTTCTACAAATCAGGACTCCAAGCCTGAGTCATAATGCAGCATTCATGACTCATACCTCATCTCTCATTTCTTTCTGCAAATGGAAACCTTAAAGCTTTTAAATATGTACTTCAAGATTGACCTGAGAATTAAAAACTTGGAAGTCCCAGATGCATCCTTTGTTACATTTGTGTTGTGTATTGTATCATGCTGTTTGCTACTGTTTTCCTTTCCCACATTAAGTCTTTTAATCTTATCTAACTGTAAGCAATGCATCACACAAAATGCACTTTTATTCCCTATGCCGACAAGTACAATAAAAATACTTCCCTGTTTGGCACACAAAGCATTTGTCATATCTTGTGACCTATAACAGCAGCACTTACATATAAACAAGAAAATAAAATCCCTTGGCAATGTATCAGTCATCCAGTACCACCTTTCTCTCAAGACGGCGTAATATAAAATTGCTTAGTAATCACCTGCTTCTTTTTTTTTTTCTTCCAATTAATAAGCCATATTTAAAAGTTCTGTCTTAAGATATAATGTAATCCTCCAAAATTTTCTCATCATGACTCAAGGAAACATCTGAGAATCTTATGAAAAGAGATTTTGGCCTATTTGAACAGGAGCATGTTTCACTAGTATATCTCTTAGCAGCCACTGATGAAGGAAGTTTAGAAGCAACCAAAAGAAGATTCCAGTGTCTGTATGTTCTTTGACCCAATCTGTCGGAAGCATAAAAATCCCTGTTCAAGACTGCAGCTTTTGGAAAATACAGGGTGTACTGTGGGGTAATTTTCTAAGATGTTAGAAATCTTCACATTGCCTGTATTACCATATGAATAGAGGGAACACTCTTAAAGATAAATATAATGTTTATAGACATTTATATGTCAGGTCAAATGGAAAAATTATTCTCTTTCATTGAGAGATAATGATTACTTCTTATGACTAAATTTTATAGTGCTGCATTATTTACAAAGCTTTGAGCAGACATTAAAATAGTCATTACCAAGGGGAGGATTCTCCTTTCATTCTGTCTCTGTTCTTTCACATAAAAGAACATATTGCAAATGTAAACACACTTTGAGCTGAATATTTACAGTATTTTTAACACTCTTTCTGGCATCTTGCTGGCAGATGACTAGCTGTGATATGAAAAAAATGTTTTTGTGACAATTGTTTTATGTGCTTTTTAGCAAGATTTTCTTCTGATACATGTGCTGTCAGAATGCACATGCACAACATATTTATGGTCTGTTGACCACCCAGATTGAAGATATACCAGCTGAATATAGGAAAATGGATGCAGTCAATCTCAAATGTCTATGAATCTCAGCTTGGGCAACTGAAGAAATCCAGGTAGCTTTCTAATACTTACACCTTGACCCTTCTGTGTTTCTGTTCTCTCACCTGTATCTATTTACTCCATTTGCATGGACAAGAAGGAAAAAAAGAATCATACACAGGCTATCCATGCACAGGCTATTATTACAGGCAGGATTATTTTCTATACAGGTGATGTACACCCTTTGAAGCCCAGACATCCCTTGAAATGCTCCTAAAGACAGCTTCTCTGAGATCCAGTTTTATACTTGTTTCTCTCTGCAGCCCTAGAATCCATATGTGGGATAGGCTAACAGCAAATGTTAGCCTATACAACCAAGAAGGCACTTTTCCCCTCTGCTGGTTGCTCATCTGATCTAATAAAAAAGCCTGTGAACCAAGGAAAACCAGATGCTAGCTGCTATCTCTGTGCAGCTGCAGATGGGTTAGCCCTGAAACTGAGCTCACCAGTGCAGAGTTACTTTCTGCTTCCCAGCACATGAAGGCGAAACTCTTAATCAGAAGTTTCAGTTGGATGCAATGTTGTTGGATATTGTGTGGACCTCATGAAAAGAATAATCAAGACTGAAAAGCGTTGTGAGGCTGAGCACCACACATCTGTAAAATGTAAAAAAGAAGGCCTTACTCCTTTGCAAAAGCCACAGCCCACAGGGGAACAGATTATTGCTGTGCAATTGATGTATCCATAAGCCGATTGCATGTTGTGTGGGGTGGATGTGCAGAGATATGAGGGAGGCAGGGAAGGAAAGCCTGTGGTCTTACAGGCTGACTGTGCCTCTGTCCCACAATGCTGACTGAGATGGCTACTGCCATATGTATGCTCTCAAAAGATCACCCTGAATGAATCATCCAAAATAAATGCATCAAAGAGAGATAAAGCACACAAATGAGGGGGAAAATAAATTCAACTCATACAGGCTGGTGTTATAAAAAAAGAGGTAACACTGATCATATTCCTTTATTTGTGATGATTTGCATTATCCCAGTCAGCTCTATCCACTCCTAGAATCTTGTTTGATGAAATGAAAATCGCGTTAGTAATATAGTTTGCAGAGGGCATGGAGAACAAGATTGTTTATTCCTATGTTATAACTTTATTACTCTGCATATTTACAGAGAGGTTGCTTACCGTAAGAAGAAAAATGAAGGTTTATAGCTTGGGTATTCACTTCTGATATTTGGGTTTTTTTTTTCACTTAGATTTCATTTCCCATCTCATTCTTAGATAATTAAAAAAGAAAGCTACAAATAGAAGCAAGTTGAAGATACACATGTAATAGGGAACTTTGGCAATGCCAAAACCTGCATGACTGAAGTATTTTCAATATCTTTTGATCAAATTGATATAATTAACAAACAGCAGAAGTGGGAAGAATATCCAGTATCTCCGAGTCTTCCTCTCTTTCACCCTGTAGACAGATGTTGAATGTGCAGCTTATATAATTTTTCCCATCAGTGCTGTTCAAACAATAATAAGTCTACCCTGACTAATGTTTTGAGAATCAAGAAAAACAAATAACTGGGAAAGAAAGCCCCAGGACTAGCAAAAAAGATCAATTTGAGAGTTTCCTGCTGGAATTATCTGCAAATGAACCTCAGAGTTCTTAAGAAACTTTGGGGTATGGAAGGGATTTTAGCAAGTGAAGAAAGAACTTCAGTGAAGCAAAGAAAGCTCAGTGACAGAAGCAAGACCTAGAGGCAGTCAGACAAAAGAGAAAGCGAGTCAATATGTGAGCAAAGAACATGTTCAAGAGTATCAGGGAGTAAAACAACCAAAGGAAAAGTGATGCAGAAAGAAAGAAGAGGAACAGGAATACAATGTAATTTCAGACTACAGTTTTACTCTGGATGATTTATTTATGTGAAATCTTCCTAACATGTATTGAAAGATTACTCCAGGCTGGTTAAACCTTCTTAGGCAAAATAATCCTGAGAAATAGACTGAAGGGGAGATTTATTTTGGCCTTTTACTGAGTATAATGGTAGAAATGGTGCTGAACTCTTGCCCTCAGAAATAAAGTCTTTTACATTATTTACCCTCTTATTCACTATCATCTACTACTCTATTTCTTGGAGGTCAGTAAAAATGAGAATGTTTTTGCATTATTTCCAAAGAACTGTAGGAAAAAAGGTAGCAAAATTAGCATTTTCTCAGAAGTCATCAAGTCAAATTTAGTCTACCTTGTATGCTTCTAGGATAGGTGCATGGGATAGTAATACCCAGTAGGTGGCTGGAAGGATGGATGGGAAACACATGGGAGGCATATGTGCATTGTTAGGTGAGAGTATAAATGGAAATGTACCACATGAACTTCAATGCCAAAGAAGAAACAATACACATATTTTCCTAAATGCAAAAATAGAGACAAATGTTTTGCATCCATATAGCAAATAAAATAGGTCTCTCAAGCAGGAAGGCTTTGCCCAGAGATAAAGAAACACTCTGGACCATCAGTAAAAGACATGGAGAAGGGAACAACAACAAATCTTAAATAAAAAGATTCCAAACATAGAGAAAAGTGTAGGAACAACAGCAATAAAACCCCAGATTTCGTGGCTGCAGGAATTGACAAACCCTTCTTGCTCAAGTCTAACCTCAAGGCAGAATATGAAAAATTGGTAAGAGCATTAATTGGAAGAAAACTGAGAGAGCTGACATCTGCCATGGCTAAAGAAAAAACCAAAATAAATCTCTTTGAAATACTCAGTGAATTTAAGAGCAACTGAAAAACTCTGCAATAAATCTTTACAGGATACACAAAATAGGAGCTTAAGGAACACAGTTTTTAAGGGCCTAGCCTATTTAATGTCATTTCCTAAATGCCCAAATGTATTAAACATTTTATGATACAGTTAAAGGCCCAATCTCTATGCTGAAGAATTCAATTTATATTTAAAGCACAGCTTAGGAAAAAAAAATAGCATTTTATAAAAAGAATTGGTAGTTTCAGGCTGCACTGTTCAGCTGGTTGCTTGTTGAACTTACAGGTGTCTCAGCAGTGTGTGAAACCTATATTTCATGTTGAAAAAACATATCAGAGATTAATTTTAAATAAAGTTTTAAAGAAGGAGAAGATAATAAAATGCGTGAGAGAGAACAAAATAAACCCTAAATTTCTAAAAATAATCAGATAATATTACTTCTAAATAATCAGATTGTTGGACACTTCAGGAACCTGTTAATGAAAAGAAAAAAAACAACCCATAATTGTACCTGAGGCATAAATTAGCTTCACAGGCCTGTGAAGTTGGGTGACAGCAGGGAAGAAGTTCATTTCACAGTTTTTATTATATGATATGATGATAAGTTTGTTACAGCTTCTTCCACCAAAAGATCTTATTCTTGTCCCAAGGAGGTGTTTGACCTGAACTTCTTTTATTTAACTTTTGCAGAAAAAGAAAATAAATCTGAAAAAAAACCAAACAAAAACCAAAACCAATCCTATAAAAAAAAACCAAAGCCCCAAACTAAGCTGAAACTCTTTGGGAGTTATTATTATAACTAAACTAATATACATTGTCTATAATTTTCCAACGTGTATCTCCTTTTAGCACAATAATATCTTGCACTATCATCTCCACATTTTAAATCTATCTCAAATCTCTGTATCAGCTATATAGTTGAAGAAAATGACCATTCATGAAAAATAAATAGAAAGGATCATCTTCAAGTAAATATAAACCAGTCTGCTGTTATCTGAATGCTGAGACCCATAATGTGACATTGCTATTTGATAAACATTTTAAGCGAGTCAGCACCCCTTGATCCATTAAAGTCCTTTCCCAACTCTGTGAATTATGTTAACCACAGAGCTGGAAGCTGTTCCTGTGCTGTTTGTACCAGCTTTCCAGGCACAGGAGAGGGGCACCATAAGAGAGACCTCTTTGCTTGTGTCTTCCCCATCAACAATGCTGAGGACTTCTGCCTAAGAGCCAGAAGGACCTGAAAATTCAGATGGCCACCCCTGCTTTCCCCCAGCACAAAAGGGAAGTGTGTAGAAGTAAAGATATTTCTCCTGCCTCTGTGCCTCTGACCAGGGAACTTCCAGCAGCCACAGCCCTGCCCCTGCCCTGGGGCAAGGACTATCAAGGGCCCCAGTCCCACCTGCAAGCTTGCTGTCTGGCTCTCCAACACACTTCCCCAACAACTCAGCCTGCACAGCTCTTGGAAACCTGAGTTTCTTCTCAGCTCTGATTTACAGCCTGATTCCATGCAGAATTGTACAGTATCTCTGGGAAGGTGGTCCATCATGGGGAATGCCTTATTGAGAGGGAAAAATGGGAACTCCTTTCACTGATCGTACTACTAGCAGAAACATAATGAGAAATTATATGCTAAGACTTGTGAATGAATGTGAATCATGGCCAAAGAAGATGCCAGACTCTGGAAAAATTCATACTGCCTTTCTTTGGCAGCACTCTGCACTTGCTGTTGTAAATTTACTTTTTGCCTCTTGACATACACTGCATTGGGAACTTCCACTGCACATTTTACCAAGTAGTAAGGCACCAGAGCCCTTTTGCAAGTGGTGTCTGAGGATGACAAACTAATAACAAGAGGGAATATTGAAGGGATGAGGGGCAGAGAACCATCAAATTTGACAAAAATGAAGACACTTAGGCCAAAATTAATCAAAAATCCAAAGGATATGAGGAAGAAAAAAACTTTAATTGCCTCTATTGCAAGGCTAGGAGCCTTTTTAGTAAACAAGAGCTGAAATGGCTCATTTATGAGCATGAATTTTTCCTCGTTGGCATTACTGAGACTTGATTGGGTAATCTGCATGACTGGAATACTGAAATCACTGGCTGTAACCTATTTAAGAAAGAAGTTGGGAGAGAGTGCAAAAAGACACTTCATGTCAAAAATGGCTCTTACTAAGTGCTGACAGTGTAGAAGTGAAAAATATTGGAAGTTTGGGGGTGAATATTTAACTGGCAAAGTGCAAAGTACCAGCTGGGATTGGCTGCAAGTTCCCATATCACAGTAGGAAGCCCCAGGCTCAGGTGAGCACCTGTCTACAGTGAAGTAGAACTAAATGCCTGTGTAATCACATGAACTTCAGCCTGAGTGACATATGCTGAAGAAATTCTGATGCTAATGTTAACATTCTTCTAGAATTCAAAGTTATAGGTTAAAAAATCCAACATATTACTAGGTAAAAATCCTGGTTATATTAGATTTGCTGTTTGCACAGAAAACAAAACCCAGTCTGCAGTAATCCTTTTAATAGGTTGATTTCAATGAATTGATAGCAATTAAGAACCAAATTAAATGGAAGGGGAGGGAAATAGTATCACAACATAATGAGCCTACATAGAAGTAGGAACCAGAGGAAATAGATAAAGGAAACAAAAGTAAAAAAATACACAATCATTTAATAATGGACCTCACCAGATTAAAGTAAATCATGATTAATCAATTACAAAATTGAAAAGGCAATAAGACCTGACATGGCTGCTAAGGTCAATAAGAAGAGAGACTATTTGGCTTTTTTAAAAGGATATTAAAAGCAAATAAAAGAGAAGAACAATATTGGTTTTGCACTAGCAGATGGGAAATACAGAATAAAGAATAATAATGCAGACAAATCATGTGTGCTCAGTGCATAGCCCCATTCTCTGTTTAGGAGGGGAAAAAGTAGAAATTTTATCATAAGGTAAAGCTGAAGTACTTTCCATTCCAGGGGTCACTCCAGAAAATCAAAAGGTAGTTAATAACAGCACACATTTCCACATAAAAAGATCCAGGTAATTTTCATTGAGAAGTTTTAGAAAAATCTGGTAAAGAAATTCTCTGAACCATTAAGGTTTATTTTCAATAAATACTGGAGCATCAAAAAGCCCCAGTGAAAAGAAGGAAAACTAATATTGTGCCAATATTTTAAGGGGTAAATGAGAAGACCTGCCAGTCTAACATTGATTAGAGGAAAAATTATATAAGACTGACATAACAGCTGATATAGACTCAATTAATAAAGAATTAAAGATGGATAATTATTGATGATGATTAATAATAATTAATGCTGATCCACATGAGTTTATGGAAAACTGACCTTATCAAGCCAACTTGATGGCTTTCATTGATGAGATTAAAAGTTTGGATGATGATGGTAACCATTTGGTTCAAAAACTTTAGATTTTTTCAGCTCATATTGATGACCATTTAACGAGGAAAACTAGAAGGGTGAAAATTCAGCATGGAGCCTAAGTTAAGCAAGTTATTAAGTTAGCAAAAAAGGTGGGTAATTATACATCTCAAATTAGGAATTTTAAATGGAAAACAACTTCTGAACATATCAATAGCACCTTGTACTATCTACCACTTAAATTAAATACAGAAAAGGAAAAACAAAGGAAATTGCTATCAATATAGTTTGAAGATGAAAAGGTAGTTTCAGTGGCATGTTGTGAAGAGGACTGGTTGTTTTATGTAACTTGGGTAACTTGGCAAGCTGAACATAAAGAAACATTTATCTGAGCAAGGAATAACACAAAGTCCTGTAGCCAGGAATAGACAAGGCAATTCAGAGGGAATCCATGGAGAAGCCTATCTCAGGAAACAGAACCAGAGAAGGAGCTCTAGAGGGCATAGGAGATGAACAAGATGGACAGGATATTTCCTGAGGATGATGAAAGCAAATCTGATATGAGGCTTTTTGCATTTGAAAGTGTTGCATTCCTGAATAACATACTGTGTTTACTTCCACAGGTCCAAATTTCTAGAACATATTGAACTGTTAGGGAGGATTTAAAAAAAAATAAATCTGTGAGAGTGATTGAAGGACTGAAAAATCTACCTGGTAGTATAACGCACAGGGAGACCAAGGTCTTTATCTTATCATAAAGAAGATTATATATTAAAATGGCAAGAGTCACGACAAGTTTAGAGAGAGAAGAAAACAACCTTTTTGATTTCTAAAGGGAACTTTTCAGTGTTACTGTTAGAAGTTGAGTAACAAGCAGTTCTTTAAAATTAAGTTTTAGACTAGAGATAAAATGTAATTTTTGATCTTATTTCTTCTACTGGGCCTCTAGGATTTATTACAGAATGCTTTATGTAGTCCTTGTTTTTAGAAAATTCTATACAATGTCTAGAACAGTATTTCCCAAATTTAGTTCAATCAGAAATCAGTCCAAGGAAGTCCTATCACCTATTGCAGAAGGCCAATATGGATAAACAAAGGCACTCCATTTCACCTAGAAAGCCATTTAAACGTTATAAACAAACATAACTCAGGTTATTCTTCTCTTACAAGTTACAAGGCCACACGTGACCTCAGGAAAACAACAGGGTTTTCCAAGATCAGAGTCCATAAGAGATCATCAGACCTGCTGCACAACTTTTACTTTTCCTTCTTACAGTACACTCTTCACGAAGCCCATTGATTCCCTGTGTGCCAAAGGGAGACCGCGTTAGGCACGGCTGCCTCCTGCACCATGGTATCCATGCTGTGGATTCCTCCGTGCCTTGGAGGCCTGGGCAGGGCTGGGCAGGGCAGGGCTGGGCTGGGCAAGGCAGGGCTGGGCTGGGCAGGGCAGGGCTGGGCTGGTTTGGGCTGGTTTGGGCTGGGCTGGGCTGGGCAGGGCGGGGCTGGGCTGGGCTGGTTTGGGCTGGGATGGGCAGGGCAGGGCTGAGCAGGGCAGGGCAGGGCAGGGCTGGGCAGGGCTGGGCTGGGCCGGGATGGGAAGGGCAGGGCAGGGCAGGGCTGGCGGGAGCGCTGCGAGTGGGAATCTGCGCATCCACAGCTTTCCGCAAGAGCGGCCGGCGACGGGCGCCGTGTGTGTGCATGAACGCAGTGCCCTCTCTTGACGGGTTTCAGTTTACAAAGAATATCAAGGTTCAGCTGCAGCTGGGCTCTACCAGAGCTCTTCCAACTGCTGAGAGCTTAGGAGACTGGCAGTACGACGGCTCATTCTACTTCTATTTGCCCGTAAAATCTCCTTCTTGAATACAAACCGTAATTTTACCCCTCTGTCCATTTTGAAGACCATAGTCACGCTTCTGTCACAGAAGAAAGCATCCCTCTGTTTGTCGAACGTCAGGATTTTAGTTTCACTGGCAATCAAAATATTTTCTGAAAACAGAGCCTGTTTATTTCAGAATTAAAATGTGTTAAAATAATTTTTTAAAGAGATCACATTAAATACAAACATGATAAATGAAAATTAGATTTGACAGACTTAAGGAAAAAAAGCAATGTTCAATAATATTAATAGCAGAATGCTTAAAAATATAGTTTTAATGGATATGCATCCATTATTTCATGGGATAAGGGAAACAAACGTTAAAAACAATGGTCACAAAGAATAATCTGACCTCCTCATTGGCCAATTTTAAATGTGAGAAGAAATTTCAGTGCTACGAAAATGATTTCTCCCTTGTGTTACCTTGCCCTAGGCGAAATGAGAACACATTTATTTTCCAGATGAGGTATATAAGAAGCAGAATGTTTAATCGACTTGCTAAAGGTTACACAAGTTTATAGCAGACAGATAAGAAAAATCTACTGTGTGGATGTCCAAAGTACCTAACATATGAAGTGTTTCAAATCTCTGTACACAGATCTACTGAAATTCAGGATCAATAATATTAAATTACCTATACAATGCTTTAATGTCCACAAGTGAAAAAACATTGACTAAAAATGAAGCAGTGATAGCATTATTAGACTCTTTTTTTTTCCCCAGAAAGACTAATAAGTGCACAGAAAATTACAGTGTTAGTTAAGAAAAACATTGTACAAACTGTGTCCACAGAGGGCAATGATAAACCTTCAGCTTGACAATTTTGTTAACCACGCTCCTTTGTGAAGCAAGATAATATGGCAAGGAATTCCTCCTCCCCTCCGATTCATATTTTTCCCATTCTCCCACAGAAGGTGGAACAGTTTGAAAAATGCCAAAGCTGTTGCATCCTTAATGTCTCTCAGCCTGGGTGGAAAACAAACTCAGCAGCAAGGATGCAGTGACAGCGCTTGGCTGCCACTGATCTGTGGCCCCAGAGCAGGGTTTTTGCCACTTGTGGTGCGCTGCAGTTGGTGGCCCAGGAAGGTCGGACACCCTTGGACACTACTCTGCTGATACCCGGTCTTACCCTGTGCTGCAGCCCACTGCAGGTCAGCTGAGCACCTGGGTGCAGCACCCCTCCACAGAGGTTCAGCATTCATCCTCATGTATAATTCACTACCATTTTCTACCAACCTTCATAATGGCAGGTATGTGATGCCTGCATTGTCTACAAAGTCAGTATATATGACAGAGTGCCAGGGACACATCATTCTCTTCTTCAATCTAGCAGCTTGCTAAGCTTCCCCATCTCATTCCCTTCTCATTTTGAAAACTGGCTTGTCCTTTGCCTGCAGATGAGAAGGGAGATTGCTACTACCATTACTTCATCCACTCATTACCAGAAATAAAATGACCAGAAAATTCCCTTACTGGTTAGTATTGCTAAGTAGAAATGACCCATCACATTATTTCCAAATCTAGTCACTTAGAATCAGTCAAGAAAATGAATACATTAAATGAATGGATTATCCTTATTACTGTTGTTACTTATATCTCATCTAAGGTATGCATATTGTTGAATAAGAAAGTAAAATCTTATTCTTTTCTTCACACCAGTTCCAGAGACCCAATATTTCTCACCATAAGGGAAAGGGAGACTGTTTCTGTTTCCAGTAGCCAGAGTGCATGACATAGCCTCAGATCTCCAGCACAGGTTGGTAGGAATAACATGTTGCACAGGTTGGTAGGTTTTGGAAAACAGGTTGGTAGGAGTAACAGGTTGCACAGGTTGGTAGGTTTTGGAAAACAGGTTGGTAGGAATAACAGGTTGCACAGGTTGGTAGGTTTTGGAAACAGGAGCCAGGGACTTTTTCATCTTTGTAGAAGCTATGATGTATCACTAGGCTTTCAATTTCTATTTTTCATTTCATTCATGAAATGATGTCCCTCCTAATTTATCTCACCCTCTAGCTAGTTGTTGTCTGGTGACTTTTACAAGTCCTAAATTCATGCCTGAAAGGGATAACACTGCTCTTCTTATTCAGTTAAAACAAAGACTTACTTAGAAAATGTACACATTTAAACCCACTTAATGTTTCAAATATCATTATTTTCAGTAGCAACTGCTTCTTAGTTAAATGGTTTTTCAGGCATCAGACTATTATATGACAGATGATTTTGTCACTATGCAAAATGTGAAACCTGTAATCAACTTGTTATGGCATTTCACAAAAGTATGTGACAGTAAAATAAGTAAACTGTCATTTGGGCAATCAAGTCTTGAAATCCTGCAGGAGGTAAAAAAAAGTACCTGACATTCAATCTTTATGGTAGAGATTATGTTAAAAAAATTGTTTAATACTGCTACAGTCTTATAGGTTTGAATAGAATTTTTATTGCAGTGTGCTTAAGCCTGCAATAATTTTGTATTATGTTTTAATCACTTATTTTTTCCTCCCTAATTGATTCTTTCCCCAGAAAGTCAACATGCACATCACACAGCAAGGTCTGCTCTGTTAACAAGGTGTTGGTTAAATTGAAACAATATTATCCCTTTACTATTGATGACAATATTATCAATTACAAAGCATTTTCAGACTGGTTTGATACAAGAATGGATGCAGTAGGTAATGAATGAATGCAGTAGGTAAGAGCTCATGCTGATTTAGTGGCACCTGGGAGAGCCTGGGGAGGTGGTGCTGGTGGCAGCAAGCTCCTACATGGCTGGAATGCTAGGGATGACGTGCCACTGAACCCACACTGTGCTGGCTAAACGGATTTCACATGAAAGGCTTATTAAAGGAAAGGGATATGCTCCATAAGCCACTAGTGGCCCTTCCTGCTGCTCTGTTTGGCCTGTGGCTTGTTCTCCCAAGTCCTTGTTCTCCTCTGTGGCCACTGGTTTGATGCAGCAGGCTGGCAGCTGCAGCCCTCCTTGGGCTGCCCTTTTGCCCAGGTGCTCTTCCAGGCTCAGGGAAGGAGCAGGCTAGGGTTAGGCTTAAAACCAGTTAGTTAGTCCTGTCAAATCACAGGGAAGGCAGGCACTCTAGGGGACACAGGTTTCACCATTATGCTGCCAAAAAGCGTGTTCCCCTCTCGTCTCCAAAGAGCAGACATCCTGGGTGTACAGGTACTAGCAATGAGCTCCTAAAACTGGAAGAGTAAAATGAATCTGTAGCCTCTGGTTTCCACTCATTAGTGACAGTCTAAGATTTTGGAACTGATCTCCTCCCAGAAATGAGTTATAGAAATAGGAATAAAATTACACTTGATTGAGAAGACTGGAGGGAAACAGGGAAAGCTATTTTTATCTGGCTTTTTTGTTTTGTTTGGTTTAGGGTTTTTTTGGTTTGTTTTTTACCTCTTTATGATTACAAATCAACTGGTGAAAGCACTGTAACCTGCAAGTTAATGTTTTGCATGGAATAACCTTCAGTGAAGAGCACTGCACAGCCTGCCTTTGAAGAAAATTGGTTTTGTTTTGACAAAGTTATGAACATTTGGAAATTACTCACTGAGCACACATAACAGGCCTTTTGTTAAGTCTAACTAGGAACCAAAAAAACCAGTATTGCTGTGTGTACACAGCTGATTTTTCTGCATGCTGAAGCTGCAGGGCCCCAAGAACAGGCTTAGACTGGACTCAAAAAGGCCCTGACCTGAGCATTTGACCGAATGAGAGCTCAATCCTGTGGCTTGAGTCCTCTTGATAAAAGAGATTAAACAGATAAAAGTGACATGGAGAAAGGAAGTTTGTGTGGACAGATAAGCCACAGACCAGGGGGAAGTGGATAACAGCACAGAAACAGACACATTTACTTTAAACATACTTAGGAGAAGGCAAACAAGTTTAGAATCTTACTAGAGTGCAAAGGTATAGGAGAAGGTGTTGAGAAGAAAAAGGATCAGGGAGCTTTGGGAAGCTGTTAGAGTCCATGGAGACTGTCATTTTGGACTCTTCCACTACTGCCCAAATTTTCCTTAGGAAACCTCCCACTGTAATGAACAACCAGATCAGCTATGGGCACAGAGAGAGAACTCTTTGCTTCCTCACAAGAGTGCAAAAGAGTACAAACTGCCCTTTCTGTTAGCTCCCCAGCTCCCAGTCTCAGATAATGAGATCTGCTGTTCTTTCCACTGCCATGTGCTATAGGATGACACTGTTTGAGCAGGGAAGTTGGACCAGATGACCCACTGTAGTCCCTTCCAACTCTACCATTCTGTGATCCTGTAAGTGTAAGCATGAAATGCTGAAGAAGTCAGAAGAAACTGTTGAGTGCAGAGGTACCTGAACTATTCTCTGCCACTTGCTGGACAGTTCTGCTTTCTAAGCCTCAGCTGTTCCACAGCTTTCTTTGTCCTCAGCTATGGCTATCCCTAGTTGCCTCCTTAGATCCTCAAGTGAATATGTTCGCTGTGCCCAGAGATTTGACTGGTCCATACTGTGTCTGACAGCACAGAGGCTGACAATCAGAAGAATGTACTTTTGGAGCAGAGGACAAACACTGTCACTTTTGTGCGTGTTTTGCTTCCCTGTGGAGTGCTCATTACATTATAAGAATTTTTAGGAGTCATAACTGCTCATCTGACAGTTTGCCAACGATTTTGACAAACTTGCTTATAGAGTGAGAGCAAACTACATGGGGTTATAAGCTCCCAGAGAGCTTCCAGTTTTACAGGGTATTTGTGCTGCGAACAAATATCCACATGTGCTCAGGAAACCCAGGGTCATTCCTCCAGTTCATAATTGATGACATCCCAGATAAAACTACTTCTGTTGATGGGCAGTGCAGTAAGAGTGACCTGGTCTAAATTCAATGTCAAGGTGGTTGGTGATGACACAGCAATTAACAACCTTTGGAGGCTGATTGACACAGCAGATCTTGACACATAATTTACCACCAACCCGATGTATTCTGAATGCTTTTAACAGTAGAGGAAGGCCGGATCAAGTCACTAAGTGCAAACGTTCCTCATCATAATGGTGAAGAGCCAGTTCCCTGAAACCAATTAATATTTTTTTTCTTAATAGGACCAGTCTTGTCCTTCTTTTCCTGCCCTCACCCTCCAGCCCCAAGCCTCTGTCTCGGAATGTGTTCCCAGTGTTCCAGGTCAGACTCTTTAGATCAGCCTCCGCCTGTGAGCTCCGCTCAGGGTGGGAGCGACACCGGTGCGGCGGGCAGGTGGGGCCCGCGGCGTTCCCGGCGCTCCCGGGGAGCTCTCCCGGGTGCCGGCTGCAGCGGAGGGAGGGCGGCTGGGGCGGCTTCCCCTGCACCGCTGCCCGCGGCCCGCCAGGCGGCAGCAGCGCGCCCCACCGCGGGGCTGCGGCCGCGCCGGCTCCGCTCCGCGCCCGCGGCCGGGCCCCGCTCCGCTGCCCTGCTCTGTCCGCGGGCCGGGCCGGGCCGTGCCCTGCCGGAGGGGCTGCGCCTGGCGGCGGCGGGGCTGCGGAGGGCGCGGTGCGGTGCGCGGGAGCTCCGCGCGGGGTGGGCGCGGAGAGGTGTCCCGCCGAGACAAAGGCGCCCGGGAAGGTGCAGCCGCGCTCGCCGCGCCCGCGCAGACAAAGCGGAGGCGCCCCCCGCCGCTGCGCCGCCTCTCCGCGCCCTCCCGCGGGGGAGCCCCCGGGAGAGGGGTTCCCACAGCTGGGGCTGCCTCAGCCCTACCGGGAGGAGGAGGAGAAGGAGGAGGAAGGCGGGCGGGGGAGCAGCTATGCTGTGGGCAGGAGGGAAGCCGCTCTGCGAGCGTGAACCGAGCTTAGCGCCGCCGCCTGCCTCGCCTCCCCGTCCGTCCGTCCGTCCCTCCCTCCCTTCTCCCCTCCTCCCCCCGCCTCCCCCCCGCCGCAGACGGCTGCGAGCCCGGATGGTTTGCGAGCGGAGTTGAGGGGGCAAACTTTGAAGCCCAGATGCCTCTGGGGCTGCGCGGCAGAGCGCGGCTGCTCCTGCAGGCACCTGCCGCCGCCCTCCCCCCGGCGCTGCCGCCCTCCGCGGGGGCGGCCGGCCCCGCTGCCCGCGACCGCCGAGGCGGCGGGCGCTGCGGCCGCGGCTGAGGGCGGGCGGGCGGGCGGGCGGCGGGCGCGCCCCCATGCGGGTCCCGGGCTGGGGAGCGCCGGCGGCAGGCGGGAGCCGGGCGGCGGCCGGGCGGTGCTCTCCCGCCGCCTGAGTGGGCGCGGCGCGGGACGGCGGCGCGGGGTGCCGGGAGCCATGGGCTATTGCAGCGGCCGGTGCACGCTGGTGGCCGTGTGCGGCGCGCAGCTGGTGAGTGGCGGCGGGGGCGGCCCGCGGAGGAGGGGGGGGGGAAGGAAGGCGGTAGGGAAGGAGGGGGCGGCGGGGCGGCTCCCCCGCTGCCCGGAGTGGGGGCTCGGGGAGGGGCAGGGTGGGAAGGCAGCGCCCGCGCTTTGGGCGAGGAGGGGCCGGGAGGGCTGGCATGGGGATGCGAGCGGGGCGGCAGGGTGGGAAATTGGGGCTGTGTTACAGGTAGTTTGGCGGGGACTCTGCTGGGGAGGCTGCGGTGGGCGCACGGCGGAGTTAATAAACTCGGGCAGTTCTCCCAAGCGTTGACTCAAGTTGGTACCTGGCTTCCTTTAACTGGCCCTGTGTAAGGCAGAGACGCGTGTCAGAGGTGATGCGCAGCTTGCACACAGTTTGCCATACAGGTGTGTTTTCCGTGTGAAGTTGTCACGCCTGAGCTGTTCTGCAGATGTGGGGGGTTTTTTGTTTGTTTTCTTTCAGACTTGTTGTCCAGTGTATTTTAACACTGTATCATTATGTTGCTACAGAACTCAGCCATATATTTATATTTACCTTTGGAGGAGACATGTGGCAGCGCTTGTAAGCTCAGCTACCAGCGAAACTAGATTGAGTTTAAAAAGTAGGCACTGAGATACAATAACAAAGAAGCTGCCTAAAAATAGATCTGCTTAGCAAGATGGTTAGGCTGTGCAATTGTATTGTGGCACTTTGAAAGAGACTGGGGTTAAAGTTAAGAAACTCATATCCCTTTCTGTAATGTATACAATGGGTTATTTCATTGTTGTGGATCAGATACATGATGTCAGAATTCCTGTGGATTTGGATGCAGTGACATACAGATAAAGACTTATCAATGTAATATGCCCCATTTCTTACTCTCATTATATTGAATGTTCATGTGCTGGCAGAACAGGTGCTGGAAGCACCTTTTTTAAGCAGTTAACCTTATGGCAGAAATGAAATATTTCATGTTACTCCATCCCTCTACCTCTTAGTGAATAGTTTTGCTGAGAAAGTGTAAGTCAGTGTCAATAGCAACCAGCATAGTTGCCAATTTCTTTCCTGGAGGCAGGTACTAAGAGAACTACAAAAGAAGAAAAATAATAGATTTCAGGAACCAAATCAGTAAAACAGTACGTAAGAAAGAAAGATGTTTTAGCAGATCAGAAATTTGAAATGCCTGTGATCTTTTCATCAGTTGTCATCAGTCCTTAATAATTTTGTATTCTGGAACACATTTTATTTCTATATGCTGTTCCCCACCTAAGTTATTTAATTCTTTGTAAGTGGATGTATCTTATCAGACATGATTTATTCATGTATATTGTCTAAAAAGAAATCTTCAATAGTAGCAATAGAGTGAATCTCGAGTGGAATGGTAGGAATGTAGCCTTTTCCAGCAATTTGGAAACATAAAATTAATGTCTGAAGTTCTTCAGATCCATTTAAGTTTCAGAAGCATACTTTTTTTTTCTCTTTTTCCTACAAAGGGGACAAAATTGGTTTAAATTGTGCCTCTTGCAGAGCTTTTTTTTTGTTGTTTTTTTTTATGCTTTTAACAACCAGGAGGTAATGATGACTATAGAATGTGCTAAGATGTTAAATTGTTATTTTTTTGAAAGTCTGTGAAGGAAAGTATATTTGCTAACTCATGGTGACAAAAAATACATGCAGAACTCAAAAAAACATCAACAGAAATGCCTGTAGGAATGTATCAGCAGGTGGATGAGCAGGTAAGCTAATCAGAACTGTAGCATTACTTTCTACATGAAGCTTCCTACAACTGGTTATAAAACTAGAGGGTCTAATAAACATATTTTTTTAAAAATAAATACTGTTTTCTGGAGTACCTTAAGGAAATTTTTAAGAGAATTGTAAACTGAAAGCCAACTTGAAAATTTTTATTGGGCAAGAAAAGGATGTACTAACAGCAATGAAAACTTCTGAATCACACTTGGCCTGTGTCATGACATTTAGATAGGTTAAAAGCAGGAGTAATCATTTAAATGAGAAAAAGGAGACGGAATGGAAAAAAATACACATTTTATTAAAATAAACGTGTCATATTCCTTCATGTGCCATATACCACCAGATGGGAATAGGTTATGAATTTTAAGTCAAGGAGATTTAACTCTCCTCAGTAGGCCCAAGGGTGATTAGTTGGTTGTCAGTACTTTTTTAGGTAAAGACTACTTAAAGGAGCAAATGCTGTCAAGATTCATCCTGGAATTATCAGCGACGTTAATGAAGATGCAAATCAAAAATAAAGGATCTAGTATTTATCTGGCCTGAGGAGATGGGTGTGGGAAGCATTTCCACACTGATAACCACAATTCAAAAAAAAAAGTGTAAAGCTTTAAGTGTGAAGACTATGTTTTACTGGTACCTGGGATTCAGTTTTAAAATGGTCATATTTAAGTAGAAAGTATACTTTTGTTTTGAGGAAAAAGTTGGTAAGAAGAAAGGTTTCTTTGTTTCTTTAAATGTAAATATGTTCTTCCATCTATACAAAGCTAGGGTGTGGTGATCTAATTGGTCTTTGTAGGCACTGCACAATAAACAGTATTGTGGAATACTGCAGTTCATTAGAGAAGGTGTTGCATATTGTACACACATAAATGATGTAGATATCAAAATGGGTAAAAAAGGGGATTGTTTCAGATACTGGTGCAGGAGTAGAGCTGCATTAGCTTGAGAGACCCTGCGCAAGCAGAATTATTTTCATAAATACATTTTAAGTGCTCATAGTTAAGGCAACATACTGTATACCATCAGATTATCAGAAACCTCAAGGAATGCTTCTGCTCACAAGGGCATACTGATCATTGCTCTCTGCTTATTAACATACATATACCTCACTGTTTGTGCTCTCATTTGTACTATGGAAAACAACCTTTGACAGCTCATTTTCCTCTGCATTTGTAGCCAATGAGAAAAATTAGAGCAAGTAAAAGCTAATTTTGCTAATGTTAGGAGCAAGGCATTGCTTTCTGTATACAAAATTTGTTATCTCTCTCTCTCTCTCTCTCCACATATATATATATATATATATACACACATACATATACACACACATATATATATAAAGATATTAGTTTTGGTCTCTTGCTCATTTCCTTTCTGAAGAGAACCTTCAGCACAGGGGCTCTGGTGGTTTTTGTTGTATGGTAACTGTACTGGTTGCAATAAAAGATTTCGCCACTATTTCATTTTGTCCTTTAAACCTCTCTATTTTTGGGTGTTTCCTTTTCTATTAATAGCTCGCATCAGTAGCACTAATGTCTTGTTGCCTAGTCTTTTAAATAGAGGAGCAAAAGGGAAACTTCCAAGACTGTTTTGGTTTCTAGAAGTTTTCAAGAGCCCCACAGAAACCAGTTTGAAACTTTCTTCTTTCCCATTGTTGCTGCTTGGGAAAACTTGGAGCACGACAAAACAAGAAAAAGTACAGCATGTTTTCTACTTAAAAGGTCTCCCCTCAAGTGCAGTGATAAGAAAGGACTGTACTTCATGAGGAAACTTTAAGTCCCTAGTAATCATTGCCTTATTGTTTCTCACCATCAGACAAAGATTGCCATACTCCCACAAAGCAAATTAGATAACAGATAATTCAGCTTTTACTCTCCCTTCTCTCAGTTTCCATCTGAATTTACTGAACTCGTTTATATAAATATTTCTGTAAAATTTGCCTGTTCTGCCTGTTGTTTTTCTTTTCTTCCTCTTTTTTTAAGTCAACTATATTTCAGTTCAGATATTCCAACTAAGTACTAAAAAACATACAAAATTTGTCAACAAGCCATATATATATATATACAAAGGGTCAGTTAGTCATTGTGAGGTACTCCATCTGATGCTCTAAAGATTTATTATAATATAAATACATTATCTGAATCTCTAAAGCTTGTCTTTCACAAGCACCAGTATATGATGCTTGTAAAGTCTCTCCTTCCTCTTGCTAGCACTTCACAGTTGGATCTATGTGCACACAAGCTCATGGTGACTCTTTCTGAGCTCATCCTGTTCCAGGTCTGGCTGGAGCCACTGTCCAAGTCTGTCATTCTGGCCAAGCAGAATGAAAAAGATACCCAGACTTGGTTGGTTTGCTAAGAGGCCAGGTCTTTTGAGCTAATGAAAAAAATTATCAAAATGCAAATGCTTTGTATAGAATGTCCTCATTCTGTAGTTTTCCACAAATGAATAATGCTAATTAAGAGAAAATTAAAATACTTTGTTTCAAAAACTGTTTTAGCTGAGGTAATTTCTATACTTAACTGTGATACTGGTGTCCATAAACACATACTTAATTGGTTGTTGGACATGAGGATACATATTTGAACTGCAGCAGGTAGAGTGGTGGAACCCAGGAAATGAATTACATACAAACTAGTATGGAAAGAAGTATTTACTATATTTCTTCTGTGACAAGAGGTGTCACGAGAGATGTCTATAATCAATATTGCACACTTAATATAAGACTGAAGAGTTCCTTGTACTCTTCCAATTCTCCTTGCATTATTAAAAATCAGCATATGTAACTAAAGAGAACAGAGTGTGATACTTGGGGGAAAAAGTCTGCCTTAGCGATAGGCCCTGTAAAGTTTAGGTTTGCCTTTTTTAAATATGAATAGCAAACATTCTTATGCTCATTCAGGAATGGTGATCATGACAGGCTCTAGTCTATACCACAAATCTAGCTACAAGGTTTAATACAGTTTAATATCATGAATATTCTTACTTGGAGAAAACCTCATGTTTTAACAGTTTGGAGGTTTAATTCTCAGGACTTTCAGAGAGTGAAGTTTGCTGGATTAGAGCTCAGTTCCCACTGAGGGCAGAGCAAAGGCAATCACAGTGGATATTCTTCAGAATTAGCTATCCTGAAGTATTATGCAATAAAGAACATATTTTTTGTTAATGTAGGGTCTTACACCATGCATAGTGTCAGGTACTTTGCCATAGCACATCAGAGTACATAACTAATGAACGTATAATGTCTTTTTTTTTTTCATTTTTGTTAAAGGGAAGCAGTAGTGAAATTTTGGGAGTTTGCTTTTAATTGCTGGGTTTGGGGGAGAGGTTTTTTCTTTTTGGCACGTGTGTTTTGATTGTGTTTCATTGTCACTGCTGCCAATAGTTTTCTATAGCAGCTTTAGGAGAGAAGTGTCTGCACTGGAAAATTCTGATGACATGTACATGTTCCTACATTTTCTGCTAGCAAAAGGGAAATGAAAAACGTGGGCTTTTCACGTGGAATGGGAAGTGATGTTACTGCACTAAGCCTGTTGATCTGTAGTTTTATCAATCTGCAAAGAATAGAAAGAATTGGTTTCAGTTTTGGGTAATACTTAGGTGCTACCTTTAAAATTGTGACTATGTCAACAACTTGCGTCTGTCCCTTCTTTAAAGTCCTGCTTTGTTTTCCTCCTTTAAAGTTGCTTTGTTTCAGATTTGATAGGAAAGTGAAAGTTTCATTGTATCCAAAAACATGTGATCCTACTAGCAATGAAAAGGAAACAGTCTGTGAATAGCAGACTTTCAGCAGATGTATGTTTGAGAGCTATTGTATAACACTAAGGAGTAGATTTTGAGGTGTTGCTGGAAATAGATACACCAGAAACTTGGTTTTGAATTCAGAGAGCTAACATCTCTTGTCATGAGAAATCATGTAGTAATGTTTTTAAGTTTGTAAGACCTTTGTAAAAAAATAAGCACTTTTATAAATGTCTGGTTTTGAGATAAAATACCAAGGATTCATAACCAAACTTTTTGTTCCTTATAACTTGAGCTCAAAAGGGGTGATGAGTGCAAAAAAATGGATGCCTGGGGAAACAGTCCATTATATAATTTAATTTTAGTGGCTTGACATTTGCTGAGAATGGGACAATGTTATTTTTTGTAGAAGTGTAAATGAATAATAATGAGTAATTGGTTATGCACTTTAAGAAAAGTGGAGTGTGTTAAGTTACAGGGGTAAAAGATTTAAAACCAGCTGGATAAAAGTTTAATTCACTGCATTTTGAAGCTCCTTTAGAGTTCAGTTAGCAGACTCAACATTCTGATACTGTAGTGTTTGGTAGGAAGGAAAGGTTTAAATAGATAGAAGTTGATTGAACTACCTGGTTATAGGCACCTTGAATATCTAGCAAAGTTACTCTTTTTGTGTAGCCATGGGGAAAATTTGTGATGGTAGGAATTAATTTCATATTCACAGAGACTTGAGCTAGCACCTTGAGCAATGAGTGGTGGTGTGGTTTTATTTTTGGGGTTTTTCTGTTGCTTTACAAAAAGCACTAAGTAAGCATTTTAAAAATACTGCAAAGTTTCCTTCTAGTCACTCTGTAGTCCATGAAGGGAAATATCTCATTTTGTAGTTAACAGAAAGGAACAGGTTCTGTGGTTGAAAACAGAAACATAATGTTTTAAGGTGGTAGTGACTACTGTCCCAGGCTGGGCCATGAGAATGTACACTGCAGTGCAAAGTGCTGCAGATAAGGTGTGAAAACAAGTACTTGATGAGTTGTTCCAGAAATGCATCTAAATCCATATGGGATCTTCTCAATATTTTGCTGCATTTGATAACAGAGATGTCAACATCCAATTTCATTTAGCATGACGTTTTTAGAAACTCCCCTGAGCTTAGGGACTGGTGAGATTCAGACAGTGTTTGCTCTGGAGGCTGATGTCAGTGAGCTATTTGTGTATCCCAGTACACTCCAGACTTCAGTTTTGGTCCCATTGTCCCACTGAGCTCAAGAGATTATCCCAGGTGGAAAATGACAAAAGAGACAGCAGATTCCAGTGGTCTTTTGTAAAAGGTATGTCAGAAATTTTGAATTTTTACAGGATTTCATGTAAGGTTCTGAATTCAAATGACATTTCATGGAGAATAATAATAGTGAGTATTTTCAAATTTGGATGAGGACAAGACTATTGATGATATGACTAAATCAGAATAATCTCTCTAGGCTTCCCTGCAATCAGAAGAGGGAGTCCATAAGGGGATAGGTCAGATTGCCTAATGTTGTTTCTTGGCTTAAGGTGACCATTAGAATTGTGCCTTAAGTAAAGTGGTCTTTCAGCTAATGCAGGCTTTTTGGGAGTGGGAGAGAAAAGAAAAATCACAGACCCATTGTATGATGTTAGTAATTCACAGTACTTATTATTTATATTTTCCTTACTCTTGCATTTTCACTTGTTATTTTGGTGAGGAATGTTTGATTTTAAGGACAGCTGTGATCTAGAGATTGAGCAATGCGGTTTTGGAAAAGTATTTGTGTCTTCATTGACTATGAAGAAAAATCAAGGAGCCTGCTTCCACTGGAACAATGCCAGCCTTTGTGCATCCTCCCTTATGATCCCCTAAAATATGATGCTAAAATCACATGGATAAAACCAATTTATGCTCACTTTGGGGTTTGGATGATTTTTCTGTATGCTTCCAACAGGAGTGAAGAAGACAGGGAGCATTGTAAATACTGTGCGATCAAAAAGAGTGTGTAATAAATGTAATAACTTTAAAGAATCGGATATTTTATTATCATCCAGATTAGCCTTCATTCATTTGTTTTATCACAGAAGTGAGGGACTGTTAAGTGCCACCTGACTTGTAAAGTAGAATGGGTGCAGTAGTTGAAATGACATTTTCTTGCCCCTGTGGCAAATAAACATTTCACAGTTCATTATTTTATGTCCTCTCCCCAGTTGTACATGTACCAGTTGGATGGCATCTGAGAATCATTTAAGCATTTTATCATTTTATAACCCTCTGATGGAAATGGCATTTAGAAGAAATATTACTGATTTCTGTGTTCACTAAAGAGTAAACATGCATAGCTAATGGTTCTATTCACCACAGATCATACTTATGCATTTTTAATAAAAACTTGATTTTAATTCATACATAACTTATGAGAAATGTTTATCAGTTTGGAGATCTGCTGATTCCTACTTAAACGTTTACATGTATCTGGATACCCTGAAAATATCTCTCACTGATGCTTGGATTAAGGTGAATCTTTACAGACAACTTGCTTCTCTGCTGCCTACGTGATGATGTAACATATGTAGGAAATGCTGATTATTATACTGATTGCTGAAAACAGTAAAAACCCCCATTTATTTGACATGAATGAATCTCATATTTTCCTATGCTGTTTGAAAGAAATAGGTTTCTAATATTAGTGTTTGGGGTGGCAGTGTGTGTGTGGGGGGGGGTATTCTTTTTCTTTTTTTGTATTTGGAATTTAGGCAGTGTCTTTGGTGGAAAGTCACCAGTTACATGTAACTGGCAAGTTACCAGTTGTGTGAATGGGAATAAGAAAAGTCTGTCATATTCTATATTCATACCATAACAGATTGAGTTCTGGTTTCCTCCTGACTCTTTTCTTATGAAGGAATTCTCATTAGTGGAGTTTGTTACAGAAAGCAGCATGTGAGGTTAATTCTCTTATTTCTAAGATGTATGTTGAAATGGTGATGCCTGTCATGTTTATACATTGCATCACCTTTCAGACAGCAAAAAATGCAGCACCATTTGTAGGTAGTGGGAGAGAGACTCATGCTATCTCATTCAAACATGTAATGAATAGGCTCTGAACCAACCTCTGGAAGTGGCTGCCTCTTTTTATCAACTGCATAGGCCTCTCTTCTGCATGCACCTTTATTAACCTCATTATACAGTCAAGCCTGTTTATTTTTGATGATATATTTGTACTAAAGAAGATTAGATAGACTGTCAAACTCTTTTTTTAGAATTCAGGCAGAACATAATTGAGTGATGCATGACATTTCTTCTGGATGAATGGAAGTCATGCTAGAGGCCTAGAACAAGGGTCAGAGGGTTGCCCCTGTTCACCTTGAGTAGCATTTACTGTCATTCTGAGTGATGCTGCAGTAGTGAATTAAATTGGTGCACAAGAACAAGGTAGCATTAAGAGCTAGAGGGTCTTGAATCTAAGGTACTGACTAATATTTGTGTGAGAAAGCTTAACTGTCTTAGGAAATTATGTCCTTCTTCTCCAGGTGACTCATAGTATGGGTCAATTTACTAATTAAAAATTCCTTTAAACTTCTTCATAGACAGACTAGTAATTGGCCCTCAACAAGTATATCCTTCTTGTTTTAAGATAAAAGCTTTTGTGAGGAGAGGAAGATAGGTGCTGCAATGCCTCTTTAGAACAATGCATGTCTCTTTGAAAAGCCATTCTTCAATAATTAAACAAAATGTAAAGTTTGCAAATTTTTGTCATGACTGACAATGGCTTTGCATTTTTCATTACACTCTGGTCACAGTCTTTGTGGCAGGGTGTTCTATTACAGAGCACAGAAACAAAAGGAGAAAAAACCCGTTGCGTGTCATTGCTGCCTTCACAAAGCCACAAATGCATTAAACTCAAGATACTGTTCATTGTGCTCTTGAGCCACCAGTGACAAAGGTGCTGTGAGTACCACTGGATATGAGGGAGTCATATGTCATTACATCACTGTTCAAATTGGCAGAGCAAATAGCATTAAAACAAATTAAAACATTAGTGGCTAAAGGAATGCAACACAGTAAGAGGCTTGACTGAATAAAATACAGTATAGAATTTGGATATTATTTTTGCCATGAGTTATAAAATTGATTTTACCTTTTCCCTCTCTTTTCTTTTTAATTTACATTTAAGTTATTGTCCATGCCCATTTCATGCCCTTGAGGCCAGTTAGCTTTTATTTTCTTTGACACTTGCAGCAGTTGCAGACAGTGACAGCAGCTTGGTAACAAGCCAGATGATGGCACTGGTTGTGTTAACATAAGATATGGGCTTCAGTGTATCCTGAAAACAGAGTTCACTGTCTTGGATTTTATCAGACGGGCTTTCCTGAGTGTGGAGCTGGCAGTAAATTTGGTACTTCTAGAAGGAAGCTCACAACAAATTGGAGTTGGATGCAGTGTTCAGCAATATTCCTAATAATGCCTATTTCTGGTCCTGACAACCTTTCAGACTGTTTAGAGGGCCTACTGTTTGGTACAATATTTTTTTGTTTTTCCTTTATTTTCTGTAAATGAAAGCCATAACCGAGTGGTGGGGGTCGTAGTGGCAGGTACACAAGTAAAGTTACTGGCTTCAGCGACTGGAAGAAATGTCTGTTGTGCAACGTGCTAAACTGTGCTGTTTCAGATGCATAATAAAAGTTATTTATGGACACCAATAAAGTGGTATCTGTTGTATAATATCGCAGATAGGCATAAGGATAATAACAAAAGGCAGCTGGTTTAGTAAGCTCTATTTGCTGCAGAAATGTGCTGTTCTTTGTGAACTGAAATTAAAAAACCATGAGAGAATGTTGGGGTTTTTTCCTGCTTCCTGTCATTTGCCATCATTCTTGCTTTGCAGTGTGCTTTTAAAGAAAATTATGTGGGTCCCATATCAGTATTATATTTGTCATGACTAGCACCTTATGAGAGGACAACTGTTCTTCTCTGCCCAGCACATATATGTAACTACCACTGAGGATAACAGAAGTTGTGAGTATAACCCTCCTCTTCATTTTACCAACAGGGGATGCTGGAGCTCTCGTGGTTTCAGTTAAATAACTTAGGTATAAAAACCAGCAATGAAATAGTTACAGATCTGCAACTATTCAGTTGCTTGTTCAGAGTTCATTGTCTGTAAGGAGGTTTCGAACTTCCAGCAATTATTAGCTGGCCTTTTTAACAAGGTGAGTAAGAAAGGCACTGTCAAAATGTGCAACATCTGAGTCTTTCAGTGCATGCTGAGTGTCTTCACTAGAAGGCCAGGTATTCAGGATCCCATCAGCCCAAGAGCAGTCTGAGGAAGCTTGGTGTGCAGGAGATGTTTTCAACTTGTAAGCATTTTGTGGTAACTCTTGGGTCTCTCTTTAATCCCATCAGGATTAAAAGAAAAGGAGTGACCAGCAGGTTTTTCCAGAGTTACTCAGATGCTGTAATGATGCTTTGGTTGCTGTCACTTCTGCTGAGAAATGGACTGAATTGGAACAAAGAACATAGCAATGGCACAGTGCCATCATAATGCTGTTAGGAACTAATGTAAACTCAGCTGGAGAAAACCATTTGCAGTGAACAGCAAGGTTTATTGACCATGGCAAGCCCAAGAACATATTCTCAAGAACCACCTCTTGGCATTTTAGCTGTTGTAATGTGCTGCATATGCAAATCTGTAAGCACTTGCTTCTCTCGGGTCAGAGCTGCCTGGTAGGCAACCCAGACTGCCCTAGAGAATGTAAACACATGCCTCAATGTTCATTCAAGTTTCTCTTTTGTTTTTTGTTTGCTTTTCAAAATTTGAGTAAATTGGAAATTCTGCACTACTTGGGGTGACAAATTAGATTTCTTGGTGAGCACAAGCCTTGACTTTTTTTGGAAGGTGAAAATTACTCGTCTTGAAACTGCAGCATCTATTCCAGACAGTTTCCTTACTAATTTCAGACAAGATACAAAGCTACAGTGATGAATGGATTGAACAGGTAATATTTGACATTTCCTTTTATGCTTATGCCATTTAAAAATAGCTGACTTTTGACAAAATGCTAGTACGTTTTTATATGAATTAGAAAACCTAGACATACAGTAAGTTCACTGCTACCTTTCATTTTGAGCTCTCTGGAAAATGGCTGTGCTAAAGGTTCCAGCTGCTTTGATGTTCAGTTTGAGCACAATGATACTGAATTGGGTGAAGCTGTTGACTCCCTTGAAAGCAGAGGCCCTGCAGAGAGACCTTGACGAATTAGAGGGCTGGGCACTCACCAGCCGTATGAAGCTTAACAAGTACAAGTGCCAGATTCTGAACCTGGGATAGGGCAACGCTGGATATTTGTACAGGGTGGGGAACAAGACACCGAAGAGCAGTCCCACATAAAGGACCTGGGATCCTGGTCAGTGGCAAGTTGAGCCTGAGTCAGCAGTGGATGCTCTGGCATTCAGGAGGGCCAACTGTGTCCTGGGGTGTATCAGGCACAGCATCGCCAGCCTGTCCAGGGAGCAAATTGTCTCACTCTGCTCTGCACTGGGGTGGCCTCGCCTTGAATATTGTATTTTTGGCACTAGAGTATAAGGATATAAATCAATTAGGGAGCATCCAAAGGAGAGCATAAAATGGTGAAGGGCCTTGAGGTGAGGCTGTATGAAAAGCGGCTGAGGTCACTTGGTCTGTTCAGCCTGGAGGAGACTGAAGGGAGACCTCATAGCAGGTTCCTTGTGAGGGGAGGAGGAGGAGCAGGCACTGATCTCTCCCCTGTGGTGACAAATGACAGGACCAAAGGGAAAGGCATGAAGCTGTGTGTCAGTAGTAAACTTTAAAAACTTTATTAACTTTTTTTTTTGTATGAGATATATTAAAGAGTGAAAGCTGGTGATACCAACAAGTGCCAGAGGAGCACTTCAGAACAGCCTTCTCTGAGGCAGTTGGGAAGGTATGTCTCTCATAACGAGATGCCAACCTAATTTTTTTGCCTCTAGGGATTTCATGAGAACATGACTTTAATCTCTGCACCCTAGGCCCACCTGCACAATTTAGGAAAATTTTTTTCTGCTCTCCTAGATGTCTCCCTGTGTTGGTAGTGCCCTGTGGTGCAGACACACTTAAGCTGTGAATGGTGGCACCCAGGGGACCGAGCCATGCTGGCACCCTTCATACCTCGGTGCAACAATAGCCACTGAATTGCACTCTTACTGTGCAATTGCATTCTTACAGTGTAAAATTATTTCACACTGAATGACGTCCATTTTGTACCCACATAATCCAGCAAGGTGGAGGAGAAAGTTTGTGCCTGTGCAGAGACCTGAGACTTTTGCACTGGATTGTCTTTGGTCTTCTTTAGCGGTGTGTTGTAACTTAGAGCTTTTATCCCATTTATCTTGAAGATGTAAAATTTGTTAAGGAGTGTGCTGAGACATGCTTGCTGAGCGAAGGAATGATTAATCTTCCAGGAGTGTTTCCATATAAAGTGTCAAATTACATTTATGAGGAACCTTTACATCATAGCCATCCTAGGACTTATATAAGGTCACTATACAAATACAGCCACCAAAATCTCTTTAGAACATCAAATTTGATAGAGATAAAATGTGCTTAGTGAATTTTTTTTAAAGGTCAGAAAGGTAAAGATCGTGTATTTACTTCAATTGAAATTCAGCAGGTCTTAGGTTAAAGTGAGGGATAAGGAAAATAAATCTCTAGAATTATGTTATACTTGACAGAATCAATAATTGTCTCAGCATGAGCTGATGGTGTGCTGAAAATTTGTTTACGAATTTACGTAGATATTTCTGATTGGCACATCTTGTGCATAGTTGCACATAGCTTTACCCTAGATTTTTGTTCCACACTTTGTCTCCACATTAATGCTTTAGGAATGTTAGACCATCCTAATTTTTGATTAAAAACATGTCAGAAAATTCTGTATTTCAGATAATGTTCCTGTAGTGTAAGAAAATAAATATTTGCAGGGACATTATTGGCTTACTAATTTATTGAAGAAGAATGTTTTACACTGTAGTGGTTTTACTGGGTACCTGGCAGACTGAGTACTGCTACTGTAAGGAAGTTGGCCTTGGAAAGGGGAAGCATTTTCAAAATGATAGGTAGGAAGATGCATCTGTGAATTCCTTATAAGGAGAGTACTCATACTTGAAAAATTTAGGTACAGGTTTAGAAAATAGAGGTATTTTCTAAAACCTTTCTTTCTTGTGTCTACACAGTCTCCCTGTGCTTGCAGGAATAATGCAAGGTGCTTCCTTCCTCTTAAGGCTGGGTCATCACAGTCTTTCACTAATCAGCTAGTATAATCTTGAAGTAAGTATTTCTAGTGCACCTTATTGGAGATCTGTGTCATTTTCTGTACTGCTCGCTTTATTTGCTGCCATACTCTTCCATGCATGCAAGCACCTGAGAGGAATTCCCTCCAGGTACCTACTCAGTGCCTAGGCTGCCTTTCAGGATGATGGAGGCAGGCAGGGGTCTCTAGGGGGGGAATTCACTACTCTTTGATAGCATTTAGAAACTTCACTTAGGTGCTTTAAATCACCCTCTGAAAGAACAAGTATCTCCATGAGCTTGGTATAGAATATTGAGTCATAAAGTAGGTGTCTGGAATCCACAGAAAACTTGTGCTTTTTTGCTCCCCTGCACATTTGATGTATGCTTGGTGCTGAATATAAAATAAGGTAAAATATGGATAATTTTTTTTCTTTTTTTTTTCTCCTTTCTCTTTACTCCCTTTTATATTTCACAGAATCACAGAATGGTTGGGGTTGAAGGGATCTCTGGAGATGATCTCTCCATCTGCATAGTCCAACCCTCCTGCTAAAGCAGCCTCACCTAGAGCAGCTTGCACAGGATCATATTCAGGCGGGGTTTCATAATCTCTCTGAGCTGCCTGTTCCAGTGCTCTGACAGCCTCAAAGTAAAGAAGTTTTTCTTCATGTTCAGGTGGAACTTCATATATTTCAGTTTGTTCATGTTGCCTCTTGTCCTGTCACTGGGCATCACTGAAAAGAGTCAGGCCCCATCTTCTTGACAAGCATGTGCTCTGCCATAACTAGATTCTTTTAAAGTTATATTATCTGCTTATGAATCTGCAGAATACATCAAGGAAAAAACACACACAAAAAAGAGGCTATTCACTGTTTGTTGAGGTTTACTCATGCAATAAGATTGATGTAAATTAATTGCAAACAGGAAAACTGTAAAATAGAGCTAATAAAGTTCATACCTTCATAATGGTGTCTGTGTCTCTGCTTTCCAAGAGCTGACATGCACTAATAGAGTGTGTGACTGTGGATTTTTTTCATATGTTCTTTTTGTCACTGTTCATATCTTTTCAATACTCAAGTCCTACTTGTTTTACTTTCTTGAAATGTCTTGGAAGGAAGAAAAGTTACATGGAGCCACTTCTTAGTTGGTATTTTTTATATTAGCTTGCCTTCTGCTGCTGCCATGAGCTATAAGCTAAGCTATATTAAACAGCAAGGATTGCTTTCTTAGTAGCTACTAATAAACATGAAATATTTCTGGATGGAATCACTCTTTCCAGTTCTTTCATAGGTTACTGAGTCTGCATGAATTTTCTTGGTTGCAGTCAATCAGTGATCTATTTTGTGACAAGGCAATGTGTAGCCAGATACACCCAACTGTATTTCACTGGACTATTATCTTTACTCCCATAGATATTCCCATTCCCAATGTGAGGGAATATCAGTTCTGTTGCAGCGTGACAAGAGAAAAAGAGGCAGAGCTGTTTCCCCAAATACTGCACATCTTAAAGAAATGCACCTTTAGTGAAAGAAAATCCCCTGATAATAAGTGAATGAAATGACAGTAAAGCTTATTGAGTTCAAGAAGTGCAGGTAAGAAAATAACAACTGGTCTCTGCTGTAGTAACAGCTTCCATGAGATGTGGGGTTAAAGGAATGGGGAGAAGAGATAGAGGGAAGAGAAAAGAAAGAAAATAACATCATTGATGGAACTAGTTTTTTAATTTGGGGAATTTATTCTCAGAGGGGTTTCTTTCCACTAGACTAACCTCTTTTTATACTGGTCTGAAATAAAAAAGGACAACAGTTTTTTAGGGATTCGTGGTTCAGATGAGATAAAGAGGTTGGAGGAAGCAAGTCAGTTTGAAATATTTGTTCAATGCATGTAAATATATATACAGGAAACGTATGTTAATGTGTTTATCTAACAGGAAAAAATATGTATGTCTCAGTGATGTGGGAAGATGTCATACTTGACACTGAATTGATGTTTTAAGCAGTGATGTGTCAGGTACTGCAAGTGTACTGCAGTGCATACATGATGACACTGAATGTGTCATAGAATTGGGGACTTATGAAGAAAAACTCTCATAACTTTACCACTTGAGCTGGGAAATTTGGCTTCTGGGGAAAAGTAGATGAAGCTTAGGCACAGGCAGAGTCTTAATATGTTGAATAGAGGGTGCATATAAGCAGTGGATTACATATCCATTTTCAGCTCAGTGTTGCAACAAAGGAGACAGCAGCTTAAGAAAATATGCCTGAATGAAGTCACAGCTCTGAATGTGTGTGCTGTGCGTTTTTAAAATAGGATCCTGTTGAATTGAATAGAATCATAATCTCCTACGCTGCATGGGTGGTACTCAAGACTTTAGGGGAATGGATGATAAGTCTGATACTAATGGTAGTCTATTAGAAAGAGATACGAATTTATCTTGCATGTGTCATGAGTGAATTTGTCTTAGCAGACCTACAAGTTGAGTAAATGATAAATGTTTCGTATTTATGTCATTGAATTAAATGAGAAAGGTCCTTCATTCAGCCACTTCTTACTATTATTCTCAGTGTTGGACTGCTAATTTGGGGGAAAAAGGAAGGAGAGCAGAAGAAAAAAAATAATAATAAGAAAAAAACCTGGGTGATGAGTGAAAGTGTCAAGACTCAGGGTCATTCTGGGAACACAGAAATACAGAACTGCTCTTCAGAGGTGATATAATCTCCAGGAGCAAACACAGATGGAGGGCTTCTGCTGCTGGATCTTGCTGACCAGGGATCTCTGGACATTCTTTAGAGGCATTAGGACTGCAGTCCAGGGAAAGGAGAACTTTGTTGCTAGAGGGATGGACAAGATGTTGCATGCCCACAGAGTTGGCTTTATTATGCCAGTAACCAGTATTGCTGTCCATCAGAAATTATGTTCCTTTTGGTGGAGAAATACCTTGCATTTTTGTTAATGCAAATCACCCATGGCTTATTCACCTAACAGAGAAATCAGTTCAGGTATTTGAGCAATGGGGGGAGAAAAACCCCATACTTTTAGCTTATGTGCCCTATCAGCAAGCAGACATATTTAAACTTCATTTTGGTAAAAGAAAAAAAACAACTTAAAAGTACTTAGTGCAGTAGTATAAAAGTTGTGATAAAGTCTATGGGTTATATTGAATATATTTAGAAACTTTTCTGAAATTTAAACTTCAGCTCAGATTTCACAATAAAGGAATCAACATAAGTTAGGCACCCTGTGTAAGGTCAATTAGACACTTTTATTCAAAAATTGTATAAATGTTGATTTTTAAAGCCCACACAAAAAAGACACATGATAGAGGAAAGAATGCATTACAGCTGGACAACTATGGTATTTTTAAGACTACCCACAGTGAGGGAGCATTTGGCTAAGACAAGGTAATGGTTTGCAGGTTTCTTCTACTTAAGAAACCTGCTATTTTTTGCTTTTTTACTCACTTAGCTTACAAAAACATAAAATAAATGTCCTTTTACATTTTTCCTTTCACTTTTTGTCAAGCAGTACATGCTTTGTAGTTGCTGAATGTATAATAATTAATGTTATTTTGATTTTGTGGGGGGTTAATTCTGGCTGATACAAGCTTTTAATGTTGCTTTTTCCTAACTTGGTTTCAGTAGTCCTTTAAATATATTTGTGTTTGTTTCCTGGAGTTTATCAATCATCTCCAAAAAAATTTGATCAAAATTTAAGTATGTACTGAACTCCCTTGAAGCATTACTGGTATCATATTGATGCATCTAAGCTAGATCATTCCCCCTTAATTCTCTTTCCTGTACTTGTCCTTACTTATTTTAGCTGCTGCTCAGACCTAAAGATTGGATACTTTCCTGCTTTAGCTACTTGGTAAGCTAAGAAATAGTCAGTATAATGGAAGCTGTTTAGATCAGTTCCATGGATGTGCCTTAGGTCCTAACATGGGCTGCTTGCTGGGTTTGCTGTGAACAGGGCATGCAGAGCAAGCAGAATTACTCCTGGATCATTTTGAGCATATGGAAGGTTTCTCATTCCCCTTCCTGGTTGGGTTTAATTGACCACCCACTGCACACATTAGATGCCTACATGGGCTTAAGATCCACACTTGCAACCTGTGCTTGAGTCAGGAACTGAGGTTGCTCTGTCATCCCTGAGATGAGGCTTGGTCCTTTCTGTCATGGTGTGTCTGGAGAAGGAATAGTGGTAGCTGTAGCACTGCACAGTTTTCATATAGTAAATGACTTGTTAGTTTGTGTGCACAAGAAAAAAACATCTGTTTGTTTGCCCTCTTGAGAAGCTGAAGCCTTCATTTCTCAGCCCTTTTCAGAGTGAGTACCCTTGCCAGCAGCTCAGGACCAATGGGAACTACCCAGCTCTTACTCCCAGACCAAGAACAAGACAGAAAGAAGATGCCTGAACTCCCTCTATGTAAAATAGAAGAGTTCCATAAAGAAATGTACCTGGACTCAGCTCTTTGGACCACTCTACTAATTTTCTGTCATGGAGTTATAAGATGCATAAACATAAAAGTATTAAAAGCAGATCTCTTCTGGGAATTTGTTTAGTGTGGTTTAGAGTCAGGTAGAAGTAATCTCAGTCATTCACCCAGAGTCATGACATCAAGGAGTGAGAACTAGATCTCAGTCCTTAACCCCTGATGCTTTCCCTTTCAGGACTGATCTTATTTAATTTTTTTCTTCAGTAAAGTGGTTCAAAGATTAGCTGCATTAATCATCTCTGTTACCAAAAGATAGATTCAAGCTCCAGGACAAAAGCCTCTTTATGAAGCGAAAGGTCTTATTAAAATATCAGCTAAAGTCCCTGGAAGATCCCTTATAAAGACTACTGTTGCTACAACACCAAGTTGCTTTGTCAGGGAAAGCAAGATTATGGTAAAAAGATCAAGCTTAACTTTTTTTCTTTTTGGTTTCTTTTTTTTTCTCTTACACTCTAAATTATGGTTTTTTTCTATCATCATCAGTAGTTATCTAAAAAAAAACTTCACAAGGGGAAAATGTCTTAAGCTTGCTTTCTTCTGCTCAGTTACTTCTCATGGTCTGATTTTATTCATTGAGACATTAAGTCAGTTTCAACAATAACAATAAATGAATATACTTGGAGTTCTGTGTGCTTAGGAGAAATACTGAATAAGTTTTCATGTGGACAGGGTGATAATTGTCATAATATTTCTCCTTTCTGCTCATGCTCTTAGCTTTGCACCCCCTGTGCAGGGCAGTGCAATGAGCGTGTCACCTGCCATAGACTGTGTGGGAGTCCTTCAGATGTGGAATGCCACACAGGAGGGGCTGGTGGCAGCACCCAGAGCAGTGTCATTCCTCACCAGAATGTGGCCCTTTGCCTTTGAGTATCCCTCTATGGCTGTTTTATTTCTCCTTACAGCAATGTCCAGACCTGATGAAAATACTCTGATGTTGGAATTGAGATTTTTTTTTTTAGAGTCATCTTTCCTAGGTATTCTTTTAAACATGGTTAGACAATGTTTTGCACAAAATGGTGTTTTTGTTGATCATTGTCCCATATTTCACATGATTCTTGTGGGTGCCTTCTGACTTCATGCATTCTGATTCTATCCCTGGTGTCCCACAGACAGAGCTGAGCAGTTCATTTGCTGACTCCTCCTACTCTTTAAGCTGCACTTTTGAATCTGAGGTAGAAAAAGGATGTGGTTTATTTCTTGCTTGCCCATCTGATGCTTTGTTTTAATCTTACTGCTGTCTGCCAGACAGAAAAGGGAAAAACCCCAAACACCACTAACACCACAAGAAAAGCCCCAAACTCTTACAGTTGGAAGGTATGTCTTCATGACCTACAGTCTTCCTAAGTACAGTTCTGGTACTGTCAGATGGGTGTTGTGCTTTCTGGTCTTATCAATGGTCAGTGATCTTCATGTTTCCTGTGTCTTAATCCAGGCAAGCGTGCTTTCAGCAGACCAGTTCTGAGTTTGTGAAGGCAACACTCAAGTTTTTGAAAGCTGCCTCTGTTTCCAGTCACTCAAGTCTTCTAAAATTTAAATGCAAAATGGGACACCCAAATGCCTTTCTGACAGCTTTGAGAGTCTTAGTTTATGGAGTCTCTATTGCAATTGCCAGTCCATGAAGCCTGACAAGTGATTAAAGGAAATTATTGGTAGCCACCATGATGGTTTTGTTTTCGTTGGCAAAAACATCAATGTAGTAGCTTTGCTGTCATGCCTCAGTTTTTCATCCAAACTACCAGTAATAAAAAGTATGATTACTTCATTGGAAATGTGCTGCTTGCTATAATTCCTGTAATCACATCTGTTTTACTTTCTTTTCCTTGTCTTAGTTTTATTTCTCTTATTATACAAATAAAAATTAATCAGAAGATGATGTTTGCCAATTGTAAAACTTAGGCTGCTTATAAGTTTGGCAAACACCTCAATCAGGGATCTTTTCCAGTTTTGATTTTTTTTTTTTTTTACTTCCCATTGCTCACCTATATTAGCATTTTTAAATATTGTCAAAAAAAATGAAGAAATGTAGAAAATAGTTTCCTGGCTTCTTTTAATTTTTTCCTTTTTTTTTCTATACCATCTCCCAATAAAATTTTTAAGCATACATACCTATCTGACTTCCTTTTCTATATGAAGGGATTAAATATTATGTTAAATATAATTTGTAGAAACAGATGGGTAATTATATGCATGATAGGTGCTATCTCAGTATCTTTAAAATATATCCTTATAGGATTATTTACTCATGTACAAGTTATTCTCTCTTTAAGGAACACTGATAAGTAATAATTTGTGGATGCCAGTTGCCCACCAAAGTATCTCTATCACTCTCCCTCTTTTCCTGGACAGGGGAGAGGAAATAAAAGGCTTGTCAGCTGAGATCAGGGCAGGATGACATCACTCACCAGTTACTGTCAAGACCAAAACAGACTGGCTTGGGGAAATTAGTTCAATTTATTATCAATCAAATCAGAGTAGGATAATGAGAAATAAAAAAAAATCCTAAAATCACTTTTTTTCCCCAGCCGTTCCTTCTTCCAAGACTGACAAATTCTCTTCTTCCTCCCTCCCTGTTGTGGCACATCAGGACAGGGAATGGTGGCTGCATTTAGTTCATCACACATTGTCTCTGCTGCTCCTTCCTCTACAGGGAGAGGACTCCTCACTCTTCCCCTGCTCCAGCCTGAGGTCCCTCCCATGGGAGGCAGTCCTTCACCAACTTCTCCAACATAAATCCTTCCCATGGGCTGCGGTTCTTCACAAGCTGTGCCAGTGGGTTCCTTCTGTGGGGTGCAGTCCTTCAGTGCCTCAGCCCCCCTTCTCCTGTGGGGATGTCCCATGGGGCCACAAGTCCTTCCCAGCAAGCCTGCTCTGTTGTGGGCTCCTCTCTCCATGGGTCCACAAGTCCTGCCAAGAGCCTCTTCCAGGGTTTTCACAGTCACAGCCTCCTCTGGGCACTTCTGGGGTCCTCCAGGGACTGCTGCACTCCAGCGACTGCATTGCTCTGCTCCCCCATGGACCTCCGTGGGCTGCAAAGGCACAGCTGCTTCACCATAGTTTGCACCATGGGCTGCAGGGAACCTCTGCTCTGGTGCTTGGAACACCTCCTTCCTCTTCTTCACAGATCTTGGGGTCTGCAGAGTTGTTGGCCTCACGTTCTCTCTCTCTCTCTCTCTCTAGTCAAAATTGCTCAGGTTTTGGTTTTATTTTATTATTTTTCCCCTTCTTAAGTATAGTAACCACCCCTGTTATTGATAACTGGTTGGAAAGCAAAAGTATCCTTTCCCCTTCATGTTGCCTTATCTTTTTCAGCCTACTACATCAAAGGTTTGTGGCAAACAATAAAGTATTAAGAACCTGCTCTTGTAGATTTGAAAATTTTCTTAAGCACTGTAGTTTGCTGCCAGTGATGATGCCTGCTGAGAGATGGAAGTTCAGATGATAGCAGTCTTGAAAACAGAGTTGAGAAGGTGACTTGGCTTTGAAGTGGTCATCCTTCAACTGAAGGTTGAGGGAACAAGTCACCATGCCTGTTCATTTTAGAAATCTGCTCACAAGGGCCAGCTTGTTATCTCTAAGCTCTATGACAGTGTAAAATGGCTTTGTTTTGCTACCTTCTATATGATGTTGTAACTGACATGTAGAGTTTAACTTCTCAGGGCCAGTCTAGAAAAGTGTGAGTTTCTGTTGCTCACAAACACTCTTGTTCTTGTTGTGTATGTATACTCTTACAGTGCATTGCATCTTCAGACACTTTTGCAATGCTAATCTAACTCATTACAATATTTAAAGGACAGCCACCTCTCTGCATTTCATATGAACTGAAAATCTGAAGTTGCCACATTGATTAAGCTGTAATAAATAATTGTACTGAAGTACAGTGTCAATTGATTTCTAAATGCAAAATAGTCGTCTGAGAATTTTCTTATTCAACATTATTTTCAAGGCACAGAAATAAATATTGTTGGAATCATCAAAGTGAATCACCCATATTTTCCAATTGAAACAAGTGTTTTGAAATGCTCATTGCTAAGCTATATGTGAATTTGGTCTGGTGTATTAATTTTCGAAAAATATACAGGCATGTTAATCTAGATCAACAGTGATCAAATCTATAGCTATTCTGGTTGTAAAACACAGTCTGGGTTAACACCTTTATTTTGGGCTAATCAATCTATTTCAAGAAATCTCTCAGAGGGTAGTGTTCAGATTTTAATTAAAGATAAAAATTGCAATTGGTAGCATTAATTTTAATATGTACATTTTTGTATATCTAATGTATATCTAAATGTATGCTTAGCTTCAAATATTTTCAGTGTTTCATTTATTCCTTGACTTTGACCTAGAAATTGTAGCACATACTATAAAAGTTGTAATTGATTAATATTGTATTCTTTTCTTTAAATAGTACTTTTCTCTACTAATCTTCTTTAAATAGTACTTAGATATTCTTGCCGAATTGTTATATACTGTTCTTAAAATATTTACTTTTTCTCAATGATTGAAGTGATATTCAGGAAAAATTTACTTATAAATTACATTTCTGACTTTAAAAATGGCAGAATACAGAGGACAAAAAGGAAAAAAAAAGTGAATCCTCAAGTTTGCTCTTCTATTGAAGGTAACTTTCAAATTTATCATTAACAAGTCCTCAATTGTGAAAAAAAAATAGATTTTTAAAATTACTTTTATTTTTCCTAGCAAGATTCTGACTTGAAAAGGTAGCCAGAGCTTTTGATACACAGGGATACAAGAATAAAGAGACTTCTGAAGCAATAATCCAGAATTCTGTCCAATTATTTTGGCTCTCATTTTTTTTTAAAGGTAATCCACCTGCTTTTAGTATGTTTTAAATATGTGCTAAGAACTGTGCAATCATATGATTAAAGACAATATCATCATGCATATCTTAATGGCGTATCATAATCTCCAAAAATTAAATCTGCAGAGGCTGCCTCTTGACGTTTTTCTAAAATTTGCATGCGCATTTTCTTCAGACTTTTGTATCAAAATTTTAGCTTTCTTTAATTATTATTATTATTAAGAAGTGCACACTACATGTTGTGCACTGACCACTGACATGAAATTCCTCCATTTCAACCCCTGTTAGCTATTAGTCTGTTGTGTGCTGTTTGTCCTGCCTCATGTCAGTCATTAGTCCTGTCCAATGCCTGCAGAGTGCCCTGTGGTTGGGTTTCACAGCTGTGTGCTGGCAGCTGAGCAGCACTGAAATATGTAAGATGTATGGTTTGATTGATTCTGGGTCATGCAGAGATGTCCATCCCAAGCCAAACGATGCTTCCTGTGAAACATGGAGCTTGACTATGGAGCTGTAAGTCTTCACCATTACCTGCTCTCAGCAGGCATTTAAGAATCCTTTTGTCAAAATGTCCTACCTCCAGAAATAGCTGCCCGAAATAGCAAGTTCTTGCCACTGATGACATGCTCTGTTCATTCTTCTGGCTGTCATATGATCTGCTATTAGTAACCTTATAACCTCTCATATGAACCGAGGGGTTTAGTGGAAACTTGGGATGGGAAAGAAAGCTTCCATTTCCTGGATTGGCTTTAATATTAGTTATGATTTCAATTTCCTGAGTTTTCAGCATCTTCAGGGTCTAGAACAGTGCTCAGTGTATTGCAAACACACTGGAGGACAGCAGGACTTCAACACCAGCATCCCAGCATCTCCTGTGACATCATGAGACTTACAGTATCCATACCGTCTATCCTGCCTCATACTGCACCAAATGTCTCCCTCCTTCATCTCTCTGTGCTGCACAGGGTGTCATTTTCCCCTTCCCACTTCTGTACTAGGTTTGTCCACGTCCCATCTGTTGTATCCTTGCAACCCACCTACTCACTCGCTTTCCTAATTTGGCCCCCTTAAAATAAAGAGGCAAAGAGCTCTGCTCCAGTATATGGTTCAGTATTAGAAGTGATAAACTATGATGTCTCTCCCTCCTAGTATCAATTTAGTCTATCTGGACCACATCATCTGAGCCCTTTTTCATACCTTGCTGTATCTGTTCTTCTTTTTCTACTTTCCTCATTCCCACCCACCATGATCCTTCCCATTCTTCCAGGCCTCCTTCTTCATTTCAGTCCTGCCTCATTTTTCTTCTTACAGCCTTTTTTCTTCCCTGTTCCTTGTTCTGCTTTGTGGGTGTCAGGCTGCCTCTTCCTTCATTTGGTATCATTTGGCATGACTGAAAGCAAGTTAAAACAACATTTTATTGCATTGACACAGAAAAAAACCCAAGTGGATTGAAGTCAGGTGGTGTTGTCATCTGTCAACCTCTTCTGGATATTTCTCTTCTACCTCAGAGACAGATTTGAAGCAGTTCCTGATATTCATTGTACGTAGGCACATCAGGTGGGATGTGTGTTGTAAAGATTCTTGTTCTGTTTCAAGTGAGGTCTGACATCCTCCCTAGATTACCAGCTCATGTATGGAAGAAAGATGTGGCTAGTGGAGCAGAAACCATGTCAGGAGTCCAACTTTTCCTCATAAATCAACAGCCTTGGAGTGAAAAATGCCTGATGTCTAACCTGATAATGCTGTTGTAAATGAAGAAGGTTTGACTGGTGAGACCAATGGTGATTTGGAAGCAAGAGTAATTTCTCATGTGTACTTGTAATCTCTGGCATGTGGGTTTGTTCGGTATACGAGATGTGGTTCTTTAAAATATGAAACAAACATGAACTTAAGCTGTTAAACTTCTAATTGCATAATTAATTTTTGGAGAAAAATGTAATTGTTGGAATGTATTTTCATCTGACTTTACAAACTGTTAGGCAACATTCCAGTCCACATTTTGATATAAAGATTATTTTGTCCCTTTCTAAATAAGACAAATGTAAATTTTTAGAGTGTGTATCAAATTCTGGTAGTTCCTGTGTTCCTGACAGAGTGATTAATAAAATCACTGTGTGATGTTACATTACGCAGTCTTGGATAACATCTTTTGGAAGAGTACTTCATTCTTACTCAAATTGAAAATACCTTTGTGTGCCTTAATGTACACCTTATTCAGAGAACCTCATACTGTTCTATTCATTCTTGACAGCAAAAACCTCTGGTTACACTAAAGAAATAGGAATAACACTGGATTTTCTAAGATACTGGCAGTCAGGCCAACAGGATCTGTTAATGAATGGGAGTGATAGCCATAGCAAGTATTTGTCATGGTCCCTGGCAGTTTCCAGCTCAGAGGGGGGAAGTGCTTAAATGTTCCTGAGGGCAGGGGAAGTCACAAGGGATGTGTCCATAATGGGGGTGAGCCAAATGCTGTGGAATCCCCATCTGGCTGGTGCTTCTCTAATATTGGTGGAATTAAGGTTGATTCATGAAGCAGTTACTGAGTTCCTGAGGGTGCTGTTGCTGAAACATTCCTGACATTGCCTGGGGTACCCCACCCAATAGCATAGCAGATACACAAAGGTAGTTCAGTCTCTGTTAAAGTGATTGGTTTGAATTCTGGGCGAAGAAGATCCTGAATCCAAAATTTCATCAACAGGCCCAAGGTCTGTAGTCATGGTCCCTTCCATGAGTCACTCAGGTTTAAGCAGCTATGGAATTACAGAGCAATGGCCACAGGCAACACTGCAGCTGTCACACTACCTGAATATCCTGAATTCATTAATCACAAAGTTTGTCGTAATGTGATTGTCCCTGATCTGGAGATGTGTAGTTGCCTGCAAGATTGTCAGGACTGCACTTTGACTCCCCATGGAAATAGTTTTTATTTACTGTATAATGAATTGGTAGGTTAAACAGCTGAATAATACAAGGCCTGACATTAAGTTTGATGCTGGTTTTCTGGCAGCCCTTCAGGGCAATGCTCTTCCTCTGAGTCTTCCTGGAATAATTAAATATCATTAATCCTTTGAAGGACTTCCCAGGTAGGAAGGAAAGGAAAGAGAACAGTGGGAGCAGGGAAGATGCAGGAGAAACAGAGCAGAGTGCGAGTCCTTACTGTGGGGGAAAGGGGAAAGTGGGAACAGGATAGGGACAGTATTTGGGGCAGCTGGAAGTGGTTAACACAGGTAGCTGAGAGCAGCTGAAGATTACAAGTGATTAAAAAGCACAAGCAAGTTCTGGTGTCAGCTGATGTATTATCATATGCTCTGTATATTTAAAAACACAACCCTTTGTCTTTCTCGTACCTGTTTTTGGTAGATGTAATTGTAATCATTAGAAAAATGTTTTAGGAGGTTGAATGACCATGTTTTAAGAAGTGGTCATTGCTTTCTGATAGCTCAGTTTTAAATGTATGACTTGATATATACCAGGATGTAATTTCATTGGGGTTTATAGCCACAGTTTCTGTTTGCTGTGCATTTTGGATGCAACAGTTGATTTTAAACCACAGATTTACTTGGTGAGATCCATGAAGTTGTTGTTCCCTCACAAAAAGACTGGCCTTCAAAAATGAACTTCCAGTCCCCATATGATGGAATTAGGAAAAACCACTAGTTTTTGAATGAATGCAGTATGTGGATTTTAATAAATTCTGAAAGAAAGTAAAAGAAATATACTGCAAGAAGAGCATATGATGGTAATTTGCATCACTGAAAGTTTGTTCTAGCAGAATTTACAAGTTGATTATTAGACTGTAGTTTATAGAAATTAAAAAGCATTTTGTAGCCTACTTATGAAGTAAGTTAAGAATAACAGCTTTGCAGTTTTCATTAGAGTCATTGATAATAACAAGAGTAGAAATTTACTCCTCACTGAATGTCTGTGTAATTCAGGCTTTTTTTCCCTCTCAGCAGGGATAAAAAGGAAGGCAATGGGTGGTACAGGATGTGTTAAGTTAAGAATTTAAAAATACAGAAGTGAGTGTAGAATGGACCTTAGGCAACAATCAGAAAGCATTCAAAGAACAAGTTTGTTGATGAGTTTATATCTAAAAGGTAGGTATTTGTAGACAGATAGATTAGATGAGGGATCTGATACTGGAGCTCATGGATTTACACTAGGTAATTTGTAGCACAGAGGGCTTGCTATTCCTTTGGGTGTCTGTTTTGCTGCTGTTCTCCAATGCTACCTCTGATCATTTACAGTGAATATTATTGGCAACATGTGGCAATCCTGACAAGGGTCTGGTTATAATTTTATGATAATGTGCATTCTCTGTAGCTTGCTGTTGTCATCCTTCATCTGTCTGTTTAAAGTGCCTGATTTTTGCTGTGAGGGTAAGTGCTCAGAGCTAAATTGGGGCTGACTGCTGCCACTGCTGAGGGTGGGAGGGCCACAGAGCAGAATGTTGCTGCTTTTGACCTGAAAACGTGCTGAGCATGATCTCCTTAGGGAGCCACAGCTAGAGGTCTGTGGTGCCCTGAGCCCAGAATGCCATAGCTCTGGCATACGTCTTTGTGTCTTGCTGGGTGTGATCCAGAGTAGGGGGCGGAAGAACCCTTTACTGCATCTTGCTTTTTTCACTTTGTTACCTTCTTTTTGCTGCTCTGATGGAACATCAGTGAAATGCTGTACCATTTATTTACAATGCTGCATGTATTCATTAGATGTGCAGAATAAAGTAGATATACACTGAGTCTGCAGGGAAAAAAAAGTAATCAGGGAATCAATAGCTGAAGAAGCACTGCTATTAGGCTGTCAGCTGTTCTCAGCAGAGTATGGCAAAGCAAACTTCAGCCAAGTGACCTAGAAAGAGGGATGCTTTATCAAGGAGTCAGCCTGCTTCTCAGGCGATAAAGTATTGCGAGTGAACGGTCAGTGGCTGTGTTGCTGACCTGTGTGCTCGCCTGCCCTGTTGCAGATTCTGCTCCTGCCCTGCCTCTGCTAAAAAAACCACACAAGCTCTTACAGCTCAGATGTGCAGGAAAGAAGTTATTTCACTGGCACAATTTTTATTTAAGTTGGCCTTTTCCATATCTTTCCATAAAACCATTGAGGCTGTTGCTAGTGTGCCCGCACGTAGGCTGAGGCTGCAGTCTGCTGTGCTGACCAGGGTTGTAGCTGTCTGATACACTGAGGTATCTTGACTGTCTGTACCCTTCTGCTACCTTCCTTACATGCCATATGCTCTTTGCTTCATTTTCTATCAGATATTGTGTTTTCATTATGCTGAGTCCTGAGATCTAACATGGATTTTACACACTACAAAAACACTGCTACTGCCATGCTCTTCCTTATATTGGAGTTGATGTAATCATCTCTCTGTCTAAAACTAAATTTTCAATGTAGTATTTAATGCTTTGAAATTAGGCTGCTTTCAAAGCTCTTATGTCATACAATCACTAGTCCTGAAACATTGCTGGCACTAAAAATGGGAAGGAAAATATTTCAGGTATCTTTTTCAGGATATGGATTCTCCTAATTCATCCCTTCTGTTGGTTTTCAAGCACAATAGCAATTCTTAGATCCTTCAGAAATTCAGACATGGGACTAATTCCAGCAGGAGAACACTCTTTTCACAGAATAAGACATTACCAGTCAAAATGATTTGATGATGTAATAATTGGAGCCTGCTTTGTCCCCAGCCTACTGGCTGGTGCTCTCATGATCTCAGTGGCACCTGCAGTCTTCTCAACACATGCATTCTTTTCCAAAATACATTATTGTGTTCAAAAATACATGAGTGCTGTGCCACACTGTTTTCTACCAACTTGCTTTGAGTAGTAGGTATGGTTTATCTTGAACACTCCAGAGGCCTGCTTGAAGGAATATCATGATGAGTAAAGAACAAGATGTTGCATGTGCATCTCCTAGCCTCGTAATGTGGGCAATCTGGGTATTCATTTAATGTTTTCTTTTCCTTGGTATTTCATTTTCCCTATTTTTTCACCTGCCTCCAGAAAGTTCATAATTGAGAAACATAATGAGTCCCACATGTTCATCAGTACTACTGAAGATGAATGATTTATAGCAGGAGGAAGATGTTAAGCTAAGTGCAGAGCAACTGCTACAGGTCACCAGAGTTTTGGAGACACAGCATCAATGGTACAAAGGGACTCAGAATTCACTTTAATGCTTTTCAAGTATCACTTGAACAGTAAGAAAACCAACTGGTGAAAGATTTTTGCTCTGTAAAACAAGAGTGTAATCAATAGTGTAATGCACACATATTGATGTATAGGTGCATTGACACAAATATCTGTGGGCACATGGATCTGGGAAGTTCCAATATCAAAACAAACCAAAAGGGACAGAATAAATTTTGACATGAAACCATTGCAGATTGCTTTCTTTGGCTTTGCAGAACCTGGCTTATTATTTCTGCTCTGACTGGTTAGTGATAACTTTTTGCCAGATTGCATATGTCAGACCTTCAACCCAGACTCTTTGATCAGCTTATGATGATATTTTCCTCCTCCCCACCTACCCTTATGGTTCTGGATATCAGGGATTCTGTAATATTTTCCTTTTAAATTTGACATTTGAGCATTTTCACATCGACAGTTTGTTTTTATGTTGCAAGAATGGATGTTTTTGCCTCCCCTTTGGCTTTTTGGTTTTTTTAATTACCACCCCTGACTAGCCTAGCCAGGTTGTTTCTAGCAGATTGGTTCCTTATCTGCCAAGATAGCGGCAATCAAAAGTGTGCAGAACTTCTCTGTACAAACTGGATTATTATTACATCAAGGTCTAGCTTTCTGTTTTATAAAAGATTTCCTTCCATAGCTGATTTACTTCCACAGCCTTTTGCTTCCTTCCCTCCCTTCCCCTGCATTCCCAATCTTGTTTGTGGGACAGACAGGCTTGCTGGGATAAAAAAACAATCCTGTCTTTCATTGCCCTTTTAAATTAATTCTCTGTTGTCTGCAAATGACTGAAGCAAATAGTAGTTATATTAAAATCTGTAGCCCTATGGGTTCTGATGATTTTAGAAATCTGTTCAATGCACAATCCTGGGATATCATCATATCATCCTGCTGGGCATCAACCTTTTACAGATTTGTTTACTGTTTTTCAGAGTGGAAACTTAAACAAGGATCAAGTGAAATCATCAGAAAGTTGGTGATCTCTTCATTAATACACTTAAAGCCTTTGGGCTGGCCTACACAGTTATTTGTTCTACTCATGTGTTTGCAATTTCAGAGACGTTCTGTGAAATTTCTAAAGAAGGAAGCTGATATTACTAATATGTTGGGGTTTTGTTCAATTTGGTTGCTTGGTTTGTTTGTTTGTTTATTTGTTTTTTATGGAAGCTTTTAGCTCCATAGTAGAATGTCACCTGTTTTATTAGCTTATGGTAAAATAACTGCAAATAGCTCTGTTTTTCAGTCTCTCTTATTCTTTATATATTCTTCCTTTGGTTCGTGAATCTGGTGTGTAAATGTTTGATTTTCATGTAGTTTTCAGGCAGTTGTCCTTTTAAATTATTTTAAAACTGTATTTCAATATTGTCTTTTCCAGATATTTATTTAAACTCTTATTCCGGCAGAATTTCACATTGTCTTACCTGAAGCCAGATAGCATGTTTTAGGGTTGTTTGGGGGTTTTGCTGATTTGCTTTGTTTTGGGGGCAGGTCAGATTATTGGCTCTTGTGCTCTTACAGCTGTTTGTGATGATACTCCTATCACTGAACTAAAATAAAATCTTTAAGCAGGCTTACAGTGGAAGCATTTTATGTTGTCATCTGTCCTCATGTACTACAGACAGGAAGATATATTATGATTTGTTCTGTTTTCTCTTTGCAAAGAGACACCGGAATGAAGGATTACATTCAGGGTAATATCAATTTCCTGGTTGTTTTGTAACAAGATTAAGGGAAGGGGTGGGGGAAGGCCAATCTACCTACTGCAACTAATGACTATCTCATACCCACCATTAGTGGAAAAGAACATAACATGGAGAGCAGTAATTGAGCAGAACAGCAAACTCTGGTGACCAGCATTGTTGCAAAATTGTTCAACTTTTGGAGACCTCCCCCATGAAGAAGACCAAAGGCAAATGATTTTTCCCATAATATGAAACTTATGGTGTAGGAAATTGTTCTGCTACTCAGTGTTTTGCTGATGGAGTATTTCACTTTAATTTTGGTTGTTTACCCCTTCAGTGCCATGGCAGAGGATCATGTGCATGACTCCCATGAGCTGTGATTTGCAGGGACTCAGAAGCTGTTCTGTGATGCTGTTCCCTGGTCCAGGCCCTTGTATGAGACCTGGTGACCCAAAAACGGAGCTGAACAAAGAAGCTGACTTACCCCAAGGTGCCATTTGTACCTCACAGAAAAGCAGAGATGTGGCAGTGGTGATAAGGGTTATCCACATCTTTCTTACAAACTATTTCCTTTGGCTCCCTGAGGTGTAAGGTCTGACTGTTATCTCCTGCCTGGATAACTTTTGGTATGAGTCTTGGAGGCAGGGAGCTTGGGGCCCCTTCTTAAATGTGTATCACAGCTAGCACCATTTGATTCTGTCATTTTCCCCTAAATGCCACTTTTCAAAAGGCATGACTTTTTTGATCAGACCAGCCAATTTCCAGAAATAAACCAGATCAACACCTTAGTTTTCTGTCCTTAATTAAAATAAAATCCTCAGACCCTGAGTGATTTCAAACATCAAGAACAAAGGTGTCAGAAAAATTAATTACCAATAAGGGCATGCATAGATTAAGATGGGAGACAGATTGTGTGCATATGTATTATTTTTGGGTTTGTTTTGTTTTTTGTTTTCTGGGTTTTTTTTTTTTTTTTGTCCCTAATGGAGGTAATAAAGGGGCTAGTTTAGTAGAAGTTTAGTAGCTGATAGGATGAGTGAGGAAAAGGGAAGTTTGGATTTTGCCACTGGCATTTTTGGATTGAAATCTAGGGAAAAGGTATCTAACAAGTTACAAAATGGTAGCACCTGTGTAATGTGGTTGATAATTTAAAAATATAAATTTAAAAGTTCTGATCCATAATAAAGTTGAAATATGAAAATGCGAAGTTTGGCACTTTCTCCCTGTTAGATTTTCCTCTTGAGGGATTACGTTTTAGAAAGCAAAGGTGTAATTATAACATAAATTTATTATGCTAGTTTCCATACTTAAATTATTTGTCATTCCAAAGTAAATGGCTATGACAGAGAATTCTGTATTGAACTCTTGTGTTTTAGCTTTAATTAAACTTTTGTTATGTTTTGCTTTCAACTTTTGTGGTAGTTTATAATTTATCTGCTCTATGATAATTCACTAAGAATAATATTCTTATATAAACTTGGATGGATGGTGCTTTCTTACTTGTCAGTGAGATCACCTATAGGATATGTCTGAAATGCAGATGACTTTATCTAAAATACAGCTAAACATAATTTATCTGATGAAGTTACTAGTTACTCCTAACATCTGTGAAAATAATCTCCCTCCAGGCTGTTTTAATGTCAGCTTGCTATTTGGGATAATTGTGAACATGTGATTATTATCATATATTATGTAGTATGAGAAAGCAAGGACAAGGTATTCAAGGTCAATTGAGTTGATAGCCTGAAATTACTTGCTCTTCAGTTTTGCTTTGTCACTTTCTTTATTCATATATTTTACAGTTTATATAAATAACCTGTCTCTGTTTCCTTTGGCTTGGTATTCCAGAGAGAAAAAGAGAACATAAAATCTTTGTATGAGGGGAATAATTTTCTTTTCCAGAGGAAAATAACTTGATTAAAGTATGTAACATAGAAAAGCCACTTTTCTGAAAAGACTATAGTCTCTTGCAAATGGCCTGTAGGTATTCTACTTCTGTTTAGTATGAAAAGTATAAATTCTTGGTCTGGTTTTTGGGTGTCTGGTTTTGCACATTAGTGTGTTTGAGTCTTCACTGAACTTTGGATCCAGCACAAAGTGGTGGAAATAGTCTGTGTTGGCCATCTGAAAGAATGATTCTTCATCTACTATGTGTGCAAATCTAGAGGCATGGTGCTACTGATGGTGGAAGAATGTACATAAAACTCATTGCTTAATAGCATGAATTAACTCATGTTTAATAGCATGAATTGCACCTGGGATGGGGCAGCCCTGGTTGTGTGAAAAGACTGGGGAATGAGATGCTGGAAAGGGACCTGGGGGTCCCTTGGCAAGTTGAACATGAGTCAGCAGTGCCCTGGCAGCCAGGAAGGTCAAGTTTGTCCTGGGGTGCATCAGGCACAGCATCAACAGCTGGGCAAGGTAGGGGATTGTCCTGGTCTGCACTGGTGTGGCCTCAGCTTGAATATTTTATTTTTGGCACCACAGTATAAGAAGCATATAAACCTATGAGAGAGCATCCAAAGGAGGGCAACAAAGGGGAATGTGGGGGGATAGAATGTAAGAAAATAAAGGTAGTGCAGAAGGTAATCTCACCCCTGAGGAGTTGAAGCTGTACCAATCACCAAAGATTAGGAACAGGCCTGCCCTTAACAGGCCACAGCTGTGTCCAATGAGGATGAGTGCTATAAAAGAGCGGTAGAGAGAGCACGTGCACTGGCATTTGTTGGCTGTGCTGTGAAGAAGAAGGAGTCAGTGCCGTGAGGAGCTGCCTATGGGAAATCACAAAGAAGGTATGGAACTTTTGCAGTAAGATGGCAACAGGTGAAGCTGTGTGAGGACTGGCAGAGGTCACTTGGTGTGTTCAGCATGGAGAAGAGGAGTCTGAGGGGAGACCTCATTGCAGCTACAACTTCCTTGTGAGGGAAAGAGGTGAGGCAGGTACTGATCTCTGTACTGACCTTTGACAGGACCCAAGGAAATGGCTTGAAGATGTGTCAGGGCAGGTTTAGATTGAATATTAGAAAAATGTTTTTTACCTAGAAGGTGGTTGACCACTGGAACAGGCTCTGCAGGGAAGTGATTACAGCACAAAACCTGACAGAGTTCAAGAGTTTGGACAGCGCTCTCAGGCCCATAGTGTGGTTATCGGGAATGGTGCTGTGCCGGGCTAAGAGTTGGAGTTGATGATCCTTGTGGGTCCCTTCCAACTCAAAACATTCTATGATTCTACAGCTCTATGGATAAGAGCATCACCTTGTTGACAGTCAAACTACTTTCTGAAATAACTATAATAAGTCAAAGTATAAAACCTTTTTTGTGTGCTACTTCTAGCCTTTCTGTGGTGTGAGTGTTGAATTTTATGTAGTTCTGATCTGACTTGAAAAGCAATTCCCTGAAAATTACATAACAAGGTTCCATTTTTGTATTATCTTTTTGCCTGTCATAAGTGCATACTTTACAAGTAAAGCAGTATTATTTTTTAATGCATCTTTAACTATCTACCAGCATATCTTGGGACTGAGGACTGAGGTTCTGACTGCTAGTTTATATTACTAGAAGGTTTTCCAGGTGAATCATGTTCAGGGCCTTTATATTTGCATCAGATCAGAGCTAGCAAGCTGTCCTATTGACTCAAGAATGAAAAGCTCCAGTTTGTGCTGTGTGTATTAGCTTTGGAGGTTTCATGGGACCAAAGTGCAGTTTTCATTTTCGTATTGGTTGACTATATACTGCATTAGCGCATGTGATATGTAATACTATACTTCACCTTGGTTCTGCAGTGGTATTTCTTTAACAGTCCCCAGTGGAGAGCTGGGGCCTGCCTTATGGCCAGTTTGCTGCCGAAAACTGGGCTGGGGTCATTGCAACTGATTCGTGCCTGAAAAAAGGCATCAAGGAACATGAGGCTATTGGTAGAATGATTGTGCTGGAGGAGCACAAGCACAGTAAAGAGACTGTGGAAAATGGTAGGATGATGAGAAAGTGCAAAGACAGATGTCTTTCCAGAATTCATGGGGCTGAACTGTGATGCAGACTGCAGTTTGTTGCTAGAGAGAGTGGTCATGATACTGACTGCTTAAGCAGAATGGACCTATTGAGTAAGGACAACTTTCTTGCAATCAGTTTTTAAAGGTATTTAAATGCTGCCCTGCTACTGATTTCACTGAGTTAAATGCTTAAATAACACATCTCTATTAACACATATTGATGTCTTTGCTGTCTTGTGTGCTTCTGTTATCTGCAAAGGCATCTAAATAGTGGGAAGAACTGTGCAAATAAAGATACACTAAAAGAGAATATCCTCATTGATTATAAAAATGACTTTTGGAGAATACATGATGCATTAAAAAAATTGCTGTCAAGGTAATATGACCTACTACACCCATGCTAAACACCAATTTAAACAGAAATTCTGGTCAAATTCCATTTTAATACCAGGATGAATTTTATTCCTACTTTTCCTGTGTATTTGTCAAGCAGGGATGTACAACTGACTACTACTCAATGGCAGAGAATTTTATTGTTAAGCATCAGTGTCCTGGCTAGAATTCTACGTTCTCCATTAATCTTTGTTTTCTGATTATTATAGATTATCTGTGGTTGTTGCAGGGTTCTGTTATTTAATGGCATATGGTAATTATGACACAATATCTGATGTGGTGGTAGGCACATGCATTTGTGTTGTGCATTAAACATCACTACTGCCTGACATTTTAGGTCTCTCAGCATCTGGAATGCAAATGTTGCTATTCAATGTCTTAAATTAATGTGAAGCTATCCTAAATAGTTGTTCATTTGAATGTCATTACTTTAATTGGTCTGCTTAGACTTCTGTCAAAGCTATTAAGGCTATTGTAATGTTGTGGAGGAGCAGTAGGTTGAATGCAGTGCTTGTAACCTGTGACTGTAAATGTGTTCCTAAGCAATTTCCAAAGATGTATTGTGTTGGAAGTTTAGGTAGAAGTACACTATGATCACCAAAGTACCTAAATTATTGTAATGCCAGATGACCCATAATTTAATCATTAATTGCTGGGAAGAAAAAAGTGGAAAAATCTGGTTTTTTTACTCATATGAAGATTAAACTGAGCTCTCCCCAGTATGTGTGGAAGTCTTTGCAAGTTAAAAGGACGTCTTTGATCCCAAACCACAGTTGTTCTAGAAGCATTCACTCATGTTTTCGTCAGGATTTTTCTGTGTTCTTATAAAACATGAAATGTTCTGCTAATCTGGCAAACAGGCTTTTGTTGTTGTTTTACAACTATGAAAAATGATTGTTTAATTAGAATACAAAATATGAAGAAAGGAACAGAAATGCTGTTTATTTATATTTAATATATAAATTATTTTTAACTGAATAGTCTGTCACTTTTACACCATGCAGTGTACAAGCATGTATAAGAAGCATTTGTCTGATACAAATTGTTTGCAAATACTTCTTTGAAGGCATGTGAGTGATGAGTATCAACTCTAAATTACTTATCTGCTCTATATATCTTCAACATATGAAAAATACATGGTCAGTCCCATTATTAATGGATGCTGTTCTTTTTTTTTTTACTCTGTGTTTTATCCATGGACCACTGCGTCAAGCTAATACAAATTCGGTTTCAGGGCATATTCCATCTATATGATACAGTCTCCTAAATCCTCAAATTCAAATTTCTACATAAGGCAGGGATTAAGCAGGCTGGTTTTTCAGCCAAAGTTTGTTTGACCAAGGTAGAGCAGCTGTAGCTCTGGACATGGAAATGTGCTTTACAGACAGGGAAATGAGTCCAAGACACAGGTCTCCAAAAATACAAACATTGGGGCTCCCAGTTGACTTAGCTAAAAGCATCAATCTATTTAAGTCTTTACCAATTATTTACTATTTGGTACATCTGAAATGCAGAATGTATCTAACTTAATATTAGACTTTAAAATATTCAACTGACATCTTAAAATGTGATCACTGCATATAAACACAGACTGTAACTGTGATTTTTTTTAAGTCTATTTGTTCTGTAACTGGTAGTCCTTAGTGGCTGTAAAGGAGTTATAATCATGTAAAGAATTTGATTAAGGATTTTTTTTGGAAAACTACATGCACTTTTTTTAGATTGCCCATAATGGCTCCAGTGTGTAAACATGTAATTATGCAGTTTTCTTAAATGCTTACTATTTACTCAATAGGCCGTGAGGGCTACAGAAGAAGCTCTTTATTGCTTTGCAGATCATTGAACTTATAGACTGCATAATAGCTCCTTTGAAGCCAACATGTGCTGTTTTAATGTTGGTGCTGTGTAGAGTCCACATGCCCACATTTCATTTTAAAGAAAGAATAGTAAAATTATCTTTTTTTAATAGAAAAAGCAGTTGCTTCACACTATGGGAGGCTTCAAATGTTGTTTTGGATTACAGGAACCTTTACTGATTTAGACAAATAGCGTTTCTGTTTTTGTTAGGTATTTTGTGTTTGTTTTTTTTCAGGCTGTATGATCCAGTTCATTATTTTGCAGCTAAATATGGCTAACTGAATATATAGCTTCATGAAAGAAAATGTTTACATGATTTAACATTTGGAACATGAATAAAGAAAGCCCTGCAGGGAGACCTTGACAAAGTAGAGGGCTGGGCAATCACCAACCATATGAAGCTTAACAAGGGCAAAATGTTGGATTCTGCCCTTGGGATGGCACAACCTGAGTTGTGTGCACACAACCTGGGCAATGAGAGGTTGAAGAGCAGCCCCATGCAAAGGGACCTGGGGGTCCTGGTCAATGGAAAGTAGATCATGAGTCGGCAGTGCCCTGACAGCCAGGAAGGCCAAGCGTCTCCTAGAGGGCATCAGGCACAGGATCACCAGCTAGGCAGGGGAGGGGATTGTCCTGCTCTGCTCTGCCCTGGGGCGACCTCCTCTAAATTTTTGTGTGCAATTTTGGGAGCCACAATATGAAAAAAAAGATGTTAAGCTATTGGAGAGTGTCCAAGGGAGGGTCAAGAAGCTGTTGAAGGGTCTGGAGGAGAGAAGCCTTATGAGGTGTGGCTGAGGACACTCTTCAGCTTGGAGAAGAGGAGACTGAGGGGAGACCTCATTATGGTCTTCAACATTCTCATGAGGGGAAGCAGAGGGGCAGGTGCCAATTTCTTCACTCCCATGACCAGTGACAGGACTTGAGGAAATGACATGAAGGTGAGATGGGGAGGTCTAGGTTGGATGTCAGGGAAAGGTTCTTCACCCAGAAGAGGGTGGTTGGGCACTGGTCCCAGGGAAGTAGTCTCAGCACCAAGCCTGACAGAGTTCAACAAGCTTTTGCACAGTGCTCTCAGGCACTCTTGGGATGTCCTGTGCAGAGCCAGGAGTTGGACTGTGATGATCCTTGTGGGTCCCTTCAATCTCAGCGTATTGTATAATTTTATGATAAGCTTTAGGAATCTGGTGCTATTAGGCTTTCAAGTGCTGGTAGGGGAAAGTTGCTGAGCTGCGGATCAGAAAGGACAGGAAGGGTATTGGGAGGGAGTCTGTTTTGCCTGCAGTTACTGGTAATAGTCAACACTGTTTGTCTTCTGTTGAACTTCCCAGTTTCAGTCCTGGACCTGATCACTCAGGTGCCTGACATGCAAACCACTAGGACTGTGTTCTTAATAAGCCTGTTTCACATCTTTCTAGGCCAGAGGTGAACAGGGAGATGGCAGGACCCAATTTTCTGCATTAATGGGGGAGAGAAATGTTGTGTAGATATGCAGAAAAAGCTGAGCATCAAGAAGAAGGACCATGTTTGAAGCACTTGCTGAAGTGGAGGGTGAATCTAGCTGGCAGTCCATGGTGGGGAAGAAAATTATCTGGCGGGTGGTGTGGAGACAAGAATGAAATGTTTTGTTAGCTCTTCAGAAGTCACAGTATGGTTTCTGTGTTCTAAAATCTGTCAGCAAATAGAAGTTAGTTTAAAGAAGTTATTTCTCCAGTAAAAAGGGGAGAAAATGCACAATATTCTGAAGACCTCAGTAGTGCTCCTGAGCCGTGTGGGAGCAGAAGATCAAAGCTTCCATTTTCATCGTTTCATTTAACTTCTCTTATATTTAATTAGCTACATCCAGATGTACAAGAAATTATGTCTGAAGAGTAAAAGTAATAAAAATTCTGAGTCTTACAAGACTAATGAGCTAAAAACCAGTATCTATTCTGGTGACTGAGAAGAGGGTATTGTTCTGTTCTTTAATAAGAGCTTATGTCTACCAAGTGCCTGAAAGCAAAATCAAACTCCATCACAAACCAAATCTTTTTGCAAGGGAAAAAGAGATAGGTAATTTCAATGAGGGTATTGCAAATATCTGAATTTCATGTGCAAGTTCAAAGAAAAATGTTTCTCACAAATGAAGAATGGATGAATTTGGAAAGTTACTGTGGCTAAATAAGAAAGCTAGCATTCAAGTAGGAGAATTTAATTAAGAGCTCTTGAACTGCAACAATCTGTTAAGATAGTTGAGATGAGTGTGTTGCATATGAAGAGTTTGTTGTAATTTCAGCATGGATGTCAAAGTTATATACAGCACCATCAATTGGGAATAACAACACTGTCAGACTTTATGTATGCCTTTCATTTTGTTTTTACGATGTAGTGTAATGATGTTTTGTTAGCTGACTAATTTGTTGATGTTCCCTTGTATGCAAAAGGACCATTAGATGCACCAACATAAAAACCTTTCCTATCAGTCATTCACAGAAGAGTTTATTAAAAGGCAACATTGTAAATATCTGATTAGTTCCTGATCCAGTTTGTATTTGTTACTAGTGGCACTAATGGGCATTGACTTGGTAGAGATGAATAATGTTCTGTCTCTTCTCAGCCCTCGAACAGGCCTTTTCCAGAACCAACAAATCAGCCACAGGCTGTGCTGATTTTACCTTTATTGAAATTGTTGCATTACATCAGGCCCTTACAGTCTAGAGCATTACAGAGTTACCCTCTTTAAAAATATGTAACATGATCATCAATGCAAAAAATAAAAAGAAAAGAAATAAAAGAAGATGGATCCTCCTATATTTAGGTTTCCCCCCCCCATAATGAAATTCAAGTCACTGAAAATGAAAGAGGTAAACAAAAATGACATTTTAGTTATCAGAATTCTAACTCTAGATCTCATAGGGACAGGTAGGTAGACAAATTCATATCTTTCAAGATGATACCTTCATTCAGAAGAGCATTGTTAAAAAGACTTTGTGAGGAGAAAATAGAGAAATAAACAAAATATCACTTTCCCTAGGAAGTGGCGTGTGAAATAGGGCTGCATATTTAAAGATGACCCATCAAAATAAAATGGCTTACAGGTGCAATGGAGGATGAAAAAGCAAATTGTTCTTTGGAGGTGTCTGTCCAGTTTAGGCTTCTGTCTTACATTGAAATGAATTGTCCACAGGATAGACCTATTTGTCCACTCACCATAGGCAGCATGGAATTTCTAGTTCAGATGTAACCAAATTATTTATAGAGTTTTGAAGTCAGATGACACAGATTTCACCATGACTTTGTTAACTGTGAAAGCCCTTGTGCGTCACTTTCATTCATTTTATATTGAATGTATTGCTTAGAAATCTCCGTAATCTTGTGCACAGCAACTTTTAGAAGTTAATTCTATTGCTCTTTGTAAGGCAAACAAAGAAAGTCATTGTGTGTTTAGTATGAAGTCTACTGTGTCAAAGTAAGCAACATTTCAAAATGCCTCTCAGTCGAACACACATCAGTAGAAAGTGCATGGAAAACCTTTCATCCTAGCAACGTACATTTTGCTAATCTGTTGTTCATTCCAACACTGATTCTTCTTTCAACTGCATGGATAAAATCATACTCTGTACGCCATGTCCCAACTCTCTTAATCCCCTATTGTTTTGTAAACACCTCCAATAAAAGAGATGAAGTTGTATTTCCAGTATCACTTAAATCAATCCTGCTTTAGAATGGCTGTTTGAGGATTCTCTTTTTAAAAAATAGAACAAAAAAAAATAACCTGTGCAGGAAGCTCACATTCAAAGTCCTCAGGTTGCACCTAGTTTCAAAATACTTTTGTTTGTGTACTCCTGTAGTGTATGAAAACACGAAAACTACCTCTAAATTCTTCAGCTATGAAGTTTTGTGTCATTTTAAGAAATGAATAATTTTTTTGCAGAGGGGAAAAAAAAACTTCTCTTAGACATAATCTTTTCATCTGTCTACTTCTAAAGCTGTAGATAGCAACAGCCTTTGCAGTGCACTTTGTAAAATAATGTCACAGGGAAGGTTCATCGGTCAGGGAAGGCGGGTGGCCTGGAAAGTGCCAGGTCATTGGACAGCACTCCAGCTGGGGCTGGAGCTCTCCTTGGAACAGGTGGTCATCCTAGGCCACAGGGAACTGCAGGAGAATGCTGGAGATTTGTAGGTAGAGCTGCATATGCTGAGAGTGGGGTGGTTCAGACAGTCTGACATAGTGGGGAGAGGGACTGTCATTAAGCATATCAAATGGTCAGAGCTATGTAAGCTAGAGACATTATTGACATTCTTGCTTGCTGTCTATACAGTCCCCTTTCTCTACTCTGTGTCTATTCATCTATTCCTCTCCTACTGTAGTCAAGTGGAGAATGGATTGGAAGAAGTAGTTGAGGAGGGTCAGTAATTTCACAGAATTGAGGTTCAGCATCACAGTGAATCACTACATTTTATACAAGTGAAGTCTGAAGAAATTTTTTTCTTTGGGCTGTGCACTAAGATTTCCTGAGATGATTCTGTTTCCATTCTGCCACAAGCCCAAACTTGTGGACTTAGTATAATGCAGAGTAGTTTGTGTTCATTCTTAATTTACTTTAAGAATTACTGATCGTTACTTTATTCTTTCTCTGATTCATCCTTGCCTTTTCAGACCTATTGATTTTGAAAATGGCAGCATGCTGCTGAGCTCCAGCCATACATCAGATTTGTTTCTCCCTGTTTGTGAATTACAATCGTATGACTCACCCAGAACTGCCAAGAAGATAATTGAATCAAGTCACCATTAGCTTCTGGAGTATAATTCTCATCAGCACATATTGGCAGTTTTATGAACTTTCTTAAAATGCAAGACAAAGAAATCTGAACCTGTTCACAAAATACGGAGATTAAACCCAGTCCCCAGTAAATTAAAAAAAATAAATTAATCAGCATCTTCACTTGCTTTGAGAGTCTTGAGGGAAAAGACATGAAGTATGGATTGATTAAAAAGGAGAAAGAACTGGGGTTCCAGTCACACTTGGAAGGCATTTTGGAATTGCCATTAACGGTATCAGTGTGTCTCAGGGTCACCTGCAAAACAATGCAATTTTCTACACTGGGGAAAAAATAGTCATGAAGACTATTGTAGAAAGAGTTAGTCCCTTCTCTGAGTACTTGGCTAGGAATGAAAAAGGGAGGATTTGCAAAATGTTACTTTATAGCCCAGACTACGTGAGTGAAGGTTGTGAATTCCTGCAATGTGTCCAGCAGCACTGACTAGGCAATAAGGTGTGGCTTGGGAGTATCAGCAATAAATCTGTACAGACATTTTCTGTCAAAATGGTTTTTCAGAAAAGAACTTTTCCAAACAAAAAAACTTTGTCATAATTACAGTTTTGGTGAAATTTGTATAGTGAACCATATTTGAGCACCCATACTGTCTTACCAAGATGCATCTTCCTGGGATAGTTTGTGCTTCCACACTTCCATAGGAGATGGAACTCAGGTTAGTGTCTCTGCTGTGCTTAATTTAAAACTTGGACTCACATGTGTCAAGAAGGTGTGCAGGTCTCAAGATTATTTTCTGCTCAGTATTTTTGCTTAAGTTTATTTTAAGATTTTTGGGTTAGTTCCCATGCTGGTAAAAAGGTTTTGAAACCTTGGTATTTTTGTGGAGTAAAGCTCTGCTTCTCTCTCATTCTATATTTGCCAGCTGGTGTACAACAGAGTGATCCCAAAGCTGTACATGCAATTTGTCAGTTGAAAAGACACATTTCAGCAGTCCTTCTCCTGTGCCACCTGGAACCAAGGGACTGCACAGTACCTGCCAACGTTTGTGTTAATGCTCTTGAAGAGGCATACAATTTTGTTAATTGTGTTTTGAGATTGTATGAGACTGAAAGAAGTTGTAAATACTACTGAAGTGAAGAAAATGATTATTAAAAAGAAGATCAAGGGGTGGTGATATAATTCAATTTGACAGTGGAACAGCAATTTGCTTTTGAGCAATGTACCTAGAATGGTTGTAGCATTTTGGCTCAGGGAGGTGACAGTTCAGTTCTATACGTGGTGTACTGGGGTATGGGCACATTTGAAGAGGTTGATTAATTTATTGGTGTGCTTTAACAAGCTTGCCATGAAGCTCCAGAGCTTGGAGTAGGGAAGAGTTGCCATATAGTGAAAATAACTATATTTTGACAGAAAAGCTTGCACAATGTTGCTGAGCAGCACACAGAACCCTATCTTCATATTTTCCACCGGAAACATTTTTAAATATTCTGGGGCAGCCACAGTGTTTTTGTTGAGGTTTGTTTTTCAGTTCTTTTCTAAAAGTCATCTGTGAAAGCAGGGTAGAAAAGTTGAATGTTGTGGCCCTAATCTTCCACTAGCAATATGTAGAAATGGAACTATTACAATTAAAAAGCTTCATAAATTTACCACTAATGTGCATTCTGGTTTGCATTATCTTACCAAAATTCCTGTCATTAAACTGGAATGAGTTTTGTCCTTACACTGTTTCAAGTAGGACTTGAGTGTTTGTAGTGATTCTCTGCAAGATTTGCTTTTTCCTCCAGCCAAGAACAGAGCACAGGTTAGATAGGTAGATAGATAACCTAAACAGGAACATGTGGAAATGCTACTTTGTAAGTTTTACATTGGGTTTTTAGTCTTCAGGTTGGCAGAGAACAGATTATCATATGTGCAAGACATCTAGGGAGGGAACTAGTTGACTTCTGACTGATCATGCCAGAATGTATTTCTTTAAGACCCTTTATTCAGTTTCATCTCTTTAATTTCTCTCTCTTTGTTATATCTACAATGGAATTTATGAAGAAGTCACCAATTTTTTCTTTTTTTTACTCATTGTATATGTGGCACATTCAATCCTGAATCTTTTTAAAATAAAAACAAATTATGTTATTCCAGTTAAGATTGAAAATTTCTATTCTCATCTTCAGTTCTAAAGTTTACATTCCTTTTGCTTTGTAGATCTCTTTTCAAATCTTTCAGAATTTGGCAATAAAACATTTACGTACAGAGAAAGGAAAAAACCCAAGCTCCCAAAACTTCAATAAAACTTTACAGAAGGTTCAATTAACATCACCCAAGCTTCAGTTAATCCACCCTATACAAAAGACATTAGTGTGCCCAGTGTCTGGAAAAACCATCTTCTGCTTTTGGGAATGTATTTGTACCAATCATTAGGCATTTTCTATTGAAAGAAAAGCATCATATTTTAAAAACTCATAGCCTGAACATGCTGCCAGTAGTCATAATAGGATTTCACCCTCTTTCTCAACTATCCTTCTCTGTAATTAGGACTGGGTTTTAAAACTAAATGATTGGGTTTGGCATTTGTGTCAAATCACAGGAGCTATAAAGTCAAATAACTTTATCCTGCCAGGAAAATATCGTATCAAAACCAGTAGACAGCCATCCAATGCTAGTTAGACTGCTCACATGGATTTTCAGGTGAAATTCTTGAGCTGCATAAAATCACATCTGATGACTGCTGTGGGAATTATGGCACAAACCTCAGCAAGAGGGTCAGATGGACACTAGTCTGGCAGCCCCTTGGTCGGAGGCGAAGAGGAAGTGGTGTGTTCAAAAAGGATCTCTGTGGAACAAATACAGACTTTTGAAAAAACACAGGATTATGTATCCAAATAGATGATGGCTATTATAGAAGATACAGCTGGGACAAAATGTGTACCTTATTACTGATACTGAATATCCTATAAGAAAATGCTGCTCTGTTAAAAGATAATTAGGAGCAAACACTTTAAGCTGCTGTATTACTCAGAGCTAAAATGATCTAGTGAGATATCATATATATTATGCAAGGAGTTTAATAAAAATTTCATAAAAATTTGTGTAACTTGGCAAGAGAATTTTTCCCAAATGGAAGCAAAGATTATCCTCTAATCATTATTAAAAAAATAAAATTGAAATAAATGCAGGATACATTCAGGAACTGTGCAGCATGCCTTTCTAGCTCATATTTCAGAGATTTTCATCTGTTCTGGGTAAAACCTGACTAGTATTTGTGAATTGCTCTAAGCCTAAGAGGGACTAATGACTTTAAGCAGAAAGAGGGTAGATTTTAATTGGATTTTAGGAAGAAATTCTTGACTATGAGTGGGGTGAGGCACTGGAAACGGTTGCTCAGAGAAGTAGTGAATGCCCATCCTGGAAGTGTTCAAGGCCGGGCTGGATGGGGTTCTCAGCATCCTGGACGAGTAGAAGGTTTCCCTGCCCATGTCAGGGGGGTTGAAATTAGACTGTCTGTAAAAGTCCCTTCTAAACCAAACCTAACCTTTCCATGGTTCTGTGTATCTGTGATTCTAAGGGTCATTTCTGGGGAATACTAAAAGCGGAATGAGGTATTAATCTGAAAACAGGCCACAATGAAATTTGCACTAGGAAAATAAGATGATGAAAAATCTCACCTCGTGAAGATGGCAGAGGTGAATTTGACATATAGAGTGAGCTGCTTCTGATTCCCAAAAATAGTGGTTCTTCTCTTAAGAGATTGTACCCTGCATTTTCAGAGTGATTTTATACCACCGAGGAATTAAAAAAAGGTCAAATCTATGAACCATACATAGAGCACTAAAATGATGTTATTCTTTAAAGACTGTGGGTTTTTTCTCTTTACATATTTCAAGTAATTGCTTTGAATTTTTTTAAGAACTCAATAAATTAAATATAACCCACCTACACCTTAATGACATAAAAATATGACAGAAGCATAACATAATAGAAATTCATCTTGTTAATGTATCTCATCATATTGTCTAAAAGCAGCAGCAGTATAAAAGATAAATTTAGGGCGTGTTAAACATTGAATGGTTCAACAGATATTGCATGCATATGCCAAAAGAACATATATTCTTCTCTGTTTGTGATATATATATTTTAGTGCATGCTGTTGGAACATTTGTAAAAGTTCCAATATACTTTTGTCAGATTGAAAACTTTACTGTGTGGACTTTTCCCTGGGAATTTTGTTACATTAGAAAAAAAAAATAAAATCAGGATATCCAGCTGGTATTGCAGCAGTAGCTAATGAAACAGGCATAAAGCATCAAGCATACAACCAAATTGTTAAAGAGCACCCGTGTAGTCAGTAACTCTTCCTGCTATCTTCTTGTCAGGAAAAAATAATACAGAAATACTATTTTTTTTCCAGTTTTGAAGTAATTTGTTCAATTATTCTGCCCATTACACTAACACAGGGTGTCAGTTATGTTTCTTGGTTAATTACTGCCTCAGAATGGGGAAGTGGTTAGCCCATGTGCTTGATCCAGAGAGATGATGTAGCAATAAATGATTTTTTTTTTTTCCAGTGACAGAACAATAAGTATCTTTCAAAAGCCACCGTGGTAAATACTTTCTATGGCCTTTCCAGAAATGCTGCTTCTTTCAATTTTTAGAAATCTTTCTCAGGACTGATTTAAACACAACTTTAACTACCAAGCAGAACTTGTTCATTTGAAAGCTCCCAGAGCTGTGAGTCTGTATTTTCTGTGCAAAATACTATACTTGAAATCACTACAGATTCTTTAACTTTTCTCCCTCTGAAGCGAACAGGAATTATATATTCTGGTTTTCCAGACAAATCAGCAGAATATCTCTGCAGCTCCATACAGACACCTGAGGTGATCTCATGGTTTTCTAACCATGCTGCATGGTTTGCAGCAGGAAAGAACTAATTTTTTGGTCACCATTACACTGGAAGTAGATAAATGCAGATGTAGAAACAGAAGTCACTCCACAGCAGTACACTGCTATAAGTATGTAATAAAGCTGCATTTTTGCCATGCCCATCTTGACCATTTTCATCGCTGTCACTCTCTTCTTTTTTCTCCCACCAGTAACTTCCTTTGGATTCATGCACAGAAATCAGTCTCTACTGTTAATGTTCTCTCCACATCTACATTCAACTGTTTGTGCATATGTGAATTTCAGAGTCTGACTTTCATAAAATTCTGCTAGTAATGTGCATTAGCAATCGATTAGCCTTAATCATCTGTTTAGCCCAATATGGGTTTCCATTAGCACCCTTATGGAAACTAAAATGGAAAAATGATTTGCTCATGAAAGGCAGAAAAGGAAAGATTCAGAGAGATGAATTCTTTCATGATCTGTATATCTCTCTGATCAGCCAGCTGGAAAGGCATGGTCATTGAAAAAGTCAGGATTGCAGACTACTGACATTGTTTTCCCACAGGACTCTGTAGGTGTTTCATTCTCTGATTCCAAAATGAATTTTTGTAGATACTCATGATATGAGTGCATTATTAGTAACACATCAGCCACTAGTTAATTCTTTAAATTCTTTCATAGTTAATCACCAAGTAAGTTATGATGGTTGAAGGTGAATCAGAAATTTTCTGTAAGAGAAGAATTTACCAGTCTTTCAAAGGGCTTGGATATTTTTGCCTTTTCATGCTCAGACAGTGCTTTTTCCCCTTTAATTTCTTAAGTATTTTTTCTTCTCTGTATTCTTATTACTGTTTTCTTTTCTGTGCAGGCTATAACTCTCTATGATATTGCAGGCTATTTGTAAGGAGAAAGATTGCAGGGTTGTAACATGAAATTGTCAAGGATCTACTGGTACTAGTGTTTTGCCCTCCTTTAAGTCATTCTGTTTTCTCTCATTTGGCTTTCATTAGAGAGCATCTCTACTGTAGGCTACAACTAAGAGTCAAGAAAATTGCACTTGAGGTTTGGGTGTACCATAGGCCTCATGATTGACCATATTATCTAATGCCCTGTGTGGCTGTTTATGAATCTCTGAGAGAAAGAAATAATTTTTGTCCAAATTTAGTTAATTTTGAATGTATAAATTAAAATGCAGACAAAACCTTAATGTTTTAACTAGCAATTTTCAGCCACTTTGTTGAATGTATTATTCTCTGTGTAAGAAGAAACATGCCATATGAGAAGATGACATTTTATAGAATACTGAGTAAATACAAAATATTAAAAAAAAACCCAGGAAATGTAGGCAACTTACTACATGGTTTTATTTATCTCATTTCTCTAATTTTTAGTTTTTCCTCTTCAGTGAGGATAGATTAGGGTAATTATGTAGTCAGTTCTGGTATGGCTTCAAAGAGTAATACCAAACATTAGCATCATGATAAAAATGTCTGGAAAGGGATTGCTAGTTTGCTAGAAGAAATAAAAGTAGATGCTTCTTGGCCATTAGGCTTTAGTTCCAAGGGAGGGAGTACTATGTAGGTCATGATGATAAAACTTTGTCATCTATCTGTGGGTTGCTCTGGGTGTGTTTGCATTTGGGTATCTTTCACTCCTTGGGGTTTTTTGATGCATACCTTATGAAATTAATAGCATAATCTAACATACCTCAATTTAATAGCATGATTTAGCATACATTCTTGCCTTTATCTCTGTGGGGAAGTTGGAACTCACTGGAAATTTTACACAGACAATGCCAAAATAAAGCAGTTTATGCTGGTAGAAACAACAGCAATCTTTTCTCTTTTTAATTTTTTTTCCATGTGAAATTACAGGTACTGAAATAACATTTCAGCAATAAAACATAAAAGTGATACACGGTGGGAGATCATTAAAAAGTATCCTGTCACTTGAATCAGACCACGTATTGTAATGCAGATTATATTGATTTGCTGCAAGTTTCACATTAAAACTAGACTTTCTGTCAACTGAGCACAACTACTAAAACTCTTTGAATTACAGTGGCAAGCAGCAGGGTAGTTGGTACAACGTCTCTCTTACCAAAACTTGAGATTATAAGGATATTAGCAGGAGGTTTTCAGACTTTTTTCTGAAAGCTTGATAAATTATTAACCAAGTCTGTTTCTACTATTTGCACTATTGCTGCTGGATAGTATTCTTAAAAGGAACAGTGAGGTGCTGTGCTTTTATTTTTGTTGTAAAGTAGAATATTATTCATGTTGTTCTTTTCAAAGATTAAGAGATATTATCCTCAGGTAGAGGCAAGATTCCCTTTCCCAAGATCTAAATTCAAATCTTCCGTGTTATGGTTCCCTGCGATTACCAAGGCTGTAAGAACATTCCTTGTTGCTTTTTGAAAATGTCCTAACTTTATCAACTTTCCCTTTGGTAGATGCTGAATCCCACAGCCTTGAAGGATTTGAGCAAGAATAGGAAAAGCCGTTACACAAGGCTAGGGCTGTAGATGAGGCTGCTGGAAATATTCTTTCAAATCATCTGCTGTGACATTTGAAAGTACCAAATGCAATAATGAACTTTTCAAAGTTAGTCTGATTTGTCTGAGTCATGTAAAATATAGATTTCCTCCCCTTTAGGTGCAGTGATTCCTAATTTATGAACTGAAACTCATGGAAGTACAGCCCATCCCTTTTTTTCATGAGTCAGAAAAGGTTTTGGGAACATCTATGGTGGTTAATGTCCTGCTTTGGGGAGCTGAGGGACAAATAGCTAAATAAATCTACTTCTGAAAAAGGCAAGTAGCAAGAAGCCATCTTGCTACTTTTCAGTTATATTAAGGTTTCTTTAGGTTGCCCAGCTAGCATAGAGCAACCTGATGGTCACAGAAACAATCTCTGTGTGTGCAAGAAGTAGCCTTGAGCCAGAGCAGAGTGCAGTACTGTGTGAATCTGCTTACAGCCCCTGAAGTGTGAGCTACATCAAAGGCTTAGCTTAGGGAAGCAGAGACAATTAAAGAGAGAATAAATCAAGGGCTGTACTGAGCACCACTTTGGCAGCCTTTGGCATGGAGAGGTCAGTTGTTGAGGACCACAGGAAGCAGAGATTCAGGCAGAGCAGGCACAACCCCCACTGACTTTTGCTGCTGAGGACATGATCTCAGCCTGCGTGAGAGTGCTGGAGTACAAAGTACTGGTGATTCAAGGCTCATCTTGTCTCGTCAGCTCTTCCTCTGTCACAAAAATCATATATCTGAGAGCTGGGACCAGGAAATTGAAAAAGACCTGAATTTCTCAGTAGCTGCTGGTGATACCTTTGAGGATCAACCACTACCACTAAAAACTACTGTACATTTTCATCAGTTTTCAAAGAAATTCCATTGAGTTTCTGCTTTGCCTTGATGTATCATTTCAGATCTGTCACATTCTCTTTCACATTAGATCTGGCTTTGATAATATTATTTCAGCATTACTCTTCCTGAATTTTCAACTAAAGAAAAGGAATGTGTTGTGATTTTTTTTTTTTTTTTTTTTTGCTTGATTTCATACTCTAGAGCAGGCTTGCTATGTATTTATGTCTTCTTGCTGTTACGGAGTTTAACCCTAATAGAAGAGTAGTCTTTCAGGCTGCATGTCCCTATCGGAGAAGACACACAACATGAACAACTGCTTTCCTTCCCTAGCATTACTTTCTTAGCCTACTTAGCTTCCATCTCAAGGAGCCCTATTTAATATGGTGAATGGCTCTTTCTCAAAGATGTGTTTCATCCTGGGCAATTTTGCTATGCCTGTTGTGATTGTATGAAGTTGTGGAGATGAGATTTTTCTTCTGGTATGTTCTTAACTGGGTTTTGGACCCTGTTTGCTATCTTCTGTCAAATAAACTTATATATAGGAAACATGATGCAGGCAGTTCAAATCATCCTGCAGCCTTAAGTACCTATTTCTGTCAGTTCCTGTCAAAATTCTACCTTTTGTGATTTTGGAAGAATTTTTCATACTAAAAATGTAGCTGAGCTCTACCCCCATATTGTGCCAAACCTTCAGCTGAATGTGTATTGCTTTATGCTTACATGGTGATTTTGCATAATTTTGTGGATTTCTAAAGAGAAGGAGGGGAGATTTCTGTATAGGTTACTGAACACTAAAAAGTGTTGAAATTGAAAGACAGTTCAAAAGGATTACAGGAAATGCATAATCTAAATTCCAGACCTTAATGTAGGAGGTTTGTTCTTTAATGGGGTAGGTTTTTTTGTGACTATAATGACATCCATGAGGTTAGGTATTTTATAAGTCATTTCACCTGAAGAGCCTTTCCTTTTAGGTAATGCAGTTTCCTGCAAACACAAAGAGGGGAGAATTAATACTATTTAAATTTTTTTTTTTTATTTCAACTTGTCTTCTCCTATGTGATATTCTGTGTCTCTCTTTCACATTGGTTTTATTTTCTCTGATGTTCAAAATTGCTAAATAAATGTTGTAGCTCTTGCCTGGTTTTAGTATGTTGGTGTCTTTTCCAAATGTTAGATTTTCAGCACACTATGGGATCATGCCAAAAGTAATCATTGCCTTTTTCAGTGTTAAGATTGCAGATTTGAATTAATTGCTGTTATGTTATTTATTACAGTCTTTTGGAAGACTTAGTAATATATTTGTATCATGTCATAGCACTTCTGGAGTAGAGCTAAATTAATGGCATATTTGTGGCAGAGAGCTAACTGGCAAGAGGTCTAGCTGGCAGGAGAAACCACTGAAGGTATCAGTCTGAGTTACAGCTTGGTGTGGATTGTTCAATATGGAGTTCATACGCAGCAGACTTATATGTGCCAGTACCACAAGTGATGTTAGGGGTTTTTGTTCAGTAATTTTTTGACGTTCAAAAAGAGCAACTTGATCTGTACAGTTACAAGTTATAAATTATTTTTTTAATCAATGTAATCTGTGTTTCAAGCTCTCACCCCTGATAGCACTAACAGTATTGAGAAAGAAGCTCATATTTTATATTCAGGTTTTCCTGCACTATATTTCTATCAGCTGGGTTCACACTTTCTATCTTTTCAGATGTGTAAACAGAGATTCTTTTCACCTGCCAAATTCTAGAAGCTAATCATCTCATCCCAAGAGGCTCACTCACTTCTTTTACCCAATTGAGAGAAGCAGCTACATCAAGTAATGGCAAGCATCTCATGTCCTTGTGATGAAATGAAACGTATTTCCTATGTGCCTGTTTCTCTCATTGAGTAAAGATTAATTAGACTAGAGCTCAGCTAGTCTTAGCTAACCTATCATTGTTTAATTTAGGCACAATCATTGTATTCTTGATCCCTACTTCCAAGTTCATAATTTGTCACTGAAGGTTTTTAGAAGAGCTGAACCAAATTGCAGGAATTATTATTAAAAGCAGTGTTTGACCAATCTTGAAATTGCAAGAACTTCACCATATTACTATAAGATCATGCTACTAAAGTGAGAGAACTGAAAGGAGGGGTTAAAGGAAAACCAAAACACTTAACGTGGATGAGCTGTTGGAATACCTTAGATTCAAAAGAGATGTAGGGATCCAGCATAGGCTGGAAACACACCCAATAAGAAAGAAGAATGAGAACCATCCTGCATGATATGATGGTCATGCATGATGACCAATATCTTACTTATTAGTTATCCTCTAATAAAAGATTCTGAAAGAGATTTTTGTACTTCTTTTATTCTTTCAGGGAGCTAACTGTCAAAGCATGTGAAGATAGAGAGCTTTGTCAAAAGATTTGTCACCAAACAGTAGTTTTGCTCATGTGATGTCCTCCAAAATATTTCTCATTAATAAAGTGAAGTATAAAACTTAACAGCTAAGGGTGGAAGCACTAAAACTCTCTACAAATGAAACCTATACTGAGAAAGAAATTAAGCAGTTTGTTGTAGACTTGTACATATTTTGAAAAGGTGGAGGTATGATAAGTGTGAAGGTCACAGTACCTTTCCTAAATTATTCTGACAGATAAAAATGATGGACCCTAAGAAACTCAGGATTGCTTATTTGTTGACTAGCTAAGCTGAGGATGTTCTTTTACTTGGGAGTCATAAAACAATGTGCACATTGATAAATAGGTAGTGCATTTTCACAGTTGCTTTCTATAAATAAACAAGCAAAGTCATGTTAAAATATGGCAACAGCATCACCAAAGTTTTACAATTACTTTTTTTTTCCACGTTCCTTAGCTCTTTTCTTTGAGTAATTGCATACCACATTGCTTAGTTATATGGAGAGGAAAATTTTTGTTTCTTTTATATCTTGAGTAGACATAATTTCATTTGATATTCCACCTTCCTGTAAGGTTGCCTTTCTAGCAGTAACCCAAGGAAGCTTTCCTACTTCTGTCATACTGGAGTTCCTTCTTCAGCTTTTTTCCATGTAGAAAATACTTTTAATATTGTCAGAAACCCAACTGCAAAAAATGCTCTCACCTTCAATTCAGAAAAAAAAAACCAACAAAAACCAAACCTGCACTCTAACAAACAACACCCAAAGAACAAACCTAAAATATCAACTGAGCAAAACCGTAGAAAACCATTGATGTTTAAAAGGTTTTCATGTCATAACTTCTGGATTGCTTGTCAAGAGACTGGCATGTTCTACTGGGGATTTCAGTAGGCAGCTACAACCAAAAATTTCATTGACAGCCAAAGAATCAATCTTTTCAGCTTCATTTGTGTTTAGAAGGAGTTGATGTAGAAGATGTCTGTGCAAGCTTAGGGAATTCTACAACCTCCCTTGTTTGTTATCTACCATGCAAATACTTTGTAGTTCATCTTCCCTGTCTTGCCAGTGTTGCATTTTTGGTGTCAGTAGCAAGGTCAACCTGAATTGAAAGTTCAACAGAAAAATGTGGGAACAAAAGCATAAGAATTCCTGCCTAGTAAAACAATACAGCATAAGCATATTGGCAGGCTCTGCATGACATGAGTTGGGATGAAGCTTCATGCAAGGCTGAAGTATGTCTCGTTTGGTGAGTGGCAGTAGGGCTTTATCGTCTCAGTTGCTGAAAGTGTTTTGAAGTACAGCCTTAATCATAAAAGCAATACTAATGTTTTGTGACAAATTTGGAGTTGATTAAATGTTTATTTACTTTTCAGGACACACAAAGAAGCTGTGTAAGTGGCTATTATTTATCCCAAAGGTCTCAAAAGGTACAGCAATCACAGGAAAGCAAAAAAAAAGAAAATGCTAGATGAAAAAGGCAGAGGCAGTTTCAGCCTTCCTCTAGTATTTCCTATCCTTCCTTTCGTTCCTCTGTTGCTTTCTTTTTTTAGCCTCTTTTCAGCGATATCTCTATACTCATACCTGGTAATTTCTAGCAGTATTTCCTCATTCTTTTGCTTTCAATAGCCCTGTTTCAGTTCAGACAGTACAGATTGCTTAGTTTTGGGATGGAACTTCAAGCATGACAACTGGCAGAATTTAAACTCTATCATTGAACTGCCTCCTTTATGAAGTATATCACCTATAAAAGAGCTAAGGAATATATGAGAGGGTACTGATTATTATTATTATTTATTCACTTGGTTTATTATTTCATAGGCACCCTTCTGTGCCATTCAGAAAGCAGCTGTCAGACTAAATAAAAATACATGATAAGGAAGCCCTCATCTTTTTAATTGATATTAATCTAGTTGCATCCAGCCATAAAATGCTCACCATTGATGATATGGCAAATAATGTGACTGCAATTAGTTAGCAATTCAATGTGCCTTTCAGAAAACAGTCTCCAAACCTTCCTGAAAATAACACCCTTCTGCCAAAATGATTTTTTTTTGAGACATGTGCAACTACTAGGTTTTAGAGTCTCTTCAGATCTGAATTCTGAAAATTTTTTATGCTCTTTCTGAAGTTAATGCAGAAGCCTTGGTGGGTGAGGCAACGGATGCTGTTTTCAAGGGGAAATAAATAAGAGTGAATATAGATAAATATCCTAGCTTATAGAAGCTCTTCTGAAAACATTACTGAGGGGAGTGTTTACACCCTTTGTTTTTAGCTTTTGCCAGTCTGACAAATGGATTGTCCTGAAGAGTGGTATTCACTGTAGAACTAAATAACTTGTTTCACATTATTTTAAATGTTCCCATGTATATTGTAATGTTCCCATAATTTTAATGTAGTCTTCTGTTTGTGTTTCTATATTTTTTTTAGTATTTTGTGATAAAAAGGAACATTTTATTACAATTATTCACTAAATTTTAAGCCACAAATGGTAATCAGGCCATTACTGCACTACATGACATACTTAAGTGATTTTGGAGCATCCTTTGGTAAAGTCTTCTTCTGCTTCTGGCTACAGATGTCAGATTGACTGTTCAGGTTATTCTTCCAGCACTAGATCCGTTACAGTCAGGATTCAAGTGTCCTCAGCCACTTTGCAACCCTACAGAAATTATTTGATCTGGATGAACACAGATTATTTGCTGCATGTTTTGCTATATTCAGGTGGAAAAAAACAAACCCTAAAATATAGCAACAAAGCTAAGATTAAAAGCTACAGCTGAGAAGAGCACTGAGGTAAGTGGAGTGTGACTACCTCTAGTTAGCTTTCTTCTCTTTCCCCACCAACCCACCACCTACCTTTCTGTGGTGCAAACAGCCTTGTCATTGCTGTTGACATAAGCAACAGTTTATCATTTCCAACCTGGTGCATCTGGATTTAGATTGTTGGATGACTATCATTACCCTTATTCCTTTCTTTTCTCACCTGAGTCACTTTGACTGGTGGGAACCATAGTGAAACATGAAGGCAAAGCTGTCATTCACCTGTTGTGGCAGCAGATGGGCCCCTCCCAAGCTCTTACTGAAGGGTCAAATGAAATTGTTCCCTTTCTAATTTTTATTTTACTGTGCTTGAGGTACCAGTGGGAAATGAGACATTCCACAAAATGACTCAGACACACAGCTCTCAGTGTGTGTAAAGATCAATCCCAGTTTTACAGCTGGTTCCCTATCTCCCATCAGGTTCTAACAGACCAGCAGCAGGATGCAGCTGATTCACCTGGTGGGTAAGAGCCTGATACATTTTAGGCTGGTAGAGGAGCTTGGCTTCTGGTTATCTCATGGCTTTTGTGCATGTTCAAGGTACCTGCCTTGTCCAGTATGCTTCAGGGGCACTCTGGTGCTTGAAGTAACCCCAGATATTTTGTTGCTGCATTGACTGGGGTACTTGAAAGTATGCTTAATTACTGATTTTGCCTTGACTGAAGACCATTTCTTCTCTACTCTCATAAGGGGGAAATACCATTTGATTACTGCTTAATCTCAGTTAATTTATGTGGTGGTATATCTCTACTACAAAAGATTTGGAATTTTTACTGGGAAACTCTAGTCTTTTTTCATCAATAAGCTTTTGCAGCGGAGTGAATATATTTTCATGTTCCCAGTACCCTCTAAGATTTCTTGGGCTCTTGGTTTCTGGTACCTCTAGAATCATGTAATGTTGTTCTGTTGAATCAACTAAATATGGTTTAGTCTATGTATTTCTTCTAAGTTCTCATTAACTTAATTGTGATTGTGCACATAAGAGAATATAAGGCTTCCCTTGATTTGCTAAATTTATCTTTATGGAGAAGTGAATGACCTTTATTAATGTGGTACTATTGCACATTTTTCCTTTTCAAGAAGTTTCTTTGAAAGTAAAGTTGCAGGTGTAGTATATTACTGTGACTAGGCATAATGAGATATCACTTAAGGAAAAAATTATTTTTAGTTGTCACCTACCGGTCCCTACCTTTAGTGTAAGTACTCTCTATGGAATAACATGAGAATATTTTTGAGCAAAACCATAGAAATTTTTTAATATCTTTGCCTAAAGGCTATTTCTATTAGGTATATCAAAATTATGTGTAATTTATAGAACCTAGCTTTAATAACTATTTAATAACCTCTCTTTAATAACTATTTTTGCCTATAGGATTTTCAGCACTTTTACATACTTCTTAAATTTATTGATTCATTTGATCAATCCTGATCAATTCCTCTGAATCCTCTGGAAGTCAGAGATAATTAAAAATATTTGAAAGTGTTTGTTTACTTCAGTGATCTTTTGAACTGTAGAATGAATACAGTGCTTATGCAAGAAAAAAAAATCTGATTATGAATCTAATGAGGATTAAGTGCTTCTAAAAGGCAAGTAATGGATAGCCACAGTATGACTTCTTAACAACAACGGATAAGTGTAACCAACAGCTGCATTTCTGTGAGTTTTCAACTGTTGAAAGCAATGAGATATTTTCCATCTTTTGTGTAATACAGTGTCCTTGGGTGGAAAAAAGAAAATATGGAAATGGAAGATATTTTAAATCTAAACGCATGAGCTTTCACTAGGTCAGTGAAACTGTAGCACAAAATTGACTGTAGTGACTTCATATAGAGTGCATTTAAGGGCTCAAAAGTGTGAAACTTTACTGCTTTTATTTTTTTTCCCTTGAGATGTAAATAAAAGCTCTTAGCTAATTCATTTGGGCATTGTTTTTTCATTGGTTTCGAAACATTTGGGTGTTTTGTTTTATTTTGGTTCTCTTGAGTATATTGGGGGAGTATGGGTGGGGAGAGTTGGGTTTTTTTCCTCTGTAGGAATAGGTAATAGATGCAAAAGAGTATTGTTTATTTTGTAAAGCAGAGCTCCTTCCATGTCCTGCATGGCCCTTAGTGTCCATTCAATGATCTATTTTGTGTTACCAATTTGGATTAAGAATGTGAGAAAAAAAGCTACAATGTAAGATTTACATTAGAATGTTTCCTTTTCTGCTAATTTCCCAAGTTTGCATAGATGAAAAAATCTCTTTCTGAGGACAAGTGAAAGGACCAGAATGTTGATTTTATTGGAGTAACTGCTCTGGTTGAAGACAAATGTATTTGATTTTTTTCTTTTTTTTTTTTTGACTCGAGTAATGTGTATTTATTTTAGATTTATTTGACACTTTAAAGAGCACCCATCCAGGGTTAGAAATGCCTTTGACATTTGTGGAAAATACAACTGTATTCTAGGCAATTGTTAATTTTTTTTCCATAATTATAGAGGCTAGGACTCAGCAAAGCATGTATATAACTAAAACCACACACTTAAATGCTCTGATGAATAGGCCAGCTCAGCTATGTCATGGTGGTGAGGAAGAATGAAATGGAAAGGTCATGGTCTCTTCTCTGTTTGAGTCAATCTGCCTGGGCAAAGACACCAGAAATTGGATACATTTTGCTATGTTGATGTGGGGCTAGCAGAGCCAGATTTTCCTTAGCTCTCTCAGAACTTCATCAGAGAGATGTGAAAAGACACATGGCAGAAACACATCAGCCTGCAGCACGTCCTGGGACACTGTGGTATCTGAGGAAAATGAGAGAAAGAAGGAGGAAAAGACCTAATGTGATTTGTGAGAGCTAAGGAGCTGAGCCTGACCAGGGAGTGGCAAAGGCTCTCCTTACCTTAAGCATTGCTCAAACAAATGCAGAGTTAGACTATTCAAAGGTAACAAAATGTGTATCGCTTTTTTTTTTCCCCTGGTTGATTTATTGGGAAGAGATTCTGCACTCCAGTTAAACTGATGGATTCTTGAGACCAGTTTACTGCTTCAAGAGCCTTTGTTCCAGTAGTCTTACTTAGATGAATGGCCCAATAAAAAAGGGGAGGAAAAATTTTCCCAGTAATATTCCCTGTAGATCTTGGATTTTCTTAGTGACCTACATATCTTTTTCCACTACTTTATGCTTTTATTATATATATATATAAACATGGGAATTCAGGCCTCCTCCTAAATAAAAAACAAAAGAGTAAATGTACTAAGTGTCATGTTGCAGCTGTGTGAGGGATTAAAGTGAGGTGTAGGATCACCAAAATTATAATTTTTAAGGAGAAAAACACAAGTAGCACTGTTTTAAGTTGCAGCTTAAAACAGTGACCTGAAGCTCTTAAAACTAGCAGCTCTGTATTCACTTCAATCTTTAGATTATGAAAAGCACATGTCTGAATTGTCAGTAACAATCACTAAATAAAGCTTGTCATCTGAAGTGAGGAATCCACAGATGACTCTCACACTTGTAAAGTAACGAAGCCTTCCACCATATGCTGTCCAAACAGGTGTTGGGTCCCAGCTCTGACCACTTTTAGTCTAGGGGAGGTTAGGGCTTGAAGCAGATGGCTTCTGCTGAATAACTGAACTGAGCACAGGATGTGTCGCAGTGACCCCAAGACTACAGATAAATATGCATCCATGTGGGAGGCTGACATTTGGTTTGGTGCCTCTAACCAGTCTCTGTAGAAAAATAAATAGCTTTGCAATTAAAGAAGGGAAAAGAAAAAGAGACTATAGGATTATGTTCTCATTTTGTTGAGAAATTTTTAGGTCACAGAATCATACAGTAGAGCTGTAGTCCTCCTTGACAGAAAGGAACCCTTTTCAATTTTGTAACTTTTTGAAAGTATGTTTTTAGTATAAAGTTTTACAGGCTTTCAATAATATATTCAGCTTTAGCCCTTTCAAGGAGGAGGAAATAGTGCAGGCTATCCTCAGTTTATAACATTTTGCAAAAGGAAGAAGAGCCAAAAGAAAGACGTGCCTGTTAGGGATCCTTAATACTATTTTCTGTGGGAATTTCATGACTGAAGATTGCATCAGAGCTGATCAGTTCCTGTTGTGTAATTCTACCTACCCTACGTGTGTGCACAAACATAACTGGATATTGAAATTCCAGCATGATTCCTAGAAGCTCATTGAAATGGAAGTAACCAATACCTCTAAAATGATAGTGCAAGTAGTTTGTGTTGTTCTGTCACATTGCCAGGAATGTTTCTTAGGAATTAACATAGTGTGTGCCACTATGGACTGAAGCAGACAATAAGGATATATTACTAAGTATTGGAAACAATAAAATGAGAAATTAAAAGAACTATATTGCCTTTAATGTTTTCTTAGAACAAAGATTTTGATAAGGGACAGCCACAAGTAATATTGAGGTTTGGTCATCATCTACTCATCCAACAAATGTAATATAAGAAAGGATTTGAGAAATGAGACTCAGAGCCCTTCAAAGCTTCTATAGCTAGAGAAAAATATGAATGAAAAATAATTATTTGATCTTCTAAAAAACAGAAGTGCATTAAAAATAGTAATGTCCAAAATTAGGATAAAAATTCGAAATTTTTTAGTCTTTTCCACAATATTAGAGTGTTCTTGGTTTGAAATAGAATGAAATCATTCTGTAATATTGTTTCAGATTTGTGTATTATTGCATTGCTATAGATAAATTCCCCCGCCTGCCAAATGGTATTTTTTTAAAATCAAAAGTTGAACTTTTCAATCTAAGAAATTAGAAATGAGATTCTTAGTTACTTTCTGGAGTTTTGAATGTCAAAAGCTGTCTTCAAAAAAACACCCCTTTTCTTTGAAATAAAGTGTTTTATAAAGATATTGTGTAGCACCTAGCTAGATTTGTGAATTTTAGTGTTTTGGAATAAAGCTTTTCTATCTTCATCTTAAAGGACACAGTAGACTGGCTTTATCAGGAAACTCTGCCTCAGGTATTAGTACAACACTTTAATTTGTTAGAAAGCTTAAGGGAACAGGTAACAACTCAAGCAAAGAATCTGAGATGCAGAGAAGTAAATACTGCATACCAAGAAACAAATTCTGAAAATGAATAAGAGATACAAAATTTCTAGTACAAGAATTCTTATCTCCAGGCTTTTTCAGTTCAATAAATATAGACAGATGCAGCTTCAATAGTATTGATATTAAAAAATGAAGACAACTGTATTCAAGTACACTGAAAGCCTGAAAGTCATTCCCCTCCTTAAAGAAGATATTGACAAGCAAGAAGAAAAGCCTGCAGTTTTTTAAAATACCTTGAAATGTTGAGGAGACTCCAGGCACTGCACTTCCATTGTTCATGTAATGAAATAAGCTGTTGCCTACACATCCATTAGAACATAAAATAGAAATAACATCTTAATTGTTAGGCAGAGTACTAAATAGCATAGTAGAAGCTGGAACAAAGTGAGAGGTTGACTTAGAAGTTTCATGCTCATGTCAACGCTTATTGCCACATGGGGTATATTAACACAAAACTGTTTCCTAGCAGTGTTTCTGCTTGCATTATTTTTTACTCTTTTTCTTCATCTGGTTGGTTGTGGGTTTTTGTTTTTATTTTTTTTTTTCTGGCAGTGGTGTAAGTACTCTTGTAATGCTGCATCACTTTCCTACTGACATTATCTGCTGTTGGAAGTTCGTATGTTGGGAATTATGCATGTTTTCAAGGAGTCACATTGTACACTATTTAGATGTAGATGTAAGCTAATCCCTCCCTGAAAACCTAGCTCTTTAGGTCCCTAAAATAGTCGGTATAACAGACAGCTGCATGTCCTCCAGAGAGGTACCTATGTGGAAAAAGGAGAGTAGAATTATGCCATTTAATTATATAGAATTGATAGTGGCTACTACCTAACACTTTGCAAGAAGTGTGTTTGTGAAAGTTGCTAAATGGGAAAGTAACTGAGCTCAAGCAGAGGAAGACATTTATAATGAACAGTCTGAAGTAATATGCATGTTTTCTCTGTTTTCTGACAACTTAGTCTCAGTTGATTCTTTCATGGAGATCTGGCTACATCTGTTCTTTCAAGTGAACAACCCAAAACCACTAAAGGTAAAAAGCTCTTGAAACAGAGAAAATTCAAGGCTTATTGATCAAGATGAATTAAAATAAAAGGTTTGACAGCAGATATCTCTTACCCCTTGCAGCCTGCTGTGATTGTTGAGTGAATTCTGTCCTGCTGTGATCCCAGCAACTTTCACCACCTCTCTGAGGAGCAGTGATTTCTGCATTGCCTCTTCTGAACCTCTGTGAAACCTCTGTGCATCTTTTTTATCATCAGCTCTGCAGTTTGGCTTTGAGCCTGTTACTTTGTTTTAGGAGCCTCTTAATCGTCATTTTTGCTGGATGCTCCTAGTTTACTCTGTATTCTGCCTGCTCTATGCTGCAGTCAAACACATCCACTTCAGGATGATCATCTACTCCCATCTGAGAGGCCCCACACCCCTTCTCAGCAGAAAACATGCAGTGTACATGCTGCAACTGGCAAATGCATAAATCAGGACGGGTGGCTTTAATCAGCCTCCCACTGGCCACCTCAGCAATGGGTTAACATGACAGCACTGCAGGCAGCTGCACTGTCAGTTTGAGAAGCCAGGTGGTACCAGGAGTCAGAATGGTTGTGAGGAGAACTCTTCAGTGGAATTACAGCCTCTTGTTCAGCCCAAAATTTAAGAAGAGGTGGAAAGATGGAGATAATAATAACAAAAAATTAAGGAGACAGATCTGACCTTATAAAAATCTGTTTCCCCTTTGTAATACGAATATAACATAATTTGTTTTAAAGGGGTTCGGCAGTCATTCCTGTGGATTTACTGAGTGTGGGAGGCAAAGCCTGCTGTTTAAAGAAATGGTGGATGATGAATGGCTGCTTCCAGGTAAAATCTTCAGTCCTCAGATGACAGCAGAAAGGACCAGAATGATGTACAGAATCTGTCACTTGGTGATATGCTTCTATTAAATAAACAGAATAGTTCACCTCTCTTTTGAAACATAGCATCTAATAAAATAACTGAAAAGCATCTAAATGTTTTAAGCTTGATTGCTCATTAACATTCATAAAATATTGGGATAAAAAAAGAATAAAACACTGAATAAAAGTAGAGCCAACCAGTAGAATAAAGCAAAGTGTGATGAAAAAGAGATTTGGAGTGAAAAAATTTACAGTTGACCAAAATATGGCTGCCACCTGTCCTTCCAATAAAGGCAAATACATCTTCTCAGTGATGTTACATTAGACTAATGTACCAAGGACTTCAAGACTAAATGATGACATCTGAGTCATTTGGCATATATAAAATAGACTTTGAAATAAGTCACTGTCTTGGAGCAAATATATCTTTGAAAACAAATAATTCTGGCTCAGCATTTATTCTTGATTAGTTCCTTGTGCCCACCTCTGTTCTGTAGCTGTCATGCTATTGTGCCCCACACATGGTGTGTAGATAAAGCAGAGGCACATGATTCACAAAAGAGCAAAGGGACTTACTTTGTAAAAATCGATGTGAAAGTGAGTGGGTCACTTTTAGCCATTTGAGAGTTCTGACTTTGTAAGTAGGTCACAGCATTGTAATATTCACGTATTACAATGAACTTAATTACATGCAAGAGCAGGATTGTAAGGAAAGGATTTTAACTGTAGCTTCTGGATCTGCGTTGAGTTCTATGAGCAGAAAAACAGATGATTGATTTCCTTTCTTATTTTCTTTTGTAAAGAAGCCAAAATCATTTTATCCAAAGTTGTTTTACTTGGATATATAGACTGCAGCTACCATTTTATAATGTTTAATCTTAATGGTTAAGTGGAGGGTGTTTTGTTGAATTTATGTGTGTATAGTTGGTTTTGCTTTCTGAAAAGCAAATGGAAGTAATTTGAGAGAAAGAAGATTACGGAGAGAACCTGACCTGGACTTTACTCAAAACCACAAACCTTGTGGAGAAGATAAAATCTGTGCTTTGAAAGATCTTGCTTTAAAATATAAAGCTTTCTCCCACACTGATGTCAGCAATGAAGAGCTTATTTCACAGAGGTTTCTGCTTTTAATTGTAGAGCACTACATCAAATTCCAGAAGATAAATGAACATGGAACGAATTTGTACTGGCTCTGTCAATAACTAATCTGACATCAGCATTTTAGCTCGTGGACAAAGGCGGCTTTGAGAGCAGGAGAAGACTCTGTAAGAGCCTTTTCTTTGTGTTTAATTTAAATGTTAAATTTCTATCAGCTCAAGCTCTGTTATTAGTTAAAAAAAAAAAAAGAAGAAGAAAAGAAGCTGATGTTTGCTTCTTTTCCAGAATGTGCACACATGCTGTTTTACTGAGACCTTTACAAGCTGTTGTTGGCTAGCCATACACTCCCGAGGCTGTTTTATTATTGTTCACTCTTTCTACAGAAAACAAAATATAGCAACTTATGCCATGACATTTTGTGACATTTCCAGATATGAACATCTGGGAAGTTTAGTGTGACAGTGACAGCAAAGCTGACAATGATTTTCCAGTGCCACATACAGCCTGGGCATCTGCAGTCATTGCCTTTTCATTTTATTTTCCTCTCCCTCCCTCCCTCCTTATCCCACCTAAATGCTTAATGCAGCCTTTCTCTGTTTTGGCCTTGAAGATAGAATAATATCCCACATTTATTTCAAAGCTGTACATAGAACATTGTACATCAAGTGCATCACAAATCAGTTCAGCAAAAGGGAAGAAGCTTTCCAGCTAGCAAGAGGAAGCACAGCTGCACAAGTTGCTCTAATTGCAGACATTGGGTGGATTTGATCATCAGATGTCTACTCTGCATAAAATCGAAGTTAAACAGCTAAACATTAATTACTTCTATTATTGCGTTTAGATATTGAGATAAAAGGGGGGAAAAACACAACAACCTACACATCTTGGGTAGTAAGCCAAAGCAAGAGAAGGGGGGAAAAAAAAGGAAAAAAAATCATTGAATAGTTGTTGCATTTGAAATGAAAAATATCTTGTTTGTGTGACAAAAGGTGCACTGGAGGAAGGTAAAATTTTATAAACGACCCAAAGTACAGCACTAATATGCTTAGTTAATAAAATAATATAAAACAAATAAAGGTACATTGTAGCTGTCTAAAGGAATTGCTGTGACCTAATGGTGTGAGGCACAAACACTTAGTCAACATGTTCTTATGTCAATTTCATTTTCAATTTATATTATTTATTTGCTTTTTTTCTAGTCCTAGACATCTACAGAAATTGTGTTTTTTAAGGGATATTCTCTCTGCTGCTTTGAGAGACAATACTGGGTAGCATTACTAAGAATAAGAATTGCATAATCTGTCTGGTGTGTTGCAACACTTTCAGCCACAAGACCCTATTAAAGCCTCAAAAAATTGTTACAACAAGCCTTTAAAATTACATACTATGTTTTAAAGATAATTTCAAGAAATAATAACTCAAATAACTCTCTATCTTAAAAAAATATTCAACTGGAAGATTTAGTATCTACCAAAAGTTTTATGCTGTACAAAGCTGTACAGTAACAGGGTAACAGCAAAATCATTTACCTGTAATTACTGATAGTGGACTCACTGTTCCTGGAGGTGGATGTGGTACTTAGTGTCATGGTCCTGTGGTCTTGGGTCATAGGTTGGACTCAATGATCTCAAACATCTTTTCAAACCTAGCTGATTCTGTGATTTTTGTTTGGATTTACTGCAGTCAAACACTGTTCTACGTTTGGCTGTGTTTAGACACAACAGCCTTACATTTTTTTCTGTAATTAGTAGCCTTGAAATATTCATAGTGTTACTTTAAAAAAAAGGGCTAAGATGAAGAAAAATATAAGATAATAAGGGCAACAAGTAATTTTCTTCACTGAGCACTTTTTTCATATCCTCTAGGAAAATTTATACTCACTCTTTTACAGAATTGCTTTATTGGAAGAATAGAAACACCATATCTAATTCAGTCCACATCTCTGTCCCAGACTGGACAGTACTCCTAGAAAGAGTATGAGCTTTTTTGGATGGAAAATTGTCTTCCTAGCCTTTATTAACAGATACCCCCTAAAACACAAGGTTTTACCTTCCTTGTCTTCCTTGGAAGATACTTTTTTTGTAAAAATCTTCCTAATAAACTTATTTATTAGAGTATTTCCTGAAGGCAGATGCTGAAGTGCCAAGGCTATAACTTGTCAATTAAAAACCAGAGAATTGAAATATTGGACCCATGGAGTAATTCCTTGCTCAGACCAGGGAAGCTGGGGCTCCTGAAGGGTGTTTCCATGCTGCTTGCTGGTGAATGTTTGCCTGGCCAAGAGACAGCAATGACTTCCAATAGATAGATGATTTTCTGCTTTCCCCTAGAAATATATATAATGAGTCAGAGAGAACGTCTGGGTTTTATAGACTGCCATTAGCAGTTGTCATTTCAGCCCAAGACAATTCTGATTGAAAGAAAGTAATTTCCTGAATATATTAAAATAAAGGAGACTGTTATAACCTTAACAGGAAAATAGTGTGATGAATCAGATTCCACAAAGGGTTTCTTTTTCACCTCTTCCCCCTTTCCATCCTCTCCTCTTCCCCCAGGTTTCTCTTCATTGTAAACTCCCAGGCATCTTCCATTTACTCTTCAGGATCTTTGTTTTATTGTGCTTTGCCCCTTTTCTGTCCTCCTGAAAACCTAAGCAAATTGATAGAGCAAAGCACAAATATAGTGCCAACAGCTTACAGAGACCTTTCCTTAGAAAACAGCAGGCAGTAGACTTGGATTTTCTGCTTCACAGTACGGGGATGCAGCAAATACGACCAGCTGTTCCATGGAGAGTTTTGGCTCAGTGAAACCATTTTGTACAATGATGCTCTGGCCTGGCCCCAAACTTTCTGTTTCCTAAGCTCCTTATGCAACATACTGGAGAGGTCAGTTGGCTGAGGGAGGCAGTGTCCCACTTACCCCCACCCCAGCCCCAGGCGTCTCCTCTGCAGTTTGAGCCACATGTGGAGAAGAAATATTCTTCCTGTTGCTTTCTGTTGCTTTTGGCCCCCATGCACCAGTATCAGCAAACACAAGGTTCTTTGTGTCCTCTTCCTTGCCTAGTGGTTGGTTTATAGTGTTGCATCATCCAAAACACCTACTCTGCATTTTTGGCTTGGTTAAGTGACCCCCTGTTCACCCTGACCTTTTCTTGCTTCTCTTGTGGCAGGAATAGCAAATTTAGTCCTGTCCACAACAGCTCTTTTTTCTCCATTCTTAAGCATTTCTCCTGAAATTTTCACCTTTTTGAACGGGCAACTTCTTTGCAGCTTCTCTAATGATATTACTGCTCTTACATCTTTTTTCATCTCCATTAATGACAAAAATCTGTCCATAGATTTTTTTTTAAGTTAAACTCTGAATTAGTTCTCAAATTGTTTCTCAGGTTTGTGTGAATGTTGCTACAAATACTCAGCTTTCTTCCATGCGACTCCTGTGCTGTAGTGTGACTGCAGACGAGTTTGGGAATGTACATTGCTGTAAGTTTAAAAAATCCTAATGAATTATTTGAGCACTGAATATTACTATAGCCTTGTGTGGGTATTATTGATGCCCATGGGTGACCAGGCTCTCGTGCCACTGGCACAGACACAGTTTAAAATCACCTTAAACTGTGTAAGAAGTTGCCATCCAAGGAAGAGCCAGGGCTGATGATATACCAGAATTGAATCTGAAAGTAAGAAATCTTGTGAAATAGGAAATACCTTAAGCACTCTGGTGATGGAATCCCAGCCAATCTGTTTCAAATGGACTGTGGAAATTTTTGGGGTTAATGAAAATATAAAGCGTAGAGGATATTTTGGCATCTAATGGAGTCTGAAAGAGAGAAGGTTCACTAATCACCTTTTTGTTACCCCTTCAGGATGCTGGGCACAGTATTTTACATTACTTCCACTCTTCAACTCAACTCTGTGCCTCGCTTTTGAGGCTCCCATAGACTTTTGGATTTAACTTGATTCTCCCTCCCTACCTCAAATAAGAAAACCCACACAGACTTGTACTAGAAGTGGGAATTGCATCCCATTGCTTATAAACCTATATAGATTGTGAAGGATATATTAAGATAGTTTAGTTAAAAACTTGAATGTGAATTTTGCAAACAATTTAACAAAATACTTTATAAGAACACATGAATACTAAAAAAGTCAGGTAAAGTTAAGAAAAATCATCGGTGGTTTTTCAGGCCATAGCACAAGGGACAACATGTTAATTTTAGTTTGTGTGCCTGATCTGTCAATACATTTATTGGGGGTTCGAGCTGCCTTACAAAGCCCCTGCTTGGGACTGCACACATACTGTTACACTCTGATTTTCCCTCTGACGTGATGCTAGCTTTCAGCCTGAAGCTCAGTATTATTTTATGCCATGTGTTAATTTCCTGCATGAATGCCTTATTTACCTTCATTTAGAGTATGCTGCAGGTGGAAACAGAACAGTACTTACTGGCAATATTTTTGGTGGCAAAACACTGAAGGACAGCTCAGGGTCTTGCATAGCTCCAGGGTATCACACTGTGAAAGCAATTTGGAGGTGTGATTTGTCATTAAGGAGGACTGGTTTCTTAAATACTGGTTCTTCGTAGGACTAACCATAAATATGAAGTTTTGCAGTCTCTTCAAAGGGAACAGATCTAAAAATTTCTGTTCTCCATTCAAAAGCTACTCAAGTCAATGGGAGTCTTTCCTGGAATTTCAGCCGGTGTTTGATTTGGCTCTCAGTAACATTTTGTTTTGTTTGAAAGTGTCTGGTGAAAACAACAGAACTCTTGGGGATAAAGTTACAGATTTGTGTATTAATTGAGTAGGGTTCTCTTACTAAATGGTTACTAGGTATCAGTAGCTGTTCCAGATATTTTTTTCTCTCCTTGTAAGATACAATAGTTACTGCGCATTACTCTGTTTTATTAGCGTGTTATATGTATCTATACAATTTATATTAGTTTTCCTATATATCAGGTGCACTGATTTCAGTACTTGTATTTTTAGTGTGTATTCCACAAGGGCAGCTCAATATGCTAATTCATTAAGACTATTTACCCAATGCATCAACCTTTGTAAAAGATCCATTCAGTACTGTACCATGTAGAGAAATCATTCCTTTGCAGAGTCTCTAGGGTTTTTTTTCCTTGTTACTTGGGTAAGTTTTGATTTTTTGTCTTCTAGGGACTTGGACTTTATTGTCTTGGAGGTTTTCTATTTGCTTTGCTCTGCAGTCAATGGATCCTCTGCTAGTGAGCTTCCAAACAATTGAGCTGGCGGTTTTTAAGTTGTAGGGTCTACATTTCTTCAGTTGCATTTAATGACTAAATACACGGCTAAATTTGTTAGGCTTTTTCAGCAATATATCTTAAATTTTTTATTTTTCCATTTTCTCCTTCACTGTTCTCTTCAAGGGCCAATGAAACTGCTTTTCTGTGTTTAAAACTGAATTCAGCAATGGAGAAAGGCTTAACATTTATGTCCGTGTGAGTTTATGCACTTGTGATATTGGCTGGTTATTAGAAACAAATATTCACATGTATATGAATGCATGTATACTATAATTGTGAGAGAGTAGAAAAGGGATGTAGCTAGATGTAAAGTATTTTTTTAAGCTTTTATGTTATGTGCTTCTCTTTACTTCTTCTTCTAGGAGCACAGAAATATGGTTTGTGTTTGCTTTGAGCGCAAATACGGGAGCTGCTTAAATTGCACCCACAAAAACTTCTTATTACCTTTTACATTTCCAGAGCATAAGAAAATTAAAAACAGAAGGAAATGCTGTTGAAATTAAGCTTATACAATAATAGTACAGTAATACATTTGAGCAGCCTAGAACTTGCTGCCATAAGAAACCAAATGAGTCAGAAGTTTAGCACAATTTCTATGGATGCTCAAGCTTTGGAGCACTTCACATCTAAATTCAGATATAAGAAGCAACTTTACCTATTGAAAGATAATTCCATAATTGCCAATTTCATGGTTTCTTGCCCTTTTCTCTGATGCTGGTCGCTGTCAGAAAGGGTATTGGATGAGGTGAATTGGTCTGAATCACTATGACAATGGCTGTTATTGTGGGGAAAGGATGATTTCTGCTTGTATCTTACCAATAAGAGCACTTCTAACATGTATGCACTAGACTGAGAAACATTCCGTGAAAACTGATAAACATTGTGTTGATTTTAGAATGCACAACTTTAACATGCAAACTGATCAGCCTGTTTTTTATTGGAGAAAATTAAATAATTCTTTGTACCTTTTTAAAAGAAACATGATTCAGAGTACTGCTCAAGCTAATGAAAGTTCAGGGTTAGTAAATAATGTAGAATACAGGAGGGATGAAGCATTTTAGATGAGCAGCTTATGACCTTTGCAGGAAAACAAATGTGAAACTTCTCCCAAATTTCAAATTTTTACCACAATGATTTTAGATCTATAATTTGGGCTTCTAGGCCATATGGTAATACAAATAATAAACTGTAACAACACTGGTAAATATTATATTTTTTCTTGTTGTTTACTCTTTTCCTAACTTCAGTAGTAGCAGCAGAACTTACAGTCCTTTCAAAGTAGTGACTAGTGCACCAGAGGTGAGTAGATATGCTTCATGGGAAACTTTCCTGCAGCAAGTTACACAGAGGACTTTAGCAGCTTTTTTTTTTTTTTTTCTATATTTTCTTCTGTAAAAACATTCTCCACTAGGTGTCCCAAGTACAAGGAATGCAAGATTAATGTCTTCTAGTTTTAAACTTGACTATTTTCCCCAAGTCAAGTATTCCTCATACTATAAACATTTTCTTATATTTTAAGGATTCCTGACTAAGTACTTCTAGAAAATTGATAGCAAAATATGAAAAGGTACTTTAAGTAATCATCTTGATTCCTGCCTCATATCCACTTAAAATTGATCTCCAGGACGTCACCGAGTCATCTATAAACAGCTGCAGAAAGAATTTTGTTAGGGCTGTCCTTGAGACTTAAGAACAAAAATCCATTCAAACCTTATTTTATAATACAAGCTGATCCCCCTACTACACTTTAATCCAAGATAATTTTTGGCATTTCTGAAAATTTCTGAGAAAAAGAACCAAATTTTTCAAAATTTTCCATAAGAATGTGCATCAAACCTCCAGCATGCTGAACATGCTGCACACTTCTCTGCTGTGGAGAAAAGAGCTTTCATTAATGAGGCCTCATTTTGGAACCTGTAAAAATATCTGGCAAGGTCCTTGAATTGTCATTGCAGATTCAAAAGCAGGAAACAAGAAAATATATACATATACTGTATGCCATTTGTAGGGACAGAACAGTCTGATGCAAAGTCCTGCTGAGAGGGAGCCAAGATGATACGATCTGCTTGGTCGTAACATTTATTCATTGGCAAGCTTGCAGTTTAGAATGTCAAATTATTAGGTCCTTCTGGCATGTTATGATTTTCTTAATTATAATAAGTTTACAGATTTTGTTGATGAGGTCACCACAGGAGCATAGAAAAGAATTTAAATCCCTAATTGCTGAGGGACAGTGAGCAGCAAGAGCACCTATAGAAACAGCTCTAGATGCTGCAGTTACTCTGTTACAGTCAATGGAAATTTATGTGGTAATGAGCCTCTGTCTTCTTGGCTCTGGAGTTCTGAGATCCCAGGAGCAGTGTAGTCATCAGAGAAGGATCTTCTGTTTGGATGATGCAGATTAGTTCTGCATGAAAAAGGGCAATGTCCTTCACACTTTGGAGGATTTATTTGCTATTTTTTTCCTTTCAATGTGTACATGACTGCAGAAAAAGAGAACAGAATTTTCTGAGAGCTGGTCCGTGTACAGGGTAGGAAAGAAACAGAGAAATTTCTTCTTTGGGATGGCAGAAGACCCTAGTACCTGCTCAAGGTATAATGAAACACTCCATTTCTTATTGATTTAATCTAGTAACAATCTTGACAAGTCTGTTTTGAGTTACCATTTTGCCATGTTTGTGGATTTGAGTCACTTTTCCTTGCATTACAAGCTACCTTTTCTCATTCTTGGTATTGACATACTCAAAAGCATACACTTCAAGGTCAGAGAACACTGTAGGTTGCCTCTTACCTGTCCCCAACTGTTTTATCCTCCCCTTAGAATCCACTTTTCCCAGAATTTGTTTCTAAAGGAAGTGGGTCTTTTCTGTGATCTTCAAGAGGGGGAGGAAGTTACTCCTGAATAAGGAAGAGTTTTGTTCACACTGTTTCATGATTTTCCCACACAAAGGAGGGCTTGAGAGCCCTCCCTACCTTCATTATGCTGTTCTAATTCAGAAAGACCTCAAACACTTTGTTATATTTTCAGATGATAGTAAATACTTGACAACACCTACAGATCCATTTGCATTTTTTTTGTATGGCAGGTCTTCCTAACTGTGTCTTTGCTATATAAGCAACATTACCTGAAAACATCTTTCAGACAATTTAGAGACTTGGCTGTTCTCTCCTTATTTACTTCTGATGCAAAGTAAAGACAAAGAGAATACTGGTTTTTTACAAAGACCATGATGACCTGTGTGGTTTATGAGATGTAAGCCTTTATGATATTGTCTTTTTTATATGATTGATATAAGAACATAATGTCTATAGAAAGACAGATCTAAACTGTAAGTAGCCTATAATGCTCTTTCCAACACCTTAACAGTGGGAACAGTGCAGTTAAAGGTCGCCAATGTAGCGATATTTCCCCAGAGTATTCTCAGCCTCCAGGAGATGACCCTGAGACCACCTCAGTTGTTTAGAGCATGGTGGCAATAACAGCAGGGTTGTGAGTTCAATCCCTGTACGGGCCATTGAGTTAACAGTTGGACTTGATGATCCTAGTGAGTCTCCTCCAGCTGAGAATATTCTGTGGTCTCAGTTATAAATCAGAGACAGAATCTTTATAGTTAATATGTCTACAAGGATTTCTTGAATTGGTAAAGGCTTTCCTGGAATTCCTGGAACTTTTGTCAATCATCCTGTTTTTCTTATCTAGGTCTTGAGTTCTTGCTAAAAATGCATCCCTATAGATCTCATTTGTTTGCATAATTTCACTAATAATCTGTTTAGAGAGACCCTAATCTTAATGTTTAGATGTTTCAGTCTTTTTATGTAAAAAAAAAAACAAACAACCCTTCTAGATTTTCCATCAGACTCCTAATTTTTTTCGTTATGAAGTTTATGTAAAGATTACCTATAAAGTTTTCAGAGATTATAAAGCTATGTGTTAAGGTAACAGGATAGAGCCTCAGGGTGATCCGGTTCCATCAAGTTGGAACAAGAGCTTTTCCTCTCTCTTTGAGAGGCGTCTCACTCACTGGCAGATTTATTTAAAGTTTTATGGACTATTAATTAGAGGAGTCTTCCATGAAACATACTCATTCTGTAAGAGTAGTATTTTTCAGTCTATTTTTAGGGTAGCTCCAAATCCCCATAGTGTTTAGCTGAAGTCTTTGCATTTAAGTCATTAAGCAAGCATTACAAACTCTGAATGAGAAAGAAAGCCTACTTGCTTATACAGCACCAGGAGTTCTTGTGCATTTGTTCTCTGTGGCTTTATAATAATTTATACCATATTGTGGCTAGCTTTTCTTTCCCTGTATTACAAACCTTGTGAAGATTGTGTTCTGTCGCAGACATCTTTTGTGAAAAATCTTTTCTTTAGGATTTTTCCTGCTGAAGCTGAGAAGTTTCAGCAACAAGATGTAAACAATGGTTATCTGCTGCTGTGGAATGCAACAGGCTCATCTGTGATTGGTCTCCTGTGGATGTTTGGGTGTGGTGACCAGTCACAGCAGAGCTGGGTCTCGCTCTCTGTCTGAGACAGCTGCCTTTGTTATTCTTTTCTATTCTTAGCTTAGCTAGCTTCTGAAAAAAACTGTCCTTCTTTTTCTTTTTAGTATAGTTATAATGTAATATATATATATATATATATCATAAAATAATAAATCAAACCTTCTGAACATGGAGTCAACATTCTTGTCTCTCCCTTCACCTGAAAACCCCTGTGACACTGTCACAGTGTTCTGCAGTGGGGAAAGACCAGAATGTAGCTTTACCTTTCCTCTTCCAGGCACAGAGATCACGATGCCACCTTTGCCAGGTACTGCAGCATATATTTCCTTACTTTGAAACCTGGTAGTACTTCATGGACTATTTCATCCTTGGGATGAAGAGCAAACATGTCAAGAAGCTGTATGCATCTTTTCTATTAACCACTAAAATCTATTTTGCTTTCTGTTCTGGGCATTTCTTTAGTGCTTATCAGTTCAGCTACTTTTGTGATTCTTTTGAATGTGTTTACACTTTGCTTGACTTTGAGAAAATGTGATTGTTTTCTCAATCCCAGGAATCCTTTATAGCCTCACATATAGAGGAGTAAGCAAAACCAATGATATGTAAATTAACTGCTTGTTTTACCCGAAAGAAACCATATTTGGATGATATATAATTCCAAGTATTCTAATTTTGCTTAATGCTCTGCTGCAGTGGTTAGGAGAGTTAAACGGTATAATCTTCAGTACTCATCAGAAGCTCCGGGCAAGGAATGAACATTTTATGGCTTATCAATCAGTGACTGCCAGAGACCTTGCAAAGAAAAACAAGTTTTGATTGGTTAATGCATGCAATTCTTGAGAATTCTAACCTTCTGAACATAATATATGGTACTGAACAGGTGAGCAAAGTATCAGCTACCACATTAAGACAAATCTGACACTGCACCATCTACATTTTTTGTAGAAAATATTTACAGCTTTTCTTTCTAAATAGGCTATATAGAACATATGTATGAAGAATGGCTCTAAAGTACTCCTGTGCAAATATGTTTCTCTGTCTAGCTAGGTCCTGATTTCAGAATGACTGGGGTATGCAGAACTAGCTTCCCCATCATTAATGGCAAAATTTAAATATCTCCTTAAATCCTGTGCATGTGTAGAGGTAACTTTCCAAGCTAGCTTCTGCAGCCAGAACAATTCATTCCAAGACATTGGTGTTTTGGGGCTGGGCTCACTGGCACTGCCTTCAGCCTCCTATCAAAGCAGGATTTGATTTCTCTGGATCCAAACAGATCTATCTCTACAGCTGTGTCACTATAAGTTATAGGAGTAGAACTACCAAAATGACAGTGTGTGGACCAGCTGCACCAAGTATCTGCGCAGTGTGGCAGAGAAGGTCACGCTGCTTGTCCTTACAAGCACCAGCATCTGCTCAAGTAAGAGCAGTCAAGGGAAGTGTCTCTACAACTTGAGGGTATTGTTGCTTTGCTAGGAGGAGTGTCCTGGTTTAGGAATGGTACTCCCCAGTTCAAGGACCCCACATCACTCACTGGAAACAGCAGTGAGATAAGGAAACAAACAGAAACAGCAGCAATACTAATGGCAGAGGGTAAAAGAAAACAAATTATTCACATGAGGGGAAAACCCCCAATAGTACACAATGATGGGTTAGGTAAATGCTACATGTACAAGATAACTTTCTGCTTGCAGTTCATTAATATGAGAAGGATAATCTACTGGCAAGATTTAGATAGTCTCGAGTATCTTCACACCACCAAAATGATAAAAAGTAAGTTTGCAAGAGAATATTTGATCCCATTGATCAAATCCAATACATCCAATATCTGAACTTATTAAAAAAACATTTAATAAAACATTTTTCTAAAGAATGGTCAACATGTGAGTGTTCTTTAACACAAAAGTTTTAGAAGATGAGCCTGGTGATTATAACAGCCATTGTCAAGGTATAAGGAGCTTTAAAATGGAAGTACACTAGCTAGAATTTTTGAAAAAATTAAACTATTGTATTGGATTTCAGCATAAAATACCATGTAATAGAGTAAAATCTATTACTCAATTTCACTTATTAAATTATTTACTTTATGCAGATAAAGTATCACACTGAAAAAACATTCAGACACTTAAAAAAATAATGAGAAGTGATGCCTCCCTAAATTATTGTGTTTGTGGTTAATATCATCATTTTCCTATCTTATGCTGATGCATTTCAGAATTTATAGTCATACCAGGTAAGGTAAGCCAGAGGTCACTGGAGACAGAAAACTCTTCTAAGTGTGGACATAGGTAATCAGGAACTCCAGCTCATTCCAAGATTTTCCTTAGGAGGGAAGGATGGTGCAGCTGTGTATTACATTTGGCAGCTCTTATTTTGGAACTAACCATCCAAGACAAGTGGGATAAAATACTTACTTACTTCCACAGGGATGTGAAGACAAGATCATTTGGAACAAAAATTTATCAACTTTCAAGAGAGATATATATTTGAAAAACAAGGTGGGGAAAAAGGCTAGGTTGAGATAATCTTGTTGAAAATATTTGGAACAATAAAGTTGTGTTAAAAGGTTGAGTCTGATGTCTTAAGAAACCTAGAGCCAGATATATGCACATCTTTACTTTCACAGTTCTGTTGTCTTCAATTGCAGCTGTTTCCTCAATGGAAAATACATGTTGGAAATTGTAAATCCATATGTGATATTATCATGAAGAAAGACAAAGCTGGAAAAACTTAGTGCCATAAAGTGCCATAAAAGCTTAGTGCCTTCAGTCTCATTTTCAGCAACAAAAGGAAATAAGTCTTAAAACTTTACATAAAGCTCTCTTCCTGTACATTGCTATTGTTCCTGATTTATTAAACATTTTCTTGCTAAAATCAAACTTGTGGATTTGTGCAATGGTTGCTCTAGTGTCTGGAGAGAGACATTATTCTTTGAGTCAGTAAGCCCATAAATACAAACTGTAACCTTATGGCTCTTCCATGAGAAGAACATCTGATTACAGTAGATGAAGCAAGTAAGTGATTAGAAGCTTTTCTTCCACTTTGATTTCGGATTAATTTTTCTTGATCGGTTTTGGTGTGTCTTCGCCCCATATTAGCCTAAGTAATTTGTAGCCAAATGTAAAGGTTTTAACTGACCTTTGTTCAGTGCCAGCAGGGGTTATAAAGGAGTTATTGTAGGTAGGTGAATCCTTGTGTGGAGAGTTATTGCTTGGGTTATTTTGTACAGCTGTTAGCTCAGGTGTTTTGAGGAGAATCACTTGATGATTTAAAGAAGAGCTAGTTCACGCTCCTGAATCTGGTGAAAAAAGAAGTGTTGTGGAGAGGTATTCAGGCATTTTTAATCTTTTAGTGATTTAGTTTCATCATCACCACAGAACCTAGACTGGTTACCAATCTGAGTGAAAACAGAATCTAAAGGCTATGGAGGTGCTTCCAGATGTCTATGACTAAAAGCTTCAGCAAACTCAGGTTAGTGATTTTCTATGAGGGAATGAGAAAGGTGAGATTCTGCTTGTATGGAAGGCTAGCACTGCAATGGTTGTAATGTCATAACTTTATAAAGATGTTACAGTGGCCAAAGGTTTACGAAAGTTCAGGTAGTTCTTCACCTCGGGTAAGGGTGAGTGGTTTGTGTGGGTGGGTGAATTAAATTAAATTCCATTGTGAGTTATTCTTCTATCCCTCTTTGGAAAGTCTCTCTTATTATCTCAGGTCTGTTACACAGAGTGTGTGGGATGATGGCTGGAGTAAAATTGCCTTTTTTTAATCTGGATGTAGGAGGTTACCACTGGATATGGTTATTTTATATGACTTTTTTAATGGTAGAAAGTTGATGCATGGGAACAAAGAGAAATCTGTTGAATCTTAAAGTTAATAGAGGGTTAAGGAATTTAGCAGCTATTAGTGTGCAGTGCTATCTCCCCCATAGATTTGTATGGCTGATTTGCCACAGGGAGACTGTGTTAAATAGCCTGGGGTAACAAAACCAGGATGTGAGTGAAAATCCAGAGTAGTAATGGTTACAGGGGTTTTATCTTGTTATGGAAGTTCCACTTAGTGATAAAGACTGGACTAGAACTCTGATCCCCTGAGCTGAACTAGTACTCTTATCTTTTGAGGCATGGAGATACAGCAACTCATATCCCATGCTGTCATGGGAAATCCTGAATAATGGTTTTTAGAGTCTCAATTGAAATAAATTTTTTTCTCAGTAGAGTGGTAGGAAACAGATTAATATAGGACAAGAGTAAGTAGCAGTGAAGTAGTATGTCCTAAAGAAAATGATAAATAATCTACGCAAATATGCAAGATTAGTGATCTTTTCCTCTTGAAATGCAGTCTTTTCATGTATCTCTCTCTCTGTGTATGTATACATAGCATAAGGGTGGCTTCTTTGCTTATACAGGTGTAAAAACTGTCTCCCCTGAAGTCAAGGGAAGAAGTTTCTCTAACTAATAGAATTAAACCTTTGTCATATTGCATGGTCTGTACACACTCAAATATTTAAGCACTTTTGCATGAAGGTTTCTGTGTGTTTTTTAATATGGGGGTGATGTATTTTGAGGTTTGCTTTCAAATAGTCTGTTGAGTACTTAAAATTATACTACATTGATGAATCAAGTTGTCAACTTGTTTTTGCAAGTGTCTTGACTCTTATGGTCAGAATTTACCTATTGTGAGAAGTCAGACTAGGCTTTGGATAAGGATAGACCAGATTTTTTGGGTGACCCAAACAATTTCTGCATGCAGAAAAATATGTAGGAAATCATAGAATATCCTGAGTTGGAAGGGACCAGCTAGGATCATCATAGTCTAACTCCTGACTCTTCAAAGATGACCCTGAGAGTCATACCATATGCCTGTGAGTATTGTCCAAATGCTTCTTGAACTCTCTAAGGCTTGGTGCTGTGACCACTTCCCTGGGGAGCCTGTTCCAGTGCCCAGCCATGCTCTGGGTGAAGAACTTTTTTCTAATATCCAACCTAAATCTCTCCAGACACAGCTTCAGGCTATTCCCTCAGGTCACCACAGAGAAGAGTTTCTACACTTCCTCTCATGAGAAGGTTGTGGACAGCTATGAGGCCTCCCCTCAGTGTCCTGTTCTCCACTTGAACAAACGAAGTGACCTTAGCTGCTCCTTGTATTGTTTTCCCTCTGGAATCTGCACCATCTTTGTAGCCTTCCTCTGGATGACCTCTAATAGCTTTACATAATTTTTTATATTGTGGTGCCCAAAACTGCCCCCAGCACTTGAGATGAGGCCGCCCCAGTGCAGAGCAGAGCAGGATGATCCCCTCCTTTGCCCTGCTGCAATGCTGTGCCTGATGCCCCCCAGGGCACGCTTGGCCCCTGGCTGCCAGGGCACTGCTGACTAATGTTCAACTTGCCATTGACCAGGACCACTTTCAATGGGGCTGCTCTCTGGTCTTTTGTTCCCCAGTCTGTATGTACATCCAGGGCTGCCCCCTCCCAGGTGCCAAATCCAGCACTTATATTAACATCTGCTAGTTTGAGTGTGCTTAACCAATAGAGTGTATTTTGTTGATTCTACGGTAAAAAATTTCTTGCTTTCAGTGTGCGTTTGTGAATATGCCATACATCGTCTTTGCTTTCTGCAAATGAACTGAAGCAGGGCAAAGGACCTTCTTTGCATGAGAAGAAATGTTGTTCTCTGTTACTGGTTGGTTCTACCTTCAAGTGAACCACAGAGTAGGTTTAGGTGGCAGGGAAGAAGGGAAACATACATAGTTTGACCTGATATTTCATAGTGAGAGCAAGAAGAGATCAATATAGAATGCCAGCTAGGGAATTCTAACTTGTGAAGATGTACAACTTGTGACCATGATGTTAGTTACTTGATGTAAGATGGTAATTTTTTTTCATTTTTAAGAAATTGCTCAAAGGCTAGTGTATTAAAAGCTTTTTCAATGAGGAATCACTGGGAGAAATTCCTTGGCCAGTGTTCTGGAGCAGATAACTCTAGTTAATCACACTTACAGCCTGCAAAACCAAAGACAATTTTTCTTCCTTGGGTACAAGCTAGTAAAAATATCCTTGCTGAAGATTTAGCAAGTGAATAGTTGTGTACAGATTTATTGAAGCCATGATGATTTTTACATAAAGCAGAGAAATAGAAGCACTGGACTTTGCATTATTGAAGTCTATTGACCTAATACCTCCATTGCTGGTGGTCTAGAAGGTGATCTAAAGAAATAGTTATGCAGAAAGCTAAATAAAGTAAAAATTTCCAGCTTTATGACAAGCCTCTTCATGTTCAGGAGAAAAAAAGAAATGCTTCTGATCAGAATTTTAGAAACAATGGAATTTCTTTCTTTGACAGCAGAAAAGATCAATTAAATTTTTTCCTCCTGTACACTTAGTCCTTGACTTAACAGTCTCAATCAAGAAAAGCAGGGTTTTTTTTCTCCTAAATTAGCTCACTGATTAAAGGAAAATTATGATCTCTCCAAAATGCAAGCTAGTGTTAGAAAAAGTTAGCAGTCAGACACTGAAGAACAGCTGTGAAACAAAGAAAATGGGATCAATTGTGATTGGAAAAATAGTCTTGGTTAAGAACTTTTTTCTTTCAATCTTGCTTAGCTTTGTGAAATAGAGGCAGGTCTGCAAAATACAAATTTACTGCACAATTTACTGTAAATGGAGGGTGCTGCATTTTGAGAACTTATTTTTGTGTGCTGGAAGACAAAATTAAAATATGAGGTGGCTCATCTGCTGATCAGTCATTGTAATGTGGCTCCACTAAAATCAACCAGTGAAAATCATTCTCCTGTTAATTTTTCTAACTGGGACATGACTGTTTTTTGGGTTTTTTTTATTTTGTTTTATGTATATTGCAATATTTTTGAGAATGTACTGGTTACAGCTGGAGAACATTTTGCGGAACTCTGGAGTTAGTGTTCAATTTAAGAGATATATTACACATAAGAAACATTTTAGATTAAAAGGTTTTATTTTGGCCAACTAAATTACTATAGCACCATTTAAATCTGTAACAGTGTTTACAATATAAAATAAAAATCTTTAGGGTTTTTTGTGCTTCTGGAGACCAAAGCTTCAGGAGGCTTTATAGCAATATATTTTCCAAGATAAAACTACTTTTATAGCTGAATTCCCAGAGTGTGAGCTGCCTAACTCTCTGAATTAATACTGTAGCTAAAGAGCTATAAGAGATAGGAAGAATAAAGTTCTTGGAAAATGAGGATGATTAACAGAGCTACCCTTCTTCGAGTGGTTGCAGTCTTTAATCAGCCTTAGGATACATGCACTTTACAGTGTTACTCAGCCTGTAATCATATACATTAGTATTTATAATCTGACAATAATGCAAGATTAGCTGTAACTGAGAACCATTAATTTTAATTGTGACTCCATTCAAATGAGGGCAAAAGCATCTACCCTTCAGTACTGGACCATGCTAGGTAGCAGTGTGGGCGGTTCCCCTAACACTGCGGGTGTTGTGGCTTTCTGTTTTCCACCTGATTGCTTCATCCTGCTCTTTGCCCACTATTTGTATTTTGCTGTAGTCATAAAGTGATTGCACATAAAAAGTAAAAAGAGGCAAACAGGTAACATATTCTCATGGAGCTTTTTTTTTTTACTCTTTGCTTTCTGTGTAGGACCAGTTGAATAACTGTTGTCAGCACTTTGGTGCAGGCTGGGAGGATGCGCTTTCTGATATCTGAGAAGAGAAAACCCTTGTGAGTTTTCGGTCTGATTGGAGGTGCCAGAAATACCAGAGAACTGATACTCAAATGTATTTAGGAAGCTAAAACCTAGTAAATATGATTAAAAGTGCTTAAGCCCTTTGTGAAAATCTCAGCTTTGTGATTTGAGACATATTCTTCTCTCCCAAACACTGTGTGTGTGATGGAAGAGGAGGTATCCTGCTTGATATGAATAGGGAAATTGGGAGAATGGATCCTCTCTGATAACAACATGGTGAATTGAAGAGGCCATCCATCAACAGATGGAAGTAGAATTAGGGAGGTGGCAGCCAGCAGAAGAAGGCAAGAAAGCAAAGCTGCAGGCTCTAATACTTGATGTTTAAAGCTTCAATTCCAGCATCAGCTGGAATTCTATGTATTGTCTTGTTCCAACTCCCTCCTCTAGTTAATTGCTTGAGGGCAGGAGACACCCAAAAGCAAATTAGCTCTCAGGTCTAAAAAATTTAGACAGTGCAGATTGTTTCATTCAAATCATTGGAAGTGAAAAACAAAACAGAAAATTGTTTCAGTGCTGCTGTATTTCCCATATCATCTAAAGTTCATACTGGTTTTAGAGTTCCTACTTCAGCTGCCTTTTCAGAGACAGTTGTGAGAAGAACTGGCAGTCAGGATGAAATATGGGAACATCAGTGTTTGTGTGATAGAAGTTTTGGGGAACTAGAATTAATCTCAGTCATAATGTTTGTATTTGCTTGGACTATTTCTATTTACCAAACTATTAAATCTGTGATTTTCTTGCTGTTTCTACTTGGAGAGATGCTTGCAAAAGAATGCCTGAATGAGATCCCTCATAAATTTTTGCCCTGTTTCCTACTTGATAGTTAAAACCACAAATATTCCTTTGTCTTCTGCTGCTATCACACTATACTCAGCCTGTTGCCTGGCTATATGGGAATTTTCACTTGCAGTTGGGCGGAACTTATGGCCCATTGTGGGCACCAACAACATCAGATAAAACAGCTTGAAAGAACTGTGGAAAAAACATCATTGAAGTTTCATCAACATCCCTGACATCAATCTTAATTTCTCATATTTGTTTCCTTCAAGCCTCTTACTGGCTGAGAAAAAGAGGGTATTGTCTCTCATCAACAGAGGACTGTTTGCCAGCCCTTTGACTTGATGGGAATTTTGAGCTTTTGCAAAATTTGCAGCTGAGCAGATGGACAGCACACAGGAGGCCAAAATGACACAAAGGGAGCCCTTAGTTTGTAGAGCACAGTCTGGATCTGTCGCTAGATTATCAGCTTTGTGCCCTCTGCAAACAAGGCTGATACAAATAAAAAAAAAAAAAAAAAAAAGCACAGGACTGAGACTGAAAGAAAATACTGTGATGTAGAAGAGCACAAAATGTGGGTCAAGACTTTTAAACGTCCTCCCTAGTTCTTCAAGCTGGATAGGGAATGTGAAAATTGGAAGACTTATACACAAGAAGCTTTACTGTGCTTTCTTACTCAGCACATGCCTTGCAGTTAGCAAACACACAGATCATTTTTGAATGATTTCCACCAAAAAATGTCGAGGCACGTCACTATGACCTTGCAAGACACAGGGTTCCTTTCCAGTACAGCTTCACTTAAGATTTTCTGAGCAGAAAGCACTAGCATGTGGAATCTGGCTCAGACTTCACAGTGACCCTGAAAAAGTGATTAATGCAAAAGGGTAGCCTTCCCTTTTCAGAATAATAGAGATGAAGTTAATTCATGGGAAAGGGAGGGAGAAGGAAACAAAAAAAGAAAAAAAAATTCAGAAGCACACTGGGGCTTAAGAACTCATTTGGTCATCTCCCTCCTCAAAGGCTTCTTCCTTTGTTGGAGGCTGAGGTACTGGCATTTGAGCTACCGGACTTTAAAGGAGAAACTCAAGACAGATTGTTCCCAAAGGACTTCTTTGATACTTTAGTCAAATAGTCATAAAAATTCCAGACCTGCTGCTGGAAAAGTGTGGGGGGGGGTGCAGGGTAGGAAATAGGCTGAAAAAGGAGAAAAGCTAATAGTAAAAAGGAGTCTGATTCTTTCCCCTTAGGACAGGACATGTAGATAAATTCAGAGGTCCTTGAAGGAAAACTTTGAAATGTCAATGATGTGGCATTGAAAAAAAATCCCACCCAACCAAATCCACTGATTTTATTAAAGCATTGCTCTTCTGGTGTAATATGTTAAAAATAAATTTAAAAAGTAAGGATTCAATTGACAGTATATTCTATCTCTCCCTAGCAGCACCTCCCTATTCAATATTCTTCTGGAGATAAGACATTAGCAGTGGCCTTGGCAGTGAAGTATTGACCCTGACCCTTAGTGATCTGGCTTCCTCAGCTCTAGAAAGGCAAGGTCCGTGGGGAAATATATATGTCAGAAGAAAAACAAAAAGTTTTATGTAACAATAAAAGAATATCTGAAACATGATATTTTCTTTCTTTCAGCCAAATCATGTAAGGCATGATTACTGAAACACCAGGCAGATATAAGCCCCAAGGGGAAAGACACTAGGAAATTCAGTCATCATTTTTCCCCCTTTCTGTTTTATGGAGAGGCTCCCCAGGAATAGAAATTGGCCTGCATTAAGTCAACAGGAGATGTCATTTTTACTCAGCAAAAGTAAAGCCCAAAAATGGAATGAGATTGCCTACATAGAAATTAATGAGCTTTATTTTAACATGATATGCAAAGACTTCACCAGTGAAATGAGTTACCATTATGACATCATAAATTGAATCAGATCTGGCAGAAGAATGTCTAGATCACATATAGAGGGCACCCAAGTCTCTGCCTAGAGGCCTCATAATAGGATTAATTTTAACTATTTCCAGATACCTACAATGTGGAGATGTTTCTGCAACACCTAATATATTAAAAGATTACACAATAAAAATAATTAATTGGAATGCAATTTGATATATTTGATTATTGTACTTTTATTTGTATTTTATTATAATTTGACAAAATGAATTGTTACCAGATAGTACCTGTTTCTCTCTCTGATCTCAAAAAACCCCAAACACGAAACAGCAAAACAACTCAAAACCTATGGTGAGCATCTTAAATGTAGTCAACTACAATAACCTACAAACAGACTTGTTAAATTGATGTGTTTCTGAGATTGAAGTCAGTTATGTTCCTTATTGATGCAGAGTAAAACCTGCTCCCAAGTTCGTTTTGAGGAACATAAACTTTCATTTTGGGCACCTCAAGGACAGGCATTAAGGTTCAGCATGGGTAAAATTAAAAATCTGTGCCCTGAAGTACTTGCAGGGTTAGACAGCAGTCCTATCAATGCATCCCCATCTTGGTATTTTATGGTTTTGGGATTTAGTGGATGCTTTACTGGTTTGGTCAGCAAAACTTTTCTTAAGGTCTTTTTTCCAAGCTGAACTGAATCTCCATAAACATTTTCTAAGCCCAGTTTCATTCTGAGGAACATTCAGTAATGCTTTTGCTGGCCTCTTGATATCATGGCCACATGTTTCTCAAGGAGGTGTTTGTATGCTGGAAATACTAATTTAAATTGATTATCAAATCCCTTTTCCTTCACAGAATATTGGGTACAACTGTGACTGTTGCAGGAAATTAGTCAACATTTGTGTTGAAGAACCTGAAGCACTGTTTCAACATGTAGTGTTGAATCCTCAGCAGCAGTAGTACGGCATTATTTGGCACTTGCAACCTTTGGGTCAGGGCCAATGCCTGATTGTGATCTATACAATACATCCTAGAAGTTATAGAAAGAAAAGTGACTGCATGATTCATAATTCTTCGTAAAAGTATTTGTGAAAGCTTAGTAAAGTGCTTCAGCAATTAAAATAGCCTCCAGGTTTACTAGTTGAAATTAAGTTTACGTGAACTAGGGTTCCATTCGAAACTTCTGCTTTGTTGCTCATAAACTTCTTCATAATATTTTCCTCCTTGTCCTGACTTTTTCCAGTGTGAATGTCCTGAATGTGGTTCTGGTGGTGTTTTATTGTGGATTTTTAGCAACATTAACAGTTCCACCATTTATAGTGTATGAAAGCTAAGGGAAATAGCCTTTCCTCTTCAGTGACTCTTTGGATTTGTGCTTAAATGTTTCTCACCTCTAGTGAGGTGAGGGATAGAAACCTGAAATAGCCCCTACTGTGGAAAAGCAAATTCTTTTTTTTTTTCTGCTGAAAACTGGATTTAGTTGGAGCAAATGAGGAGGAAACTGCAAAAATACACACATGCAGTTTTTGTGTATTCAAAATAACCATTTAAATGTGATTTTTATCACAGAATATACTCAAATAACTGTGGATATTAACCAAGGACTTTGCAATGGAAAAGCTGTCAGTTTTATATCCCAAATAGCACACACAAATACTGAGCAAGAGCTTTTTGCTTAGAGTGTTTCCACAGCTCTTATTTTATCAGTGTCAAATAGATCACTACATTTTCAATATGTAGCTGTTCCACATTAACCCTGGATGTAATCAGGCAACTAAACTTTGTAAAAGAGGGAAAGCTAATATCTAATTTTTATGTGAGTTTACATGCATGTAGTTCTTCTTGTGCTAGAAAACAATCTTTATTTCATTTCTGTAAGCTTCAAATGCAACTTTTTGTTAGATTTTCCCCAGAAAAATATTGCAGGTTTCACAGCATCTCTAAATCGTAGAGTGGCTTGGGTTGGAGGGGACCTTGGAGATCATCCAGTACCACCCCCGCGCTATGGGCAGGTGCACCTTTCACTAGATCAGGTTGCTTGGAGCTCCATCCAACCTGGCTTTAAACACTCAGGGATGAGAAATCTCCACCTTGTCTGGGCAACCTGTTCCAGTTTTACCACCCTTACAGTAAAGGATTTCTTCCCAACACCTAATCTAAACCTATGCTTAGTTTGAACCCATTCCTCCTTGTCTTGTCACTAAATGCTCGTGTAAATACTTTCCATCTTTATTTTAGCCTCCCTTCATGTACTGGAAGTAATTAAGTCACCCCATAGCCTTTTCTTTTCCAGACACAACAGCCCCCATTCTTTCCTCGGAGGAGCGGTGCTCCATCCCTCTGATCAACTTGGTGACCCCCTTCAGAAAGCCCCAACAGGCCCATATCCTTCCTGTGCTGAGGACCCCAGAACTGGACACAGCACTCTGGTTACAGACTCATGAGAGCACAGTGGAGGGGCAGAATCACAACCTGCTGGTCATGCTGCTCTTGATGCAGCCCAGGACGCTGATGGCAACAAGGTTGTAGAAATTCATATGATTGATGTGAATTCAGTCCTTGTGCCAATGTTCTTAAAATTTTAGCTCTTTGGTATCACAGGAATTGTAGTGGAAAGGTTAGTCAGCTGTTGAAATGAATATAGTGCTATTAGAAGATACACACTGATGTTCTGACAGTTGATGTGTTTTCTTTTGTGCAGTACATTGATAAAAGATTTATTTTTCATGTACTTAAAAATCTGTGTTCTGAAAAGTTAGAGTTTCAAAGTGAGTTTTGTACAACCATGGTTAAAGTTCTGTGTTTGAGATTCCTGGTCTGTTATCAATGGTGTGTTTTTGAAAATGAGATATGAAAGCCAAATAAGTGAAAGAAGCATTGTTTAGCATCTCTCTTTTGGGCTTCTGATTATGTCCTGGGGTTTCTGATGGGACCTATGACAGTAATATGAATGGTTCTTTTTAAAATGCAATATATTTCTATAAATCACATTGATAATTGTTTTCAATGTAAAAATAACATTGTGAAATACTTTTTTATCAATTACCCATATCTTTTAATGATATGTTTGTTTGTTTTTCAAGAATAGGAGGACAGAAGGCAATAGAAGTGGAGAAGGCCCAAAATATTCGGTTGAAAGAGATGGGTGTATCATATGGCAACATCCATCTTTATTGACCTACAACTGAATAGCCCTTGTCTTTCATTAACTTCAAGAGGAAATTGAAACATTTCCAAATGCCACCAGAAATAAAGAATATGAATTGGTGGATACAGTATTTTGAAGAATAGAGTGCAAAGCTGTTAATGAGCTGTTGTGGCTCCCTTCTGTAAGAAAGACAAGTTGCTTTAATCAGAAAGGTCATGCATGTCAGATAGCATTATTGTTTCCTGTGTTCGCTTGACTCTACTTCAGTCTGGGGGAATTAAGCTTTCAATGAACATTATTAATAGTTAAGACACATGTCTGGAGATGTGGATGCTTCTGCATTCAGCTCTGCTGAAATTTCACTTTTGATTTATTGTCATTGCTGTTAAGTACTGCTTAAATACAGCCAGCTTATATGTGTCACCAAAACCCCTAGAGTCATGCAAGTGTTAAATTTATAGCACAGAAAATACCTTAGGGATCAGCAAAGCACAGCTAGTTCTACCTTGGACTTGAACTATGGGAGCACTTTCATCATCCCTAAGATTTAAGTGATTTGGTCATATTTTTTAGATATGCTGGAAAGAGAATGTAGGAGTTGTGATTCACTTAGGTTGAGACTCAATTAGTTTGGGGATTGTCTGTAGATAGCAATTCCCTGCAGGTGGTCAGGCTGTCCCAGAGTTTATATTTGTTTGTAGATGCAGGCACCTGTTTGGAGGGGGTGCTCCAAAGACACTCTAAACACAGACTTTACTCCTTTTCCCCCGCCCCCTGTTACATTCATCATATTTGTAGATCTGCAAGCTGTGTTAGGGCTGGCCAGTATTGATCACTGTATAAAAAAATTACTAGAAATATTAAAGAAATTATTTTTTTAAAGTGTTATGAATGGTATTTCATAATATGATCCCCCAAATAACAAAAAGCTGCATGTGGGGTAATTTGAGAAAATATATTTCTTTTTTATTGTATTTGGGAGGAGTTTTTTATGCTTGTAATTTTATTATTTATGTGCATGCAGAAAAAAAGTATATTTTCATCCATTAGGAGCTCACAAAACTGGTTTTCCACCCAAAATGGAAAAAACTGTGAAGTGGAAGAAAAACCCCACCAGGGTTCATTGATCCTGAAAATGTTTGGTGACTTGTATCCTGATGAGGATTTCACCAGTGCAGGCAGACTGTCTTCCTGCAAACTCCTCCAGCCAGAGTAGGAAGATGTCTGTCAGGTTCCACAGGAATCCCTGTCCTAGCAGAAACAGTGGTGCTGCTGTCTGAGTTCTCTTGATCTGCAGTCAGCCTAGACTGTGTAAAAAGTCCTTTATCACAGCTTGAGTGGAAAGGAAGGATAGTCATCTTGTGTCTGTTATTTCTATATAGGTACAGGGAAGAAAAAAGGAACAAAAAAATGAAGTGGAAATATATTTAGCTCATTGTTACTGTGTAAGCCTTTTTACTGGACTGAGGTCAAGATTCTGCTACAAGAAAGGTTGATAAAGGCTAACACAGGAAATGATTGCTTTCAGAAATTACATGGCAATCTTGCCATATTTTTTCTTTTAATTGTCTGGAAAAGGCTGTGTTTGGGTCTTTTTTTTGTTTTTCTGGTAATGTTTACATTGGCTATGTTTTGCCTCTTTGGTTCACTTCAGTGAAAACTGGGAGTTTCTTTGCTTTCTTATTTATTTCCTTTTAATCCTAAAGTTTATTCTGCTCCCCCACCTAAGCCCTTTCTTTAGGTGCAGTGAAAGTTGTTTTTTTTGTTTTTTTTACTCACCTCTTGAAAGCCACATTATAGAATACAGTTTGGGGGTTTAGAAAATTAGATGAATGTCCATATTCCCAAGTTTAGAACAGGGTCAGTGCAGCTGTGAAGGAGGAATGTATGGATGCACACTTGGAGCTTATTAGTGTAGATAAAAATTATAAAATCTTTAGCTGTTGGAACTATTGTGCCAAAGTGAGGTGTGCATCTAGAAATCACTGAACTTCCATTCAACATCCCTTTTTAAATAAAAAAAACCCCATACATCAGTCATCTCTTTTTTTTTTCTGACTTTTTTTGCTGTAGCATTGCCTGTGCAAAGGCTGTGGAGAATAAGAATGCTTTTCAGAGGTAGGGCTGTCCCAGCAAGATTAGTTGGGCAGGCCAAAAGTACAGCATCTTTTTCATCAAGGACTATGAGATCCTAGAGGAAGGCCACTAATCCTTTTTCTTGGTGTGAACTCTTGTCCACATCCATTTTAAGGTATTCTCAAATATGTTTGAATACACAGTGAAGATGATTCTTCTTTTAAAATTCTCTTCTTATCTGAGGAGTTTGCAGCTCTAATGAAGATCTATATTCTCTATACAAATTTTCATCTCTTTTCATCTTCCCCAAGAAGGATGGGGAAGTAGCTGTGCAGCCACTAATTACTGAGAGATTAAAACAGTCTCTGTGATAAGAAAGGAACCTCAGGACTATTTTTTCAAGCCAAAACTGATGAAGAAGCTAGCAAAAAATACTCATTTTTGGATGGCCAAGAGGTAGCACCATAATTGAATGTGCTACTATCTCAACACAAGGGCAGCTATAGGATGTGACAACTCTCATTATGTTGAAAAGCCAACAGGGTTTCAGCATCTGCCAGCTCATTCCTGTTTGTGATGTGACAAATATCTTTCCCAAAGGAAAGCTGGAAATACCTACATTAACAGTACCCAATTCTCTCTCTCCCTAATTGATTTTTGATGCTGAAGAAGAGGAGCCATACCAGCAAGGATGCCTATAGGTTAACTTTTGGAAGGTGAAACTATATTATAGTGGCAGAGTGAAAACTTGGTTTCCCAGTATAAATACTTGAGATGATGAAGGAAAAAGAAAAACTCATACATTTCTTCCTCATGATATCTTATGCAAGAGTGGCCTGGCTTAAATGCTTAATGAAGGAGAAGACTGAAGATTAAAAATAGTAAAACTTTTCTTTTTTTTTTCCTTTTCCTTTACTTGCCCTGTTTTTTATAGAGGTATGGTAGTTAAATGAGGGCATACTATCCAATAGCATTTCAAACCTTTGGAAGAGAGATGCCAAAATGTCACTGTTAAATCTCTGTAGCCTTTTATTGTGGCAAGACAGATAGAAGCAAGAGCAGCATTTTACAAGTAGCCTAAGAACATCCCTCAGGGCACCTGAGGTGCTACAAGCCACATTAGACTTGTCCCAGAAATCAAAACTATGAACTTGAATGGGTGTTAGCACAAGTATCACTCTTGTACCTGCAGAACAGAAGAAGAAATGTGATAATTTCAAATATAATTGTACTCCATGTCCTTTGTCTTCAGTGCAGCTATTATTAAGAATACACAGGTGCTTATTGTATTCAACTATGTTCCACTAGATTCAAAGCTTAAATAGCTACCATTTTAGTTTTCCTACGATGTCTGTAATTGTTTGTGTTGTACTTTATTACAGTAAAAAATTGGTAATAATAAAAACAACAATAATAATTCTGTTAAAAAAGCCTTAATAATATTTCCCACCCCATCAGCCTTAAGCTACATTTATATCTGACTTATTGCTCTTATCCCTCTGACATGTCCAGATCGGCTTTAGTGCAGGTGAGGTGCCAAGGCTGCTGCTGGAGACCTGAGCATCTGGAGCTCCCGGGGCTTTGCTTGCCCTCTAGTGGCATTGGAGGGCTGGGGGTGGCCGAGGGGTTACACTGCTGCCTGACATCCCCAATCCTGGCGGTGCTCACCAAGGAAGAGGCAAACCCAAGCAGTTTTGTTAGCAGAGCATCTTCCTTCTGCCTTGCGTTTGAAATTGGAATCTCTGGGGTACAGGAAATAGTTTTAATGCAAAGAGCTTTCTTCTCTTCCATGCATCCAAGAAATTCTTGACTGTAAGGGGGAAAGCTGTTCTTCCAAATGAAGTTACTATTTACAGGGATGCTCAACACATTAGAGACAGAAAATTGCAATTGAAAGAGGTATAAGCATTGTCTCGTTCTTGTGTTATTTGAATGTTACTTTAATTTTATAAGTAACACAATTTTTTTTGACATTTTTGCTTCTGTGATTTCTGTAGAATAATGTCTGTTACAATTCATTAGCTGTCTTTTAATTTAAAATCATGATGAAATTGCAATTGCATCTCAGGCAAATTTCCTTAGCTGAGTCACAGAGGAGATAAACATTTGTTGATTTGCCTTGACATAGTATCCTTTTTCTGTAAATTGTATTTTGATACATTTGATAGCTTGAAGTATCTTCTGCAACCCACAATTAAAACTTCCTATCTACAGTGAGATGGTTACACTCTGATTTCTAGAAAAATGATGAAAATACCAATGTGATTATGCAGGAAAGTCAGCTGCAGAATAATGCCTTCCATTCATTAATCTTTGGCACTAGATGCAATTTTTCACAGCTACAGATACTGCTAACTATTGTTATCCTTCACTTTTATTTTTTTTGTTTTGTTTTGTTTATTTTTCTTTTTTTTAAAGTTCAGTCCTTATAAAATAGACTATGTGCAGGTTGTCTTTTCTTGCACCAGCACAGGCTGTGGTATGTGCACATGTAAGTCATACTCTTAAGGACCTTTTTTTAAATAAGTACATCTCAATTTCAAGGTATTTTCAGCCCATTCTCTCTCTGCAAGTATAAAACCTCTAAGCTGTACTAAGCTTGTTTGTAGCCACTCAGGTTGTTTTTTTAGGATGGATGCTATGATTGTGTCTATATTAAAAATAATTTCTCAGTCTTTGCAATGAGAACATGTATTTCATTAAAATGTTTACACAATTTCAGGTTCTCTTTTTGCCTGTAACAGCTAGAATTCTCAAGTATTTGTGTTTATGTGTATGAAGATATGAGGAGATGAGGTGCTTGGATGAATATTCCCAATAAAAAGTTTGCATGCAGTCACCTGTTCAAGTAAGCCAGGAGTTTTTTTTGGGGTAGATTCCTCTGTGCCAATAATTCCTTGAATATTTATAACCAGGATGGGAATTGACAGGAGACTGTCTACATTTACCTAACAAAGAATTACTGTGCCTGTGTTTAACACCAACAACAGACTACCTGGTTCTCCTGAACCTTGAAATGTTCAGTCACTTGTCAGCTTCTATGTCACCATGAGGCTATACAGGAGTAGCTCCTTTGGATAACTTGTTCTAGCTAGGGAAATTAATTTTTATCCTGAGTAAAGGCTGGGCTGTTCCTAGTGCATACATATGCAAAGCAGTACTCAACACTTTCTTTTTAGTTGTTTTCATTTAATCACCTCTCTTTCTGATTATTAGGTGACATTTACCTGTGAAATCAAGTGTTAACACAAGCCCAGCTTGTCCTGTGATCTGGGGAGCTAATATGGAAATTCAATGGATCTGCATCTTTTGTTTTGTTTTCCAAGTCTGTTGTATGCTTGATTCATTAATAAAAATTCATTTACATGCTACAATGTTAAATTAGTTTTTGGAAAGAACAGAAATAAAAGTATGGAAACATGCTATTGCATATCTTGAAGCTGTTTTGCCTCCACAGTATATTACTCCCTTTTGTCACTGTTTTTCAGAGAGTTTGCCTTTCTTTGTGTGAGACATAATGCTGAGTAAGACTTAATACTGAGAAGAGTGAAGAGATTGGTATGTAGAAACTGAAAAGCCAACTAGAATTCTTCATAATAGCTCTATTACCACTCCTATCATCATCTGAGGAATATTTTTCCTTATGAAAAAAAGTCTTTTGTCAGCTTAGTTCAAGGGAGATGCTTCTTGAAAAGTTTTATTACCAGCCCTGGAAGCCCTTTTCATTGCTGTGTTTGCACCTTTGGCAGCATCTGCTTGGCTGCATAAGAGTTGGCATGTCTGTATGAGCTGTAACTGCATATTCATTACTGTGTTGAAGTATTCTCGAACAGATCATTGGAATTATTGGAAAATTACTTCTTGTTTTTGGAGCTACGGGTACAGAGACTTCTCAGTCCTAGGCAAGTGTATGAAAAAGCATGCGTTTCCTATCAGTAAAAGATGTATAGCAGAGCTCCTAACCCAGATTATGAGCTTCAAGCAGGTAGTTTGCATGAAATGTTGAATATGGCACCCGGCCTTTATCAAAAATTGTGTAGTCATCAGGACTGGAGGAGTGCCAGGACTGGCACTGGTGAGGCTGCATCGTGAGTATTGTGCCCTGTTCTGGGCCCCTTAGTACAAGAAAGACATTGAGGTGCTGGAGTGAGTCCAGAGAAGGGCAACAGAGCTGGTGAGGAGTCTAGAAGAGTGAGTTTTATGAGGAGAAGCTGAGGGAGCTGGAGTGGTCTAGCCTGGAGAAAAGGAAGCTCGGGGGTGACCTTCTTGCTCTGTACAACTGCCTGAAAGGAGGTTGTAACCAGGTGGGGACCAGTCTCTTCTCCCAGACAACTAGACAACTTAAGAGGACAAGATATGGTCTTGAGGAAGGGAGGTTCAGGTTCAACACTGTGAATAATTTCTTCACTGAAAGGGTTGTCAAGCATTGAAACAGGCTGTCCAGCAAAGTGGTGAAGTCACCATCTTTGAATGTGTTCAAGAAACAACTGGATGTGGCACTTAGCACTTTTGTTGGTTGACATGGCAGTGTTCACTCAAAGATTGGATTCAATGGTCTTGGAGCTCTTTTCCAACCTTAATGATTCTATATAAACCCACTTTACTGGAAGCTTTGAAGTTGGCATGTGATTCACTGGTATCCATTTATAATTTATGTGGGTTTTTATATGGAACAAATGTCATTCTCTTAGATTCATTTTTCTGCTTATGAATTGACCTCTTTAATGTCAGTAGTAGACATATGAATAGAATAATGGTGATCCTATGGTATGTACATCTTTTCATAGCAATTTTTCATAGCAAATCAATTCCAACTAGCAACAGAACCTCAAATCAAATGACAAGAGAAAGGTGACGATAGACTCAGTCTGCTTGGAATAGATCTCCCAGCCATAAAAATATGCACACAATTCTAGAAACTAATTGTGCTCTCTCAAAGGAGAGCCTTGGAAGGAGGGCATGGATGAGCATGGAGAGACTGCTTAGAATGCAGTAATGGTTTACGGGGAATGTCAAACTGCGCTTAGCTGTCAGAGCTCATCATTTTATCCTGCAGTGGACAGTGCTACTAGAGTTTGCACTTGTGGGGGGATAACAACAGTGCTATTTCCTTTGAAGAAATGTAGAAAAGCATCACATGCAGTGAAACTGAGCTTTACAGGATACATATAACTGTCATCCTGGTTATAAATAAAATACAACCTAGAAGAGGGTAACCTATTATTACTGAAATACCAATGTTGTGTTGGAGATGCTCAGGGCGATGGACAGAAGGAGTAAGTTCAGCCTAGTGAGCTGAATCTCTCTGGATTGACCATTTGCTGCAATTTATATTAGTAGGCAAAAGGCAGCCTTCTGTGATTATCTTCCATCTTGTCTGAGAAGTCTTTAACAGAGAAACCAAGAAAGGAGATAATGGTAAACTGCATTAACATGGACAGCTTCCAGTGCTGCTGCTTGGGCATCAAAGCCCTTGGGCATCAAAGGATCTTCAGTCAGGTCCTCTGACAGACAATGGGTAACAAACACATTTTGTGCAGAAACAAATTATTTCTTCATGATGGCCGGGAGCTACCTTTCATACCTTGCTGGCATTACCAGCATACATTGCCACTGCAAAGCAGCAACTTTGAAGGTAAATGGACAAGAAGTCGAGTTACCAAAAAACCAGAAAAACAAAGACAAAAAACCAAACCAAACAAACAAAAACCCCAAACAAACAAAACAAAGCAGAAGAAACAAAAACAAAAAAAAAAAAAAAAAAAAAACACCAAAAAGCCAAAACAAACCCAAAAAACCCTCAGGACTGTCATTGTAATATCTACTGAGTAGTGTGATTTGGTGGGAGGAAAGTCCTACTTGTGTTGTATCCAGTAGTCATTGTAAAGAATTCAGATGCATAAAGAACTGTTTCTTATAATGAATATTAATGAATGCATATATTGATAGATGGAAAATTTTCTAAGTTAAATACTTATTTAAAGTATTTCAAGCAGACCATGAAATTAAGTACAGCATGTAGTCAGCCATGTGGGAAGTCCTCTTGACCCTTTAGGTAAAACTTAGAGTGTCTTTTATTTCTGTGTCAATTTATATGGCATGGCACCTGACCACTTTACAAGTTTGAAATAATTTTAAATACTTCTGTGAACAGGTTTCTTTAGATTTTTATAGCTTTAGTCACAGTGTGTGTTCTGAGCACAATGAAGTGGAGAATAGAGAATTTTTTTGTTTTGTTTTTATGAGTGGTCTCCACAAACTGTTATTAAAAAATGCTTTACAGAATGGCTTTTAATATTTTTTTTCTTTACAGGGAAAAATATTTATGGCTATATATTTACATCACATCTTAAAATCTGCATAGTAAGATGGGTTTCTTGTTTGTGTTTTACTGCTGGGATTGAGAGTTTAGTCACTTTTAAGACTTGAAAGCTTTTCAGTTTGTGAGATGTAAATCATGTTAGTGTTTTCAGACCTGCTTCATTTAAATAGATTTAACAGCCCCACTATCGAAACTGCAGATACTTAATAATGAGGTTCCGCATGAGTTTTTTTTTTCAATTCTCTGATAAAAAAATTATCTTTGTCTATCATCTGATTCTACATTAACAGGGAAGTCTTGTTTTTTTCCCTTGAGACAGAAGATGTGGGGTTTGAGCATTTATTTTTATATGTTGAACTAAATTCTCCTGTCATCTCAGTTAGTGCAGGACTTGGTACCTCACAGGATTTATTAACATAAACCAAAGGAGAGAGGTGAAGATGAGTTTTCTGAGTTTGATCTTTTCTTTTAAAATAACAAATGAAGCAAAGCTTCAAAGAAGTGGAAAGCCAGTGCTGAAGTAACTTGAGGCTGGACTGTTCACAGAAATTGCTAGCTGGTAGTCTGAGCCATTAAGAGTTAACAAGGTTGAAAATCTCCATCATGTAGAAATTCTATTTGAAGTGCGTGCAAAAGCCTGTAGGTGCAAAGTTTGAGAGCCCGCAAACCGAAACAACAACCTTTTCCTGATGGTAGTGGAATTCATTTGGGAAATACTACTACATCTACATTTCCTTCACACTTATTTAGAAGGTAGCAGCTTCCTGGTTTGGTTTTTGTATTCTTATCCACATTTGGGTAAGAATTGAAGTGTACTTCAATGTGCTTTAAAAAACCAAAATCAACAACAGAGACTTCCTAGGAAATTACAGTAGAATTGATGCTGGCATTTGTTGTTCTCCCCAAATGTCAAGATATTCAATAATACACTCCCTGAGAAATCAGAAAGTGTAAACTGAGGAAAATAGCAGAACAAACAGTTTCTACAAGGCATTAAGGATAGACCCACAAAAAAGGCCTAACTGAGGTGGGAACATAAATGTCCTCTGAACACAGTGTCTGCAACAGCTTTTGAAAGCCAGCTAGTACATCTGAGCTCTAGCAAGCCATTAGCTGAAAGGACAACTGCATGCATTTTTAATGTGCCTCATTTGGATCCTTCACATCCTGACCAGTGTTTGTGACTCCTTGAAAACACTTTGTAAAGCTATTATGGTATTTTTGTTTAAGAACATTATTTCTCTTTGGAGAAGCCACTGAATAGAATGGGAATGTTGTTCAGATCTTTTTAACATGTTGCAGATAATGGAAGGAGTCCAAACTGGCATTTTCAAAAAGAATGCAGATACCTCTGCTTGAACCTTACTTGGAAAATAATGTCTTTCATGATGCAGTTTGCAGATGTTTATGTGTATGCAGACATAAAAATTCTGGGCTTTTTTTTTACTGAATGCCTGTGTCATTGGCATATTGTTATTTTATAGGACTTTGCAGTGGTGGTGCTGGGCAGGGGTATAAGTGTAACTCATTTTTTACCATCTTTGTACATCATTAGACATGAGAAAACAGCAGTGTCTGAACATATTTACTGTAGTATGACAGAATCTCAACCCTGCTGAAGTAAATGAAAATTTATAAAGATTACAGTAGTATTAGGATTTGATTTTTAATTATTAGTACTTACAGTTTGTTCATACAATGCTTTCCCTGTATAGATTAGTAATTGCTTGCTGCCTCAAAGTCTTTGTTCAATTATATCTAGGAGAGAGGAGTTCCCTAGAGCAGCTGATATGTGATGAGCTCTTTTATAGAAGCTGACCAGTGCTGCCAAGGATTTCACTTATGCTGTCAGGTCTGATTTTTAAAAAGGATCAGAACCCGGTGTGATAATCATGTTAATATTTGGTGTTGAAATGAAGCTGAACATATCTGAGAATCTTGGCCCAGGTTTGAGTTGCAAACTGTCCTGTGAATTGTTCAGGTGAGAAGACTACCGAGTGAGAGGAATGATCTTTGGAAACTAATGAAATGAAACATTCAGTAAGAAACAAAAATATCTCTACTGCCCAATTAAAAGGTTTTACTTAAAAGTAATCTTTTTCCACTTGAAGTTAATCTTAAGAACATAGAAAAATTCTTCACAAGTGACAATATTTTCTATACCTAGCATTTAATTTAATAATATTCTTATTTTCATAAAGGTGAGAGACACGAAATCCTATCCTGATGAAGTGAAAGGGAATCTCGTTAAGGTTTTGTAGGATACTGGGGTGTTTGGATTTCTGTCTTCATCATGGATTTTGTTGAAAATCATAGGGAGGAGAGTGCTTGATTAGTTCTTTTTTTTTTTTTCTTTTTTTTTTTGTTTGGTTGGTTTTTTTAAAGCTCTTATGTCCTGGAATGTGTAAGATAAGGAGAAAGCAAAGTTGTCTGAAAGAAAAAAATATAAAATTGTTTTTGATCTATTCCAATAACAGCTTTCTTTTCCAGAAAAGTACATGTTCTTGAATGTTAAATCAATGAAAACAAAGCATGTATGGATAACTGTATATGCACTCAAATGACTCGAGTGGTTACTCAGGTACTAAATGAAAAGGGGAACATAAAATATTCCAGGAAAGTTAAAATATTAATGAATCATGACTTTCAACATCATGAGATGTCTAAAAATATCTTCTATATATATTTTATTCAGGTTCTGTTAACAGGATTTTTGGTAGGAAGTCAATTTCTCTCTAGCCTTTGGTGCCGTCAAACTATGAACATATGTGTAATTTTATACTGTCATCACAAAGTAGCATCATACTTAAACCAATAAAGAATCTTTGCTTTAAGTTTCTGTTCCAAATATCTGAGCAATTGTGGAAACTTCCAGAGTATAAAGTGTACTTGGGTGTGATGAGTTGGACATGTAGTGTTGAAACTTCTGTTATTACTTAGAGTTTTGTTTTTGCAAGAAGAACAACTGTTGTGAGAGAACAGAGGAATAACACTAAGGATATGTCTTGGAAAGGGTTGACAGCCCCTGCAGTTTTATACTGAATATGAATTCACAAACCCACTACAGATGAGAAGGTGCATTCAGTTGGATTATAAATAGACTATAGTTAGCTTTGAAATGCATCCATTTTATTCTGAGCTTCCAGAAAAGTCCTACTGATATGTAGCTACAGTGAGAGCTCTAATGTTGGTAATAAAGAGAAAATGACAGGAGTTTTATTTGGAGTCTTCTGACAGCTGTAGAAGAAAAAGAAATCCATATGTTGTTGTGACGCCTTCCCCCCCCCCCCCCCCAAACAGTGAAGGAGTAGATTAAAAAACTTTCCATTCTCAGAAAACAGATCTTTGTTCCCAGAGAAATGTGCTCAGTGTGACTGGAAATGTGTACAGTTTTTGGGTCCTTTTCTTCACTCTTTCTTTCTTGTGCTCAGATGCAGCAATCCCAATGTAATACAGTAGAAACCAGGTGCTGTTCTGTCTTGTGGTCTAAGGGAGGTGGAATGGCAAGACACACGCTTTTGCTTTTTGTCAGAAGAGCACTCAAGTACCTTGAGGTGATACTCACCTGAACACATTGGTCAATGCAGCATTTTTGTGATGCCAGCAGTAAAGTCAGTGCTATGTGCTGCCCAGCCCGAATTAGTAAATTTCGTCTTGTAGGGGATGACTAGGATGACTTGGATCCAAGGGTCAGCAGAGTCTGTTTAGAGTACCTGTGGAGTTTAGAGTACCTTTGCTATCAAAAGAATATCAAACAGTGTATTCCTGTCCTAGGTGGAACAGAAGTGTATCAAATTAAGTTATGTTACTCTTAGTGTATTAAATAATAATTCTGTGTAATCTCCCCTGATTGCCACCTGGAGCAGACAAACATTTCTTCTGCCTCCTTTTAAGTACATATTTTACTGACTGAATGAAGAGTCTCTTCTTCTAATACATATCTCAAATGTGGGAAGTTTTGAATTTGGGTGGTCATTTTTAGCTTTTTAGGATGTGACTGAAACAGTCCCATCACCCAAGATGAGAAATGGTAATGTGTGTTTTGCTGCTAAACAAAATCAGAGCACAGCACTGGTGATTCTCCAAATAATTTGATGTTGCATCAGAAGACAGATGGCAATGATAAATCAGTGGAGAGCTGGGAGTCTTCAGCTTGTGTCAGCAGCATGCTGGTCTCCAGTTTTGGACTCTATCTAACCATGAACTATTTTTAGAGAGAGCATAAGGATGCAAGGCAGTGCAATTACTGCCTTTGCGTGGAGTGCAGAGGTCTTCAGCATTTGCACAACTTATTTTCTACACAACATGATGGGTTTCCTCAACATGGATACATGACTGCTTGCACACTCTGGGACTTTGTAAAGTTAGGAGAGAAAGTGGACACAATATACAGTCTGGTGTTGCAGATAGTTTGCAGTGGAACAGAGAAAGGATCGGTATGTGCCAATCTGGTGGTCAGCCAAGGTCCTTCAGCATGTGGAGGACTTTCAGGTAGCAGGTGTGCTGGCGTATTCCTAGGTAGACACTGCCTGATAAACTCTCAATCTTGGGGGCTTTCTGCAGCACTGATATAACCACTTAGACATAAAGTTAAAGCAGCTGAGTTTAATCTGCAAAAAGGAGAGACTAGTGGTATTCCTTCTAAGAACATACATACTGTTTGACTGATGTCATGAGAGCTCTTCACCCTTTGACATGATCATTTTTATAGCTTCTGTGCTGCTATGGGTTTCCATCATAAAGTAACCATAAAAAACTATTTAATTTGCTATAAATTCTTTTGTGTTCATGTTCCTTTTTGTTTGTCCAAAGCCAACTGCAAAATTTGCGGTTCTCTGGGTCATAAAATCTCACATCACTATATGTATCCAATTATCAACATTGTTAGAAACAAATTAACATGAAATATCACAAAACTAATACCAAACAAAACCTAGCAATAATTGCCTGTGTTCTTTCACCTCATATTGCATTCTGTGTAGTTTTCTTACTCTTCCTCAAGTTTCCAGACACTGTTTTTCTCCAAGTCAGATCTCCATTCCCGCTGGGTGTTTATCAGTCTCTGTTCTGATGCCTGTCCCTCTGTCTTGTTCATAACAAATGCCAGAGTTCTGAATTTTTTAAGGCAACTGCAGCCATTGTAGTTGATGAAATGTTTTGGGGCAATATCAGGTCTCACATACTAAAGCAAGGACGTGGTCTTCAGTTTTCTTATCTCAAAACACTGAAAACAAAAACATACTGTTATTGCAAAATATTCTACCAGTCTACACAAAAGGTCCTATGAGCTTGAGAGCATGTTTCTTGTGATTATTTTCCCAAATTAACATTTTCTTTTACATACCCATCTTCAGTGTGACTGTTCTAATGCCATTGTGTCACTGCTGAGTGTAGTGTACATTTATGTAACAGCCTCCCTTGTAGAGTTTACTTTGGAAGTTAGACAAAAAAAATTATATGTAAATCAAACACATTTGGTTATTGAGATACAATGAGCATAGACCATAATGATACCACTTTTATGGCCACATTTCAAAGCACAAGCACACTTCATCTCTTTGATCCCTTTGTTCTAATGCTCAAAAATAAATGTTAGCCACTGAATGAGATTTTATAATGCCACATATAAAGTAGGTTTTGTTTTTTTTTTAACCAAAGACCTAAGAATCTTTTTCCATTAAACAAAAAATAGTAACAATTCGACAAGGAGGACTGGAGCTTTGAGATTTTTTTTTCCACTGATGCAATAATTAATTGCAGTGGGGCATCAAAGAATTCTATCGTGCAGTTTGCAAGGAGCACAGTTGTCACTCAAGACAAGTAATGAATTCATATATTTACATTGCAATAGCTAGCATGTCATGATGATACATATTTTCTCTGTAAAGGTGTTTTCTTAGCTTCAGAAAACCTCTCCTTCTAGGAAAAAGATCCTCTGTTGTGGAGGTCTTTCCTTGATAGCATGTACAGCAAGATGTTTAAAAGAAAGTGGATGTCCAGGGTGGAAATGAGAACCAGAGAGGTCCAGTAGTGAGATTTTTTACTGGGATCTTGGGGCTTGTACTAATGAACCTTAAACACTTTGTATATTATCCAAACACTGGATGGTGGGAAATCCAACTGCTTTGACTACTTGGAGTATTTCTCTTCTCAGAGTGTGACTTTTGGAGAATATTTTATATTTCCTATAGTTTCCTCTCCCCTTCATGAATTTCCTTTTTGCTTGTACAAGTTAAGCAAAGCTGACTTGAGCCCACTCATGCACTTTTTTTTGGCTTTTCCAAGCAAACAATCTCTCATCACATCTGTAGGGAAACTTCACAAAAGAGTCTGTAAAACTGAGGAAAGCGAAACCAAAACTATAAGTGCGGAGTAGCTTGTTTTAGTATGCTACATCAGAAATAGAATTTAAATTAAAGGCTTATAGATGCATTGGCTCTACTTAGCATTTATCATGAGCTATTTGTCTATTATATGTGTATAGATGCATATTTCTTACATAGGTCCTGTACTTAGTTTTATTTTAGTGGTGCTAATTCTCAAAATATCTCCATTTAAAACTGAAAGACATCTCTTTGAAGAAGTTTCTGTTCTTAATTTTACACCTCTGCTCACATTTTTCCACCCAGTCCAGCCCCCAGCCAAGCAAATCCAGCATATTCAAGGCTCATGAATATTTCTCTTAGATTAGGGATTATTTTGTGTCCTGTTTCCCTTCTTTTTAATAAGGAAAACTGAGATATGGAGAAAGGTTAAGCTGGGTGGTCAGCAGGGAAAAACACAGAGCAATGCTGCATTGAATTTTGCATATCAGTGTTGCATGATTTGACAGTGTTGTTACCTGTTGGGTAGTCAAGGCATCATCAACAGCCTTTGATAAAAAAGCTGGAATCTGGTTGGGTTTTTTTCCATTCTCTCAATTAATTGACACAAACATGCCCTCCAGAACGTTGGTTACCCTTTCTTTGGCTTAGGAAAAGTGAAACAGCTTCAGCAGGAAACTGAAGCTCTCCTGAAGTACCTGTTGATAGAAACTTTTAAGTCTTCGTATGCTTATCTACTCCTGAGCGTGCTTATCTTTAAATGTGTAAGTTGCTTAAAGTGATGTTTGCTGTCAAGAAGGCCATTCTGAAATTTGTCCATTTTATACTGTTTATTGTATCTCTGTCCTCTGCCTTTGCCTCATAACCTGTTGTGATTCCTATCATTACTATGACTGGCCCAGAAAGGTATGACTTCCTTGAATATTTTTACATGGTTTATGAGTTTGTAAAGACAGAGTTGTAACTTCCTTTGCTTGCTTTGTATTTTATCTGGCAGAATTCATGTGTAAGGAAAAAAAACTAGGTGATCCAGTCTGTTCACTGTCTCTTCCTTGTACTCTGATATCAGATGAAAATTTTATGCTATATTAATGTAAAATTAATCTGACTGTACTTTCTCAAAAAAGAATTATGGTGTTTTTAACCCATATATTGGGTATTTGTAATTGTATATTGTAAACATTGTATATTGTATACATTGTATACATAAACTTGTATATTGTAAATATTGAGTTATCTGAGACTATGACAGAAATGCCTGATCAAAGCATTAAGGATATGTTCAGGAGTGTTCTTTTTATTTTCAAGCACTAGAAATGTTTTTTCTCTTTTTTTAAGTAATAAGGATGCTTCTGCTAGAAAGAGCTCAGCCAGAACCTCCTTACACAGAAATGTCTGGTAGTTAGAAGCAGGATCTGATTTATGTTGGGGACCCAATTTTGTGTGGAGTTGCTAAAGAAGAGAAATGAAAAACCCTTCCCTTTCTCCAACCCCTGCTGTGCTTTCTGCGAAGTTAAGAGCAATAAAATATTTTAAAGCTGTCCTCAGACACCCTCATTTGCCTTGGAAAGCTTTTATTGGTAAGTGCCTGCTGGTGGATCCTGTAGTTGTGCAGGCTGAGTTCACTGTAGCACAGCAGACTGAGCAGCGCCCTGCACGTGTGATATATCACCTTGATGCTTGTCATCCTGTCTCATAAGCTGAAGCGTTTTACTGGTTGATTTCATAGTTCATTAAAAGACTTGCATTTTCCTCCAGCAGCTGAGTGGCAAATAAAAATACCACTGGGTTGCAGAGACTGTGCTACTAAGTAATTCTAGCCTAACTGGCCATGCCTCTAGTAAGCAGTAAAATTGTTAACTGTGACAGCACCATTATTAGTAACGTCTCATTCATCTTGTATCCACGTTCCTTGAATTGAACTGCTTTTTTCCTTTGCCTGTTATTTAACATTATTTTAAATTATTCCCTAAAAAAGAAAAAGGAATGGATTTAGTTCATTTCCTTATGAAAAGTTTGATGCTCTGTCTTCAAAGAATTATGTTCTCAAAATGTAGATGGAAAATCAAACTGAATAATTTACTTATTTCTGAAAGGGATTCTTATGCAAGGCTTGATTTACCTTGATTAACAGCAATTTACTACACATTTCAAAATGTGTTGCTAGTATTTGTAGCTCAAAATAGAGATACCTTGCAATTCCCTACTGTATTGAACACTGCATTGGAGGCTGCAGGAGCTGTTTAATTTTTTGAGATACAATAAGATTTCATTTCAAATAGCTTTAGATAATAACCAGTGAGGTGATTTAGTGTTAAACCTTTATTTTTTCTTCTCATTTTTTATAATCATTTTCTTAACACCTTCAAAATGCATTTTTATCAAAGTAGTGTGAGGATTATGAAGTAAATATAATTTCCTTCTTTTTCCTGGAAAGGTTTAGGGTTAAACACAAATGGTATAAGCAAAATGTTGGCTCCATGATGTTGACTAAAAGCATTCAATACTTTTTCAAAAACCTGAAAGCACAAGTAACAATCTAAAGCAGGCCTTTTAGGAATGTTTTTCTGCAAGAATAAGAGGGATTTGGTTTAATTTTTTCTTGTCTTCCTTGGAAAAACACCTCCTAAAATGGCTTCCAGAAATCATAAAAAGAAGTGTTGCTGATATAAATTTATAGAATTAAATAGGAGGTTTTTTCTTTTTTTTAATAATTCTACTTCTCCACCTAGCACTTATGAAAGATTGACCAGAAGAATGGTCACAGTAAACCATGCCTGTAGTAAATGATATTTCACCTTAAGGTTTTGAACAATTCTTCTGCAAATAGGAAGGATCTTTGTGCCTGTTGTCAAGAACAAGCCATTGACCATCCCTGGAGGCTGTGCAAGGCACACAAGCTATAGTGTAATTCTAAGTACAGAAAGGTTTGAATTTTTTACACATTCTTAGGGAATTAGTTAGTTATGTCCTAGGGCTACCCTCCTTTCTGAACTTCTTCCTTTTACACTAAACAAAGTTTGGTGGAATCAGGTATACATGAACTGAGGAAAGCATTTCTAGCAGGTTTGGACATAATGGCAGAAAATGTGGTGGTAATTCCTCTGCCTTCCTACCCCAACAGCCACCCTCAACACAAAAAAGAAAAAAAACCAAAAAAACCAAAAAGACCCCAAAACAAACAAAGCAACAAAAAACCAAACAAAACACCAAACGAACAAGAAACCTAAACAAAAACAAACCTACCCCCCAAAAAAAGCCAAAACCCTTCGAAAAACAAACAAAAAACCAAAACAAAACAGCCAAAAAAACCCCAACCTGCTAACCAAACAAAAATCCACTTAACAGATAAAAATTAAGATATTCATTTTGAGGTCTAAAAGGAACAGAAGAAAGAAGCAAACAACCCTGAAGCCTTTTTTCCTAATATTTTCCTTTTTTTTGTTGTTGTTGTTTTGTTTTTTTCCTTTTTTTTTATTTTTTGTTTTGTTTTTTGAGTGAGTATAGAAACATCTTGACTAGAACCACAATCTGTCATGACACTAGGTACATTTTAGTGGGTCATTCATTTTCAGAGGCACCAGCCCTTCCACTGTGTATGTGACTGCCATAGAAATAAAGTAGCCTGCTAAGCTGCCAGGTGCCAGGGAGATTTTGTGGCTGGGTGTGTTTTAGGACCAAGTTATCTGTACATGCATGGGCCAGAATAATGATTAAGAGCCAAAAAAATCTACTTGATCTCTTTGGTTTTACTTCCTTAGCATTGGTATGCTTAATAATTTCTACTCCACAAACTTCCATAGGGACAAAAAAGTGAGATTGACACAACCACCTTGCTGTCTGTGGATAGCAGATTTTTTAATGCAGCCCATTAGAAAGTTTAGGGAAATATTGGGCAAATGCTTTACAACAGGTTGGTCAGTGAGCAATGTGTCAGGTTTTTCTGGGTAAAACACAGTGACAACCAATGAAAAAAATTCTGCAGGAATTAAAAATTGACTTAAGGTAGGAGTTGAAGCACATTTCCTAAATGAATGTAAAAGCAGGTACAAGACTGAAGCATGAGAAAGTTCTATAGGAGAATGAATTGTATTAGCAGAAGGGTAACTTCAGCCGTTCTTTTTGGTTGGTTGGTTTTGTTTGTTTGGGTTTTTTTTTTTCCCCCAATGTTTACAGTGTTATGGACAGATTCTGTGAAGCAAAACTTTACTGTGTGAGTCAAGGCTGCATGCAGAAGTGTCCATTTATAGCCTGTAATTTTTTTAAAAGATTAAACAACTTGTCTTGTCTTGTATAAGACCAAGCCTAGCAAGGATTGCAGCTGGGTGCTTGGGGTAGTGGCAAGATCAGGGTGCTCTTGTGACATCTGAAAGATAAGCCAGAAGGAAGCCATCATCCAACCAGAACATCATAGCAGAAAAATGAAATAGCAAGCTACCATAACTTTTATTGCTTAGAAAAGGTAACACAGCATAGAGATTCTGTAAGTAATTGGCACACATGCACGGTTACAATGGTTAAATAGTTAAAAAAAATATGGGTAATGCACTGTTTCTTAGATGTTCTTGGGCTGTTTTTTTTTTTTGTTTCTTTCTACTGTTGCATATAATGAACTTGATTTTTTCAGATTAGATAAGAAAATACATTTTAAAAGTATCCAGGAATAGCACTGCCACTGTTTCAAAAGTCTAGGTAGAATTAGAGATTTTGTGTTCATGTTTCTCTTTAAAATGCTGTATAGAAATATGTGTATTTTGTGATAGAGGATAAAACATCTTCTTGTAACACCTTTTCATGGACTGCAATTGTCTTATGAAATTCCCTGTTGCTTCAGTGTATGCTGGATCAGGCTCACAGTAAATAAACTTGGAAAAAGATCTGTAAAATCAGTCAAACACATAATTTTTCCTTTTTAAAAAGAAAAAAAATACTTTAAAAAATCTGATATTATTTGTTTAAAACTCAGTTGTTTTGGTTTCTTTTTTTTTTTTTACTTCAGTATCAAATAGGCATTAGCATACATTCCTTTGAATCAAGAACTTAAAAAAAAATCCCTTCAAAAAATGCTACCCTGTTCTATTTTTATTCTATAGTTTGCTACATACACTTTAATTAATCTAATTTTGTTAGTATATTGAATGTTAAAAGAAAAGTAGGTTTTTATGATTTCATCCTGATTCATTGAGCTGCATCTCATAATTCACTGTCAATACAGAAAATGTAAAGCTGTTCCTGGGGTCATTCTGTCTTTTCAAATGCTCTTAAAATTGTCTGTCTGCACTTAAGAGTTTTTCTTCTAGAGCTCAGTTGGAACCACCTGCCTGGGAGATAAAGTGCATTTCCTCAGGCTCAAAGTCAGCTTCCAATAGACTGCAGCCAGACCTAATTTCTTACAATTTTTTCAACTTAATTTTTCCTGATGTTTCTCCAGATCACGATTTTTCTTATTAACTCCTCTCTGAATGGTGCCACACCACCTGGGGTGCTTCAACACTTCATTTCTACTTGGGCTGTGTATTCTGGTTCAGTGATGCAGGTTGATTCCCATTCATCAGCAGCACAGTATAATGCCTTCCTGAACAAATCCCCTACTTTCCTAATGTACCAAATTACTGCAGCCAATTTTGGCCGCCTCTTCACATTTCTTAGGCTGATCAGTGACTCTTGAAACCTCTTTTTGGCTTTATGGAACAGCAGACTTTCCTACCTGTCTTATTTTTATAGAGACAAACTAAACTGAAAAAAAGCAATCCAGGTGCCTAAGCAGGAGCAACCCAGGTGCCTAAGCAGAGGAATATACATCATATAATTGAAGACATAACAGAGGTTGGGCAGCTAGGCTCTGTGATTGATGGGAAACACTTCAGGACTGGCAGCTGGAGAACACTCAGGATACTTTAAAGCCCTAGATACATGTTTTAGGCTCTCAAATGACTCTTCATAATTCCTGCTCTGAAAGAAAATGTTATTGCAGTTAAATGAAACTAAAACCACTCAGTCCAAAATACACATTTGATTTTTTTTTATTCAGTTATTTTAATGGTCATTGTTGCAATGTCTATTATAATTGCAATGTATAAATGTGTCTGTGAATGGTTAGGTCTTCTGAAAAATCATGAGAAATATTTGAGGTATGGCAAAAGAATTTAAGGCACAGAATGTCAGAAAATAGCCCATTGGTTCTAGTTAAGATGGAAGAAAAACTTTTAACACAGTCATTCTTTCAAAATATGCTGTGGTGCTTCACTGGGGAGAGGTAAGGAAACATTATTAAAATATACACACTCATGCACTTTAAGCTTTACTTCTCTTTAAGCTCCCTTCAGCCAGAGGAGTTAAATAGCACTGTACTATTATTAGAGAATTTAATTTTCTGGTCTTTGTACTGCTAAGCCATTTTAATTTCCTGATAGTACCAAAATATAGACACTTTGAAATTTCAGGTTTCACTTTCTTGAAATTGTGGAAGTATTTTTTTGTAGAATCCAGGCTTTCAGAGGATGTCCTTTTTTTCATAAAAGAAGGTCCCAATCATGAAGGGAGAGTGCTGGCAGAATGAATATTGACTTGTATTAATGTTGGAAAAAAAGTAAGGCTGAAGCATAATTTTCTTTCAGTGAAGCAATGAAAACGAGAAGAGATGCTTAAAAAATGGTAATGAAGGACTCAATTATGAAGAAACTTCAAGACTCAAAGCACCCAGGAAATTGCCACTTATTCATATTGCAGTGAAACACATTTGGTCCTATTGGGTAATTTTTTAATTTTTTTTTTTTTCATGAGCCAAAGACATCCTTATTTCAACTATTTCATAGCCTTGACTCCCACACACAGCTGCACTGGTATTTGGGGTTGGATGTGCAGGAATAAGCAACACTGTGGCAAATATCTCATCTTTGCCAAACATGGTTAGAAAAAGAGAAGAACCTGGTGTATCTTCAGGAGAATGAGGAAAATAAGTAGGAAAAGTTGGACACACGGTGACTTCTGTGCTCAAGGTTTTGTTTATGAGTGCTATCTACCCTTACATGTTGTTTCATCTATTCTGCTTAATGGAGAGATTACACACACAAAAAAGTGAAGCATTATGCTCCTTGGAATAAGGTTTTTGTCCATGAAGTGACATGTCTGTATTAGACAAAGCCCAGTAACAGAGGCAATTTGCTGATAACTTTATTCTGAGTATTTTCACATCCAAGTTTGAGATAAAACAGCATTTAAAAATGATGAAGCTACTAATGATAACTCTAGGTACGTTCATGGCATATTCTTGATAAGAGCAGAGCTTTTTGTCCTTTGTTTTCACAGTGGTTCCAGGCAACCACTGTGGTTCCATCTGAAAAGATTTGGCTAATTTAGTCACTGGTGTTGCCTCACACTTGTTCCATTTATAGACTAGATGAAGAACTGTTTGCAAGTGGCTCTATCATTAATGACAAACACAAACCCACAAAAGAAAGAAACTTCTAAATTATTAACTGCCTGATCAGCAACTCAGTTGGGAAGTTCACTGGGTCATGAATGCTGACAGGTTGTCAGGGAAACAGGAATATCTTAAACAACTGCCTAGGTTGGAAGAGGAAATGTTTTTAAATAGTTTTGGTGTCTATTAGCTGAGCTGCATTTGCAAATGGAAAACACAGTAATTTTTTTTTTTTTTAATTCGATACAGGCAAATTGAAGAATCACAGAATGGTTGAGGTTGGAAGTAACCTCTGGAGACCATCTAGTCCAAATCCCTGTACAAGCAGGTTCACCTAGAGCAGGTTGCACAGTATCACATCCAGGCAAGTTTTGAATATGTCCAGAGAAGGAGACTCCACAACCACTCTTTGCAGCTTTTAACTTTTAATTTAGAATCTTCATCTGGTTTGATTAATGAGAAATTCCTTGGATTTTCATCATTATTCCCCCTCCCTCATCTTTTTTCCTGTTCTAATCATTCATTAAAATATTCCTTTGCTATCCTGGCAATTTGCAAACAATTAATAGTGTTATGAAGCTCTCTTTAGCTTCCAAGTATGGTGAGCCAAAATTCAAGGTGATTTAGGTGTCATCATTTCTGCTTAGACTTTTACTTAGTCTGCCTCCTTTGCTACCCATATGCCCTTCAGGACCAGTAATTGGTACTTCCAATGGCTGAGGCAGTTTCCTTTTGTTCTGGGTCATAAAACAACCACCTGGAAGGGCAAGTTGAGAATCACAGGCAGGAAAATAAAATGCTGTGTTTGACTGGAAGTAAGATTTAGTCTAGGATTTGGAGAGATGGGGTTATGATTGGCAGGATGACATCCCTGCCTGCATTAGCAATTAGGCTGTAGAAAGCTGTGAAATGGATTCTATGTCTCTGAAGCTCTCAAAACTCTCATTGACATGCTCATTTTTTATGCTCATTTCATCATTAGAATGATTGCTGGTCCATAAAGCTTACCTGTTCTTCTGAGTATTTGCTTATCTGGAAAACATCCTTCTGGAAGACGCCTAAAACAACCGTTATAAAAGAATATTTGTGTTTCAAAACTTTATTTGCTAGGATAACTGGTCACTCTTCATCTGTTTTTTTTTTTTTCCTGGTTCTTAGTGTGTATGCTAGCACTAATTAGGAAGATGAGGCAAAAGTTTTTCACTCATTTTGGCCCATGACGGGACAGGTAGAGATTGAGAGTAAGACAGTATATGACCATCAGTGACTATGAATCAGTATTCACTCAATATTAAAGGATCTGTTATTTAGCAATCAATCTCTTGAAGTTTTTTGTGTTAAATAAGAGCAATCATGCTATTGAACATTTATGAATACAGGTATAGTTCTCAAAACTCAGATAGAGTAATATAGATTTTCTGTGACAGTTTGCAAGGAATATAACTGATGGGAAGCCTGGAATCAGAGGGCACGCAATAACCTTTAACTGGTAAAATATCAAAATGAGGTTTTAAAGTTTTAGCTGTCTTCAGATTTTTTGGATTTAACCATGTTACATTTACACAGCAGGCCCTTATGGTACCTGAAGCCAGGTTTTCCTGAATTGTAATCATTGTAGATAGAATACTTACCAAAGTATTTTTTTCTCTTCCTTATTATTTGTATAAAATTTTTTACCAGTCTGATATTCTTGGAGTGGACTGATTAAAGTACATGGGAAAACTATGTTCTTAAAGCTGATCCTTACCGCTCAAATGTACAATAGAGAAAAGATTACATTGCTGTTGTGACTATTCCAGGTCACTGTTTCTCTTTTCTCACCCCTTTATGTACTTCCTTTACAGTGCTTGAATGGCTGAGCTTGCCATCAGCATGATTCTGCTGCATTTCTGTGTCTTGGTGTTGCCCTAACAATGGAGAACAACTTGATTTATTTCACTCAACTGGTTGTCTAGAGCCCCTCTATACTTACTGGAGGGAAACAAGCACAAGGAAGCAGTTTGTTCATTTCCACAATGTAAATATCTGCTTTTGGAGCAAGTCTGCTGACTTCATGGAAATGCACATTTCCTTCTATCAATTCAGATGACTGAAGTGTTTAAATCTGTGTCTGGGCAGATTAAGTGCACCAAAATGACAAAGGGTAGGCAAAATTATAGCTTTTATTGGATAGGAAAATAAAGCATTGCTCAGTCAGACTTTCTCAGATCCCAAAGAATTTTCTTGTGGGTTAGAAAGCTTGAAGAAAATGAATATCCCAGATAGAAATCTACTATTGCACATAACAGAAATCTCCTTTATAATATATTGTGATATGTACATTACTGGATTGTCCTTCAGCTGGGCTTCTTTTCTGTTAATATTTTGGGGTTTTGTTTGTTTGCTTGTTTAAACAACCTTATCCCACCCATGGTCACTAGAAAAAAAATTCACTTTCTTCCCTAGACTTCTCAAATCATCTTCTTCTAGAAAAAGTGTACTTCCTCATTATTCTTAAGTGTAGGAACAAATTCCCTTTTACGTTTATTAGGAAAAAAAAAATAAATCTGCAGCTCCTTTGGGTTATATTTTTTCTGATTCTTTTGCAAGCAAACATTTTACAAATGTAGCACAAATAAAATAAACTCTCTATGTTGCCTGTTAGTAAAATGGGGAAGCAAAATTATACCCCATAGTATTCAGGATCTTCAAATTCATTTTTTCTCTATTTCAAAGTAGTGGTTTTTAACTGCTCATGAAAGCATTATAAAGATTGGTTTCTGAAGGGGGGAATAAAGCTTTCATTTTTTTCCACTCATATTCTCTCTGCCATCAGTTTATGGTTCAGAAACACAACCACTTTACTCTTCAGGACTAAATTAATTTGATGCACTATCACAGTGCATTCAAATTATCAAAGTCTGTTTCTTGCCCTAAAATATGGTATTGAAGTGAGAATACCGATCTGCTTGCATTTCATGGGTAGCTTGAAAATACTGAGCTACAAAACTGCAGATGAAATTACTCAGTTTCTTCTTGTCGGTGATTATCTTTTTTCCCTTCCTACCATGTATTAAAGTATTATTTCCCTGTAGGTTGATTATTTTTCCTCTTTCTATCTAGTCAAAAGCTTCAATTTTTTTATTCTCCATAGTGATCACTTAAACTTGGGGCACTGGAGCTTTCACAGCTGAAGAACTGCTTTAATATTGTATACAGTTAGAGGAAGCTACAAAAGCCTTGCATACAATGGGGACTCAAAGAAGAATGCAAAAATATTTATTAGTGGCTTTTAATGGGACCTCTTTTGGTAAATGAAGATGAGATTATCAAATGGACTTTGATTTCTTTTATTTTTTCAGAGTAGTACTATCACTGAAATATAACACATACCATTCATACCAGCCCAGTACAAACTGATGATTTTAGGTCTTGCAAGGTCTGCATGAAAAGCATGATGGGTAATTAGCACAAGAATTCTAGTCAAATGTCTGAATTTTGTATGGCAAAGACTAAGAAGTCGCACAGATTACAAGAGAAAGGAATGTTTTCTGTACCAGCATTTAATAGTTACGAGTGCTTACAATCCAGAGAACTTTTTAAGAACTGGCAGTATCACTTTACTAATACTGAAAAAGTGAATGGTGCTATTAGTTCATAGCTCAAAAGCTGAGTCCTCAGGAGCTGGAAGATTTCAAGGGAAAGCAGTGGTGTCTGGCAAATATTTGTATTAGAGGGGCCATTGGTGCCTTGATCTATGTGTGCTTACTCCAGAAAAGGTTCCCAAGAGCTTTTTTTTGTACTTACAAAACTGCTGAAAGTACTTTTATTTCTATATCTTACTGCTTAGGCAAAATAGAGAAATAAGAGTTTTACCAGTTTTGAGTTATAATTTCCATATTTACAGATTTAACTCAATAATTATGTATTTCTATCATCATCAGTAATTAATTTTTGTCTGCCTTGCATAGTAAAATGTTCAAGCTTGGCATGTTTAATATCTTTTACTTATGACTAATTATCAAAGTGACAATATTCACTTATTTCAGTTTTATGCAGGAAAGTATAAATGCAAAATGCTCATTTATCATTAATATGGGTAGTTGAGGAGGCTGTTTCTTCATTTTATAATCCTTTCAAATTACATATTACATCATATTAATAACATGTTACACTGCTATTCTTGCAGCAACTTTTGGGCAGTCAGGAGACATCCCAGTTTATAGTCCATATACTCCTTTATCCTTGGCACTCACTGAATGACTGCTTCTCTTCCTGGAACTAATTTGGAGGGTTAAAAGGATCAGGATCTTTGCCATCATTTGTTCTACTATATTAAAGGATAAATAAGTGAATAAAATTGTGCTCTGGTAGTTTTCAATTCAGACCCCTATGAAAGTGACATGTTCCTTGCTTCTGTCAAAGTTTGGAAGTTTTTAACTGCTGGAGTTCCTTAACTGCAATACACATCTAGGCCAATAGTAAGAAGTTTTTGGACTTAGGCCTGTAACAAAATTTGCTGTTTATTTTTCACTTTTTTTCTCATTTTCTTGTATAGCAAATATTATTGTGTATTTATTAAAGACTTCGGGAAAACTTTTTGACAGTGAGAAAAAAGGATTTCTACTTTTGACTAAAGAGGCATTTTCTGGTGCTGTGTGGATCTTTACTTTTTTTTTAATTTTTTTTTTGAAGTTCTAAGAGAACTTAGCAACCATCAGACTGAGGATGTATCCTACTGAGCAGTTGTACTTGCTTTTAAATTTGAATAGTTGAGGGGGTTTTTGTTTATTTGTTTGCTTTTTCCCCTGGGGTGGGGGGGGGGGGGTGATAGTCATAGTTACATTCAGCTGTCTTTAGAAGAGCTTCAGTTGGCCTTCAGTTTGGCTCTAGTCCATACAGCCAAGCTCTTTAGCATCTGAGAGGAACAGCCTCAGGATATCTAAGAACACCTCTGTAGGATACAGCTTGCCTCCTAATCTCCCTTCTCCTCTATAGATGCCCCTTCAGGAAGCTTCTTATATCTGTAATAACTAAATAAAGATAAAGTGGAGTAAAAAAAAATAACATACTTGTTTTGCCATGCCAGAATGGCAATAGTGAAGGGTAATTTACAGAATGAAAATTCTCTTTTAGGGCCTAGAGCCATATTCCATGGACACACATTAAATGGTAAGGCTCTGCCCCATGTGCTTTCTCTGTTCAACAGAAAACCAGGCTTGCTTCATGGTGGTGGTTGGTACCAGTGAGATATGGACCCATAGAAATATACCACAGTGCTAATTGTTTATTTCAGTCTTGTCAGAAAAATTAAATAATATTGGCAATGAAATTTGTACTTTGGGTTGTATCTGTCTGGACAAACTGAATCCATTTCTACTTTGTGTTATCATATATGTTTGTTCTTGTCTGAACAACTATTGCAAACCTCAGGCATAGGAGCTTAATTCTTTACTGATAAAAAACAGAGATGGTAACCTAGTAACTTTTGTTTCAGAGGCTTAAAAATGAGGCTAAGTGGTTCTTTTATGGTGGTAGTGATTATAGTGTTCAGCTTATTCTTTTTAAATTGCATTTAACTCATTTTTAAGGAATCAGAATTTATATAATGCAATACTCAAAATAACTAAACTAAGATCAGGGTTCCTACACAAATTCCTTTCTTTTTTTTGCCTGTTTCTCCCCACCCGATATGTAAATAGTATATAAAACATGTTAGCATTTTCATGAAAATCCAGCATGTGCCCATGTTCTGTTTATCTCATTGCAAATGCTATAGAAGACAATACTTAGCCACTGAATGCTCTCCTTTCTATAGATGTCTAGATATACGCAAGGAATATGGAATTGTGTTGTTGCTAATTCCTCAGATATTTAATTCTCTTACTTGTATAAGTAATTAATGGATTTCTTGGGGTTTTTTTTTTCTTTTTTCTTCTTTTTGCAAGAGTTGGAGACTTTAAAAATCTCATTCAAGACAACAGCATGACTTTAATGGATTTCAATAGCTACACAGTCTTTAATCAGTATCACATTTTGGAAGAAGCACCCAAATTTTCAGTACAAAAATTTGAACTACAGTTTCTGGCTGTGTCCTGTCTTTAAAAATGTTTTGCCAAGTGTGTTGTCCTACAGTAAAGCAAAACTTTTCATTTAGAAAAAATGCATCTTAACATACTTTACTGAGAAAACAGCCATTTCTAGGAAAAGATTAAAATCTTCCAACAGTCACCTTCACCTAACTATTTTGTTGTGATGTTGGAAGCACTTTTGGAGAGATGAAAATGGAAAGGAGAAGAGAAAAACCCTTTTGAATACTTGATTTTGGGTATTTTTCCCCTTTGCCCATTGTTTCTTAGACATCAAATTTTCTTCATAAAAATTATTTTTTTTTTTAATTTACATGACTAAATTAACATCATCTAGGAATGAATTAATAGTACTGAATAGAAGGACTGTTGAAGTACAGCCACTCATCTGTGTTTTGGAGCTCATGTCTTGTTTTATTTATGAGTGATGACATACAAGTAGAGATCATGTTGTACTTCCCAACAGATTGTCATGATTTAGGAATGCTGCTCCCTAGTTTGGTGGTCCCATTAAGATTCTCCAAACCACCAGAGCATGCCACTTCCTTGCTCCCCCACTTTCTCCTCCCTCTGCAGGGGATTGGAGACAAGAATTGGAGGCACAAAAGAAAAACATCATGGATTAAGATAAGAACGATTTACTGGAACAGCAACAGTATTGATGGAGTATACAAGAAAGGATCAATTTACACCAAAACCCCCCAAAAACCAACAACACCCAATGGCTTTGCCTGCCAAGCTCACTGGACCAGAAGGAACCCCTTCTCTCCACACCTGACAGTGACCTGAGGTAGGATAGAATAACATCCAAGCCGTGCACCCTGGCTGCTGCAAAAACGAACCCCGACCTGGCCAGAGCCAGCACACAGATAAACCAAATAATTACTTCTTAAAGGCAAGAAAATTACTTTTTTAAAGGCATTTTGGCCACTCATTCATTATCTATCTTATTTAGAAATGGTGAAAGGTTAATTCTCCACACTTTCCTGCCCTGATATATAAGTTACATTAGAAATGCTACTTTTGTAGTGTGTAAAGCACCATAAGAGTAATAGATTTTCATTACAGTATAATTCTAAAAGTGATTAGAGAACTCTAAGGAAACTTTATAGCATGATCAAAATAATAACTCTAATTTATATGTGTGCTTATAAATGTGCTGGGAAAAGTCTCTGCTTATAGGTAAATAGCTTGCCTTTCTAGGCTTGAATGAATAATAGAAGCTGCTGTGACTGTGAATAAAATTAAACAAAGATGTTCATTAACACATGAAAAATAGGGAGCAAAAGTAATTAATCTAGGTCATAAAGGAGATAACCATATGTGGAGAACAGTAAGAATGCTAAGACCAGTAGCCTGATTTTACTTGTGAGACAAGTAGTGTCATAAAAACTAGCAGAGCATTAAGCGCATAGACACGAGAAATATTGAGTTTAAAGCAGTTTGAGATGTTTCATTTATGGAGGGAACAAACCCTTAAAAATCTAGTTGCTTTTTTCTCCTACTAGAGCAAGACTGTGAAATCTTGATGAAACAATATTTTGGTAAAATAATCCAACACTGAACAATGGTAATTTGAATTACTGCAAGACAGACCTAGTGATGTAACAGCAGTTCTATAAGAAAGAGACTTTTTTTTTTGTTTTCTATATGATACAAAGCTAATAAATTTTACAGTAACTTTAGATTTTACTGATATTATCCACATTTTGCTTATTGGTTTGATGATAGTCCAGACAACAGTAAAGGAAAAGAGATGATGCCTATTAGTCAGCCTTTGTATCCTTAAAAATAAAACAAAGATAATTAAAAAAACACCACAGAACAAAAACACAAACAAATCTAAAACCATCTAAAATCTATAGTTTTGATGTTTTTTTACTAGAAATTAGTATCTTCAATTCATTCTCCAATAAAAATTAGACATATCACTTCACTGTAGATTGAATGTCATTCTGGGCAGTAAAAATACTTTTGAATGAAGACCTACTGTAAAATTTTAATAAGTGAACCAGACCTTCCAGGTCCTGCAGTGCTCCGAGTCCAAAGCAAGTTCTGGAAAATAGCTGGCAATCATGGATACTTTAAAGGTTTTGGTAGGGATTGAGATTTTTAATATATTTTTAATGATTCCATAGTTCTGGCTATGGATTTTTGAATTTACTAGTTCTTAGACATTTGGGACAATGACAGTGATTAACATGTTTGTGTAATTGTAATTTCTGTTTGGGTCTAGGATAACGGAGCATACAGTATCTCTTTTTGAGAGATACCTCTTCTGAGTACTTGAGATTATTTCTGAGAAAGAATCTTAAATATTAATCAGCAAGAGGAGAACATAAGAAGTTTTTTCTGTCAAAGGTGTTAAAGGTTTTTTTTTTGATCATATTTGAATTGTGTTCAGAAGGCATGATGCTGGTTAGTTTCATGAAAGTTCTAAAGCGTAGAGATTTTTTTTTTTTTTGGCATGTATATGTAGTGAAACTTTGGGTTTTTTACTTTCTACTAATACACTAATTTCTACTCATTGAATCTACTGGATGAAATGGAAAGACAGCAATTACTTCCAGGTCATTAGATAGAGAATACTAAGCAAATTAACAAGTATGTGCTATTCTGTCCTCGTTTTCCAAGTAAATCGCACCTTGACTGTTCCACAAGCATAGCAGCGATCAGGCTTTGGGCTCTGAACATTTGTAATATTCAGGTGACAATGAACAACCAAAGATTTTTTTATTCTACACAATGAGTGTGGTAAATGGAGGTGCATATACCAAGCAGCTGCTGAGGTGGGATTCTCAGGTACTAACACAGATAAGCAAATTTAAAATATGACATATCTAGTGAGGGTACGGGACCCCTGACTGTGTTGTATGAAGCAACAGGGCTGCTGAGATCAGAAATAAAAACAGGTAATTTCATACATTTTTAAAAAATCTGAAACGCAGAATATTTGAAAGTTTCTATAAACTGCCCAGGTGAAAGGATCTTTCTAAGGGCTAGATGTCAATAGTAATAGCAACACCAGCATATAGGTGTAACTCTGTGTTTGCTGGGGAATTCTCTCTGAACCAGTGAGCTAATACATAACTGTACTTCATTCAATGGCCGTATTTCAACTGACTTTAGTGATTTCTGGATGCAGCCTTCTACATCTGCCTTAATCTCTGCATTGAATTAATTTCCAATTTTTCTAATTATCTTAACTTTCTTCATTTCAGAAGGGCAGTTCACCTTGGACCTCATGAAGTAATGATTTTGTTATGGATCAAATTAACATTTCCTGTCACATAGCTCGTTTGCTGAGAAAGAAAAAAGTTCTTCTAGGATGAATAAGATCGAGTGTCCATCCACCCTACTTTATGGGCAGAAATCTCCTATCCTTAGGCACATTGCAGCTCTTACAATATCTCTCGACCTTAATTTTCTCTCTTTGTATGGCTATGATATATTTAAGCAACATGCCTTTACTATTCCTCAGTTTAAAATTCGATGTGCCACATTGTCATGGTTTGTCACTGGCACAATGCCAGTGCCCCCATGAGGATACCCTCTCCCTGGTTTCTGCTGTGAGATGTGACCAGGAATAAGCAAAGCAGGCTTCCACTTAGAAATAAAGAAAACAAAACTTTATTAACTACACTACAACTATATATAAAAAAGGAACACACACAGGAAAAATGAAAACCTTACAAATACATTTCCTCCTCCCCCCACCAAATTTCCAACACAATGCATCTATTCCCCAAATCACCAACTCTTGGTCCAGCACCACCTTTTAGACAATCAATCCTCAGTTCATCAAGAGGAGAGGAGTCCTTCTTGTGCCATGGGCTTCCCCTGGAAACACAGCTGAAGCCTCGTGTGTTTCTGTGTCACTCGTGGTACTGCCCGGAGTACATCTGCCGTCGTGACCTCTTCCTTTCATGTCCAGTGCTCTCACCACTGAACACGGACCAGAACTGCTTCTAGGGTTGTCTTTTAAGGATGCTTTATCCCGTTCCAAAAAGAGCACAGTCTCTCCTTTGGGACACCTGTCCCCACAATCTCTCCTTTGGGACACCTGTCCCCCCCATATTTTTTCAGCCCCTGGGGCCGAGGGCACCAACACTGAACCCTCTTGGTTCTGAGGCATTGCCTCCCCCTAGATGCAGTCTCTGTATCACAAGGAACACGGTTCTGTCCATGGCTGTACAAAAAGAGTCCAGCAAAAGCCACTCCATCATCTCTTCCCACTAGGATTCTTCTCTATTCTTCCACTATTTGTCATTTGCCCAGACCTCTCTCACACTTGCCCATTTCCTTCCTCATCTTCCACTCTATCTCTCTTCTAGGAAAGGTCAATGTTCTGTAAAGTTTTCATTGTCCAAAAAGGGTTAAAAACTTGGACTCTGCCTTCTCAGGAACTCCCAGAGCAGCCGGACACCTTCTCGCTGCATCCTCCCCGCCCCCCCCCCCTTCTTCTCCTTCCCAGCCGTGCTGCCAGCACAGGCCCATGTTTATCAAGTTTCAAGGTAGCAGTCTCAAGCACAGGCTGTACTCTCTCTCTCTCGGGGAGGGGGGGGCTGCCCGATGCCTCCTGGTGCTTCTCCCCCCTTCCATCCTCGGGTACTCTTCACCTCCCCTCTCTGTCCAAGCCCCGGCCTACCTCACCCAGCCGCATGGCTCCCCTGCCCTGCCCATCAGCTGCAGCTGGACAGGGGAGAGATCCGAACTCTTTCCCCACCGGAACCCAAGAGAACTTCCCACGGGAGAGCTCTGCTTTTAACCCCGTGTTCTCAGAGGCGGATCCAACGTCCCAATGGCCACAGTAGATGCCAATATTAAAATCTGAACATTCATTGGCCCAACCACAGCATCCCAGAAAACACATTTCCTGTCAAACCACCACACACGTAGAAATTGACATTTAAGTATTGAAAAACTTGCATAGCCACTCTTACATGAAGTTCAGCTGGGTAGTCAGCAGATCCATATGGATCCCTATAAGGAGCTCTGATCATACTTCTTCATATAGAATAAGCTCAGTTTGTTGTGCATTCAGAAAGTATATTTGGGTGAAGAAGTAGAGGACTGTAAATGTATATAAGCCATTTGTGCATGTCAGCAATTCATACAGAAAACATTTGTGGTCACTTTCTCAAACAGCTTTTGCTCCCAGGGTCTCATGGCTTCTCGCATTGTGTTAGGCTTGTTCCACCCCACGGTCAGGGCTGGGTGACAGCACTGCTGACACCCCAGAAAAGCACATTTGTAGTCCTGGTGCCTTTATCTGAGGAAACTTGTCTTCTCCAGGTTATGTACAGTTAGGATCTGTCCCTGGGTGAAAGAAAGATCAGAAAATCCTGCTGCTTGCAAAATTTTAATCCATTAAAGACATAACACAGATTTTTTTTTTTTTTCAGGTCAGAATGTGCTATATCTAACACAGGCAAATAATAACTGTATCATTAATCATTAATAGGCCAGTAGCAAAACACAGGATCAACTTAATCCTTTTGGACATTGATGAGTGCACACTGCCACTTTAAATAATGGCATAAAAGGCATCATTACTACCCAGTATAGATTTACCACAGTAAATGAGTTTGAGTTACTGTATATATTTTGCACTCCATACCCTGTTATCAATAATAGTCCTCATGCCTCACAAAGGGCAACATGAGCAGGAAAAGAATAATTGCCATTCTGCATGGAGGCAGTTTATTGATGAGGTGGACAGAAGTAATATTTTTAGCCTGCTGGGTGTCCATCTGTAAGCAGTTTCCTGAAGCTGCTACTTCTCCTTTCTCTGGAAACTGTTATGGCTTTTTCTGTCCAATGAAAATAATGAGATCCATCTATCAAACAGAGAACAAACAATAAACTCTATACCTTCCAATTAATTTGTTTTTCACCTCTGTTTACCAATGTGCATGCAGTTAACTATCCATCGTATTATATGCATGTAAAGACTACATTTCTCAAAAGGTTGAATCTATTAACCGTTTTCCTAGCAAAATATATCTGCATGCCCTCCAGCTAAACAGGAGACTTGAAAAAAAAAAATCAATCCTTTTGAAGTGCCAGAATGTAACAACATAATGTGCTATAAAATCATACCATCCAATCTAAAGTCTGTATCCTCTGTTATGTTCATAACTTATAGTCCATAAAAAACCTTTTCATGGCAAAAAAATAATTAATCTCAGTCAAAATATGCAGTAGTGAGTCATTTCAGGATATAGTATGTTTACATTAAATGTAGAGATTCCTCAAAAATGCATAGCTCTGGTACTTGAAGTCGGGGTGGCTTTGTAGTAATTTACTTTGTCCTAGCTGTATTTCCCTCTCTTAGATGGCTTTCCACTGTTTTTTGCACAGTAATTGTCGAAGGCTGAGAGATTGGCTATACCACATGATGACCAAGCTGTATACTCCTTTTGGCCACTGATGTGATTGTGTTGTTTCTGTCAGTGTGTTTCTTGGTTTGGGGTTTTTTTTCAGAACATTGCTCTGTTATGGGGCTTTGCTTTTGTGTCTACAGCATTTCCATTTGTTTCATTAAGAGTTGCTTGAATCTGGGTGTTAATTTCCTTGAAGAAGTTTGTGTGCTATTTTCATGTGTAAAACATGTGAGCTGAGCTTATCAGGACACAGATGGCACATCAAGAAAACCTAAGCCAACTAGACAGAAACACTGATTTGTCTACCACCACACAAGCATACACACACACACACAAAATAACTGAGGAAATCAGCTCCAAGGTGCCAGTTTTTTTGCGCCGAAAAGCCTGGAACAATGAAGATGACTCAACAGTACAGTCATCCTTCTGAGACTATGCCTGAGGAAATTCTTAGTGTTAGAAAAGCTAGAAAAGGAGTCATGCTTCAGATCTTGGGAACCTGGCTGGCTGACTATGAATAGTTTTGTATGAACGGCTTAAGCACTGTATTATTGTCATTAGCCACTTTCAAATACAGTAAAATTCCACCAGGGAAGAACTTTCTTCCTTTTTGAAAAAGAGAGGACTCTGTTGTGAAAGAAAGGGTTAAAAGGCTTCAGAACTCATGTGGCAAAAGAAAAATAAGATGAGAAAGAAAAAGCCAAGAAGAAAATGTCTTTCTATGTATTTCTGTCTAAATCAAAGCAATTTCTAGCTGCCCTAAGTTAAACAATTGGTAGATGACATTTCATGCAGATGAATCAATGTGTTCCCAATTATAGTTGTATATTCAATATCTAACATGCAGTCAGCATCTTAACTAGTGTTTTTTGTCAAGCTGCTCTGAGCTCACCCACAAATATGTCATAGAGAGAAGTCTGTACTTTTTGACTAAGTGTGAATTAGAAAGGCAGATGTATAACCTGGGAAAACTTGTAGATTGATCTTTCTTAAAAAGGAATGTGTTCAGCTACGCTGCTCAGGATTGTTCTTTGCGCCACAAGCCATCATCAGCATGATGATAATTCAGAAATGAGCCCAGGTTCACTAGGAGATTATGTCTAACTGGTCCTGGCCTCAGCTGTTGGAATTGGTACATCTTTAAGGAAGGAATGTCTGATCTGGTGCTCTTCTGTAATTTCTGTCCTGATATTGGGCAGCTACACATACTCAGCTGGTATAGATTGGCACAGAACTGTTCAATTTTATGCTTCCTTAATGATCTACATTTAAAAAGAACTACAACAAAAAAAAATTTAAAAAGTTTTTATAAAAACCAAAAAATGAAACCAACAACCCTCTATAATACGGAACATCAATTAGTCATGAATGTTATTGAACATCTGATTTATGAAAAGTTCTCCACTTCTCTGCATTCTTGGCTTTATTTTCCTCCAATCTGGTTGAGGTTTTAACTTCTATCATTTGCTAATACATTGGTCACTACTGTCACTCTGCCTTTTTCTCTGAGCAAGTTAATATATTTAAAGCTTTTACAACAGTCCTGGAACCCAGTGTAGTTCATTCAGTCTGAATTTCAGCACAGTTCCTTACAAAATTCATATAGCCCATCCATACAAAATCCTTTCAAGTAGGATCACACTTATTTCAGTAGGGCTGGAAGTGTTTGACGTTGATGTGTACATACAACTTCACTGTGCCATCTCCCATATGTAAATTGCAACGTATGTAATGTACCACAGAGGATTTTAACGTTCTTTGCTATTGTGTTTTTGTGATATCTCCCTGGGTAAGGATTGCTAGTAACACAAAGTGCATGAATACTCTAGACTGACAAAAGGCTATTAAGCTCACTAAGACTGCTGTGGGAAGGTGTGTTTTCAAGCAATATGTTTGAAGCGTCCAAGTCCTTGGCTCCTAGCATTTCAGTGTCAAATGGGGGGGATGTAATTTACTGAATTTGCTTGTATAAATTTTATATAATGTGTGAGTTCTCATAAAATGAAAGCTAGAAAGTAAATGTTGATGGGACTCTTTTGCTCATATAAAAAAAATACAACTGAGTTAGGTAAATCTTATTGAAAATCTTGTTCAAAGGAAAAATATTTTAAGACCCAATTCTTAGCTGAAATAACTAAAAGAACTTTACTGAAGCCTGCAGAATATACATGAATTTATACTTTCCTGGAGGACGGATTACCTTTTGTAAAGGCTTAGAATAGGACCTGGTGAAATAAGAGTTTGGCTAAAAGATATTTTTATAAGAGAAATATGTTTCATATGGTCAGCCTCTTTAAAGCCAGAGTGTTTAAGAATTTGATTCTCTTACTATTTATAGTTCACTTCAGACCATGAGCCATCAAATAAGGACAAGAATTTTGTCTTGAGTTACTCTGAACTGACTGGTTGCCAAGATATTGAAGGGTTTATGGCACTTGATGAAATTTTACACAACTGCTCAAGAGTCTGACTAAACTTGCATGCATCTACTGTTGGAATGTAAAATTATGAGCACTAGATATATATTGCCACAAAGAAAAGGATATTTGGTGTGATTTGTTTGGGGTTTCTTTGTAATTCAAGATAATTTAAAGAAATGGTGCTTAATAGGGCAGAAGTGCTTCACTGCTGCCTAGAGACAGTGTATAAAAGCACAGTATTTGTATAAGGGTTCTCTAAAGAGAGAAATGCATTAATTTGAGGAATCAATGCTTGTTTCTGCAAGATTATTATGGTAAAGGCTTTGCAGAGAATTTTAATATGTGTCACAGGCTTTCGAAAAGAAGGCAAACTGTGATCGACTGGAATAGCTTGGTGTCTCCCGAGATACTGTAATGTTATGCTGTGGTTTTTATTTGTTGGCTTTTTTTTCCCCCAAGTGCTTCAAATGTTTCGTAATTGAGTAATTCAGCTGATAAACTTCAGCAAGGAAATGTGTAAAAGAAAGGTTTTCAAACAGAATGTAGACTCTTCAAACTGTGCAGGAGATAAGCTGCCTGGACACAGACCACTAAGGCACTTAGACTGCTTCATACACCTAGCAGGTCCCTCACCTGGTGTTTTAGGCATGAAATCACTTGCATCAGGAGGATTACTTGGAACTTAACTTTTTTAATTTAACATGCTTAAGTTTTTTACTAGATTGGGATAAGTTTTAGGAACCAAGCCCCAAAAAGTGCTTTCTTTATAGAGAGAGTTCTTTGCTTTGGAAGGTGGATATGACCACATATTGATTATTTGTCTTCAGAATGAAATAGAAATTTTCTGTGGATTCTACAGAAAGAATTTCTGTAGGAGAAACAGATCAACTGTTAAAAAATGGATTTATGGGTGTACCTGCTGTTTTTATTTTAGTTTGATCTTTTTATAGTTTTAATTAGTTGCTCTAAAGGGTACCTTAAAAATGTGTCATGAATGATCCTTAAGCAATCTCTATCCACTGTTGCATGATTAATAGGAGATTAATCTAGAAGATTTAAACTAGAGATTAGATGTGGTATTCAATGTGTGATGAACTGTGAATTGTCAAGAAATAGAGTATCTTAAAATCAAAAGTGCAAAAAAGAGCATAATTTTGTTACAAATAATATTCAGATCTGTTTCCGATAATATCACAGTATATTAAGAAAAAATGGATTTACAACCATCTTCAGTGACTGTTTCTTTCTTTTCAAGTTTGTTTCTTGGAAATGGAAAATATTAACCTGTTGGAGAAATGCTTTCATAGAAAAAATAGATTCTTCTATGAACATGGAATCTGATTCTTATCTCCCTTGTAGTGATGGTAATTGTAAAATGCTTTACCCAAGTGTGGCCTGTCAAGAGACACTGGAGGGCCATGGTCCACAGCATATTTGCAGGAAACTGAGGAAATCTAGTGAAAAACACAAAAATTAGATAAAAGTTTTGTTTAGTAAAGAAAATCTTTAAACATTTTATAAAAATATTTAGATATGTAGAAAGTGTGACTTTTAGGAGATGGGAAAAAGTTCAGGCATCAGATAAGGTAGTAACAAGATAGGCATTGCAAGATGGAAAAAAATCCATAAAGAGCCACATCTTCGTGGTCTTTTGTAGTGCTCTGTGTTTCCATGTAGGTTGATACTCATACATCTGGAAAAACAAAATCCAAAGTAGAGAGTACTTGTAAAGAAAAAAAAAATACTTTAAACCTAATAGTAACCCTGATACTATGTATGTGACTTGATAAATCAGGTCAGTAATGGAATTAGGAGCTGTTGCATACCTACATATGTCTGCTTTTGGGTTTAGATATTAAACTGCTTTTCAAACCATATAAAAGTCATTTAGTGCTAGTGCTCACAAAAGGATATGTAAACATATGTAATATAGAACCTGAAATTCACGTTTTGCTGATGCAACTTTGTCAGGTAGACAAGCCCTGGCTAACTTTGTAGTAGATGTTAAAAATGACATGGTGGGACAAGTTTTGTAGCTGTAATTTCATCACCTTTTAGGCAACTGAGGTTATTTTCAAATCAATCCAAGCTGATATAGAATGGTTAACTCACTTTAAGAAAAAGTCACAGGAGAAATGACAATGCTTAGCAGACAAGTGGAAAGTAAGAGGTCATAAATGCACAGACAAGACATGTATTTTGTTAAGGATATTAGAAGCAGGAGGGCAAGGCAAAAGGCTCTGGTTAACAGCTCTGCAGTGTCCTTACTTTTGTGCTTCATCATTATATCTTGGAGTAGCCAAGGCTGTACCTTACTGGTGATGATTCACCAGTATGTCAAAATAAATTGGTTACAAGGAACGAAGAAAATAAAGTGCTATAAAAATCGCCCCTAATGACAGTTTTCTGCATTACTTAAATGGTCAGAGAAAGCTACAAATTGCACATATCTTTTAATATTTTTTTAGACATTAACACTTAACCTAGAAATTCGGTTATTTTGAAGTTTACTTATGTATTTCTGAGGGTGTTAGCAAACAAAAAACAAGCCAAAACATGATTTTCATAGGAGGAGAGTAAAATTCTTGAGTAATGGAACTATGATGTATAAAAATTATGTTCAGATTAATTTAAGGCATGTATATTTATCCAAGTTATACTAAAAAGAAAAAAAAATGATGTGAGTATGACCATACTCACTGCAATAATTTCTGTTGAGGAGAGCAGAGGCAAAAAAATTCTGCACTTAAAGCTGAAAACACAAGTGCATAACTTCCTGTGAGGGAAATCAGGTCTAGTGTCCACAGCTGTTGGCCAGAGATATTAAAATAAACAGAGCTTGGTTTACAGGCACAGTATTTGTATTTGTTAAAGAACATAGAAATCAAATTTTTCCTTTGGAGGTGTTAAATTTTGTTGCTTGGTTAACAAAAGTGAATGCCCCTGCTGTTCCCACCAGGGCTCAGGGTCCTTCTAGTCACCTCTTAAAGTAATTATTTTCTCACATTTACAACTGAGTTGAATTTTCCTTGCAACATCCCTGTTGAGATCTGGTGATCCAGACCTGAGTTTACCCCCAAATCATTTTAAATGTTGTTGTTGCAGGAGCCCTGAGAGACTAATCCTCCATTCCTGCCTAGAGGAATCACACTGCTTTTTTTACCTGTTAGCTTTGATGCATGAGAAAAATGGCAAATTTTACCCATAGGGTTTGCTTTTTTACTTTCCAGAAAAGATGAAAACTTGTTATGGAGCATATTTTAAAGTCATTCTTGTATCCTTTTTCTACGGTAGACTTTTCCTGTACAAAGCAAGGGGCAATAAACCTTTTATTTTGAAAGAATGAATGCTGTAGATGTGAAACAGTGCCAATAATGTCAGTATTGTGTTATAGGGTTTTGAAAAATGAAATAATATATTCAAAGCAATTAACAAACATCAAATTTTTATTCTAGATGCTGAATGTGATTAGAAACTGTAAATGAACAATTCTTCATTCCAGCTGTTCTGGGAGCAGGTTTTCATGCACCATAGCCACCCTAAGCATAACTTTACTGCTATTTATTTGCACAGTCCATCAAAACAGCATTTTGATTAATAGGCTTTACTCTGTTAGAGAATCGCCATTTTAAACTATTGGTGTCTTTATTAAAACAGAGAAGTCTAAATCTGCAATATACAGTAAAAGCTATAGTGATTCTGTTTGCACCAAGAAAAAGTCTTTGGACAAAATTCTTATCAAGCTTCTATTTAGAAATAATGTTTCAAGGTTCATTTTGGTACTTTGTTTCACGGAATAGACTAGTTTTTATGTGTATAGCTTGCAGTGGTAATTGCACGAGGAGCTAAAGTTTATTGCCTTTCAATTCTCCAGTGCAGTGTGTTTTTACTCATTTAAAAGTGGTTTGTTTATTGTTGGGATTTTTTAGTTTGTTGGTTTGGTTTTGGGGTTTTTTATATATCCATTTCAAACCCTACTAAAAGAAAAAAGAACAGCTTCTGGCATATTTTTTTTCATGGTGAAGAGTCTCTGCTCACAGTACACTGAAGAAACTGCTTTTAGTAGGAAATTGAGGAATGTAGCAGTCTTAACAAAAAATCATGGACAAGCTCTTGGCATTGTCTGAGATATTTCAGGTTTTAGTGCTAATCTACTGATTCTAGTAATTACTAGTCACACCCAAGTGATAAAGTCATGGTAGTTTTTTTATGCTCTTTTATTTCCTATTGATTATGTGATAATTAAACTACCAAAAACTATATTCCTATTTAAAGCAGTGCTATCAGTTTGGAGACAGGAATTAAAGGTTTTACTCAGAATTTTTGTCCATGTACTTTTTCTTCATGTTAACTGTATAAAAGAGCATTGGTGTGAATGTGCTTCTAGGATTTTAATCATTCATGGGCTTTCTTGGAAGCAGCAGCTTCTCACTTGATCGTGCATTATCCAAGTGACATGAAGTAATTTCCATATTAGCTTTTCCATTTGCTTATGATAGTTTTATGAATGGCTGTTCTGTTGATTCTCCCCTACTCCTTTTCTCCCTTCTCCCAACCCATCTTCTCTTTATTTAACTGAGAGCCTGCCTTCTAACACAGTTGTGCTGCTCCAGAAAGAAAGATAGGACTTCCCTTGTCATGGAAGCTGAAGTTTTATGCCATTAACTGTTTCTGCTTATTGTTAGATGCAATCAGTAGAGAATTGCAAATGTGTTGGGATAACTGCATCCCTTTGTACTTTGTACTAGATCATTCTTTATTTTTGTTGTTTCCTTTGTTATCTGTTATATAACTACAAATAGAAAAGATGTGCCATACAGATGGAAAAATAACTTGTTTAGACATGTAAAGTCATAGAAAAGGGCATGATTGACGCTCAGCAAGTCAATCATTCTGTCCCTGGAAAGCATCATATCTTCATCCGTCTTACTTGCAAGATTTTTAAAGCCTCTGATGTTGGAGGCAATTATAACATTTCCATGTAATCCATTACAGTACTTCAGTGTGTTTGTCAGCAGGACATACAGACATGTATCGATTTATGTCTGAATGTGATCATTTATCCAGGCAACTTAAAACTCCTTCACAGGATTTACAAGCCCCTTTGCTACTTGTCCACGGTGGATTGAGAGAGCAGTTAATTCTCCTGAGTGATTCAGCCTTTTACATGTTTAAAACTGTTGTTATATTTCCCATTGACATCTTATGAACTGGCCAGCCCCTCTCCTTCATGTAATGTTATCCCAAAGATGGAAACACCAGGGCATATTAGGTTTCAAATTGTGAGGTTTGTTTATATTTTAATCATTATTATCACAAAGCTGGGGGGAGTGGCAAATCCCCCAGGGGTTTTGCAGTCCTTCAGAAGGACTGCAACAGGCCAGAGAGATGAGCAGAGAATAACTGTTTGAAATTCAGTAAAGGAAAATGCAGGGTCCTGCACTTTAGGATGAATAATCCCAGGCACCACTACAGGGTGGGGGCTGATCTGCTGGAAAGCAATTCTGCAGAGAAGGACCTGGGGGTCTTATGGCAACAAGCTGTCCAAGTGGCAGCAGTGTGCTCGTGTGGCCATGAAGGTATCCTGGGCTGCACTAAAAGAGCATTCCCAGCAGGTCAGGGGAGGTGATCCTGCCCCTCTACTCAGCCCTGCAAAAGGTTGCCCAGAGAGATTGTGGAGTCTCTGTCTCCTCAGCTGGAGATATTCAGGAGCTGCCTGGACACAGTCCTGTGCAATGTGCTCTAGGATGACCCTGCCTGAGCAGGGAGGTTGAACCAGATGACCTACTGTGATTCCTGACCCATTCTGTGATTATTTTAGTATTGCTTTAAAAGCAGTGCTGTGTTATAATAATTTGTTTATTATTAAAGCTTTGACAAGCTATTTGTAAAATTTGACTTAATAAGTAACAATAGAGAGGTTAATCTCACTGATCAAAGATCTTGGGATTTCTTTAAGAGAGTCTGCTTGACTTGGTTATTGTAATAATATTTGCAAAAATTAGAATTTTAGCACAGAGAATAATTATGTGCTTCCTGGCATTTATTTATGCATACACACATACATACAATATGGTTCACATTGCTTCATTTTCATATTGAGTTGGACAATTAGTGAGTCTGAAAAGAGAGAAGCATAACCTTTGTGCTCCTTTCTCCAAAAGTAATTTATATTGTTAAATGCTGCTTCCTTGTGTCTTGGGCGAGTGCAGCAGATGAGGCACCGGGCACTTTATGGATGTGGGGTTTCTGAGCTCATTTAAAGCATCTGGTTTCCTCATCATGCCCCTTCTCCTCCTGGGCTTCCCAGCTCCCCTGTGTCTGGGAGCCAACAGCAGCAGAGTGAGGGGTTGTCAGTAGTGCTGGGGAACCATGTCTGGGAGGTGGAGGAACAGAGCACAGGCACATCACTGCTGTGTTTGTACACCTCAGCACCCACCTCTCCCCAGATGACAACCTTTCACTGTATGAAGAATTATTCTTTAGAGGCTTGCCTTTCTTATGCTAATCAACAGAGCTGATGTTATATTCTCTCCTTTTTGCTTTTATCATCCTCTGCTTAGCTTATTTTCCTCTAGCATGAAACTCTCTCCAGCTTTAATTCTTCTCTCACACAGATAAATCGAAAGCTGCAATTATTTACTGAGTGAGAGGAGGAGGGAGGAAGCACATTAATTTATAAATCATTTTAAATTTACTATTCATTGAAGGAGGAGTATGAAGAGCTCTGGCCTCTATCCACTCAGCATGACCAGAAAACAACAGACCTGTTTAGTCAGAAATAGTGCCAACTATTCCAATCTCTTACAGCAGCCTTGTTCTGCTGGGACCATCTGAAAGATGAGGTCTGACTTTCCCTGACCCTGCACAGTTTGTGGCTTTGCTGCTGGAAAAGTCAATACCTCTTCTAGTTCTTACATTGATGCTTTTTTCCTTCTAGAGGACTGGGGCAGACTGTCAGTCTGTTTTGCCTAGATCAGAGAATGCCCTCAGTGTTGCTTTTAGGGTGGAAGCCTGGGGAGTGGTGGTCAGGAGACAGACATTGGAATATTTTTTAATAGGGTATTAAAATTGCCTGAGGGGTTGCTCAGTGGAACTGAGAGGTGGGGAGAAGAAATTAGCACATCTTCTTAGACTGTGTACCATCAAATTATAGAAGACCAGATGAGTAATTTTCTGAGATAAGCAATGTGTAATGAACATGTGAGTTCACAAGTCTGTGGTTAAGATATGAACCAAGGAGTACAGTGGTAGGAATGGTTACTGAAAATATTTGTAAAGAGCAGGTAGAAGAACTACTTCAAAATTGCAAGCAAATTTCCTTGTATTGGGTTTGTGTGGCAAGGTTTTAGTACTGGGAGGGCTAGAGGGTTGGATTCTGTGAGAAGCTGCTGGAAGCTTCTCCAGTGATTGACAGAGACAATACCAACAAGCTCCAAGATGGACCCACTGCTGGTCAAGGCTCAGCCTGTTGCCAACAGCTAGAGTTCTTCAGGGTCAGGGAAGAAGGAGGGGGAGGAGGTGCTCCAGACTGAGCAGAGAATCCCCTGTAGCCCCTGGTGTCACTCATGTGCCGGGGTCGGGGCAGGGACAGGCGAGAGGCAGGATCGTAGAAAAGGCAAAGAAGGCTTTATTCAAAAGAGCTGTGTGGTTTTTGCAGAGCTCTGTTCTATTGGCTAACTAACAGAAACATCTTTCTCACGCACTGTCCTTGAGAGGAATAGAAAAACAGCACCTTCAAATTGTTTATAGTCAACAAGTTATCACATCTTTCCAGCTCCCTAAAACTGCTCACAAGCCACTGTAAGAAACACTTGCCATTTCTCTCTCTCTGTCCCCTGGTATCCACACCTGGTGCAGGTGAGTCACCCATTCCCCTGCAGCCCATAGAGGTCCATGGTGGAGCAGAGATCCACCTGCAGCCCATGAAGGACTCCATACCAGATCAAGGGGATGTTCAAAGAAGGCTGTGACCCAGGAGAAGTCTGTGGGTCAGGATCTGTGGGCCCATGGAGAGAGGACTACAATGTGGGAGCAGGTTTGCTAGCAGGACTTGTGACCCCATGAGGAACCTATGCTGGAGCAGTCTGTGGGAAACTGCAGCCTGTGGAAATGAATCACACTGGACAAGTTGGTGGAGGATTATCTTATCTATTAGGGGCCCCGTGCTGGCATGAGAGAAGCATGTAAGGAGTCCTGCTGCTGTGGAAGAAAGAGCACCAGAGCCAACACATGATAAACTGACTGCAACCCCCATTCCCATTGCCCTGCATGGCTGGTGGGGAGGAGGTATTGAATCAGCAGTGAAGATGAGCCTAGGAAGAAGGAAGAGGTGGAGGCAAGGTGTTTCATTATTTAGTTTTTATTTCTCATTTTCCTGCTCAGGTTTGATCGGTAATAAATTAATTTCCCCAAGCTGAGTCTGTTTTGCCCATGAACTGTTGACCGGTCTTTCCCTGTTCTTGCCTTGTCCTGTGAACCTTTCCTTATACTTTTCCTTTTCCAGCTAAGGAGAGCAGCTTTGGTGTTCACCTGGCATCCAGCTGAAGTCAACCCACCACAGTCCTGTAACATATGCAATAAAATGACAAATATAGAGCTTGCACATGTAAGGAGCAGAGGTGGATTGAAGTGAACAGCTGTTCTCCGCCTGGGTTTCACACAAACCCCAGAAGACATTAAGAAAGATACAGCAGAAATAATCATCAGCCTTGGCACATGCAGTATGCTTATATCTGGATAGTTGTGTGGCCTTGTGCAAAAGATCAAAGACTTGCATGCCACTTTTAGAGAATATGCCAGGAACCTGTGCCCCTTTGGCAGCTTTCTTAGACTGGGTCCTGGTTCTGGCAGCAGCTGGGTGCTGGAGGCAGGGAGATGTCTGCCAGCCCTGCACCCCTGCATGAGCACATGGTGTGTAGTCAAATTGCAACTTTGAAACATGAAAATGCATGATAACAGCTCTGGTGTTACTCATGCTGGGGATCACTGTGACAATCTGGTTCCTTCTTCCCACCTTTAGGTCTATGCCAAAATGAGTTTTAATTATTGTGTTTGCTTTAGGGTAGTCTCTTCGATGGCAATGCGCCAGAATCCAGGCTACCAATGCCTATCCAGTTTTCCAAGCTGTATCCTAAATGATTTTTTTCTGTCCCAGACTTTTATGTGGGTGATGGTGAGGGATGGCCAGGATGCTGCTCTGTAGCAGTTAAAGCTAATTTTTTAATTACTTGGATTTGCAACATTTCATCTCTAAATAAGCTTAGAAATTAATACAGGGACAGGTGCAGTCTTCAAAATTCAGCTGTGTTCACTGCAGACAATGCTCCCCAACTGCTGGTTGATATTGAGTGCCTAACTTTTACCACCCTTGGAGCTCTACAGTTTAAAATTAGCTGATCTGGTTCATTTGTGTCTGCTGATAGAGTAGATGAGGCATGCTGGTGAGATTTCTCCCTGCAGAGTTGTGAGCTTCATAAAGGACCTCTAGAAATGAGATAAACATGCAAGAACACCTTCTCCCTCTTTAGTCCACATGCCCTTATGATCTCCCACTCAGATATGGCTCTTAGTAAGCAAGGAATTCTTATTGTGAACTGATGGATGGTACACATTTGTGTCAGGTAGTTTTGAAACTGGTCTTTTTTGGACTGCCTAGAAGGTGTGCAGAAGCTTTTGGGAAAAGCAGGGTAAAATGGGGATCATCTTGATGCTGAGACTTACTGAATCAGTTCTATGAAAATGAATTTCTGTGGTATATTCATTACAGAGCCCACTTTGCAGCTGTACTTTAATAACCATTCTCCTCTCTTCCCATCAACAAGCACAAAATACATAAATAATGCTCTGGAAAATGGAGCAGTGGATTCTGTGGGAGTTTTAAGCCTAGATACCTAGTGCAGGAAGAGAGCTTTGCAACTCAAACAGTGCACTGGTCTTTTCTAAATGTGTCCCTGTAGTGTCATAATAGGAAAAGAATGACCTGCAGTGGACAGCAGGGGTTTTCCATGAGGTTTAAGTACTGTAACTAGTAACTAGTATTATTTTTAGAATGCTGTTGACCTCTGGAGAACATTTGCATGCTTTAAGTACAGGACTTAAATATCTTGCAAGAGAAAAAGGGACGTATGCTAAGCATGTATTAATTGCAAATCATGGATCAGTACTAATATTATACAAATCCTTTTGTTTGGTTGAGTTTTTTGAGTTCCAGACTATTTCTTTGAGGATACGAAAAGGAAGTAGTTTTCAGCCTATATTTTGGGAACTGTGGATTTGTTTTAATAACATGAGTGCTGGGGTGCAAAAGGACTCATTTGGAAATAGGTAAGTAAATTTATGTGGGAAGTCAGAGTATTTTTTAATTAATGTGTTGTTTTATGGTGCAAACATTTAGTTTAAAACCAGCTAATTCTCAGTTTACCAGATTAAAATTTCTATAGAAAAATGTGCATTAGAGGGTGTATTAGACTGTAGTTTTGCAGCATCTTATTTTATAACTAAATTGCTAATGCTGATCATCTTATAAATGCTGTTAGAGAACTGGTGTAGAAGCATTATTATGACTATTTTTTTTTCTTTTAGATGGAAATCTAAATAGAACAAATTATGAGCCGTAGTCTCCATTAGAGACTGTGTATATGGGGGAGGCTACTATTTTCATGTACCAAATGGGCTTTAAAAGTTACTATATTAGTTTTCATTTTAGCTAGTTCACCTAGACCTGGAAGTTAATTATGCCAACACACAACTGATCTTGTAAGTATACAGTGATGCTTCCTGGCAGAAACCTCAGGACCAAAAGCTGAAACATTCTTTTCCATTGTAAAGGAAAATGCTTTCTATGGTTTTATATAAAATCTGAAAATCTGATAAGATGACAAATGTGAATATATTGTGTTTTATAACTAATTTTACTGGAAACATCAGTTGTACTGAATTGTATTGACAGAAATCACTAATTGTCTGTGCTGATAGAAAGCAAATTATAACACTTTTAAATGTCATGAAATTCAAAACAGACATCTAATTGACAGCCAACAGCAGAAATTTCAGTTGTAAAACACTGAACTATAAATTTTGAAGAAAAGTTAATATATATGGAAACAAAATTGTTTACTACAGGAACTAATATAGAGAGTATGTCTTTTAAGATTTGCCCATTAATGCACGTTTATCAGTTCTACATTCTGTTTCCACAAACTAATAATAGATAAAATAGTAATATTCACCATCCAAAAGTATCCATGCTTAAAAAAATATTAGAATGAAACTATATTTTTAGAAGTGCTTTTTAATCATATTCTCTAAAGGTTTTGTTAAATCAGAACTTTTAACTTACCATTTTGCTTATGTAGGCAAAACCAACAAATCTCCTCCAGAGTGAATACTAACCGTTAAAACTGATTTAATAGAACAATTTAAACCTGCTTAAGGGGCTGGCAAAGCTACTCTCTCCCACTGCCTCAATCTTAGACCTTGTGGACTTCCCCCTCACTTGCTCTGGAACTTGTCATTTGCTTTACTGGATGCAATTCAGCTCACTAACTTTTTCAGTTTTTGTGTTCAACATTATTACTAGATGAGCTGTAAAGTTTTGTTTCAACAGACACCATTCCGTGATCCTATGAAATTCTGAAGTTTAAGAAGCTGTATTTTAGGGGGGTTGCCCTAACTTGTTCCCTGTACCTTTATTCTTCTACCCTTTCTTTCCTGCTACCATATAGGTCCCTAACTGTAAGTGCTGCTGTCTGCAGTACAACTCCTTGGTCTTCTGAAGCATCTCTGAATTTGAGGCACCAACCTATATTCCTTCTGTAGGTTTCCTTCACCTTCTGTGGCTGCTCTGTCACTTAAGCTGCTGTATTTTAATCTGATGAGCATAAGTAGCATTTGGAAGATCATCTCTGAGTTTTGAGACTCCTTCCTGAGGAACACAGGCTCCATGAAAGACCCCTTTCATGGAAGGGTTTCATGAGACACTGATCTGGCACTAGCTCACACGTTGCTCAGCTGACTGAATGACTGGCTGCCAGCAGAAGAAAGAAATTTCCCACTCCTGTCAGAGCTGTCCTACCCATTGGGCTGTGCAAGTCCCAAAAGAAAAGCAGCAGAAATTCACCCGAGGGATTGTGGCAAATTTTGAGGGTAGATGGATACATAAAATTCAAGCACTTTGTTAAAAAATAATAGATAAAAGCGAGTGTCAGTAAACAAGCAAATCTGTTGAGGTACAAGGGTATAAGGAGTAGAGAGGACAGGTGAAAACCAGGCAAGGTAGGTTCCCATGATACAGAGCCATGAGCTCAACTTCAGGAGACACTACAGCTGAAAAGAATGTCCATGCTCTTGCATCTCCAAAGCAACATTTTGCAAGGTAGAGTGCTCACTATAGCTGGAGGCAAAGCAATCCAAGAAGCAGCAAAAAGAAAGAAAATCCTGCAAGTTAAATATTTCCTCTATGTTTACCACTCTGACACATTTATAATAATATTTTTCCAGTGTTTGCAGAAACTCTCTCTCCAGTCTTCTTATTCATGCCTCACACGCCCTGTCTGTACAATGCTCTCTGTGCAGAACTTGTACTTCAAATAGTAAAAAGACACTCCTTTTGGTTACTGTCTTATCTGAATATCCCACTAGCTATAGGGACTTTTTTTAGTAAAAGTATGAGCAAACAGCTGGCAGCATTTGTGTGCTCATTTTCTATTCCTCTCAACTCTCTCTTTTTCCTCCTTTTAAAAAAGTTTTGATGATCATCTACTGCTTTAAACTCATTGACACAGCCAAGATTTGTATGGATTGTGCTGTCCCACTGTTAGTATTTTTCTTACTTGAAAGTGTGACCATCTGATGAATCATGCCCATTGTTCTATCTTGGGAGACAACGGAGCGCAAGATATTTTGAAATTTTGGTAATGCAATACTGCCAACAGAGACCCTTGAAATGGAGGTGACATTTAGAAATAAAAACAGGGTTGGCAATTTTATTTTACATGCATATACATAAATTTCTGTGTGCGTGTACGTGTGTGTTTACACATCTACACAGCTTTTTAAAAGTTATAGACATGAGCACCATACAAGTAGACACAGGGCTGCTAATTTGTAAGAAACCTTAATGAACTGGCATGGTCAGCAGCTCTGAATATAAACTCCAAATCACACGGGCTTACTTTCTGACCTTGCTCTTCAACTAAAACAAAGAAAAGCATGTTTAGAATAGAAGGCTGGTGGTGTTTTCAAAGGAGTTTTGGATGAGCAGTACCTCTGAAATTTAGAGACTGGAATAATTTATGCTTTTCTAATGATACATTTGAATTAGTTTAGTTTAGGTATTTGAATTGGAATAATTGTTGTAGTCTTCCTTTATCTCTCCAAGATATATGCTAGCACATTTTTCAATTAAAAATTAAGACTCTTGGGCTGAGTTACAAAATTTCAGTATAAATTTTCATTCTGAAATTATAAGCCCCCAAAAATAGCAAGGGGAAAGATTATAGCTCTCTGACACTACCTTATCTGTATAGCTGAGAACAGCATCACTACAATAAAAGAAGATAGCAGTGTTTCCCATTGATTGTTGTTTGATGAATGTAAAGCAATTTACTGGAATGCAATTAGCATTTGCAATCACATTACCATGGGGATTTTTTTTATCCTGGCTCTGAATTGAAAAATCTATACATTTTCTGTCCATGAGTCACTTCTTAGGAAGCTTCCTTTCATTTGCTAGGCTGTGCAATGCTGTGGAATTAGTTTCTCAGAGTTTTTATAAGAAGAAATACATGTCTTGGAAAAAAACTGGCTTCTAAATAGAAATATCTTAGCAATCTTAAAATAATTTTATTAATCTATATATTAAGCTTGAAGTACAAAGATTAAATAAGTAAAACAGTGTCCTGAAAGATTAAGACCTGTGTATGATGGCAGAGTAACACTAGTGCTAAAAGTAACAACTTTTAACAAACATTTAGATTGCCAAAAAGAAATGTGCATGCATGCAAGTGCTCAGTTAGAGCACTGTTCTGTCTACACTCTAAATTGGTGTAAATTTAATTTTTTTTACATCACGCAAAGTATAGAGAGATTTCAGAAAAAAAAATCAAAACACTCAAATGAAAAATGTGCGTGCTGAAAGGGGTAGTCAACATCCTCCTGATGTTGACACGTGCATACAGTAGCAAATATGATCTCTACGGTGCTTTTTAATGGTTTCTGTATGTTATGGACCAAGGGGTGCTATTCTACCTCAAAGACAAACACAGGGAATTATTTCTATAGAGATCTATCTGGGAATGTCTGTTGCTTTAAAAACAAACTTTATTTTTAACAGTATCTAAAGTATTCTACCTGCAATTGTATATAGTGCACCATAACCACTTTAGGAGGAGTTTCTCTCTTATGTGTTTGACCTTAGAGGTCTTACAAGGTCCCATTGTCTTGTATACCTTAATTTCTGTCTAGAAAGAATTGCTACTGAATTCCTGGAGACTATATTAGCTTTACCAGTGGGACATTATCTTCTGAGCTTTCTAAGGATTTTTATTTATTTTTAAATGAAAACCTTGAAAGAAAGGAGAAACTCCTTTGTTCCTGTTCCTATTATGTCTTTATACATATAATAAAATGCTAGTCCCAGTCAGTTCTTTTTTTCCACTGGAAACTTCCTTCAATTTTAATGGGTACAATGGCAGTTTTAACTGAGGTTGGCATTAATATTTTAGTAGAGTTGGAATTGTCTGTGTGCGCTGTTGCTGCTTTGCTTAAGAAAAAAAGTTGTTGTCCTCATTTATCCATATTCACTGCTGTGCTCATGCTGTGCACTGGCATGCACATTTAGGGAGAGGCTGGAGGTTTTGGGACACATCTTGTGCTGGTAATAAGCAAAGCACTACATTTCCACCCTTCGCTGGGGTGGCCATGCAGTGTCCACTTCCTTCAGATTTTACTCTGCTGCCCTTTCATTTAGCATCAATAAACAGTTAAATACTTCATAGTCTCACATTTTGTCCTTGAGGAAAAGGACTGGATACCTTTGCCACATTGATACAGCCTCAAATTTTCTGTTATTTTTATGAAGACATAAATTGAACAATATGAAATGCAGGATGCAAGGAACGAGATAAACTTTGACTGTATGAACAGAAGTATTATCATTTTCTAAACTAATTAAAAATTAGATTTTCTGTTTCTCTGGCTGAAGTACCAGAGACTTAGTATTGCTGAGTTTGAAGGCTGGATATGTTCTTAATAATATAATTATTATAGTTTTCCTGAGGAGGGAGATTTGTATTCTTTCTATATTAACTTCCAAAGTTAACCTCTTTATGCCTCTTCTCTTCTGTATTGCAGTTTTCTTCATGTTGCATTGCTGTAGCCTTGGTTGCCTATCCAAAGAGTGCTAAGGCTAAAAACAGATACTGGCTTTGTCCAGTATGGGGCAAAATGTTGTTCTTAAGTGCTGTTTTGTGTTGGTAAGGCTTCTCTCTGGCACTTTCAAATACATTCATCTAAATTCTGTCAATATTCATTTGCCATTTTTCTGAAACACAAGTATTTCCTGGGCTTTAGCAGCCTTCAGTGTTTGAGCAAGAAACTGCTGGGACTGCACTGTGTGTAATACTGGTAGTTTAGTGCTGGTGATATGTACCCAGTTTCCAGATTAGGGAAGATCCTATGCCCCTGTTTTTTTTCTATTCTATAAGCAGTGACATGTTGTGGCAAGTGTTCCAGGCAGCTGTTGAAGTTACTCTGCTCCTGTGGGATCAATGCCTCCTGGTTCCTGTTAACTGACTTTACAGGAACCTGGTGCACTGCAGGAGATAGGAGCCACTGTTTGTTGTGATATTGATTATTTGATTACTCTTGTCTTGTCTCTGTGAAGGCAACAGTTCGTGTTCCATGAAAGGATGGGACTTGTGGCTTCACACAGAGCCTTCTCACAGGGGCAGAGGCTGGTCTGTGGCACTGTGTGCAAGCTCGCCAGCGTTTTGGGAGCCTCTAGCTGTCTTGAAGGAAATCAGTAATCAGTGGAATCCCTGAGCCATTGTTTCACATGGAGGCAAGAGTGTAAAGATCATACAGAGGGAATATGACAGGCAAGCAGGAATCAGGAGATCCTTCATGGTAGAATTTAAATGACTCCAGGAGCTTATAAAATGCCTTCCCACTTGCATGTGAGGCAGCATCTTAACTTATGAGGCTTAGTGTCACTTTCCTTCCACCCACCTCATGCTCTTGAATCATTGTGTACAAGGATCATTTTGACTTTTTTGGGTTTTAATCCTTTTAGGGATGTTTACTGGAGGTTGAAGGGTGACAGCTTGCAGTGCCCTTTTAAGAAAGTAAATCTGTGCTGAGACAAGGCAAGCTCTTTACAGTGTTTTGATTTCATTTTGACTCTGGTTTTAAAATTATTGGCAATTACTCAGAGGAAAGAATGCATTGTGGAGGTCTTGCCCCTCACTGCCAAATGCTTCCTGCTCAAGCCAGGGAAGGATGTTGTACAAGGAGTTACCAGATCAGAGGTATTTAATGTGGAAGCTGGAGATTTTCATTCAGACTAAGTGCTTGAAACAGGCCAGTGAGTTGGGTGTTTTAAGAAAAGATTGCAGCTAGAAAAGTTGGATTTGATTAAATATACAAGCAAGACATTTAAAATATAGTGAATAGAAGAATCCTGTGGTATAGAAGAATCCTGGGTAGAAGAATTGCTTCTAAAATCCTAGTGGGTAGAAGAATTGCTTTGTCTGCGACTTTGAAAGTATATTTGGTTTGCATAGCCAGGCTTTGGTAGCCAGGGGGCTACAAGGGTGGCTTCTGTTAGAATCTCCCAGAGCTTCTTCTCTGTCTGACAGAGCCTGTGCCAGTTGGTTCCAAGGTGGACCTGCCAGTGCCAACCCCAACATCAGTGGTGGTTGCGCCTCAGGGAAAACACATTACAGAAGGGGGAAAAGTTATTATACTGCATTGGCAGTAGGAGAGAAGACTGACAATACATGAGAGGAACAACCCTCCAGGTCCTTTGGTCAGTGAAAAAGGACAAGAAGTGTACCAGGTACAGGGGCAGAGATCCCCCTGCAGCCCCTGGTGCAGACCACGGTGAGGAGCTGTGCCCCTGCAGCCCAGGGAGGGCCATGGGGGAGCAGAGATCCACCACAGCCCATGCAGAATGTTTTCTTGATTTTTCAATGAATTATCTGTGGAATAATACTGCATGGAAAGATGCAGTAGTATAAACATATGAAGGCTTTTGAACAGGATGTAGTTTCAGAGGGTTTAGGATTGAGTGTCATTAAGAACAAAGGATGACTGAGATCCTCTTTGGCACAATGCTGGTCTTCTTAAGGTTTCCAGGGTAAAAGTTCCCAATAAAAATAAAATAATGAACAGACCAATATAAACGAATTGTTGTATTTGAACTTGAAAATATGCTTAATTCTCAATTTGCATTGAGTTTGGGTTTTTGTTTGTTTTTGCTAGAGGTTTTTTATATCTCAAATCTTTTCACAGCTTCAAAGATTTTTGGGTTTACTTTTGTTTATTGTAAGGGTTACTGCTTTAATTCCAGTTTTAGCTGTATTTCACATCTTAATGACTGAAAAGACACATGCCTCAGTTGTTCTTGTTCTGAGTAATATGAATCATATAAATATGTAATATGAATATCACATGAATTTCAGTAATATGAAAATATCCATATCATTATCCAATATAAAGTAAGATTGTTCACTGTGTAGCTAAGAAATGCAAAACATGCTTTAAAGTCCACATTCTTGAGCTTCTACATAGCTTAAAAAAATAATTTCTACCTTGATTACAAACTAGAAAATTCTGGTTCCTTTGGGGTTTTATACTTCATTAAACATAATCTACTTCTTCAAGAGTATAAGCTCGCACCACTTGAATAGTGTTTGGCTCTTGGTTTTGTTCAGGTTTTTTTCTGTAATATCAAAATTGTATTTGGGTGTTCTGGGGTTGTTTGGACGGTTTTTAAGTTTTTATTTTGTTTCCTGATTGGGTTTTTGCTTTTGTTGTTTTGGGTTTTTTTTGTTGTTGGTAATATTTAAAAAAAAAAAATATCTTTGTTCCCAGGAGAAAGAATACGTGGGCTTTAAAAGAAAAGGTTTAACATGTGGAAACTTTTTTGCATGCAGAATGTGCTATGAAGCTGTTTAGTGATTTGAAATGTTAAAACATCTCTCATGGGAATGAGTGAATGAATGAGCAGATGATTTTATCAGGCAGGTAGGAGACAAAAATTGTACAGATGTGGTTAATTGTTCTAAATTCACCCATATCCTCAAGCATCTACTATCTTATTATTGTCTCTTCTTGTAAATCTGCACTCTATTGTTTAAGAATATCTACATATTTTACTGAACATTCCTTCTTCTGTAAGTGTAGTATGAGAAGTGTTCGGTCTGTCAGTATACAGGAAACAGCTGTTAAGAACTCCAATTTTATTCTTTTCCTTTTGGAAAAAGTGTAGGAAGTGATCAGATTCTTCAGCAATCTGCTTTGTATTAAACATCAAATTCAGGAGTTCCCAGGGGTGCTGTTAGATGTACTGTGATAATGGCTGCTGTGCTGCTGGAAATAGCAGTTGGTGGAGCTGCCGCGTGTACGCGGCAAGGTGAATGTTACTCTTGGTGTGACTGCTGCACATTCATACCCCTGCATGAGCATTTTTCAAATCTCTGCTTGTCCTTTGATCATATAGCTTTCACAGGTAGTTTGTGAACCTCAAAAGATCATTTGTAGGAGCTGGAAAGGCTTAGTTTAGAAAACACAAAAGAAAAAGGAACACCATCACCTGTGCCACTCTCATCCCCCGCCCCAAAAAAATCAACACAGATGCAAACCAAAACAACCACCATGAAACAAGTAAATTATTAGCTAATGAAGTAAACAAAGATGTTTGCATGAATAAGTCATTGCTCTGTCTATTTGTTAAACTGATTGACAGAGGAAATGAAAGTGATATACTAGAGCTACCGCTTTCCTCCTACCTCTGATGTCTTGCAGTGCTCTGCCTTGCATTAGATCATGATGGATTGTAATGTTGTCTTTGGAAACTCTCTAACTCTTTGCGAAGTTGCAGAGGTTTTTGTCTGGCCTTAAACAAATTAGGATACAGAAATTGATAAGCAACTGTGTAGCCCCACCTGTCTGTTTTTACAATTAAAAAAAAAAAATCCTGATGATTAGGAAAACAGCTCATGCTAGCATATATTCACAGCTATTTTCTAAATGGAAAATTACTTTATGCTAATTGTCCTGTTACAAGATAGGCCAAGCCAGTTGTTTGTTTTACTGCAGAACATACTGTTTCTTGTTCTATGAACTTAGGTGTACATTTTCTTTGTCATCCATGATTGTACCATTGAATTAAGAAGAATGTCCCACCAGTGATACTTTTGCTCAACATTTCTTCATGTTGCCAAACTGTTGCAAAAATAGCAAGTATTTAAGATCCATATAAACACTTTTTCTAAGCGGCATTGGGATGCTTTCTGGCATGGATTTTCATCTTCAGATGTCCCCTTGAAGATGGGAGAAAATTGAGAAGAAGTTATAGGGTGTAAAGCATAATTCCATTGGCCTAGATAAAGGACAGTTTTCCTACCCAATTTCTATTGCATGTGTATTTTTTGCAGTTCTGTAAAGCCTTTCACTTAAGGAAAAAGTCTGACCTTTTAATAAGTGGATACTGATCAGCAGTGTGTGAAGTTTATCAAAGGCTTTTATGATAATCAGATATAAATTTTCATACTTGTTAAGTATAAAATAAAAGGGCATCAATCCATTTAAATCTGTCAGGTATTTGTCTAAGTGTTCTGAGTGTTTAGAAAGACAAAGTTGTTTCTAGACAACTTTATCATGTCTCATTTCAAGACAACTTTGCCTAGGTATAAAGAATTCTTTTAGATTTTGCAAAAAATTCCTGAATTGGCCTCAAGCTGAGAATGGAAGCACCTGGCTTGGTTTCACAGAGAACAACCTGAAAGACACCAAAAGGCTCCCAAGTCTTCAATACTGTTCCATAAAAGAGAAATAAACTTCTAGGTAGATCATAAGTAATTTGTCATACTGACTTGCTGTGTGCTGATTGAGACCTATTGAAAACAAAGCTTTGCAGATCCTTTCTGCTTCCAGCTCATTTTCCAGTTGATCCAAGCTCCCTTGCTTTCTGTCTGTTCTCAGGGCCATCTCACTACTGCAGGAAACCTTTTACATCTCAGAGCAGTGTCCCAACGCTGACAAAACAGCACCTTGCCTGCCTCCTTTTCCCTTCTTATCAAAAGCCCCATAGGCTTTACAGAAGTTTCTCCCAGTCCGATATGCTCAGTTTCCTTCAGAAAAGAGGCATTTTCTTTCTCCCACTAGGAATGTCAGCCTAGAAAAGAGAGATAGGAACAAGGTAAAAAGACGGCTGCACTGCCTTGTTGCATTGTTTTAAATAATATATAGCTAATCAAGCACTTGTAAATTTTGTACTGGATATGAAGCAGATTTATATTTAGCTAAATGTGGAGAACATGTTATTGTTTCTTACCTGGCTCTCTTGATCATTCATCTGCTGTTCTTGGTGGTGGTGTTCAAAATCCTTTGACAACTTCCTTAGCCTGCTGTGTTCTGAGAACACCATGTTTTATAGTGGTAGTGTGATCTTGTTCCATTTTTCTATGTCAGGCATATCTTCTTCAAATAGAGACCATCACAATCATTACAGTGTACTATTTGGTGCAGGGCTTCTGGAAAGAGTCAAGAGTTTTAGTCTTATTTCCTATTAAATGATCATTTTGTATGCCACCTAATTTGTCTTTTTTTTTTCCCATCTGCAGTGAAATTTATTTACCTTCATATGCTTTAAAAATGTCTCATTATCTTATTGTAATCATTAATTGAATAGTTAACCTGTAACTTATTTTTTTCTTCAGAGTATCTGAGGTTTTCATGCTGGTTTCTTCTAGATGTAATTCATGATCACAGGACCATTGAACGGTTTGGGTTGAAAAGGGACCTCAAAGATCATCTAATTCCAACCTTCCACTAGTCCAGTTTATCCTAAGCCAATTGGTCTTGAATACTTCCAGGGACATCCACAACTGGAAAAGAAAGCTGATACATTTCTTAAAAAAGTAGATAAACATGGTGCTTCTTCTCTTAATCTGCACCAGCTGCAGACGAGGTGTGGTATCACTCAATAATCCATCCTCTCAGTTGTGCTGATTTGGTGTTCTCGTGCACCATCCTGGGATTGCACCAGCAGTGGCTGTATAGCAGAATCTACAAGCAGCAGGCAAACCAAGTCTCAGAGCTGGTAACTCCAATTCTAGCATATATATTCTGTGCTGCGCATCTTAGTCTTGCTCATGTTTTCTTGGTATGGCAACTGTCTGATTAGTATAATTAGTGAACTGAATTTGAAATTATAAACATTGTTATCATTGAAGGGAGTTTTCATTTTCAGGTAACAGGGCTGGCTGCCTTTGAGGTGTCTCTGGTGGTTGAAGTGGCTGTAACAGCCCCTGACAGCCTGCCTTGCTCAGTTCTTTCCCTGGAGCAACAGCTGTGCTGCTGCTGTCATCCCCAATGAGGGGGCATGTTTTTGTGCTGATTGAAGACCTGCTTTTGCAAAGAAAATGCTCTAAAAATCTGAAAGCTGTTTCTCTCTTCTGCACCTGGTGTTTTTGACTTCCACTGTGTAAATTGCAACCTGTTTTTGCAATGTCATTATTTTTTTTTCCTCCAAAGTCTTAGCCTTTTGAATTTGAATAATAAAAATCATAGAACCAATTTGCCAGTGTCAGAAAAAAACTGTAAACTCTACAGTATTCTGTATATGTCACCTCTAATTGCATAAATTAAAATGAGCATAACTACTGGTAGTTGTACTAGTAAAACAGTCATTTTGCTATGGTTAAATTACTATTTTGAATATTTGAGAGTTGTGTTGTCTTTCAAGTTCCCTCTTTGAGGGGATATTAATGCTATACTTAAAGAGTAGTTCCTATAATAATTACTATAGATTCACAGCCAGCCTCTCTGCAGTTTTAGAGATTAGGTTAGAAGAAGGCATCAGTGTACTTTCAAGTCTCAATGAAAATCCTATGCTCCTCCTGTTTCAAAAAGGAACAAAAATAATCTAAGGAACTCCAAACCTATATTTAATCCTTACATTATCCTTAAAGATTACAGTGAAAGGCTAATTTTTAGCTGGCCTACACAATTTTTCCCAGATATCCTACATCCTTCATAAATAATACAGAAACACTCCCTGATTTCTCTGTAGAGTTGCTCTCTGCCTGTGATAGTTGTACTTTGGTTTTATTTTTTTTTCATAGTACAAACCTATGATCCTTGTGAAGTAACAGAGATGCAGTGGAATCTGTGAGCAACAGGAAATTCTGAGTGAGCTCATTTGTACTTTCCAGGAACTACTTTTACAACTAGACTAGTGTTTTTGTAACTTATTTAAATGATGGTTCATAGTTTATTTGGGCAATGTTTTAGTGATGAGAAAGCTTTTCTACCTGATCCGGAGATGGTACTGCACTAATATGATTTCATGAAGCCTCTAACTGGATAAAGAAACTGCAATCACTTAATTAGACCAGCAGAATTTCAGCTGTGATGAAGTTTTGAGAAAAAGGAAAAAAAGCCTCTCTCACCCAAAGCATTCAGGTAGTTGAAAATGTTGGTGTAAATAACTGCTAGAGGACAAAAACCATGATATACTAGAGCCATCAAAGAATGGACATCTGAACAGATGAGGAGAAAGAGAAAATGCCACTGAAATAGAACAGATAATGGCTTTTTGCTGCTGTATAAAGGCTGAGGCCACAAGGTGAATCAGAAGAAATTTCAAAACAGGCAGCATTGATGCCGTGATAACAGTCCCATTGCCATGATTTCATTTCTATGACACTGCTTGATAGATACAGACACAATTATTTAATTTCCCATTTGCTGGTGCAACAGAAGGGTGTTTCCTTAATGTGTGCACAGTACCCCCTTCCTTGCACAGTCAAAGCTCCCACTCCTATCTCTGTACCAAGAATTACACAGCAGGACACAGCCTGATGAAAGAATTAATCTGTATTTTGCCTTGAGGCAACCATGTGTAATTGTGTGTTGAGTTTTTATTGCATATTTTTGCAGCCAACCTAGATGTTTCCTGAAGTTTCATAATTCTTAAGTTGTACTGTTAGTGCATTATGGATGTTCATCTACCAGTATGACAAATCATAAATACTGAAACTGCTAAGAAATATAATGCAGTATTTTTGTGAAAGCCAAACCCAAACAGGAATGAAGAAACAGTTTTCAAATGGAGGAAGCAAGTCAAACCAGAGAATTCACACCAAGCTATTATGCTTCATTAAAAAAAAGTTATGTTTGGGGAATATTTTATTTTTATGTTTTATCTTCAGAAGTCCAAAAGTAAGTATTTTCTTTCTAAGAAATGTTATTGTCCATCATGAAAGCAATAATTAAACATCTGACTAACATTTTAATGAAACATGGATTGGATTGTGTATGTGTTAATGTTTTTTTGTGGGGTGAGTAATGATTGTATAGTTGAGATTGTTTAAGTAGGGAAATGCCTGTAAGGAATCTATATTTTATTAGAGCAGCTGATATAGTTGGAGGAGGGAGTCAGACAAGATTTCTGGCACACAAACCCTTTTTCCTGCATATGTTTCTTCTGTCACTCAGAAGTGTGGTTCGGAGACTAAAAAATATGCCATATATCTTTGCCAAAGTGGTTATAGCTTTACTTTAAATTTCATTTCTCTAGACTTTAAAAATATTTTAACTTCTGAAGGCGTTCAAAATATAAAAGACCTTTTCAGTCTAAAAAGAATTTATTTAATATTTTGCCTTATCAAAATGACTAGTAAATATTATTTTAAAAAATTTATACTGCACTTGTGCAATTATTCTGGAGTTCCTGTTCATCTAGTAGTATTTCTTGAATATGTTTCTCCAGACAGTTTTGCTGGTACTGCTCTGGAGCAGGACTAGGAGAAAGAGATCACCTTTTTTGCCTTAGTATAACTCAGATATAATTCTGATGTCTCTCAATGGCATCTTAGGACCAATGAAATCACTACACAAGAGACTCCCAAGTAGCTTGATAGATAAAAAAATCAGAATAAATAACAAAATAATATGAACCATTAACTTATAGGTGATGATAAATGTACCTAGTTGTCCACATTTCCATTATTATAAATAAAAAAGTCATTAGACAATTAGAATTCTATGTTTCTTCTCTTTTTTCCCTTGCAGTGGGAAAATGCTTAATTGATGCATCAAAGGCATTGTCTGGATTAATTAGTTAGTGATTTTTCAGTTCTATAAAGACTATTATTGATAGTAGTCAAGCATGAGACTGAAGTTATTTAGCATTTCTGTTCACTAGAACATTTACAGAGAGAATTTATTGTGAGTACATATAGTCACTTTGAATTAGTCCTCATTCATTCTGAACAAGCCAATCAATGAATGGAAGATTAAGGAATTTGATGTGTGAGAAATTTTTTGACGCTTTCACACAACAAAGTTGAAGTTAAATCAGTCTGGATTTTAAAGTCCATCTGTTCTGGATGTTTGGCATCTCAAGGACTACCTACATCTCAATATATTACTGGAATTCTTGTAAAAGAGAAGGCATTTTTGCTGTTCGAGAAATGCATACAACATGGTTTTAATTTATGTGAGGCCTCACTTGCTCTTATCTTTTTGCACATCCTTGACATCTAAACTTTACTTTTTTATACAGATGCCAATCTGACCTCAAAATTAAATATGATATTTTGAAGATAGTCTGCATTATTTTGTCACTGAATAAACCATCTCTGTTTACTTTATACATATGCATATAAACCACTGGCCAAACACTAAATTGCAAAGTCACTGGCACCTTTGTGCTTTGTGCCACCATCTTCCACCCCTCCCCGCTTTTTTTTTCCTTTTTTTTTTTCCTTTCCTCCTCTACATTTTTGTAGCTTATTTAGCTTATTAGGAAGAACTTTTCCTTTAATTCCACCTTTCTCAAACCTTTTTTATTCCTTGAATAAGACCCCTTCCATCACTACAGGTCCTTAATAATTAGGGGACATTTACAGATGCCCAAACCAAAGCAAAAGCAGTGAGTTTTTTTCCATAAGTTATTCTGACTGCCCTCAGTTCTTCCAATTTTTCTTTTCCCTGCATCTGTGTCAAGTGCCCTAGTCCCATTCAAGACTGTGTATGGTCACAGAAATTTTACTCCCATTAAATTATCACCCTCCACAATCTCATGAGTGGCAGTGTGAGTGAAGTGGGGACAAATGTCCTTGCCTTGCAGCTTTGCCCATTGTCTATTGTGACTTGCATTGAAGAGCATTTGAGGGTTGGCCCTATCTGAGATAGCTAACTAATACCTGCTGAAATTATCACTGGTGAAGTTTGTTTTTCTCCTGTTAAGTAACAGACATTTTATTTAAAAGCTGGTTAAGATTCACCATATAATTACTAGATATTAAAGACAGGCTCTAACAAGAAAATGAAATTAAAACAAAGCATCTCTTTTTTGCTCCTATCATAGTCAAGAAACTTTGTTTTAGTTGAGCTAAAGATTATTATGGCCTTCTACAGTAAACATTCTACCTACAAAAAAACTATTCCAGATTCACTTTTCATTGAAACTGAATTCTTAGTGTTTTGTCGTATTCACTTTTGGGATTCAATTTAGTAACAATCTCAAAACTAATTCATTGTCGATTGTGGGAGGTAAAAAATCTGAAATACTTTAGCAGAATCTACTGCAACAAATCAATTAAAAACAGGTAGCATCAATTTTCCTTTAATTAGATATAGTCAAAGATATAGTCAAACATTAATTTGAATTCACATTCTCCATTTTTCTTCTGGTGGAATCCTGAATTTATCTTTCATCTAACTGAAAATTTCAATAGATTCTGATGCCTTTTTCTCAAGACCACCATGCCCTAAAATGCCTTTTGCTGTCATTGCTGCTATGGCATTTTTGAGGCTGGCATTAAGTCCTTTTGCAGAAAGTAACTAGAGCACATATTTAAAAGGCACTTCATACAGATAAGAACAGAGTATAGTGTTGAATTTGGTAAACATTTTCAAAAACCTTTGCCTGTTTTCTAGAAATAAAAAGCAATATTAATTATTTGCAGCATACTCTTAATGAAAATCACTGAACTCCCATATAGTGTTCCAGAAAATTCCTGTTGCCACTTTCATAAAAACATAGAAGTTGTGTACCTGTTGCTTTGAGGTTTGCATAAAATGTGTGATTATTTTCACTAATATTAATGGCAATTATAAAGAGCAAACACCTACATTACTTGGAGATAAGCCTCTGAACATAAAGCAGGATCTGCAAGCCTAGAGTTAATGAAGTATGTACATCTGTATGTTGCACGCCATAAGCTGAATGTGGTAAAGAGCTTGCTGAGGTTTCATCTCATCAACAGAGGAATTTTTGGAAGGAGATGAAGCTTTGAACTAATATCAGAGTATGTTTTGCATGCTTTAATGGAGAAGGTTAAAGAAAAAAAACATGAAAAGAAGTTAAATATTTCTGAGGTACAGAAATAGAAATACACCAAAGGTATTTTAATGACTTTCAGTATATTTTCTGCATGATTTTTAAGACTGATGCTGTGTTTTAGCAAATGACAAGCAAAACAGATATTTTACAGAGCATTATTACAGAAAAGAATGAAAAATATGTTGCCAGGACTGCTATAATTTGAGATAACTCTTCTGTATGAGATTTAAATTTTCCCCTGACCCCCTAGCCTCATATACTGCTCAAATACATAATAAATGGAAGGAAGGAAAAATCACCAAATTCATGGTATCTCAGTAGCAAAGCTATTTCAACTTCCAGGCCATTGTTTCATGAAAACAAATATAGTGGGCAAATAGGCAATAATTTTCTCATAACTGCAATATTTCAGAGAACTGGTAATGCTTAATTTGTTTTGCCTGTTTTATGACAAAATCTGAGGACAAAGAAGTCACAGTCAAACCAGTAGAGAAATCAGTCTTAAAGCAGACACAGTGGCGAGACTGCACATGGATGCTAAGAGTGAAAGTCATTGGAATAAAACCTGCACCTGTTCAAGCTCACTGTGTTTTATTTGTAGCAGTCTCTGAGAAGAATTTGTAATGTTTTTCTGTAGTTTTAGTAGTGTTAATGAAATAATAAATAGAATTAACTCATTTAAGTAAAGGATTAAATCTTCCCACAGTGCAAGAAATTTTTCCCACTAGTCACCATAGTACTGTATTTAACAAGGAAATATAAAATAATTTTTATGCTGAATGTGTTGTACTAGGACTTGATTAGGATGCAAAACAAGATCCCTGTTCTGCAGGTATTTTTCCTTTTATAACGTTACCTGTTGCACTGGTTAACAGCTCAGGTTCCTTTTTTTTTACTGATTCCAGGTTTTTAAGTTATTATTTATATAGGATGTGCTAAATGGATGTAGATGCAAATCCAGCTAAGTAATGAGGCATGCATATATTCTTCTTAATAATCTATATTTAAGATCTCCTTCATGAAGGCAGGTTGCTGTATTGCTATTTATAGTGGGGTTGAAAACCTATGAATATTCATGATATCTAATATGTCTTATATCTGATTATTGTGAAAGAAGTACAGTTCCCATAAATAAATATTTTAATAAGCAGATGTACTGCAGTAGAAGTATAATGAATATCTGTGTTCTCCAAATAACAGCGAAACAGGCACTTCTAGTGAAAGATAAACCTCTGAACAAATCTTCTGCTTTTACACATCTCTTATTTTCTGAGCAGGATTATGACTGTCAGCTGTCTAATTAAAAGGTGAATATAGAAAAGTAGTCTAGAAACACATAAACAGAAAGAACACAGATATTTCCTGAAAAGCCCTAAACTTGTTTTTTTAAAAATCTATATTCACCATGATCTCTATTATGCTTCAAGTTATATCATAGTTTATATCATAAAGAGGAGTTACATGGATTTTTCATACCTTAATAGGTTCTAAATGCAAATATTGAAGACTGAGTGGGAGATGATGTCTGGGACCATAAACTGAAAGCAGATGAATGTTTTGAAGAAGTACAGTCACAAATAAAAATAAAAGAAGCTTCATGTATGGTTCTCCCACTCCAAAGAAGTATAGAAGGTCATTTAGGAACAATCTAAACTGTCAATTTGTAAACAAAAATTCAAACATTGCAAAGAAAAATGGATCTCAAAAAGCTGAAGAAAGCAATTATGTTCTTGTGGGTGTTCTGACTGCTTTAGGTTCTAGTAATGCACTACAAAGTCAACTTAAATGTAGTTCCTATAGATGCTTTCAGATCAAACAAACCTGAACTAATGGAAAATGCAAGTTACTTTCAAAATCCTTTCAATGATAGCCATTCACACCACACTTCAAATATAAAAATTTCTCTCCTCAATACTTACTTAAAAGTATTTGGAAAAAACTTATGGTTTGACTTTTGCTTCCAGTGACCTAAGCACATTCCTTTTTGCTCTAATGACTGCAGAATGAAGCACTACAGTCACTTAAAGTGTTTGGGGTGTTTTGGCTTTTTTTTTTCTTTAGGGAAGGAGACCAGGTTTTTTGCTTTGTTTCTTGCCCATTAAATCTTGTGAATGAAGTTATCACCAGGGATGCCCGTGTCTGAATTCTCACAAATGGTTTACTGAGGAGGAGCAATTTTATTGTTATTTGTGTTGAGTTTGGGCTGTAATGCTCCTTAACATTCTGTTGCACATTTCTGCTGACAGTGATAAGAGGAAACTAGAGAGTGTGGGGATAGATGTCCACCCAAGAGCTGGCTTGGCAGCTCCTGTGGTGACTGCACTCTTCCAGTATCCCTTTCCCTCTGGGTAGCAAAGTGCTTCTTACTCAGCTTGGTGCTTGTAGGACATTTCCTAAGAGTTCTCCTGTCTCTGTCTCATTCAACCCAGCACTTTGTGAGCCTCAAGCAGAAATTTCTGCAACTACCAGTTCAGAGTGCTTAGTGCACATCCTAAGCAAAAGCCCTGGATATGTACAAAAGTAAATTTAATTAGTTGTTTGAAAAATCCTTGCTACTGCTGGCCAGATTGGGCTATTGGCTGATGTGACATCTACTTGAATCTTACTGTTAGCTTGACACAATTTACCTAGCATCCACTTAAATATTTCTGCCAAATATAATAAACAAACAAACAAAAAAAATCAGAAAAACTAGTACAGTGAAATCCTATTTTAGGAAAACAATAATTTCTTTATATTTAGAGTAGCTAAAGGACTTGTTAATTTGAGAGACAAAAATTTCTAATACAAGTGTCAGGCAGGTTTTATGAGAAAAGTATTATGCAATGGAAGAAATGATCACTGAACTTCTGATGCCAATAAAAGCATTAGTTTCTGTGTTCATCTCTCCTGCTGTGTTGCTTCTCTCTGCATTGTATCAACTTTTTTTGCTAATATGAAAAGCAACATTTTTTAGATTTTATGTCTGTCTTTGTTTTGTTAATGTTCAAGTCTGGGTCCTTGATTTCTCCAAGGTGGTTCAGCAAACGTATTTCAGGATCATATGAAACAAGAGTCACTGCCCTGTGTCTGCTCTGAGAATACTCCAAATAGGATTCACTCATCTGACCTTTATCAAGTACCCCAACCTAGTTCTCTAGGCAGCAACATATTGTCCTTTTTGGGTACAGAGAGAGTCCAGAGGTCAGGATTAAAAGAGATGCCTCTCTAGGAGAGCTGAATTTAAGATCAATCTTGTATTTTTATTCAGTACTTGTTCTTTCCTGATAAATCTGACTTGTAGTGTAAAATACTGACACGTAGGGGTAAGGGCAGCTCATTTTTATCCATGGAGGCGCTCTTAGGAATCAGGCTTCTCTCCTCCATTTGGGCTCTCAGTAAGGCAACTGTTTGAAGAACCCCATCCTTCCCTGTACACTGTGTCTTTCACACTTACCTGTGTTGTTATTGTTACCAGCAGAAATCTAATTGTTTTTAACTGTGGTCCCCAAGTGCCACAACTGCTGTAACATCACTCCAGTTACATTTTAACATTTAATTGTTAATTGCTTGTCTCTCTTATTCCTGCGTCTCTTTTTTCTCATCACAACTTACCTTTTCTACTCCCTGTTTGCTTACATCTGTTTTTAAACATGGCCACAATATTTTGCCTTTTTTTTTTGTCTTTTTTAATGCACTTGCATTAAAAAAGTAACATCGAAGGGTCTTAAACATAAATGTAAAAAAAAAAAAGAAACAAAGAAACCAGCTTTCTTCTCTTGCTTAGGATTTTTTTCTTTTTTACTACTTGATTCTGTGGTTCTTTTAATATATTATTTTCTTCTTGCTTTTTAAAGATAAATGCAGCTGTCTAATAGACTATGTTGCCTTCTTTTAGTACTTTAATTGGTATTATACCTCCTTGACCCAGAAGAACAAGGGCACTTTTTCTAAAGCAAGCAAATTATATACTTCAGGTTGTGTAGCAACATGGTGCTGGTGAGCAACTCCTTTAAAGCAGTTCTGCAGAGAGCACTTTGAAATTACAATATACTGGGATAATAAAATCTACATTTTCTAGCACTTTTTTCTTATGTTGCTGTTAACAGAGCAAATCTATTCCACTTTTTAAAGTCATTGTATACAATTTTCTATTCTTAAATTTAGATCTAGCACATTTCAAATAATTTCCAAAATAATTTAGCAAAAGTAATTATTTTTAATCTTTTATTTCCATTATTTAAAATCTTTGGGTATATTAAGAAAGTGCAAGATAAAACAGGATGATAATAATAATAAAAAAAGACAATTACGTACAGGGACAAAGATAGCTGCATAGTACATTTTATAGAAATTATCAAGCAAAAGCTCTTAACATGTGCAATTGGGAGTGGAAATTAATGTAAATTGATGCTTCTTATTTACGGAACAAAAGCAATGTTGGTTAATCCCAAGATGTTGAGGTGGCTTAGCAGCAGCATGAGAGTTCAAACCATCTCTTAAATTCCATGGGGATCAGGGCAGTAATTAAAGTTGCCTTCCATCCCTCCGAGGTCTAACCATGAATTCCTCTGTCATTCTAGCAAAGGCAAGATTCTCCTTCATGTTGCTCGTAGGCAAAACCAGCAGAGCTTATGGTCTCTGTAACCAGGGGTCAGGGATATGGGAAAACAAGGGCTTTGGCAACAGGAATAAATTGCCTGCCAGCATGGGACCGTAATTGAAGCACAAAGCCAGACAAAGCTCACCTTCCCTCTGCCCAGCAGAGAGTCATTTGCAGTGCTCTGTGTCAACCAGCACAGGCGTGGAAGAAGGTGTCAGCTTCACCTTTGTTAATGAGGTGCTGAAGGCTAAAAATATTCTCCTTGTATGCGATGGAAAGACAAGATAAGGTACACATTCTGACTCCCACGTGCTGCAAAACTAGTAAGGCTGCATTTGCTGAATGGCAATTGAGTTAAAAGTGGGAAAATTTAGCCTCAATGCAAGCTTCAGAAAAGGAAGCCGGAAAGAACCGTACATTTTACTTGCATACAGAAAATTTCACCTCCCACACAATGAGCTTTAATGGCAGCAGCGTGTCCTGGTCCAAACCTACAGATGGGGTCATAGGGTTCTCTTTAGCTCTCTCCAACTGCAAACCATTGAGAGAGCTGAATAATACCACAAAGGAAAGAGAGCTATAGTTCTGTTAGCAAAGACTTTCAATCACCTTTTGAAACTATGTCTTCTTGTAGCAATTCAGAGACACTTGAAATGGGAAATGGTATGTGTATTTTGGAAGGAATTAAACTTTCTAAAGATGTATAGCATTAGGCAGCTAGCAAAAACTCCAATATTTCAGATTTTTAGAAAAGACCAAAATAATTGTGCCGTGGAAAGTCACTTGGCAGAAACACATTTAGCACTTTCTATTCTTGCTGTTTTTTGTCTTGTTTAAAACCATCTCAGCTACTCTGTATTGAAAAGCACTACTATGTTTGAAACTTGAATGTTGCTTTATTTGCATTCTATTCAAAAATGGCCTAAATCAAAAGCAGCGGAGAAAATACTGAACAGAGTAATTTTGAAAAAAGCAAAACCCAAGCTTCCTTCCCCCACCTCTCTCATGTTATTGATTCCTGTGGGAGACTTAAGCAAAGTTATGAAAAATTTAATGTGTTGATGATGATCTTTTCCCTTTTCTGACACTAGCTGTCTGGTTACATCAGTGTAGCTACTCTGTCAGAAGGATGCTGAAATGTGTGATCTTTCAGGTCAGCTTTCCAGCAGATAAGTGATGACATTAGCTTCAATGGTCCTTTTCTTTAATATTATGAAACATTAATATTTTATTTACACACAAACATCTGTGTTTGACCAGAGGTGGCCCATTAGGATGCAGGGCAATAGTGTCATCTAATGCACCCACATTATATGAAATAGTCATGGACACTAAAGCTAATAATAAATTCTGGTTTTGATATATCTCTTTCATGCAGGACAGCGTATAACCCAGCTAAAAACCAGCATATGCCTTCACTGGCATGTGGCAAGGAGGAAACCACTAAGCTATCAAGCAAATTAAACTAGTTATCTTCATATGGTGTCACATCCCAGATCAAATGTTATAGACCAGTGTCTACAGGTTGTATTTCTCATGGGAATGGCTGATATATTCAATCCTTGATATATTTTCTACCTTTAACACTTAGTAAAGAAAAATCTCCTGAGAGAAATATGCTTTTCAGGCATAGAAGTAGAAGAGTTATTTGAAACTGGATTTGTGCTGATGCTGATCCGGATGTTGGTTGTGTTTTGAAAGGCTTTTTTTTCAAAGGTGTGGTAGGGTCCAGAGTTGGATGGATTAGCACAGGAAGTTCCAGCTAAATAGAAAATGAGAAGCAAATGTAATCAGATATCAAAGGTTTGAGATTAGAGGGAAATCTCTCTCTTAGGGCTCAGCATTGGTTTATTTGTATGAAATGCTGTTTCTGTCTGTTTTCATTAACATCTTGAGTGACTTCCAAAAAAATTCCTATCTTTTCCGTGTACTTAACTAAACAGATTTGTTTTTTTCCTACATCACTGCAAGTTCAAACTGTAAAGTACCTGAATCTACCTGTGGTGACAAGTTCTACATACATTCTAAACCCTTTTCCAATATTGATAGTTCCACCTACTTTGAATAAAAAATGCATTTGAAAGCATCTTTAGCTGATTTTGTTGTCAGTGATGGTCAGCCATATATATGATAGTAGGATTAAGCCCTTCAAAGTGCCTGTACAAGGTTTTCTGATTGTTTGTAACTTTCAGCATCCATTAGAGATATAACTAGTTGCACAGTCAACATTTTTTGCTTCATCGCCTACATGTCCTTGTGTCATGGAGTCATTCATACATAATAAGGAAATCTTTTCATTGCTAGTAATCTAAATACTTGTTCTCTTTCCAGTCAAACCTTCTTTGACTAGGTGATTTTTTACAACAAAAATAAGAATGTGCTTAAAATTTTAAGAGATCCGTAGTTATGATGAAGAAAGCAGCATTACAAAAAATAAAAAAACCATGTTTTATTTAGAAGTTTCTTTATATACAGATTAACAATAGTACTTAGGGCTTAAAATGAGTCCTTCAAGAACCAGAGAAGCTTAGTCTAAGTTATCTAAGAAGTGGAAGCAATATTAATAAAGGGGTTGCTGTCAGTAAAAGGCTAAAGTGAATATGTTCAATGCCATCTCATTTATTCAACACACAGAGAGAAACAAAAAAAGGTGCTGGAAGGATTTAGAGATCTTTCAAGATGAACAATAGATTTTCCAGTAATTGGAGGTACATGAATTATAAAAAATTCATATACTTCAAAAGATGATGAATGAAAGATTGTAGTTGAACAAAAGGATGTATATCATAGGAAAAGAGTATAGATTTGCACTCAATAGCCAAAACAAAGCAGACAAAAGAGAAAGGAGCAGGAATCTGATGGAGAGGGAGAGTGTTCTATTCAGATTGAAAGTTTGGTATATAGGCTAAGTTATTACCCAATACAGTAAAGAAAGCCCTGGCAGGTTTATTAAGGAGTGTTCAACTTCAATATAAAATTTATATTTTGGAGTCAGAGTGCAGCACCACTAGATTTTTTTAAATTTCATTTTATTTTTTAATAGGCGCTTGAAACTAGGTCTTACAGAGAATTGTTTAGAGGTGTATGGCCACTGAGAATGTCTATGGCTGGGTCAGTTTCATAAAGAGAATTGTGTGACAGAAAACTATCAACTAGAAGGCAAGTGTGATGAGATGAAAAAGACAATCAGTCAAGGATACCTGGATGAAGAAGAGTACAAGTGCAAATGAAGAGGAGTTAATGAAATTGATCACCTGTCACTCAGAAAGAGTAGTGATAATTAAACTATTGTCCTGAGATCTGATTTATTACAGCAGCAAATCTATGAGCAGTTATGTTTAGTGATCAAAATAATAGATAACAAAAGTAATGTTTACCTTTAGGAAATGATTGCCATAAATTATGTAATGTCCCTCTTGCTGCTTGATGCAGCCTTGCGTGTCCTATTTCCCATCATGCCAGCATCATTACATTGTGTGTCTAATAGTGTCTGGCACAACCTGGAGAAAGAAGGACAGTGTTGATTTATCATGTTCTGATACTGTATATCTATATTTTCTCTTTGCTGACAATGAACGTGGTGCTAGTTGCTAGTCTTAGGTACAGAAGATGAATCTGCATCCAGCAGATGATGCAGATGACAGCCCTCCCAGATGACTGTCCCCATTGCACTTGCTGTTACTAAGAGAAATCATGCATATGGATTGAGTACACTGCTGGAAACCATCTGAGAGGATGTGTTTTTCTCCTGAGGAAGGCATCATCTTGTTTCTTAGCCTGTGGGAATCACTCTGCCCTGGCATGTTACCTCAGCCTTGGTTGCACGTCAGGAGAAAGCACTTCAAGTGCATTTCAAGATGCAGTTAAGTCCATACCACAGGACTGAAATCCAGATGTAATGCAATGCATTCCTGTCACTGAGCAAGTGTACAGGATGGTTCTAGTGCACTAAGTGGGTTATGTAATGCACCCTGTGCATCCCTCCTGCACCACCACTTTCTTTGTCTTTTTGCCAGACCTGCCAGAAAGATTAGGCTCTGATTAAATTTTGGCTTTAGAAAATATCATGATTGCCTACAGAATGCAAGTTTTATTATTTTTCTGATGGGCCAATTCCCAGTTATACATAGTTTATCTGTAATGTGCCATATTCTACTTTTTCTACATTTTACCATAAAAGTCCATCCAGTGAAATGTCAACACAAGATGAATGACAGTTTTATTCTTGGTACACTAAACCAGATTGTACCTACAGGGATATGCGGATAAGGGGTGGATTGTCTTTGGAACATACAATATTTAGATCAGGATAGCTATGAATGACAACTTGAGCATATAAACATTTTATCTATGATCATTTCCATCTATGGAAATGATCATAGATAAAATGTTTATATGCTCAAGTTTTCAAAAAAAGCAGTACATGTTACCAAAGTCTTAAGTATGTAACTGTTCCCATCTTGGATCAAATCTTTTAAAGTGTGTGTAGTTATAGTGACTGTGCCACCTTCCCCTTCCATTAAGGGCATAATTCATATTTTGAAAGTGGCACTGGGCAGAGGCAGAATCTCGTAGGCATAGATATATTTAATCTGGGCAGCAGGTTCATTTATATCAGGTTTATTTTTCCCCATGGTGTCTATCCACCATCAGTGATTTGTTTAATGAATGCATTTTAGATGTTGCTTAGAAATCTCACAGGATTAGAGTTCTTAAATATTTTAATGTCATTAGCTGCCATTGGAAATCTCTGTGTAATTCTTAATAAGATAGTTGTACCAAGGTGTTCAGTGTTCTTTTCAGTCATATATATTTTTCCTGAATATTAAAGGTAGTTTGACTTCTCCTACATACACATTAGAAGCTTGATGTCTTTCTCCTCAACTGAGTAACCTTCCTTAGGACAAAAGATAGTAAGTGCTGGTTGCAATTACCCATCTATGCCTTATTCATGTGTCCTTTCTATCAGAGTCTTTGGGGTTTTTGCTCTGTGGAGCAAAAATGATTATTGATCTGATATTTTATGGTTTTTAATGTGAAGTTTTATTTTTTTTTTATATGTAGGCATTTACAATATTTTTCTTAAATAGTACAACATAACGCTGCCCATGATATTCTGATGTTTGGCAGCACAGAGATGAGATGATTTGCTTCATTGAAGGATTCCAATCAGTGTCTTTGAGAACAGTTAAGAGTATCCACACCAAAGAGATCTCTTCGACATGAAGAGATACTTGCTCTGACATCTGTGCAGGTTAATGCTGTTGATCATCTTCCCAGAGGCTTTATTTTCCAATTCTAGTTGTCTTTCTTCAAATAAATAGAATAAAAGGTTGAAAACAGCTGTAGTTACAAGAGACAGGAATAATGTCTCTATTAATAAATCTTTTACCATGGGGATAATATCCTGTATCTTTACTAGAGGGGCTGAACCTGTCCAGGGGGTGATTTTTTGAGCTTCACAGATGCTGTGATGAGGGTCATTGGGTTTTCTGTATTTTTCTTGGGGCTTTTTGGAGGATTTTTTTTTTTGTTTGTGTTTTTGGGGGGGTTTTTCTGTTGTTGTTGTTTTGTTTGTTTGTTTTTGTTGTTGTGGGGTTATTTGTGTTTTTTTTTTTCTTAGTTGATTCAGAAAAGAATTTGTGGAGAAACAGGGTTTACTTTTCTTGGCTTTTAAATACCAGATAAGTTTCCATGGCAAATTGTGCTCCTTTCACTTAAGAGACTAGACATCCTGGTAGAAATACTCTTCATGTTATTTTTGTATCATAGTGTAAGTCCTTCAGAGCTGTAAGGACTAGAAATTTCTCTTCTAACTTCATTCATGGGAGGAATTAGAACAGGGAGAAAAAAAATCAGAATAATTAAAAAAAGAAAAACCTGTTTGGTATGTACAATTCTGTAAAAAATATTTGACAGTTACCTGTAAACATAGTACTTGACTATATTATTCTTTCTCTCTCTCTCCCTTTCAATTTATAATATATATAAGAAAAGTAGGAGTAACTTTCAGTTTGAGTTTTGTGAAAATAATTGATCAGGACTGAATGCAATATTCATAGTTTAGTCCAGCCAGTGCCTTGTTGACTACCTTTAATATTTCCTTTACCAAAGCCAGAGTAGGGTTTCATTTCCAATCTTTGTGCCCACATTACATTTATCACTTATAATTTACTAATCCACCAAATTTTACATCTTGTATTTTTCTTAGGTTTTGGATTTGTCACATAAATTTTGTTAGCCATTAGTTTATCTTATTCATATTGTCATTTCTATTACTTCTGCTTTTGGTTCAAATGATTCATCTCATCTAATACTGAAATTCTCCTCTGAATGCTGCTCCTGTTGTAATTTTTACCAAAACTGGAGTTCTGGGAGAAGGAATACAAAACAAGAGCAAGAAAGCAAGTGACTCCAGATATTCTCTCTCCTGTCTTCTCTGAGTTGGTGTCTATATTTGGTGAAGAGGGTTTGAGTAATGGTTTCTGCCATCTAGAGAGCTCTTTTGATAATGCACAATCAATATGGTAGTTCCTTAAAGTGCTAAATATTTTTTTGCTACAAGGCAAAAGAAAATCAAGAGTGAAGAGAAAATCCTTGCTGTAGTGTTCTGAATTCTCATTTTAAAGTCTTAGTTGAAAAATGATACAATTTTTTAAACGAATCATGTTGTTGATGATGAAGATTGCTTGGCATCTGACAAAGTCGATGTGCTTGTATGCACTTACTGTTTCATTTATGGATTAATTTGTTTAATTACCTTTGCTCTTGTATTCATACCCCTGAATCAGTACAATGTAATGTTTATGGAAGTGCAAGTGACCTTGGAGATTTACTTCTAGCCATTGTCTTGTCTTCTGAGAATACAAAATCCATATGGTGCCATCCAAAAAGAAAAGGGTTTATCCTGCCTTAATGTCAAATTAGCTGTTATTACATTTGAGTAAAAGGTGAACTGTTTGAGGCAAAACTAATTATAATCTATTGCTGCTTATATTCTTTGTGCAAATTCGACATTTACATTTTTTAATAGCAATGCAGAAGATCAAAGTACATCTTTGTTAATTTTGCTTATTATTGCCATCTATGCTGGTGTCATAAACTCTGGTACTGACAGGCTGGCTGAAAAAATAGCTAGAAAGCTAATTGCTTGAAATAGGTTTCATGAAACTTATTAGGTGGTGTTGTACTTACCACATATGAAAACATGAAGAGAGTGCTGTATTGGACCACTTTTTTTTTTTTTTAATTGAAAACTTTGTTTCTTTTGAAGAAGAAACACAACCTGACTGAAACTATTTACAAATTTTAATGATATACAATGAAGGAAATATTTTTAAAATTATCAAATTTATTATCAAAAATCTATTTCTAAACTGAATACAATATTTGATTCCTAAGTAGGCAAATTTTGTTTGATAAAAACTGGTTGCTTGAACAAGCACAATTATTTCAAATTGATGAAAAAAAATTTCCTCCTCCTTTTAAACCTGCTCAATCAAAACAATAACACTAGAATAGAATTATATTTCTTAGACTGGTGTTCATGGAAGAAATGTTAACATTTAAGCATGCATTTGAACAGTAGTTATAAAATTAATATGAAAATTGTTAGGAATAGAAGGCTATAGGAGATTGCTAAGGAGATCTTTACATTGAGTACTCTACAACAGCAGACAGTCATCAAGCAGCTACACAGATGATGATGGTCCATAAAATATCTGCCTCTAAAAAACTGGCCACAAAGCATTTTCCATTATCTTATATCAATTCCAACACTTAAAGGGTTGAAGATTGAAATTAAACCAAAACCAAACAAAAAAAACCCCACACAAACAAACAAAGAGCCCCAACTAGTGTGCCCCAGAGGTGAAGAAGAGAATAAAGGGCATTGCTGGTGTCATAACCACCTCCCTGCATGCCTGCAAGTGTGCTGTCCTCATCATGCTTGGACTTTGGAGACAGCCACTGACATGACAAATTCTATCCAATCCTCAAATCTGGAGATCAAAGACCCTAATAAAGTGATCCCTATGTTGACCAGATAACTCTAAGAGCTGAAATCATGGGCTCTTTATTTTACTTTATCTGCTTGACTGACAATCCTGGAGTGCTTGATGCACTCTCCAATACCATGGTGTGTAATTGAAACAAAAAAAATCTCAGATTATTAGAATCCTTTCTGATCATGCTGGTAGTCTTAAATGTTTGGGAGAATTAAAAGGATACAGTGGGGTTTAGTGTACTTCAAGATTCAGACAGGTATTTGTGAATTTTTTTTCTATTCTTGACTCCTCTCTGGCCAAAAGAAAATTCTTTCCATTGTCATTTGAAATTATGCATTCAAAAGGGTCCAGGGCCACATTTCTAGGCTCTTAATGTCCATTTGTGGGTCACAGAGCTAAAAATAAAGTTAAATTCCTGTTTTCAATTTATCAAAAGTGTGGCCCATGGTGACACTGATGACCAAGCTTTTTCAGAGGTCAGCAGCTGACATGCTGATTTTCCCTTCAAAATTCTCTCTTGAGTGTGGCAGTCAGAAAATTCTGGTGATGGTGCATTCTGCAGGATGCACATGCTGGAGCTTCCAAGCAAAATTCAGTCTGAGTGTTTTTTTACTTCTAACTGGGCTCCATCAGAAGATTTCTAGAGTGTGTTGTGATCACAGATGGTTTCATCCACAGCTGCGTTAGTGATGAGTAGACATGATAACCTGTTTATGTGTGTTTTCACATTAGGACAAAATATTTCTGGAGAGGACTATGGCTGGACCTCACTGTTTTCAAGGAGCTAAGAAAATTTTCAAGCTGAGCATATTTTGTATGAACACCAAATAGTCAGCTGCCAAGTAATGACACTTTAGCTTGTAAAACATAAATAAGTCTGCAAATAAAAACAGAATATTCTTAGTAATATTAAATAGCTGCTATCTCACTTGAGCTCCTGAAAGCCACGTTAATATCTTTTACTTGTAAAATGTGTAATTGGATTCATTCTTAATATCTCAAATACAACCTTGTAATTTAAATGGATTTTTTAATGTGTATTAATTTTAATGAATGACTGGGAGGTTTATTGGAGGGAGGTAAAGTGATGTCTCTGAAGCCTCACTGGTTAATCAAATTGCTATAAATAATCTTTGATAGTCTAAGGTTCTATTCCTAGATGATTTCTCTCATCATTATCCAAGATGTTAAAGAACTGACACCTACAGAGGTTTGCTTTCAGATGCTGGTAAAGGTCATGAACATAGCTCTTCCCTCACCCTGCCCCCCCAAAAAATTCCTCTCAGTAGAGGGTGTATCTACTGTGTACTATGTCAAATCTTTGCTCTGTATGCATTTGGCAGTGCAAAGTCATCTTATTTAGATTGGCATTCATGGTGCCACTTCAGTATCTCTTGGTCATGGAAGAAAGATTGAGGGGAAAAAAGTGTGTAACCTCACTCAGAGGCCTGCTTTGTGCTTTCTCCATGAGCAAAAATAGAGAAACTATGACAGGGATTCAAAAGAAATGAATCAAAAAATTAGATATTTCAAAAGCAAATCAGAAGTACGTGGACTAGGAGACTTCTTTCTTCAAGTGAATGTTGCTGAAAATGGTTATGAGCCCCTTGGCATCAACTCCAAACTCTTTTCTTCTTTAAACTTTATCAGTACTGTAGTTCAGTTTTCCAGCAAAAAACCTAGATAGGTTGCAGTTGCAGTTTTGAAAGCATGGTTTTAATACCAAGGAGTTCATTCAGTTTTCCAAATTAATGAAAAAAAAAACCAGCATGAAAGCTCTCCATGAGCAGGAATCACTCAGTCCTAGGTCCTACACGTTCTAAACAGCCATCTAAATAATTTTGCTCTTAGTTTCTATAGTCTTTATCTTGGATCATTCTGACAGACTGCAGCCTGGTCCTGTTAGATTATGCATTGTTCTTATCACATTTGTGGCAATCCATGACTTACTTACTCCTGATTTGTGTTATTTACATGTTCATGCTTTCTTGAAAATCTAAGTAAGCTTATTTAATATGTGTGTGCATTTACATGTGCATGTGTATACATTCACATTTCTATGCAAGTACAGACTATTGGGAACTTTGGATGGATTGCAGCAAATTCAGAGTAGGTCCAATTAAGTTGATCTTTTGTATTAATATGACATTAGAGTATTTGATCTTTTGAATTTTGCTAGTTCAGGACCAGAGTCACAAAACTCACTCTCATTTTCCACCTTTTTTTGCTTGTAGTCTTGGCTGAGAAATTGCTTATCAAGTTGGATGTAGAACAGAAATTACCTATGCCTACTAGAAATAACAATTTAAAGTTTAGATATTTTGTACTGGTGAACAAATGTGAACTGATTGGCAGCAAGAAGGCATGTAAAGGTTGTTCTTCAGTTTGCACACCACCTTAGTATAAACTGAGCTCTTAATGGTCCACACTTAAAGTTAGAAAACAGTGTCATTGTGTATAGACAGTTGTATCTGTCTGAATGAGAGAGGGAAAACACAAACCTGTTTTGTAGCTGTCTTTGTGACAGCCTTGGGGTTGCAACTTTGAAATCCACAGTTCCCTCTGGTCAATATGAACTCTGCATTTCCAAAAAAAAATGGTTTTGAGAGTAGGTTTTCCCTGGTGTATCTAGTTAAATACCTTCCTTCTCATCTTGCTTTGTTGTGCTCTGGGCTGCACATCAAATTGGCTGTATTTCAGTGCCACCAAATGTGTACAGTTTGATAAGCACGTCGTAGCAAATCTTCAGGACCAAAGTCACTGTATAAATGTCAAATTATTTACCCATTTCAAAGCATTTTATCCTCCAGAGCTGTAAATCCAGCACCATTTGCTAACACAAAATTAGGTTTTTAATGCTGTGGGACCCTATAACACTAACACATCCTTGCTAGGGGGGAAGGAGGGGAAAGCAAAAGTTGATGTGTCTTGGTGAAGCTTCAGCAATTCAAGTGCTTTATTCACACTGGATTTAGAATCAGATTAACAGGCCATACTAGGTCTCAGTTCAGCAATTCTGTCATCCTGTCTTTTCTTATGAGCAGCAGAGACCAAATATTCTCATGTACTCACCACTCACAGAAATCAGCAGGAGCAGCAAGCAGGCTAGAAAGGCAAGAATGGGACACTCCTGTGTATTACTGTATTTGCTTCATAGAAGATTTATGACTTCTTTTTTTGGCAATTAGTTGTGGTCACCTGAAAACTTGAAAGAATTGTGGAAAGCCTACTTGTATATTTCCAGACTGGTGATGTATTACACACTTTGTGTTTTCACTTTGTTGGTGTTCCACAGTGAATTACTCTTTTATTTTTCTTTGGTCAGACTATTTTCCTCAGCTTTCTGTTGCCTAATTTTTTCTTACTACTTTCACATCCTTTTCTTAGGAAAAAAAAATCAATAAGAAGTGCTTTTAGCACTGGCACAGCAGAGTGGTTTGCTGCAGTGTAGGTGCCAGTAGTGCCAAGACTGCTGACCTATATATTGGGATTTTGGTTAAGCAGCAGATAATCATATGGTGTTCTTTTAATATGTATCTTTATCTGGACATGTTTGGAACTGGGCTTTGTTAATAAATGTTTGATTTAGGTTCTGAAAGAGGACCTAAGACAGAATTTTGTTAACCATTTCTCAAATGCTTCTCAAACGCTATTTTTATCACATATAAATTTCCATTAACAATATAATGCTGAAAAACAGGGGACAGGGAAATATCAAGTATAAAAATACATTCTGTCTTAAATGGATTTTTACTTTTATTGATAGTGAGGTAGGATATTACTGCATGTTTCTCACTTTATACCTGTAAATATACTTCCTGTTTTGGGACAGGGTCCATTTCCCATTCAAGCAACATGCATGAGATTTAAAATTGTAAGGTGGAAATTCTAGAAAGAACTTAGGATGAATTCAGAACTCCCCACAAGTCATAGTCAAAAATGCATCCTTGCTTGTCTATAGCCCTAGTATTCCTACCCCAGATTAGGTGCAGTTTGGCAGAAAATAATGAGTGCCTCAGTCACATTAGAGAGATGAGGGAGATTTCTGTCTCCATTGGAAGACCTCAACTTTCTTCAGCCCTCATGGGCTTGAATTCTTGCCTCAGCTCCCCTGGTGGCCATGCAGCTGTGGGCAGGACAGGAATGGGGTCCACCCCTGTTTGGAATTGGTAACCACGCAGCTGGGACTGTAAGGGGCAAAGGGCAAGGAAGGGAGGAGAAGCAGGGAGCCCAGCTTTGGCAGTGTGCAAAGACTCTGGCATCAGTGGGATCCTAGGCCGGTTTCTGAGCACAGCTCTACACTTTGCATAGCACTCACTGAAAATGAAGCAGCAAGTACTGTCTCCTTGCATCTTGTTAGCTCCTTCTCCACAGCAGAGTTGGGACAGATTCTTGGCTTCCTTAGAGATGCCCAAGAGGACTTCAGAGTGAGGAAAAATGTCTGCACTAACGTGATACTTAAGATCTGATTTTAATCCGGTTTGTTTGAGTGATCTAATCATAGCTTTCATTACCTGCCTTGAAAAACGTTTAGGAATGTGGACTGCAGATGGAAGGTAAGGGCAGCCTCTGTTCAGCATTGAAACTCAAAGAGCCAGGCTGGGCTTTCCTGTTGTGGTGAGAATCTCATTTTTTCTCTGCTCAGTTAATTCTCTGCTACTACACCTTTTTTTTTTCTTTCTTTCTCTTTCGCTATAATTATAGCAGCCAAATATCTTTTGTCTTCCTTTAGTGTTGTAATGTCTGACTGAAATTAGGAGATGTCAGTCTCCAGATGGTTTGAAATTTTCACAGGCCTGCGTTAAGTTGTAGGAGAAAGAAATTATAAAAAATATTGTCATAGAAACACAAAACAGAGTGTAGTGTTACTACACCAGATAGAATTCTTGCTCTGTAAGGAAGATGTAGCTTGTCACAAAGCTGTGAGAAAAAGCCTCACAAATTCTATAGCCTTCATGTTCAATCTTTTTAATTGCTGAAGTTCCCTGGGATTGATGGCTGCAGAGGCAAACAGTAGAAACTAAGATGCTGAATGGTAACTGGGGGGTTTCAGTGAGGTTCCACGAGGAAATCTACACTCTCTTTGTGGAAGAAAATAAATCTCAGTAATTCAAGTAAAAATGGCTACCTGAAGTCATCTTTTAAAAACATTTGATAGTGAATATAAAGTCATCTGGAGTTTTTTATAATTTACTTAATATTATCATTTTTCCTTTTTAATTGCCACCTAATGAAGATAGCTTGACTTTAGACATCTAATTTTAGTAAGTGCTTTCTATGAAGATATATGGGAATACAAACAATTTGAAGGCCTAAGAAAAAGCTACACTAATGAAATGCCTAATATAGATAAATGCAGAAAGCATTTTGCCTGCTTATTTATTGTTCACAGAGACAAGTAAAGGTCATCTTTTGCTATGCCATTATAATCTTGGCCTCCTTGGTATCAAAATGTTAAATATTGTAAAGAAATTTTTCTGTGTGATGAGGATATTAATTATAATACCTCTTTATGTTTTCATTCTAGCACCAGTCCATTTTCTTTCCATGCTGAAGTTTTCAGTAATTAATTCATGACCTTTAACTACTTTAAAGAAGCATAGATTGGGAATTATTGCTTTCCCTGCAATTGGAAGTGCCAAGGCAGAAATGCCTTGAGAAGCTTCATGGGATTTTATTAATGAGATACTCATCTCACATTAGAATAAAACATCTGAAGCTGCTGGGTTTGCTCATTCTGGTGTTATCTGGAGGATCAGTGTTTAAAGTCACTTGGAGACTTTTGATCTTAGGTAAATAAGTGATCAGACCACATAAGGATATGCAGTTTATGATGAATAATCTGGTTTGTTTAGGATTAATTTTTACCCTTGCAATTCTGACTTCCTTCCCCCTAAAAGGTGAGTTAATACAAAATAACAGCTGAGTTCAAAGCATGAGTAAGAGAAGGAAAAATTCTGCACATGTATGAATGTAGGATAGGATTATAAAGGATATCTACCCTTGCATATGTGTAATATATGTTCAGAAACACAGATTTTAAATTTATCTCTTCCCAAACTGCCTTTGTCATAGTGACCACTGCAAACACAAACTTCAGAGAAAGATTTCGAAAGTCAATACTTAAGAACTGTTAAGACTTCTACATAATTAATTTTATCACTATGCAAAGCTGGACAACCTGGTGGCCTGACTTGAATGGAAAGATCAGGAACCCTGTCTCCCTTATGTTTGTATTACTTCCCATACCCTCAACTACTCTGGGTAGCTCCACAGTCCTGTAGTGGAGTAGACTTGGAGACAAGGGGAAAGAAGGGGCAGGGAGAAAGAGATTGATGCCCACTGTCTACGTGAAGATAGAGGCCATGAGAGGAGGGAGGGAGATTGAGAAGCACCTCCATTCAGTTCATGGGCCAAGACTAGCAGAAAAAGCACTCAAGTCTTCAGAGACATGAATTTGAGTGTGTCAGATTCTTTTGCATTTCAATAGGTGTTGAAAGCACCTTCACAAAAATCTGCCACAGCGATGCACTCCCTACAACTGCAGCTCTTGTCATGTGCAGGAGTGCTATGGGCACAGGAACTGAAACTTTGGGATTCGTGTCCCTTAGTGTTCTCTGCAAGCTTTCAGTCTGCATACATCAGGAAACAACTTTAATAGGCTATTGCAGGATATACCAGATTTTGGTTATAAACCTGCTTTGAAATAATGAATTCAGATTAGGAAGAAGCTAAGTTTACATCTGTGCCTCTGAAAAGGTAGTAGGATGATTTCAAACTTAGGGTCCCAGAGATTTCGAAGTTAGGGTCTCAGAGAAGGATGCTGGAGCTAAAAGGTGAGAAAAAGATCAGGAGGGCTAAGCAAAGCACATGCTATCTCAAACCCTTTATGTTAGCAAATAACTGTGAACTATTGACAGTGTGCACATTTCTCAGAGAGAATGGTAGAAGATGGCAACCTCTTGGTTTACTTTGTTCCAGCAGAGCATTCTCTTGTGGGTGTGTACTAGATAACCTCTTTGGTGACCTGCGCCTCATATGGATTATTTGAGTTTGTGAAATTAATATTTTATCTTTGGAGATCATAGCAGCATTTAGTAAGATCATCAAGTTCAACTGTTAGCCCAGCACTGACAATTCCACCACTAAACCATGTTCCCAAGTGCCACATCTAAATATCTTTTAAATAACCTGTAGGGATGGTTACACTACCAAATCCCCGAGCAGATGAAAGGAAGGAATGATTTTAATTATTGCCAAATGCAAGTTCAGATCTCTAGTGTTTAACACATTCTCTAACTGTTAACCCTATTTAATATACTCATTTTAACAATAAATACTTTTTAACATAATTTGGTGTCTGCATTTTATATAGAAAAATGCAGTTAGCCCGCCTTTTAAATTTATTCTATTTACTCTTTTTCTCTACTTACTACTCTGCAGTAAAGTATAAAATAATGTTTCAGAAAGCTCTTCAAGTCACTACAAGTTTTGGACAAAAATTTCCTTAGGTCCTAAATTTAATTTACTGCTAAAAGAAAGAATAATGTATTTTTAGGAAGAATTAATTTAGACTTATGATAAACTCAGTTGCATCCTTTTTTTAGGGGAGTGGCAGTTATTGGTCTGTTGTGGTAGAGGTCATGAGAAATTCATGTCCTATTTCTTTTCTAATGGCTAGGGAATATGCTGCTTGCAAGCAGCAGAAATATTTTTTTTAGTGTAATGTCTCGTGGCTCAAGTAGAGATTTATTATTTTTTTAATGTAAGGTGTGATACAATGGAACTGAAGGATAAGATTTTGATCTCAGCAGTAGAAATTAATAAATGCACTGTAGAAAGTCATTTACTGTGATGTGCTGTATTCCTTAAATATTTGTATGGCTTCTCTCCCCTCATAGATTCTTTTCACAACAGGGTTACCTTAATATTGTAACAAGTTCTTGAACAGTACAAGGCCCATGTGCTGCATGATATCACTAACTTTTAGATGAAGTTGCAAAATTTAGCTTGAACTTCCAGATTGTAGCACTTGACAGGCATGCCAAAATCCAAACTTACATTGTTGAATTGGTTTTACACAATCAGTTTTTACGGTATTAAATCCATGACCAGTAAGCATTTACCATGAGATGCCTGGCACTTTTAGACCTTATCTCAAAGAAAATCTCATAACAAGTCAATTGAACTTGACCCCTACCTGTCTACAGCCTCCTTGCAGGTAGTTATAGAAAATTCAGCCGCTGTCAACCAACATCCCCAGATCCTTTTTCTCTGGGCTGCTTTCTAACCACTCTGCACTCAGGCTGTAGCACCAAAGGGGGTTATTGTGGCCAAAGTGCAGACCCCATCACTTGGTCTTGTTGCACCTCATGCTGTTCATCTCAGCCCATCAATCCAGCCTGTCCAGGTCCCTCTGCAGAGCTCTCCTACCCTTCAGCAGACCAACACTGTTGCCCAGCTTGGTGTAGTCTACAAGTTTACTAAGGCTCCACTCAATCCCCTCATCCAGATTGTCAGTAAAGGTACTGAACAGCTCTGGCCCCACACAGATCCCTGGGGGACACCACTGCTGAGCAGACACGAAGTGCCTTCGCCATTCACCACCTCTCTCTGGGCCTGGCCACCCAGCCAGTTCTTGATCCAGTGAACAGCACATCTGTCCAAATCATGGGTTGACATCTTCTCCAGAAGCTGGAGAAGAGCTGATTGTGAAAAGAATGGAAAGAAAGATCAAGCCTGTGAAGATCAGGAAGAAGAGTCTGTTCCCCAGATGGTCAGTGCCTTTAGATGGCCTACAGAGACTGAACGCAGTTGTTCTGGTAGCTGTAAATGTTTCTAAAAATCTCCAGCAGAGATTCTGGACTAATGTTTCAGTTGGTGGTGACCAGCAGTCACCTGTCCACTACTGCTGCTACTTGCTATGCTACCTTAAGTACAAAAACTATGTGGGAGATGTAAAAGTTCCCCAAATAGCTGATTCTGGAACATAAATTTGAGTTAAATATCAGGTAATGGGCTATTGTTTTGCACTCTGCTTTTAAAATCAAAGTAGACAACTGAGAAATCAGTTGCAGGAATCAGGAATAAGAATACAACTCAAGTGATGAAAGCAGAGCTTAGCATTTAGAAATTACAATGCTCTAGATGCTTCTGCAATGTCAGTATCCTCCCCTTCTAACACACCTGTAAAGTTTTTTCTTGTTGACACTTCAGGCAAAGAGAAGGATGGGCCTACTCTGGGAATTCATCAATACCGGGTAATGAAACCAAAGTATATTTTTTTAAACTGACTTCTGCATCACTTGTTGCCAAAGTTGGAAAGCATAGGCTAAGTAGGCAAAGGAATGCAGAAGAATGGGGTTCACTTCAGGATAGAAGATGGCACTCGCTCTGAGAAATTGTATTCTAAGCCTGCCACTAACACCAAGTTCCTATCTTATGTCTGACAAGAGATGAAAGCAGACTTTTCTTAGATATGATTGTATGTTCCTCATTTTAAGATTCCTAACCTATGATACAGATTTGCAGATGTGGAAAATGGGCTTCAATGTATTTTCAATGTGCTGAGACGTTGAAAATCAAGTCTTAAGTATCTCATCCTGACCCTCAGCAAATAAGGGAAGCCTTGACCTTGATCTCTCTGTGCTACAATTGTAGTAGCCAGTAGTGTAAAGGCTACTATGACAATAAATAAATTATTTTTTTTAAATATCATGTGGAAAAAAACACCAGAAAAATAGCTATGAGAAAATTAATAATTCTTAGGAGAAATTAAAAACTATGTCTTTAGAGCAGGATGTGAAGAGTGTGCTGTAGATAATAAATGGAGAACATGTGTTGAACACCAAAAAGAAAGCAAAATATTGAATTATTATTTATTCAGGTGTGTACTGTCCATCAGGAGGCCCAAATAAAGTGGAGGTTATGTGGAAAAAAACCAGCATGCAGTCAAAGACTGCATATCATATTGATATGCAGAACGGTCTATGGGAAATTCAGCCTTTGGAATTGCCTTGCATTTGAGTACTCAACCTTGCAACTATTTTAATGTCCTTTGATTACAATTTTGTTTCATAAAAACTCATGTGCGCATAAATCTGTGTATATTTCTGCACAAACGTTTATTACACAGATTCTAATTGGGTGATTACATTCTGTTTCAGTAACAAACTAGATTTTTTCCTATTCAAGCTTTAGTTTTAGTAGACCCTTGGGGCTTAATCCAGGCTTGAATTTTACTAGTCAAGCATGATTATAACGGCCTTTTCACTACAAGTGTTAATACTGTTATAAATTATTTGGGGCTAACTTTCAATGCATTTTGTGTTAAGTTTCTTAATGAACTAAGTTAGCTTTCTTAGTGTTTTGATTGTCAAGGTTTTGTCCTGCCACTGGAGATAACATTATGTATGCCAGATGACCTTTTTTGGACATCGTGAAGTCTCTAGTTTTCAGGTTATTGTTATTTCCCCCTTTGACATGTACAAGTTTAAAAAAAGAGCTATGAATTGTCAAGGTAAGTGTAGATTCAATACCATTGCCATGTTTATCTGTGGATTCTGCCCAAAAAGCGATTCACACAAAGTGCTGCACAGTTTTAAAAGCCACACTAAAAGCTCACACAGGATTTGAATATAGATTGGCTTGCAGCAGAACAGCAGCTCTCTGCAGTTTGAAACAGTGTCAAAGAAAGGAAACTGAAAGTTACTCTTCTCTCTCACTCTCTGTGTGTGTCTCCAGGGTGTTAGTCTGTCTTTTTAAAGTGCAGTAGAATTAGAAATAGCTTAATTTGTGCAGATGATGCAGAAGAAGGTTTGGGCACCACTGTTACAAAAATTAATTCAGAGCTGGACAAAAATTTTAAATGGCTGCGCTGGAGGTGGGCTTTGCCAGAGGAAGGGCACATCCTGCCCTTATTTTGAAAACATTGCAATCCTGTTTTTTGCCAAGTAGTCATAACTGCCATTTATTGCAGAGCCTGCCAGAAATGCATGAAGGCTTTTCATCTAAGTCAGAGAAAGGTTAGCAATCAGTATTTCTACACATTATTATTCCCAGTGTATGAGGACTCCCAACCAATACAGGCTGTAAAAATGTATAATAGTAGTACCATGTTTTGATGCTTAGAAACTGACAAGATTGCTTGCAGTGACTGCTATTTCCTCTTGAAACAGGTACTGAAGAACCTGAAAATCTACTCTGACTGGAATTGTAACAAACTAAAATTTCTGTTTTGCATATTATTCTGCAAAGTCTAAATAGGCAAGCTTCAAAGGTAGAAAATTGAAATTGAAATTGCAATAAAAAATTCTAAACATAATTAACCTTTAAAAAGATATTTTGCTGTAACATAGGAATGTGCTGAAACAGGAAGCTTACTGTGAGCTTAAAAATAGGTGTTCCATTCCCAAAATGAAATTTGATCTGCAAGTGTGCAGTGGTGTAATAAATTTCGTTATTGACAGCACGTCTTTCTATGTAGTTTTTACGCAGTCATATTTATTTTCTGATGGGAAATTTTTCTGTCAAAAATTTTCTTACCTATGCAATTTGCACCAGCCCTTTATCTAAGCCATAGTATAAAAGGACTTATTTGATACAGAAATTAATTTATAACAAGGAATAAGAAGTCTCTTTCTGAGCATATAAACTTTCATCAAGTTATGCTGGTTTAGCAGTTGTACTGATAATGTATTTGAGCACAGTTTTCTCATTCCTGTCAAATTTTATGACAAGATTATGAGATGAAAATATATAGGAAGTCCTGTTTTCATCAGAAATATTCAATTTTTCTGTGAAGTTGAAGTGAAGTAAAAATGTACAGTAAAGATTTTGGGTTTTAGAGATAAGAGTTCATTCCAATAGGGAATGAAATATTAAAAAAAAAAAGTTCTGGATGCCTGAAAGCAGAATTGCACATTTCAGATTCACAACACATGGAAAATGCAAAACTGGTGGTTTCTACCTAGGTTTGAAGTCTTGAGCTTGTTGAGAAGCACATATCCAGAGCTGCTGCATTTGCCAAAACTCATCCTTGGATTTTACCTAGGCTATAGGATAAGCTAGAGCTTTTGAGACAACTCTTAGTGTCTCAGCTCTTATCTTCTTTTCTGCCTAGTGTAAGACCTGGAAGATCAAGATATTCAGTTGAGTATCAGAAGCTGGCAGGTGGAATTGGAAAACATGTGTTCTAGTAAATTGGCAAAAACTGAATAATCTCCATGAAGCAGTTTTAGTGAACCACAATTCTTCTGCAGGAGAACACACAGTAGAACCTTTTTTATGGCACGGATATTTTGATAAAGCTGTCTCCTGAAGCACTTTTACAGCAGGTGAGCTATAACCAGCCAAATGTCTCAGTGCTCTAACTCTATCTCTTTGGCTCTCTCAGATGTGGCTGACTAGGAAAAAATAGGCCCAGTTTTATAACTCATAAGATTGCAAACCAGTGCTGGCTGGAATAAACTATGGAGAGGCATGTGCCAGTTGAATGATTATCTCAGTGTTTACATCCTCATAGTTGACAAGTAAAAGTTAGGGCTCATTGAGAGGCATAATTTGAGATAGCCACACACATTGCTGGGTTCTAACTGAGCAGTGAAGACTTGATGTTGTCAAAGATTTCTCAATGACTACAGCAGGAAGTGAAAAAGCAAACAGGGTGTTCAAACAGACAGAAAATAGTGATATGTTACACATGAACCTGTTATAACTCAGCTGGAATAAGACAGTTCAATGGCTTGGATTGGAAGGGACATTAAAGACCATCTAGTTCCAACCCCTCTGCCATGGGCATGGATGCCTTCCACTAGACCAACTTACTTAGAGCCCCATCCAACCTGGCTTTGAACACTTCCAGGGATGAGCCTGCACAACTTCTCTGGGCAATCTGTTCCAGTGCCTCACAGTAATTTTTTTTTTTTTTCTTAATACCTAATCTAAATCTTTACTCTCAATTTGAATCCATTCCCTCTTGTCTGTCACTACATGCTCTTGGAAATAGTCCCTCTCCATCTTTCTTGTAGGCTTCCTTTGGGTACTGTAGGGCCACAGTTGGGTCACACTGAAGACATCTCTTTTTCAGGTTGAACAATTTCAATTCTCTCAGCCTTTCCTCATATGGGAGGTGCTCCATACTTCTAATCATCTTGGTGGCCCTCCTCTGGACTCTCTCCAACACATCGATGTGCTTCATGTTCTGGGAACCCCAAAACTGAATGAAATACTCCAGGTGTGATCTCACCAGAGAGGAGCAGAAGGGAAAAATCACCTAGTTCAACCTGCTGGCCATTCTTCTTTTGATGCAGCCTGGGATATGGTTGGTTTTCTGAGCTGCAAGCACATATTGCCAGCCCATGTCCAATCTCTCATCCACCTCCACCAGCATCCCCAAGTGCTTCTGGGCAGTGCTGCCCTTGATCTGTTCATCCCCAGCCTGTGTTGGTACTGGGGTTGCCTTAAACCAGGTCCAGCACTTTACACCTGATCTAGTTAAACCACACAAGATTCCCATGGGCCCACTTCTTGGGCTTGCCCAGCTCCTTCTGGAGGGTACCCGATCTTTCAGGTGTGTCAATGACAACACTCTGCTTGTCATCATCTGCAAATTTGCTGAGTGCATTTTATCCCTTCATTTATGTTAATAATGGAGATAGGAAATAACAGTGGTCCCAGTACAGACCCCTGAGGGACAGCACTTGTCATTGATGTCCATTGTGACTCTGAGCCATTCCCCACTAATCTCTGGATGCAACCATCCAAATGATTTCTTATCCATCTAACAGTCCGTCAGCTGAGTCCATTTCTCTCCAATTCAGAGAGAAAGATGTTGTTGCCCTTCCCTTGTCTACTGATGTAGTTACTCCATCAGAGAAGGCTGGTTGGTTTTTGAAGGGAGGCTGAGTATAAAGACTTCCATACAAAGACTCAACATATTATTTTTATTTAGAAAGGATTAAAGAAAATAAATTATATAATGTAGATACGTGCAAGGAAGATAAAGTACTATCTCATACCTATTTTTTTTTTATGGTATAAAAAAGAATGGGCAACTAAAAGAAAATAAAGAACAATAATGTTCTTCTTTAAAATACAAATTTTGTAAGCACAAACTCTGTGTTAATCTCATTTTCACAGGCCGAGTAGAATTGAGGCTAAGATCTTCATACAGTTTGTAAATGAATTAGACATTTGCATGCTTCTTTTAACTTTATATCATATAAATAAAGATTTTGCAAGCAATATGCCTTCAGGCTTTAGAGTTAAAAACAAACATTCCCAATGGGCAGATTATTCTATAGCTATTCCTACTTTCCATAAGGCATCTTGTTATGTTCTCTGTTTGAGACAGGTTTCTGCAATTAGCCAGTCTTACAACTTTTTAATAAAAGTACACTGTGCAGTGTTTTGAATGTTACATTTTTAATGACATTAGGGTTGACTATGTTAAAGCACTTTTCAGACACTGTAACTTAAGCTTTGAGACAGGCATTCCTATAAAGTCTTGCCTTGCCTCCTATCAAAGATGGAGCTCTGTTCTAGTTCACTTGCTGTATATCAGTGATACAGATAATGGAGAATAGAGGCAAGAAGCAATACAGAAAGCAAGAAAAAGGTTCAACAGCCAAAGGAAATACAACTCAATATACAATAAAAGGACTGGCTTCACTTCCCATTTTTGAATCTTCTTCAACTCAAATTATTTTTGAATTCAAAAAGAGGCTCTCAAATATTTCACAAATGAAAAGGTCATTTTCAAAATGTTACTTTAGCGCTTATTTTTCTTTAAAAATTGGCTGGGAAACTAAAAATATTCACCTGAAACATGAAAACAAGCAAAATATTCAAAAACATAGTGAAGCATTTAAGACACTTGCAATTAATTAGCCAATCTATTGATGAGAGACTGAAGAGCAGTCAGAAATATTTGAAGTGTGTTTAATTAATAGTTTTTATGATCCCTTCTTTCTTCAGTGTTATTTCAGAATTTGAAATCAAAGCTTTACAAACTTGTTGCCTTTGCTTATTGAATTCTGCAACTGTTCATGTGGGCTGCTTCACAAGAGCAGAAGCTCTGGTGGTCTGTGGCCCCTTACAGGAAATATTTCTCATGTTTCTTCGGTACTCAGGAAAATAAGATCTCAATTTTGTTCATGCTCCAATACTAGATATAGAAAATTTGGAAGGTTATCCTGCCTGCCTGAATTCAGTTGAGTGCCAGGTTTTTTGGTTATTTCCAAGGAATCAAGATCAGATAAGAGGTACTTTAACTTATTAGACTCCAACCTTTAGTGGTTATCAAAGGTAAATGGACTGAGTCAGAATAAGCAGGCCAAAACAGTTCTTCAGAATAATATCATCCATTATGTTTTAGGGGCTACCTTTCTATTTACTAGATCTGAAATTTCTTTCTCTCTTAACTTGTCTCCTTTTAAATTCATCTAACTGTTTATCATCTATTTACTTCTAAAAAGTATTTCCATGGACTAACTACACTTTTCATCAGAATTTCACTTGGCTTGCTACTTCTTAGGTTTCATTTGTTACTCCCTAGCTCCCGTATTTGAAAAGAGGGTTAATGACATAATGCTTCCTGCTATGGTGAGGCATAAAGCAAATTAACCACCTCTTGGTTTTTTTCTGACAAAAGGGGTAGTTCTTAGTGGAAAGGTGCAAATTGCTTGACTAGTTTTAGTCTGAAATTATCACTACAACAGACTGTTAGTGATGTGATAGGACCTTGTAACTTCCTTTTATTTAAAAAAATTAGGTCTTAAAGTCTCCAAAGTACTTTATAATGCAGGGCTTTTCTTTAGGGGGAAATTATAAAATGGAAAGTACATTTATTGAATTGCATTTGAGCCTGTGCAGGAGTTTTGCTGCACCCTTAGCACTTGTTATTGGTTTACTGTGGGTGGCTCCCCTGTCACCCTACTGGTTCTTCCCGATTACCTACCTGGAAGCCTCCAATTTTCCTTAAGTGTTGCAAAGGCCAAAGAAGCAGCTAATGCTGTCTTTAACATTTCATTTTGGTGGGCAAGGGAATAAATTTAAGTATTGAAGTACTTTAGATCAGCACCTTTAATATCAAGGCAATTGTAGTCAGTTGATACCTTCCACTGGCATAGTCAGATCACCAGCTGAGGGACCATGGCAGAGGGTGATGGGACAGTAGAGGAGTAGACAGGTTAGGGACAAAATGCAACTGCCCTGCCAGCTCTCCTGTGCATGAGAAACAGCTAAAGATGCAATGCCATAATATTATGGCTGACCAATAAGAATGGGATACAGGTGTCTATCCATGCATAATTCACAATATGATGCGGGGTTTAAGACTTGGATATTGTCAGAATTGAGTGGGAGTTCTTCCATCAACTTTAATGAAAAGTAAATGAGACTGCTGTTCAGCAAGTAGTTAAGAACAAGCCTAGTTTTCAGGCACAAGTGGTTGATTTCAGAGGAACCTGGTACATGTTTAAGTACCTTAGAGAATTGAGATTATATTGAATCATACATTGTCAGGACTAAGTAGCACGCAAGCACCATAAAAGCTAATCAAAACAGTAATATGAAAGTAGCAGACATTAGTTTCATTACATTTTTTACTAACATGCTGTGTTTATTATCACCATTGCCATTCAGCCAAAGCTTCCTTAGAACCCTTTTCTAGTACCCAAATGCATTAAATGGTTAATATTATTTTGACAGAATTAAATATTCTTTAAGAGGCTCAAGAGGAAGCATGTTCCAAAACCAAAATCCAAAGATAAAGAACCCAGTCTTTACTTCCCAAAAAAAGGTATATGCTGTATTTTATGTCAGGTTTATTTTCACCTGGTAAGAGATGTCAGAGGAGATAAGCTTTGTAAAACTAAGTGGGGGGAGGTGTTGGATGTTGTTTAGTGCCTGTTTCTCTGCTGCCTGCATTCATCTCTGTTGTAACTAAACAATGGAATACAGTATCTGTAATTATTCAAATAGGCACATTTGCAGTTATAATGTATTCTTTCACAAGCAAAGCTATTATTTAAAAATTAAAGGGAAGAAATGAGCTCTTTATGGCTTTAAATTAAAAATACCACATAATATGATAGAGCAATTTATAATTGTCAGAAAAATTAAAGGTTTTTCTTTGATTCTGCTGGTCTTAAGTTGATCCAAAAGTATCAGCCAGCTAGCAGCAACTTAAGACAGTAATGGTGATTCTGTTATTCTGTCTTTTTTTTTTTTAATAAGGATTTTGGAATTGAAATTAGCTTGTTAGTTGATTTATAATATTGGGACAAGATGAGTAGCTCGTACTGTGTTCAACTCTTACTGGTCAGAGCTTTTAGACTTTTTGCCATATCTGTAAAGCCTTTAGCTGGCAGAACTATACAATTTCTATTCCATCATTTTTTTTCTGTCTGTCATGGCATGCCAGTGTATTAGTTTAAATGCTCTGGTTGAGCTTTTACTTGATTCTGTTTTAGAGAAGCTCCAAAGCTCTTCTAAAATGCAGAGCCTCATTCTATTTGTTAGAGAAATTCAAGTGCTAGAAGCTTAATAATTTCTAGTTTTACAATGGTGTAATTTTATGCAGTGACAGACACATAAACCTTGAAGAACACAGCAGTGGTTCAAGTCTTCCTCATTATTAAATTTGCAAGACATAGATTCTGAGTAAACAAGAGTTCATACATTGTTTATTCAGTTTAAAGTAATAATTTCCATTGAATTTAATTTTCCATAGCCATAGCTGGAATCAATTTTAGAGTTATTTTTACCAAAAGCCTGAAATGGACACATTCATTCCTAGGTGCTGTTTAATTACATTTGTATATTGTTTACTAACCATCTGAGCATCTGATTAGATGCTATGACCATCATTTGATTTGAGCTTCTTTACTTGCACTAACTGCTAGTTATAAAAGATAATTACTTGGAAGTGAAAATATGCAGTTCACATGGGTAGCTCAAGCAATTGTTTTAGCTAGCCTTGCTGTTCTTTGTATTCTGATCCTTTGTGTTCAGAAGAGGAATAAATCCTCAAAGTCTCATACCTCACAAAGAACCTGGAGAATGTTTTGTGAAGGTTTACTGGGCTTTGTGCACTCTTTATGACCAAATCTGCAAGAGGAAAACAAAGATAAAAGCTTTATTTTCTCCTGAGCATTTTGTGTTCATAGAGACTAATAGCCAATTAAGATAAAAGGAAATATTTGATGGCTAAAATCCAATAATATTATCTGTCCCAGGTCAATTTGACATTTAATATGTTGTTTCCTCTTCAGCAATTTTGCTACAAGGGAAAATTCAAGCATTGAAAGAGAAGGACTCATCTGTTCTATCTATTCTATCTTGCATAGTTTTTGATTTTTTGGTTTTTTTTTTTTTCTTAGGTGAGGCTTTATCATTACAGCAGTGAGTTATTTATGTACATAGATGCTCCATAAAAAATTCATCTGTATAGTAAGGGCTTTATTAAGATTGATAATGACTTCCTGAAGAATTATAATTATTAAAAATAATTTAACAGTATTGAATTGTTGGATTACTCTTTCCAGAACTATCATTAAAATAAGAGGGCAAAGCAGTTACACCTTTTTTGTGTGTAAATATATTTTGGTAGTTTAATGCAGGATTATTGAATAGCTGTTTAAATTAGGTAAGAATACCTAAGGTGTCAGAAATATATCTAAGTTGTCAGCACCAATAATGATGTAGATTCGTGAGCAATCAATAACTGCTCAAAGCTTTGATTTTTACTGAAATAGTTGCTCTGAATCAATGCCAATACTTGCATGGACCATAGTCACAAGTATTTTGTTGATGGACCCATGTACTAAAAAGGAAAAATAAATCTTAGTAATTAAGGACTTTTTCTTCTTATGAACTGGTAAATAGAGAGTAAATGCAAAACTGACCTGAGGCATTTATCATGAACTTTTGCCAGCTGAAATAGTGATGTGCTTCTTTAAGTACTATCATATAACAAGCCACTGTCATTTAAGGCATTCATTAGATTGTGATAAATAACTGGTTTATCTGTAGGGTATGGAAAATTGCTGCTTTTAAAATCTTTTTATAGCTCACTGAAAAATTGTTTGTGTCATGTATCTTGTTTTTTTAATAGTTAAGAGAAGACTATGGAAGACCATGACATTGTTTTGGGTTTTTTGGGTTTTTTTCCTTTCTTTTTTTTCTTTTCGAGAGCACACTTTTCTTTGTTTCAGAAAACACTTGCAAGTTATCATGGTGAAGAAGAATTAGAATCACATTAGCTCCTTTGTTTTCCATTGCATGTCAAGTTCCCTGGTTTAATAGTTCAGATCTGATTTACAAAGGCACCTCTGCTGTTTCCTATTACAGACCAAAAAACAAGATGTATTCAGATAATTTTTTGTAAATATAACAAATAAGTAATTCATATATATATATATATATATCCTATGAATTGGAAACTCTGGCTTCTATCTGATAAATACAGGTGTCATTTCAGATGTCTGCCTTTTGTTTGTTATGCTTCAATAATTGCATTCCTGTTGCAAGACATTTCTTCATCCTGGGACAATGAAAGACTCAGTGCTTCTGTCTAATTTTCTAGACAGTATAAATGAATTACTTTGGGCATATTCTTTCAGTTCTATCACTTGTGCTTATGAATACTGACTTATGAGAGCAGAGACTCCAAACAAGGTACTGGCAACATCTGTGTCTTGCCTACCTATTACAAAGGGATTTTTATACATTGCCATCTAAGTAACTTCTTTTGATAAAGCAGGATGGACAAATATTTTGTTTCTCTTCCAGTTTTGAAGGACAGATCCTCATGCAAACTTAGCATACCTCTGTGTCAGGGTGAACAAGGTCATTTTTCCCTCCTGTACTTAGGAAATTTCTTTCCACCGTGGCAATGGAATGAACACATTTCAGTTTGGTGTCAGAGGGCTCTTGTGGGTGGCAACTCTTGAGGCAAGGAAAGCAAATTAATGAACCATTGGTTAAGTCCTCTGCATTTTCTGTGATCTGATGATAATGAGTTCTGTAAGCCCTACCTGAGAAAAATTCCTCTCTCTTCCCAGTTTTATACAGACTGTAACCATACTTTGTGCAAAGCCCACAGCCCTTGCAGAACAGTGACATTTTACAGCCAGACTTACTTTCATTCCCTCTGTGGTGCTGAACATTTTGTTTTAATTAGAAAACAGAAGTTTAACTCAAAACAACATCACTTTTTATTTATGCATATTTTTTATGAATGTTCTGTCAGTATTTGATCAAAAATTCTCACGCACGCATTAGAATCCCATTGCACCAGGTAGTATATCAGCATGGCATGAAAATGTCATTCTTGCTCAGATAGGTTTATAAGACAAGAGATGGCAGGTTGGTGCAGACAGTGGGCAAGGATGTTGAAACAATGAGATGGACCTGCTTAGATGGAAGGGTGGCATTACCAGCCTGCCAGCCACTTAATCACTGTCTGGCACCAGTGTGTTTCAAGGAAAAATTTAAGGTTTAAGAGAAGTCTTTGTGGATGCTTACAGTGAGCTCCTATTAGACATTAGAGACAATTTTGAAGACTTTGTACGTTTGAAAATAAATCTAGTAGGAATGCCAGTGTCATAATTTGGTCAGGGATAGAAACTGTGACAAATTAAAACAATACATAGGAAAAGAATTGTATAGGTAGTGCTTTGAAAATTGAATGAAGACAAGTCAAATAGAGTTTATGCTTGAATGGGCTGCATAGTGATCAACCCAGCAATGATCAATGCAGTGCCTTGGGAAAATAATCATTGCAAAACCAGTAGATATTTGGAGGATGCAATTGACTTTCTTCAAGCAAGCCTTTAGTTCCTTGCTGGATAGCTCTTCATTGTTGTGAAAGGGGTCTCTGATAAATCATGAGTGAAATGTAGGAAAAAATCTGCATACCATTTTTATTAAAAGTACTATTCAAATAATTGTTCTTATTTCTGTTTTCTTTCAACTCAAACATCAGTTATTTTCTTGTGTTATTTTAAAATGTCAAATAATGTATCTATATTTTCCCCTCATAGTAGTACTACATTATGACTAAGGCTATAACAGAGACATTCTTATCATTCAGCTGTTCCTCCAAGATCAGGATGAATACTTTCATAAAGATCCTTTTGACATATTTTATAGAAGTAAATTTCTGACATACCACTTTCCATTGAAGCTTGGTGCCCCAATTTACTGAGGTAAACAATTTTTATTGAGTTTAGCAAATTGGTTTCACAGGATTTGGAAAAATGAAAACATAAAAACTCTTGAAAAAGGCTATTCCCATTTCTCATCTCAAAATACTTTTTCCTAAAGTCATTATTTCTCAAGTTTTTGACAAAAAGAAGTGAGTTTCAGATTAAATAATATGAAATATTTCCTTGGTCTTTTTTAACTCTAATTTTCTTTTCCTAGTTTGTCTATTAAGTTTTTTTATTTTCAAAATTTTTTATAGAGTATTGATCTGCCAAACAGTGTTGTAGGAGGATACAGTATGAAGGTGGTATAGAATGTAATCTTATCCCCCAAAGAGTTGCAGCTGAACCAATTACTAAAAATTAGGAGCAGGCCTAATTTTAACAGGCCACACCTGTAGCCAATAAGAACAGTGGTATAAAAGAGTGGATTGGTGGGCTCTGGAGTCAGTTGGCTACTGCAAGGACTAGGAATAGTCAGTGCTTAGAGGAGCTGCCTACGAGAAGCATTGAGGAGGTATGAAACTCTGGAGATATGGAATCCTTGCCCTATAGTGATGTTAGAACTCTTGATATATAAGACAACACAGTCTGGTTATGGCGGAAATTTACATTGCATGCAGAATTGCTATGTCTATTATCTAGATTCCTACTGTATCAAATATCTTTGGCTACTACACTTTAAGGAAGATGAGTATAATTCTTCTCTAATATTCATATGCTCCTTTAATTTAGGTCTTTGTACATACTGTATTTTTACCTAGAAGTTTTTTAAGGAAATGTAAAGCACTTTTATATAAATTACTTATTTTTATCTTCTTGTACTTATTTTCATCTTCTTGTCTTTCTATCGTTAGAATTTCCTTGCTACTCCCAACAGTGAGAGTGCTTCAAAGTTTTTAAACTTCATTCATCACCATATGGGGTCTATGTTATCCTAAACTGTCAATGGAAAAAGTGTTAATTTATTACAGGACTGCTTTTGTAAGCATGAAATATATTTAAGAATATCTGGCAAGGATCCACAAATCTATTTTTATAGAGCTAAGGGTTTTTGTAAATGGTATGAAAAATTTTAAGCAGTGTAGATCTGAGTACTATTTCTCATGTTGTAATCCACACAGTAATAATATCTATGTTAAAAACTATTTACTCATTATAAAAGTCCACCTCAGAGTTCTTCAACAAGAAAATCAAAACTGGTCTCTTTCTTTGTTTTTAAAGCATCCAAATTAATTCCAAGATCATCTCTTGTTCCAAAAACTGTATTTTTGGAAAAGCTCTTTGAAGCAACAGCATTGCCTTCTTTGCTATTTTTTGCTGTCTGTGAAGATAGTTCTGCCTCTTCTAAGCAGTGCACAGGAGTACACTTGATGTCGTGGGAATAAGGAATGCTATGTCTGATTCATTAGTTGCAATTACTTATCATTATTCATTATTTATTTTGATTTATAATGGATAAAAAGAACCTACCCAGGGCCATTTTAACATGAATGATAAATGGAGTCTCATAAAACGATTAAACTGGCAACTGCTGGTTGTCTCTTAAGTGGACAATAATTGATGTAAGATTGAGAAATTCCGACCAATGCCTAGCCTCAGTCATACAATTCTAATTACAAAAGCTGGCTAATCTTCCCCAAAGCCAGGAAAATTTTCAGAGACTTTTAGCAAATGATGAAAAAGCAAATTAAGGCCTCATGTAAAAATCAGTCTTTCTCAACACTGACAACAAAACTTATTCTTGACGATCAGCAGTAAATTTAGTTCAGAGTCTGTAGAAGACTAAAAAAGTGTCAGAGAAAGGTTTGAGAGAAAAACACTTTTGTTCTTGTTCAAGATATTGATCAGAAGATGAAGAACTTCTTCTACAAGCTGGAAATCATCCTTCATGATATTAATGTAGTACAGCTACTCTCTGAATAATTAAAATTTTCTACAAAGAACAGGAAAGTACATCAGCTATTAGGATGTCAGGAACATTGTTAAATACAATAAAATGGAATAGTGATCATTTCAGTGCTCCTAAAGCAGTTGTATTGGAAATAAAATAAGTGTGTATATATGCACACTAGTATTTTTCAACAATTCATATCAAATTTGTACTGGAAGGGGACAGCATGTTCATAGTACATACTTTGACTGATTCTCTCTATTTGCTGTCTACCTACTAATGCTATTGACTTCGCTATCCTTTGTAAAAGGAGACCTTAGTGCCTAGGAAAGCCTTGCAGACTTAAACATAATCGAACATAAATTAGTCTTGCAGTCACCAAGAAAATAATTCTAAGTATTTTAGATTCTGAGATTAAAAAGTTTAATTTACCTATTATTATGGAAGTATTCTTTCTCTTTTGGGAAGAATGTATTGAAAAAGGTTGCCCATCTGTCCTGTGGCAAGCATGACCTGCCTGAAGGAAGTTAGCTGTTCATTGTTTGTTGCAGTGATTTGTGAGCACAGCAGTTACCTGTATTGACTCCTAGTGCATCTAAATGTGAAGCACAAGTTATCCATGGCAGACAGTCTCCAATGAACCAGGCCTCAGTATTTTGTGCAGTTTTAAGACCTGGAGATCTTCATGTTTGTGCCTTGAAGAGAAATTAAATTTAGTGACCAGTCATCATTCCTGCAGTAGGATCCAGGCCGTGGAGTCAGTCGAGCTGTAGGTAACAGGAGTATGGGTATTGTTGTTTAGTAAATCTTGCAGGGGACTACAAAGCCCCTTATGCCTCTTCGAGTCTTTTCTCTTGTCCGATGTGGTCTTCAAATGAGAACTGTAGGAATACCTCTCAGTTTGAGGGAACACCATGTGCCCTTCATCCATGGCAGACACACAACAAGAAATGCTGTGATTATCTTTCAGTGTACAGACATCACCTATGACTGGCCATTAAAAAGTTTCTACTCAGACACCTAAGAAGGTGTCTTAAGCATGCTACTGAATATGCTACTGCGTGTTGTTACTAGTTGTTGTATCATCTGTAGAGCTAATGACAGTGCCTGGTTTCCTACTGGCTTTTATCCTTTAATCTCTCAGATCTGTCTTCCATGGAAATAACATCTGTTCCTTCCTGAATCTGTCTGTGACACCCCTGCAGATGAAGCATTTTGTCATTAGTCTGCAGCTAGATATGTCCAGATTGCCTGGCCCAGCTGCCTTCAGATGGGGTGTGTAGCTGTTACATTCCGCCTACCTTCCTCTCAGGATACTGCATCTCGGGATGTAGCTGTGCCCACAGTTATCTGTCTACCTCCCCGTTTTCTAGTTTCCAAATTTATAACATCTTTTAGACATTTTTTAGAAGGTCCAATTCTCTTTGAGCCTTTACCCATTTGCTAAATCTACCTAAAATTGGTCCACCCAAAACTTATTTGAGGTGTGACAGGGAAGGAAAAGTAGTTAGCATAAGCATTCTGTCTTGAGACATTTGAAAATGAGAGCTATTTCTTAAAAGTCTAACTTGACATGTGTATTTGAAGTATCTTAAATTTATTTGATAAAATGTGGTAATATTTCTCTAATGTATAAAATGAAACTTATGGATATGCAGTACCTTAGGAAATGCATGTAGAATTCATTGTATACTATGCAATCTTCATCATATTAATCACATAAGTAAATTTATGAAGCTTGTTTTCTCGAAAGAAGTATCATAATATTTGAAACTTTTTTAAAGCAAGCATTTTGGATGTTTTTACTAGCATTTATTGAACAAAATCCAGGATTTTGGTTATTAAACACTATGACAGGATTTGCACAGATTTTGAGTGATAGCAAGTGTGATAAATAATGTTCTAGAATAATTTTAGAATAGACACTCAGACCTCTGCATTTTTTATAGCTTCTTGTAATGTTCTCACACTTTGCATACTCTAGGACTCTTCTGTGCAAAGGCTGGTGTTGTAGACTTCTCAGTCACTGATTTTTCTGTCTAGAGTATAAATTGAAAAGCTACTAGACTTTTATTGCACATACCTAACAGTACAGATCATAGAGGAGGTAAAAAACCCTAATGCACATGAGAATAATTGGCTGTATTTACACTTTCCCAGCTTCTGAATTAAGAGTTGAATTATGCTTAGACAACATAAAAGATTACTCCCCTCTGTGCCCTGGCACTTCATCATCTAATGAATAGATAGGTGGAACTTAAGAAATGAATTATTACTATTAAATTAAAAAAAGTGTAAGAACTTGATTACCCCTGCAAGACTTGTCCTGATATTAAGTCTGCCTCATGTGCTGCATAAAAATGCCAGGCTTATGAGGTAAAGGGCAAGATGGACATCTCTGTGACCATGTGCTTGCTAATTAACCAGCACTGAAAATAGCCTTGTCATGAGAGAAGAGTCATCTCCTGTACAACTAGGAACCAAATGATTTTGCTGCTTAGACCAGAAGATGAATACAGAAGCAGGCTGGATGCCACTGAACAAAAGGAAAGCAACTCACAGAAGACTGTTAGGTACCAAAGATGCTTTTTCATTCCATATTGAGAATTTGGGCACTATAAAATTACTAGACTTATAAGGTTTTTTTTAACTAGTAGCCCTAAACTGAATGGACAATGAAAAAATGAAGCAGAAAAAAAGAGATGAACCAGACAGTGCTGCCAAGGTTCATTAGCTTTATTCTATGTAATCAATTTTCTTCTATTCTTCCAGCACCTTATTTAATACTTCCAACACTTGCAATAACTTTTGTTTCTGCCTTCTCTTAAAATGCATCTATTTATATGCATGTGAAAATAAGTTAGGGAATTATTAGAAAATTAGGGGTTTATGATTGGTTGTGATAGTTCTCTCTTGTTTTACTTTATGAGAACATCCTTAGCTGAAAATCAGGCAAATCTAATGCAATTCTCTCAGACAGTCTCATTTTCTTTTCTGCCTCTAACACATTTGTGTGTGAACACCTGTTTTAATAAATAATTGAAGCTGCTGAACTTTTGCTTTTCAGAAGTGTCACACTAAGATAATTGATATTGGAAGTGTACTGTGAAGCAACCCTTAGATTTTAAAAAGCCAGCTATTATAATAGCTTTTAATAAGAATCACAGACGTTAAAGGAAATTAGCTATCTATTGTTGGTGGCATTAATTTGGGAGTGCTGCAGTTGTCTGTATTATAAGTCTCAGTACATACCAACTCCATTTCCCAGTTTCTACCTCAAGCAGCTGATAAGGCTTAATAATTGAAAATTAAATAATACAATACACTTCTACTTGTGGAAGATATAAATAATCTGTTTTGAAAATTAAAAAGTATTAGAAATTACAGTAATTTACTCCATGAGGAGGCAGATTGTAATGATAATTTCTAGAAAAATTGTTGGTTTTTATGTAAAGGGTATGGATGCCTCAAGCAATGAAATAAATAAGATTTATTGTTTTCAGGTTTTTCCATGACAATAAAAACAAGTCTTTTTTTTTGTAGAATTATAATTCAGTCATTGGCAGTGTAATGCCTGGGCTACCCAGTCAGAAACTCATGGTTCCTTACAGAACAAATATACCACAAGGAAGCTCTGCTCGTGTTAGGGACATCTCCAGTAGCACTGGGATGTACTGTTGGGCAGCTCCTTCCAGCCTAGTGGGTTTGATTCAGGTGAATTTGTGCACAGTATTCAATAGACACTTAAAAAAGTCTTTAATAATGTGTAATATTTTAATAGGGAAATGATAAATGTGCTTAGATATAGGATGGTATTTATTTTTATTTGTGTAGCAGTATGGGGAAAATTTTTGGCAGTAGGAAAATTACTCTCTATACCTACAGTGTAAAGTAGCATGTGCTCTTCCTATGAACACTCTCTCTCTCTTTGCTGTCACAATTAAATATCACAATCTTTTATCTTTTACAATAGATTTCAATGCTTGTTGTATTGGTATTTACTCCTGAGTTATTCCTGTTTTACCCTGCCCTGGCTTTGTACAGCTGCTATAAGAGTTAGTAAAGCTGTGTGTCCACAGCAAAATGATCTGTGCAATGTATCCTTCTTGTAACTTGACTTCCAGCCATGGTTGCATCAACATGACTGTCAACCACAGACAGGAAATTTGGGTTCATCAGCCATAAAGGAGTCATGATGTAGTTTATTGCCCCAACAATTAAGGGACCAGAGGAGAGAATCAGTTTCGAATCATACATCTGAATCTTTAGATAGAGCCTTAGAGAATCTTCATCTGTTGCTGTTGTTGCATTCGTTACCTTTTAAAATACTTCTCTGCAAAACAAAAATGATGTAATGGCCATAGACATTAAGGTTAATCAGTGATTAAAATTCCCCAGCAATTTACAATGGAAGCACAATGGCTCCATTATTATCTTTGAGTAAAGTTTATAATTGTTATGGGAATTCTAGCTAGTTAAGCTATAAAATGGTAAGCACAGAAATGTTGCAGGTGCAGGTTGCATGTCATATAAATATTGTTTAACTCTTGAGAAATAGCCAAGAGAAGAAGGGAGAAAATAAACCACATGAGAACCCTGTGAGCTGAATCATAAAAATGTTCCTACTCCTGGAGACATGCAGTTCAGGCAATAGGAAGAGGCAGTCCAGTCTTTAAGTCAGATGCCTATCTCAAGTATAGAGAGCCAGGAGTCAGTGTTTGGTTCATGTCTCCTTGAGCTTTATTTGGCAGAAACTTCTAAGATGAATGTACACCCATTGGGTGTGGTACTACCTCACTGCTACATCTGACCACCTTCACTGTCTGGCAAGAGAAGCCCCACTTGTCTGGAGTAGCAACCTGGGCTCTTGGCACTATTCATTTCAAGAAAGATTGAACTCATGATCTTATGTCCTAATCCCTATTCTGAATGAAGATGTGCTTCTCTTTCCACTTTATGCCACAGAAGCATAGAAGCAATGATTGACAGCTTATTGGAGAGGGGAGATTCTCTCCTTATGGCCACAGACACTACTGGTTTCCTGGTCAGTCCCATGAACAGGGACAATCTCCACTGAGGAATGCTTTAGACAAAGAAATAGTACTGCAGCAACATCCAGGAGCCAGTTCAGTGCCAAAAACTTTTCTAGAATTATGTTTTTGCTGGATACTTCTGATTGTCTGGCTCTTGACTTGTCCATGCCTGGCTGTCCACAGTCTGGCTCAAAGAGGGAGAGTGGAAAACACACTCACCCTAAGTTAGGAAGTGGAGTATATTGGTGTTGACCTAAGATGAATCTGAGGTACTTAAACTGCAATTTAGATAGAAGATCTAGTTTGTTAAATGAGTATAGGATGATGACTTCTCTCCTACACCTGGAAATGCATCTACCTTAATGGCATTACAGCAAGTAGGTGCTGCCCACACTCTCTCCCACTATTGTCAATGATAAGGAATTCTTTAGGCCTGAGCAGATGGTATAGCACCTTGATGAATTGTTGAATTAATATTTACCTGAATTTTAACTGCTTTTTTAACATTATCAATGTTTTATAATATGTCCTATATTAGAAAAAAAATAAACATATTGGTTAAGATTAGATTAGTAGAAAAGGGATTTATCTATAGAAATTTATCAGGAATTCATAGTAACTGTAAAATATGATAGACAGTGTTATTGATACACAGAAAAATGTTGATATGAAGGATATCAGAAAACACAATAGTTAGAAGAAATTTAATGCATCGATATAATTTGCATCCCTTTTTTTAGTTATTTCTATATATGAAACAACCTTTGTGTAATGGAAGACACATAGTAAATATTGTAAATCACATATACTTTTATGTCTGTTCCCTCATTTTAATGCATTCTAGAAAATTATTGCACAGTTTTTATTTCCTTAGACAGTTGCCAGGATAACATAATAGGGAATCAAACATGTGACTCCATGTGTGCCAGACAAAGCCATCAGTAGCTAAAATCTGTCCAGTTTCTTTGACATTGTTAAATTTGCAGCAAATTAATATTAGCATTAGACTTTTATCATTTTTTCTGAAAAAGAGCAGCATATGTCAGTTTTGGCCTAGGCATTAATATTTATTATTATTGCTGTAGTTTCAAGCCATTGTTTCTAGAAATCTGAGCATTGTGTCTCCTTGGTGTATGTCTGATGGTTACAACTGAAAGGAAAATCTGGGTGAACTGACAACTCAGTGAGTGCACTTGGGTATTGTAGTGAAGCTTCACACCTGTTGAAAGAGATTGCTTACAAATCAATTTTTATATTTTCCCTGCAATTATCTTGAAAAGATAATGAACAACATTCCCTTTAAATTAATTGGGATTTTTTGTTTGTAAATTGTACTAAATTCCTTTCCTTTGAGCCTGTATGAAAGCTCCAGAAGATTAAGTAAAATATACAGAAATATCCCTTGTAACATACATGTTAAATTGCTTAGTAAAAAAGCTGTGAGTAAAGGTGCTTGCTAATTATGGTGACAGTTATCAGAATTATAGATTGGTGCAAAATAGAACAGAGGCACCTGTCAGAGATGAACACTAGTGGGTGAGAAAAAGTCACTCTGTTGGATTTTCTCACAGGTTAGTCTGATAGTTACAAGAAATATTTTTCATATTTGTCAAGCTAAAATTCTGTGGGGTTTATTTTAGTGTTCATGGTTTATTTAGAATTAAGATATATAATTTCCGGCAGCTGTCAGTCTAAGGATGCCCATGCTTTTGCCCAAGTGGCAGTCTCATTAACAAATGCTCTGTTAATTTGCATATCAGCATAAATATACTATAAATCGTTTTTTACTGTAGTCTAGATAATATTTTTAAAAGACTGTTGCTATCTTGGGTGGAGGAGAAAATTCTTTTGGGACCTGTAACCATGGTAACCAGAGATCAGACTTGCTATAATTTGTTGTAAGTTAAAAGATCTAACACTGATTTACTTTTTACTTCATAAAACGTAATGGATTCTCCAATAAAAAATCCATACAAATAAGTGCTGTGCTTCCATGTACTGTTGAAATTCACTAAAAACATTTTGAGAAAATAATCTGCAATTTAAATAAGTCTTTGTTTTCAGTTGAAAGTCAAACAATTGTAACATCTTGATACTACCTATGAGGTTAAGTTACAGTATATAGGTCTTTCTCCTTCCTCATGATTATCTATGAAATAATTGTGTATGGCAATTTTAGTAATGCTTTTATGACAGTTGAGTGCATGTGCTTGTATGTTCTCCTTCCACCATTGACAGTGCCCTATTCTTCCATGTCATCACTGTATTTCCACTTTATGTAGTTGTTTTGCACCAGTACCTGAAACCCAAAGGTAGAAATCCAAGACAGCTAGAAAGGGTAAAAACTAAATCTAACACTCATGTAGTCCTACCTCCCTAAGCACTGTTAAAGGAGCTAAATGGCAGGGAGGGATTCCTGCAAATCAAGTCTCTTTTGGAAGCAGGGAAAGAAAGGAAACAGAAATGTTAAGTCAATGCTTCCCAGGCTGGAAGAATGAGTTGCTCCCTTTAATTGCATTTTAGATCTGGGGCTCTTTGAAGTCAAGGATTAACAACCTTCCTACTTTGAGATTAAAATAAAATAGCTAATTAGCCCCTAAGAGAGAAAATAAGTCCCATGAAGTTGAGCTTTTGGCTTTATGTTTTTATGACCTCTGAGGATTATCAAGGTTTTGTCTTTGGAAGTAAAGGCCCATTTTGTGGGAAACTGTAACTCAAGGGGGATTCCTGCATGAGCTGATTAGGACCTGTGGTGTCTTTGCACAGAGATTCTCCAAGTCCTATGTCTAAGAATTAAGGCCCAGATACTGAAATAAAATTACTTCTGTCAAATGCTTTGGCTTTCAGTGCTTCCTGAACAAGATGCATATTTTCCATATACCTTTCAGCTATAGTAATTGCCTTGTTCAAGTAAAGACATCTTTGTATTTTGCTGATAATTCCAAGCTAAAATTACATTTACTGTTAATTCTTGAGGAAAATACAGATTAGTCTCTTCGTTTGCTATTCCTTTCTCTGACATTCTTTGTAAGATGTCTCTTCTACGACAGTTGTGAAACAATAGCCTTTTAAGGTATTGAAAGCTGACAGGTGGGTTTAAACAGCATGTATGCATCCCAGAATTTGAATATTTACAGATTTAACAGGAAAAGCTTTTAAATATGCTGTGTTAAAAAAGGGTGAACCTCATATCACTATTTGTCACATCTGTACCAGTTATTGATGGCAATTTCAGAAGCCACCATTAAGTTAGAATATCACAAATGAACTGGAGTTTGCAATATCAATCAAAATTTGAATATAGAAATAGATTAAATAGTTTCTATGTTGAAGCCTATCCATTTGAAGAATCACCCAAAAGGCAATCTGTCTTTTTATAGAATTTATGCGCTTTGAAGCATCTTTCTTTCTATCAAGAGTGAATATATGATATAAACTCATGAAGATGTGTTTCTATAAAATCCATCTAAATTTTATGAAAGAGTCATAATGGAAGAAAACAAAGTGATGCAATTAGTGCAAATCAATCAGCCTGAAGCAAGAAGAGCTAAGAATATCTACTACCCATATTTCTACTCTTCAAAATTTAGCGCTTTCTCCAACAGAGTTTCATTTGGGATCTCCTTACAAAGGATCTTTTAAGTGTAGTTCAATCTCATATATGACATTTTGTCAATAAATATCTTTGAAAATCTGTATGTTTGTGAGGGAAAATGCTAGCAGGCTTTCTCCTGCAGGTGTATATCTACCATTTTACTAAGTATTATCTCTTGGAGTTCCACTTTGAGTTTGTTTTATTATATTATTTCTAGGGAAAAAGCTTTCTTCTATGGGAATTATAATATTGAGACAGCTCAAAATATTGAATTGGTTTAAAAATAACATTCTTTTAATAAAGAGAGACCTGAGTCAAAGGGTAGTATATCATTATGTAATTAAAAGATCCATAAAATATTCATATGCTCAAGAGATAAGACTTCAGAAGTTCAAATTTAACTTTCGAATCTCTGATTTTTGATGAAGGAAAATTAATTTTGCATGAATGTAATCTCTTACTTGACCCTCAAAAAAGAAGAAAAATATTCTCCATTGTGTTTCTTACAATAATAGCTGTAGTTCCAGGTCTGGGGTGTCTTGGAGGCTTTTGGGGGTGGTTTTAGGGATTTTTTTTGTTTGCTTATTTTATTTTAACATTATATTCTACTTTTTATGCTATTCTTATCTCCTCTCTGACTGCATAGTTAAAGTTAAATTGTTCTAATTTAAAGTCAAATCACCCTTCTTTTCTCTGTTATGATACAGCCTCTTTGTTGCACATAAGCTTTCTCTGGAAGAAAGCTTTACATTTCTGAGTGTGAATGGTGGGTCTGGCTTCATACAAACACAAAATTTGAAACAGCAACAACCAGAAACTTCATAAACTTCTGAAAGTACTGATTTGTCTACAACTAAAGAGGGAAATCTAGACATATCTAGAGTTGGAATTGTTCCGGACAGTATTGCATCTGAAATACAGTTGGAGAATACAAGGTTTTACCATAATTAGTTTCATGAATTATTATCAATTCAATGTTCTGTCAACCAATTATCACTTTTTATCAAAGTCTGCATGAGTGTATTATGTTTGAAAAGCTAATTGTGTCTCCACAGGGTGCTGTCTTTCCTCCTGTATATTTAAACCAAATCACCATCCTCTCTTTTTTCCCTCCCTCCCTCCCTCCCTCCCTCCATACCTCCATCCCAGTTTTCAGGTGCCAATACCCACACAAAATCTAGGATATGTTATCATGAGGTAAATATCAGAAATAATTCAGGTGAGATGAATATGGATAGCATGAAAGGAAGGTTTTATAGCAACACCGTTTTTTGTAGTTGTGGACAAGGTATATAGGAAAGGAAAGGCCAGATAGCATGGAGCAAGTGAACTTGAGAAGAGGACTGGTGTCAGGAGAAACGTAGATTCTAGAGGGTGCAGAAAGATAGCATGTCTTAAAAAAAAAAAATGAGAGAGAAAAAGGTTTTGGGTTTTTTTTTGTTTCTTTTTATCAATTGTGATTGCAAGCTATAACTCTGTACATACAAAAATTCCATATCTCTGTCAAGTGAGGTGTTTGTTAAGACTTTAGTCTTTGCACATGCAAAAAAGCAGTAATTGGAAAACCTGATTTGTTTTAGAAAGCTGCTATGGAAGAGCTGAAACTATTCTACATTTCTGTGATAATGTGTTTTAGTACTTCTTTCCTGAAGTGTGTGAATTATACTTTGCCAAGGGCACAGTGGCTATGCACAATAAATCCTGCTACTTGGCTGCAGTTGGCAGTCTGGTATTCTGACACTGCACAGGTGGCACTATGTTTCAGATAGGTATATCATGGACATCTCAATTTTCTGATGTACAAGAAATTTTCTTTAGAAGGTAATAATCTTTTTCTCTACTTTACAACATACAACACAAAAATATTTTAGAAATGAACTTCCACCGGGCAAGTAATGATTGTGTATCAGATTCTCATGTTGCAGTAGGATACACACATCACTGACTCTGACAGCCAGGCAAGCTGATAAGAGTGAGTTTGTTCATACTGTGGAGTATCTTTAAATAGTTGGCTTTTATTAAAGCCAACTATTTCACAATTTTGTTTATTTTTTTTTAATATGTGCTAAATTGTTGCTTATTTAGTACTGTGCAAGTACTTCTGATTTGTGCACATTCTCAGTATGTACCATATTTGTTCCCTGCTGAACCAAGCCCTTACCTCCTTGGAGCAGGAAGTCATGCATGGGATCATACAATCATAAAAATTTTGTGGTTAGGAGAGACCTGAAAGATCATCTAGTATCAACCACCCTGCCATGGAGAGGGGCACCTTTCACTAGACCTGGTTTGCTTATAGCTCCATCCAGCCCTTCAACAAGACACCAAGGCCATCCAGGCCTTGAACATCTGCAGGGATGGGACAGCTACAATTTCTCTCGGCAACCTGCTCACCCTCACCACCCTCACAGTAAAAAATTTCTTCCTCATATCTAATGTTTTCCCTAGTCTTTTGTAGTCTGTTTTCCTAGAATGATGCCATTGGAATGGGAGCTAATAAGGTTTTATTATTCCTGGTCCAGGACAGCCATGGCAGTGCCTTGATATCATATACTCTAAGCCATTGAATGATGCAGCAACTTCATACCCTCAATTAGAATTCTACTTGAATATAGAGAGATTCTCTGAATTGTTATATCCTCAAATAACATCTCCTGTGTTACATAAATGAAGTGTAAAAATGGCTTACAACTCCTGCAAGATGCACTGCTGTACAAAGAACTGCTCATAAAATTACCGGATAAAATGAACGGATTAAGAACATTCATGCTGTTATTTTTGTGGATTAAATATCCATGCTTTTTATTTCCAGTTAATCAGTCCTTTGTACAGCAGGACAGAAAAAAAATTCCCAACCCTGTCCAGTAAGCCTCAGCAGCAAGAATCATTATAAAAACCTTCATTGCTGTGAAGGAATTGCTGAACTTTTTGATATCCCAAATTGCACTTCCTAAATATGTACTATGCCAATTCTTTTTAAACTGAACATAAAGGTTTATTAAATGATATATTCAAAAAGTTGAGTTGAAAAAGTTTCACAAATATTCTAAGCTATGTTATTCATTCTGCCTAAATTGTAGCATGCACTCCATATAATACACCTTAAAGTACTCCCACACATGATACTAATTTTTGCTGAAGGGGACTGGATGACATAGTGGTTTGTTTTTTTTTTTCAAATTGCATGTCTTAATAGAGATTTTGCCATTGACTTACTGAATGCACAAAAATCCCACACTACTCTGTGATTTACCCTGGACCAGTTAAGGCATAGTTTTCCTAAAGATAGAGCGCATACAAATGTGAACACATAATAGAAACCCTTGTGTGACATGAACTTGAACATTTTGCATGAAGTGCCTCTTGTAACTCTTAGATTCCAATTGAAAATTTATAATTGTATAAATATATATTGATGAACTGTAAGCAGTTTTAAAATATAGATACCTGTTAGTTCTTGCTAGCAGGAGGAAGTATAACAGTGATGGTGCCCTTTTAAACATCAATAATTATCTCTAATAAAGGTTCACCTGATGTGCCACTTCAATAGGAAAATGTAAAAATTACAAACAGATGATGAATAGATGATTCTAAACAAGTATCATGTGTCTAATACCAGTGGTATTAAACTCTGCCAGGACTTTTCAGGGTACTGCTTATTTTATCAAAATTTTTAAAAAGGGTTGAGGTCTTTTATAAAGTTTAAGCCAACATATTTTTACAGCTGCTAACATATTATAGAATTGCTGTGGGAATTGGCATCATTTTTGCCTCACCAGTGTACCATATTCCCCTTCTCACCCCATTCTTCCAGAAATACTTTCCCTTGTCAGACATCTTGATGCTAAATCCCTGTTTGAGCACCCAAACAGGTCATGTTTCTTCTGTCAGTCTGTACCTTAAGCCACAACATGAAAGAGAGCAGGAAATTCTACAGCTCTTTCTCCTCATCATGCATAAGTAGTTATTTCAAATTACCTCGAGCAAAGTTTTGAGGAAATTGAACCATACCAAAACTCTCATTCAGCTTTTACTACCTACTTTTCCCAGGTGAGTCTTTCCTGTTTGCTCCCTAAAGTGAAATATTGCTTGTCGAGATTACCAGTTACCATAATTGATTGTGTAGAATTAAACTAACTTTTTTTACAGTTTCTAATATATTATATTTTATTAGAGTATTTTCTTAGCTTGAAAAATAACCCAGGCTGCAACAATAATTTTTTAAGAGTCTCTGAATCTGAACTATTTTATGTATATTTCAAAGAAAGCTGTATACAAGTCCATAATTTAAAAGCTATTTATCATTGCAAGTTTCTGTCAGTCAAAGTAAGGGCTATGGCTATATTTCATAATAATGGCATAACTCCTAGCTGGCTAAGAAATAATACCAAGTAGTCTAATAGAAACCCCATACAAATTTCATAAATTTGCTCTGTGAGGCACTGCATGAGGCTGCTGGCTTGAGGTCACATTCAGCAGAGTTGAGAATTCTCTAAATTCTCAGTTCAGACTGGATATTAGTTTCCTCATGCAACACTACAAGCTAGTACCAATATGAGGCATTGGTGATCAGCCTTTTAACCCCAGCTTACCCTCAACAAACCTCTTCATAAAAGTATATACAGCTTCCAGGAAAGGTAGGAAGAGAATGCATTCTTCAGTGTGCTTTCCCTAGGCTACAAGGAATTTATTTCTTGGAAACATGTATCTGAAGGATACTAATTTCGTGCTGAGTAGCCAGACAGTAGGCAGTGGGATTGACTGAAGACCTGATACTTCAAATTGTGAAGCCCTGATGTACTTTTTTCCTTGTAATCTTTAAGTGCTTATGCCGCATTAAACACAATTAAGCTCTTGAGATTTTTGTCGTCTTCTGTTTTTGATGTAGTATCCTGCTAAACATTTCCAGTTTGGATAGGAAATAAAGATCAATTTTTTTCCCCTTTTTGTTTTATTTTATACTAATGTATTTTTCTTCTATTCTTTCCCTTGCACATCTCAAGGGATACAGGATAGCCAATTTTTCATGGTGAATTTTTATCTACTTGATTTTAACTTGTCTGTCTGGGTTTGTGATATATCAGTAAAACTGTTGTTAAAGCCATGACAGAAAAGACCCATTATATTACCAAATCTGTGGAATGTCAAAACTGCCCTGGAATTCTTGTCACCCTATCACAAGTCATAGCATCAACCTCACTGAAAGGTGTTAAGTCAAAAAGTCAGATTTTCCTGATTTTAGCGGCTATATCTGGATGTGGGATAATTCTTGACCCTACATCTCACTGCTTTCCAGAAGCTTGCTTGCTTTTATATCTGACAGCATAACAACATAGGTTGCTGCTCTCTAACCCATTTCTATCAAGAAGAGCCAGCATTAACACTAGGGCCACACCGAACTTGGCCATCTGGCCAATTGAAGAACAACAACTTATAGACTTAGATCCACAAATCCATGCTCTGCTGTGTTGGTGACAAAGGGCATTTGGGCCCTGTATCCCTTTAACCCAGTTCAGCTCTAAGCAGCGTGTAACATCAAGCACAGCTTGATGATCACAGCGTTTCTTTGCACATGTGCTGGTTTTGGCTGGGGTAGAATTAATTTTCTTCACAGTGGCTGGTATGGGGCTGTGTTCTGGATTTTTGCTGGACACAAGGTTGATAATATGGATATGTTTTTGTTGCTGCTGAGCAGGGCTTGCACATAGCCACAGCCTTTTTTTGTTTCTCATGCTGCCATGGCTGACAAGGGAAGCTGGAGGTTCAGCAGCAGCTGGGAGGAGACATAGCCAGGGCAGGTGACCCCAGCTGCCCAAAGGGATATTCCAGACTATATGACATCATACTCAGTATATTAAATGTAGAGGAAAAGGGAGAAGCGGGGGACTGTTTGGAGTCATGGCATTTGTCTTCCAAGTAATCATTACAGGTGATGGGGCCCTGCTCTCCTGGGAGATGGATAAGCCTCTACCTGGCCATGGGAAGCAGTGAATCAAATCCTTGTTTTGCTTTGCTTGTGTGTGCATCTTTCCCTTCCTCTATTAAACTGCCTTTGTCTCAATTCACTTTTTTATTTTTCTTTTACCTTTCTAATTCTATTCCCGATCTTACTAGTGGGTGAGTGAGTGGGTGACTCTGTGGGGTTTGCTTGCTGGCTGGGGTTAAACTGTGGCAGCTTGTGTGCTTAAAAGGTGACCTTGTACTTATGGTATGTGTTACAATAGGTCAAGCAATGCTTAATTGTGTTGCTTTTGCATCAGTTCTTCCATCACTTGATAGATCTGGTGGTTCTTAACCAAAATACCCAAACATTTCTGTATTTGAGAACAGGAGCTCTAGGATATAATCTAAAAGCCATTAGGTCATGGAAGATCCTGTTAAATTCAAGCTTGAATAGGTCTCTAATAGGACATGTCATTTTAGTGCCATGGTGTTGATGAGGTAGGGAAAGAAGCTGAGCTGTTGCAGATTAGTCAGGGCAGCTTATGGCCTTTATGCTTCAAAGCATGTGTCCAGTTGCCAAATCAGCAGGACAACTTTTTTTTTTCCTTGCCAATGGTCAAGATGCCAGAAACAAATAGCGAATAGTGATCTAAGCTGAAAATAAGGAAGTTGTTACCACAAATACTTTGAGGAATGAGCTAATACCCATCTTTCAAAAAAAAATCATAAAAGAGCTATTTTCTGATACTTAATATCAAAAAGAAAGCTTGGTTAGTGTTTACAATAAATCTTTCCTTTTTAGTGCTGAACACCTGAGTGACTGCTTACTCTAATAAACATTGGAGGAATAGCAGTGCAAGTAACCTCAAGCAGATGCCATCTAAACCACATTCTTATTAGTTAGCAAATAGCAATATTTTCTTCCTGACCTGGGACATTTCCATACTGCTGAATGGGCAATTTATTTAAATTTTTGGTAAAACAGACTTCTCAGATGATAAAGAAATTCCTTGAAATGTATTGTCGTGAACATAGTCGCTTTTTTTTAAAGCGTTCTTTTGTGTGCCACCCAGCAGAATTAGCACCTTGCATTCATCCACATTTCCTGTGCTTTGCTGTTAAGGATGGCTCATGTGGCAGGAACTGATCAACCCATGTGCTCCTTCCCCTCTGCTGAACTCAGCAAATGCTCTGTGCAGAACTCCAGCAGATGGATGCATTATCTTCTGAAGACACATGTTTCTCTTATGGACCATTTTACAGCTTGTGCTTGTTCAGTTTGTACTTTAATGGATACACTAATAAGGAGATTATCCGTGCAGTTCAGCTCTTCACTTTAAAAAGGTGAAAGGTGTAATGAAAAATAAATAAAGGAGAAGAAGATGAGGACAAATGCCTTGATTTCAGTGAGACCATGAGAACATTTAGGCCGGCTGATGTACACCCATTGTCTATAGTAACCCCAAATAAAGAATGGCATGTATTCTTTTAAAAATAAACCCCACAGTTTTGTATTCTATTTAAATATGTTTTCTTGGTATGATTTATAGTCCTAAGCTGTAGTCAAATCTCTTTCCTGGATAAATTGAATTCCATTCCAACAATCCTTTTCTGAGGAGTCTCTGAGATGTGGTGTAAGCTCACCATGACACAAAGATCTTAATTAAAGCAACTAAGTGTTACTTTAAAAATGCTATGTATAAGACCTAGTCAGGGTGGGATTTAAACTGTAATTAGAGTGCTTGCTTCTGTGGTCAAATCTAAGTGCACTTTGCAAGAAAAGGATGGTAATGCTAGGGAAATTTGTACAGTAGATGTAAAACAAAGATTTAGAAGACAGTAGCTGATAAAGAATAAAACAGGGATATAAGAGAAAAGCATGCAGGGCATGAACTTTAGAGAATCTGACCTCAGGTATGCCAAGCAAACAAGGTTATTCAACTTTGCATGTATCTTTGTTACTCAGAATATTTTGACATATTTAAAGCAATTTTCCCCTGTTTGAAAACAGAAAAAACCCCTTGTGAGTAAGTTCCCAAACAATCCAAACACTATTTTTTGAAATAATGTCTTTAAGAATTCAGAAAAAAAAAAAAGGATTAGACATTTCTTAATTAAACGAAACTTTGGGTAAAATTGTGTTTTGACTCTGGCTTTGTGGTAGTAGGGCTGTGTGCCAGGATAGAGGTTTGGGAGGCTTAGTAGCTCTGACAGCTCTCTAGTAGCTACTGTAAGCTCTGATTGATTCTCCTTTGCTAGTAGGGATGCACTTTCATTACTTTAACTTGATGTTAAAGAAGCAGTCCTATAATTGGCAGCATCAGTTGTCTGGGGACTGAGAGGGAGGAATTTTAAATACATCTCTTCAGGCTAAAAGGACACTCAATGTTTATTGAGTTTTAATAGAGATAAACTTACAGGCACCTTTATTCTAATGTTATGGAAGATGTAACATTTTTTAATATGCTTGTTTTTTGAAGATTCAGAATGATCAAGCTCTGAGCTAAAAGATTACAGCCTTGATTGCCATCAGATATTCGGATTCTGTGGGATGTGGGAATTTACAAGGCTGAGACTTACAAGTATGTCACTTGCTTTGAAAGAAGGTAATAATTTTGCTCACATTTAACACCTAGAGTCATGCAGTCTGGTGTCTTAAAGTCAAGGAGTGGAAGGACATGCAGAGGGAAAAGCCTTTCAGGGTTTTTCAGAGAAGCCCCCTGAATATTGCATAGTTGAGAGAAACAGCATTTATTGTCAACCAGCTTTCTGAGTGCTCCTCACTGTGCTGTGTGGCTGCAGCAGCAGAGAGGACCTGGCATCCTCTCCCTTCCTCCCACCTGTCAAAATCCTCCTACATCCTGATGTTTACACCAGAATTCTCTACCATATACTCACCCATCACCCGGCCTCTGCAGCATATGTCCTTCTGTGAATTATGGGGTTTTCTTGGCTTCCTTTTCATGTTTGAATCAGAAGTACCAGCTTTTCTGCCTTTCTAGAACAATTTCAACATCTGTAAAATTCTATTGACTGCATAAATATGAAATATAATCTGACATGAATCAGTGAGAATCCCTGTGTGTGCAGGGAAAGAAAAAATAGGCCTATTTAAATATCAAAATCTTTGCTAAAATGATGTGAAGGGACAGTTTGAAGGAAAAAAAAAACCAGTTAAATAATTTAAGACAAAAGGATTTCTGTATTTCAGATGACAGAATGACTATTACAGTGGTGTAATTCAAGAACCAAGTGATTTAGCCAGATATATAGTAACTGATCTTTCAATTTCTTCTTTTTATGCTCTGAAGAAAAATAAAGAAATGAGAACATGTGAAGAAAACGTTTTGAAATCAACTTAGTTGCACATTTTAGAGTGTTTTTTACTCTCTCATGAGGAATTTAGTTCTGTATTTCTTCTAAATTTTAAGTTATATCTAGAAGAAAATGTATGAAGTGCAAGTACATATATAAGTACTTGCAATTATTAAAATGATTATAAATTATTAGAAGACTGTTCATATATAGGTGGTTCTGAAGTTCTTCCTTTTGACAGGTTAAAAACCATGGAGGTCTTTTTTCTTCTTTTCCCAGAATCTGCAACTGACTTTACATTGAAATTCAATATTGATCTAATAGGGAGGTAAAGATAACAAGAGAGTAAGAAATGTCAGAAATGGTGATTGTTGGATTACTAGATTCCCTTGTACACCCCATGGAGAGGGATGTTTGCATTACACTCTTCAGACCACTAAACCCAATGACCAATAAGGAGTTGTTCTTCTTATCATGGTTTATTGGCTAAGCTTCAGTGTGCCCATAATGGAAGAGGGCAGACAAGATCCAAAGGCAGAGGAGTTGACTGAATGATTCAGAAAATCTTTTCTTGGTTTCCTTAGTCCTAGAAAATTGTCTCTGTACCTGAAAGACATCAGTGTTAGTTTGAAACCATTACTGTCTATGAATTTGAACCAAACGTAATTTGAATGGGTTATTTGGGGGTAAATAGCAATCTTCTGGACCCAGTTATTGTTCATCCAGGAGTTGCACAGGTATTTATGCTTTCAAGATACCCAACTTTGAATCACTGGTGGCATTGAAATTTGTCTTGCTTACTTACCTACTGGCTTAGGTAAATGCACCATGTAAAACTTAGGTTTTTAAATACTATGTGTGTAATATGATAACTTTATAATCAGTTCCTTCAACAATTTCCTAGTGAAATTTGGACTGTAGATTTTGCATCATAGCAATCAATGCCACAAAACTTAAAATTTGCCAGGTTGCAATAGGATACAGAGTTATTCCATTGTTTCACCTCAAACATGTACTCTCTAAAGGTAAAAAAGGCTATTCACAGAAATACCATGAAAAATATTCTCATAGGTACGTTCATATGGTGAGGGCAAAATTCCTCTTTCTGGCAAATTATTTACAGAAGCATCACTATCAGTTTGTGATAAATACTGTGCCTCCAGTATTTGCTATTTGCAGTCCATGACTACCATGCTAAGTCATATGATAATTTCCTATAATTTAGATTTTTGTGAAAGCAAAAGATTGGACACAGCATCTATTCACTGGAAAAAACATATTGCAATGCTTCTTATTGGCTGGAAGAGAATAGTATTAGGCTGGTTAACTACTAGCTGTAAGACTTAAAAAATATAATGGCAATAAAAATCTGGGTGAAGGAAATTTGAGGTTTCTTGCACATGTGTGTGTCTCTGTTTTGCTGGGCTTATTTGTTTATTCTTTTTAATATTTTGTAGAAAACTCTGTCATGGCTTAGGACTTTATGTGCGAATACCAAACAAAATGACATTTGGTGCCTTAAAGGTGTGATCTCGTGTCAGGAAACTGCCCTGTCAGAGGTGAAAGAGGCAAAGGTGACGAGTATGATAGGTAGTATGTTAACAATCTAACTTTGTGATGGCTTCAAGGAAAAGAAAAAAATTATAAAAGGGCATGAAGGAGAATAATGAGGTAGTTCTGCCTGTGTTTACAAGGAAATCTTCCAAAATCTGAAAAGCAAAACAGGGAGAAGAGAAGCAGATTTTTTTTAAACATAGTAGCTGGATGAAGGCTTGGATCATAAGTTAATCAGTGGCAGAACTCAGTCTTTGTGGCTGATGAGAGAGAAATGGTCTTGATAATTGAGGTTGGTACTTGGGTCAGTAGTGAAGGAAAAGGCAAGTGGGATGGAGAGAAATGGATGCCCCTCAGCAGCTCACTGGATACTGTGATTGAAACTTCAGATGTCATAGGCTTTTAAACTTTTTTATATGCACGTGCAGGTGAAAAGGTACAAAATATCTAAGATGCTATGCAGTGAGAATCTGCGAGGTTAAAGATCAATAAGTACTTAGGTTTTTGCAGGGCACTCTCTGATTTAACATCCAAATTAATGATTTCAAAGAACTAGATGACATGTAAGTGAAATTCATAGATAACTAAAACTGACAGGAGAGGAAAACATATTTAGCAGAGAGAAGGCATCCAAAAACTGGAAGAACTGGTTAGTGAGAAAATATGTAAATGCAAATGTACTAAAGCAGGACATTAAAAAGTGCTAGGGTAATAAAGGCCAGTGATCATTAAAAATTGAGTATCTGTAGGTCAAGATATGTGGCAGAAGTGTGGAAAAGACTCAGAGGTCTAATTTCAGAGTTGTTACAGATTGCCAGTGTTAGCTTGTAAAAGGTTTGGTGCAATATTGTTAGTGTTACAGGAATAAATTTCCTTTGGGATATTTGAAGTTGCCTGATTAAAGAACAACTGCTGTAAATTATAGTAGGTTTTATGTATTTTTACACCACATAATCAATTTACCAACAAAAGAGTACTTTATATCTTATGTTGACCAGTCATTCTGTAACCTGTTGCTTTAAAACAACCCTGCATGTGAGCGTTCCTAAAATGGAGCAATTTCCTCTATTATGTAAAGAATATATACAGTGTAGTTAATTTTAGAAGAGGAAATGTGAATAATGATGTAGACTGTCTAATAAAACTAAGTGGACCAAACAGTTCCAAAATTTAAAAATTAAGAAGAGTTAGAATTTCCTTAAGCATGAATGCAAAAAATACTTAAGGGAAAACATTTTATTAGGAATAGTTTAAGTTCATGACAGATAAATAAACAACTCCTCACTGTTTATATTTCTTTTTTTTAATTATCATAAGCAGACAGGTTTTTTTTTAACTTTTTAGTATGAAAGCTACATATTAGAACTTGGCACACACTAGGAGTGTGAGAATTGTCAAAATTCAAGCCAAGCTACAGCATACAAAAGGTAATCAAAACAAACAAACTTTAGCCATGTAAAATTAAGAATAAAAAAGTAAAAAAGGGGGTTTTATTCTAGGATTAGACAGATGGTAAAATGGTTCTTTTTGCCCCAAATTCTAAAATAAAATCTGATCAAAGCTTTCTGTAAAGACAAAGGTCCTTAATATTGAAAAAATTCTGAAAATGAGGACATGGAAATGTGACTTACTGTTTCACAGAGGAAAAAAAGCTTGAAAAAATCCATATGATCTAGATGGGGAAGATTAGAAAGTCTTCATTTCAGAATTTTGAAAAAACATGTTTAAAACCACAGATCTATTCAATTAACCTATTTTTAGTCAACCTTTCCCAGCAGATGTATACTCAGAGAACAATGCTAAAGCCTACACTTTAAATTTAGTGAGAGTTTTGCATTGAATTCAGAGATTTGGGATAGTGGATTTCAATGGCAATTATAATGAAATGTATGAAGGCAATTAGAAATAGGACAAAATAGGACATGTTTTGAACTGCAATTTTTCTTTGATAAATAATTTTCTAGGCAAATGACATGCAGTAAAACTCATCTATTTGGACTTCTGTTAAATACTTGATTCAGTGCCAAAGAGTAAATTAAAAATAGGATTGTTACAGGAATTTTCATGTCTTGGAAAGAAATCACTAAAGGGGAGAAAATCACGTGTGATATTAAAACAGATAAGGTACACTGAAGGGGAAGGAGGTTATTGCAGGTGATTTTTAGCATTTTTGTTGTGTTCTCATTTAGTATTTTCCTTAATGACCTCGGTCTAAAAGGTAAAAGTATGTCATTGGTTTTTTCTACAGTACCTACGGTTAATTTTAAAAAAACTACCATAGGGAAAATAAATAATTTTAAAAACTTGAAGGCTTAAATAATAAAAATGGGTACATGGAATTAAATTCATCAGTGCAATGTATAGTAATATATTTGGGGACTCTTACAAATTTTTACAGTACGAGATGTTCGGTAGGTGAAGGGGGAAATAATTGTATGTATTAGATGATTGAATCTTCAAAATTATTCAGATGAGAAAAAAGCAAGTTTTGTTGAGGGGTTGGTTCCGAAAATTAGAAAATGCTAATGTCATTGTGTAAGGAAGTATTAAGGCCTCCTCTGAAAAGCTTTGTAAGATTGAGGTTACTAAATCGAAGAAAAAATTAATTCACAGTGTAATCGATGAATGAAAGCATCCCAAAAGAATCCATACGGGGGAAAAGGCAACAAAGTAGAAGATACATATTGTGGGAATCCATAAAATTAGAGGGTTTTGGGAAAGCTGCAAAAGGCAGGCCTCAGATACAGCAGAATTGTGAATAGTGCTAAAGCAACACTCATAAGATAGGTCAGCAGAAAAATTATTTCAACTGTAGAAAAAGCAAAGGCAGATAGAACAATAGCCTATGTATTAATGCTTGTCTGAATAGCTTTCTAAGCTGAAGAAAGTGTCTCCAGTAAGATATTAGGAAGGTTAAAGCTTAAGAATGAAGCTCTGTGCTTGAGGCTTACAAGAAGGTATTGTATTCGAAATAAGTAAGCATTGTTTTAACCAAAGCTACGTGTGCTTATAGTGATTGAATAGAACTACTGTCAATATGCTTTTGCTTTGTGTAATTGGTCAAGAAGCTTGTAAAGTATGTTGTAACATTAAGTTTTTTAGCCTTCTGCCTAGATTGTAATCTGTTAGCATCTTCCCATTGTAATAATCATGTAATGAGACTGATGCTGAAAAAATAAACAGCTCGAGACACTTTCCATAGCAGCCCCGTCTCGTTCACGTCTGTAAATAGCCCCCAGCCGGCATCACCAAGAAGCTGGAGAAAACCTAAAGCTGAAAGCATACATGATTGTTTTCTATAAACTCACAAAAAAGATAAATGCAGGAAAGAAGAAAATGACAAAGTTAGAAACTAGTTTTACCAAGAGAATTAGTTGAATACAAACTGTCAGTTAATTATTTCAACCTGGAAATTAATAGATTTCTAACCACGACAGGTTTGTGTTTAAAGCTTTCTATCAGAAATAGAAAAGCAAGAAACTAACTGCTTTGAAGATAATAATAATTATACATATTTACTTCACAAAATAAATTACCTGAACTAGCACTATATTAAAGTCAGTGAGCCATAAATTCTTACAATGTTCCTTTTATAACCAAAGGGAAACGTGGTATAAGTATCTGAAATACATTTAATTTTTCTTTTCCATTATTGTTTTTAATGTGGTGCATACTGATAACATTACTGTAAGCGTGCTGGTATACAATATCAAAAAGGATAAAATTAATTTCTTCCTTTTGACTTGGAGATAGCTCTTTAGAAAAAAGGTGGTAGCCTCAGATCCTGAGACATTTAAAACCAGATACAATGTGCTACTGAAGAAAAATACTCTAGGGACCAAACTGACAGTGAAAGGATGAGACTTAATAAGCATTTTTCCCCCCTGCGCTTCTTGGAGTGCCAGCCCTTCTGCTGTTCTTCTCTCTGGTATGGCATCTCCAGGTCTACACACAGTGTGGCTGCCCTTCTGAATGCATGGATTAGCAAAGTAGCTAGTGAAAATGTTCAGTAGCTATTTTCAGATTGAAGTCACTTTCTATTTCACTTTATTCTTTTAATTACAACAACTGCTCACCCGTAAATTGTGCATACCCTTTGATTGTTAATGGGAGATTTAATTTTCTGGTTGAACATTCTGTTGAATATTCATTCTGATTGAATATTTGACTCAAAGAAATTAGCAGTTTCTGGAAACTAGTAGCATATATCCAAGAACTTTTGAGAAAAATATAGAACTAGAGAAGTATTTTCTTTTTTTGGTACAATCCCAAAAAATAGACAAACTTGTCTGTGAAAAATGAGTGCATTCAATTTTCTGTGATAAACTTTACTTGCAAATAAAATCAAGGCATCTTCTGTGACTTTTCTGAATGTACAGAGTTAGTGTTGCTTTGGGGGTAGAGCAGAAAAATCTCCAGACTGTCACATCAGAAATATGTGCATTTGTTCTCATGGAGAAATCAGTATTTAAACAATAAAATATACCAGGACTGTAGACTTTTGGATTTATTGTCTTTTAGGTAAAGATAGAGTTTTGCAAGAGATAACTTGCAAGCAGACCATTCAACATTCACAGAACCTTTTAGATTTACCAGTGTTTCACAGAAGCCAAGCACTCCATACGTACATTCTAGCTTTCAGAAACATACATGCTGTTATGAGCAGTTCTGCACTGGATTCTGCAATGGAAAAGCAAGTATATGGCAACTTAATGTTTCTTATCTTTAGACATTTTTTTCTGAATTTGCACCAAGCCTTTGGCTGAAAGTTTTACAATTGTTACTTAAATACTTATATATACGTCTGTGTGTGTATGTATAGATTAACCAAGTTAACAGTTTGCAGTAGGATGATTAAATTCTCACTTTGAAGGCCCAATTTTGAAAGAGGAAATAAATAAATTATTAACTTTTGCTAGTATACTACTAGGGGTAAGAAGAAACTTTTGTTTCCTGGGTTGAGCACCAAACCACTGAAATTGCCTAGTTTAATGTAAAGAATTTTAATAATTTACTAATCTGGCACAAAATTAAAGCAAAACTTAATTCTTTCTTTTACTGCACCTGTTACAAAGGCAATATTCCTTCCTAGCATGAAGAGAGTGTTGCTGTTTTACGATAGTTTACTCTAGACTTGTCTTTAAAGTGTATGTTTTTCTTTAGAGAAGTACAGTAGCACAATGCTAATTTTTACATACTTTACAGAGCACTAAGGAGTTTGTTGGGGTCAACAGGAAATAGACCTGCTGTTATTTAGTGACACCGTTTTCAGAGAGACCAAGTTGCTAGGCAAAGTATTGTTAGCTGTACAATAAATTTAACAATAACGTGTTATTACATGTGTAAATTGGCCAGAAATTCTCCATTTAATAAGTACATCTTGTTAGTTGACACACAATTATGTTAATGCAATGGAATTGGAGAGTAATTTAAATGTAATTATCATTTTAGGGCTTAAAAGATAAATCGTACAGAACATGGAACTTGTTCTTATAGACTATGTTTGAAATACCAAGTATGTCTAAAATATTGTCTTACTGTTTTACCTTTGAAGTTCATTTTTATCCAATGGAATAGAATAAGAGCAATTTGTAAATCAAAATACAATCGTACTGCTCAGTGTTTCAGTTCCAAGTTTAGACTCGCACAATTAAGACAATCAGAAAACATATCCTTACTGAGGTTCAGTGTAATCACGTATGTTATCATGGCTTCAGTTTTTCTGTTTTACTAATGTATAGTCTAATAATAAATTATAAATAATTTATCTGCATTTGTAATACTATATTAAATTTCTTATCAAGCTTTCTTCAGTATTTAACTGTCTGTCAGTTTATGTATACATATTCATGTCCTGTTTAAGAGATAAGATTAATTTTCTGCCATCAATATGTTCTAACATCAGTTTAGGAAAAAATAAACAATAATAATTGTGTGTTAATTTATTGATTTCACTAGGTCCTTTTTTTAATGTTAGTATTTAGAATTTTTATGGATTTAATTATTATATGTTTTTTATTTTTTCTATTTCATGTCTTGGTTTTTATTTAAAACTCCTCTGTTCCCTATTAATGCCAGCTGCTTTCTGGAGCAGTGCTTAACCATCAAGCTGTTAAACAGGTAATAAGCTCAATTTTAATCGAATTTAAATACTGTCTAGTTTTTTGATTCTAGACCATGATGGAGTCTTTGGTAAAAAATGTTGTCTCCCATACCTTTTGAGGCAGTTTTGATCATGCACACGTGAATAATCAGAATAAGCCAACCTGGTTACTTTAACCATCTTCAGAATTAGTCTGCTGGAAAAAGGAGTTGTTGGAACCTGGTTTGGGGACCACATTTGAGTTTAGGCAAAATAAGCAAGCCTCTGCTGCCAAGGCAACAAAGTGTCATCCTAAACATTTTTTTTCCTGGTTACTCCTCAAATGTTTCTAAATCCACAGATTTTACTTTCTCAAACTGCACACTGAGAAAGTAAAAGAGCAATGTAAGGACCACCCCACAGTTTTGAGAAAGCTGCATTTTCTCCTGCAGTCTTCAAACAACCGTGTAAACACAGTAAAAGAATACCAATATTATTGTTCTGAAATCCTTGGAATATTAAGCAAAGTCTTCTTAAGTTAGAAAAAAAAATATTTACAACTGTGTGAAGGTGTACTGTGACAACATTGGTCAATATCCTCAGCCTGATGTTAAGGCTGCTCTGCTCTATTTTCTTTAGAAAGTCATTTGCATCACATGTTGTTTGGCAAATAGAGACATTGTTTTATGTGTTACATTCTTGTACAGTTTTTTAAGCAGCAGGGATCTCTGGATGTCAGAATGGTCTATAAGCATAAGAGTTCTTCGCTAAGGTCACTGGCATTATTCCAGCCATCTGTTGTAGAATAAATTCCATCCAGTATGATTTTTGAAAATCGGTATGCTTTTTGCTGTTTTGGTTATGTTTGACTGAATATTTTATTGAAAAGTGTACATCACTAAGTATTGGTCAAAATAACCCAAGCTGCCATTCTTCTCAGCAAAGCTTGGTTTTATTCAGGTTTTGTGTTGGAGTAAATATAAAATGAAGTTTAAGACTGAACTTTTACAGAATCAGCAATGTGTTCTGATTTTGTTACTGAGAAGGTAAGAGGAGGGAAAGTGCAAAACAAGAAATCTAAGAGCAATTTAATAATCCCAATTCTTTAGAAGCTCCTTCAAATGACAGAGCATCTTTTAAAGGATATAAATTTACTTTGCCCATGAAATTTTGAATTCTGTTTGAGGTGCATATCTTGTCTTGATCTGCTAAGTATTGCTTCCTGCCTGGTTGGTGGCACTAATTCAGCAATACTCATTCAGTGTACCTTCATGTGCACTTTTCAGTGCCAGTATGACTCAGAACCACCACAGTATAATCTTATCTTTTACTCAGGTCTTTTACTTGCTGGGAGCCCTAGGAAGGGAGACACAGAGTGCTTTTGAAGACTCTGGGTTGACATTAGTACCTGGACTTATTGCTAGACAATCAGAAGGTCATAAAGGGCAGAACAAGGATCAAGGCTATTGTGACAGTGGTGGTTTAAGGACAGTGATTTAGATGGGCTGCCCATCACTACAGTCGGTCAGGTTTAATGTCTATATATCAATCCTTTTGATTCAGGTCAGAGAAGTCATATTGAAACCAAGGTAGCAGTGTGTCACAAAGAAATCTGTGCTGTAAATGTCAATGCAGCAGTGGTTTCAAGGATGTTTCAATTAATCTCCTGTGCTTGCTAAAGGTGTGAGTTAGGCCTCTTTAGAAAACTCTGAGATGGGCATGTTTTGGTTTTGGTTTTTCAACCCTATGAAGTTTCTAAAAAAAAAGGCAGAGAGAGAGATTTTATGGATTGAAAGACAATTTCTGAAATGATTGACTGAGGGCTTACCAAAGATTCATTGACAGCAAAGTATAATTACACAAGGAACTTATTTAAACAAAGATTATTAAAAAGTTGCCATTTTTACATAATACAAAGTGCATACAAAAGAAAAATACATTCCTGTATATGTTGATCTCAGGAAGAATTCAGAATTGAAAACTGTTTTCATGCTGTGTCACTCCAAGGTATTAATACTTTTTTTACTGTAAGGTATTTTCTTTCCCAGTGAAGGGAAAAAAAGTCTCAAAATCTCTTGTCTTCATAAAAAGAGCAAGACAACAGGATTTTTTTTGTTCCCATTTCAGATGTTAGGCTAATTTTTTGATCCGTTTTCAGGAATAGCAGAGACAATAATATCAGCTGTATGAGAATTAAAAATATGATTATCCTCACTCTTGCAGTTCTGCAAGTTGTTAGAGTGATCTGTATCCAGAAAAGTAATCTGTAAAACCCATTCAGGGAATCTTTTTCTAAAAGAACTATTCAAATACAGGGACTTCAGTCTGTCAAGAAAAGCACTGCAAAATTGTCTAATTGTTGTGCAACAGATTTCTTTTTATCTCAGATCTTTCATCAGTTCGTGAGTTTGCTTTTCCTTTTGTTTTGTAAAGTAACATTTTCATTCTTTTCTTGTCTTTTCTCCTTGAAGAATTATACTCATCTACTGTTTGACCTTTTGCCAAAGAGCTTTGTAGTCCATAAACCCTTTTCTCTCCTTCCTACTTTCTCCAGAGTGATGGATCTCTGGGAAATGCATTGCTTCCTTCCCAAGCTGTCAGGACTAATCCAGTCAGAGACCCCCCATCCTTACTAAGACATAGGGAAGGTGCTGCAGGCATTTAAAGAGGAGCATGCCTCACCCTATTGACAGTCTCTTGGTTTGGCATGTGGGAATGATCATTGATTTTTCTCAGAGTTCTGCCTCTGGCACTGGCTTATGAAACACAGTGCCAAAAGAGACATCATACACATGGCACCTGAACAATTGGGTTATTCTGAATGAAGTAGGATAAATTGATTCTTTCAACTTGATTGTGAATATTTTTTAAAAATTATTTTTGCAACTGGTGCACCTATGACTGCAGCATGTCTGAGAGCCCGTTTTCTGGATTTCCTTTGCCTGAGGTAAAAAAGATGAAGAGCTGGTGTTATGTGGTAACTTAGGGTATTGTGGAGAAACCAGATACACAAGAGGGGCTAGATTCCAACAGAACCTGTCCCCCATGCAAGGTGCAGGGACTGCAGCATAGCATCCTTGATAGAGTGCTTTGCAATCACAGTATTAGCATAAAAAGCACTTTTGGCCAATTACGTTGGAAAGATCTAGTATGTTGAAATTATTAACAGTAGGGAAGTTTAAATAAAGGGGGCATTTGGATTCTTCTTTCTTTTTGTTTAAAGATATGGGGCTTTATCTGTAATAAAATATCTGACCAGAAAAAAATGCTGTTAGCTGTGTGTATTTAAAAACATTTCATGATTTCATACAGCTGCATTTAGAAATATATTCAAAACCAGACTAATAATTTCTGAGCGTCAACCAGAGTAATCACTTATGGATTTTTCTGATTGCAAATTGAAGGTTTTATGTTTACATACAAGTCAGGTTTTGATTTTGGTTTTATTTTTCTGTTATTTAGTCTTGTCATTTGGGCCTTCAGGAAATAGTGTGACATCATGTTTCCAAATGTCAGAGTCAGAGGTATTTTATTTAAGTTGGAGATTTTTGTTTTGCTTTCTTTTGTTTTGTTTTTTTTTTTTTTCTGGGGGTGGGGAGAGATGGGCTTAGGACTTAACTAATTATAAGTAATTTGTTTTCATGATCTGGATGAAGTGTTTTTGCCAGATGCCTAACATACCTCTGAGATCCAGGCAGAAATTTGTCACATCAACCAGGAAATCCTTATCAAAACAAAGCTTGGATCTCTGGTGGCACTGAGTGTATCGTTTGATAAGTGAGTCCTATTTTCTTGTCTGCACATCAGTCCTTTGTAGCAAAGGGCATTTATTAAGGAAACAGATGGGGAAACATCAGTTATCTTTTGTGCCTTCTGTTTTCTATAAAGGCCAGCAAGACAAGGCAAGCTCAACCAAAATAATTGAAGGCTTCATAGAGTAAGTCAGGGTAGAATAGATTCACTGTAGCTCCAGCAGCACTATAGCTTCTGATTTTAAAAACATGTTCGTCATACAGGTTGGTAAAATAGCTCAAATTTTGAAAAGCCATAGAAATTATCTTTCAAAGGCATTTTGATCAATGATATTGCTTTTACTAATGCAAGCTGTTGTGCTATGCATACTTGGAATTGGTATAAGCCATTTCTGAACAAAGATTTTTTTGAAAATTGAGAGCCACAGAGGTGCTGAACCACCAGCTGCAGTTTTTATGGACTTCTGCAGAAATAGTGAACTATTATAAAAATCCTAAGATATCTTTAATCAGAATCATAGATATTAAGGGCAGTATTTTTTGTCCTGGTTTTAAGTTTGTCACAGCCATGTGGTAGGCTGACCTTGGCCATCTGCCATGTGTTCACCCTGTTGTTCTTACTCCCCTTCCTCAACAGAACTGGACAAAAAAATTAGATGAAAAAGCTTGTGGGCCGGGATAAAGGCAAGGAGATCACTCACCAATTATTGTCAAAGAGAAAAGAGATGCAATTTGGGAAAAAAAATATCTAAATTTATTGCCAATTAAGGTTGATTTGGATGGTGGGAAAAAAAAAACTACACACTTTACCCTCTGCCTGGCTTTTTTTCCCAGTCTCAACTTCATTCTGTCATTCCCAACTCATCTACCTCCCCACCCTGACTGGTGGATGGGGAGTTGGGGGTTAGGATCAGCCCATGACAATCCTCTTCTGGGACTTCTGGGAATTCTGTCCAGGCACATGGAACCCCTCCTCCTCCCCACCTCCATCCTGGGCCTCAAAGGGCTGTTTCTCACACCTTTTTCCCCTCATTAATTGCTCATGAACTGTGTCCTGCCCGTTCCTACACTCACTTCCCCAAGACACTGCCATCGTGTCTGGGGGCCCTCAGCCTTTCCCTAGGATGGGTGAGTGGGAACCCGCTTAAACTGGCCATGTCTCACACAGAGCAGGTCCCCCACTTCCTGGGCACCTAGCACAGGTTTATAAGTGAAGTGTGAGTTAATTAACTATACTAGAATGAAAACAGTATGAGTTATAGACAATTTCTTTCATCTGATTTTTTTTCATAGCTAGGTTTCATACTTCTCATAACTATGAGGCATTTAATTTTGTTCACTAGTGGGATATTTCTTCATTTATAGTGGTAAGTTAAATAAATTAAAAGGTAATCACCAAAACCTGAGGAATTTCTCATAAAAATTCTCCTGAAGAAAGTATATAGAGAGTGAATAGTACCAGTTTAATATTATTTCTGGGTTTTGCAACAATGTCTGGTTTTGCAACAATGGGATTACAACAGTTTAATCAGATTTAGTGATGAAATGCTGCCCTAGCAGTATTGCAGAGTCACATAAACTTGTGTTAGGCAATATCCCATAAAAGGTGGGGTTCCTCAACTCTACATAGTTTTGCCAGAGAAAGGCAGAACGAGGAGCACAGTGACATGGGGGAACAGCATAAGTTAAGAAACATATTGGAAATGAAAAATATCATGTTAACATATACCATAAGATCATAAATCTCTCTGTTAACACTTTCTCAAATATTCATGAAAAAAAATTGTGAATTTTTTTCTACAGTGCAGTGTATTGTTTCATATTACTTTGATTCTGTTGAGATATCTGATTATGTTATCCCTCAGACAATATTAATAGCTTGTCTGTTATGGTAGTCGTAATATCTAGATACAAGTGGAATTATGTTTCCCATTGCCTAGATTAATGAACTGAATGGTAAAAACCACAGTCAAACCATGGATTTTTAAGCTCGTATTATATGTGTACATAAGTCACTTTTCTTGCAAATGCTAAGTGTCAGCCTGGTTCATCTTAAATCCACATTTGCTGCCTTTAAATAGCAGGAAAAGAAGTTGATTCCCTACCTTAGTACTTTCGGTGTCCAGATTTGTGTTGTTATTAATCATTACCTGTTTGCCATTGATAATATTGCTACTTTCCAAGACAATGAAATTGTTGTATTATTGCCACAATAATGCAGTTTTTCTATAGACTTTTGATACCAACTGCATTTTCTTTTATCTTTAGTCACTTCTGTTTATGGATTCACAAGAAGAAAGAGCTGGTTTAGAGGTCTCTTAATCTTTTTTTTCATTTTAATGTTTTTGTACTTCTAAGAAGATATGTATTGTGTAGCATAACAAAATGTAATTTTACAAAGCCAGGGAGTCTAGATCTCTTAGCTACCTGCATTTCAAGGAAACTGTGCAAAGTCCTAGAAAACTCCCTTGTCCAACCAACTTATGAGTTTGTGTTCATTCACTGGATGTTCATTCCTGTTCTCTGGTCCAAGGCAAATAGATTGCTAGTTTAGGCATGAAAAGCTTCAAGTTTATGATTAGTTGTATAGAAAGACTTAAAAGGATGGTTATCTGCAGTGTCTTCTGTGCCTTGCCCCAAACTCATTTCAGTTATGTCTGCCCTTTTCAAGCAGAACTTGAATTTCTTTCCTTTACAGGCAACTATTCATCAGTGACCAAAATTACTGCACTTTCCCACTAGTGCCAAATTCACCTTCCCCTTTATAACTTAATAAGGTGTAGCTTTTTTACTGGCCAACATTCAGTGCTTGGTGAGTGGCTCATGAAGCATGCAGTGGAGTTTTCCATCTGCCATTCGTTTCTTCCTATCCAGACTGAATAGAGTATATATTTTCTCTTCAAAATATTGCACTTTAAGCTTGAAAAAGACTTGTGCTCCAGCTTGCATGATGTGGCACTAATCTGCCATATCTGAGCAATATCTTTTCGTTTCAAAATACACTGACTGGTTTGTTCTTATTGCAGTGTCAGTATTGAATGGGGGTGTGTCCTGTCGCAGATGTGTCAGCTCTTGGTGCTATGTTAATATGAAGGGACTCATTAAAATAAGGAATTGTTCATATTTTGTATGCTTTTAAAGCTTCAGGAACACCATCAATTTATTGTTAATGTACCTGACAGTCTTGTATTTTTTCATGACGTACATTATTAGAGCCAGATAATAATATTAGTAACAGATGTTTATTGTAAATGGATAGATGGCTGTCTTCAGGTTCTTGATAACAAAAGAAAAGTGCTACTTAACAGTTGTCTTCAGTGCAAGCAGAGACTGCATACTTCACTGTCAGGTCCATGCTGGTGTATTCAGCTGGGTGATTTTTGGTGGATCTGTAGCCTACTTTTCTCCAAGTCTTTACTCTTAAAATTAAGATAGTGGTGTTTCATGTCCTTTTACATGACTCTTCAGATAAGACGCACAGTTGCAAAATTCCAATTTTATTTAATTATATATGTAGGCTTGCTAACAACCACAGAGGATGTGAACAATTGAAGAGGAATAGCTGAGCAGGATCAGCCCTGCAATACCTATCCCAGGATAGACAAGAGTTACCTATCACAAAGGATTACTAAATCCAAGCTTGAGGTAGATTTCTTGTAGTCTCAATTTATCCACAAATAAAATGAGTTGCTCCTTAGCTTTGCCCTGCCTCTGTGCCCCCCCTGTATCTTGATGTGCAAGTAAATGGAGCCTTTTACAGTATTATTCAAAAGTTTTGAAATGGTGCTGTTCAACGTCATGGCTATGTATGTGTGCAATAAGCTGAAAATGAAAACAAATCGATGAAGATTTGTAAATAAAGGAAGTGATTTCATTTTATATTCTCCTAATTCTTGGTCTTTCCCATTAGCCACTAGAGAGCAGCTTTCTACAGGACCTGAAAGAGATGACTGTCCTGCAGAGTTCCTGAAATGTAAACAGAGAATGTCTCCAAAATGATCATGTTTGAAAGTCATTTTATAAATACGTTCAGGCAGTATGATTGTAGATCATATTGAGTTTGTTCCTGACCCAATTTAAATCTTAACACTTCAGACTTCATGTGTCTGAAGGCATAATGTTCTGACTTAAGCATAAGTATACATATTCTCATATGCCATCAATGGGCATAATTTTAGTAAGGTTTGTGATTTTCAGTCATGTCATTGCAGTTTAAATTGAAAAAAAAACCCAAAAAACAAAACAAAACAAAAATCCCAATCAAACCCAAACCTGTAAGCTATTTCAAATGGAAAATAAAAAAACCATATTAGATGAGAACAAAAGATCACCTAAGCACAGAAATCTGCCTCAAGCAGCAGCCAGTTGCAGTTGCCTAGTGAACAGTGCAGGACCCTGTAGAGCATGGTCATTCCTTCAATTTACCCTCTCAGCTTTCAGCAGTTGGTAATTATGAGACTTCTCAAACCAAAGGCTGTAGCAAGACCATCATTTTTATCTGCTATCAATGGACTAATTTTCCATGAAATTATCTGCATTTTTTCTGTCTAAAACACAAAAGCCTGTGGAAATATATTTCCCAGGTTCATTATTAACCCTGTAAAAATATATTTCTTTTTTCTTTTCAGCTTGTCTCACTTCATTGCAGCCAACTGCCTCTATGGCTAGTGCTAGAAAAAGTAATAAAACTTGCTCCTTACCTATTTACTTTATGTAATCCTTGATTTTTAAGAGTTTTTCATATTCTCCTAGAGCTCTCTCTTTTCTGACTTCAAGAGTCCTAATTGGTTTTGTCTGTCCTCAGTAGAAATCTTCCACTATTCTGATAATCCCTGTTATATTTCTTTGTACTTTTCTAGCTTTACTGTATCTACTGTTGCAAGTGTGGTGCTCTCTTCAATAGTACGGTTTTCTGTTTCTTTGCCCACTCTTTCTTAATGATTTCTGAAATTTGGGGGTTGTTTATCATTAAGCTGACATTTTATGCTAATTTTCTGGAATAATTTTATAATTTCCTGAGTAGTGATTGTTAATTTAGAATCATCCACTGTGTATGGTAAATATTCTTTTCCGTGGAGGTACATAATTTTGCATTTATCAGGACTTTATTTCATTTGTCATTTTGATGCCTACTCATTCACTGTTGTAATATCCTTTCCAGCAATATTCTGGGGATTTACTATTGTCTACCTTGCAGATTTGGATAGACATAAGTTTCTGCACCTTCCCACATAACTTCCCATTAAAACATACTTCCTTCAAGTGTTCAGTTTTGCTGAAGCTTTATGAAAGTAGTTATACTAGGAAGCTTCAGTCACTGATTCTTTAGATCTTTTAGAAAAAATAGTATTAATTCTCCCATAAAAAATTGCATTAATCAATTTTTTTCCCCAATCTAACCTGTAATCTTCCATACAGGATGAGAAGAAACTGGTCAAATAGTATTTGAGCAAATTTATATCCATCACACTGATTGTTGACAAGAGATTTCTTGGTCTCACCTCTGACTCCTGGCATACTTGTACAAGAGTGGAAGAGAAAGTCCAGTGTATAATAATGCTGAAAGTTAATACTTCCCCTTGAACAGCTTTCACCTTACAGATAAAACAAATAAATATTCACAGTTACTTAACTAAGATAGGAACTTAATTATTAGAGAAACTCAATAAAATCTACAGTTCCACATGGCTCCATTTTAAGATCAGGATTTAAATACTGCCTAACTCTGTTACCTTGAAGCTATTTTGTCTGAATCCCATAGGGAATCTGTGGCAGTGGAACAGCATGGACCCCAGTAGTCTATTCCTGGTCTATCACATGTATTGATTAATTTAGTAATAATTATGGTTCTTTTAGATTAAATAGATGGATCATATTCATTTTTTCTTGCTTAGGTGTCTGCACTTAGTCAGAATGGATTTGCCTCTGGAGGCCAACAGTGACACACACTTTTTAATTTAGTATACCAGAAATTTGGTGGAGATTCAATAACTAAAATGTGGATAGAAGCTAGAGTCCTACATTAGGTAGATTGGACTTCACCTCTGCTTTCTAAATAGAAGGTATGATTGGGATGGGCCAGTGGCTTCTTTTCTAAGATAGTATCCTTACAAGAGGAAGGTCTATTTGTTTAGCTCAAAGGGTTTTATAGCCATGTGTGGGGTGAAACCTGCTAGGCAGGGGATGAAGGAAGACTTGCAGTTTAGCAGCACTCCCCACAGCAGGGAAGACAGTTCTGTCTAGAGGAGAGCAGCTATGCAGGAATTAATGGTTCCCACCTGAGCTTCTCACAAAGAAAAGACATGAACGTCCCTAAAAATATTATTGGTGCTGACAACCATTGTCAGTTCTCAACAGAAATCTGAGAAATCTTTGATTAGTTTTCCAGAATAAGAAGTTGTCTTTACCCTAAGGTTTTATTTTTCACCATAATTTACTTTATATTGTGAGATACGTTACTGGAAATTTTGACTCCTGTTTTTTCCTCCTGTATTTTTATCTATTCCTTCTTCTCTCCAATGTAGAATTGCTTGTCAATATCAGGGAATCTTGAATAGGCATTGATCCTTTCTTTCCTTGGCTGAGGTAACAGAGCAGCAGGGGTGAGAGAGGTTGATTCTGCTTCAGTTCCTTTTTCCTGCTTGTAAAGAAGGCAGCTCTCACTAACCAAAGTTCCTTTTCCACATAACTGCATTGTTTTCCAGGGACAGCAGCTTCCCATATCTTCACTGTAAATGGAATTCCAATCAGAATGTCATCAGGCTAGAGGCAAACCACTGGGTAAACCATTACTGCAGTCAAAGCAGTGCCATGCAGCACAAAGCAGGAGCCAGCAGGTGCTGCATTCATTGCATAAAGGTGTGCTGTTGCCTTAGCAGAGAAGCAGCAAGCACAATATTATCAGATTATCTTTTCCTTGAGTTAAAAATATTCTCTCTCCAGAGAGGTCACCTATGCCACTAAGAAGTGCTCAGGCATTCGGTGTTATGTAAATACTATTTTTTTCCCTATTTTTCCATTAATAATAGGAATTTGCTTCAGAAAAGATGCTGTAGTTACCTTCAAATAATTGTATCAAAATCTGCTGTCTAGCAGGGATTAGAAAGTCATAGTCATCCATCATTTCAAACATTGACTAATACATTTATAGGAAGAAAGGTTAACTGCCAGATTTTTTACAATTTTGTGTAAGGTATCATGCGATATGAAATTAAAGTGAACACTGTTAGCCTTCCCCTCCTAGTGTAATACACACAAAATTGGTCAAAACCAATTATAAACACCTCTTTTTTTTGACAAGTCATGACTAGATAGAAGATTTGGGTTTTTTGTAAATTCAAGGCAGTAATTTACTGACAAGATGAGGAATTTAAAAGGCTAGATTTAAGCAGCTAACCCAAAATTGTCAGGTTCGGTTTTGCTTCTGGGATTTGCTGTTGTTTTGGTTTTTTGGGGATTTTGGTGGTTTGGGTTTTTTTTATTTTTGCTAGGCACTGTAGAAGGCTCTGGCTCAGTCAATGTAATTTGCCTTTCATAGTCTATCACAAGGCTCATGATTATTTCTTACAACAGAATATTCAGTGCAACAAAATAGTAGATTCTGCTGTGTTGGTTGGGCTGCATTCCAATTCCTGCCTTAGTGATGTTGGCTGCCTTCAGCACTGCCAGCACAATAATTATTGCTGCGTTTTCTAGACCTCATGAAACCAGCAAGGTGATCACCCCCTTGGAACAGCTGGGGATATGAGGTATGGAAAAGTGGAAAGAAATTGCTGCAACTCTGTGCTATCTTGCCAGCAAGTGCCACTTGAATGATGACAGCTATTGGCAGGGATAGGCCTCTGCTGGGGGAGAGCTTGCAGCAGTGCTAGATTATAGCTTTTCCTGCTTCCAAGAGGAGCTGCTGTGGGCACTGAATTAAAGAAAGCAAATTGAGAGGTGGGGAAAACAAAGATTCAAAGGCAAATGCAGAAGAGTAGAGGATAAAATCTGACAAGGAGCCAATTTTTGGTTTACTGTATGTGATTGGCTCTCCTTATGAAGAAAAAACCTGCCACAAACACTGTCATGTCAGCCATGCAGGTTTGTTAGGCAGCTTTTCCAGCCTTCCTCACAATGTTAAGGTACCAACTGGTGTCAGAAAATGGATGCTATTTTTTTCGATACAGAGAAGTATAATATTTTTGTCAGGTTTTTACCATATGAAAAACAGAAGGACAGTTTAAAAAACCTTATTTTAGTTATTTAGCAAAATGTTCATCATTAACATATCTTCTGAGAATGTGCTGCTGTGCTTGAGTGTATAATTTGGGTAAGCAAATGAGTTTAATCCAGGACACAACACTAGCCTTCAATACACAGAACAAACACCCAGTAAAAATCTGACTTTAGTCTCAAATTACTGATGTAAATTATTCTCAGACAAATGATTTTGACTACTTTGACTGGTTTTTACTGCTTTGACTGGTTTTGACTTCCCTTTCTTTTGAAACTTTTAATTTTATTCCACATACATTTTTTTCTGGACAATCTACTTGTATGGAAATATATATTTTTTTACACCATTCTCATCATTACTAACACCTAGTAGCTCTATATAATATATCAAACATTCATCTTGTGTGTTTATTCTTTTTGTCAGAGTTTTGCATCTATCCTTTTCCATGTGCCTCACATTTTAACTTCTCTGTATAACAGACTAGGAGAAGAGCTTTGCATCTCACCAAGTTGGAACTTTATTAGTTTTCCCTTTTTCTGTATTTGTTAGTTTTTAAGTTGATAAAGCTTGAAAGCGAATAGACAGTATTTCAGAAAGAATGTACTAAGAGAAGGAAATATTCGTATCCACACATGAATTGGCTACTAAAAAGGAGTTCAGCACACCTAATTAGTACATTACTCATTACAGACTAGCTTTATATTCATTGCATTTGTAATAGGGGCTAGGGAAAAGGACTGATCAGACTGCTTCTTAATTTTATTGAAGTGTTAATGTTGGAAAAGGCTAGAGAATGAGACTATAATCTGTACTGTTTACTTATATTACTGAGGCTGTGTTTCCAGGAGCAGGTGATAGCTTTTTGTATTTTTTCAAATCAGAAAGCTTAGGGTCCCACTCATTAAAACATATTGTTTCATAAAATCAGGAAAAAGCCATCTCTTTGTGTTTTCCTTGAAATATTCAATGGGAGCAGTGTCTGACTGAGTCACTCTGGCTGTCCATGGGAGCTGGAATGACCTAGAGTTTTCCTATAATGACAATGACAGCACAGAGTGCTTGATGTGCTGCCTTTTTTCCCCTTATAATCATGTTCCAAAAAAGATTGAATAAAAATGATTAAATATTGAAATATAATGTAAATTAACCAGTTCAAATCAAAAACTCTCGAGCTGAATTAAGTATTGAACTAGCCTAGAAACCACATTTTCTTTATTAACCAAAAAAACCCCAAAAAAACCCAAAAACCTTGATGCTCTGGATAGAAATGTATGTTTGTAGAACTGGGTTATAGACAGCAATCAGTGTTCCCCAGCTGCCATTGAATTTAAAGGTGCTGATCCTGGGAATTGGGAACACTGGACATCTGGAAGATGAGGTCTGAGACCTTGTGCTTCTCCCTTAGACTCTGTGTAGAGACCAGATAACAAGTCTGACTCTAAGGCAGCCATGTTGCAGAGAAAATGCCTTCATTCCTTCCACAGTACTTGAAGCTCTCTAAGGATGGATGGCTGTATACACAGGTAATAGGCAAAGTTCAGCAGGTAGAAACTTTTCTGTCTATAACTGATGTCAATTATCTTTCTTCCATAAAGTGATCAGCATAGTTTATATATCAGTTTTCAGGTGATGCCAAGGCAGGAAAATGTAGCAGGTGCTTCAAATATTCCATGTAGTAATAATGATTACTCCAGTAGAAGCATCTTGAGAGAGATTTCTGTAAGGACAGTAAAGTCAGCATTCTGCTTATCCGGGTTTAGTTGTGGAATGAGAGATTACAAAGGAGCCCTCTCTGCCTTAACAGTTCTGACATGGGCTACTTCACATTCTCTCACCATGTCATTCTCTCTCTTGCTTTGTGGACACTTATATACCTGCATACAAATAAAACCACCAGGACACAACAACTAATGACTCTAGATTGGCTATTTTCATTTGATTTTCACTCTGTTACTAAATGCCTGGTTATTATTATTATGATCAGACTCAGACCTGATGAGATAATGAGTGATCCCTGCCAACTCCACTCAAAATAATTTGGCTAAAGAGGTTTCTTACAGGTGTGCCTTTCCTGCTGAGAACTAGAGACTAATTTTTTGCTGTTGTTATAGGGTAATTTTTTTTTCGGGTATTAAGCCAGAGTTTGTCCTGGACTGAGAATCATACATAGAAGATAGGTTCACTACCTAAACATAGCTGAGATACTTCCTTCTGTAAATTCTGACAGCATTATCACATCTTTCTTGAGTTTACAAATGTAATATAGCATAATATTAACCAGTGTGTAGAAACTAGTTGTATTTTTTTAAATGAAACCAAAATCTACTTTATTGATAAATATCTCCATAAGGACAGAAACAATTTGAAAGTATTTGATCAGGCTAATCTTTCTGAATGATCTCTGCATGCTTGATTTTGCCTTCAGGCTTTACTGCAGGCCAATTCAGATTATTCAATCATAAATTATTATTAAATCTTAATTCAAAAGCATTTTTACTTGTAGAATTGGCTCTAGCTTTCTCAGCAGTGTCAGTAAAATTGAATTTTGCCACCTTAAAGTGTGGGTGCCAGTGCTTCGATGTTCTTGCTAGAAGGATGTGAACAGGAAAGAGAGAGAGCAAGATTGAGAGAGATGGAGGGAGTAATAAGGGTCAGCCAAAGAGATGGAAGGAAACTCGTACATTGACAGCATTTACAGTAATTCCCAGTGATGGTCACTAACCCATCAGTCACGATCCCGCCTTTGGCCACAGTCACAGCTAGCCTTCTTGTTACACCTTCTTGCTGGTATTTGGCAGCTGAGGATTTTGTGCTACAACATTATCTTGGTTTTAAGGTAAAACAGAACCTCGTGACTTGACCCAATTATCAGTTTGAGAGCAAACCACTTTTATGCACCTTTCCCTGTGTTTGGTGGCATGCAAATATGTCATATTAAATAACTCGCAAATTGTTATTACAAGTGTTCATGAGCAGGAAATAAAATATACTACAGGGATTAAAACTTAGCACCTGTTGCTAAAGTTCATCCTGTAGCTGAACTACTAACTTATTGATAGTCTCATGGGGTAGAAGAGTTTCCATGAGATGGATTTTTTAAATTTTCTTTCAGACACACAAAAAGAATGTGTTCTGACACATCTCTAATTCTTGCTACTGGTGGCCAGCCAGAAACAAGAAACTCTGTTCTCTTAAAGCATACACATATGCACACACACACACACACACACAAAATTTGCTGTACCCCGATTTTAATATTTGTGCTCTAAATTGTGTCATGAACTTGAGTCTCTAACCCATCTAAGCAAGTCTTTGGAATCGAGTGTGCGTTTGTATACAAAACTTAGAAACAAATAAATTAACTGAAATGCTCTGCTGGTTTCAAGAGTATTGGAATGTTATATGCCTCACAAATTCTGGATTTTTGTTGTTGTTTTAAATATTAGTAAAAGTGAATTTGGTTTTGTACAGTAAAAACTACAGCCATTTGAGGCACAATTATCTCTACAATGCTGTGTAGATATGCTTCTCACTACTCCATAACAGCAAACCTACTGCAGAAAACTTGTACTTGTCATTTTTTTATTATTGCTGTGCTCAGTTAGGGAAGGCAGCAGCTAAGACTAAGAATGCACTCTGTACCTGAGGAGAGGTTTGTTGTCCTTAGTAGGTCACAGCAGAATCCACTTATACAAAATATGATGCAGGAATGTGGTCCTACACAGGATTTTTAAAAACTATGATTAGCTTCTTATCGAGAGTGGTGAAGGCCTATTCCTTTTCTCAGAAACATCAAATGGATTAAGGATGGTGGCTTAGTATTATATATGTGATTCCTTTGAGGAACGAATGGACAAGTGGAAACTAATTCCTTCTTGATTTTAACTCGAATTACCTGCTCTTGCTATGGTCTTGATGGTTTATATTAGATGCACCAAGAACACCATTGTGTCCACAGGTCTTCACAGCATTTAATTTCAGTGTTGCCTTTTTTGCCTTTCTTCTTACCAAAAAAGAAAAAAAAAAAATTGTTTTTATCTACCCTGCTGTCTTACAGTAAAGAACTTGACTTACATGCGCATGCACGCTTGCAGATGTGTATGTGTATTTCACATAGATTTGACTTTCAAAATATTAATCTGTTTTTCTGCTGGGTGACTGTGGAGAATTTTCTGAGTAACTGGGCTCTCTATCTCAGGATACTATCTGAAGTTTTGATGAAAAATTAAATGAACCTCTCTAAGGAATGGCACAAATAAATGCATTCTGCCTCAAAATGATGGAAGTGCTGGAGGAGTGTTAGCTGGGGATATTGTACTCATGCAGGCAGGCTTTAGCATTAGAAATCGTTCATAAGCTAAAGGCCCAAAAATACTTGTGTTTAGTTGACTCTTTTTAATTTTCTATGCCATAGAGCAAGAACTGAAAGTATTTTAAAAACTTAAAAGCTAACACAAAAACAGAAGGGAATTATTAGATGGTGTGGGCTGAGGGGACTTAATGACTTAGCGATTAGAGCTTAATTTCCTTAGCTCGTTCTTAGTGGGAGCCATTCAATGATATAAACCATGGTTGTTTAATTCTCCTGCACTGTAATTTAAGCTAATGCTCTTCTTCCTTCGGATTTTGCTGAGAGCCTGTTAGCACCATTCAGCCAGCTGTGTGACCCTGCCTCAGCCCTGACATGCTGAGCGCCAGTGTGCTGTGTTTGCTGTCCAAGGACCTTGGCTGGCAGGGGCTGTACATATCCTCTTGTGTGTCTCTGCCTATGTAAACTTTAATTTATATAAGTGCAAAGTTTAGATTCTGTATCATTGTAAAGTAGTCGTGGTTGTAGTAGTAGTAGTTTCTTCAGTCGTGGTTGAGTTTCTTCTCAAGGAGCTTTCTGAGCAAAGGCACTTAGTCATTTTCTATTTTGGAGTTTGTGTTGTAAATCATCTTTTGACTGGTTTCTTCTTTATGGCTCCTGTCTGAAATTCTAGTCCAATCATATACTTTAGGAATCATCTCCAAATGTTTTTCATTTTCCTCTGGAAATTCAGTTCATAGATCCCTCAAGGTCAGTAACACTGTTAATCTATTAACAACAACCAGCCTCTGACAAGAATCTGGAAATAGTTTTTGAGCTATGCCAATTTGGCACTATATGGGTTCATTTTATTTTCTATTTATTTTTACAATAGTTTGCCCGAGTCTGGAAAAAATAATGTGTTAGTAAAATAGTCCCCTTTATTTAAAGTCTTCTATAATTTTATCAGTGAATACGTCAAATAATCTGCCTAAGAAGACAATGTGGTGAGTGATTATTTTCTAACATTAGAACCTGACTGTCCATAATCCTACATTCTGAGTTCACTGCATTATTAGCGTGGAATTGAATTAAAACATATTTTTCTTTTTCAACCATATTATACTTTTTCATCCAAAACAACCTTTTTTACTTTTTGCTTTTCTCAATTTAAACTCTTTCCCTGCATCATGGAATCGCAGGATGGTTTAGGTTGGAAAGGACCTTAAAGATTATCTAGTTCCAACACCAGTTCCAACACCCCTATCATGGGCAGGGACATTTTGCACTAGACCACATTTCTCAAAGCCCCACCCAACATGGTCTTGAACAGCTTCAGAGACTGAGGAGTCCACAATGGCTCTGGGCAACCTGTTCCAATACCTTGCCACTCTCACAAGAAAGGGTTTCTTAGAGTTCCTAATATCTAATCTAAATCTACCCTCTTTCAGCTTAAAGCCATTTCCCCTTGTCATGTCATTACCTGCCCTTGTTAAAAAAATCCCTCTCCAGGTTTCTTGTAAGCCCCTCTTTGCTAGTGGGAGGCTGCTCTAAGGCCTCCCTGAAGCCTTCTCTTCTCCAGGCTGAAGAGTCCCAGCTCTCTCAGCCTGTCTTCAGAGGAGAGGTGTCCAGCCCTGTGACCAACTTAGTGGCCTCAGTTGACCAGTTGACATCTTTCTTGTATTGAGGACCCCAGAGCTGGATGCAGCACTCCAGCTGGAGTCTCACCAGAGCAGAGTAGAAGGACAGAATCCCTTCCCTCACCCTGCAGGCCATACTGTTTTTTGATGCAGCCTAGGATGGGGTAGGCTTTCTGGACTTCAAGTGCACTTTGCCAGCTTGTGTTTTGCTTCTTGTCCACAAACAACCCCAAGTCTGTCTACCCAGGGCTGCTCTCAATGCACTCCCTGCACAGCCTGGATTTGGGCTTGGAATTGCCCGAATGAATCCAGGTGGAAGACCTTGCACTTGGCCTTGTTGAACTTATGAGGTTCACACAAATGGACCTCTGAAGCCTGTCCAGGTCCCTCTGGATGACATCCCTTCCCTCCAGTGTGTCACCTGCACCACACAGCTTGGTGGCATCAGCAAACTCACTAAAGGTGCGCGAAACCCCAGTGCCCATGTCAATAACAGAAACGTTAAAAGTGCCAATACCAACCCCTGAGGAGGAAGAAAGAAAATTCCTTGACTTTAAAGATTAATATTTCTTTGTTAGTTCTTTCCTTTATCTCCGTAATATCCTTGAAACAATATTAAACATTGAAGCTAGCAGGTATGATTTCAAGAAGTGCAGTTGTTTAACCAAAAATTTTGAAGTAAAGGGATAAAATGCTTTCAAAATCACATCTATATTTTCTCTTGCTATGTAAGGAAATCCCTTATGATTCTGACATCTGTGTAAGAGGAGCAAGCTACATAATACTATTTTTAGTAGTCTTTGTTATTACTTTGTCCTACTTTCTACTTTTCTCCTTTTGGAAACACGGTGAGATTTTTTAGAAAATAACTCATGTAGAAAGTCTGTATTATATTTTCGTTTGTTTGTGGATAAGTTTTAGTGTCTCTTCACCTTCATCTCTTCAGGAAGTGGAAATAAAGATCTAGTTCTGTCCTATAATTTCCATTTCATAAATCCACAATGCACCTTGCCATGTTAGTGTGATCTTCTAAGGAAGAGTTGCATTTCTACAGCATTTCATCTGTACACACCTGACAGAGTGCTGCCATTTCACATATCCAGCAGCTCCTGCACACAGCTGATTCCTTGAAGTGATGTGAGAAAATTTAATAGCAATTCTGCCTATGACAAATGAGAGGTAGATATACATAGACAGAAGTGGTGCAGACTTGTCCTTTTCTTCTGTATTTACCCCCTGTCTTGTGTGCCCTGCTGTTTGGTATTTACTCACCTCAAGTTCAACATGGCCCCAAAATCTGAGTGGTTGCTTAGTACTGAAGGAATTACTAGCAATGGGAAAAAACAAAGAGTACATTGATGTATGAAAAGAAAATATTCTCACAGAATAGCCATTTATCCAATGCAGTCCCACAAGGAGAAGTTTTGGTGGAACTGCATCTTTCACCAAGACAAGCAAAACAAAACATGTTGATGCATGGTAGCACAGTTTCATTTTTGACTAGAAGTCGTGTCAGGAATATGAAGTTTTCTACTTTTTATACAATTAATTAGCATGCTGCAATTTTCCTCTGTAATTGGCATACTTAACTGGATGATCTCCTGCTGTTTGAATGATTTGCAGCTTCCCATGTATTGTTTTTTGCTTGCTGAATCTCTACTGTTACTAAACTAAAAGCAGTCTAGTGAACAGTCTGTACTCTTTTTGCTACTGCTTTGCTCCTCTCATTTACTCTTTATCTGATGAAAATAAGAGCTCTGTGCTCAGAGGGATAATTTTCCCTTTGTTACCTGTTTAACAGCACTTAGGTTAACAGGTCTTTTGCTGATACACCTAACAGACCTCACACTGACCTATGTAATACTGCTTCATGCCACATGTTGGCCTTTTTTAATATAAATTACTGTGTCTGTAGTCAAGGAAATATTTCTTAATGATAAACTTAGAAGCACAGGCAATCTGAGTTTTCATGAAGTTCCTAATACAGCTTGACCTTCCTTTTGTTTCTTCTTCATTCCATTGTCACCATTAGACATGTCTTGGGATTCTGGGAACTCTTCTGTGACTTTCCTCTGCTAGGGAGAGTTGTAGGATAGCGCAAATAGTTCAGAAACATTTTGGATCATGTAGGAACATAATTTCATTCAATAAATATGTAAAATAAAATGGTAGTCAAAATACTAAGACTGGTTATAAGAAGGATGAGTTGTTTGAAAGAAGTCTTTGTTGAAAAGAGAAATTCAGTGTTTGACCTGAAACCTGAACACTCAAATTTGAAATTACATGGCTGGCAAACTTTCCTAGGATTATTTTGGCAGTCTCCATCTCAAAGTTCAACAAATGTCGGTACATAGCATATAATTAACAGCCTTTTTACATTTGCAATGCTGATGTGAATGTAGGATGTCTTTTAATGAAAAGTTTTCTTATTTAATTTCAAAAAGAAAGTGTTCATGTGATAGTGGACTGTGGCATGAAAATTGAAAAATTCTCCCATAGCTGTACCATACAAAAGCAGTAGTTAATTACTCATTTAGTACTTGATCTAAAAGGTGTTATTTTTTAAATTAACAGAGTGGTTGGCACATAAACCTAATTCAGTTCATACACAGCATAACATAAACTCAGTAAATAGTTACCTGTTATTTAATGAAACTTAATCAAGAAACAACCACCTGTTCTTTTTTTCTTTCTCTTCCTTTCTTGCTCTTGCTCTTTCTTCTTTTTTTTTTTGAGTGTGTGCTGTCTACATCGCTGTTATTTTAATTATTAATAATAATAATTTAATTTTTAAATTTTATTTTCCTTATTCACATTTTTGTGAAATTTATCAATTCACCATTAAAGTTAATGAAATTGTTGGAATGCTGTCAAAGAAACTTCCTGATCTTTCTGTCTAAATATACTTCACCATTACATTGCCTTCTAATATTAACATAAATATTATTTTTGTCCAAACATGTCATTCTACCTATGGATTGAGCTACAGTACTGTATTTTTACATAATGTTAGAACACCATTTAAGGGACATCTGCTATTGGAATTGTGAAAATATTTCTACTGGTACTGCTAGGAAAGCATTTTTTTCTAATATCTGACCTGTCTGTTTGGAATGATATTAAACATCAGACTGGGATGGGATTGTTCCACAATTGATTTTTAATATTATTTTATATTATTTATCTAGAGTCTTGGTGAAGTTTATACTTCAGCTGATGTTCTGACAATGGAAGAATGTAAAGTAGAGTCATTATCAGTAGAACCAGATCAAAAAGTTGCATGTATTTGGTTACAGGTAAAAGCCCAGTGACAGAATAGCTGGAGTAGAGAGAAGAGATAAAAATCAAAATGCAGTGAAATTGTGGAAGAGACTGGACCAGGCTAAAGGATGGTGTTGTAAATGGAAACAGTGTAGATGAGAAGATGTCATAAACCTATCACGTTTTCAGCACTATACCCTAAAACATTGTAATAAAAACATTGATAAAAGCACTGATACCCTAAAACATTTGCTGTTGTATGTAAGAGTGATTTGTGTTTCTCCTCCTGCAAACATACCATTCTAGGTGAACAGTTTTGTATCTTGGTAGAATATACCTCAGTAACCAGTGAGAAGTGCAGCTTTCATTGAAACTAGAAGTTGAAGCATTTCAAAGTCATCTTATTTTACTGCTGACAAGTATTTTTTTAACTCCGAGCAATTGTCTTGGATATGGGAAGGGGAAACACCTCTATATATGATTTCTGGTTTGTTCTAATCTATTTATGCTTTTGCTTTTTAATCATAGGTTTCTGTGCTCGAGAGGCAGATATTTGACTTCCTTGGTTATCAGTGGGCACCCATCCTCGCAAATTTTATACACATTATTATAGTCATTCTTGGCTTATTTGGAACCATCCAGTATAGACCTCGTTACATAACAGGAGTGAGTATTTCATTTCATTTACTTACTTTGATGTGCATGTGGGGGAAAAAAAAAAAAACCTAAACAGAAAAACACTCCAAACTGCATCATTCTTAAAGCAAATAGAAATCTTATTTTAGTTTAATTTTCTTCTGTAGCATTTTGACATTTACTTACTTCGCTTTTGGGACACCTGCAATAATCAACTGGTAACAGTCTCCAAAATTTAAAAGTCAATATGGTCATTAAGTGCATGACAATATGAACTTTCAAGTGGAGTCAGCTTAAGGAATTACAATGTCTTCAGTATTAGGGGAATTTAGAGCTAGTCTAAATGTTAGCTGTAACTTTCCTAGATACACTGGACCTCCCCAACAGAGGCGTGATTCATTATAGTTACTCATTATTGTTATTAACTTCTGTTGCTAGAGTGCTTATCTGTTATGTACATGCCTCCTAGAATTTATAATCCAACCTGAAGTGAGGTATGATGTTATGGTAAGAAATAATGGACTGAGGGCTCCAATATGAAAATAAGGATTTGGACCTTAATTAACATTTTTAATCCATTTCTTTCCTTATTCAGCTACCCCTTATACACAGACTTAGTATGTCTGTACTCTCTGGCACAATGCAGTATTAATTAAATTCTCTTTTCATACTCTGGGTTTTTGGAGTTTTTGCCATTTGTACTTCTACAAAGAGAAAACAATAGCAACTCTGAAAATCATCATTCAGAATACCTTTTGTTAGATTTTCATAACAATCTTTAATTACTGTCTGAATTGATTATTAATTCATGTAAAGCTTGTATACATTTGAGAGACAGGAGTTGAAAAATTTGCCCATACACAGCCATATTTTCATGTCAGATGAAAACAAGGGGATCTTAGAATGATAGAATGGTTTGCATTGGAAGCAAGCTTAGAGATCACCTGGTTCCAGGCTGGCAGGGGCACCTTTCAGTAGGCCAGATTGTTTTAAACTCCGCTCCAACCTACTCTTGAGCCCCTTCTGAGAATGAGGAATCCACAACTTCTCTGGAAAATGTTTTCTAGTGTCTCACCAGCCTCACAGTGAAGAGGATTTCCTAATATCTAATCTAAACCTATTTGCAGTTTGCTCTTTCAGTTTAAAGTCTTTACCCCTTGTCTCTGTTAACTCCACTGAATCTGTACCTCTTCTGCAAAGTCCCTCTCTTAACTGTTCCCTCATACACCAGTAGTCACTCAGAATAAAGAAAAATTTTGCTTCTACCCCAGTGCTACCATCCATATTACATTACTGTGATGCTGGGAGAAATACATTAACATTTGTGTCTGTGTTTCTGTCTCTGTGATCTCCTGTATGCAGAAAATTTGTATCCACATGTGTGATTCCTTTATGCATGCACACAATTTAATATATTCCAAAAAATTTACTATCAACATTGATAAGTATGTGGAAAGCCTTAAATATTTAGTTTTCCTTCAAGTTACAAAACTGGGAGTCATTTGAACTGGAGTCTCCTTTCTTTTCTGGGACTCTGACCAGTACAAGAGACTTGAAAATAAAAATGCAAAATTCAATCTGTTAAAGAAAAAGGGTTAAATGTTCATCCCAAGACTATTCTGTGGCATAAAACAAAGCATGGGCACAAATTGGATAACTGAGCTAAACAAAAAATTATATTTAAATGGCCTGCTACTATGATAAGTGAATTGTGAATGGGGAAGAGCACCAACTTTATAAATTGAGTGTGTTCACATGAGTTTCTGAATGATGTGGTTGTGCAACACTGTTCTAACTAATTTTCGCACACATCTTTCTTAGAGCTCACCCCAACTGTGGAGCCCATCTGGCTTTGTGAGTTTGCCTCTCTGCATCATCTCATTGATTTGGATTGAACCAATCTAATATCCAACTGTCTTGTTTTGAGTTTATAAAAGACACCTGAATATGCCAGTTATCATAGACTGTTTGAATAAGAAGACAATAATAAAAATCTCATCCTTTATTTAGTTGAATCAACAGAGGAGCTCTGTGGCCCACAGTAAAACAAAGACATGAACCTCTTAGAGCAGGTCCAGAGGAGGACCATGAAAACAGTCAGTGGGGTAGAACATCTATCCTCAAGAGGCAGGCTGGGAGAGTTGGAATTGTTCAGGCTGGAGAAGGGAAAGCTCTGGGCAAACATTATTGTAGCTTTTCAATATATAAAGGGGACTTACTTACAAGATAGACAGAGAAGGTCTTTTCACCAGGGCCTGTAGTGACAGAAAAAGGAACAATAGGCCCAAGCTGAAAGAAGGCAGGGTTAGATTGAACATAAGGAAGAAAATATTTACAATGAGGCTGGCTAGACACTGGAACAGACCAGAGAATTTGTGTATGCCCGATCCTTGGGAGTGTTCAAGGCCATGTTGGATAGGACTTTGAAAAACCAAATCTAGAGAAAAATATCCATGCCAATGGCAGGGGACTAAATGGTTTTTAAAGGTCCCTTCCAAGCTTGTACCTGGTCACATTAAGTCTGTGAGAAAAGGATAGATTATTAGTGGTACATTACTTAACATGTAATTGCTGCTATACATGTGAAAAAAAAAAAAAACCAAACAAAAAAACAAAGAGAAAGAGGCAATTACCTTATGTCTCTGCTTCTTGCAGCATCATCAGTCTGCCAAGCCATTAGGCCCCAGAGAGTACAGTTGAGCTAATCTATGTCTTTTTAAAGACTAGATATGGTCAATTGCTCAGCACACCTAGTGGGATCTACTTAATGTCTTATATGACAAGTATCCCTGACTCTCCCAATTCAGATTTGGAATATTTCTGTTTTAAATTGAAATTTATTATCTTCCTTTCTTAAAAAAATGTTTAAAGTAGCACATGAAGATGTGCAGCAGTTCATCTCCCATATGTAGATACCAGGATACTATCCAACGACTGTAATCATGCCATGGGAAATTGTAAAGCCTCTGAGCTACCTTTCTGAATTTTAAAGACAGTCTCCATATGGTGAATTATTTGGCCAGGATTTTTGGGGAGAAAACATTTCAGATGACTGTTTTGCTAAATCTTGTTAAGAGAACCAATTTTCAGGTAAAACAGTTATAATAAAAGGATTCTTATGCTTAACATTTTTAATAAGTGAGTTCTGGCATTAATACACCTTATTGACATAATTTGATTTTTCTTCCAGGTAATGGTTTTATTTATAATAGGAAAGTCTGTGTACTCAAGCTCAGCACAGAAATTGTTAAAAAATATATTTTCACAGAATCCCATAGTGGGTGAGGTTAGAAGGAGTCATTTGAACTGGAGTTTCAATGATCCACAGTGGATCATCTGGTCCAACTTCCCTGCTCAAGCAGGGTCATCCTAGAGCTCATGGCACAGCATTGCATCCAGATGATTTTTGAATATCTCCAAAAAGGGAGACTCTGCAACCTCTCTGAGCAACTTGTTCTACTGCTCATTCATCTGCACAATAAACAAGTTTTTCCTCTTATTTTACTTCTGCCTTCTTTATAACGGTTAGGGGAAAAATTATGTGTAAAACCATTTAACAAAAAGGATGATGAAATTAAATAGAATAGTCATTGTGCATTCTTGTCAGCCTGCAAGACACAAAATTTTGAAGTCTGTGAAGTCAGACTCCTACCTGAATCTGCTCTCTGTAAAAGGTTTTCTTAGGAAGTACTTCTCCATTCTGAGACAAACCATTCAGTGTTTCTGCTTAATTGTACTTACTGTGTTGCAACTGAGATGTAGACATTTATTTATAGAAGGAGGCACACAGACATTACTTCTCTGCTCTACACAAGTTTTCAGAGCAAATGATAATTTGCGAACATAAGCAATAATTTTCTGCATAATCATTTTGAGCTAATGCCCAATAATATTATAAGTACAATTAAGTAAATGACCTTGAACATTTTAGTAGTAGCTCTGTCTGGTGGCTGTCACAGGAGGCTGGGAATCAAGATTCTGCTTCTGTTTCAAGCTGTGCCATTGGAAAGATGACTTGTTTGTTCAAGTTTGTTCAAGCACACATAATAATATTCTTCAGTTTCTTCCTTGATTCAGTAGTTTGTCATGGATAAAAATGAATGGGAAAATTTTTCTGTTGTTTTTAGAATCATAGAACCATACAATGTGCTGAGTTGGAATGAACTCTTCAGGATCATTGAGTTCAATTTCTGGCCCTGCACAAGACACCCCAAGATTCACACCATGTGCCTGAGAGCATTGTCCAAATGCTTCCTGAACTCAGACAGGCTCGTGCTGTGACCACTTCCCTGGGGAGCCTGTTGCAGTGTTCAACCACCCTGTGGGTGAAAAACCTTTTTCTGATATCCAGCCTGAACTTCCCCTGTCTCAGCTTTGTGCCATTTCACTAAATCCTGTCACAGGTCACCAGAGAGAAGAGATCAATGCCTTTCCCTCCACTCCTCCTTGTGAGGATACTGAAAACCAAAATGAGGTCTCCCCTCAGGTTCCTCTTTTCTAGGCTGAACAAACCAAGTGACCTCAGCTCCTCTTCATAAGGGACTACAGACCCTTCCCCATCCTTCTACTGTTCCTTTGGATGTTCTTTAATAACTCAATATCTCTTTTATATTGTGCTGCCCAAAACTGTGCACAGGGTTCAAGGTGAGGCCTGCCCCAGCTCAGAGCAGAGCAGGACCATCCCCTCCCTTGCCCAGCTGGTGATGCTGTGCCTGATGCCCCCCAGGACACGCTTGGCTATCCTGGCTGCCAGGCCACTGCTGACTCATGCTCAGCTTGCCATTGAACCAGGACCCCCGAGGTCCCTTTCCATGGGGCTGCTCTCCAGCTTCTCCTTCTCCAGTCTGTGCACACAACCAGGGTTGCCCCATTCCAAGCACAGAATCTGGAACTTGCCCTTGTTAAATTTCATATGGCTGGTGATTGCCCATTTCTCTAATTTGTCAAAGTCTCTCTACAGGGCCTCTCTGCCCTTGAGGGAGTTGATGGCTCCTCCATCAACCTAAGTTTGGTGTCCTTGCCAAACTTAGTATATCGTTGTGTCCTTCATCCAAGTCATAAATGAAGATATTGAAGAGCACAGAGTTGAGGATGGAGCTTAGTGAAGGACATCAGCCTGATGTCACCCCATTCACTATAATCCCTTGTGCCCAACTCTTGAGTGTGTTGCTCACCCATCACATAACACAATTATCTAGCTGTGAACTTGATGCTTTGCCCAGAAGGTTTCTGTGGGAGACAGTATCAAAATCTTTGCTGAAGTCCAAAAAGAATCCATTTCCTTGCATTTCTAGATTAATGAGATGGATTACCCTGTTGTAGAAGGAAATTAGGTTTGATAAGCAGGATTTTCCCTTCATGAAGCCACGCTGGCTGTGACTGATGACTGTGTTGTTCTCCAAGCATTTTTCAATATCTCCCAGAATAATATTTTCCATTATTTTAACAGATACTGAAGTGAGACTGACAGACAAGTAGTTTCCAGGGTCCTCCTTCTTGCCATTTTGAAAATTGGGACTATGTTAACTAGCTTACAGTCAACTGGAAGTCAACCTCTCTGGATTCCCAAGACCACTCAAAAATCATCCAGAGAGGCTTTGAGGTGTCATCAGCTAGCTCTTTGAGGAATCTGGATTAATCTCATCAGGCCCCATAGATTTGTAGGGATCCAGCTGGAGCAGCAGATCCCACAAAAGTTCAGGATCAGCTGGGAGCTGATCATTCTCACAGTCATGGTCCTCCATCTCAGGGCACTGAGACTCTCTTGGCCCATCCTCCATGTTGAAGACAGAGGGAATTAATGCATTAAACACCCCTGTCTTGTCTCTGTCCCTTTTGTGTTCATACCTATATATTCATTTCTGTATTTCAATGTATTTAATGAATAGATTATTTCTATTACTCACATAGATTTCTGATAATTTTATTTTTAATGTAAGTAACAAAACAGTTAGCTATTATATCTACTATATTTCAGAGAAGACCAGCCCCTTAGACTTCTATTTCTGGCACAAATGGACTTGAAAAAACAATTTCCTGCACCTATCACTAATTCCAGCAACCAAATGATTAAATTTTAGGAAATTCTGTCATTCTATTTACTAAAATCTTTGCTGAATGTGAGCTAGAAGGCAAGCTGAAGAAGACTGAAGTAAATCCACCTAAAACTGGAAATGTTACTTGTATGAAACATCTTTCATTATCCATGCTGTTCTCAGTATAAAAAATTTCAGGATTTATTTGTTTCACTCAGGTAGAAAATAGTGTGATGGAAGGTGATTTATATTTTAGTACTTACAAGCCAGATCAACCAGGAAGTGTGTGACCACAGTTATATTTCCATCTTAGTAAGAAAATCTGTGTCAGTGAAAAGTAATTACTAAAATGTCAGGAGTAATCCAAATATACACCTACCCAATGAAAAAGTTAAATACAAACAAACAAAAGACGTATCTCAGGGATAAGCAATGAAAGATAATGATGACAGAATATTAATTTCCCCAGATTTCATAGAATTCTAGGAATTAAACTTCACATGTGCCTTAAACAGGGAGGGACAGAACAGCTTTTTTATTTGAGAACTGCATGTGTATTAAGATGTTCTTACACTTGGGAAGGAAAGGGAAGGTCATCATCCATTCGTTTCAAGTGGCTCTATCATAAGCACACTACCATTACATTTTCAATCAGAAAAATCAAAGAGATTCAGAAAACACAAATGATGCAAGATCGAGGAGGTGACAGCACCCCCCAAAGTGGCCATTATGGAAAGCTCTGCCTACATATAAATAGAACAAATGTTAAGGTGAAATTTAAACAAAATAGTTCCTCAATGCTTACTCGTTTTATTCTTGGGGCTGTTAATTAAAAATTAGATATGTAAATCATTTTTCTTCAGCTGAAAAAAAAACAGATGAGTTTTTAGAAACAGAATTATGTCTAGTCATCAACTAACAGTGACTAAGATATTAGTGGTCACTGTGCCTCCAGAAAGATCAAGAAACAAACATTTTTTACTAATCCTCATCTTAATGGAAAACCAATGAATGATAGAATCATTAAGATTGGAAATGACCTGTATTATCATTGAGTCCAACCATTAACCTAATATGGCCAAACCCACCACTGAACCATCTCTCTAAGCACCATATTTACACTTTCAGTAGAATGTTGCTTTAGCATCCCTGTAAACTCCCAAATTAAAGAGGAGACAAAGCAAGGGAGAAACAGCACACTTGTATACCTAGTTAGTAGAGATAGTTAACTATAATAAACATTTCTGTGAAAGGTTGTGTCTGATGAAGTAAATGGAGATATAAAGTTGCTAAAACTATAATGCAGCATAGGATTGCATTGAAGTAAATAAAAGCTTTAAAGTGAAAAATGTGTGACCAAGAGGATAAGGACAAAGAAAAAATACAAACTAAAACTAGAAAACTTAAAAGAGGACTAGTAAACCTTGCAGAAACATGCTTGGGACACTGGTAAAACTCCATAACATGAATTAAGACAGTTACAGTGCTGGAGAGTCCACCTCAGCCCTGAATTAGCTTTGCTTCATTCACGGCTTAATTTTTGTTATGCCAGATAAATTGATGCTAATGAAGCACTGGTATTTTATGGTGTACTAGTTTCTGCATAGGGGCACTTTCTTGAAATGCTTTCCATGCCATGAATAGCAGCATAAATTCTCTTTGACATTTTCCATGATAAGTATTCAATATGTTAGCGTTCTTTTCACTCCAGAATTTATACTTAGTATTTTGGTTGAAAATACTTGCTCATTAATATGTTTGTTCAATAAAAATGTTTGTCAAAGCTCTTCTTAAAAAATGTCCTTTATTCTGGTCACCTTTTCAGTAGTCCTTCCTCAAGTCTTGTCAGTGTTTTCTGAAATATCTCCATGTTCAGAAATACCAGGAACAAGAGCACGTTATTGCAACTTTTTTCTCTTAAAAATTCTCATAAAAGATTAGTGATACTTTGGATGCCAAGGAAGAGTAGAGTTTGAGATTCTTTTTATAGTCTGTCCTTTTACTACTGATGCTATCTCCATACAAATGACCTTTGTAAACTTGGCTGACTGTTATTTTATTGGAGGTTTTCGCTCACGTCTGGGAGATGCTGTGAAAAATGAGTAGGGATGTAAGTAGAAGATTGCCCTTTGGACTTTGAACAACATATGCTGAAAGGGATTTGATTCACAGGGAGGTATGCTGTTTAATAGAGTGCTTTTGCTGCTGTTGTGTTAAAAGACTAGATTTTAGTATGCTGTGGATTCAAATATACTTTAATTTATACTTAAAAGGACAAACTCAGCAGTTTACTTTTGTAACTGAATCTAGCCTGCTTTAGGGTAGGGATGAGAATGTGAAGGGAATAGAAGTTTCTGAATAGCTAGCTGGTCAGTGTCATAGCACTAATCCAAATTTTGAGTCTAATGGCTAACACGTACAGAACTTGATCAAACAAAAGCTTAACTTTTCCAGTGTTCAAAAAGTATTTCCTTCTGTATGCTTATCCATTAGCTTATTGGTGGAGTATTAAATACATGTTTTTAAAAAATGATCTTGTTTTTTACCTGTCAATCAGTCCAGAAAGTTGGTCTAAGATTTGATGACCCTGGGCTTTTGACCTCTCCTTATAGATATATTTTGATAACTTGCAAGAAATCTCAATGGATTTCAAATTCTTAAGCCCTGGAGATTCAGCTAAGCCTTGAATAAATATGTTCAAGAATCACTTCCAGTATAATATTATACAGAATGCATCTGTCTTGACTGTATGGAAGTTGATGAAAGAAGATAGTCTACAGTAAATTTCTCTGCATTTACTGTCATTTTTTGGCTCTTTATTTTAAACTTTTCTTATTATTTAGGATAGAGTATTTTTCCCTGTAATTGTCTGGGTGAAGTTTGACTACTTTCATCTGCTCTCTTCACTGGGACTTATTTAGGTGTGAGGCATTGAGGGTACAAATAATTAATCTAAAGGAAATTATGTAAAGGATGGCTCTTCTTTAAAAAGTGTAAAATATTCTTTGAAGATTAAAGAGCACTCAGACAGTAAATCTGCCAGCTCTAGGAAAGCACAATGAAAAAAAAAAAAAACACAAACCCCCTGCTGATCAGAGAACTAGTCAAGACATAAAAAGGAAGTGATCCCCATATAAGAGCTCTTTAGTCTTTCTCTAAGTTTTGTGTAGGACATTACTTTCTCAGAAGTTCCCTGCTGTCAGAAAACAGTTCTAAAGAGTAAAAGAAAAATGGCCAGACTCCAAGAGGCTTTTTAAAAACCAAGCATTTTAAAAACACAGTATACTCTTCTCCCTTATTTGAACATGAAATCTATTTGACTCTTAGAGCCACTGATTCCTGAAAATTAATTTGATATATTTTCAGAAAGTACGATTAAAGACACTCTGGACAAGACTCTAGTACAGAATTTACTTGAACAGTTCTGCATGGAGTTTTGTTTTCCTTCAGACTGAGATGGATTTTCACTAATTTTCAGAGTGTTTTTTAAGTTTTCCATTATAAAAAAGTCCTTTTAAAGACACTTAGCTAATACTGTTTTTTAAAGTGATTAAAATGCTGATTATTAGAAGATCAAAGATTATAATTTGCATCATATAATTAAGTGCAGCTTTGGTTCCCAGGAAATTTTATGCAGAACCCTGTTCAGTGACTGATACTTTCAATTTAAATCCACAATTATTACTCTCATGACAGTTTTGACTACAGTAGAATTCAGCTACATTCATCCTTTCCTATAGGTTTTATTCCCTTACAATGAATTGTATTCACATTTAAAAAGTAGCCATTCAAAGTGGCTCTCCCTCTCCCATTCCACAGAAAAGGAAGAGGTTTTCCAGGGAGTCGCCACTGAGAAGTAAAGTTCCATGTAGAACTGAAAACAGTGTATGATGAATATTGTACTTTATTTGCATTCAAACCAGAGACATCACCATGGAAAGTTGAAAACATGAAGTTCCTCTGCATTTAGTTTTTTTCTTTAGAATAGATCCTCTGTTGTCTCACTGTAATAACAAGTGTGGTTTTTTTCCACAGTGGGGTCTATGCTTCGTTTTTTTCTTTTTTTTTTTCTCTTTAGAAGAACTAGCAACCCTTTCTGTTTAAATAATGTCTAATAGGCTGAAATAATGTCTAATAGGTTGAAATACTATAAAGAGCATTGAGAATGAATGACTTAGCTGATGAAGTCTTTAAACAGATAGGTAAAGGAATAGATTAGAGATGAAGTCCATGGGGTTTGCTACCTCTACCTAAACTGCAGTGGAAACATTAAAATTCTCTTAAGCACCCAATAGCCCTGGCCAGTTAGACATAATTAAAAATAAAGCAAGGATAAAGTAATGTTTCCACTGCTCTGAGATTACCTCTGTAGTTCGGTGCTGAATATTTCTCTTTATCTAGCGTAATCAGGTTTCCTTGTATTTCCCAGATTTACACCTGTATTTGTCACTGTGGATTTTCACATTGTTTATTTAGTATTTTTTTCTACTTGCTGTATATTAATTATGCTGACATTTGATTGTCTAAAAGGTTATATCTCTATCTTGTTATCTTTTATGTGTTTATAGCATGCATTCATGGAGATATCTGTCCACCTCAAAGATTTTAATGTCTCTGCCCTTGTGTGATGCTACTGGAGTAGGGAAGTATTCTCCCACACTGCTTTAGAACATGGGGGCTGAAATATTAGAGGTCTGAGAAATTTTCTCATTATCAGATGAAAGGCTGTGACAGATAATCATGTGAATCCATTTCTCTCAAGTTACAAGCCTGTGTTTTACCCAGTGCATCCAGCAAGCATAGGGGTGCTGCAAACTGTCAGTAAAGTCTCGGAATAAAGACTGGAATCACAGCTACCTAACAGTGAGGAAAAAAAAAAAAACCCAAAAAAAAGAAAAACAGTCTTTGGGCAGTATCTCTCTGTCCCAGCTGTTAGCTGTGCCCCATAAAATCACTCCCCTCTGCTGGGATGGGGAAGTGAATTGAACGGGTAAAAGTGAGAAAATACATGGGTTGTGATGAAGACAGTTTAAGATATTAAACAAAATCTGCACATGCAAGCAAAGCCAACAAATTCATTTGCTGGTTCCCATGGACAGGGAGGAGCTCAGCCATTCCCAGGGAAGCAAGGGTCCATCATGCCTAAAAATTATTTGGAAGACAAACGCTATCACTCCAAACATGCCCCTCTTCCCCTCTTCCCCCACATTATATACTGAGAATGATGTCATATGGCATGGAGTGTTGCCAGGGTCACTTGGGGTTGGCTGTCCTGGCTGTGTCCCCTCCCAACTTGCTGTGCACTCCCAGCCTCCCTGCTGGTGGGCTGGGGTGAGAGGCAGAAAAGGCCTTGAGGGGCTGCCAGCTCTGCTCAGCAACAACAAAAACATCTTTATAGTAAAAACACTGTTTTCAGCACCAACCCAAAACATAGCTTCATACTAGCTACGCTGAAGAAAGCTATCCCAGACAAAGCTGGTACCTTCTTTCAGCAAGGGAAAAGCTGCTAATGCCTGAACCTGGTTTTGTGATAACTTTTGTCAGACTCCGTGGCTATTGCAATGGCTACTGGTATCCCTTGTTGTGCTTCTTCCAAGGGACTAATATATTTTAACTAACATCTTATAGCACAGTGACATATACATTAGAAAAAACAGGAAACATTGCCTTTAGTCCAACTATCTGCTCAAATCTCACATTCCTCTTTTGTGCTGCCTCTCCTTTGTAACTGGCTCTGGGCTTGTTGTGAAATACCACCACAGAACAAAAACTCTGCTGCTGCTCTTCTTTCTATTCCAGCTCCTTTTGTACTTCTGTCTCCCCCTAATCTCTGCTAATCTCTACATGTATATTTGAAAAGACATTGTACTGCGTGTAGCTAAAATGATGTTTTGGCTTTCAATTAAATGAAGTCTGAGCAGCCCTGCTTACCAGTACCGAACTGAAACCAAGTTCTTCTGGCCAACTGATTAAGATTTATGAAATCTTAGTAATTTGAATGAAGCTGACTTTAGTCATAGTTGTCTTATATCTCTGCACAGGATGACCTGACAGTACCTGGAATCCACCTTCATATTTTTTCCAAGAGGTTTTTTTTTCTAAGAAATGTGGCTGATTCTATTTTGTGAGCTTCATTGTCACCCTGAGGTTATGCTACAAGAAAGGTGCATTGAGAATCACACAAAGCTATACTACCCTATTCATTTACAAATCCCCATTTCCAATTCTGAGAGAAGATGGAGATGCTTTTCTTCAGTTATATTCCAAATGTGGCCTTTTTTTTCCCATCTGAACAAGAACCTACTTAAAAATCATTTGTAAATCTTGTCACGAATCTTCATTTCAGAACTTCAGAGATGTTTTTCTCTTTCCATCTGTACTTCCCTTTTAAAATTTTTGTTGTTTTCATTATTGTTTTCAACTCCCAAAGCTCCACAAGAAACAGGGCATGGTACTTCTTTCAAGTTTTGCCTGTTGCTGTGAGAACATTACCAGTAGAGATACATTTTCTGAATGACACTGAAAGGCAGGATAAACAATGAGTAGAGCTGTAAAATGCACTATTAAGCATGTTCCAAAATTTCCAATGCTCCCTACCTCTATAATTTAGCCGTCAAGGGCGCTATTTATTTGCATTTTGTTTTATGGGTTATTATGTATATTAGGCATAGAAGTTAATGCTACATAGAGTCACATTGGTTAGATCATAGCGAAGCAGCATTTTACGTGCTATGAACTCAGCAGGTAAAATTTGAATTATAAATGCCTCTAAGGACAGAATTTTGCATATCAATATAAATTTTTCTTCTATACAAGTCTAGTAAAGTAACATTTTAGTTCTACAATTAAATGGTATGATTCCCCCTATACCAGTTCAAGCAACCAATAGTGCTGCTGCTCAGTTTGGTTCCTAGCTGTAATTTCATAACCATTTTCAATCATCCTGTTTGTTACATTTCTATTTATTTATTTATTATATTAAGCTCTGCAGCTGTTTTCATTGATTTCAGTATCAATTTTGGGTGAATGAGACATAAATAATTTTGGGTTTCCTGTTGTTTTTTATCAGCTAGTAGGCCAGTTAAAGATTCTGTGCTGACTGTACTCTGAAACCAGTGGATGTTTTTCCTTTCATTTATGGCTCACAAAATCAAACATTTAGCTGGTGGGTTTACTGTCCAACTAGAAAAAAGGCAGAACTCATTAGAAATATCTACAGAAGTTTTCAAGTTTATTAAATCACCATCTTTTGGAAGAGCATATATGTTGTTCCTTGGATAAAAATTTTGTTAAAGGATAGCATAATGTAAGTAATGCATAAACAAGCATGTGTCCTTTGCTAAATTGTTTGAATAGGCGATAAATTTCAAAACAAAATAATGAATTTTAAATTGGCATCATTTATTTTATCATCTCAGTGTTAATCAGTTTGACTTTTTTAGTCTAGATCTAAAGTAATCTTCAAAATGTTTCTGTTGTGAGTAAAAACCAAAAAGTTATTCATAGCCTATGGCACTGAGCACTCTACATATTTAATTTTGCATCTCCCTGAAGAGCAAATTCCTGTTTGAAATTTAATGTTGAAACAAGGCTGTCACAAATTTTATTTATGAGTTTTGTTTTACCTAGGTACTGCTTCTACTTTCTGTGAAACAAGAAGCACTCTCCTGTCTTTACTCTTTTTGAAATACGTATTCATAGATTTGAAATATTTTTAGTGGCATAAATGGTACAAAGGTTTTGGGTCCTACGCCTCTTAGTTGTCTTGTTAAGCCAATTTTTTATTTCTTACTGATGCTCTGAATTTTGTGGCAAAATTAGATCCTATTTCTGTCTTAAGAGACTTGCCCTTATAATAAATTTAATTACTACCAATATTAATGCATTCGTCTGAATGTCTTAGGGTGATTGACAATGCTTTTCTCTCATAAATATGTCATTGTTAAATTCACATAGGTGTAGACACGATGTGAATAAGCAGCCTTCTGTTTCTAAAATCCATTGCTGTTTCAGTGTGAGTAGTCTCTTTGACAACTTTATTGACACTGACTTTTTACCATTTGATATTTGAGTTCTAAGATAACAGATTCTAAAAATGGCCAGCTTTATTTATGGTCACAAAAGGCCTGGAAACAGGCACTGACCATGGAATGAGGTAAAAAGTTTTGATTCTTGTATGCTGTGATTTGCACTCAATTGTACTTTAAAAGATGTGCATAGTAGGATGATTCCTGCACAAACCTCATCACAGAGAGTCTGTAGAAACTCAAAAGCTCTGGTTAAGTCAGGGAAGTGTTGTGAATGTTCATGCATGACAATGACTGGGAATTTTAAATACAATGTTGCCTTTCCCATAAAACTAGTCTTCATTCCCCTAGTAGGAGAGATGATGAGACTCTCAGATTTATCCTTTTCTGTCATCTGGGAAACAGAACTGCCAAGTTCTGGCATTAAAAATCATGAGGACTGAAACACATTGAAATACATGAGGATTTTTTATTTTTTATTGCCTTAAAGGAGTGTGTATCACCAGAGTGATCCTGAGAGTAAAATCAAATAAATAGAATATGGACTTAGTGACACTGTATTACTCCTGGCCCTGTTTCTCTATAGAAAACCTTCATTTAGTAGTTGCAAAATCTAATGGATGTTCTCTCCTCACTGTTGAATAGCTTAGGTAACTGTATTAGATCTTGTGCTCCTTAATGTAGGCAATAATGAGATACTCTGTCATATCTTCTCTCCTGGACTTTGCTGTGGTGCAAATTCTCTGCTCACTTCCCATTCTCAAAAATGGAGTCTACACTCTTCTGCTGCCTATGGACCTGTGCTGTAGTTAACCTATCTGTAAAAATTATTTTTTCAAGGTTCAACTCTGGGAGTTTTTTGTGCATTCTCTTTTTTCATTTCTTTTAATCCTCTTATCGGCCTTTGTGTCTCTGTTGAACTTTTTTACAAGTTCCTCTGATAAGTATCATAGTTTTTCATCATCTTTCAGCATCAGTTGTGTTTTGGAAATTCAAGTTTTCCTTCCTATCTCTACAAACCAAATGGGATAGCAATTTTTCTGTTTGATTGGTTTTGGGTTCTTTTTTGTTTGTTTTTTTGTTTGTTTGTTTGTTTGACTGCCTCCTTGGCATAATTACTACTTCTTATGACTGGGTTATTCCCCACTAATTTCCTCTGAGTCTGGTTCCAGTATATATTGTACATGTTGAACATAACTGACTTCAGTTCTACATCTGAATTTTGACTTATATATTCTGGACAAAGTGTTAGACTCCTTGAGTTTCACATTGTTTTAATCCTCAGGTCATTAAAAGAATTCTGATGGTATGAGCTACAAAATATTGTCTTATGATCAGAAATCTAGAGTGCTCAGTCACATATTCCCAAGCAGTTTGGGGTACATTAGAGAACAGTATGTTGGACAGACAGTATTTTTAAATTAGTTGCCTAATAGTACCTATGTATTTTGACACTATTTGAATGGCAAATTATTTCAGTATGTGTATGTGCTTTTCAGATATCCCATATCAACTTTGACATCTAGCAACTATACAGGTTTAGCCCAACAAATACTGCAATTTGCTTTTATTACCTGTAGCATACATTTTCACAGAAAATGGCATGTATTGCTGTTAATGGTTAGGATTTGCTTTCATCAGTCTCTCTCTGAAATCTGGGTGGAGATAGGAATGCTTCAAGATGCATTTGTTTGCTAATTGAACCATGAGTTTACCTCATGACAGAAGCAAAATAATTCTCATTCACTAGCATTTTTCATTTGGTTTTGTTATTGCTTGAAGCCTAATTTTATTACAATTTAAATTTGGCATGGTAATATATTTGTTTTGACAATGAATTACGTTCTACCAAGATAATTCAACTCTACCTCTGTGGGGGGGCTAGTAGGGGAAAGTAGAATTACTCAGTACAATAATGACTGTTCAGCTGAGATATGAGGGAAAGAGATCTAAAGCTCTGTAGGCTTTGAATTGCTCCTACACATCCTGGGTTGGTGCTGTATTATAAGGCAAATTTCTTGATGACTTCTGTTTAGTTACTTTTTTACACTTTTTGGGTTTAGTTTGTTGGGTTGGTTTCTCTTTTCTTCAATACACTTTGAAAACAAACCTCAAATGTGAGATCTCATTTTGCCTAATTGGAAAAGGTTGTTTTTGTTCTTTTTCTTTTTTTGGACACGGGAGGGCAGCTTTGGTGTTAAATATCCTGTGGGGAATTGTTTGCAAGTTTGAGTGGATTTTTAAGTGAGGTTTTAGACTAAGTAACTGTAGCATTTGTTGCTTCCTATTTCATTTAAATCTATCAAGTTGGTCGCAGTTGGATCCTGCTGTTACTTGAATGGGAGGACAGTTTCCATTTCTTTACAGTATAACCTTTATCCTGAAGGAGTACAAAAATCAGAGAAATGATAGTCCTCTTCCTGTAGGGCTTGACTCTCAAAAAATAATCTATCATCTGTCTCTCCATCATTTTTATGTAATCTATTTGAAGCTGCATGGTGAGTGCTGGGTGCTGAATGTCAATGACAACTGTGTTAAGACAGCCAGAAATATTCATTAATATGCCTGTGCATAGTTTGCTATTTCATTTCACTGATACTTGGAACTATTTCTTCTCACTTATTAAAAAGCATTTACACTTATCAATGGATTCTTTTTTGAGAACTTATATATGGAAATTAATGACTTAGTAGAATATATTTATTTATATTCCTCAAAGATCTAATGCCTGTTAGGACTTGTTAGCTGATCAGTATAGCATAGACAGGAAATCAAAATACTTTTTTGGATCTTTTATACCAAAAGTAAAAACGCTTTTCAAATTATTCAAAGTGGTTGAGGTTTGCACCAATTCTTGTGAAAAGAGGGTTGCTCCCATACCTTTAAGGACAGGATTATGGCAGGATGGGTAAAGACCTTGATAAGATCTGCATAAGAGATTTGCCAAGAAGACCAGTGACATCCTGGCTTGTATCAAGAAAGGTGTGGCCAGCAGGACCAGGGAAGTGATTGATTCTCTGTACTCAGCACTGGAGAGGCCACACCTGCAGTATCATGTCCAGTTTGGGGCCCACACTTCAAGGAAGACATTGAGGTATCAAAGTGTGTCCAGAGAAGGGCAATGGAGCTGATGAAGGGTCTGGATCACAAGTCTTATGAGGAGCAGCTGGGAGAACTGGGGTTGTTTATCCTGGAGAAAAGGAAGCTCAGGGGTGACCTTGTTGCTCTCTAGAGCTGCCTGAAAGGAGGTTGTAGCAAGATGGGCGTTGATATTTTCTTCCAGACAATTAGTGACACGATAAGAGGACGTGGCCATAAGCTAAACCAGGGGAGGTTAAAGTAGGATGTCAGGAGGAATTCCTTCACTGAAAGGTTGTTAAACATTGGAATAGACTGCCCAGGGAGGTCATGGAGTCACTATCCCTGCAGGCATTCAAGAAACAACTGGGAGTGGTACATTGTACCATGGTCTAGTTGACAAAATGGTGGCCAGTCAAAGGTTGTACTCAATGATCTTGGAGGTTTTTTCCCACATGATTCTGTGTGTCTCATAGGAGACACGGAGAAAGATAGGAGAGCCATGCTGAGTTCTGTCTTATTAGGTCTCCCTTTGAAGCTAGAGTGCACTGCTTCCAGTTTTACTTCTAATTACCAAACCCAAGAAAACCACATGACAAGGGGACATTTGGAAAAGCATTAAATGAGTGTGCTATTCTGCAGTGAAATCTGATTCTCACCTGTCTAAGGCTTCCTTGCTGTAAAGCTTCTGTGAGAAGTAGCATGGTAAGAGAATGGAGAATGACATCGCTAACGGTTTTAACTATTTGAAGTCTTCCTGAGCTATAGATGAAATATTTATACCTACCAGAAGGAGAAATGCTATTAATACACTCCTTATGAAAGGCTTTTAGTTAATAGTTATGTGTATGCTGTGGTTGTCACCAGTGAAAATGGAAAGCTTTTAATATACATAACAGATAACACTTGTAATTGAGATTCTCTTTCTTTCCTTTCACTAATCCAGGGAACAACATCTTAAGTAATAAATAGCTGCAGTTTTAAAATGCTTCTCCAATTGTAAGTTTTCTCTCTCTGTATGTCCTTCCAGAATAAATACATATGCAAAAATTTGCCTCTGCTTTTGCCAAATGAGGAGAATTTTGCTGTAACTAAATTATATGTGACCTCAATTTGATTCTAGTAAAAATTGTGGTCCTCAAAATGCCAGGCATTACTTGAATATTAACTTCTACCTTTTTCTTTAAAAGTTCATTTCTTTTATTTGGAAGAATAAAATGTGTACAGAATATCACTATTTTAATAGTTTCCACAGCCTTTAGCAGGTATCACGAGGATTGTAACAAGATACTAAGAATGTTAAAAGTAAAAAAAGGTTAGTGTTGATGCTAACATAAGATCTAATTAGGAGTTTTTAATTTCACTTCTACCTGAAGTAGAACTACCTGTTCTTTAATTTTCTATGAATAGACAGCTGTGTGGAGTCATGAGATGCTTGCTGCAGTGAACAAAGATATTCAGACAACTAAGTAATCAATCCTACATACACCTACATGCACCTTTTAACTTTCTATTTATCAGCAAAACACTGAACTTAGCAGAATTAGATATGAAGATAAGTGTGACGATGTTTGGAGAATTGTGGTTATAAATTCTTATCCACAGTCAATATGATTGACTGAAAAGAGAATTTCTGCTGGAATTTATTATAAAACTAACACAGAACAGAAAAAACAGCTTCTCTTTTTAAATAAAATCAAATTTAAATGCAAACCTACAATGTGAGAGGATTTTTTGCCTACTGAGTTTTCTAACCCTCATAAACAGAATGATAACTTTGCATTTCAGATATATGGAGGATGTGCACTTGTAGCAGGGATTCTGAAGATATCTTACCAAACCAATATATCTGGCCAATCTTGCAAAACCACTTTTGATAATATTTATGCAACATATGAAATAATTTATATTGCTCTGCATGTCTTTCCTTCCTGGGAGTATTCCTTTAAATTACCTTAATAAGCATGAAACTTCAAAACTGAGGGACAAAACAATCCGATGATTATAATCCTGTACATTTCAATATTAGTTGAAGTTGAAAGCAAATCCTACATTCATGTGGAATATTCTTAGTTCACTGTATCAATTTTTCACATAAGTAAAGCAGCTTTGCTTTCATGTGAGTTCTGAAACAACCTGAACAACAGAACTAGGTACTATCTTCACCAAAACTACAGAGAGGAATAAAGTATTACTGTTAAGTTTGGTATCTAGAAGCCAACAAATCAAGAAATTTTCTTATATGAGTATGTAGAATATATTTACAAAGGTACCTTTTGATTATTTGTGATGTAAAAATGTCCAGCATACAAAATTTTGTTTCTGAGCATTTTCAATTTTGTAAAGGCATTTCTGAGCATTATCACCTACTTAAAAGAGTAATAAATTATATGTTATATGGAAAATTGCAGACTAATTTCACACCTTTTAGTTTAACTAAGCTTTCTTGTCAGAATGCTGGGATTTGAATTATCACACAGTAAAATGCACAGTCTGTAAAGTTGCTCCTGTTAATGTCATTATTAATCACTTTTGTTGCAGTAAATTCTAAGTGCTAACCAAGAAGGTGCTCTGTTGTGCTAAGCAGTGTATAAATGGAGCGATGGTGGGATAAGATAGTCACTGGGAGAGAGAAGTTAAAAGTGAGAGAAGATAGCAATCACAGAGAGAAAGGCAAGAGTAAACCTGAATGAGGAGACACCTGTGTTTTATGGCAGATGTATACCAGACTGCCATTTTGCAAAGAGATCCCCCATTTAGATCCTAACACCTAATGACCATGCACTAGGTGAGACTGGATTTTTGTTATGGTTTCCTGTGACTGTCAAATTCCCTCAAGACTCTGGAAGTGGGAGCATCACCCCATGCACACTCTCAGCATGCTGAAAGATGCTGCTGGAACAGAAGAGAAAAGCATTGGCATGCAGAGGCTCAGCACAGGGGATTCTAGTCATAACTGCAGAAAAGTCTCAGACTCTGATTCCCTGTCTGGCTTCTTTCTGTGATTGTAAATACAGGAAAGTCCCTCTGAAGTTTTACCTCATTTGCCTGGGGAACAGAGAGGGATCACTGTGACTCTGACCAGTGTCTGCCGTTTGAAGCCTGCAGGGGTACAATTATTATGGAAGAGTTTATCGATTATCTTAAAAATAAAAGCTTGCAGATAAGGGTCTTTACAGCTTTGTCTCCTTTTCTAACAAGATGACATGTTAGATGCCACACACATTATTAAATGTCTAGCCTCTATCAGATACAGGATGTCACAAAGAGATGACACAGTTATCACAGGCCAGCAGACACGAGGATTTAAAATCCTTGTCTGGATTATAGCCCTGGTGTAAATACATGGGAAGCTATTGCTTTCAGTGGAACTTAACTGAATGTACCAGCTAAGAATTTGTTGTTAAGGGCTAAAAGTAATGCTGATAAGAAGGGATTTTTTTTCCCCATGGTAAATGAAAAGAAACAACAACACCACCACCAAATTAGCAGCATAACTGGAGGAGTACTTGTTTTAGAGCCTGAAAATAACCAGTATCTATTTTGTCAACACCTTCCTCCCTCTCAAAAATCTCATGATATTTCAGGTGCAGAATTTAGTTCAGGACTTGCTTTTTATTTTTGTTACATGAATTTAATTACACGGAAAGAGGCAACTTGATAGCATTAAAAATTAAGTCGTATTTTTTTATACTCCAAACAGCCACGAGCATACTGTAATTGACATCTGTGTTAGCATCTGCATTATAACCTGACAGGTAGCTCATCCTAGGCCAATAGGTGGAAGAGTGGATTAGTTCCAATAGTAATGGATGTAAATTTTCCATGACAGAATCTTTGGCCTGTATGCAACATATAGTCTGATCAAAACAGGTATTTTTACAGCACTCCATACTGTAGTTGCTAAGTGCTTGACAAATATTTCACATTATCAGCATTTTAAAACTGAGAAAATTAGGTCATGTTTCTGAAAAAGAAATATATAGATAGAAGCATAACACCTTTCTTCCAGCATAATCTGCTACTTTAGCAAGATTTTTAATATATATTTTTCTTTGTTCTTGTTTTTAGCAAGATTTTTAATATATATTTTTCTTTGTTCTTGTTTTTTCTCTTCTGTTTGCTTCTTATTCTATTTTTTTTAATAGAGGAAGTTTCATAACATCATTACAAACACTGGTAAAATAATTAAGTTTGGGTATGTAGTGTCTGTTAGACAGCCACTGAATTTAATAAAACCAAAACCCAAAGTTCCTTCTTCAATAGCATAACATTTATCATTGCATTTTGTTCTGCCAGCTATCTCATGCTTAGTGAGTACTTACGTTCCAATGATTCCAATGGACTTTGCTTGAAGTTAATCATTTATATTTACATGTATTTTCAAGTGAGGATCAAATTTATCATGCTAGTTTAAAGCATTCAATAACAAAAAAGTCTAGAGGATCGTTGCCCATGCAATAGATATTACCTGACGATGACCCCAGAATTCCTTCATTTATTGCTCTTAACTGAAGCTGTTTGATCCTGTCGTAGAAGAGAAATGTTTAGGAAATCTTTGATTTGTCCTCTTTAAATCTGTAAAGGCTCAGACCTACATTTTGGATCCAGTGTGAAATTCCTGAGCATGCTGTGTACATGTTTTCAGTTCCAGCTTAATATGTTTTCCACTTTTCTTATCACATAGAAAAATGTACTGCTAAATTTTGCACTGTGTGGAGTTTGCTGAAGGGTAAACACAAATGGACATTCAGGAGTGATGTATGGCACAGTGAGAGAGAGTGTATAAACACAAGTAAACAGTTCCACAGCAGCCCCACTATGGGTCATTAAGAAATGAGAACTTTGCAGAGAAGTGACCATAAATTGCAGCATTGTGTCTCTGATTTTTAGCCCTTGAAACCAGTGAACTGTGAGTCAGACTTTATCATTTATGCATTTGGGTGGCAAAAGGGAAAATACCAGGTGACATGAAATTAAACAGAACAAATGAATGCATGTGTGGGTGGTGAGAAACACAAAGGTCCTGTTATGACCATCATCATCATTTGAACCTTTGCTGTCGTTAGAAAAGACTTGAAGAATTCCTGCCAGGAATCATAATTAGATGATGCTGAGGTTGTTGTTTGGTTGCTTGCTTTTTTTTTTCTTTTTAACTTATGGAGGCTCTTCAAAAATATGGCAACATTTTTTTTTGGTTCTTGTGCTTGAAAATGAGTCAAAGCTTCTCACATACTTTGTCACGAAGAAACAGAAGTTTTAAGATAGATCTGTAGGCTTTTGGGGGAGGCAATTGTTGGTATTTTTGATAAGGAAATTACAAGAAGAAAATAAGAAGGCATCGTAATGGAAATAAAAAAAAAATGAAAAGAAGTAGTTAGTAAGACAGGGAGAACATTGAAGACTGCTCACCCGATCTTTCCTAGGAGAGCAACACAAAGCAGGAAATCTCGTACTGCTGGGAAATCTCTAAATATGCCAGAAGAAACTGACAAGTGTAAAATTATTCTTGGAGTACAGCAAAGCTAAAAACAAACATAAAAATATTTCAACATCATGTCTGACAACAGAATAAAAAAATTAAAAACCAGTTGTAAACTCAGTGTTGGAAAGAAAAGGTGTTAGGCTGATATTTGAATGTTAATGTCTGCACAGGTGATGTTTGGAGTCCTTGCTCTTTATATTTGCACTGGTTTTGTCATATCATTTAAAATGAAACGGAACTAAACCAAAAATATCCTTGTAAATAACAATGAACTAGGAGCTTTGTATATATAATTTTTTAATACTTTTTTTTAAAATCACATTAATAGAAAGGAAGATAGCATTGTAATGAAACGGCATTTATATATGTATTTATATAATCAAGGTTGGTCTCCATAAAACTGTTCTTTAATAAGTGTTAATCTATGAAAATACCACAACCCTTGTGATAAATTTTTCAAAATATAGTGATGTAGCTAATAGTCTTGGTGTCTTCCAGTTGTGAAACTAAATGAACCCAAGCCATGTCTTCTGCTTAGAATTAATATGAAATTAGAAAATTAGCCATAATTCTGTACTTTACCTATACACTTTAGCATCCATTTCTTAATTGCTTTCTAACATGTAAAACCAAAGGTAGCAAACTAATTATATAGAAATTTTCAAATTTGCTGGACAATATATTTTCTCTTTCATTTAATTCCTGCAATTTCTTTATTGCTACATTTTATCCACAAGGTTGGGTGTCAAAAAACATATGGAAAGGAGCTCGCCGCACCAAACAGATCTTCTCACTTGATCTGTCATATCAGTGATTTATACATGCTGGCTACATATTATTTTGAGGAAGAATTCTTAGCACCGCAATTCATGCCAGAATCAAGAATTTAGGGCACTAGCATGCTTCTTAAGTTAAAGATTCAGGACTTCTCTCTGTTTAGGTAGATGTTCCCATATCTTTCTTTCATCAGTAGAAATGTTGCACTGGAGGCTTTTTAAGGCCTAATTTCTGCAGATTTATATATATAGCAGTCATTTATTTTTCCACAGCAAAATAAGAGATTAGGACAGAAATCCCTGCTGAATCAAAATGATTGTACAGACCAGTACTCTTCTCACTGAAAGTTAGGGGATCACACCTGCAATCTACACTTGACACCTTCTCTAAGACTTGCCATCTATTAGTTTGAATGTTCTGCAAGTATATCCCATGGGATAAATGGAAAAAGATCCACTTCATTGCTTCCTAATACATGTTCAGTAGGCAAAATCTTCAACACACTTAGAACAGTGCTGGGGAAAATAGGGAATATAAGTTAGAATTTGAGGCTACACAGCAGTCTCTTATGCTGCTTCATCTGCTTTCTGCAGAATTTTGTTCAAAACTGAGTGCCATGGGAATGTCACCTCGACAGCAGGTTCTCACTTAAACTGGGAGTAGACAAAGTGGCTACGGAATTAATTCAGCCAAAGACACTTCAAGTGTGAGAGCTCAGCAGAGTACCAGGGTGCTCTAATTATCCTTTTCTCCCCATCCATGCTCCTCCAGGCAAGTACGATCTGAGGTTGGGTGAGACAAGAAAGTGTTTAGTAATGGGAAAGGACAGAGATTTCTAAGTATTTTCGTCTTTCTAGGTCTGCATCTGCTAAAAAAATCAGTTAATACAATGAGCATTTACGTAAGTCCCCAGATGAGTCCATATTTATACTGCTCAGCCAAGACTTTCTGATTCCTTTGGACCAATTCTGTCTGGTAGGGGAGAGTTTTCTAATTTTATAACTAGATGTATGTGGCAAGTCTATGCTTGTTCTAGATTTATTTCTTTTTATTTTAATGCCAAACTCTCCTTTGCTGATGATTTCACTGCATTTCTGTTGGAAGGGTGGTCCTGCAGCTGAGATTGTAAACATAACCTCTCTGTTCTTTTATCTTTCTTGCCATTTCATTAGTGTTCTGGGACAGAACTCAGGTGCCATGGAAGTTTTCTTAATCTTTTTGGTCTAATTTCTTGCTGATCACTACTGACCTGATAGTGGTTCTCTGACAATTCTTTTTCTTTTTTTTTTTTCTTCTTTTTACCCCTTAGAGTTTTATAGTTTTATAGTTATCTTTCTGGCTTTTGTTCCCTAGTGCATACATGAGACACAGATCCTGTCTACATTTTAGAATTATCTTTTTCTTCTGACAGTAAAATTACATTTCTTATGCTTTTATTCTTTAAAATGTGATCATACTCTCAAATAACCTCCTGTGGCTTATATATTTGAACATTATCTTATTTACTTAACCTTTCACATGCTTCTTTCTGTTTTGAGACTTTATATCTCTTTGCAGTATTAATACTTCTATCTCCCTTACCCTCTTTGCTTTGGAAGTTCTCTTGTTTGTTCTCCCTATGACTAATACTATGGGATACATTTAAAGTAGAAATAAGGGCAAAGGAATATTGAACAATGTGGAGAGATGAACAAAAAAGAGCAGTGAGATTTGGGCAACTTATTGAAATTTCTTGTAGAAAAAGGACAGCAGATCTTTTTGATGGGACTGTTTCTCTTAAGTATCATCAATGAATGGGGACATATCACCTAAATATTACTGAAGCCTTAGCAGTGCATTTGTTCAACGTGTTCTGAACAAGGCTGGGGAAAAATAAATTACTGTATCTATTTAATAATTTCCAGAGTGATTGTCAGGTTTGGCAATAAGTGTTTATATGTAAAGTTGTCCAGTGGTTTCCATTACAGAACCTTGATATTTAACCACTTTTATGAACTGGCTACATTTAAACACTTCAAACTAAAGTTTTTCCAAAATCTATTTATTATTTTTACCATTAAAGTGACTCAGTCTTCTGATCATCTAGATCGAGGGAACTAAAAGCAAACAAACAAAAATAGAAAAGGTTTGGTTGTTTTTTTTGTTTGCTTGTTTTGACAACCACTATACAAATGTGTTCTAGTACTTTCTTGCAAAGTCAGTGTGACATTTGACATAGAAAAAAAGAGGGAAGAGATGCCACAGAGCATCATTTCAGGCTGTCTCTTGTCCACATTACAAATTCAGATAGATTTGTTGGAATGGGCAGTGATTTCAAATCAGGGGATGGCAACAAACTCTAGGCAGGAGAGCCAGAATGCAGCCATCCACCCTGCAACTGAGCCACAGTGCTGAGGGAGCAGGCTTTGCTTTTGCTGAACAAAGGCATGAACCCTGGGGGCTACTCAGGCCCTTACTCAACCCATGCCTCTCCTGGCTCAGGCAACTGGCACCTTTGTAGAAGGGAGAACAAAGAGGACCAGTTTTCTTCATGCCTGTGGTGAGGGGCAGAGGCAGGAAGCCATCATTCAGTTTGGGGAAAGAGGAAAGGGCAGAACACAGAAGTCTCTAGTTCATATAACTGTGGGTGGTGGGCTGTTGCCTTCTGTCATTTTGTTGTCTTGATTGGCACAGTTTTGTTTTGAGAGGCTGAGAGTCTCTAATGGCTCACATGTTGATCAACATCTCTGTGTAACAGTGGTTTTGGGATTCTTTTTGTTTTCAATGTGTCCTTTAAACAGCATAGAGGTATTTATACCTATGTATTAACAGCAAACTCACCTGGGAGCTATTATCAGCTCATGTGGAAGACAGTGCTCATCACACAATATTAACTGTGGCTACTTGACTGCATCACACTCACTATTCACAGTGAAAGTGCAGCTGAGAAAATGCTTACACATACACTTTTTCAAGCACTGGAACAAGAATCTATTAAAGCTGCAAATGGGGCATCCGAGACCGAGAAACTTCCAAAACTGACGGTGCCTCTGTGACCTTTATTTAGCCACCTGTGTTTTTGAATTATGCCACAGTCCTTAATTGTGTGATCAAAGCGAGCATCTCCTTATTAGTGCACAACATGGTTTTCTGGCACTGGTAATGAATAACATGGCTGCCTTCAGCACCCCAGACTCATTTGTGGCAGAAATTTCTTATCTCTAACAAGAGACTAATAACTATTATCCTGCCCAGCCAGTGCTTTAGAAAGGTAATCCATGCTTAAGATGCACTCAGAAGCTACAGTAAGTCAGCTAGCCTAAGAAAATCCAACAAACAGGTGAATTTGGATGATATTCAATAATAAAGCACAAATATGGGCTGGGTGATGAAGGCAAAAAGAAATGTTAAACAGCAACATCCAGTGAACCTCTACTGTGATACATGAAAAAAAACATTGGATGTTGCTGTAAATTATCATGGGTAATTTTTCATTCTTTTATAATTTTTCCAGGACTTTACCTTGGCTTGTTTTTATTCTTGGAAATATCTTCTTCTTTTCCTTTTTCTTTATTTTTTTCTTTGTATAGAATACATTTTGTGCTTGGACAGAAATATAATTTTGAAATATCCAAGCAATCAGGCCAGCAGAATATTCTAATTTAATTCAAGCATGAAATATAAGCCTGAACTTTAGCTTGCATTGATACAAGATTTTTCAATGGCCACAAAATTATCTTGATGATTTTGAAACAGCAGCAATTAGAAAATGGCATTATTTTCCTACTGGATGTTTTAGTACTTATTTCCATGTACCCGGTGGAGTATGCACTCTTTCTGGCACTTTGAAATGAAGTTGGAGAGCAGGAGAAACCCATTCAATTTTCATTATAACTTCCAGAATTTGGAATAATTCAGTCTGGTCGCTTAAAAACCCAATGCTTTTCCAAGCACATTTATCAGTTTGTCATTCTGTTGTCTCCTGTCATAAAACTGTCATCACAGTCTCTCTGATGTGGCAGTGCTGGGGGCACTGGCAAAGGTTCTTGGCTCAGCCATGCTCAGATTTTGCATGGCAAGTTGTGCTGCTCCAGTGAAAGTCACATGGCTCTACTGCCTCAATGTGGAAGCTGCCATGCCTTTCATTGCTAATGTCATCGACTGCCATCTTGACATCTGGATATATTCCCACCCCATTTGAAGTATCAGCTCTGTATTCCCCCTCACTGTTGACCTTTCTTACCTTCTTATAGTTTTTTGAGCTATCATCCTTTCAACAACCTGCTATTTTTACTTTTTCTGAAAAGTGCTGGGAAAGGATCTGTGAAGCACTGAGTGTTTATCAAAATAATGTGTATAGTTTTCTATCTGAGCTGTGCATAGGTCATAATGCCAAGAAAGATATGTAAGAATCAAAGAAACTGAAGAAAAGCTGGGTTGGAAAAAAAACGTTTTACCAAATATCCCTCTAAAAGTGAAGCAAAGTTCTGCAATCTGATGTTTCAAGGCAACTCACAGTTGCACTGTTAGTTTTCTTGACTACATTTGCTGTATCTCCTAATGTTCTTATATCAGAAATTATGCTGCAATTGATTGTATTTATGATACACGACGAGCTCATATGCATCTTGTACACTGAAAGTCAATTTAATTTCCTTATCATGTTTTTCTCAAGAATTTTTTTAAGACTTGTTTAATTTAAAGTTTAAATAATCTTCTTAGATTCCAATTTGCTGTGTTAGGAATGTTATAAGAAAAATATGAGGTCTAGCCTTAGATTGAAATAATATCTCCTCTGAACAATGGTCCCGAAAACAAAACCAACAAATTATGCTTAAATTTCTGTCAGAATTGTGTGCCATATCTTTAGGATGAACCAGAATTATTCTTCTATCTCAGCTCTATGATTTCATATAATAATTTGTTTGCTTTCCTCTCAATCTAATCCAATTCCATTTGCAAAGCTTTCCTGGTTTCAAATTTTGTAAAATGGGATGAGTATGTATTTTTGCCTTATTTTTTTCCTTTGAATTAGAGGCATATGGTGCACAATACTTAAACTATACTCACAACCTGCCCTACTCTCATTTTATTTCATAGTGGCTTTGTTCATCAGTGTCTTATCTGCTTTTATTCTGTTTCACTCCCAGTACCATATTTTTCTTTGTAAAAGAGGTACAAAAATGGTGATGGCAAGACCCATTTTCAGTGAGTGAAAAAAAGAAGAAAAAAAAGCACAAAGACAGTTTATTAGTATCTCAGCTCTAGCATTTCTTCCTACAAAAGAAATGGCACTTTTGTGGCTATACAGGCTACCCATGTAAAACCTTTTTTTGGCACCTCTGTGTACTGAAACCGTCCAACTAGCTGATAAGCAGGCACCATGCCACCAAAGCAGATGGGCATAGCTGCAGAGAGCCAAAAGACAATGTATGTGCATCAAGTGTGGATGTTGGTGGCAGGCTTCCCAGTCAGTGATGTCTTAACGATTAAATGTCTCGAGTTTTTTGCATCTGTAGTTACAGAGATGCCAGCCTTACTTCTGAATGGTGTTTGAGATTTTTCTCCTGGTTTGTTTATAAATTATAGGGAATTTTTTGTGAATGCTTGACCTAGAAGATACTTGGAACAAGAGGGTTAGCAGTAAAGGAAATAGTAGCAATAACTTTCCTCAGCCCTAAACAGCTGGATGTTCCCTCCCAAAATTAAGCAAACAAAAATTCCAGAAAGTGATAGTGTTTTTCAGGGTATTTGAGATATGCAGAGGAGAGAAGTAACAGGCACTTTAAGCGAAAGAAAATCAAATACAATCAGAGATACACATTTACTATAATATTACCAATAAAAGGAATTGGAGGTGATGCCATGAAAGAAACACTCTCAAAGGCATGAATAAAGAACAATATGCTATTCTTTGATCATATCACATTTAGGGAAATAGAATTTGACCAGTCTATGTATATTAAGAGGGCTGGACCACAACATTATCTGATTTCATTTCTAGTTTCTTCTCAGAACTGCAAAAACCTAGGGCATGGAATATTTTTAACTGAAGTTTTTTTGATGCCAGTTGAGAGAGAAGGGAAAGGTAGTTTCCCTAATATCATCTAAGACAAGGAACTTTCTTTGTTTCCTGAGTGATACAGAGCAAACTTGCACACAGAGTCAGGTATAAACCTCCTTGAGGAAGGCCCTAATGCATTCAATGAGCAAACAAAGTGTAATGTGTTTTGGTGATTTGAGAAAAAATCAGAGATTGATTGATTGATAAAGAAAATGCTTTTAAAATAGTACTTCATTTGAATATATGCAATCTGGTTTCAACACAAAATGATTTTTTTTTAGACAAACATAGTCCTAAATCTCCCTGAAGAAACTATAAAATTAAATCCATTTTGTATTTTATCCCCTGGAAATGATGTTTGTGTATCTACATTCATTGTTAAAACTTCAGATTCCTCTTTTGTTTAATTCAATACATTCAGGATTGAAAAAGACTGAGAAAAAAACATGTTGTATTAAAAAATACTGATCTTGTCAATCAGGCAGTCTTGCCTATCAGATTTACTAGAAGGGAATAAAGGAATTGGAAGATCATTCTTTGTCTTCTCTTCCTTGGCTGTGGCTCATTAGATTCACTCCCAGAGTCCGTCCCACAGAAGTGGGAGCAGTGATGCTCTCGCAGGTAGGCACCCCCTATACAAGGAAAATGTGTCTGTTCCATGAGGCTGGGTTTTCTGCCTCCTGAATTTGACTTTCTCTCCTCCAGCTACCTTAACCTCCTGAACAAAATTTAGTCTGGCTCCATGGCATGGCTGGCTGGAAACACTCTGCAGATCCAGTTCCTGTGGGTTATCTCCAAAGAATGGGAGGTGACCTTTGCCATTGACTGCTACTCTGAAAGCCTCCCAAAACAGAGTTGCCAGCCAGTGACTTTGAAGGTCTGTGTGCTCCATTCTGCAACTCAGAAACACAAAGTCGTCTAGTGTCTTAGCCATGTCCTGAGTTTTTTCCAAAATTTTGGAGTGGTCTAAGGAATTTCTTAAAAATTGTGCTGCAAAAAACAGTTTGGAGAGAGGCAAGAAAAAATTTGATGGTCCTCTTTTATTTTTCCTGTAGTAAATCTTCAGTTAACATTATATCTGCTTTGGAATATGAACATTAAAGACCACACTCAAAGCTCTTTGGACTCAACCACCAGAATCCTCATGACTTTGTCTGCTAAGGAATTAAGACAAAGAAAACTGAAGGAGGAAAACAATACCTGGGAAGCTGAATAAAACCATCTCAATTTATCAAAAAGATGTTATTGTAAATGGCTTAGTTTTAGTTTTAGCAAGCATTTCAGTATATTCTCTGAGGAGGATGGATTCCCTTTATAAATAGTTGTAGTTGGCACTCAAATACTGAGGCATCAATAAAAGAATCTAAATAAATGTCAGTAGACTTCTGTTCCTAGCAACAGTAGCTATTGATTTTAATTTTTGCACTCTGTTAAAAATGAACATTGAAAGAATTCTGATTGTCCTGATTTGTATTTTTAATCGAGAATTCAAACGGGAACAGCTGCTAAACGTTCCATTAAAATAAACTGTTCAATGACTGAATTATAATCAAGATTTTTCTTTTTGGGTGTTTCTGAAAAGCCCAGAGACACCAAGGAAACAGTCAATACATGTCTAGTTCCATCAATTGCTAACGTCTGAAGCAAATTACTGCTTTCCACTTTTCCAGTGAGAAGCCCTTCTCATTAGATTACAGTGAGGTTATGTGTCTTAGGTTTATTTTAGCTGACAAGAACACCTTTTCTTCCTCACTGCACATTGCCCAGCTCAAACTGGAGGAAGTGAAAGTATTCCTGCTGAGGGCTGGCCACTCAGCAGAACAGGCAGATTCCACCTAGGACTGCCTCAGGCTGAAAAGGGCTGGGAGAAGTGGTCCCAGCTGGTGAGCCTGGCTTACCCTGGGTGGAATGCAGGGATGTGGCAAGGTGAGCACAGCCCAGAGCCCACGTGGAGGAGCACTGCTGCCCTGCCAGGGGCTGGGCCATCAGTGTGGCCTCCTGAACTGGCGCCCTCAGCAGAGCCTCTCAGTACAGTGGTCCTTGCCCTGGACTGAACAATGGCAAGTAACAGGCAACCTCACTTCTTGGCAAGGGAGTATTCACATATTCTGCAGAAAAGCAGTTACATAATCCTCTTGAGCACGTTTTCAAATATTTCTTAACAACTGAGGCAAACTTGTACATATAAAACCATTCTGCCACCTATCCCTTTTCATGCTAAATCTGTGGAATTTTTTTATTCTTTTTTTTCTATTTTGCCATGTCGTAATTCCATATTAGTATTGACTCTTAGATTAAGTCTGATAAAGCAGTTTATAATATCCAATGATCTTCTTCATGTTTCTTTTTCATTGGTAATTAATTGGTAAAATGTTCTGGGGAGCCACAAATTACAGTGGAATTTTGCCACAACAATTTCTGCAACTTTCCCCTAAGATTTCTTACAACAAATATATCCATCAGTGACAGTTTAGATTCATGTGAATGCAATTTCTACCCTGATAACTATGTATTATCTCTAAGGAAATCCAGGTTTTGAAATTCTTAGTATTTTAGGAGTGTTCTAGAAGGTAGGGTTTGAAAAAATTATTTCAAAATATTTCTAGCACTAATTGAAGAACCAAATCACAAAATCACATCATTTTCGTTTCTATATTTTTTTTTCCTATGTCAACTTTAATATAAATTTAACAGCTGATTAGAACTGGTCAAAAATAATGTAATTTCAAAGCCATTATTTCAGGTTTTTATTTCTTGAACAGCATTGATTTCTACTGCTAGTAGCTCTTGAAGTATATCCGGTAGATTAATATTGGAATTGAAGCAGAAAGGTTAAAAAACGTTCAAAGCAATGCTATTTTAAGGTTGACTGTTGTGTAACCAGCTCAAGTTATGTCTTGAAATACAGAGATATAACAAGAATTCTGTTATAAAGAAAGTGTTTTGAGTTCTATTTAAATGAGAACTATCATTTTCCTGTTACTTACATTTAATTAGTAATTTCTAATTTGAGAGACTTTATAATCTGTTCTACAAACAAAAGAGTACTGAAAAAATATGGAAATAATAAGAGGAAAAATATCAGTCCATCTGTGAATGTATGTATGTATATTCATGTGTTTGCAGCTGGTTGGATATGTACTGTGTTGCAGTACACTGAGTATTCAGATATTTGAATTTACTTCCTGCTGATAAATGTTTCACAGCAAAGATGTGATCAAAAGATATACAGGAATTGATAGATGAGTGAAGACAAACCAATTAAATTTCTACTGCCATGTCAAAAGATAAAATAAATATGTCCTGTTAAAATTTCTGCCTTACCTTACTTTATACGTTAAGTGCACTTTTGTTAAAAAGCTCAACAATTGTAACATACTGATGCACAAGAAACCTCAATCCCCACCAAACTCCCCCCCAAAACAAAACAATGAAACAAACAAAAAACAAAACAAAACCAAAAACAATAAACAACCAAAAAAAAAAGACCAACCAAGACAATAAGAAAATATTTTAAATGAAAAGAAGAAAGTTTCTTTGCTCCTCTTTTGGAAGAAGAATGGCAGAAATATTTTTTTTTAAAGAAAACTTATTTTTAAAAGTAACTTCTTAGTTCCGGAGTACTTTCACCTGGGGAGCCAGACTATTTGTAGCTCCCTATTGTAACTGACTGAACAGTGCGACAGAGCTACAAGGTAAACTAAGTTCTTCTGCATTTTGGCCATTCACCCTTCTAGCATCATATTGAAAGAAATTATTGGTATCATTTGTAAGAATAGAGTGACTACACGGAGAAAATGTTATGTATCTTCCTTAGGAAACCTGTATGAGTGGGCTGATGTATCTCCAGAGTTGTTTGTGGTTTCTTGGAATGGAAGTTTGTCATTTAGTGTTGTGCGTTATATCTTCAGTGGTGTAGTTGGACACCAATTTAGAAGCTGAAGGACAAATGAATGTGATGCAATACTGAAAACCACTTTTCTCAATCTTTTGCACTAAAACCGAAAGAGCTATGAATCCAAGAAACAGGAAATTAACAAATTAACAGAAAATTAATAAATTAATTATTCAAACTTAAGCATTAATGGACCATCAGGAAGTGTAGGATATAAACAAGAGTAGTCCTCAGAACATGTCCCTTCACCAGTCCATCAGTAATATTTTACCCTTGTGAAGTTTAAATTACTTTGGTATTTTTGTTTATGTGGGGAAAAAGAAGGAGTATATATCTGCATAGTGCAGTGTTACTATCTTATTCTTTATGTCACCAGTGCAAGATTTTTAATGGGCTCTGTGACACTGGGAATTTCACCTCTGAAAAGTTTGGTTTTCCAAGCAGCAAGGGTAGAGTGATCAGTGTCAGACACTGGGAAATGAACCGAGCCCTGAAAGTGCCTTTCCTCTGAATTGAGTATAATGGAATCTAGATTCTGCTCAGAGGAGGACATCTGCATTGCAGACATCTAAATGTGGGCAGATGGATAGTACTCTGACAGTAATGTGCTTTGTAGAAATTCAACTTATTTTATGCAAAAGGAGTTGGAGCCATGTCTTCAGAACAAAAAGCAAATCTCTGCTGTGCTTTCTGTTCCCAGCATAATTCTGGCACAAAGAAGAGGGAACAAAACAGAAGCAGCCAAAAGAAAGAAGAAGCCCAGTGATTCCCACTCAAGCTAGAATCCCTTGGCTATAAGTAGATTGAGGGCTGACTGCACATCATATCAATATACTGGGCCCTGGGCTGTGCCTTTATCCATTTATGACCTGACCAGAATGTGCCTCAACTTTTCTCCTGTCTTTTATGCTTACGAATCCTTCTCATGCACATCAAGGGGAAAGTAGAGTTAATAAATAACATAAAATCAGAGTTTATAACTGAGTTCAAGGAACTTGAAAGTTTGTACATAGCCACGGAGTTCATGGAAGCCTCTGGAACGAAATTTTAAGCAGCATTTGCTTTGTATCTCCAAGCACTGATTGCTCAAGAGGAAAAAAACCATTCCAACAGCAATTTTGTCTTTGGTAGTGACCAGTTCTGATACACATGATAGTTCAGCGTCCTTCAGTCAGTCTTGGTAGAGGATACGAATTATTAAAGTATAATGACAAGGAAATAAAATATCAGGCAGATTTTTTTTTTATCTGAGGGAACAAAGGAAAAGAGAAAAAAATACATAAATGTGTGACTGATAAAAGACTGAAGAGTCAAGGAATCACAATGCCAATGGGTAAAAAAATTCCCTGATAAAGACAACTAGACTGTCATTGCAATTTGAGACAGAAAACTACAGCAACTCAAAATGGATGCTACAGAATCAATTCATATTTGCTTAGAAGCAGATGCTCACAAGAATGGACAGTACTCTGATACTATAGCCATGATTAAAAATAAATGAAAAAAAAAAAATGCCTAGCAAGAAATATCTAAGTCTTAATGATAGGAAGAATTCAGCGAAGCAAAACTAGTGGAAGCTGCATGCTGTGACAGTCAACAAGCAATGAAAAAAATCCAGAGAATTATGTCATTCTGCAAGAGCTTCCCAGTACATTCAGGAATATCAATGAACATTTATTGAAGTTGAACTGGTTGCACAAAGTCCTCTGCTGCCAGGAATATTATTTTTTGTCAAGACTACTGGTTTTGGCCCTGAGCTCTCTTCAAGTGGGGCCTGTAGATAACATCTGGGCAGGGAAGACTTTCATCTGAATTATTAAAAGCAGAACACAGTCGGTCTTTGGTCCTCATACATTCAATCACTGAATCTCTGCTGGGTGAGAATTTGACTTCAGATTCCTCTTTGGAGTTAGGCTGTGGTTTCTGATCCTGCTCTACACTGGAAGCTTCCTGCTGATGTGTGACCCCTGCTGGGTTCTAGAACTGGGCTCTCCACCATGTTGTGCTGCCCGTAGCCTCATCAGCTCTCCAGGAAAAGCCTCAGGCAATGGGAATAGGAAGGAAACAGCAGAATGCACAAAGCAGATGAAATCAGAGATGGTGCCTACTAAGCAGCCACGTGAAGTCCCACTGTAGAATGATGTCCTTTCTGCTTCAGATGGACTTCTCACAGGGGAACCTAGAGGATTCTCTCAGTTCCAGCCATATGGAAACAAGGGGAAGATATAGTATATGGATGCCAAGTATTCAGAATTTCACTTTTTTTCATATTTGCTGGGGAAGAGATAGGCTTGAAAATTGTATTTCTAAGTGCTATATCTTCATAGACTGGGGAAATTAGGGGGAAAAGCATTAGAAACAAAGATAATTATATTGTAAACAGTTCTTACTGCATTACTGGAAAGTCATGTTCTTCCCAGATATGCTGGACTCTAGATAATCTTTGAACAGCTCAAGTACTGTTGTCCAGATAGCATAAATAATCACATATTTAATGACTGTGGTAAATGTACTAATTATAATTTTAGAAATTCCTTCCGTTTCTTTTTCCTGAATATAGCACAGAAGGATCTTGAGGAATATTTTCAGATTTGGAAGAATGTAAAACTAAAATTGTGTAGATTTCTAAAAATAAAATAAATAGCAAATCGTTAATGACAAGAACAATTCAATTGCTTTGAATTTCCACAATTTAGGTCTCAGCCCTTGTATCCCCCAGAAAAATGTGTTTGTAACTGACTCACATATCAGAAAAGAATTTGGAAGCAAGAGAAATGCCATGTAAAGTTCTTTGGAAAAAAAAATTAATTATTTAATTTTAAATACTCATAGCTATCAGAGTTCCTGACTATTTATGCTCAAAAGGTAGGGGACATATTTCTCCTTCAGGCAAAGCGTGACAAGAGTATTAGATGTGAGCTCTGCTGACCATGTTTATATCAAAGGCAGTTGTGGCCTACCTGAACATTTGCTTCTTGTGCCCTTGTGATCATTTTTTCCATTTGGCTTTGGCATTAAGTGAAGTGATTTAATTTCTTTGACCTCCAGTTTCCCTGTTAGTAAACTGGAGATAATGTGACTTAGCCAACTTTGACAGAAGTATGAAGAGAAATGTATATGTTCTCAGTACTGGTTCAGGTATTTTAATATCTCAGTTTTCAATTCCCCAAGAAAAAAACCCATCCTATATTTACTTGTGATGGTTCACAGTGAATGTAACTGCACAGTATCAATGAATCATGAAATACCTAATTCTTCTCAAAATTCTTTGCAGTGGGTTATAAATTCACGTTTACTATTCAAGTCTTCAGTCTTAACCCAGTTGTACCTCTTTCCAGTGTGGATCTCCATAAAAATAATAAGCTTCATTGTCACTGCTGTGCCCCTTCTTAGTATCTCCTGCTTGGTCAAGTGTGTATTCATCAAAGTTCTTGTCTCGCTGTTATGTGATTGCTGTAGCATTGTGGTGGCTTCTGTCAGATAATGCAGTTGTCTTGAACTCCCATATATAAGAAAAAAATATAGCTGTAGCCCTTTGAAGAACTCTTATAAAATGTGCTTCTAATTAGATACATATAATAGAGAGTGCCAGGGGGATTTGTTCACTGTCACAGACCTTCAGTGCTGAATTCAACTATTTGCTGAAGCACATAGAAAACAAGAGGCATTTATGACTGCATGTGATGCAGAGATAAGAGATGAGCTACATCTGAAGTCTCTGAAATAAGAAGCAATGGGAAGCAGAAACATCCATTTATTTCAAGACAACTAAACTCAGTGTTTATCCATTGAATTCAGGTAACAAGCACTTAATACAGCATTTCAAAAGGAAGAAGTTTAAAACATACTTTTAAAAGACACTTTTAGCCTTATCTGTAGTCCAATAACGAGACATTCTTGTTAAATGAGTTTCTCTAAATGGCAGACAAATGTGTCCATTTTTTGGTGATAAATTAGCAGTAAAAAAGAAAAGTTTTGTTTCTTCATATAATAAGGTTCTCTGCTGGCACAAGAAGTTCCAAAGTTCCTTGGAGGCTTCTGTTGAATGTCCTGTGCACGTTGAGCTTTTTAATCACTGTTGCTTACTTCCAATGCTAGATGTGCCATGAACAGCCGACCTAATGAAACCTGGTTTCCAGTGTCTCTCTCCCATATTTTCCCCCTTCTTGTTGACTGATAAATGATGATTTTGTAAGTCCTTCTCTGTATAAGGACTTAATAGTTTCTATTCCCATTTGTATGCTCATTTTCCTGAAACCTTTGTCTTCCAATCTTCTTGTATTCTTTTGTCCAATTTGCTTAGAATTTTTCTGAAGCACAAAAATTTTTCACGGAAACAGATATTGCACATTTTGTATCTTTAAGAAACCAACCTAAGTGCAGTGTTTAGAATTTTCACTATAAGGAATCCAGTTATCTTCACATGTCAGGAGTGTTTTTATGATCTACATAAGAATATATAACATTACAGTATTACAATAATTGGCAAAACCCAACAAGTTAAAATGATGCAAAGTTGGTTAACAAAGCCAAATTAGGGTTTTTGAATCTAAATTGATGTTTTCTTCTCTTTTTTGTAATTATAAATCTTCATGTTACATGTGAAGAGGGGTGTACTGCGAGAAAGTTACAGGAAAATTAAATGCTTAATATGTTCAGTGTCTCAAAGTTTTGTTTAAAAAAATGAATTTGTTAAGACTCTCCAGCTGAACAAGGTTCCTATTTTCCAAAGTTTTATTAGCAGCCTGCATTCAAAGTGTAGATGTGGATTAGCTGGGTCATCTCTGGAGATATTCTGACCTCAACTGGATAAATCCCTGCATAACTTGATCCATGCTGGTTGTGCTTTGAGCAGAGATTGGACCAGGTGACCTCCAGAGAGTTCACCTGACCTGAATAAATCTGTCATCGGTGACCAGAAAGAGCTGACCTATAAAGTATATGTAATCTGTATGCTTTAAATTACCTGAAATTACTTCTGTATAAAGCAATTCAAGCATTTATAGCTGTGTTAGCTTCCATTAAATCAAAACTATTTTTATCATAACTTTTTAAAATCTGAACTAATAGCTAGGCTGGCTGGAAATTATTTTGTTATCTCTAAAAAAAAATTTGAACAGGTCTAAATTTTGATTGTATTGGATATAGTCTAACTTTAAATTCTGGGAAATGGCAGAATTGTTTTATTTTCACAGTAGCTAGTAAATTAGGTAAAATGGCATGTTGAATAATGGATAGTGTAATGGAGAACATCACTTGCAAGAGGAATGCAAGAAGAATACTGCATATGTTGTTACTGAAAGAAGAGAAAGAGATTGTCATTCATGACAAACAGTAGTTTATAATGTATTTTTTTTTTTTATATGGAATGGATGGTATACAGTCCAAAATATAGTCTGCTATAGTTCAGAATGTGAACTCTTGGAGGTTTGCAGAAAATAGACCTTCCTGATTTGGAAAAGGAACTATCAACATGTAATCAGTATGGTCTGGAGAAAAGGCTAAAAAACATAAAGAGTAAGTCTGTAGATACTTGTGAGAAGTGGGGTGGTGTTATAAAAGGAGAAAGCAGCTCTCAGCTATAGCAGGTAGGGAATGGTGTCCCATCGCTGTCATATTTCACATGTATGAAAGGCCTTGTGGAAAGAAAAAAACAAACATGCAGAATTGAATTGTGGACCTAGAGAATGGCTACAACAGCCATCAGAAAAACATTTGAAGATCCTGATGTTTATTAGGTGATGGAATAATTTGTCAAGGGAAATTCTTAAACACAAACATCAGATAAGATTAGCAACTGCAGGTCAGCCTTTATTGTACAGGATCTTACAGCCTTACAGCAGGGGAATTTACTTTTCAGTCCTAGCACATAAGGTCTTATGAATACAAAACAGAAGCAGAATAGTGGACAGAAGGAGAGAAAAAGTGTATTCCATTACTCACGTCAGATACATGAATAAGAAGTTTGGCAACTACCAACAAACAGATATTGCTTAAATATGAATGCTTCTCCTATACATTCTAGACAAAAAACAAAAAGAAAAACAAAAAGACCCTAAAGAAAGTGGCAATTTAAAATGTAGTCTGCTTCCTGTAAGTGTTGAATAATAATTATGAACCTTACTTTGGAAGGTCACAAAATTCCCCCATATTTTGTTGAAATATTGCAAAAAATAGTGAGATAGATAACTTTTTTTTAGGTTATGTATGCTTGGTTTCTTGAGACTAAATATGAAGTGTTGAAAAAATCCAGGGCTAGTTCAATTATGCTGTTATTTAGTAAGATATAGTCGAATGATCAGGTCTGCATTTCTAATATAATTAATACAATTATATAATAATTACGATTAATAACTAATATAATTGATATTACACGCCTCTCTATTGTAACATTACCCATTTGAACAAAGAAAGAGATACAAATTAGTCTCAAATTAAAATGTCAGATTTATCAACTGTGTGCTAACATGCAGGTTTTCTGCTGGGACTGACTACTCAGTAGGTCACTAGACACTGTGTCAGGGAAAGGGAAGAATTTATTTGTAATTCTCTCTCATGTGTAACATATTTGTTCATAGGCACCATACTTATAATCTGATACTTGTCTTGGATTGAGCTAATGAACTAAATTTACCTCAGCTGAGTGGAATTGTTAATTCTGTTTCTCTCTTCCTCCCTACAGTATGCTGTCTGGCTGGTCCTTTGGGTTACATGGAACGTGTTTGTTATCTGCTTCTATTTGGAGGCTGGAGACCTTTCAAAGGTAGTTGGATACATTTAAGCCATCAACTCTTTGTTAACATGCCCAGGCTGTGCTCTGTTTTACTCATTCTTTTAGTGTTACCTAAATGAATTTCGTAGTATGATGTAAATTTGGAATATTCTGGGTATGTTAGAAACTTTTAAACCAGACAGTAATGAGTGTATACACTCTGATGCCCACAGCAATAATTGTATATATTTTTTAAAAGAAAATTACCTCTTTTTGTCCCCCTCAGTAGCCCTGCAATGCAAATTCCACCCATGTGAGAGACATTAATTAATGGTTTCATGAATAAAAAACATTGCCATCTCAGGAGCAAACAAATGTTTATTGTACCTTTTAGCTTGCTGTTACTTAGCTGGATTCCTTTCAGGGGTCTTATACATAGTATAATAGTTGTAAAACAAGGGGTTTTCCATTAAATTAAAGATGTAAATTGAGGTGCCAGAACAGGTTGCCATTTGGCTTCATCAGTGTTTATAAAGTTTATGCTTCTGGTATGAATTTTTCCTGGAACACTTATACATAGTAAAAATCTACAGCAAAAATATATTTTCCTAAGAATGATATATTTATAGAGTTTTATTGACAGTGTGATAATGCATAAAGTGGCAGTTGGTAATGGCCTCATACCAACACTCCTACTTTCCAAGGTGTTCCCAGAAAGCTGGCAATTTGTGGGATAAAAGATTAGTAGTGGCAACAATTTTTTTTAGGGTAATATGCTTCAATTGAGTCCAGTTATTGCTGAATTATGCTCACATTACCATGAACTGACCATCAAGAAGAATCCCTCATGTCAAACACATCACATTGTCTTCTTGACTCAGATTTCAATTTTTTTACCTGATTATAGGGAGTTTAGGCCAACTGTAAGTTACAGATATTATCCTCTGATCCTTTGTGAGTTACTGATACCTTTTTATGCAGAAGGTTAAACACAATTATAGGAAGAATAAATGAGGCAGAGATACATCCTTGCATGTTGTTTCTTTCAAATCACACCCAAAGTACAAAAACTACTAGAGATAAGGTATTTCATCCCCATCTATTCTGTTTCTTCAAAGATGCTGACTTCAAAAGGATCAAAATTTCATTTCCTTAGGGTGTAAAGTAATTTTCTGCAGGTAAAACGTTACCCTTTCCGGGTTTTATACTTTCAGACAGGCCAAATCTCATTAAAAGCTTGGCAAAAACAGCAAATAAACTGACTTGCATATATTATCTTTTATTTGGTCAAAATTCTTTCTTTGTTGCCAGGAGAACTAAGATACAAAACAAACCTGGCACCTGTTGTACAATCATACTCTACTCAATCCACCCTCTTTCCACCTGCTTGTTTCAGCCACCTGCATTCCTAAACTTGTAAATGTTGGGATGCTTATCCTGCCCCAGGAAGTGAATGGGGGTGGGAAAAATGGAGGAAGGAAAAGTAGCTGTTTAAGCACAGGGTATAAAAACAGGGTAAGGACACAAGTAAGTGCTAGTTGGAAATAAAATAGGCCACAAATAGTACCTAAACCTTGAAATTATTTTTTTCCTGAAGTCATCATCTAGAATGTTTCCCAAACAGTCATAGGGTTCAAGTCTATATGAATGCAGTTTAATCTTTTATTTGGTATCTAGAGGTATTATTTGCTCCAGTGATATGATCTGCCTTGAAATACCCAGTAGAATATTCTTTCCACTTCAATTGGCTTTCAGAGCACCAGAATTGGTAAAGAGAGAGAAAATAAAAAGTTCAGAGAAAAATGGATTTAAAAAAATGGTAGAGATCAACTCATTATCCAGAAAAGATCTAATTCACATGTGGGGCATCATTCTCCTCTCCTTTTCAACTCAAATGCTATGTCAAGACTTCCCCACATGGGAAATATACTAGAAGATCTAGTGCTTGGAAATATACATCTAATGCAAAGACACCCCACTGTTCAGGTTGATACAACATACCCCCCCGTTCTAGATCCTTCAGAGGCTCTGACTGTTTTACACATGTAGGCATCTTACAGAATAGATCATTTCAAGTGTAATGTTTCTCAGGCCTACTCATAAATCTTGCACTGAATCTTCTTTATTATTTATATTTTCATCTGGGAATAACTGCAATTTTAAATCTGTGGTGATAAACCTGGGTATTTTCTTTGTTTGAAATGGTATGTAGAATCTTGAGAAAAGCTCTAGGTCTGAACTAGTGCTAAATAGAGAATAAAAAACAACCTTTAAGCAAGTACCATAGGGATGCCTCTGAGACTGTAAACCATGAGAGAGGATCCTGTGCAGCATGGCTTTAAGAATTAATAGGTTAAAATTACAACCTAATAACAGTTCAGATTGGTATAGTTTATTTTTATATGTATTATTTATAGCTTGCTACAAAATAAAATAGAGAGAAGGCAGGGGTTTTTTTCCAAAGTTTTAAGAAAGCTTTTATTCTATGTGTACAACAATTTTTCCATCATCACCTGCTGAGAAAATGGAGAGGACATATTTCAATTGTTAATATACTTATTTTACTTGTGGGGGTGGAGGTCATGACATTTTTACAGCTTCTCCTTATTATACTGAAACAGGTCTGTAAAGACTCAGAAATTTTCAGAACAATGAGATAAGCATCTCTAAAGAGACTGAGGAGATTCAAGGACTATTTGTGAACATCCATGTAAATCTGTTTGCATTATACACCTTTACAATCATAGCTATCTTGTGAAAAATGGTGTCACACCAAGTATTTTCTGTCCTTGAGGCACAGTTATCTTTGCTGAAACTCTATCACAGCAAGATGGAATATTTATGGCTTTGTAAGTATGGTTTGTAACAAAGAGGAAGTACAATCTCTTATTCTTAACCTTGATTTTTTATGTAGATCTGTGAATAAATGCCTAGAAAACCCACTTCACAGACTTCCTTTTCAGTATTATTCTTCAAAAATATTTAATTAGTTTGTGTGTTGTTTTGCTTAATGGTGACTGCCATACTCTCTATAAGTAGGACTTTAAGGTGTCAGGACTGGTAATATTTATTTTGGCCTGTGGCTAACCAAATGCAGCACATGAAAAGCATAACCTCTTATCTTGAATGAGGCATATCTGAAGTACACTAGTGAAACAAAAAAAAACCAAAAAAGGAAAACATAATAGAAAGCATTTTTGAGAAAATGTAATATTCCTGTGATTTTTTTAAACCCAGGAAAGTAGACATGGAGATAAATTCAGCTATCTCAGAACAGCAGAAAATACTCATGTGATTAAGAACAGCACTCTTGATTCAAGGCATTTGAAAGCTTCCCCTAATGATGTCTAATGACACCACAAGCAGAAAATAAGCAGAAAAAGAACTATCATAGTCTCATTTTTAGTTTTGAAATGAGTAAACAGTTTTTGCTGAAAGAAACCCTTTCCTGAGGTTGCAGTGGTCCCATCACAAGCGTGGGAGTGGAGACTGTTGCTGTCAGCTGCTGGAACTCAAGGCAGAGGCTGGGTTTGGGGTGCTGGACAAGGGGGACCAGCTGAGCCTCAGCAGCCCTTGCTGCACAGGGTCCCATCCTCGGGTCAGAACTTCTGGTTCTCTTTGCATTAAAATCTATTTGTGTGACCAGATCCAAGGATTCTCTTCTCACTCTCGCCTGGCTGAGCTCCGTAATCACTTCACCATAGTCCCCAGAGTACTATGTGAATATAACCAGAAGTACACGTCTGAAAAGCTCCTTTTAACTGTCAAAATTGACTTAGTTTCTATTTTTATTATATTCTTGATGTCTTCCTTATTTACAGAAAAAAATTTATGTTTACTATATTAAATCATTAGGTTGTACTTATATATTTTTTACACAAAAATTAGATGTTTGAAAGTCAAACAGTCTGACATCAAGAAATGCCAGAATTAAGATTGCTTGACTAAACATGATTTAGCTCTCTTCTACATTCATTTTTACATACCTCTTAATGATGAAGCCACAACTGTGTATTTTTCTTTAATCTCTCTACCACATAGCCTATTTCAGAGATGAAGTTTTGGCAGTTGAGTGAGGCTGACATACTGGATCTTACTCCATATACTGCAGCAGTCAGAAAAAGATAATTACAAAATCTGTAAATTCTGTACTTCAGTTCTGATCTCAAAACATGTAGAATAAGAATATAAAAGGTTAGATACAGAACTCTGGCACCTAAAATGTCTAAGCACAGAAGTGATGCTGTGTACCTAGATCACTGGGTTTAGTCAAACTATCATTCTGTAGTCAACTCATTATTCATTATACAGGTCCAAGCAACTGTTCTTAATTTAAAAAAAAAAAGGGTTTCTATTTGCATTCAAATCATGTTACTTCCTTTCCTATATTGCTCTGTACTGCAACAGGGGGAACTTGAAAGAATAAGTTTAAAATATGCACTTATTTAAAATTGAAATTGTTAAATATAATGCAAAGAACTGAATTTTCTGTAGTTATTAAAATGTAAACATAAAGGAAAATATGTAATCAGGTTGTTTTCTGCCAGAAGTTTTAAGGGAAATTAAAGGTTTCTGAACTCTTTCTCTCCTACCCACCACAAATAACTGGAAATATAAGATAACTTAGACTTACAAAATCACAGACTTATTCATGCTGGAAGAGCCTCCCAAGGTCACTTAATCTGGTCTCCTGCTCAGAGCAGCACCAACTAAAAAGTTCTATCATGTTGCCCAGAGTTTTAGCCAGTCGAGTTTTGGAAGTCTTCAGGATGGAAGTTTCACAACTTCTCTATTTCTTAACCATTCTCATTGTAAAAAAAAATTTTCCTGATATGCAGCTGAAATTTCCATGACTGCAGTTTGTGGCATTGTCTCTTGTTCTGTCACTGTGTGCCTCTAGAAAAGTCATGTTCTACCTTTTCTAACATTCCCTTTAGGCTTTTAAGTGAAGCCAAGTACTTTGGTTTTCTATTTGTTCTTTCTGTAGTTGACTTCCTATTTTCTAACCACAGATAGTTTGCTGCACTTCACAAGGAAAATGCTAGTTATCTTGTAATAAATAATCAGTTCATTTTTCACACTTTTGCCTTACTATGGGAGAAAAATGAAGGGTCTTCGCACAAATGTAAAGCTATATAGTATCTTATGTATATAGGTTGTCCATGTTTGGAAAAAGTAGTAACACATTCAAAAAGAATTAGAGTCCTTTAGTTCAAAGACAATTATGCTAATAGTTAAGTTTCCTTATATTGTATTTAACAAACTACTGACAACCTTGTGTATAAACCCTGCAGTCTAGTAAAATGCTGCAAATATGTACTCTGTTCCTGCTGAGGTAAGCAAATCAGGAGGATTAACCAAAACTTGGTGAAGGCTCCCAAGTAACTGCTAGGGAGCAGTAGGAAGTCAGTGTCATGGCATTGTTGGGGAATACCCTTGGGGAGAGAGTCAGCTCTGCAAAGCTGAAGGAATGAAGATTTAGGGAGAGAGTTTGCTGCTGTTTCGTTATCTGCAAATACTGCCCATTCTGTAGCTGGAGTCCAAGCTAGTCTGTTTTCCGTATCATGAAATCACAGGAATAAAGACAAACATAAGAAATCTTGTCCAGCTGCCAATGTGCAATCTGGTTAAAGTCAGTGTTTACATACTCATGGTCATGGTTCATAGTAAAGTAAAGCCAGAAGGGACTTTGGGATACAGCCATCAGTTCTCCTGCCTCCAGCCAGACCCAGCCAGCAACCTGCACTGTGGGAGTGCAGCTGATGCAAATGATCTCAAGGAGGAAATGAGCAGTTTAGAAATCCACCTACAAATGATGCTCATCCATTAGCAACTTTTCATCACTGAGAAATCCTCCTTTCCCCTGTTGATCTGAGATGGTAGTCCAGGATTAGACAGATATAGCTGACTCTTGGGCACTGTAGGGCAGCCCATTCTTTTTCTTATCCTTTTCCATTGGGTTACTCTAATGAGAAGAGGAAGAGGCAGCAATGGTCATAGCACCTCCTGTCAACAAATTAGCATGAGTAGAGATTGCTGGTGGAAATAAATGGAGACGATAGGAGGAAATATGGGAGGGTGGGAGGAAATATGGAGACTACTTTTCCTCCAACTGTTCCCACTTGTCCCTACCATCTTATTGCACAAAATTATAAGGACCAGCCAGAAATACATCTTATAGTAAGTAGTATTTTTCCATTTGAATATCCCAACCTTGGCAAGCACACATCCACCTATGTGTCTGACTTTCATATACCACTGCTTGGATTGATACCTAGTTGCTCTGAAATCCAGTTTATATCCATATGCAAATTAGCTACAATAATGCAAATTACTTCAGGATATAATTTGCATAGCTTTGTCACTCATGCTGCTTAAAAAACATGCTGGCTATGAGTGCTGAACACTTTATGCAGCTAATATGCTCTGATTTTAAAGGGAGGGCTTCATACATAGATGAAGCTAAGGAAAGAACAAAACAAAAAAAATGGGTAATTCATCTTCAGCATAACTCAGTTGTAACAAAGCAATGAACTTGGCAAAAAAGATTGAACTTATACCAGTTATGCATTCATTCTACATTACCTTGTGTCCATTGGTATTATTGTTATACTGCTTTGATTCCACATTTTCTAATTACTTTTGTATAGCAGTGGTCATTAGCAGTTAAATGTCAATGTCATACATACTCTAATAAAACAACCTGCAGGATGGTTAATTTTGAACATATTACCTTCCTTGGATGTTGTTTTAACAGATGTCCTGTTAAGATAACAGAGAAATTAAATTAGTTTTCAACTCAAAGCATCTGGTTAACTTTGTAGGTAAATGCCTTTGAGCAGTAAATCTGACCAGGGTTTTCAGATAAATAGCTATCAGAATGTTTTAAGTAAATGACTTTATTTTTTCACTTCTATTACTTAGGGCACATTTGACATGCTTGATCATATATCTAACAGATGAAAATTGAAAATAGTGCTGGCAACCAGCAGTGTTAGGTTATTCAGGGGGTAGTTTCATGGGTAGATACTATTAAGCATGCTTATAGTTTCATAAAATTTAGTTCTGCAGCAATTTTTAAATCTCAAGATCTTTACCAGCTGGAAAATAACTGATTATAAAATGTAATCTGTTTAATACTGTAGACATAGCATATGGTGGAATGCATTTAGATAAAAGTGGAATTTTTCATCTTTTTAATGGTGAAGTAAATTGTGATAGCAAATCATTCAAAGTATAGAAAAATATGAAATATGATTGTATCTATTTTGCTAATTGTAACAGTTTTATCTTTTAAAACTGGGACATATTTCACATTGAGCTTATGAATAAACATACATCTTCCGCTGTTGATTTACTTATGCTCACTTTTCCCAAAATTCAATAGCTTTGCACCGAATACAGAAACATATGAAAATAAGAGTAGTGACTGGTTAGATGGTAATTCCATATGATGATTTACTTATGTGTGTGTATACATCTATATTGAGTACCTTAGTTATGCTGTTAAGATTGGGAAGCATGCACTTTAGCATGTACCTTAAAGCTGCATATATTATAGTTACATGAAGGCTTTCCTGTATATCTAAAGACAGTGCCATGAATATTTCTGCAAGTCTTTCAGACGTATAAACAAGACATTGCAAAAAAAATCCAAATATGTATTTATGAGATTACTTTTTAATATTTATTAATTATATTGCAGTACCATCTAGTGGCCCCATTTTGATATCAGGGTGCCATTATACTGTGAACCTTAGACACACATAAGTAAACCTTATCCTAGATGGTACATACTCTTACTATGTGATTCTGTGAGAATGGGAGATGGAAACCAAAAAAAAGTAGATTGCTGTGAAAATCCAAAACAATGTTATATCTTTGGAATTCTTCATGAAGTCTGAATTTGCACAACTTTCTTGTCCTATTTTTCCCCATGTTTCTCATCTCTGTGGGGACTGATAGTTGAGTGACACAAAGCCCTATTCTTAGTGCATTTTATGGTCCACTTCAGTGAGGAAAACTTTTCTGTATGCTGGAGTGCACCATTGCTAGCACTTCACCAGTTGTTCAAGGCACTGTGGGGAAAACTAGATTTTGCTTAAAATGGAAGATCAGAACTAAATTTATTTCTAGTCAGGCAGATGCTCAGAAGATCACAGCTACAGAGTGCATGTTTTCTGTGACAGTTCATCTGGGCATTGTCCATGCCTCTCATACACAGTACCTTTACTATGGCTATGTGAGTCAGCTATGGACAAGGGCTGAAGGGGATTTACCATACTTGAAAGCAGAGCAACCACTCATCTTTTGAAAGTATAAAACCACTCATCTTGTGAAAGTATAAAAGAATATAAAAATATGCTCTGCTTTTTAATATTCACCGTCTCATGATGTCAGCCTTGTGACATTATTTATTTTTGTGGTATGGGCGCAATACTTTAATATAGACACTAGCAATTTTTTTTTCTAAGTATGCAATGGCTAGAATATAGTTTCCCACATCTACTCTTCCTCTAAATATAAGATAGATTCTAATTAGAATCTATCATATAAACTCCATCTTGTGAACCAGGGGTCCACCAAAAATTTCAAGGCAGCACTAAACCCATGCATTTTCTGAGGAGCTTTGTGTTATTTGGAATTTCTGAAGGAAGCCATTCTGATCCTTATGTCACTAAAAATTATTCCAGTGGTAATCCAATAGGAAAATGAAATTCTGAATTGCCTCCAGCATCTTTTTACATATGGATAAGCATTTTTTGAACCTGGGAAAGCAGTGTGAGCTGTGAAGTACTCTCCATTTTTGATCCTGTTTAGTATAGAAACCCCATACTCCTTTCTCACCACTGCAATGGTGGGCTCCCAGGCCACGCACTGAAAATGGCTATGGTGGCTAATCACCTGCTACAGCTGTTCATCATCTTGTAGAACTCTATATTTGCAGTTCCCCTTCTGCTGGAGGCCCCCACTCCCATAGTCCTGCCTCTTGAACACTCATGATCTGTCTCTGGGCTGAAAACACAGGTGTTCCTTAAGGCACTTCAGGCAGCCACATAAAATTCATTCTTACACAGACACAGCTTTGCACTGGAGCATGCGAGTAGCTCCTACAAAAGGCTCTACTAAAAAGCTAAGGAGACAGTAATGTGTTTAAACTGTCACAGATATTTCAAAGTGAATGTTTACCCTAGTCACAGAGCCATGCTATGCTTTCTGCACCGCGAGAGAATTTATACTCACTCGATAAATTTCCTTGAACATTTAAACAGGTATTTCAAATTTCAAGAAGCATCTTGGAATGTAGCTATTCAAGACAGAACCAAAATTAATTTTTCCTCTTGCAAAACTGTAGAAATATTTTAAATATTATTAATCTTTTTCATATCATTTTCTTCCTTTCTTATTCCCATGAAAAGAATGTCTCCAAAACTGGAATGGAAAAGCAGTGATCTGTGGTATATGGATAAGTGAATTAACTGATGTCAACTTCAATAACGGTGTGGGGTTAGCTGATGATTTTTTGATAATTGTCTGTAATAAACAGAAAAAATATTCTCTGCCATTAACTTCAGTGCTGTCACACTGCAGTTGACAGCACACTCACAATTGGTTTTATTTTGTTGATTCTCCACGCTCAGAATGAAGCACTATATATGAAAATATTTGATGTCCTTTTCTAATAACCTATTAAACCCAATGATTACCTTAGTGACTTTATCCCCAGAGTATAAATTTACTCTAGCGTTGTTTTCAAAAGTTGCTGCTGCTACTTCAATTACAGTAATTTTAAGGGGCATCCTATCTGTTCAGGAGCGCTGTAGTATGGTGCCGCATCCCTCTTGTCAGACTACCACAAATACCCATTTGTTTAGAAATTGGATTCCCTGTTTTGAGGGCAGGATTTGATTGATTGAGTAACCTTAGGAATTGAACTGAAGTGTGGTTTATTGTGGGTTTCACACTAAGAGCCTGTTCTTCAGCAGGCCACAGTGTAACTCAGGCTATTTTTCTTCCACCCTACAACAGGTAGGTAATTCAGCAATAATGAGGTGATCAGTAATGTGCTGTGTCTAAGTATCTCACTGGTATCTTTAAACTGCCAATGAATCCTTTTATAGAAAAACTGCTGTTTGCAATGCAGAAGAATAATAAGATCAGAGTGTTAAAAAATATCTGAAGAACCTCGTCTACGGGTAATTTGAGATATACCTGACTACTCAAATGAAAAAATAAAAGGGGTTAGATTTGTCAAGCTTTTTATCATATCATAAAGGTGAAGGGCTCTCCTTTCATAGGGCAGCCTCATAGAAGGGGTCCTTCTGTGACTTCCAGATGCACAGAGCACATCGTCTCTCTCTTTTCTTGGCAATTTATACTTGCCACTTCTCTCTTTTCCTCCATCAGCTTATTAAACCTGATCACTTTTTATCTTGCCTATACTCACCTCTGGCACATTCCTCTGACACTTAGCACATCCAGAGGTATTCTATCTTGATTTGACTAAACTGGCACAGGGTGTTTGTTATTTGGGAGCACAAGGAAACACTGTATTTGAGTGCAAGTTCATTCAGGTATTTCTCTTAAACTCTGTTTACAGAACACACTGTTGTTGCTCTTGACTGCCCATTGTAACCAAATCCACTTGATTCAAAGTGTCCCACAAATGCTCTTAAATCACAAGTACAAGACATTTATCCTGCAGCTGCAGTGATGGAGATTGAGTTTCATTAGGTGGAGAAGTTAAGCAGTTGCAACATATTTATCTTAAAGTTCGACTTAAAGACATCTTTATTCCTCATTGGAATGCCAATATGAAGTTTATGTCTTCATAAACTGTGTATGACATAATAATAGAAGTTGTAATGAAACATTGTTAAATGTATTGCTGATATAATTGAAGTAATATACAGTATAAAAACTACTTGCACAAGTATTCACAGGAGAATTATGTAAAAATTGATACTGAGGGTTGTGCAAAGCTTATCTGTGATTATCGTCTACCCAATTGTATGCAATCCTAGGTGTTCAAATGGCCATGTAAGAAACACTGCCAAGAGCAAAACTGAGAGGTTTCTCCACTGGAAAAGCTTCTTCTTAAACCTTGAGAACTAACCACTCACTTTGATTGAAAAAAAGACTTATACATGTATATATATACACACATACATATTAGATCAGTGTTTTCCACTTCCTTTAAAGTATTTCAATCACAAAACGACATCCAACTCAGCACAAGGATATTCAATGTAGCATACTTTGCACAGAATAAAAAATCTTTGCAACTTCTAAATGTGCATTTCTCATGGTTGACAAACAATGATGGGGTTAAAAGCATGAGATGTTTTCTAAAACTACAACTTCTGGCTGTTGTGTCTTCCTTCATGAATTCTATGGTTTTAATTTTTAATAAAGTAAAAAGTCAGGAGCTCAGACAGCTGTTTGGAAGAAGAGGCTACAGGAGAGCTCAGTAACAACAGACTATGATACTATATAATTATATTTTTTTCTCTTCATTAGCATATACAACCTGCTACAGGAATGAGAATATAATGATAATTGCCAGACTCTTGGGTTTTCACACTTGGAAATAGTGTAAAGTACAAACCTAAAGTAATAGGGATTACATCAAGAAATGTCTCTCTCTGCATAGTGAAAGGAGGAGTTTGTAGCAGACTGGAGATTTAATTTTGATGTGAAATTTCTGGCAAAACATCTCCAGGAGATAATAGCATTTATTCTCTTTCTAGTCTCAAAGTGAATATGAGTGTAGCACTCATTCTTTAACTTCCCATTAAAAGATGTTTGTCTGTGTCACAGCATGTAGCATTAATGATAGATTCTGCAGAGAAAAGTTGCTGCTATATGAAAAATCACTGGAGACTAAAGTTTATTGAAAAAGTTTACATGGGAAATTTCTTTGGTTCCTGTACACATTTTGTTTAGCTTTAGGCAATGTTTTCATTTTTTCATTAGCACAGTAATGTCTCTGTTAAAAAGAATTTATAAAAATAATATCTTTTTTACACTATCTCTGTGTGCTGTATAAGACAATACTCCTTTGTTTCCTTTCATAAAGGGTCATGCTTTCAAAGTTGGTAAGTGTCAAGTACCATCTCATAGAGGCAGTGCAAAATACTAAGAGAACTTGTGGCAAATTGTTAATAAATAGAGTATTGTTTCACATATAACTTAGATCTTTGATGATCCTAAGTCTAAAAATTATTTTCAAGTATTCAAATAATCTTCCTTTTCAGCAGGACACTTACTGGTGTCTTGCTAAGCTCCCATACCCATAGGGCATGCCCCTTTCCCATGTGTAATCCTTCACTCACTCTTTTTACATTTCCCCTGTTTTCCTGGACACCTGCCTGATGCAGGTGGTGGAGGGCTGAAACATTCTTTGGAGATCCCTACTTCTCTGCCTAGACTGCCAACATAGCTCAGAGGGGATGTTGTTGTTCTATTATTTCTAGAGTCCCATAGTGTTATTATCAGATTTGTAAAGTCCATACCTCCTTGGTGTGTTCTCATGGCTGCAGATCTTCACTGCACAGACTCCTTCTGCATCTTGTTCTCTCTCAGTTCAGGGCTCCTCCAAGGCTCTCCCTGACTGGCTAACCCACCCCCTTTTATCCCAGTTATCTTCATTGATCACAGCTGCAGCCCATCAAGGACAACCAGGACCTCTGGGGCAAAGCCTCTATACAGATATTCAAATACAATACATTTCCTCTACTATAGGACAATACATACATTTCCCCATGACTCAAAGGCCATACTCTTTCACAGCTCTTGGCCGTCTCATCTTCTACCAAATACCACCGCAGCTCTTGGCCGTCTCATCTTCTACCAAATACCACCGCAGCTCTTGGCCGTCTCATCTTCTACCAACTATCACATCGGGGTCACCAATCGTTGTTGTTCTATTTCTAGAGTCCCATATTGTTGTTATTCTATTTCTAGAGTCCATACCTCCTTGGTGTGTCCTTATGGCTGCAGATCTCCACAGCACAGACTCCTTCTTCTGTACCTTGTTCTCTCTCAGTTTAGGGCTCCCTCAAGGCTCTCCCTGACTGGCTAACCCGCCCCCTTTTATCCCAGTTATCTTCATTGGTTACAGCTGCAGCCCAATTAAGGACATCGCAGCTGCAGCTCATCAAGGGCAACCGGGACCTCCCAGGGCAAAGCCTATATACAGATATTCAAGTACAATACATTTCTTCTACTATAAGGGGATACCTGACTTCTAGGCAGTGGAAGTTAAATTGGCTGAATCCAACCCTAAGTGCTTATCACCCACTGAATTCATGGCACTTAGGCACTAACAGGATACCTTCCTTTAACAATGAGCTCCTAATATATTTAAAAATCTGGTCGCATGGAGCCTAAATTTCATTTAAATAGAAATTTAAATGTTTAATCTGTTAGTAATTTCTGAAAATTAGGCTTGAGTTCTAGCAGAAAAATCCTTATCCTTTCTTAAAAATCCTGCATTTATTGATTTGCCTTCAAGAATAGGAGAAAAAATGGCAATGGTGGAGATCTCATTTATAGACATCCTGAAAAACTGCTTCTTGTTTTCTGTTCATATTATTTGATTCTCTTCCTTCATTGATTATAATTTTGTTTCAGAGAAAGGCAGTGATGCTGCATGTGAAATAACTTAAAAACTTGCCTACCATACCCATGAAACAGTGGGAGTCGGTTTTGAATGCCTAATAAAAAACATCATACTGACATGCATATGAATAATAAGCTTTCGGTTCAGAACATGGAATAGCTGAATTTCAAAACCTGAAATCCCTAAAAAGGTAAATGAAGTAAAGTACATGCTTCAAAGGAAAGAGCAGTGTGAAGAATTTGTGGCTCTGTATTGATTGGTACTATAGAAGACACTCATAATAAGAAAAATTGAAAGACTGCATGAAAAATTCAAAGCAAAAGATCTGATATGAAGATTCCCAGTACTGAGGAAGGGACATATATTCAGCATACTGAAAAATTTAAGATTAAATTTTTAATAATGGCTGTTTCTTTTCTGTAGTATTTCCTTTGTGATGAGCCACATGATACATGTTAGATCAGGTAAAAAGGAGAAAGAGGCAAACTTTTGAATATGTAAGTCATTGAGCGAATAAATATTTTATTTTGCTTTTTTACAATTAAATATCAAACTTCAGAAATGTAGAACTCCTGTATTTTATAAATGGAAATTCACATGGAACTATATTAAGTATAAACTCCTTTGGGATAATTTACTTTATCATTATTTTACCGTCTACATGTTAAAATATATTTCTTATGTTGATTCTTCATTATTCTTCACTGCGGTTGACAAGGTGGATTTTTTTTCACATTTTCTTATTACTCATGTTTTCTAAGTATTTTATTCTTATTGTAGCCCTCTGTATTCTTCCCATATACTCTGCAGTCTTTTTAGTATGGAGTATTTAAAAAAAAAAAGCTATTTCAATTAAGACTTCCCCAGCACCAAATAAAGCTGACCCATAGGACCTTTTTAAAGTTTTATTATAAAACTTCCAATAAGTGTTACTGAATGAGATTTTCTCGATTTTGCCCAATGCTACAGTGTTGGTTTTCATTTCTATGTCACTATTACAATCTCCTTCAATTCTCTGCCATATTTTACTACCTTGCCAAATGTTACTTGCTCCCATTCTGTCTGATTTCTCCTGCCTACAGGAAGCATTTTGCTCTTTATTTAATTCACCTTGTTTTTCTTCATTTGCTGAGATCTGCCCTCTGCAGCATTTGCTCTCCTTTTTCTGCACTATTTAAACAGTGTTAAATCCTATAATCCAATAATTACTAAAAAAATAAATTGAGTTGAATTGAGTGGACGCCCACCTTCCTCTTCAAACATTTTCTCAGCTTAACACCCAAACACTGATGAATTCTTTTTGTGAACAGTTTTTAAACCAGCTGTGGAAGTTGTTCTGGTGATTTACATACACTATGCAATTTCTTTGTATATAAGGGACATCACAGAGCCCAGTGTCATAAGATGGAATAAATTAGATCCTCTCTACTGTTCTGCCTCTCCACATCCAAATCACCTGTCACAGAAGAAGGACAGTGATTTTAGGAATAACTGCTCTTGATAACTCATATTTATTTTACTATTTCATAGGTGCACAGGGATTGATGGATTAAAACTTTGTTACAGAACCTCAAGATCAATTATTAATTCACTTTTCTAAAACTGTGAAAACAGTGGCTGTCTTTCTGATACTCTACAGTTGCTTCATCAGCTTTTTCTTTTAATTTTTTTCTGCTTTTTTTCCTTTTTTTTTTCAGTCAGAAACTTCAGGTGAGATCATGTCCCTGTTGATGTCAATACATGAGGGTTTTTTATTCCATTTACTACAATGAGACCAGTAGCTAACACAGACTTTTCAAGGGCTTCTCAAAGTGCCAATTTTCAACCCTAAAAGCATAATGATATCTCAAGAATTCTGCACATCAAAAACAATTTCATAATGGAAGAGAATATTTTCATTTCATTGATATGGAAATCGTGTTATGGAGCACGCATCATGAAAGCATTCATTGTCTAAACTGACACTGTGTAAGTCATTCATAGATAATTTCCATCCTCACCAAAATGTTGTTAATTTAGATTTAGTGAAAAAGATGTACTTGTACTTATCATCACAAAACACAGATAGACATATGAGTAATAGTATGAGTTCTGTTTTTGTTTTTTGCTTTCATATTTCTATGCAAAAGATGTGCAAATCTTGGAGGATCTGAATATGTACCTGAAGAAGCAAACATCTATTAATCTATTAAATATAATCTGCTCACCAAATAAGCCAGTTATTTAACTGTAGAACAGGAGCATGACTTTGTAGTTCATATCACTTTACTGAACCTTGAGAGATTTAAGTCCACTTTTCAGCTCTGACTCAGATTTCCTGCAAATCACAGCTTTTACCTCAGCTTTTGCTGTCAGTTCCTGCTACTGTAAAACAAGATGCTTGCAGCTGCCTATGTAAAAAGGAAACCACCGTAGTGAGGTTAAATCAGTATTGCTCAAGTGCCTCACAGTTATTAGTGGAGACACCCCACTCTGCTGGTTCACCATGTCTAGTCCTGTTCATGAAAGTGGAATTACTTGAAGCCTTGATCATAGAAACAGGTCCCTTTAAGTTTTCTCATGTATGAATTTTTCCCTTCCTCAGTACATCTTCAGCCTACTGCTAATAAGACAACTAGTCAACAATATAATTAATCTTTCTTGTGCTAATGTTTGTGATGACTTTATCATACTTGTGTATTCAAATTATTTATTGAACTTTATGGGAAAAAATCTTTTTTTAGAAACTGCTCATCAAATGACTGACAGTTTGGAGTTTGTTCCAAAATATTTTTTGTTTTTACTGATTTGGTTATTATAATTGGATTACATGAGTCTCTTTGGCATACTGGGTTTACAAGAATGACAGTCAATAAAACAGTACAGGTAGTAAATATGTGGCAGGGTCCTTGTAATGGTCTTTAATCTTTTGCCTGGGAAGCTTTTGCCTGGGCAAAAGTTTTGGGTGATCAGTTCTGGAAAAGAGAACTCATCAACACTGACTCAGAGAACAGACCAACATTTCAGTCTGTTTTATCTTAAGTACATGCATGTGTAACTGCACCTTTTCTTTTCTTGTTACATTTGTGTTTTATGTTATAGAGTGATATGAAAAATATTTTTCTGGAAACAGTATACTTACGTAAAGATAAGAAACTGGTTCACGATGCAGTCTTTTGGGTCAAATGAATCCTTATATCTATGTTTCATTTATTTTTTTTCTGGCACAGATAAAAAAGAGGATGATAAACTGAACAAGATTCTTTTAGAATTTCAGTGACAGTTGCACATAGCTATTAAATTATATTTACTTTAGGGATTATGCAAGTTGAATATTTGTACAATATTCTAAGTTTTCAAAACAAATATTCTGTCTTAAATCATGAAGATCAAAAGCAATCAATTTAAATGAATACTGATTCATTGAAAGTTTCTGCCTATCATTTTTTAAGGCATCATATTTTCCTATGGAAAAGGTGATTTCCCCTGATAAATAATATGGAAAATCACTTTGAGAAAGGAAGTTTAATAGTCATTCCTCTGGCATGAAATGAAGTACAGTTGACTTTTTAAACAAGAATCTCAGGGGGGAAAAAAAAATCTGATTTATGTTTAGGCACAACTTTTTATTTTGAAGTATTGTAAGCAGATATAGAAATCACACAATCTGTAGCTGAACCATGGCAGTATCTGAAGGCAGAGGTATCAACAATCCTTTTTAGATTAGAGAAGAAGAGGGATATCATCAGAAAAAGAATTTAGATATGTAGATTATGATCTAGTCATATTAAATATGATTAAATGTTTCTGGTCATCTACCTTGCTACAGAGGCCAAAGCCTCTCTACAAAAATATGATGGGATCTTTAGCAATCAGAAATGCTTAAGCATGAGACAATTTATCACAACCATCAGTAAAGGGAAAATCTATCAGAAAATTGATTATTTTTCAGCCCAGTCTGGCCTCCACCTACAGCTACTCCTCCAGGAGACCCGAGGGTTTTCCATGGGAAAGAGCACCTAGAGAGTAATGTCATTTCAGTGATGCAAATGCTTTCAGATAGAAAGCCAGGGACTTTGCTGTATAATACTCTCCAAGTAACAATTCTGTTTATTTCCATTTTAACTTATTTTTTTTATTAAAATATTAATTGGTAATCAAATATCAGATGGGACACAAAAAATAGAAAACAAAGAGAGAATTTTCACAAGAGTAGAATTGGCCAGTGTATCCTAGCAAGATCTGTGCTAACCTTTTCTCCAGCGAATATTCAGCACTGCTCAAGCAAAACTGATGAATAAAATAAAGTTACAGAAATAGCTGATTATATCAAGAACTTCAAGCTTTCCAAAGTTGAGTCTAGGTAGAATTACAGAACAATCTCACAATCTTTGTATTTTGCAAAGTAGCTGATAGGACAAGTTGGCCCTGATAATAAATGCCTCTCAATACATCAATCTATCATGTGACTAGTTTTTTGAAATCATCAATTCAGCACCGAAAAAAACATCTTGAAACTTGATAGGAAAGGAGCAGTTCACCAGGCAAGTAATGTTGTACTAATGACAAACCACAGCAAACTCCAGTGCTAGGTAATGCAACCAATTCTGCTCATTTGTAAAAGAAATAATGTGTGAAATTGTCTAAGAAGGAACAGGGATGCTAGATTGATTCCATGGTGGATGAATGACTGTCACAACTTCTTGGAGTAAGGAATATTTTCCTGGAGTATCTCTGAGTACAATCTCAGGGCTATCATTTCAGTTTAGGCTATGGTTCTCATGTGTTTTGATTTTCAGGAAAGAGAATGTGTTCTGATTTGTTGCTTCTAAATATTGTCCTCTTAAAATAGCATAAAAAATACATTATAAAAAACTGGAGGATAAAGACAACTGAACCAAATTATTTAGGAATTTACTAGTAATTGGATTTTTGTTTGTAGCTGATGAATCACTTTGCCTGCCTACCCTCCCTCTCCTCTTCTGCTCCAGTAAAGCAGAGAGGAAGACAGTGGTGATAATCCTTCTGGATGGAAATATTTTACACTTGTTTGGTAGGTGATAAATGCTTCATTCCAAGGGGATTAGCACAGTGAAGATTCACTGAAGGACTGAGGGTTTCTGCATGCACACTAAATAATCAGAACCTTGTTGAATCAACAGTAATAATACTTTTTCTGTAGGAACAGCTAATACAGGAGCAGCAACCACTTTAAGTTTTTTTTTTTTTTATTTTATTTTAATATTCTCCTACAGCTTCTGTGTTGTGAACTTGTTTAATTGCTGTGGGGATTTTTCTTTCACTAGTTCACACTAATCTTTTCAGTTAAATCTTAATGGAGTTAGTAACAAATATTTCATTTTCTCAGGAAACTAAGGCAATTTTAGGCAACTTAATGTTTTAAGCCAGATGAAGCATTTGTAATGATCAGCATTACTGCCACCATAAATGTTAATAAATGTATATCCTAATTCATGCAAAGGGTATAATATTGCAAAAGAAACATATCTACTTTTTGTGGATTTCTATAATTTCTCTAAACATTACAGTTTCATTTAAACCTGTCACTGAAAGAAAATGCTTAATTTTCAAGAAAGGCAACTGTAAGAGCATTCTGTATTTCTTATCCAAATCAACACACATTCTAAAATACTGTTGAGAATATTCAGATTTTTTCTTACATTAGTGAAAATAATGTAAAAAAAAATGCAAGCACAAAATGAGAAACTGATTTGATGATTATAAGCTGTTTAAACTCCCTTCTTCCAGATATGACAAATTTATGCTTAAAAAATTCTGTTGCTTGGAATTTCTTCAGTCTGCATAGAATAACAAGGCAAATAACCTATACTAACATTGAATCCAAGCAATATGAGATTTAAAGGACAGTATGAAAAGAGTAAAGTGAAATTGTTTTGTGATTTCTTGAATTTTAAACAGAGATTGTACTAAAAATTCTTATAAAATGTTAATTTATGGACATTTTATATTTTACTTTGTTTTTCCTATTCTGTCATGTTCTATCCATAGTTATGTCCTAATGCACAATCAGAAGGCTTCAGTGGAACACCAGAAAAAAAAAAGAACCCATTAACCTATCTAATGCTAGATATTTCTACTACCAGATGGAATCACAAGGATGTTTTTAAATTGTGAGCTTTCTGCTAGAGCTGAGTGCTCCATCTGTGACAGATTAGCTCCCCAAGTTGGAAATACTGCTTTCAGTCCATTTCCCTACTAGAGACTGAATGCATTACCTTTAAAAAAAGCCGTGCTTTGAGTACAATTATCTTTACTTTGAAGGACCATTGTAAGACAGTGTCCAGTGAATTCATGCCAACAGACTGAGCCATGCTTGCTCCCACTTGAAGGTTGCTTATCTTGGCAGACTTTATACAGGTTATTGCCATTCATGATCTCAGTATTGAAAGTGTTGGGGAAGGGGGGATTTAAACAATTGTATTTTATTTCCCTCCCTTTAGTTTATGCAGTTTTGCCTTCAACAACATAGGATTGCAGGCTACGGAAATGGAGCCACCTTGCTGATGTGTGGTATAGAAAAGAAGATGAAGGAATGCTAGGCTAGAGTTATAGAGAGCTTGGACGTGAACTGATTGCTGGGGATCTTAATATATCTCCCCTTCAGTATTGAGATACCTTCCCCTCACCAGTTCCTTTTGCAGGTTTTGTGCCTAATAACTCAGAGTGTACAAAGCACTCTGACTATAAATACACTGTACTGGTTCAGGAGGAATCTTAATTTATTTTTATAATTTCATGGAAATGTTAAAAATATTCCAAACAAACTAATGAAGGTAGAATTCTGAAAACATTGAATTAAGAGTCTTTTCTGTTTTCAGTACCTTGATATTAATTGCACAGCTTAAATGATAGGCAATGCGTTTGAAATAACTATTAAGCTAAGAGAAGAAAATCCTAGTAAGTCACACTGTGGTATTTTTCTGAATAAAATGTCATTTTTGCTATTTGAAAAAAGTACCAGTGATGACTATTTAAATATTGAATTTAATTCTGAAATATTGTAATTTTTAAAGTCATCATATATAAAAAGCCATCAAAAACTGCATTTACAGTGCTTGGCTTATAATAGGTCATTTTATGGCTTTCTTTAGACTTTCCAATATGCAATGCACTTATGATGGCAGAAGATAAAATGATGCCTCCTCTGCTGATTTAGGCTATAACATTTAAATGCTGCAGTAACTGGAAAAACTATCTGCATCTTAGTGGTAATTTTTAGTAATTTTTTGGACTGCTAAGAATCTTTTTGTCATATGCAAAATAGAAGAATAACATTTTTCTATTCTAATGGTGCAACACTAAAAATATGTAAATATTTTCAGAGAACTGATTCGGTGGTTAACACCAAAATTTTTCTTCTTCATGGAATGTAAGGTTTTAGCACTTTAGACATAAATAACACTTGTGGCAATAAAAATGCACAGTATTGGCAAGTCCATTGAATATATTTTCATGTAGATGAAATATTATGTGAATTTTTACTTTCAGATTTCTGCTTCTAAAATTGCAATATTTTTTTTAACATTGGATGATATCTCACAGCCAAAAGTAGAACTTCATCATCAGCCTCAAGACGGGGCAAATGTTTGGTGGAATTAGTCAAAATCTTCTTGAACAAGTAATGTAATAAAGAAGTTTACATGTTTCATCTTTGCTTAAGACACATTTCGAAGTAGTTGAAATAATGGATTCTGGTTATGGGCTGTTTGTGTGAGAATGATGGTGGTTGTGCATGGGGTGACTTGGGTGGTGTACATACTAGCACAAGAAGTATGCAGGTGTAAAATAATAAAAAACTGGTGTATAAAATATTCTATGCAGAAAAATAAAAATATTTTTCTTCAATAGGTCTGATATTTTAGGGTATTCCTGTTTTATTGACAAAATTTGTGTATGTTCCTCTTTTGTTGCCTCATTACAGTGTTGGTACAAATAGATGAACAGGTTGAGGGGTAAGTCTTTTCCTTGTCTAATCATTGGCATTATTTAGCGAATTATACTTTTAAAATTCTGGAACATTATTAGACACCATTTTGGAGACACCTTTACTGAGAGGTCTGAGATTTAAAGAGCATAAATTATCTCAACAAATCTTTGCCTGGGTAGTGGCATGATAAAAGAAGGCACTGGTTCTGTTCAGATTCTATACTGAATTTTGTGTTCTTTTATTCTTTTATCTAGAAAACATTTAGAAAAATTATAATTGGAGCTATGTATTCTGTCTTTTGTAATTCCAGTATTACGTCTTGAGAATTGTAGTAGATCTGTTGTACAGATCTGTTGTAGCACATATTTTTGTTGAAGTACATTATGGTTCTCTTTTTAACTTAAAGCTCATAGAAAATGATGTTTTGTCAGAATATGAGGAAAAGTTTTACTTATGAGGACATAAATTGTGATTATTGAGAAAGTTCATTAAGAAACACCTTGATTTTCTTATTCTTTTCAAAGGTTGCAGGCATAAATTTAAATTCAGAATATTCTCAGTAATTATAATGTAATAATTGTAACAATATTGCAAGCAGTCACCTGCTTTTGAAAATTTTAGTAGACGAAAAGAAAGGAAGTTAAGGAAAAAAGAGAGTTGGAAGGTATTACAAGAGATCTTCAATGGTGCACAAGAAGAGGTATAAAATTGTCTTACTGAAGAGGGAAATATATTTTTATTGTTACTGTAAAGATAATGTATTTAAGTAACCCAGTTTAAAAATAATGACACTTGTCTTAACAAAAATATTATATTCATGGATTTGTGGTGCTTTTTAATGGGAAAATCTTTTAATTTGGCCCTGCTTTGTCTCATCATATATATTGTCTGTCAGAAAAAGTCATTAGAATGGTTACTCGTACTGAGGAAGAAAATAGACTCATATTTTGTGGGGAAAGAGTAAAAGGGTCAAGGGTATTTCTTGAAATGTTAGGGCAATATTGCTTTTACAATTGATAAATACTCTTCTGTTTAAAATTGCATATTTGTAAGCAGAGATGCAAGTAATCCGTTTTAAGACTGTGAGAGCCTGTTATGATCCTCTAGTTTGATCTCTTGAATAACACAGTCGTTAGAATTTCACTGAGTAATTTTTCAGATTCTGATGGAGCTTCTCTTATCTTATGGAAAGAAACTCATTGTAGTCTAAAAAGATTTAAAATGATGGAAAATCCATTGTTCTCTGTTTTACTGAGTAGGTGTCTCTGGGACTAAAACAGTGCTCCTATCTCATCTGAATTTTTTTTAGCTTCTACTTTCATCCTGTGCGTCTTGTTACACCTTTGTCTGCTAAACTCTGTGTCTTGTCAGAAATGTTCTGTTCATATTTATATTGTCTTCCTTCTTGTAACACTTGTCCTGTATCATCTTTACCAAGTTACAACTATAAAATTACTGCTATTAAATGACTAAGTGATATAGATTAAAATTCTTAAATTTCTCTCTGTGATTTAGATCCAGAATAACTTTCTGAGCTCTTCACAGAACTATTTTCTTTTTCAATTTCCATTCTAAAAAGTCCAGTTGAAACATATACATTCTACATATATTTTCAGGGATTTGCATTTTATTCTTCGAGATTTGATTCTGTGAATTCTAGTTCATTGATCACTATAGATCTCTAAATCCTTCCTGAGAATGATTTTCCTACCGTCTATGTTGGAAAAAGATTTTGTGACTGGACTCTTAAATGGATAAAAAAATGGTTGTATGGTTGCATCCAGAGAGTAGTGATCAATGGCTCAGAGTAGTGATGGACATCACTGACAATTGGTGTCCCTCAGGGGCCTATAATGGGACCTGTACTAAGTAATATCTTCATTAATGACATAGATGAAGGGGTTGAGTGCACCCTCAACAGATTTGCAGATGACACCAAGCAGAGCAGTGTTATCAACACACCTGAAGAACACAATGCCATCCAGAGAGACCTGGGCACTCTGAAGAATTGGGTTCATGGGAATCTCACAATTTAACAAGACCAAGTTCAAGGTAATGTACCTGGGTTGAGGCAACCCCAGGTATCAACACGGGCTGGGGGATGAACAGATGATGAACAGATTGAGAGCAGTCCTGCTGAGGACTTGGGAGTGCTGGTGGACGCGAAGCTGGACATGACCCAGCCATGTGCAGTCCCATCCCAGAAAGCCAAACTTGTCCTGGGCTGCATCCAAAGCAGTGTGAGCAGCAGGGCCAGGGAGGGGATTCTGCCCCTCTGCTCTACTGAGACCCCACTTGCTGTGCTGCATCCAGCTCTGGGGTCCCAGCACAGAGAGGAAGGACATGGACCTGTTGGAGTGAGTCCAGAGGAGGCCACCAAAATGATTAGAGTGAATGGAACACCTGTCCTAAGAGGAAAAGCTGAGAGAATTGGGTTTGTTCAGCCTGGAGAACAGACGGCTTTGGTGTGACCCAATTGCAGCCTTACAGTACCTGAAAGGAGCCTACAAGAAAGATGGGATAGACTTTACAAGAATATATAGTAACAGAAAAATAAGGAATGGTTTCAAACTGAAAGAGATTGGGTTAAATTCAATTTTAGGAAGAAATTCTTTTGTGTGATGGTGACGAGACACTGGAACAGGTTGTCCAGAGAGGTTGTGGATGCCTCCTCCCTGGAAGTGTTCAAGGTCACATTGTGTGGAGCTCTGAGCAATCAGGTCTTCCATGCTGCCCATGGGAGAGGTACTGGAACAGGATCATCTTTTAGATCCTTCCAACTCCAACCATTCAGTGATTTATGGTTCTATGATTCCAAAATTCAGGCATCCATCAGAAAACTTGTGATGTGTGCTCCTTCTTCCTCATTGTAAAATATCTCAAAATGTATTATTTTGAAAATCTGCCTTAGTCTGTAAAATAGGTATATGTGTAAAAATGTCTGCTCCCCATGAGTGTTCATCCTTCCACCATTTTTTTGTCAACTGCAAATTTTTGCTACCATGAATGTGCAAATTCTGGAATAATGAATATCAAGATCTTTGCACTAGCCCACTAAAAATTTCTTTTTGCATAATGGTTCCCAATTAACAGCTGTTTTCTGAAATTAGCAAGTGAATAATTTTTTCAAAGGATTATTATGTGCTACGGGGAATTTTGCGTAATGCTAATTTTTAATCTGAATGTTGTGCAGACAAGTGCCCTTACAGAAGCCATATTATGTCAACACCCTTTCCTCTGTGAACTGAACTTGTAGCCTCATCAAAAGTTCTGATGAGATCTGTTTTCCATAAAACTGTGCTGATTGGCACTAATTATGCCACCATCCTTTATTTCTTTAGTACTTTTATGCTGCATCAGCTTTTCTGAGACTTTGCTGAGAACGGAAGTTCATCTAAAGCAGACCATAATTATTTGGGTCATCTCATCTACCCTTTACAAAATACAATGCAATAGACAATTACAGCCCTTTTTCCTTTCCATTATGTTTTACAAATATAGCCTGAGATCTCCATACAGAATGGAAAGCACAGTTTTGTGTAGTATGTCCTTGAAAAGGACTTGGGTTGCAGGCCATGGGACAGCTTGTCTGACACAGGGCAGAGTATATGCAATCTGTATGCAGAGGCTGAATATCACTTACTTTTCTCATGACAGAGTGCATACTGACGATGCTGCTGGAAAGGTTACAACCTGCTTTAACTCTTCTCTGCTCCATTAAGTTGTTCCATATCTCAAATAATATCTTTCAGTGGTACATTTTCAAAGCCTTTGTCACAGCTCAGTATCACTGTCTTGTCTGTTATGGCAGGGCATCACAGAGCGCACGTCCCAGAGACCCCGTGAAGATGGATCAAGATCACTACACAGCATGTGTTGCTTTCAGTGATGATGGTTCAGACAGACTTAATTGTATTTAGAAAATAGAATATTTATCTATTATGGATCTGTAGTTTTCAATCTCATGATCTTTTTGTAGCTATAATCTCAGGGCCAGATGCTCAACCAGGGTAAAGCAGCATCAACAGGCAATGCTCTTTTAAATTACATGATGTCATTATGATTTCTACAGCAGCTGAGCAACCATAATCATTCTGAAATGGCATTAACACAATATTTTGCTTTTACTCCTGAAGGAGTTACCAGAGTTGCATGGCATTACCAAAAGCCTTTCTGACATCTTTAAATATTTAGTATGCATTTGGACTATTTCCAGTGTTTTTCAGATTAATACATCAAAATGTTTCCTCTGAACCCTCTTTCACACCAAAGAATAAAACCCAGAAAGGTAGCACAATCAGAAAAAGAACACTTTGGGAAAAAAAAATATAATATTTTCATGCCTGCTCTTCCCCTTTCAGAGGTGCACTTTTAGGAAAAGAGAGCTTAATTTTTCCACTTTACAAACCCAGTCTTCTCTTGTACAATAAATGAGGTTGGCATATACGAAGGAAATAGCCATGATTTGTAACATAATTTTACTAGCAAATCAGATACACATTTTGTTGCCATTTTGATCTTGGAAAATAATTGGAGGACTGAATGTTTTTGAAATGTGCCAGCAAAAAATAGTATGCTGGAAGTCCTTTTATTTTGAGGTAGCACTTCAATACATCAAACATCAGCAAAACTCTAGAGGGATTGACAATACAGTGCAATAACCCTGTGTGGGAAAAAAAAAGTGTAAACAAAATCTATTTGATTATGCATATTTATAAAAAGTGTATTAAAATGTATAAGAAGCATAAATATATTTTAGAGAAAGTAAAATATGATCAGCATACTATGCCACAGTTGAGGATTCATAGCAGATGTCACCTTGAGCAACTGGTATCAAATCTTCATGCACATGTACATGTATGAAACTTAATCAAGATATTTTTGCAGACAAAAATACTGCTAACTAAAATTTTTCTTTGGAATTATATGAAATAGCAGGGAATATCTTTTTTTTTTTTTTTAATGTAGTTCACATTGCTCAGTAAGGAATCTACAAAAGGTCTCTGATCCAGAATTCTCCTAAGGAGATTTCGTCTTAGGAAATTTCTACTGCCAATTGATTTTAGGAATCAAGTAAGTTACTTTCTTTGGATGTTTATGTAAGTTTGCTTCCAAGAAGAAAAAAAACCAAACTAAACAAACAAACAAAAAAAACCAAACAAACAAACCCAAAAAACAAAAAAAAAAAAAACCAAAACCAACCAAACAAAACTTCTCACTTATTCTGGAGGCAATATATTTAAGTTTGGATCCATGACCTGGGAGAGGCTCAGATATTGTGCTTTCAAAAATGGTACCTGAATTGGTTTTTCCAAATTAGTATTGGTATTCCTCTAAATAGGTTTGAGGTGTTTTCTTTTGAAGTGATTTCACTAAATACTAATTTATAATAGATAAATTTTATATATATATATATGCTTTTGGCATGCATATAATTTTCTGGTCTTGTAAACCATTGACTTGTCTGTAAAGAACATAGTAAGAACATAGGTATTATCAGTGTGTTATAGTAGTGTCTGTGAAAAGTATATGTGTTATCTGTGATCTGGGCCAAAGTAACTTGAAGATTAATTAAGACTGATAAATTTGAATAATGACTCTTATTCCAAGGTATTAAAAATTTTTTATTGAAGAATCCTACTCAGTTTCCTAAATCTGAGACAAAAATTTTCTTTAGCCTATTCAAAACAACGTAGCACATGTGATGAAGAAATTCAGTTGCTAAATTATAAGATGCCTAAAAGTCCTTGAATGTCACCTTTTTAAAAGTAAGTGTGTTATACTGATTAGTCTTTAGAGAAGTTGTAATTAACTCCTACCCTTAGCTGAGACCTAATTGCAGTTACTCTGTTTATAGGTTATGTTTGCCTACTTCCACCTAGAATTAGTCTGTATTTAATAGTGCTTATTTGTGGCCAGAGGCTGTTGTGAGTCCTTAGTAGTAGACCTCAATGTGGTGTCTGACTTCCTGTAGGTGTGCTTTGCATTTCAATGGACAGTTTCACATTTTAAAGACAACTATTTAATCTGGGAAGGCAAACACAGTCTCATCCTGGTTTCATCACCTGATACTGTACCTCTCTGTTCTCCATGGAAACTGTATGCCACGAAAATCTGATTTTTTTATCAGTACTATTAACATATTTTCTTTTAATTATTATCTTATGAAGATGATAGAGATTTATCTGCAAATAGCACTAAAAAACATGTGTTCATATGGTGATAAGGTGATATGTGATTTTTGGGAGGCTTTTCTTTTTTTATAACCTTAGTTTTACTCAGCCTTCTTTTAGTATTTTCTTCATTTGATTATTCTGCAAACTTTGCAGGTTATTTTCCTGGTTTTGGCTAGGATAGAGTTAATTTTCTTCTTAATAGCTGACACAGTGCTGTTTTTTGGACTTATCATGAGAATGATGTTAATAACATACTGGTGTTGTGCTTTTTGCTGTGCAGTCCTTACTCTAAATTGAGGCCTTTTTAGTTTCCCAAGCTCTGCCAGTGACCAGCCAGGCAGCTGACCCAAACTGCACAAAGGGTTATTCTATATCACAGAATATCATGGCCAGGATATAAAATGCAGGTAGGGTAGGTAAGACTGTTGTGGCTTAACTTCAGCAGGCAGCCAAGTTCCAAGCAGTCACTTACTCTCCCCAGCAGAATGAGGAGTAGAGTCAGAAAAAAAGTAAAGTTATTGTTTGAGATAAGGACAGTTTAACAATTGAAACAAAAATGCAGTATTAACATGGCTACTACTATTAGTTATAATGATAATAATGAAAATAAGAGAGGAAGAAGAGAATAAACCCCCCAAAAGAAAAGTGATGCACAGTGCCCTTTCTCACCACCGATTGATGTCCAGCCCAGCCCCAAGCAACCAGCCCCTCCCAGTTATCTTCCTCCAGTGCTATGGAAAATTCACCATGGATTAAGTATTTTATGTCAATGCAGAAAAGAGATAGAAGACTCTTGTATATTTTCAATTCTTTTCTGCAAGCCTAGTTTCTCTCAGGTAGACTAGTTTTTCCTAAGTCTCATTTATTTTCATTAATGGTAGTTGGAAAAACTGATGAAAAGCTTCATTAACAAAACTAAATGGTACAAAAATTGCCCACAAAAGAATAAAAAGAAGGCCTAAAAGTGGACTAGTTTCCATAAGCTACTGTGGTCATATATTTTTATACTTTTTGAAGAGAAGAAATATTTGTGTTTGCTTTTTTACTGATAAAAATAAGGTATGCTTTTCTTCCCTATTTTCCTTTCTGTAGAAATCCTGTGTTTAGAAGGTGTTTTAGAGACTTGACAGCATTATGACATACTAGGTGTGGAGAAAACTTAATTAGTTAATATAATGTGTTTTTTTCTTATACAGATTTCAGTCGTATCTGCTTATAAATTTCAGAGGAAAGGTGAAGACTAATCATGTCCCTTGGCTTCATATCTAAGGATGGGAAAACGTAGAGAGTTTTGAGGGAAGAGAAGGGTAAAAACACTGATCAATAAAATAAAATAAAATAAAATAAAATAAAATAAAATAAATTGCAAATAGTTGAGGAAAATGGTAGATGAACAGGCAGTTTTTTCACTGATAACAATTTGATACATTTTTTCCTTTTATTCCTTCCCACATTTTATTGTTTGGTGTCAGTTTATAGCTGTTGGAATGTGGTTTATCATGTTTCTCTATATTTTTGTGTCATAGACTCAATTATTTTCACTTTTGGGAGGTAGACAGGGGAAGTGCAAGGAAAGCAGGAGAAGCAGCCTCAGTGCTCATTTTCAGTGAGGCCTTTATTCCTCACTGTGCTCATCTGGGATCCAGTTTCTGAAGAAAATTTCCAGGGGTAGATGGAGACTTGCTACTTTTACTGAGTCTTGTGTAGAATACAGAGAACTTCAGCTGCCTGAAATTTTTTATCTTCACTGGAAAGCAGGGGCAGAGAAAAAACATTAATGTCAGGGCAGAACTCCTCTGTTACAGGGTGTCTTGCCTTTTTTTGGCTTTTGAGATGTAATTGCTCAAATATGAAATTCCATGACACATATGCAACTTTATGACTTGAAAATGTTACAGTTCCATATAGTTTTTCCAAGAAAAATGTAATTTTTTTCTCTGCCTTTTTTCTTTTATTTTAATAAGATGACAAACCTTAATTTTGATTTCTTTTTCTGAGAGACAAGAATATTGCTTTTTTTAACAAGAAAAATTTGAAGGATTAGAATGAGCTTTTTGAGGAACAGTCACAAACTTCAGCAACTCTTGCTACGACTGTATGTCTCACATTGTTCTTTCTTAACATCAATACAGAGGATGTGCACATATAACTATAATTTTCAAATATAACAGCAACAATACTGCCAAAAAATGATACTCCATTGCACATTTAGCTCTCATTTCCCTCTTCCTTTGATCAAGGTGATTAGAGAAACACATGGGGTAGCTGTTAGTTGCATGGCTTAGAGCATACTCACAGAAAGAATCAAAAAGCATGGAAAGGCTAAAATTATGTTTCATTTTCTTCCCCCTGAACATTTATTTCTATAATACATGCATGTAATTTTCTCTTAAGAAAATAAAATCCAGGGAAGTGTTGAAATTATGAGGGTAATGATAATTCATATTTTAAATACCTGACTTTTCTATGGATCACCTTTTAATACAGAAAACCTGTACTCTTTGTTTTCAGTCTGTTTTTAAGAGTTGTGCTCACTGTGCTGCTATCAAGTAAATGGTCTACTAAATGTTAAATCCAGGATAGATGATAATCCACAATTGCATTCAAAATTTTAAATTCCATGTAGGTTTAGGTATATCCAGAAAAAAATATATAGCCAACCCTACCATATTGCAATTCATGTTATTGAATTATGAAGACGATTATTCAGCCATTTGAAAAGGGAAGCCCTAATATATTGTACTTTTGTGAAGGCAGTACTACAGAATGTGGTTAAATGTTTATACACAACATTTACATCAGGACCATGGTTACATTAAGTGCAAAAAGTGGACTTTCGTGTTTAAAACAGGAGCATGTTATTTCTGTTTGTGACATAAATTATTTGTTACAAATTTTGCACTGGATTTGGATTTAATATGCATTTGCATATTACACACTTGACATTGGAATGGGCTGACCACGGGAAGTGGTGAAATCACCATTCCCAGAAGTTTCCCAAGAAATGACTGGACGTGGTGTTATGGTTTGGTTGGCATGGTGGTGCTGTCAGTCAAAGATTGAACTTGATGATCTTGGAGATCTTTTCCAACCTAACTGATTCTGTGATTTTCCAGTCTCTGCATAGAGTAATAGCAATGTCCTCTTGAAGGCTGCCTTTAAAACACAAATTTTTCTTTCAGAATAGTCAGCCCCTTGATAGGAAGAGTATGTATAGTGCCTAGCCATAATAAGGACACCTTTTTTTCCATGATAAACTTTTATTTGCAAGCAATATAGTAACTATTAATTAAAGCTAATTGTATGTCAGAGACTAATGCATGCAAAGGTACCCACTGAAACATCACATGAATAGATTAAAAATAGTTATGCAAACTGCATCCTGATAATGCAGCCCAGTTTTCTTTGCAAATGGTTTGCCACAGGCACAGTATTAACAGAACAGGAAGACAAATCAGGCATTTCAGCTCCCTGGCTACTCCTTGATCTGATGGTAACTGTTTTTTTCATCTAAATTACTTATTTTAAGGGTGCCTAATAATCCAATTACACTGAATCTAAAAACTCTGGCCTATCTTTCTAGGAAGAGTGCCAGCAGTAGTAACTAGGAATTAATGCCAACAATAGTCCAAAGCAGTTTTCACAAATTGTCCCCAAATATTTCATGGAAGTCTGTGTGTTAATGTTGTTCATTCAGTGCACTTAAATGGGTTTTGCAATGGCATGTACCAAATCCTCCCAGCCAGTTTAGCACTTTACTGCACAAGCAAATCTTTGGTTTATATCCAAAAATGCTATTTTGTCTGCTCATATTGCAAGAAATACCCTAGATATTTTCTAACTGCAAGTCTTGTCTGCACTGATTGTGTCCCCCCTGGAAGGTAGCACACAGAGTTACCAAATGGTTTCTCAATATTATGCTGAGACAAAGGTCTGCTACTGAACAGAGGGAGGAGTGCCAAATATCCAATCATCGGTGCTATTTTCCTTAGCACCAGGATTTTCTTTGGAAAGGTCCCAACCAATTATAATGCAGGTCAGAATCTGCTTACCTTATGAGATCTGACAAGATCACAACCTGAGGAGACACAGATGGTGAGGCATTCCCATCATTACCAGCATTACCAGCATCCAAAAGCAAATGAACTTTTGTTTAGATCAGCTTCCAAGGAAACTTAATATTTGATGGATATAATTAGGTTAAGTGAGCCAGAATCCAAGACTAGATATGGAACTATATTTGTAGTGCATGGATAATAAATCTCAGTTATGAACACATGGCAGTCCTAATATCTAAAATTGGTGTAAACAGCAGAGGGATGTATAAGAACACTATAACTCATTATATGGTTGGCCAGTGATAATAGGGGAGAAAAAAGAGCAAACCAAATAAAGAAAAAAAAACAACAAAACACCACAGTCGTACCAAATGAAAATACAAAACCAAACTACCTTTTTTTGTGGGACAGTTTCCATACTTTGGGAAATATGGAAATAAGAGCATATATCTATGTGTGTGTGTGTGTGTATATATATATATATATATATATATATCTATGCATATAAAATGTATGAAATTGAAGGCTGCAGACCTAAAAGAATCATGGGAGAGATACAGTTCTCACTATCAGAAAAAAGAACAACCCTACATCTCCCCTCTGAGACAACTGAACTAACAGTGAAGCCCACAGAAGTGATTCCACTCAAAAGGCAGAGGAGAAATAAGAGTAGATACACCCTAGGATAACAGGGGAAACCTAATCACAGGGTCATAGCACTTATTCCCACTTTCTGACTCTGTGAATACCTTATCATTTTACAAACTTGAATAGCTCCCAACTGGAATAGTTTCCAGCTATGAACTTACAAGGAGATATTGCTATTAGATCTACCTGAAATTTCAGCCATTAAGTCTGACACTTGTGTTTCAGCACACATTATAGCTGATGAAAGTCTGTATTTATCTGGGTGATGGGAGAGTCTAAAACAGGTCAAGGGGATTTCACATTCATTTTAAATCTTCTAATCATTATACTATGAAATACAGAAAAAGAGGCAAAAACAATCTTTTCAATCTTGTAAATGATATATCATAAGACTACTCCTTGTTAGGCAATGCTGGCATCAGTTGTTTAAACATGCTTCTCATCTGATGTCCCACAAATATGGATTCTTGGATTCTGCAGCAAAGATAAAATGCAACAACAACAAAAAAAAAAAAAGTGAATTAACAAATCTGGAGAAATTAAACATGCTACAAGTGAAATGTTACTGTCCAAACTGCATATACATGAAGTCAAGGATTTGTACCATCTGCCTCCTCTGTTTTTTTGAACTCCAGAAATTCCCATCTTTTCTGCCAGTTGTTGCTTTGCAGTCTTATAATCTTTCCAAAATCTGTCTTGATTTTTCTTTTTTTGAAAGATCTATTTTTTCTTTCACAGGAGTCATTTTGTGATTCTTGTCTCCCTCCATATCCAAATGCTTTTCTCTTACAATTGAATTGCAGTGCTTTGGCTCAGAAATGTTACAATCCTTTTCACTGATCACAACCCATGACCCTCATGGAACACCTGCAATTCATCTACAGCAATAAAAATGAGTCTGCCTTGATACCATTTACCTGCCTCCTTTTTTCAGTAGCTTTGTTGTGTTTCAGGGCTATCATTTCAGCAGCAGTGCAGCTTTGCTTGTAATATGCATATTTCTGTCTGGAATGTAGATGAAAGAATATCAGTCTGATTAATATGCTAAGAAATGTTATCTTTCTGACTCACTTTAGGGTGGGAGCAGACAAATGTCTGAAGAAAGATGTTTTTTGTTTCTCCTGTGTGTTCTCCAATCCATAAATAAATACAGAAGAGAATATAAGCTAACCAAAGGAAGAAAACACTCCCATAAAATGCTAAGATGGGCTTGCTTGCATACCATTGTGTGATAGCCAGCGTCTCAATTCTGTCTGCAATTATGATAACATTTTGCTTTACAAAGCTGCTGCAATTAGCATATTTAAACATAGTCATTTCAAAGTACGCTGTTCAGCTCAAATTTATCAGCATTTTCATTGCATAAAATTTCATCTTAATAATCCATGAAGGTCAAGCTATTAGCAAGACACACACACAAGCTCACAAAAAACATGCCTGAAGCACAGTGGAAAATTCATGGCACTTAAGTGACTTGGCTATAATTCCTTTTCATCTCAACAGCCTTTAAAACTCTCCACATGAAAACAGCAATAGCCTTATGACATTTGCAGGGCAGTGTGTTTTCTGAACATTTATTTTCTTGACTTTTTTTAACCTAAGGATAACGTTCAATGTCAGCATATTTGCAGAAGTTAAAGACAGAAGCAGAATTCAAAGCTGTAATAATTTCTCATAAGAGACTTACAATATTTATTAAAAAGATACACCTACATAAATGCACTAAATTTGCATTTGCACAGTATTTTCTGTGCAGGATAGCCTGGATTTTTATGAAGAGAAAAGAAAATCTGTTTCAGTTTTTAAGTCCTTTTTTATGCCCCACATTATTTTTTTCTTATACATATTTGTTCTGTTGACTTTCTGAAGTTGTTTTTGTGAAGTCTACATGAGGCTTTGAACTTTAGAAGTTAATTTATCTAAGAGGAGAAATTCTATCAGGATTATTTTGACAATTTGCACTTCAACAGTAAGGTCAGAAAATTAAAGCATTTGACCACTAGGGCTCCCTGTGTTTTGATTTTCGCAATGTAAAACAAATAAACAACACCCCCAAACTCTCAACAATTTTATATCTACTCTTCTTCTTCTCCTACAACTGCACCATTGAGGACCCAATTGCATTCAAATTTCACTCACTCTTGGTTTAGCTTCATGTCATGGATATAAATTGCTTTCTCAATGCCTTTGGCATTGGATTTAATGAGAAACTTTTGAAACATTTCACGATGTTCTATTTATGGTCCTAATCTTGATCTCACAGGGACCCCCCATGCTTTATTTTTAGTTTACATTTAATTCAGATTTATGTCAGATGTTTTGCTGAATACTGTGTGCACATTTTTTCTACCTTACTGACCCATCAGCTGTGCAAAATTCCATGTCATTAGGGGAGTTAATGGGGCAAGCAAGTGTTCATTGTCTAATGATAGATGCAACCTGATACAAAAACAAATGAAATAACATTTAGTGGAGTTTAATAAAGAAAGGTGGGGGAGGATTCTGCTGCACAAGTGAGTGTCAAGAATGACAGTAGTCAGTGCTAAGGGAGTAGGAAACAGGCAGCTGATGTCAATATTCAACCATTTATAATAATTAAGACACATGCTCATTACCTGCTGTGTTACAAGTATTTAGAATCAGAGAATCATTTAGGTCAAAGAAGACCCCTAAGATCATTGAGTCCAGCCATTAACCTGACACTGTCGAGTCCATCAAATTAAAATACCTTTTCCCTTGCAACTTACTGATATTAACATGCCTTCTAAGGGGAAAGGGTTTGTGTTGCTTGAGGTTTTTTCTCTTGTTGAACACATTTTAAACTCAGCTTAGGAATGCATTACACTGTGGCCTAATCATTAATGACAAAATGGTTTCAATTTTGAGCCATGTCCTTTACTGTGGTGACTTTATCTTATTATTTAGTATAATGTGTTCTGCTGTGAATTTTTCCACAGTAAGTATAGTTGGTAAGCAGGAAGAGCTGCATTTTGACAAAATAAATGCAGAGAACAGGGAACATGTTAGATCACTTAGCTTCATTATGTCACCCACTTGTAGAAATTATTGCCTCCTGTCCTGTCACTTTTATAGAACAGTTTACATTCTAAAATACCTACCCACAGGGATCAAGAAAATAAAATAAAATTTTATTTATTGCATCTAAAGCTAAAAATAATCAGTTGGAGGAATTTGCTTGTCCTAGAGCCCAAAAGAACCCAAAACTCAGTTATTTCAGCTTTGATCATCATCTGTGCACTACTTCCAGGGGTGCAAAGAAACAAGTTTTAGTTGAATGTAATCAAACAAAAAAAATCTGACTTCAAATAATTGCTTGTGTTCATAGACATTATTTATGATTATGATTTTTCTTCCTGTGGGCATCAAATCCCAGTTTCCTTGAAATTATAATAACCAAAGTCATAAGTTTAAGTCATTGTATTTCACATGCTTATATATGTTTCTAAGTGTCTTCGTCTTTTGTTGCTTCATGTAGAGGGTCTGTGGGCCTTGATGTTGTTTAACCTTTTTAACAGAGATAACTATTTGCTTAAGTACAGCAAATTTTTTGGTGCTAGAATTAATTAATAATATTTACACAGTAGTCTTGGTTTGGGTCACCTCAGGACAATAGTACGTATCAACTCACAGAGAATTTTTGAAAGAAGAGAAATCATTAACTTAACTGTTTTTCTTGTGCTAACTAATATCTTTGACTTGATGTAATTCTGATCTATGGTGATCAACTTTAATTTTTTCTAAATAAAAAATTCCTAAAAATATTTTCTAGGTTAAAGGAACTATCTACATTTATCTTTAGTATACCCATCCCATTCTTCTATTTTGTACCTTACTAAAGCAAACTAGAAGAGAAGGTTTCTTTTCCAGTAAAGTAGTATTGTGTTGAGAAGGATTTTATTATTTTGTTGGTTACGGAATCTCTTAAGACACTTACAAGTCAAAATAAGGTATTAACTTACCAAGAACTGAAAGTTTGAAGTTCACATGAGTCATAAGCTTAGGTTATTTGCCCAGTAGAAGTGAGCCCGATTAGCTTTCCCTTTCTGTAGCATGTCAAGTATGTGTGTGTGTGTATGCATGTGTATGCTTAGTGGAAGTCAAATTGCAATTTTTCGTGGTATTGTTAAACCTTGCAACATGCAATGCCCTCCAACAGCAAGATCAATTGTAAGTCTTATTTCTACCACCAGCCTCTATGACTTCATATAAAACTCCAGAATTCTGATAAACTGTCATGGGGAAAAATGATAAAGTGATTTATACTCAATTTCGCTGGAAGGGAGAAATGCAGAGGCTGTCAGTCTGGGTCTTCAGAACAAATGAGTTACAGTTCATGAGGCAGCTCAATAAGGCTATCATTTCTCATCAGCTCCTATCACTGACAGCCACAGATTTACTGGATGGGGAAAGAGAAAATGGCTGAGATTTTGTGCAAGGTGAGTCGACACTCTTACTCCATCAACCAGACTTGTGTAGACAAGAAGCTACCATGAATATTTGATAGTAGCTTCTTCCCATAAGTGCCTGTAGAAAGTAGTAAAGCTGTTCTTTCTTTTGTATAAAAATAGCCCTTCATCTCTCTGTTTAGATCCAGTTGAAAATGTCCATTTGTAAACTGCTAAGGTTTTTGTGATTTATTTTGTGGGTGTGCATTTGTTTCACTCAGCAGTCTGTTTTGTGCCACATGCCTTATTTATAGCCCTTGCCGAAAAAACAAAAGAATCCTCAGTCTGCTGGGATTTTGTATACAATGCATTTGTCACTATCCATCTCACAAGACTGCAATAAAAACACAGCCTCAGAGCCACCTGTGCATGCCCAGAAGAAAGAGGACTTTCCTCTGCCACAATTACAAATTGTTAGAAATATCTGTGTTCCAGTTTCAGTAAGAAAAATACTCAGGACAAAGCTGAAGTACTTGCTCTGTACGTGCTCATGTTAAAATAGATCAGCATAAATGACTTCTGTACTATGCCAGGTTTCTCTTGCACAGAACTTTCCTGGCAATTGTTGGTGTCTGTACAAAAAGCTACTATGAGGATGTTTGCACAGCCAAATTTCTTAACAGAAATACAGATTTGCTTTACTGATTCATGCTAAAATATTTACTTCTTCTTTAATCTTTATTTTCAGTAATGAATTTGGTCCCTAGATGTCAGCATTAAACATTCTCTTAGGCTGGACTGTTGTGTTACAAGGGTGAGATATTAGAATTATAGAATCATAAAATATCCTGAGTTGGAAGGGACCAATCAGGATCACTGAATCCAGCTCTTAGCTCTGCACAGCACCATCCCCAAGAGTCACACCATGTGCCTGAGAGCATTGTCCAAATGCTTCTTGAGCTCTGTCAGGCTTGGTGCTGTGACCACTTCCCTGGGGAGCCTGTTCCAGTGCCCAACCACCCTCTGGGTGAGGAAACTTTTCATGATAAGTCATGATAACCATAACCTCCCCTGACACAACTTCAGTCCATTCCCTTTGGTCCTGTCAGTGGTCAGCACAGAGCAGAGATCAGTGCCTGCCCCTCCTCTTCCCCTCACAAGGAAGTTGCAGATTGCTATGAGGTCTCCCCTCAGTCTCCTCCAGGCTGAACAGACCTCAGCTGCTCCTCATACAACTTCCCCTCAAGGCCCTTCCCCATCCTCCTGGCCCTCCTTTGGATACTTTCTAATAGTTTAATGTCTTCTTTATGTTGTGAATAGTTTAATGTCTTCTTTATGTTGTGGTGCCCAAAACTCACAGGTGTTATTGTTAGGCTGCTTTTTAAGATAGAGATATACTCCCAAAGGAGAATTTTATATGACAGTCAGAAACAAGGCTGTGATGTTCTCACTCTCCCTGATATGTCTTGTTTACCTGATTCTGTTTGCAAATCTATGTTGTGAATCAAACACTACTGCACCTGTATAAGTCAACAGAACTATATCTCTGTCCCTTATTTATCTGCAGAAATGAGACAGACTCCAAGTCTTTGCTTGTGTCCACAGATTAGACAAAACAAATTTAAATACCTATTGAGTTACATAAACTCCTTCCATCATATGCCCACTGACAATAAAATCTGAAGAGTTCACACAGGAAAAAAAAAGAGTTCAAATGATTATCAAATATGTCTTTCATTATGTATTGGGTCTGGCTGAGATGGTGTTTCATTTTACAATCTAAGAAAGAACAAGGCTATACAGGCATTGCAGGTATGACTAACCTAGTGCCAAAAGAGTTAATGATGACAGACTTTATTTGATTTCTTTTTATCTTGCTATGAAGATTTAGAATAACAATAACATTCTACATTTGTGGACAAGTACAGATAAGAACAAATATTACTAATATTAAAATGATGGTTTCTTTCCTGAATTTTTAAACCACTGCTAGCTGGTTTGTTTTGCCTAGGTTATTTTCCCATGTGCTTGAGCCATTCCTGTCATTACTAATAGGTACCATTCATTTTTTCAAATACTGCTCTGCTTTCATTTGCTTAAATGACTGAAAGCTGTGTACCAGTTCTATCTTTAATCTTTTTCTCTTAAGCTTTGAGAATCTCAGTAAATACACTTTCAAAAATAGAAAAAAATTTCAAAGTCAGATCAGATTAACAGGTTTGTCATTTAATAGACCATTTTCCATCTAGGAATAATAAATACAAAGAAACAATTTCTGATTTGTGTTCCTCTCTTCTGGAGCAGAGAGGGCTGAAAAACAAAGTGTGTCATAAATGCATCAAACTCTGTGTAGACAGAGTAAGGAAAGTACAGAACGTTTACAATCATAGAGTCCTTATGTTTCATATCAGTCATCTCTCTTCCTAAACTCTAAAGAACATAAGGAGCTACACATTAAAACACTAGTGTTGAAATCCTAACAAACCTATCACCACATGTTTTTCCACTCTTTTTTTTATTTAGCTGAACACAGGAGATAGTGATCCTGTGGGACAGCCTTAAAATTCTCTATGCAAGGAGCAGGAACTCATAGGGATTCCTGTATCTCTTTGGTTTTTGTCTTTTTAAGTTCACATAACTGACCATAAAAAGGGATAGCAAACTAACATACCAAGGCTCCATGAATATTATCTCACGGCAACTGTTTCCTGCTCTCTCCAGTGACTAAAGCATGGAGCATGAACTGGAACTGCATTTTTTCAGAATATCGAATGATTTTTCACATTCTTGATGATCCTGTATCTCTGTGTGGGAATATTATGGCAGAAAGGCAAGGCAAGGAAATGGAGAAGGGGATGAGGAAAGAAGGCAAAAATGGAAAAAGCAGGAGGAAAGAACTGGAAGAGGAAAGATGGAAAGAGAAGGGTAAATGGAAAGAGAAAACTATACATGTCAGGTTTCTCAGCTATCAGATATTCCAAGAAGTTAATTATAATGGGAATTTAGGTTATTGTTCAGAAGTAATTTCTCTTTGAATTTAATTCAAATTTAAAGTTGCTTTGTGTTTTTTGTAGTCTCAGCTATGAAGCATGAACTATAAGTCATAGGTTTATGAAGACTTCCAAAATTTGAGGTGGAAATAATTTCTTATTTGAGCCAAGATTTTGTCTATTTTTATCCTGTTTTCCACTTCACTAAAGATGTGTCCATCTTGACTGAGAGTGCTAAGAAAGTATTTTCCCATCTTGCCCAGCTATAACTGACTATCAGACACATTGGTCTGAAATGTTGTGAATCACCATTTGAATTTGAAGAATGTTCTGAAATATTCTTTATAAAGCTCTGATGGTAGCTGGTACACCTTTAGTCTTTTGTCATATTCCCCAAATGAATTTTCAGTTTCAATCCACATTTCACATTTGAAAGACTTTTGTGTCACAGAACCGCTATGAAAGCTGGCAAGACCAACAGCAGAAGGAAACCATAACTGAGATATTCAGGCAGGATGAATGCATAGCTGAAGATTATCACATGGGCATTTCCACATTGTCTGCCTGAGTGCCTTCCCATGATTTCTGGCACTGGTTCTATTATTTTTTTAACATCCTGTTGAATGAGAGTCTTGTTCTTTGCCTCTAATTTTGTACTTGCAAGGATCAAAACCCACAAATATGTGGGGTTTTAACCAAAATCTTTGGTGAGAACCAAAGGATTTGAAGTCAGTGCAAAAATGCCCTGACTTCTGTACTTGAATCAGCCCTTCTGTACATATGTTACATATTAAAATTATCTTCAGAAAGAAGAAAGTGTCATGTGAGTCTCTCAGTTACAGAATTTCAGGTGAATATGTGCATGATTATATAACATTATCTCCATTTTATTTTCTAGTAAAATTTTAAGAGCTGTTACAGGTTGAGAGCCTGTGTAAAAAAGATAAGAACTTACTAGAAGGTATTAATTGCTGTCACAGTTATTCATGGATTAATTATATAAATTCTGCTGTAAAACTGAGCTTGTAAGAATGCAGCTGAGCCATTTTCAATCTCTGTGCTGTTGTATAGCTAGTAATAGGTGAATCTGTCACCAAATTGCATCACTCCACTTTTCTCACATGGGCTAACATGAAAGTCCTTTACAGGGTGAGGAATTGTGTACCTTGCTCAGGGGTCAAATAATTTACTTTCTACTAGTTGAATCACTGCTCAAACTTCTTTATTATATTCTCTGTTTTTCAGTAATGGAGTGCTGTTTCTGTACAGCAATTCAAGGTGTAACATGACAACTTTTCCATTTCTTGAAGTAAAATCATAATGGATAATATCTAAAGAAGAAAATTGGACCCAATACATGATCCAGCTAGATGAGAACCACAGTAGGGATGCTGTTGCTTTATTTATTTGAGCCTTAATAATCTAGATTTTCCAACAGTGTTCAAGAATTAGAGTAGAATCAACAGTGAGGAAAAACTGAAATGTTTATAATAAAGTTGAGGAAGTCTTTACACCATACCATCCTGGTACCAACAGAAGCTTTGAATGTTAACAATCTAATGATACTATGTTTATTTTCTTAAAAGGAGCCTATGAAAGTTACTTTCTTTTAATCCATAATTAAGAAAAAAAATGAAGCCACAATTAACAACAGATAAAAATTAAAGGCAAAAACATGTCTTGACATGGAAGATTTCTTTAAGGCTGCCATCATGCTTATGGCAGAGAAAATTCCAGAGAAAGGATAACTTTTGTTTTTCTTTTCCGTATCACCTGATAAATAAGTTAAGGAAATTGCACAGGGCTAGATTTATTGAATTTATATGATATGAGATTGAGTTGTACATATATACCTCTCCTCAGACACAGCTCTGGCAATAACTGGATGGTGCAAACCATTATGAAGTAGCTCTCTGTGAATGTAATCCACTTGAGCATTGCAATGCCATACATGCTACAAAGCCTGATGAATAAGAGTCAGGGCCAAAGTGGAGTCCACATCTCTCAGCTATATTTGCTGCTTAGGCTAACATATTTCTGGAGATGAAATAAAGGATGCTGATCCTCAGCAGGAGGCAAGGGACAGTTCCAGCAGTGGGTTTGTTTTAGCTAGTTTCAGAGATGCAGGTATAACAGGTGCAGAGGTAACAGCACTGCCTCCCTCCCTCCCTATCTCCAAACTCACAGCCCAGAGTACCCTGTGGAACTGGCTCATGGTCCCCATTGCATGGCTCCACCTCTTCTGCCTTCTTGTCCACAAGAACTTCTGCTCATTCAAACATTTGGGTTGACTCAATGAACATCCATAGTCTGCTTGGGGAAAAGATGTGAAGTGCCTGGCAGTCCTCTGCAATTCCTATCAGTAGGGTTCTCAGAGCATGATCCAGACTCCATCAAGGGCAGAAGGGAGGAGGATAACTCCTGCATTACTGATGATATATTAGAGGGGAGGCAATATGTCACTACAGCTTTGATGTAATTTGCTGATTTAAAGCATATGCCACCCTGGGCAGTTCTCACTGGGTCAGGCAGAGAGCCAGTCCACAGGAACATTGGCTCTTCATTTAGCACAGTAGCACTGGGGTTACAGGATGATACGGCAGTCACCTGCCTTGGGGAGTATTTCAGATTTTCCTTCTCTCTTGGGAAAGTCAACCCTAAACCTCCAGCCACACTAATAAGTGGTTTGGCAGAAATATTCTCTTTTGAAGTAATAATACTCTTTATCCTTCAAGCATAACTTGTTTTACGCCATAAAATTCTTGATAATTTATACTTAAGGTAAAGATATGGCCCATTAAAGATACGGCCCTGTGATTCAGAACGTGGATACCATGAGTGTCAGATGCCCACAGGGATCTGAGGAGCATCGTCTCCTTCCTTATCTTCAAAGGTTTTAGTAGAAATTGGTGGTTTTGTATGAAATATCTTGATTTCTTCAAATTGATGTTTGCCAGTGGCAAACTTTTCAATTGGTGAATTTGCATCCAGCTCCCTTTTGCAAGATGCTGAGAAAAATCTGACAAGAGACCAAATTCATGTCAAACTTCTTTTGTAAATGAAAATCTGTCACTTCTGTAGGCAACAAGAACTAATGATTTGATTGTCACATAGAATTTGTAGCAATCCAGTTCCAACAGGCTGGAAAATTCACTGACATGCAAGAATTCTTTCTCTGCCTAAACATACAGATACATCTAGAAATCATTGATGCATATTATATTCCATTATCTTGATTTGTCCAAAATATGCATTTAAAAAAAAGAGAGATTGAGGGTCCCCCTTGTTCCACAAATGACAGTCTGCAGCCACATCTTTTAATTATTCACTGACTGGTTGGTATTTAGCATGACTGATTTCCTTCCCACTTGTATCAAGAAATAAGTCTTTAATCCTAACCAAACTATTCCTTTTTAGGAGTAGGCTGTCTTAATAATTTTGATTTCAACAGTACCATAGTTCCTCTGCACATGCTTGGCCATATTGATATAAACCACCAAGTTTATCGAAGGTCTTACCTGAAACACTCATAACTGTTCTTGCTTATAGCTCTTAACTATTAAAAAAAACCAAAACAAAACAAAACCCTTTTGGTCTTTATTAATGGGATCATGGGTTCTTTAGTAGTTATGTCTGTTCTTTCTCAGAAAGGTTGCTACACATTGTGTATATTCCCAGATCTATGAAGGACACAGATTTTCACTGCTTTCATAAATACTGTATTATTAATAGTTTGTTTCACTTGACACTGAACAAGAACAGTAAGAATCTTTTTTTTTTTCAGTTGAAAATTTTGTTTCCTAATTCAATGATTCATTTTAAATTTTGTGTTAATGATTTACAGTAGAAAATGTCAGCTACATTTCAAATCAACTAAAAATAAAGATATTTTTATTTCTGTCTAAAGCAAGCTTGCCTAAGTCTGCCAATGTTTGTGTGGAATACTTTGATCATAGCAAATTAGTATATTTGTAACACAAAATGTTTCCAAAATCTTGGTATATTTTAATTGCCTTTGTTTATTTCTGACTGTGTTATGGAATTTTGTGAAGTTTCTCCGCCTTTCTCTGAGTTTTTGATGATCCCTTTATATTCTGTTTAGACTTTATTATCCTACACTATGAAGAAATGAGTAAGGTAGAATTGCACTCTTACTTATGCTAAGTTAATTGTGTGCACTTTCTACTGATATTTACCTGCTGAGTTTGCAGAGGATAATTTGTGTCATTATACTAAACTTATGTAGTTTCTTTGTGATATGTCTTTCGCTTTTGTATTTTTATTTTCATAATGGCTTTACTATGCTTTGCTACTTTTACTAGTTTCTCTTTCTTTAGCTTTGTTTTTCTATCTCAAATCATCATACTTCTAAGAAAATTGTACAAATCCTTTCATTCATTCATTTTCTTTAACTTTATGATTATTATTCTAGTAATTTCACTTTTCTTAATTCATGACACTTTCCTCATTAAGGGATAAAACTTGACTACTAATACTTGACAAGACAATTGATGCAGTGTTTTTGGGAAGATAAACTTTGCTTCTTTAATATGCTTGGCTTGTAGTAGTTGTAATTTTATTTCTCTGATTACATTGGCAGTGGAAAAAAGTGAGTATTAAGTCTTCAGTGTAGTGTCAGGTTTTACTTATCTTTTTATGATCTGTATCTTGCTCTGCCCCTTAGATAAGAAAAAAATAAACCTCAGTGAAGTGCACGTTTATTGGACTGCGTTAAATTTTGAAGGTTTACACTTTTTCCTTTCAGTGTGATTTAAGCTATCAACGTAGGTGGTCTAGTTGCTCAGCTTACTGTTCTCTGACTCACATAGCAGGTGATTGACTGAAATGTTATGAATTTTCATCCCAGTACTTATAGACTACTTTAACAGTGGTATAAAATGGCTTGTCTGCTCAGAGGAGACCCAAGAGTTATTTTTTCCCCACAAGAATCAAACAGAAGCTCAAATAAAGCTTGTCGTTTTTTATTTTCTTGATTCACATTACTTTCTTCCCAATGGGATGGAATAATTAATTTTGTTCCTTTCTTTAAAGGAGAAAATTGTTTTGATTTCCCAATTGGAAATGAAGATTTCCATGAATGCCCAAGCTTGTATGGGGCTGTGAGTCCTGTTCTAAGAAATCTATTTCGCTGTTTTGATTTGACTTCAGGGAAAGGCATCAGATTTCCTAAGATTTACTTCAGTGCCCTTGAAATCAGAATCTGGATCATGCTGTTTTTTAGAACTAAGAGACTTCAGCTCATAGAATCACAGTATCTCAGAAGACAATTTGGGAGGGAACTCTGGAAATCGTCCTGTCCACACATCCTGAGCACCACACTCACCCTCTCCATTCAGGCAGGGTCAGCTGTAGCAGGATGCCCAGGATGAAGCTGTTCCTGATGTGCCCCAGGACATGGATGGCCCTCCTGTCTACAAGGACCCTGCTGACACAATATCCAACTTTGCATCGACCAAGACCCCCAAATTTTTTTCTGTGGCACTGCTTCCCAGCATCTCACTCCCCAGTCTGTCTGTACATCCAGGGTTAGTCCTTCCCAGGTGCAGAATCTGGCACTTTCCATTGTTGAAAATTGTCATTCAAGTCCATTACCTCTTGGTCTTTCACTTGGTCCTGCAGAAAAGACTCTGGCTCTCTCATCTTCCTTCCTTTCCATCAGGTAATTTCCTTTCCTTGCTTCATTAATTTCCTTTCCTTGCTTCTTTGATGAGAAGTCTTTTCCTCCTCTCTCCTTTCTTAGGGCTGTTATGGAGAGGATAGGTTTCCACAAATGCCTGAGCTCATCTGGCACCATGAATCAGATTTTTGGCAATTGTTAATGCATTGTGAGTAATTAGGAAGTTCCAGTCTTGTAACAAAGGCAGTGTCTTTTGGAAAGAAGCTAAAAGGGAAAACATAGTGCATGAATCCCTTTTTTTCTGAAATATAAGCAGGTTATAAATATTCTTAGTGTGCCACCGCCCTGTAACTCAGAAATTATAAACATTAGTAGAAAGTAGATTTAAAGCCATGATATTGCCTGCTTGTACTTTTCTCATTCTAAACCACCAGTATTAAGTTCCTGTTCTTTAAATTTAGTTTCGAATCACAAACTCAAAAACATGCCCTGAGCTTAAGAGACTGGAATTTCTCCTAAAAGTAGGTCACAGAAAAAAGGATCTGAATCATTAAATGATGCTATCCATATCAGAAGAGGAAAGTCAGAATCTCATTATGTACTGTTCCAGACTTTTAAATGCTGAAACCTGAAGCTGAATTTTAGTTAACTGAAAAAACCTTTCAAATTTGGAGTAAACAATAAAAAAAATAAATCTGTCAGCAAAAATATATGAATCTTTGATAAACTCATCTCTCAATCCCAATCATATTCCACATTCAATGCATACATATAGAACTGTCACACAAATATTAAAGGAGAATAGAAGTATCAATTTATTTTATGTCACTAAGTCCAATACTTCAAATGCTGAATATTCTGATGCATATTTAGGATAAAGCATTTTTTCAGAAAATATTTAACTGGTTGGTAAAATAAGCTGAGGGATATATTAATACAGATAGAACACAGGTTTCATGATGCAAAATTCTTTGGAGAAAACATTGGAGGTTTGTTAACAGGTAAGAACGGAATGGGGAATGCATAGTGGGATGAAGAAATAATTAAAATTTGTTTTTATGGAACAGATTGTTAGAGAAAATAAAATATGTAGGCTATTTATTTGATAATTTGCTAATTTCTAGAATTTCATTCAGCTTTTTCCATAATGTAAAGGTATTTATAGCAAAAGGGTTTTTTATTTAATCTTCTTGAACTTTTTAGCAAAATCACTGGACTTCTTAAAAGGCTTTATGGTGTTTGAGAACTTAAGGTGTGTATTTTTCAAATTGCTTAAGGGTTGGAAATCTACCACTTAGGAGCACAATGTAGGAGTTCGTAGTGATGCATGAAAAATAGATGTAGCTCAGCTGGGAAGCAATAGAGAAGGCCTCTAAAATATATGTCAGCAAAACTGTCAGTGAAAAAGCCACTTGAAATCATGATAACCACAATGCAATGTGAATTGTTCTGTGTAGTAGTTCTACTGGGTGGGATTTTTCAAGTTCCATCTCCACATCATTGAAATATGATCCAGGTATGTCCAAAATTAGAACATTTAGAGTTCTCCACAAATTATAGTATGTATGTTCCTTTATGTTGACAAATTCTTTTCATTAGCACCTAGCCATCCAAAGATGTTGGGGAACAAGTCTCTCTTACTGTTATTATTATTCTTTTTACCATTTTGCTGTGGCTTGATTGTGGGAAAATCAGCTAACACTTTGTATGAAAATGTTGAGGAAAAGTCTCTGAAGTTTGGCACCTGCACATTTAAGTGGTGGTGACATGTTTTTTGAGCTACTGAATGCAGCTGGTTATTGTAGCATCATTTTTATCTCAATGGATAATTTTCACATGAATTATCACTTTTCAAAAATTCATAGAGGAATGTTTCATCTTCACAGTGAAAGACTGGAAATATGGCTTTTACAAACACTGGCTTTGGTTGAAAATTGGGAAGTATTTCCAAAGAGTAATTTTATAGATACACTTAATGTATACGTTTGCCTAAAAGATATTATTTTTCCAACTAGAAGGGTTTGAGGCTTTTTTTTTGCCATGTCTGTGTATTGATCAGTTCAGGAATTATTGGTCTTTCTTGGCTAGTTTTTTCTCTCATATGGGGGAAAGTTTATACTTGCATTTTTTCAAACTTCTTGCATATTTCAGAATGCTATTTGCTACAGGGGCCGTTTTAAGGTAAGAAAAGGAGGATATAATGCAGAGGTGCAAAAGCATTTCCTGTCTCTGTCTTTCTTAACACAGATTCAGATAGAGTTCAAAAGAAAAGAGAGTTCAAATGAAAACTCACAGTAGTAGAAAGTCTAGTCAGCCATACTTTTGGCAAATAATGTCTAACACTGTGCCAAAATTAATTGTGTATGTAAATGAGAATAATAATGGTCTGGTACGTGGAGCACTGACATGTTACATCTATGGTCATTTAAATCTAACCTGAGGTTTTAACCACAATTAGAAGAGTGGTTTAGGGTTATTACCTGTTAGACAGTAGTCCCCCATTATCCTCAATAAAGAGAATATAATTTATCACAATTAGGCTTAATTGGCAATTCTCAGTCTGTGTTCAGCAGAGTATCAGGACTAAGACAGCATGGACAGTTACTTTATTCCTTTCATACCTGAAGGTGATTTTCCTCAGCTCAGTGATAAACAGTATGACCATCTCATTTTAAAAAAATAAAAATTATAAATTCAGAGTCTGTCGCACATTTCATTCTTCTTCAAGTTAGACATTCTAGGCAGTTCAGTTAGGAGACATGACACTTAGAAAATACCTCAAATTATGTTACATTATATATGCAGAAATTGAAAAAACATGCTTTACATTACCTGCACTCATTATATTGGCAAGTGCTACTGAATACTATGATGACAAATCTTTATACGTTTAGAGAGAATGAATAAAACCTAACACCTCTGCAAGCTCACCTGTCCCCCACTCAAACTATATATTTTGAAAAGCTGTACCCCCATTCAGGCTTTTTCCTCTCTTCTGTAAGTTTTGATTCTACTGTTGCTAAGTGTTACAAAACTGCAACTTATGCTTAAATTTGGTTGTTTCATGGGACATCCTTCCTTATCAGCTTGTTTTGGTTTCGTTTGGTTTTGGTGGGGTTTTTTTGTTTTTTTTTTTTTTGTTTTTTGGGGGGGGGAGTTTTTGTTTTTGTTTTGTTTTTAGGTTTTGGTTTTGGTTTTGTTTTTTTTTTCCAACAACCTCTATAACCAGCACTGCCAAATGCAAAATGTACATAGGCAAAAAAAATAATTCTGGCACACATCTGCTGTTTTTGCAGTGGCTTTATGGGAATAAGGAGAAATGTGGGAAAATTAATAAATCTAGGTTTTCTTCTTTTTATATATATAGTTTTTGTTTTGCAAAAGCCTACCAAGTGTTGTAGTTCGAGATCAGTGTTAGGGTGAAGTATGAAAGGATGGCTCTATTTCAGAAGTAATTAAATAAAACAATAAATTCCCAGCCTAGCCTGTGATTTGTTCAGGTCAAACTGATCTAAGAGTCAATTATATTCCTAAGAATATGACACTAAATGTAGATAATTACCTTTCTCTTACTGGAAATATGGGAATTACTCTCTTCTGGGAAAACTGATTGCGAAGTGACTCCAAGGTATACAGGGCTTCCTTACTGAATTTGGTGTTTAAGATACCATAATGATAATATGAGGTATGAGGAAAAAGAAAATCTGTAAGCCTTCCCTCATAGCGTTCCCTCTTTAGCAAGGGCAATATTAAATCTCAGGAGCTTTGTTGTTCAAATTGTATGGTGTTGGTTTGTTCGGTTTTCTTTCACAGACAATGAATGAACAAAACAGAGCTGAAGTGTTCATGGAGCATTTTGTTCTTTAAGGAGAGAGAAATCCACATAGACAAGTAATCATTTCTTCTCAGGGTTAAACACAGTATTCACTTGCAGATGCTGTTCTCACGAACAATCCCTTTCCATTACACCAGCATCATCTCTTCAGCCTCTGTAAGGACTCTTGTTCAGCATCAGAAGCTTATACTCAGTCTCTAGGAAAAGTAAAAATAGATGCAGATGTGGTGAATGTAGCCACATATTTTGATAAGCATTATTTATGCCAGAATGTATTGTTTTGTAAATTTATGGAATGGGAAAGGAATAATCTCCCTCAAAGCAACATAGTGCAGTATCTCAAGAAATGTATGTAATGAAGAACCAAGACTCTGCTCTTTCACTTGAGATATAAGATCTGTGTCTCAAAATATGCTGGTTTTGACCTAGGAGCAATGGAGAATTTAAACAGTCTCTTCAGTGCAGTAACAATGTAATGCATTTATACAACATCTTCCCTGAGTCGCAAGGGGCCTATCTGTGATCTTTCAACACGTCAAGCATACTGGATCTAAATAATTTCTTATGTGCTGAAAGGAAAAATGGATGTTGTTTAGGTCTCCTAGACAACAGACTATGCTTCAAAGGCAAACTATGTAATAGGTATTTATCTGACTCAAATCTAAAATTCAATTTAGGAGTGAAATAACATGACCATCTGGCATTGTTTTACTGGGCTGCTTCAGATAGACAAATAAAACTCAGCCAGGCTTCTGTACTGTTCAGTTCAAATGTTGTTCAGTTTGTGGGGTTTTTGGTTGTTTGCTTGTTTGTTTTGTTTCTAATTTTTGGGGGGTTTGTTTTCTTTTTTTCTTTAACAGATATCGAGACAGAAATATTTCTCCTCCATTTTCCTTATAGAAAGAATAATTCCATTGATTTGAATGTATTGCTCTTTCTTATGACAGTTATTTTGCTTGGTATAAATTATATTTTCCAAATGGACAAAATCTTACTATAAACCAACAACTAGTAATGTATTTATTTGTGGCTCTTTGAATATTATTTTCTAAAAAAATATTATTCCATTTTCAGACCTATATTTCCTCTTATGAATAGTTTACCTTTACCAATAAATGTCTGCTATCCTCAATTGCCAACTCAGGCACCAAAGTAAAATGAATTAGACTGAAATTTTTGTAACTGTCTGGAGAAAGAGGAATATTCTTTACAGAATTTTTTAAAAAGTAATTAAATCAGCAGTTCTTTCATATCTACTTATGATGACATCTTTAAAACCACAATTATGAAAAAAATCTCAGCGTGATTTCTCACATATGTATTATCATATATAAACTTGGTTTGCAGTGTTGAGTAAAACCACATGGATTAAACAACAAAATGAACTAATTTTCAGCCACATCAGATTTCAGGTGAAAATCAAATTAGCTGAGGCACATTTAGCTTAACTTTTTTCTAGGGATACTTCTTGAAGAAAGAGAGAAAAAAAAAGAATGAAAATGCTTTGAATTATAAACAATGAGGACAATCTTTTAATAGTATTTTATCCTAAAGACATAAATTTTCTACATGAATTGTTGAATTTTGGCATTGGAAACTCATTCAGAGTCTCCATTCCACCTATTAAACAATGCTAAACTAACATTAAAAAAATTAGTTTCTCTGAAAATTAGTATTTGAAGTCCCCTAGATTAAGAAAAACATTTTATTATTAGCCTCCCAAGTAATATTGCTTTTTTCTCTATCAGGAAAAATAATGAGTTTGCTTCTTAATTCATTCATTGCTCTTAAAATTTGTCATAGCCACAACCTTGAAAGTTTAGGAATATTAATTGATGATTCCATAAAATTTAAATTATACATTTATAAAATTCGATGGGCTTGCCAAGTTATCTTTAATTTTAAGCACCACATGTGAATATATAAGTAGATATGCTGTTTTGTAAATTAACATGTAACACAAATAGACATTTTAGCAAGTAATCTGAATAGAAAACAGACTTCTTTTTACTGCCAGTTTTTATTTTCAGAAGCCAATACTTGCCATATTTACATGTCTGAGACAATCCTGATACAAAATAATAAGATAATTGTAATTAACAGGTATCTTTTTTCTCTCGTTAAAAGACTTGATATATCTTTCTAGAGCAGCTGTTTCGCTGTCAAAATCAGCCATGTAGCTTTTTCCTGTTAAGAAGTGTTTGCAAGAATCTTTTTACTGCTGAAAATAGTTTGAAAGTTTTTTCAGCTGTTTCATCTCATGGTTAACTGCACTGCAGTTATCCATGGGAAATAAATGTAAATTATTTGGTTTGTATAATTTTAATTGAAAAGTATGTGCACTTTCAGATGAGAAATGAAAAGATAAAGTCAGAATAGGAGATAAAATTTAAGTCCAGTAATCTTGCAACTATAAATTGCTAGTAATTTTTTAGATGATATTGCTTTGGGATGTACATATAAAATGGACATTTTTCCTTCCCTCATGCTGGTTTACATAGTAGTGTAATTCTGTGGTATTTTAAGGATTTTTATAAAAGCATATCTCAAGCTTCCATGCCATAAACCCCTAACATGATGAAAAGAAAACACAGATAACTTCAGTGGGACTCTCTCCTGGTATTCTGAAATGGGACTGCATTTGTGCAGGAAGGGGTGGGGAAGGGCAGGATATGGGATCAGTGTCTAGGTAAGGAGATCCCAGTGAGTTAAGGATTGCAATGGGTGACAGACTGTGAAGTCACTCACAGTTGCCCCCAGCTGTTATTATCTTATTATTAAAAGATGCCTCTGCCTGAATTAAGGTGCAAACAAGATCATAAGCTGAAGTCAATAGTATGGATTTTATTTAATAGCAAATTTGAGGTAAAGAAATAGAAAGAAATAGGAAAAAGAAGGGGGCCAGAGGGGTGGGGGAGGGAGAGAGAGAGAAATGGAGAGATCAAGCAGAAAATAATTACCTCCCATAGATGTAGTGGCATCCTGCTGGTCCTCCTCCACCCTGGTCTTCTCAGTGGTGGGGGTCTCAGAGTCATTCTTCTGGCAGTACTACTTTTATACAGTTCAAGTTCTGGGTATCCTCAGGGTGGTCGCAGATGTTCCTACAAGATTGGCTCACATGGGTGTAAGTATTTGTTTCCTTTCTCACAGTCTGCACAGTGGGAATTTTTGTCCAGTATGCTAAGCAAATCTTCACCTCCATTAGGCCAGGAATTAGAACCTTCCTGATGTTGCTATCTTGCTTATCTCAAGTTTCTGCTGTTGTGGTTTATCTTGTAGCTCCTTCTGTGGCCATGACTATTCTTTGAGCCAGGCAACTCCATGTTTTAAATCCTTACACTATCCCATGGTGTTACATGACCTGGACTGTAAAAATGCTCTGCATTCTTCTCCAGTTTTCAAGTTTCACAGTTGTGTGACATCTCCTTGATGCACAGGAGCAGATCAGTCTTTACCCTACTCAGTATTCAAAGCTGGAAGAATGCACTAAAGGATGACTGTATATATGTGTGCACATGTTCTCTTCTGAAGCTCCTCTATGTCATAAAAAGAGACACCAGACGTTGTTATGGTTGAGTGTTGTATGGATGGAAAGAATTTGGTTTTACTCTATGGAAACTGAGAGCTCAGAGCTATAATGTATATTGAGTTGCCCAAATGCCATTAAAGGCTTTTTCAAGGTAAAAGGCTTTGCAGTAGCACAGTCTTCATCTCATATTGTCATGACTAAAATTTTGTCAGGTTATACTTAATGACAGACTGTTGGAAAAACTTCAGAGTACACATGGTTTAAGTACTGACATTTGGCCACAGATGCTACTGTGAGATCTCAAATTGCCATTGCAAATAGCTAGAATATTAATGGAGAATTAAATCTCTATACCAGTAAAAGATGGAGAGAGCATCTTCTTTTATGCTTCCCTGCCCTGTCTGAACTACTTCTCTTATAATGGCTGCATTTCTGCCAAGTGCCTCTTCTTTCCGGCAAAGAACTATAAAAGCAGACTGCCCTTGCCATTTAGGAAAGATGTTGACAGGAGGCAGAGGCAGTGATCCTCTGCCTTATGGCATCAGTTCTCTCCCATCAGCATCACACATGAATAAGTGACTAACTGCCAAATGCCATTCTCCAGAATGGAGACATTTAGACAGTGCTGGAGAGTCTAGTCTGGATCTCTAAAACAACAAAACTCAAGGTCTCATCTCTGCATAAAAATGAGCTTAAATAATATCAAACCTGAGTTTATTACTAAAGAAAGCAAATGGATGTAAATAAGGCAGTAAAATGAATGAACTTCTGTCACAGGTGTTCCTAAGTAAAAGAGGTCATAATGCACAGACCTCATAAATACCATCTACCAAGTGAAAGCTATCTTTTCTCAGTGCTAAATTTGAGTGTGACCTGTGTATGTAACTGTAATGCTTGGCACACCAAGCAGGTGTCCCAAGAAAGTTCTGCGGGTGTCAGTATTTGAAAACTACAGTGGTGGTGGGTCTTAACAGCCGAGAGCTCCTGCAACACACAGGCAGTGAAGCAGTGCCTGAGTTCTTCAGGCCATTATACTTTAACTGCTGTAGTATGTTTTCAGATTAATAATGAACTGCTTTGCATGAATGAGAGTAATGTGAATGATAATAGCTGCAAAGTTTTAATGTAATGTAGGTACAGTTTCCATGGAAGTCCTTGAAGCTGGCATGCTATCTGCTAGGAGTTATTGGATAGCACGTGCCAGGTGGTGCTATGTAGCCATGAGGCACTTCAAATGACTCTGCAGAGACAGCTGTTGGAGAAAAAAGATGATGGTATCCTTAGGCCCCCCCAAAGTGAAATGATGGTTGTCCATTGGAAGCAAAATAGCTCTCCTTACAGGAATTTGTGTAGCTTCTGTTTCTGCATAGTGTTGTACAGTGTCAAAGCTAAAACTCCTCCCTTTCCTCACTTTATACGTAGCCTGTGTTGCCTCTTAAACAACTGTAACTTTTCTGTGAAGAGAGAAACAACTCCTTAGAAGATGGGGTTTAGAAATAAAAATGGCAAACATTTCACACTGTGTAGTGGTGTGATATGTTAGAAGTAATCTTGGAAGAAATGCAGTAGTGGGTAGAGTGCAGGTGGAGTGTTCAGAGCTGCATGTATAATTCACACTTAGTGTGGTGGGTGCTATAAAAAAATCAATACATAAACTGGAAGGCGGATGGGATTCATCACATATCTTTGCTGTTTGTCACCTGAATATCCCCAGTATGTATAGAATGCATCTGTATAATTTAATCCTATTTTACTTCTAAAAATACATGTTAAATGCATATTAATTTCTATACACAGAACTAGAAGTGTTTAGTGTAAAATATGCCTAGGATACTAGGAAGTTTTAATTGGAGATAACACACAGTGCCAGAACAAAATGCATCTTTTACAGTATCACATTTACTCCTCATCAAGAGATCTGTCATATCAGTGCTTCATTTTGGGTAGCTCATTCTGTTGAAATGTATAATATTACTTAACCTGTAACAAAAAAAAATTACATGAAAACAAAACCTATTAATAGTAGTAATCATTATCCCATCCTTATTAAATATATTATCCTTCCTTTTCATTGCTATGCCAAATGCTAATTTCTAACAAGTAAACATTCTGGTTTTGCCATTTGATTGACATCTGCAGTGGAGTCCTAAAAGAAGGAGGAATGATTGAGGTATCTTTGTATGCTTTTGCTATGGTAAATAAAAAGTGGCCTTCAGGCCTTTGATATGATATTGAAAAATGATTTATTAAAGGGAACAGTAGGAATTTGAATTGCAATATAGAATTTTCAGTTTTCTGAGAGGTACCTTCCTGCTAGTTTAAATTGTAAACATCTGAAAATCCAGTGTAAATTGATGTTATATTTACTGTGCAGCAGTCACTTCAATATGCTTGCCTTGAAGCCTCAAAAGCAAAATCCTGTGTATTAATCCTATGGCTTCAGAAAAGCAGGGAGAAAAATAACCATTGATGCTTATAAATATGAAGCCTGCAGAGTATAAGTAAAAGAAATTTATACAGAAAACCTTGAACAATTCCTACTGCAACATCAGCCGAGTTTCATTCTGAGCTGTTGAGCCAGAAATGTGAGAAAATGAAGTGACTGAAGCCTGTCAGAAAAGAAAAACAGCTAGTGGAGTGATGATATGAATCCACAGACGAAGGCATTGAATCCACTATCTTCACTGCATTGATTAAAGACTGTTACTAGTCAGGTGAATTGAAACCTTCACAGAAGCCATGGTGGAGATGAGCACAATAAAAAGTTGTTTTTCATCTGTAATTCAGTAGGACTCTGAAGTAAGGAACTGATTTTTTTTTTCTTGAACTGGGTTATATTATAAGCTTACAGGAACAAATATATATCATGTACGTTTCTCCCAGTAAATACCTTGGTTTATAGAACATGTTAACAATCAGATTAGGCAAAAACTACAACACAGCTAAACTTTCCAAATATAGCTCTACCTTATTGGTATAGCTTATATCTTGAGTTCATACAGTTTGCATAAAACATGCATCATATTTAGCAGCTTCATTTGAAGATGAAGCTGAGCTTTGAAAATACCACAGATTTCAACACACTTTGGTCTCTCCTGATCCAAATGGATACTAGTATTTCATCCCAATTGTGACACAAAACAATCCTTTTTCATGACAAAAAAAAAAAAGATATTTCAAAATTTTTCAGGATTTTGAACTTTGTAGATTTGTTAATGTTGCGGCTTTTTGGGCTTGATTATTTAGAGTTCTTTGGAATTTGTTTTTTGGGGTTTTTGTTTTGTTTTGTTTTGTGAGAAGACGGCAATTTTTTTTAAACCTTCATCTTTACAGCATTTCATTACAGCTTGTGGACAGATTAACTGATCAAAACCAGAGACATCACCCCTGGAATACTCCTGAGGCACAGATGACTGCCAAGAAGGAGGCATTTGCATGGAGCTTTTGTCCTGACTCAGAGCTGAGTACTTAATCTGGGTCTCGCACATTTCAGTCACACCTCCTACAGACACAGTCACTAGATGCTTGTGAGTAGGTCTTCCCAGCAACTTGAGTAGGAACTTCTCAATTTCAAATAGATAATTCAGGGAAGTTATTTCAAAAGTTATATTTTCCTGGTCTGCTTTCATTACAATGAAGATAGTTTTTTTGCCATAAAAATCTTGTAATAACATTATTAAATACATTAGTCGTGGCAGGCCAGGACTTGTAAATATCAGGTATGTGGAAAATGTTCAAATAGACTAAAGGAATTATCCAAAATTGGGGGCTTGTCAGGAATTTGACACACATTTAAGTGAGATTCAGCAAAATGCTATAACAAATCTTTCTACTTCCTTAATATGAAAAGAGGCCTGTGTTTTACAGCATTCCACAAAGAATCACTTGGCTGTACTCTCTGGAAAATGTCAGAGCAAACCTCTGCTCTGTCACTCATGTATGCATAGTAGCAGGAATCATTCATTAATCAAGTTTAAGTTTAAAATCATTATTTCTTCCAACAGTTCTTAAATTGACTTGACACTATTTCGAATCCATGAAGTTAAATTAATTCAGAATCCTTTCTGTCTCTCAGTCAGTTATAAAACAAAATATAGATTTTATTCCTTATACCTCAAAAACTATGAAAATGTACAAAAACCACCTTCTAATTTATGTGAAACTGATTTGATATGTTACTTGTCGTAGCATTCAACAATGTATCCTTAGCCTAACAAAATCAAAAAAACCTCTATATTCTGCTATGTTGCTTCTTGTTTCTACTACTTTTGAAAAGCTTTCAAAAATCAGGGAGAAATCCCTGGTGGTTTTAACAGTAGAGAACTCAGCTTTTTCTGTATGCTTTATCCTCTCTTAGTACTCTTTTGGCATACTCTTTTGCAGAGGAGAAAAAATTTTCAGGAGATATTTATTAAATTATTAGAATATAAACTGTGTTTTGAGTTCACAATATGAAGACATAAAAGTCAATAATTGTTCAGGGCTTTGGATGGAAGGAGATATTATTTCAAATGGCATCAACTAACAGTACCATGTGATTTCAGTAAGTAATCTTTATGGAATAAGATTGTAACAGCATTCTCTGATATAAGTTAATTTAATTAAACATGATTTTTTAGAATTTATTAACTTTTTGATTAAGAAAGGTCTCTCTACCATTTTTAGGTTGTTGATAGTTCCTTTCTTTTACTGCTTAAAATTGTTTGCATCATTGCAGTTAACTCTATCCACCCTTACACAAGATGCTGCTGTTCTTTTCAAGAATAGGAGAAAAAAGTCAATCCTACTAATGCAAATTCATATATCAGGCATAAAGCCAAAACAAACTAGCTGTTGCATATTTGTAGCTTATATCTGCTGCACTTGAATGTAATGAAATTACATTCAAGTATTGAATTGTTCGTTAAAACAAAAATACTGATAAAAGAATATCCCTTCAATGTAGTTTTCTTAGTCACAAAATTTGGCAGGTTTTGCAAGACCTTAAAGATGAAAAATAGCCAAAAAGAATGCCTGATTAGGAACTTTAATCCTGTTGATTTTCTCCTCATGGGCTGACCTTGCTTCAGGAATTTAAGAAACTCATTACCACAATTAGTTATTCCCATGGTAGCAACAGATAACGTAAACTAGATTGCTGGCCTTCACAGGCTCTGGGATGTCAGCCATATACTTCAGTGGTGCTGTTTCTTTTCTTTTCCAACAAGTACCTGTTAACCTGAGGGGAAATTCAAGGTGTTTGTACATAGCCCTAACTGTTTAACATCTCATTTCCTGCCATCTCTGACTGCACATACAACATACTGACATCTATAGGCACTGTGAACTATTTGTCTGGTTGAGCACTTCTAATGAATCTAGGGAAACAAAAGGCTTTTTCAGACTTCTATGCCTTTACAAAGTACTCTCTCACCTTTTCTTTTTGGCCCGTGTTGTCATGCTTTTGCATTTAAATTCTCAGCTATTATATTCTTTCTCTGTTCTTCTAGTCTGAACACAAATTACAATTTCTTAATTGTAAGATATCCATCCTACAATAATACTCTTTGAGGCCATACAAAGCCACTTGAATCTGTGGATAGCAGAGATCAAGCCAAGAATAAATCACACCACAGGCCCTGGATTGATGCACCACACCACAATTTAATGGCTGATATAGACTTGCCCATTGGTTACTTTGAATCTCCTTCCTATGATTTGAACATTTCCCATAATAACAGCAAGCATTTTGAGTCTTAGGTTTTACATTTTCATTTGCTCTTATAAAACATCCTTTCTTTCTCTTTTAGAAATTCTTACCGGCTTGGTTTTATGTTTTTAATGTGTTCATTTAAGGATGCAGATAATGAATATTTTACCATGACTATTATAAAATGGCTCTTATAGCCATTATGCCTTAAATCAGATTTTTCACAGCGGTACCATTTACCACAAAAAGCTAAATAGAGTATTTATGTATATATCATCTTATATATTTAATAAGAATATAATTATTGGAAAAAAAATAATTTCCCTAGCAAGGGAATATATCAAAGACTGAAGATTCCACATTAAAAATTGGGTATAAAGTCTGCTAAAATGGTAGAACATCTTCAAAGCAAAACATTTTTAATAAAATCAGTTTCACATTGATCTACTACAGGCAAAATCCTAAATCCATCATAAATATAACTGCTATTATTGTATGATGGAACAGTGAAAAGCAGATGGACCTTATTTGCTATAATGTAGCTGGGCTGAAGGTATTTTTCTGCCTCTCTTCCTGCATTATAATGACAGGTGGTGTTGAAGATAATTTTAACCAGATTATGATGAGCTGTAGTTCAAATTCAAAGACTTTTTTTTCAGCTCCTCATGCTTGGTATATGAGTGAACATACTTTTAAATGCAATTCTTCAAAAACAACATTTGAAGATTTTTGTGTGTGGGAGCTGGTGTGGTTCTTGCCTTTTCTGAAAAGAATTCTTTGAAAAACTTAAAAAGGACATATTTCAAAAAAAGATTCTTCTGACTTTCATGTGAAGATATCTATTTTGATATGAAAATGCTTGTAAATGGAATTTCCAAATAGCAGATTCCCTCCTTCTGAAAAAAGGATCACAAACTAGGTGGAGAACAAAAAAGGACTCTGTGCTTAGTTTAGACCTTGCAAGCTGACAAGGTAGTGTGTTAATTGCAATCTGCTTGCAAGGCAGGTTCTCTTTTTAAGAAGAGAGTAAGTGTATACATTTATGTAGTACTTGGTTTTCCTCACAGGTCAGTGAGTTACCTTCAAAGTTAGCACAGCCCTTGAAGAGAATTTCAGTTTCTTACTCGCATTCTTTGAGTTTCACCTTCTGTGTTATCTGTATTTATGCATATGGATGTATGCAGATATATGCAAATGACTGCATAAGTTGGAAGTTTCTAGAGTTGTTTAACTCTATGCAGTGGGAAAGCAAAGCACTATGGTGCTTAGTTTATAACTTAAGTGGGCAAAGAAATGCTTTGGGAAAGGGTTAATACTTATAGCAGCCCTATTCAGCTGAATGAAAATACATATTAGTGACATATGAAATAGAGAATTCATGTTTTCTGTCATTTCTTTGTGATGAAAAATTTCATTTTATGAAAAGCTGAGAATGTTTTCAAACTGCAAATATAAATACAGCAAAAGAATGTATTGAGTCTAGTCACAAATTTGTTTTGAATGACATCTGAATTACAAGGCTTCAGTAGTTGAAAAAATGGTAGCTACAGGTATTATTTGATCATTTCAAAAGACTGCTTGGGAAAAACACTATAAAGAACAGGGCAATTGACCATGTAACCACTCATAGAGTTTGAAAATTTGTAATTTCTGTGAATGTTTATTTATTCTGCCTGGGAAAGCTAAAATTTTATGCAGTTTGATTCTGGTATCTGATGTCCCTCGGCAAAAGTTTGTATCTCTGCAAATACATTAGAGTAATAACAAGGTGCTGCCTCAGCATGTGCTTGAATACATTTTGGTCATCAAGAACCTGAGGGAAAGCTGGTGGCAGATTCTATGGGAGCCCAGATTCCAGGGAGCCCGAAGGTCAGGAGTTTCTTTCTCCTGTTTGTAATCATCTGACTTTCTTTGCTGACTGTTTTGCTCAGCTGAATCCTCACCCATACTTTCAGTAAGCTTTAAACCTGGTTAAAAATGCAGTTTAAGCACCAATGAGTCACATCAGTAGTGAGTTTTTATCACCTGGGCTAGGGTTATACATAACCATAACTTCAGAAAATCCTTAGAAAACTCAAAGCAATGCTTGCCCTTTTCAATGTGAGCTCACTGAGACCAATGAAAAAATGATTCAGAAAACAAAGATGTATTTACCAGATCAATTCCTTATCGTAAAGACAATCTCCATAAGACTCAGTTTTTTCTTTAAAACACCTCATAGCATTTGAGGACTGTTGAGTATTTCAACTTGGTATGATGTATTTGGTAGATTTTTGTAACATGCTGTTAGGTCTCACGTGCATAGTGCAATTGCTTTGCACAGTAATTATTTTCAGACCTGGGCTTTGTTACTTACTGCCCAAAGCAGCCAGGCAATTAGCAATACTGGCAGATATCTGCTGCTGAAATTGCAAAATTTGTCAGATGACATGGTGCATGTTAGCCTAAAATTTCAGCCTTAATTCTACGATACTGTTGTCTTGGTTCAATCAAATGCAATAAATCCAACTAGTTTAACTAAACCACTAAATGAAGTTGTGCAGCTACTTTTATTGCAGTTTAAATGAGGCATTTTTCAATATAATATAAATTAGGATCTGTTTAAACTAAACAGAAACAAACTGCTTTTAAACTGAGTTATACATACACACTGGAGTTTAAGTAATTCACTTTATGAAAAAAACTTAATAACCCACAAATCTTTTGTGTGAACAAAACTTTATTCTTCCTATACAAAACTGATAAAAGATTATTAAATATGGTTTCCACATCTTGGTAGAAAAATACAGAACAAGTCACATTTGACACATGCGCACATTTGACACATCTGCACTTCCCTGATCTGATATCAGATAGAAAGTTATGAAATAAAAATTTGGTTTTGCTAGAACACAAGAGCAAGTGTTAACACGGAAAATCTATTTTGTTAGAAAATATAAATAAATTAATCAAGTCTCTGAAAAGCAAGTCTTTGTATCATTAGGGAGATGTAAGAATAAAATGTACAAAATATCTTGGTTCAGGTGATAGGTTCTTCACTATAATGATGATGGTGGAACTGCAATGAAATATTTATATTATCTAATGATCTACATTCTCCTAACATACTACTGAAATGTGATTCTTTCATACACAAATGTGAATGCAGACCAAGAAAGTTTTAAAGAAAAATATTAAAGATAAATCATTAATATTCTTCAAGCATGTGCCTCACTTCTATCAAACTCCTGAGTAAAGAGACACTTAAGCACACACTTATGGACTTCCTCCCACTGGGACTCTGCACCATGATTATCTCTAACCATGTAAGTACAGTTTCTCCTGTGTCCTAGTGGAGTATGACTGAACAAAGAAATTGCTTTTGACATCAGAATAACAGAGTAACTTGGAAATATTTTTTATTTTAGCAACTTGAGGCCTCTTTGTGGACAAGAGGCATTTGGAGTAGTATTGCTCTGCTGCAAAAGAAGAATATTTTCTAGTGGTATAGATATCACTCATGAATCATACTAAATTGGAAATTTTATTGAAGATCACTTTCTTCAGGCTTTGATATATTTTTTTGTATTTGACTTCACTGAATTCTTTCCCAGCAAACAGTAAACATGTTTATTGTAGGCAGCTCAACAGCACTTTCACATGTGCCAAATGTAGCAGGATAGGCGTCCTCAGTGTAACACCAGGAAATGATAAAAGAAGAAGAGGTGCCTCACAAAAATTTCACAAACACTTCATGTCTGGGGCCATGGAGTTGTTCAGGCACGATTCCTGACTTAGATTTATATTGAAACCTTCACTTGAGAAGCCCTGTCTTTGATATTGTCTTGCCAAGCAATCCAGATCTTCTGGACTTGTTTACACGAGAAAAGCCTGGAGAAGAAAGTGGTGGACAACTTCTGAGCAAGATGAGGGTCTCCCCTTCTAAAAGAGGACCCTGCCCTTGAAGAAGCATGGAGCTGGAGATTATACCAAGCCAGAGGAAGGCAGGACTGTAGCTGTATGTTATGATTGCCCTGTAAGACTATATCAGACTAGGGAGGAAAGGGCCTGAGGCCATAAGTTAGATCATTGAGAAATTTTGGTTGATTAGTGATGAGAAAACATTAAAAAAAAATGGTAAAGATCCATCTTAAATAAGTACTGTGTTTTCATAACAGAGGGCTTACATGGAATGTCTAACTCTTTTTTAACTGTATGTTTTATTCAGGATAAAATGTTTCCAGAATTCAGTTATTTAAAAATAAATAAGCAGCAGCTTGAATGCAGATAAAGGTACCCAACTCCATTAGGAAGGATTTTTTTCTGCAAGTCTGAAAGCAGGCATTATCCTTCTTTGATAGAAAAACACAGCTGTGCAGTGCTGAGATACTAATGTGTTCTGCATTCAGCAGATTGTAGGGAAAACAGACATTCTTATTTTGGATACAATTCAAACTTTTGGCAGTGTCTTCCAGCTTCTGAGGTCATTTGCATCACTTCATTACAATGCACACACATTGTTCATACCTTGTTATATGCCAATTGAGTATAAGTAGGTATTTGCATATTATTGCTCCACAGCTTATTGAGAGGCATTTCATTTCAGAATTTTAAATATTTAGTGACCAGGTGTTTAACTGCCAAATAAAAATAATCATGTCTGTTTCTTATGAGGAAAAAGTCTAACCAATCCAGTAAGACATTCTCAGTACCAAGCCAGTGAAGTGTGTAAAAATGTAGTGAGCTAAAGTCTTTTCTCATTTAAACCATCATAAATGTGCAATTAGTCCTCTGAAGGAAAATGTACACCACCAGATATATTAGATTTTAATTAAAATTAGAATGTGGACTCTAGTAATCAGTATGTTAGTGATGTTTTGTGTTAAAACACAAATACAATGGAAGAAGTCATTAGTCATGCAAAAATAAAGAAAACAGAAGAGAAAACATAATATAAGCTTCTTCTCCATTTTTATTTTAACCTTTTTCCAGTTATTCACATTTCATATTTTTTCTACATTGTTTTCAGTGGTTTTGTTTGTTTGTTTTTAATTGATGGCTGACTGTTAGACTCTTTAACATGTACCTAAATGAAAATAGATTGATTTTTCAAAGTCGTAAAGCATCTTCTGTGCTCCTTGATTCAGTAGCTTTCATTATTTGACCATAGAATGACTATTAAGAATGTAATGGAATCATAAAAAAGACAGATGTTGCACTGTGTTATGTCAGGTAAGGTATCTCCACTAGAAGTAGAGAGGTATTGAAGCTGTTTTATAAGGCATGGCTGAATTTTCATAATGCAGGGTATAGTCCCAGTGTTTGCAGCCAAGAACCAAGTATTTGAAAACAAAAGATATAAACAGAAGCTTTTGGGATGATCAGAGGTTTGGAGAGCTTGCAAGAAATGACTACGAGCATCCAAATTATTCAGTTGAATACAGAAAATTGTAAGAAAGATGGCTAGAGGAGGTTGTTATTTTCCTGATATCTCTTTCTGCCTCTGTGACTTACAGTATTAGAAACCTCCTGAGATATACAAAGCTATTTCATACTACCAGCCATCCTTGCCACTTTATGTGTACTCTGAGTAGTATCATAACCTCGTGTCTGAGATAAGTGGCCTGAAGTGCGCACACAGTAATTGAGATTTCCATGCATTATATATTTGTATAGTAGCATAAATTTTTTTAATCCTTTTTTTTTGGTTTCCTACACTCTCTATAGAAAATAATTAATATTTTCTGTCTTTCCATTGTTTTTGACTATTTAATTCTACAATCATTCCAAAGGCTCTTTTCTGACTAGTTGCACCTAACTCAGTCATCAATGAGTTTATATGCTTTACTTTGTATGCTTTACTTTGCAGAAGTTAGCCCTGAATTTCTCTCACATATTATTTATTCAGAGATGTAACTGGTTCTGGTCCTGGTATGCAGCCTATGTCTATATTACTAAACCTAAAAGAACTCAGACAGGGACTGAATCCCTGGTTCAAGTCCACATTCTTGCATTGTTTAGCCAGGTCCCTGAAATATTTTTTTCCTATGCCATCATTGCCTAGACAATTTACAGGCACCATTTTGGCCCTCAAAACAGGGTTTTTAAATGCAGCTAAAAGTTAGGAAATAATTTTTATTGTTCAAAGTTTATTAAATAAAGTTTATTGTTCAAATCATGACTGTATAGCTTACCTTTACAATTAGAAGATATTTATTATATTAAAGGGAAATATTCTACTTAAATCTGCTAGGTTTGTCCTATTTTTACATAGAGGCAATAGGCCAATTGCTTAGCAGCACCTTTTGCTATGCCTCCACTCAGATTTGCCTTTATGTTGCCAAAAACCTTGAACTTTCTCCTCAGATTTTCATGATTGCAACTCTTCGTCTCTGCTCTGTCATGGACATCTCTGCCAGGCCACAAATTTTTGGGGACCTGGTGTTCAGAACAAGTGTTTGGAATGCACCATTTTTGTCATTTCCAGTGCTGGGATGAGAAAAGGATCACCTTGCATGCCTCTCAGAAACTCTTTTTGATTCTTAATATGGTATTTGCTACTTCTGCAGCTGTTTAAGGAAAATCTTTTCTATTGGTCTTACGGTTCTGAGATCTCCAGCAAAGGTAATGTATGTTTTGTTTACTTCCTTTAAATATCCCAACCATTTAAAGGAGATTTTCTGGGTGCCAAGACTATAATTTATTTTGAGTATCTTATCAGATGCCAGTATTTCATTGCAGTGTATAGATATTCCTTCTTTATTCATGGACTTTGAAAGAGAATGATTGATGAATGGAGTTGCTCCATCAGAGGTAATGATTAAAGCTTCAGCTTTTAATACTCACTCTAGATTATTTCTTTTACCATTTTAACTTAAAGCAATAAAGTCATAAATGTTTCATTAGACAAGTTTAGAGCCTTCAAACTAGGAAAGTATTCCGTTAAATCAGACGACAGATAAAAGTTTGAAAAATTTCTGAATTTCTGATAGAAGTGCTGAGGGCAGGTGTATGAGCCTTTTGCATTATGATACCTTATTTTCAGCCTATTTTTCACCTAAATAAAAAAAGGAAGATTTTGGTCTGAGAGACTTCTGTACATTTTCTTTCCTTTTGTCTAAATCATTGAGAAAAATACAGAGGAGAGTGTGTGCATAACAGAGGAACTGAGTTCTTTGTAAAATAAGCAACCCCTCTATGAATTCTCAGCCTTATAACTATGACCCCTAATGTTCTCCTAAATCTTCCAAACATAAATGAGTAGATATTGGTTATTATTAAAATAACTTTACTACAGTGTTTTAATCTTTCTTTCCTGCATTTGATGTTCTGCTTGAAAAAATGAACATGTTTAAGTCTTCATCTGCTGACAAGGCATGACCTCATCTGATATATAGGTTCTAGCCTGTATAGAGAGGATTGCCAGTTGTTTCTTTTTGGTTTATTTATGTCTGGGTTGGTTTTCTTTTTACTATCAGTATCACATTTCACTCTAAGTGTTCTATGTTTTTACATACCTGCAGTGCCAAAACATTTTAACACTTAATATTTTTTTAAATTTAGAATTAGTCTTAAAAGCTAACATCTTGATCATTGTTAAAGAGCAAAACAAACCTAAACTAGTCTAGATATGGACAATTAAAATTAGATTTTAAGACAAGCTAGATAAAGGATCCATAAGAAAGGATGTAAAAGCTATTTGAGCACCAACATGCTATAACTAAACATATACTGACAGTTATTATTTTCAACATTTTTTCTGTTTCCTGTAGAAAGTAATTTTTAAAATAAATTTTACTTTTCCAATTTTCTTTATTTTTCAAATGCACAGTAAAATATTTCAAAAAAGATGCATCTGGATTCATCTTCACATGTCCTGCTTCCATATATTTAGAAATTTGTGATGTGTACAGTTACACACAGTACCGAGAGAGCAGCTCACTGGCCAAAGGCAGTTTATTTGAACTTCCATAAAGTTTTCACCTCTTCTATAAAAAGTCATTTAGAAATTAAAATTAAAATGCTGCCTAAAGCTTGCTTCTTAACTTTTAATTTTAAAAATCCAAGATCCCAGCATTCTTTGGCCTCACTCAGGCAAAACTGAGTTTCTCTTTTAAACTAAAACTACAAGGGTGCAGTGTTGTAAATATCAGACTGCCAAAAGCATGACTGTTTCCATGCTAAACCTTTAACCTATCTTGATTAAAATTATAACTCCTGTAAAATTAGAATTTCTGTATATTGTGTTATAGTATCTAAACTACTGTATTACTATACAGTAATACAGTAGTTTAGATCCTTCCCATCTTCCAGCAGAGTTATGATAAAAGTACCCAGAAAGTTTCCCCGTGACAACAAATACTTCTTTTAAATGTTGGACTTAACATGAGTCCTGCTTTGAGATGCTTGAAGTTTGATGGCTTCAGCAGCCATTCATGTCCCCAGAATGTTAGAATATTGATTTGAAGAAACAGAAATAGATGTCCACATTAGCTATTTTTCTACTTCTCTCTCTAGAATGGAAAAAATACAGGGGAAAACAGAAATATCAGCAGGTGTGCCAAGGCCTCTGGTAATTCATTTGCCATGTTGTGCTATCATTTATGCCTATTTGATTGCCAAAATAAAGAGGATGCCCAAGTTAGGTTATGCTTTATTTTTATTTTATTAACTCCAGCCTTGGTCTCTTGTTCCCTTTTTCTTGCTTAGTGCCATTACAGACATTTCATTTATGAGTACTATCAGCAGTTATGAAAGAGCAATAAAAATGATTGAGGGTCTGGAAGGGACTGATTTATGAGGAAAGGAGAAGAGCTAAATATGGAGTGCCTGTCTAAATAATGATTCATGAACGGCATGCTAAATATCTGTAAGTGTTTTAAGGGGGTAAATGAGAGAGGAATCAGGTAGGGTGGCTCAAAGAGAAGTAACCAGGAGTGACTGAATGGAAGTAAGGGAAGGATTTAGGTGCATTTTCTTTTATAGCCATATTTTTCTAACAGTGAAACTGCATGCAACAAGAAACAATCTCCTGGGGCTGCTTAAAGCAGTGCTGCCACTTGACTGGATCAACTGCACCATCAGGACACTAAAAAAACAGTCTCTGAATTGGCCATACTATAGGAACTCCTTCTTTACACATACTTCAAGGTGTTCTGCAGCCAGTACTTAACACCTTGGGACACCTTTTTTGGTCAGGTGATGAGTGTTAGGGAGCAAAATCAATATAGACATAGGTCTTTGCAAATTATGACATAAATCACAACTTTAATCTTCAGTGCTTCAGTGCTTTGTATCACAAAACTGAGAAGAAAGAAATGCTTTGCCTTGCAGTATAGTTCCAGGGATCAGGAAATCTCAGGCCATGCTTCCATCCTTTATTTATGGATGTTTGAAACAATGTACCTAGTCACTCACACTGAGAGGTAATGACTATGAACTTTTTGAGGTGCATGATTCTATAGTTGGACTTGACATGTATGTCAAGTTCCTTTGAGCAGAGCAGGAAGGGAAACTTCCTGCTGATAAGTTATCTGATACTGGCCATTCTGGTCATATCACGTGGATATTCTTAAGTTGTGTAAAAGGAGCAGAGAGAAATAAAAAGTGTCATTCATTCCCAACGACATTTTATTTTCTGGTTTGCACAAAAAAAGTTTATTCACTTTCATTTGAAATTTCATTAAGTTTGTCAGTTCAGCTCCTAAAAAATAATCTGACTGACAGCTGCCAATCATGGGAAAAAATGCTTACATTAATTTCGAATCCCAGATATCCACCCACCTGCAAAGCTACCTTAAAAACATTCCCAGCACTAAGATTAGGGAGAGAAAGCCAATCACAAAATATCTCACAAGAACAATAGTGAGACAAGCAGAAGAGGAGGACTTTGAATGCCAGGGAAGTTGCTCTCCTCTTATTAGAAGATCCAGCATTCTCTTGTTATTACTATGTGGAGTTAGAAAGACAAGGATTAGTGACTGTGTTTTCCCTACTCTGACATTTTATAACTTTATTTCTCTATTAGAACATCCTGCTGGATTTGTAATCATTCAAAAATGTAGTTCTATTTCCGCTCCTTCATAAGATGCATTCCTCAGGAGGTGAAGGAATGGTACAGAATGGTGCATCTATAAAAGGATATGAAACAGAATTGCAGAAACACAGAGTAGCTAAGGTTGAAAGAGGACATTAAAGGTCATCTGATCTGCCAACCCTGCTGAAGCAGGTCCACCCACAGCCAATTGCCCAGGACTCTATCTGGACAGCTTAAGAATATCTACTGGGATGGAGACTCCACAACCTTCCTAGGCAACCTGTGCCAGTGCTTGGTCAACCTCTTAGTGAAAAAGTGTTTCCTGATGCTCAGAAAGAACCTCCTGTGTTTTGATGTGGGCCCATTGCTTCTGGTCCTGTCACTGGGCATCACTGAAAAGACCCTGACTTTTTGTACCCTCTGTTTATGTATTTATATACCCTGGTAAGATCTTCCTGAGCCTTCTTTTCCATAGGCTGAAGAGTCACAGTTTCTCAGCCTTTCCTAATTTGACAGCTCACTCCTGATCAACTTTTGGCCCTTCTCTGGAAGCTCCCCAATATGTCCACATTTGCCTTGTTCAGGGAAACTGAAAACTGGACTCCACACCCCAGGAGTGGTCTCACCAGTGTTGAGCAGAGTGCTGCTGAGTGGAGGAGTTCCCTCACCTGCTGACAGTGCTCTTCCTAATGTAGCCTAATACTGTTACTTACTGTCAGCCAGCTTTGTCATGAGTGTAGTGCTGCTTCATATTCAGCTTGATGTCCACCATGATCCCTCTTTTCTTAAAAGATGCCTTCCAGATAGTCATCCTCCAGCATATACACTGGTGCCTGGAGTTATTCTTCTCCAGGTTCAGGGCATTACACGCTGTTTAACTATGAAGAGGTCAGAGTAACGATGCTCAATTTTTAATGGACAGATGATTTTGCTCCTTTTTCAGACATCCTTTCCTCAGTTTACACTTGAAGCTTGGTCATGCACTATTAACAAAGAATGTCTCTTTTTGCAATTGGTCTCCTAGCATACACCCATTCAAATCTTACCATGGAACCTGCCAATTTGGACTAGAAAATATGCAGTCAACATCTGCGAGCCAATCAGGAATCACTTCCTTTGGTGTGATTTTTAATTTCTTCAGAGAAAGATAATAGCCAAAGGTCTTTGGATTCTTAGCATGCAAAGACTATTAACTTTCTTTATGACTGCTAATTTTGTGTCTTGCAGAAGAGACTCTTCATTAGCTTTCATATTTTTCTTCTTTTACATCACACTTCTTACAAGAACTAGAGGAATTGTGATTACCATAATAAATTATGTCTAACAGTAGCCATGAAACAACTTTGAGGAGAAGAATTTTTTTTTAATCATCCAATCCTGAATCCTAAAAGCTATTTTGGACTTGCTTGGGTTTATATGCTAGTGTTAATTACAGAACCAAGTTAAATATTAATATTTCCTTTCTAGAATACCACAGTAGGTATAGAGGTTGCACCATATATAATCTGTGTTCATAGATAAGTATGACTAATGCAGCGTACATCAAAAAGAAATCTGTCCTAAGGCACTATGCATGAGTCACAAAAACCATAGTATTATATTCAGAGTAATAATCAGACAAGAAATAACAGACTCCTAAAATTTAATGAGGTCATTTAGTCAAAAAGTGTGTTCTGGGTTTGTCTTAAACTGCAGACCAGGGCTGTATGTGCTTGGCTCTTTTTCTTTCTTTTAAATTCTATTAAACAACCACATGCAATGGAGCTATAGATTACCATAACATTAGTCCATAACCTCAATGAGGTAATACAAGGTGTCTGCAGTTTCTATTTTGTAGTCACGTTGCCTGCATATTATGGGAATCATTGTGATGAAAACAAACATCTCTGTCATAGACTGCTTTATAGGTGAATAATCCTTATTGTATCACTGTAGGTGATAGGGACAACTTGAAAAAAAACCCCAAAAAACCAGCTTCAGAGATGTCTGAGTCCAGATACTCAAATAAAAATAGGTAGGAGATTTACCTTTTAAGAAAGGTCAGGAGTCAGCAAACCTGCACCACTTTTTTCTTCTGCATGTAAGGGAAGGAATAACACAGGAACTGCTGTCATAAGTTCCTCACAAATCACATGGGTTTCTTTATCCTTTTCTTTCTGGAGTAGTATAGCTTCTGAAGAAAGGATGTTTTGAATTAGCTGCTTCTTTTTCATGCTGTCCCTTAAATATATCTGAAAGAAATACCTCTCTATTTCTCCTTTTTGTTTTAATTCTTTTTCTTTTTCCCTAAAGTAGTGGATCACCAATAAATGAATATAAGTTTTTACTATAGTCTGCAGTGACATGTTCTTTCTGCTTGGTTTGTACCTACTAGTGTGAAGGAAAAGCAACTACTGCAAAACCCTGATATTTTGAACTGTTGGTGAAATTTTATATGGAGAGGAAATCTAGGTTTGTTCAAGAACAGGTTTGCTCAAACACAAATTATCTACTCTAAAAGTAAAGGATCTGTAAATTTTAATGACATAATTTCTTTATACATTCCATAAATTTGAGAACTGTCAGGCAAGAGTTTCTTCTATACAAAGATAAATATGTTTCAACACAAGTTTTGAAGTAATAATAGGGAATCTTTTTCCACTTGTCCATTTATGTCTTGCTTTTTGTTTTTCTGAGATGTCTTTCATCAATTGATAGCATAACCATACACACAGAGTAACATAAATTAATGATCCTAATATTTCAGTTGCAAATTACATTCTTCACTGCTCCAGTCCTGGAGCTAGCAGCCAGTCCTGAGTTTGTTGACATTGTTGGCTATTATTTAACACTATAGAGCTGGGAAAACTGGGGGGGAGGGAGGGGGGAAGGCAGAGGAAAGGCTTTTTTATTTAGGCCATTAATTACCTCATAAAATAAATCTTAAGAAGTCACCTTTGTGATGTGGTGTTTGGCTAGCCTTGACACTGGAGATGCAAAACAGGAGGTTAATTTGAAGATGTTTTGTTTAAGGTGCAAAAAAAGTACAGTAGATATACAGAATATGACTTTATCCTGTAACAGAAAATAAAATGCATTAACAAAGTACTTTGTTGATACTTATCTTATTGAAGAAGAGGACTTCGGACTGATGCCAGCAGGTTTGGTGATTAACTGTGGTCAAAAAACACAATGCTGTCAAAGACTACTTCTTTATAGTGCTGGTGTCTTTTTACACCCCACAGAGATAATGACTGGGTTGCTAGGAAACTTACTTGAGTTTAACAAAGGGTAATGTAGGCATCTTTTCTATGGAAATGATGCATGAGCCAAAAGCTGTGTTCCTTAAGGAGCTACTTACCCTAAAATGCCTTTATTTTGTTTTACAATGAGTGGACAGGTGCACTTGTCTCTTCACAGAAACATTTTGATGTATTCTACTGCTGCTAGAGTGTATAAATGTACCTTAATCAAACTCCAAGGAGGATATTTCCCTAAGATTTGATGGGATCAGTCTGTTTTCAGAAACACATAAGTGTTCAAACTATATCAGTGGAAGAACCAAGGGACATTACCTTTCTTTCCTGAGTATGTCTCTAACAAAGCAATTCTGCAAATCTAATGTCATACAAGCAGGAAGTTGGAGGGGGAAAGAGTTATTCTTTGGGTTTGTTTTTTATGAAGGAGAGCCTTGGTTCTGAATTCTTTTTCCTTAAGACAAGCCTTCTTTTGTGAGTTTTTTTGGTGCTGTCCCTTCACTTCTCCGGCCTTTCCTCTACAGCTTCAAAATAGAATGAGCAGCTGCAAAAAAGTTCTTGTGCCTTCCTCCTCTGAACTACCACAATGCCCAGGAACATTTAGACAGCTCCAGGGATAGGTGGCTCACCTCCGTGGTGGGGTCTCTTAGATGCTGCCCTTGTTTCAGCACCATCCTCTACACAGGGTTTAGAAAGAGTTTCTATCCTGGGATTAACCTATATGAAGCCAATGAAGACACTAATATGCCTCTTTTCTTATTTTTAGGGGCGTTTCCCACCAGGCCACAACTTTACTCTGATTCATATCTATTGCCCACAAATTTAGGCAGACTTTGCAACATTTTTGTGAAAATATTCTACATAGACATTCTATGTGTTGGTTGAATGCTATTGGTTTTATCCTTTTTTAATTTTATTAAAATTTGCTGCGAGCTTTCTCTTCTCGGAGTAACCATGGCAGCATAATTACCTTACCTGATATTTCCTTCTTCCTCTGTTATCAATATTTTTTTCTAGGGTATAATAAGTATATACAAAAATAAACCCCCACATTGAAATAATATTAGGAGGCTTTGCTGACATTTTTACCCTCACAGTTTTATGACCACTAAGAGTAGATTTGCTTTTCTTGTTGGGAATATGGCAGCTATCACTTCCACTGTGCAGGCCACTTTATCATTGTTGAGATCATAAAATCATCAAAACTGATGTCTGATGCTCTTCAGCAGAACAATTTATATCTATTTCTTGCTGTCAAAAGAATAATGATATAAGTTTAAAATAACAAGTCAAAGAGAAAATGAAAATAGATCTTATGGACTTCAACCTATAATCATGGTTCCTGATTACTGTCAGTATCTGAAATCATAGATATTCAGAATACTGAGCATGGGTTCCAAGTTTTTTAGTTTTAAATATCTTCTCATAAGCAAAATTATGTATTTTAATGTCAGTCAACAGTTCTCATTTTACCTATGACACAGATTATCCTAAAGACCCCAGAAATTCCTTTGTAGAATTCAAATCACATGATTCTTCATGGCTTTTTGGTTTAAGGTGCTTTTTTGGGTGTTTTTTTGTTTTGTTTTGTTTTGATTCAGCTTGGGTTTTGGGGTTTTTTTTTTTGCTTTTCTTTTTGTGTGTGTGTGTGTGTAATTGCTGGCATTAAACCCATGTTAAAGTCAGGAATAGCTCTTTTTAGAAAAAAAAAATTATATTGTAAGCAAGAATAATCTAAAACAGTGGTAGGAAAGAAGTATTCTACTCCTTGGGCATCCCAGAAAAGGTAAATATAAGATTTGATGAGTTTTTAATCTATAAAAAAACCTCACCAATTTAAACTATGAAAAGTAATGACAACAATTTAAACTATGAAAGTAATGACAACAGCATTTTTATTGTTATAGAAGCAATTGTAAAACTGGGATTTGATTAAGAAAATGAATGTAACTGTCCTGACTATAAGAGAAGGAAATTAAAAGGTGAGAGAGGGGAGACTTGTAAAATTTTGGGGAATAAAGTCTAGTGAACTCAGAAAGGTCATCTGAAAAATAAGTAGTTTACATCACACCACCTGTCTCTATATAATGCATGCTATGCTATTTTTCAAATTTTATATGTAGGTATGTAACAGTTCTAACTGTAAAAGCAGTAATCAATATTATAAATGTGATTATTTTTCAGCGATTATATAAAAAATAGTTTTTGAATTTATTCAATTCTGCATTAGTGAGTTTGAAAGAAGAGAAAGAATCAAGGGATTGTTTTGAAGGAGAACTGAACTAAGAAACACTGATCCTTCATGAGACGCACTGAATTTGTGTTGAACTTAAAAAGCCCAGAAAACTGGTTTCTTTGAATTCCTCAAGATCAAATATGCCACTGACTGAAATTTTGTCTAGTGATGAGCAGAAAATTGATGGGTCTGATGATCCTGCAAGACACTTTCATTTCATTTTCTTTATTGAAACATAGTCACATGTTAATTAATGTTTCTTCTGAGACCTTTCAGCAACATTTTCACATCTGCTGTATTCAGTAGCAGTTTTTATTCATTTCTGCATCCAAAACACTGCAGAGATCAATCTGTGCTATATGATATAAAAACAACTAGAAGGCAAAAGCTTCAACTTGATCAAAAAGTTAAAAATTTCCTTTTATATTAATGAAATTGCCTTCAAGTGAACAAAATCAACATTAAAAATAGTGACTGCAAGGCTTACATTTGCAGATTTGCTAACAAATTTGGCAAGCAAAAAAAAAATAGTGATAATGGAAGAACTGCAGCTTAGGTCTTGTGAAGATTGTGCTGATCCACAATGTGTATTGAGCAACAAAAGTGCAAATTATGGCTTTAAACAAAATAATTATTATTCAGGTTCATCTGATCACAAAGATATAATCAGACACATCACTGACTTAAAAACTCTTTAGTACTCAGTGATCCTGTACGTATCCGGAACTGCTGTTTTCTGAGGATCCTGCTTCACACCTGAGCTCTGTTTTGTGTGCCTGTATTCTACCTAGAAAGTAGGTCATCTGGATCCAGTTCTTTCCTTCCTGCAACAGCATTCAAAACCAAAACATCTCCCAACTCCTAGATGGTGCCTTAGTCAACAAGCTGAAAAACCTCCACCAGTTTGAAGGACTGATTCTACAATGAAGAACTCAACAGAGGGAATTTGTAGAGGAGGATGCACACAACTACAGCCTTGCAAATGATGCACTCCTTTTATAAGAAAAATATACTAATTCTGTTCTGTTTCTGCATTTTGTGTTTCAAAACCACTGCTAAAATAGTGAATAACATCTTTCAGAGAACGTATCTAAACCCTGATCTCTCTGGATGATCATCTTATTAATGAACGTCCCAAAGCCCTGTGGATCCGTATGCTTTCCTGCAGTGATACAACTTCAGAAAGATAGAAGGAACTTATCTCTAGCATGAATAGAAAATAGCATAACACCTGGTGCTTTTTATGGAAATGCAAATTTTAGGTTGGACTCCCTCTCACTTTTACATTGAAGACCTGACAGAAGGAGGTGGATATCAAAGGGAAAGAAATGCTTAACATAGGAGTGAATATAAGATTAACACAAGGTGGTTTTTTATGCACAGCCTTTTTATTTTTTACATATGACCTAACTATGCTTGTTCATTGTGTGAGATTTTTAGGTTACAGTTCTAGTACTTAACCCAGTAAGTCCAGCTTTTATTTGTGATAAACATGCTTGAAATTCAAACACTTCCAACAACTTGTTAGCCAAGTTGTTCATTAGACCTATCACTACATTACTCAACAACTAAAGTAATGCCAGATGGTTAATCAGGCATGACATCTGAACTAAAAATCCATACTGTGATCCATAGAGTTAGCTGTTCTCACTCCTGAAATACCCCATGCAGAACTCAGTATCCAGGTTTCCTAGGACCTATTTTGTAACACAGGGGCAGCAAAATGAGCTCATTACTAATTTGGCCCTACATTAGCCACAAATGCAGCCCAGTAGGAGATTTTCAGAGCAATGTTTTTGATGCTGGAGATCTGACTCACACAGTATGGAGGGTTCAGGGTCAGACTCTGTGGCTTCAATGCCTGCAGCAGTGAGAAGTCATTGGAATACTTCTATAGTAGATCTGGGGTTTTTTGCCCAAAAGGGGTCCCTTGCAGTATTTCTGGGCCTGCTCTGCAGTGCAAACTGAGGCCAAAAGTGAGGTGACCTGCCGTCCTGTCCCAAAAAAAATTCCCTAAATTAGTCTCACCCTTGTGATGTGAAAAACCTGGGAAATTGGGGGATTTCAAATCTAAAAGGATTCTTGGATTTTGAGCAAGCTACAAGAAATCACATGGCCTTAGAAATTCCCTGGGGCATCTGGTTACCCTGTGCTGGCTGGGCAGCTCTGACACAAGCAGCACAACCCCAGCTGGGTCAGTGGAACCCCACCATCCCCTGGACAAGGCCTTTAGTTCAATATCATGGCACCAGAATTTAGGTACCTTTTATAAAGAGGTGTCTTGTGTGCCATGTCATGCAACTCTGCCGGTGATATTGTCAACTGTGTGGAGCCCCCTGTGGGATCAGAGCAAGGCTTTTCCTCCAAAAGCAGATCTCCATCACCTCATCATCGAAATCACTCCTTAGGCTCCACTGACTCTGTCTCCATGCACTCTAGCAGAGCCTTATAGGCCCATACAGTGGGAATGCAGATATTTGTCACACAAGCAGGCATATATATGAGACACAACATTAAGTGTCTTAATCTTGCACTGGGTTTGTTTCTTGAACTCAGAACCTGGCCAGGATGAATTTCTCAAAGGGTTGTATAAGTACCAGCAGAGTATTCTTGTTCAAATCATTCACATTAGGATTATTCAGATCAATGTAAATCTTTATAAACTGATCTTTTAAGAGGGAGTATATTTTGAAAGGGCAAGTGACTTCAGCAAGAGAATGTCAGGGTCTCAGAATAGACTCAAAAAGCTAGCTTCCCTTTGCAGGGAAACCAGAATACTTAACACTGGCATACTGGCTGAATGGCAAGTTTTTAATTTACAACATGAATTTATTTTTGGTTTTGGAATAAATATGTTCATGGAGTAAATTTAGGATTTTGAGTTCTACAGGAACTATCCAGTAATATAGTAAATTTTAGAAAATATCAATTTGCAGGGAAATCTTGCAGCCAATGAATAATTCTCCTCTCTCTTTGCCTGTTGTTATTAATTCCTCTCTTGCGGAAGAGCAGTAACTCATTTCTCCATGTGCTTGAGGGACAGATTTTTCCTCTTCTCATGCACAGACACAGACAGTGCCTCACAGCTGAGGGCCGGGTCATCTTGCTATACTTAAATCACTTCTGTTAGCTTTACAGCCCTCATTTTACTCCATCCATTTTCTTTTACTTCTTTCTGCCTCACTTATGGAAACTGAAGGACAAGATCTACCTGCTTTACAGTGACAAGAGTCCCTCTGTGACAGGCAAAGAAGAAATTTAAAGATACAGATGGGAAAAGGCAGAAAGGCTGGAAGATCGCTAGCTGGCACATCTGTGTTTTAAGGAAGAAGTTAAATTTAAGATAATTGAATATCAACATGAATGTACTCAGCCCTCTAAGCCAGAAGGCAGGGATGGGGAGCAGAATGAAGCTCCCATAATCTAAGGGAAAATGGTCAGTGGTCTGCAACACCACTTAGACACACCCACAAGTCTGTGGGGCTGGATGGGATTCATCCAAGAGTATTGAGGGATCTAGCAGAAGTGCTCCCTGAACCACTTTCAAACCCAGAAGTAAAAGTAATTTGAAGAATAAATTTTACCTGAATTACTACCTTAACACTTGAAGACAGGCTGAATATCTTTCAAAAGTTTTGGTTGTCCTGTCCTCAAGCCTTGATTAATTCTATGATCTGATACTCAGAAATCACTTCTACTTTGTATGGAAAATCTGTATTGCTGGAATGATGAGAACTTGTTGCAGTGCCATTGGGGTCTTTGCATTTTTAACACAAAGAGTAATGTTGCAACTGAAAAGTGGATTTGTCATTTTTTTCTCTGCTGTTTTTATAAATTATGCAAATCATAACCCATGGCAGGTCACAGCACAAGATTTAGAGAGCAAGGGTCTTCTCTGTTTTCCATTCCTGATGATCCGGATTTGATTTCTAGCAAATTTAAAACTAGAAATATCTGAGATAATTTGATGTTCAAATTGTTCTGATAACTGAACTAAATTCACTTTAGTACTGAGACTGTAGCTGACTAATCTGGCGTGTTTCATTAATTTATATAATTTAGTTTAAAACTGAATTCTATGGTCCATAGTAAGAGCTAGATCAAAAAAGCAAATTGTTTTCATCAAATCAACACTTCTGAATTTATATTTTTAAGGGGTTTTTTCATTTTTACTTTTCATTAAAAAAAAAAAAGATTCTGAAGTATCTTTTCAGAAGTTTTAATCAACCTTTCAATATGAAACAAATGCTTTTGATTTGAATCCCATTAGTAAGTATAATACTAACTGAGGTTTGATTCCTAATTACATTTTTGGTGATGAAAATCATATAAATTAATTTTGTACAATTTCAAATACTTTTACACACTTCTTGGATTTTAATGCTTTGCCACTGATTTGAGAAGTACTTTTCAACTTATTTTTCCAACTGATATCTATGTAGAAAATTCACGTCGTCATTTCTCCAGATAAATATAGACAAAATATAATAGAAAAGAAAAAAGTTTCTTTTCCAGAGCACAATTACTTCAAGGTATCATTTTTGCACTTTGCATACATAATGGGAATGGCTAATACCATTCCTTGCTTTCAAATACTTCATCTGTGCTTGACATGGAGAAAATGTCATTCATTATGTGGCTGCTAACACAGTTTCTGTTCATTGACCCCAATTACAGGAGCTATCACTGCTCAGGTTTAAGAAAGCACTTAGGCACACACTTGAGTTCCATTAGAGGGACTTGTTGAGTGGGCAAAGGCAGACAGAGGCTGAAGTGCCTGCTTGAACAGGGCCCATCTCACGCACTGGCCCTCCCAGCATCGATGTCCTGTAGCACACCAGTCTCTCATTGACTCCAGCAGGGCAGCTCATACAAGGAAAAGGTCAAAATTAAGTACACGTCTGAAAATTGGCAGGACCAGAAGCTGGATGTCTTTGTAGTTACCTACAGGTGACTGCAAGCAAGCCTCATCCACAATGTAAACTGGCCTCACACATGCTGTCTCAAAGCCTGACTGTTGTGTCAAAGCTGGAAGGAAGCTGTTAGACTATTCTTTGGGCAGCCACTGTGGCTGCTGCTGTGGGCCATGGTACCACATTGCACGGCTGTTGTGATAGATTTGGGGTTGGGATACAGGACAAAGAGAAGCCGTGGCAACAGAGATGTCCATGCTTCTGCATTAAGTAGCTGTATCTCAGTCACAAAGAAGACAAAGTGGTTAAAAACATCATTCACTACTGCACAGTTCACACAGAGCTGTCAGAGCTAAGACATTGGAAACAACTCCCCAGCTCACACATTGGGCAGCCTTTCCCCAGTTTCCCTCATGTACAACTCACTGACAGGAGGGGCCAGGGACAGCAAGGTGCTTTCTTATGAAACAGAGAAATGGTGCCCACGTGTGATTAGGGAAATTAAATTATTTTATTGACTTCTTTTTCCTCCAGAGAAGGGAAGCTAAGACTGAGCATCTATGGTAAAAGAAAACCAGCTTTTGTCTGCACAGAGCAGAAAGCTTTCATAGGGGTGAGGAATTTAAAGAGAGATGGTATCTGTAACTGTACATCAAACCATAAGCCAAATTTACAGTATGTCATTCACTTCCCTTTGATTATTCTATGGTTTGACCTTGGGTTTTTTTTTTTTTTGCTGAAGTGTTTTTTACTCTCACATGACAGTCCATTGAATTTAACAGAAACATCCAACTCCTGTCATTCTTGACACACTTACATGTCCTTGTAGATCAGATTATGAAAACAACCTTTCTGTCTATTATGTCACTAACAAATCAATGCACTGATGCTTCAGGTGAATGACTTCTTGTTAAAAATACAGCCTACCAACAAGGAATCAAATGTATAAATTACCTCTGGGCCAGCTATCACATGTATTTTTTTTCCTAAACTGTATTACCTCCTAGGCACTTGCTGCAACACTCTTGTATCAGAACAGACAATACAACATCACTATTTTTCAGGACGAAGAAAGGAAATGTAATGAAAATGCCACTTTTAATAAGAAAGCTCAGTAATATTCAGTCTCGGTTGTTCCAGCTGAGATATTAATGTCTTGCACTTCTTTCTGGAATTCAATAACTGAGAGAAAAAGGTAGGGATCAGGGGGTTAAAAAATTCTTGGCTGTGCTAAGCATATAAGGTCACTGGAATTATTGCTATAACTGATCTAATAGCAGTTGCTCTTTTGACATTTTTTGCAAGATTTTTCAAGTCAGCTGGAAGGGAACTCCTTACCTGCCTAAAGCATAAAAATGCTAACTCAGTTTTTTCTGCAAGACTGAAGCTTTATCGCATGGAGACCAAAAAAGCTATGAAATATTTGGAGTGAAATATTTTTGTAAGAAAGACCATTACCTGCACACAAGCACAAGGATTGAATGCAACTGCACCTCAAAGTCATGGACTAGTATTGGGAAAGACCTGGTAGTCAGATATTGAAAAATGCAGTTTTTGCATCCACAAGCCATTTTCTGCTTTCAGACCCTCTATTGGCCTAAAAAAACACTGTAGAAAGACCTTCTGACTTCAGACCTGTTTTGTGGAGTTATGTGCCTAATGTAAAAAACACAAGCAGAATAATTCACTTTCATGAGACTGTCCTGTGCATAAAATTAAGAATGACTGCTTTTAACCTCCAGGAGACAAAATCCACTATTGTCATACATGTGTGATCAATAGAGATATTTCAATTAGAGACTTGGGCATAGATTAGGAGAGCCTCAGCTGAGGATGATGCTTCGAAGGGGGGGAACTGGCTCCTTTTCACTACTATCCCCTCAGTCTAAAATTGCTGAAGTACGATTGCTACATAAGTAGCAAATCCCCACATATCAGAAAGAAACTATGGGAAGAAGCTGAAAGGTTTTTTGATAAAAAATTTAACATGTAGCCTTGCTAAATGTCCCTGTTTTTTCACTGAAATCGTGGTATTTTTGATTTCTTCTTTTGTTTCTTTTTTGTTAATGACAGTTTCAGAATACTTGGGATGACCAATGTTTTGCTTATTTCATTTTTTCCTCTTTAAATCTTATTGTGGCATACATTTTTTAAAGGAAGAAAAGAAAATAGAGAAAAAAAGAATAAAGGAAAAGAAATGTTGATTGAAAAATTTCATCCCAAGACATGTTCTTTTTGAACAAAAGACAAAATTACAGCTCTTGTATTTGTCATATATCACTTTGTTTACAAAGCTGTATCAGTTTAAAAACAAGTCCTATGTTTTAACGTGTACATTTTATGTTTTGAAAATTAAAAACTTGAGATTTTTTCTTCTGAGATTTTTTTTCATATTATACCCTTCAATTCTAAAAGGAAAATTAAACAAACAATAAAAGAAAGCCTGAATGTTTTGAATTATTTTAAAATCCAAAGGGCCAAGCAAAATCTTATACCAAAAATCATGGTAGCAAGTAAAAAACATCTGTTGAAATGTAAGTTTCTTATTCAGGCCCAAAACATTTGCTCAAGCTAAATTGTACAGAATTTAGGTAAATTGCCAACAGACCATGCTTCATTTATTTAAAAAGTCAGCTGCTAGAAAAAAAAATATTTGGGTAATGATGATAGTCCTTATCTTTTACACATAGTGTAATAATGAAAGTATTTTCCTTGTTGAATCTGAGTAAAAGGTCTCTAATCAGATTTCAGGGCTTCAAATCCTCATCTGCTACTTTGGGGTAGATGGGATACAGAACAGCTGAGAAATAAATGAGTAAACCATGGCTGGGAAACAGAGCAGCAAAGTACACATGAGTCAAAAAAGGAACAAAAAAGCATCAAACTCTTTAGTCAAAAGGTTAGCTTACTCCCCTTGAGGGGGGAAGACCAATTCAAGCCCTTGACCCCAGGCTGTTGTATGTATTCTCACTGGAGAATTATTGCATGGAGAAAAAAACCCAAGGTGCATAAATCACCACAAGATAGATAAGGTACTTTGAAAAAACCCTGTTATATTCAGTTTTGTTTTGCTTTGGGTGTTGGGTTTTTTTTAAGGAAGGAAGAATATATGATTGTTCATTAGATTGGCATTGCAGGATGGCACGACCTCAGTGTTGATGATGCACTTGATCTCCACTCATACTGTATTTCAAAGGTAGTTGTCCTTCAGATAAGCATTGTTTGGGGTTTATCTAAAAGTTAATAAAGTTTGAATGGCCTAAGCACATAATAACTTAGTCTGAAGGGACTTTTTGGAGATGATCCAGTCCATTCCTCTGGCTCAAAGTAGAATCAGCTAGCACATTGCCCAGAACCATGCCTAATGAGTTTTGAATATCTCCAAGGATGGAGGTTCTACAAACTCTGGATGGTCTGTGCCTGTACTCTGTAAACACAGTAAAATGTGTTTCCTGATATTCAGAGGGAACCTCCACATTTCAGTTTGTACTCATTGCCTCTGCTCTTGTAACTAAGCACCACTGAATAAAGCCAGTCTCAATCCTATTGCACCCTCCCTGCAGGTATTTGCGCACCCTTTTCCCCCTGAGCCTATTCTTATCCAGCCTGACCAACCCCAGCTCTCTCAGTCTCTCCTCATACGACAGATGCTCCCATCCCTCATCTTCATATCTCTATGGCCATGCCTGTCTTGTGTAAGGGTGCCCAAAACTGGGTCCAGAACTCCAAATGTGACTCCACCACTGCTGAATAGCTGGGAAAGGATCACCTTCCTGGAACAGCTGGCAGTGCCCTGCCTAACGCAGCCCAGGATTCCACTGGCCCTCTTTGGTGGGAGAGTGTATTCATGGCAGGGCCTCAGGTCCTCTTCTGCAAAGGTTCCTTCCACATGGTCATCCTCGAGCCTGCACTAGTGCTTTGGTTTGTTCTTCCAGAGGTGTGAGGCTTTGCCCTTCACCTTGTTGAACTTCATCAGGTTTCTCATCATCCCTTTTCTTAACCATATATACAAAATATAATTATTCTCAAGTTACAGCACTCAATCTTATATGATTGCAACTTTCAAAATGTGTGAAATTAAAAGTGCTCTGGTGAATACCAGTGAACCCTAGTTGCAAAGTAAAAACTGGTGGTTTTTTTATTCTGATCTCAGTTGTCAAAATACAGGAAATTGAACCACTGATAGTTTTTGAGCTTTTCAAGTACAGTATAGTTTTATGGATGCCTCCTGTTGGCTGATTAAGAATTCAGAGAAACAAAGAATAGCTGCTGCTGCTTTTTCATTGTTATTTTTAACTGTTTCTTTTATCAAATGCAATAATAAATTGACTTGTCTGTAGCAGTGAAAATCAAGGATCAAACTGCAGTTCTTGAAATGATGACAAACAGGGTAATCATTGAAGCAGAAAGGTTCCCCTGCCCCTATGGAAGTGTTTGTACCTAAATAGAACTGTCATCCTCCTCAGGATTTCATATTCTAGTGCAAGTAGTGATCCAGTTATGGTGGCTTAATCAATCCCATTTTGACATCAGTCAAATTTTATGAGCTCCAATAAATGTATTTCAAAAACAGATTCATCAGCTGTAGGATTCCTCAGCTGTAAGGTTCCTCAGCTTGTTATTCCCAACATCTAGGCCAGTGTCAGAAATGTACATGATCAGTATGCTTGAAATCTGGGTGAAGAAACAGTAATTTCAAAAAAAGAAAGAGGTTTGGAAAAAGAGGCAGGACATGAGCCTGTATGCACAGGGCTGGAATTCTTAATCTAATTTTACCACTTTTGTAAATAGCTCTTTAGTAAATAGTCTAAAAATTCAGACTTATAAAGAATAGGTCCTCTAATATAATTACATAGTGCAGAATGCATGAAGAAAAGTAGAACTTCTCACAGCAAGGAAGAGAGGGTGATTAATAGGAAAAGAAAGCAACAGATTGGAACAGAGCAGGAGGCGTTCAGGAAAGACTCAGGCTACCTGTAATCCTTATTTCCAGGAAAATAAAGGAATCTTGCATAAACAGGAAAGTGGTGATAACAAAAATTAAATCTGGGTTTGTAGCAATTATGGGGGATGAAGGTAAAAATGGAGAATATGAAGATGAAGTTCATTACTACCCTTTTTAAAGGACAAATTAGGAAGTCAATGAGACAGTGTGGCTAGATATAACTTTCTATCAAATAGCTGGCAAACACTGGAGTGTTGCCACACAGGAGAGAATAAATTGGATATGAGCTGTTTTCTAAGAAAAATTGATCTGCTACTGATATCAGGTGCCCTGTCTAAATGTAAATCCCTGCAGACTCCCTCTGTAGTGACTAGTGAGATACCTCTTCAGAAGCAATTTATCATATTAAAAAAAAAAGTCAAAGATTATGTATTTCTTATAGAAGTCTTTAGTTAGTTCAGTGTTAGTGAAACTAAAAGACTGGGTGGAAGAGATTTTATCTATAAGGCCAATTGATGACATTTAAAAAGAAAAACAAAACTGTCCTTTGCAACCAGAAATGGGTCTCAGGAAGTTACTGATCCCTACAGCTGCCACAAGGCTGTACCTAGGAAGTTTCTAACGTGTTTGTCAAAGCTGTTTATTAGTTTTTCAAGTACCTCAATAGCTCTAGATTTTTTCTCCTAATGTTCATTACTTTGAATGCAAAGAAATTATTTTCATGGGGAATAAATTCTGTAAGGATTATTGAACACTATCATCTACTGTGCTGTAAGAGCATTTTAGACATTAAAGGCAATATGCTCACCCCTTCTTATCTGCCTCCCAAGGCACCTGATTCTGGCCATTGACAGAGACAGGACACAAGTCAGGATGCATTCTATCTTTCTAATATTGCTCCTTAATATTCTTTTCTTAGTTAGGATACACTGTACCAGTCGCTGCAGAAGAATAAAAAGTTTTCAAAAAGTCAGACTCAGATGTGAGATTTGTAACACCAATTTCTAGGAGGTATTTTTTCAAAGCAATGAGTTTAACTACACTAAAGTGACTCCCAAACAAGAGTGACCAAGCTGCAAAGGGTAAAAGTTAAAAGGTGACAGTCCCTGTTGGAGAACAAGAACTTCTGGCTAAGCTTCAAGAGCTCTAGCAGCAGGACAGAAACACTGAGTGTTTAGTCATACAGTGTCCGCTACAGTTATCACTAAGGTCAGCATGTCTGGAAGGAAAATATTCACTTGACATCCAGTGGTGGGAAGAGAGTAAGAAATAATCCTAGCCATCTCTTCAAGGCTTCCTGTATTCTGATTATCCCAGCAGGGCTGTGTGAGACCAGCACCAACAGCAGTGCTCCTTCCAGGCAGTGTCAAAGTTGGTCAGGCTCTTAGAGCACAGTATATATTTTTCAGAATGAAAGAAAAGAGGAAATAGATCACAGAGCAATAAGCAGCTTACAGTCACACCTTGCCTTCCTAACACTGCCTATTGCACCTCTAGGAACTAATTTTCTTTAGTCTGTGATTTTTTTGTTCTGATTTAATGTCCCCTATCCTATCCTATCCTATCCTATCCTATCCTATCCTATCCTATCCTATCCTATCCTATCCTATCCTATCCTATCCTATCCTATCCTTTCCTTTATGGAAGTTATAGATATAGTAGCAGGTAACACCCATATGCTGTAATACATGTATCTGCACAGAAATACATATAACTCTTGTAGTACACTGATGCAATAGTTTTTGGATATGTCATCATGTGCCCTGCATCTATGCAAATATTTATTTATATTTAGAATATTTATTATTGCATTCTTCCAAAACATCTCATCTGTTACAAAGGATGAAATCTTTCAACTGCTGCACTTTGCATCTATGTTATTATATCAGTTAAAAATTGCATTCTACCTGATTTATGGAGGCAGATGCATTGTAACCCCTGCCACACCAAAAAGCAGAAGTATCGTGCTGAAGGAAGTACCAAGTCACAGTGTTTTAGAATACGAAAACATTATTATGCCAGTGGCAACATGCAGTAATTTGATAAGAAATTCCTGAGAAAGTCAAGGTTTATAGATGTTTGCAAACATCAGTGGCACCAAGCACTAAGGAGCTGGACTAAGAAATCCATTTATTTAATTTCAATGCAGCACCAAGATATTGTCAAACTGAAACAGAGTTATAAGGGCCTTGTAGAGTATGCAAATAGAAAACAAAAGTATAGTGCTAGGAAATAACCACTAAGACAGTAATAAAAATATGAAGTAGATCCCACAGTGCAGCATAAGATACTACAATATGCAGTACTTTATTGGTTTTAATGCACCTCAGAGGAAAGAAAATGGTAAATCAGCGAAGAAAAGGCAATGCCGGCCATGCTGGAACTTCTAATACCTTCTAGGAAAATGTAAAGGACTCACATGAAGTGGGGTTCTGCCCAGCACATAAACAGTTTCTCAAAATGTGCAGAAGATTTCAGTGTGAGTCCAGTGATCCTGTTCACCTGTCAGCCCCTTCAGGAGAAAGTGGTTTCTGTATGTGAACAAACAAGCTTAGCTGGGTAGGTAGAGTGCTCCAAGAAGGAGGAGAGCACCCCATACTGAAAAAGGAATATGGGAAAAGTTCAACAATGGCTGTCAGGAATGAACAAAAGGGCAAAACATTTTCTCATGCCAAAGAGTATTATGGAATGTCTATTAGAGTCATACACACTGCAAAGAAGCTGTTGAGATAATGTCAGGCTAAGCAGGCACCCTTTAATGACAAAGGAGCTGAGGTTCTGAGACTGAGGAATCCTGATGGGTTCAGTCACATTTGAGCTAAAACGAGTGAAAGACAACAGGCTGAGCTTCAAAGGCTCCTAATTGTGTTATACCACCACACACTCAAACATTAAAATAGGAAAAGCTGTCCTAGACTGGGAGCTGTCTCTCCTCAGTGGCAATAGCACAAGAAAAAGGATATTATTTGGATCAATGCAGCAGAAGAATGATTTTGGTTATTAAAGGAAAAAAAATTGAGGATGAAGATAATTTTGCTGACTTTCCCCTATGGTTGTGTATCTGGTACCAGCAGGTTAGTCCAGATGTTTCAGAGCAGAACTCATTTTCAGGAGGGAAGAGAAGCATAAGGTAGGAAAAAGGATTGAAACTGGCACCTGGAAAACAGATTACATGTGTAAACATGTAATTACATGTGTAATGGTAGGCAACAGCAGTATCTCTGTAGATAGGTTTTATTTTATGAAACTTGTATTTTAGTCTTGTACATTCTTCTACAATGCAAGCAAGAAACATCAAGATGGAGCTGAAAGCTTTCCAAACATGCACATGGAAACATTCAGAACTTCTGTCAGTCCTTTGCTTTCCCTTAGGCAGGCTGTGCTGTCCAAACTGTACAGGCTGGAGAAGGGAGTAGCGAAAGCAGGGCTCCCCTGGTGTGGGAGAATGAGCTGGGGGAAGCATGATCTGGGTCACCAGAATACAAGCAGTGCCCTCAAGGACCTAGGCACAGCTCCAAGCAAGGTCCACATGGCACCAGTGAAAGGTCTTGTTGACAGACAAGAGGTAATGGGTTATGTCCAAGGTCCCTCCATGTGAGCAGCAGAACTTGGCCACAGTCAGGGTTAAAGGCAAGAATATCCAGTTCATAATCCTGCATGCCAAAGGTTTATATGTGGTCTGCCCTTCTCCTGTGTGTGAATCTAGTTTCTTGCAATAGGGTTATGTTCATTACTCCAGAAATGTTTAGGTAAATGCTAGCAGTGCTCAGTTTTCTAAATGTACAGGACCACACATTTCAGATTCAAGCTGGTGGCAGATGGTTCTACCATACTTAACTGAGTTTCTTGAACTGATGAAGATACATTATTTAGAAAAATGTAGTCAATAATTTATCACAAGTCATATGGTATTAAAAGGCCAGTGTTGCACTAGTGCACCAGAAAGCTTTGCTTTCCCTGGGTTAAAGTACACGAAAAGTGTGTTTTATCAATATTTAAGACAGTTCTGTAACTGGCTGGACCGAGCTTTTATTCATAAAGTGTAAGAGTATCAGACATACGGGGTAAGGATCCTCAATGTATTCTGCAGTTTGTAACGTTAAAACAATGGCTTTTCAGTTCTGTGACACTTTAATTCAACAAAATGAATAATTTGAAAACTGTGTAAAAGCACAGATTTTTATAGTTTTTTTATGGTTGGTACGGATTAGTGAAGTGAAAATCAGATAGGTTTCCACTTCATAAACTCATTCATTTGTGTAGGCAGAAAACACAGCAAAGAGCCCTCCTGGGGGTTTGTGGCACTTCTGTTGAGTCACTGGAAACCTCAGACTTTCCCAGAAGAGGGAAGGATTGTGGCCTGGGGTGGTACAGTTGCCATCCCTGGAACAAGCGAATAGGAAGCTGAGTGTTATGCAAAGATGGATGTAAGGATTTGCCGCTATAAAGCTTTACATTTTTCACACAAAATTTTATTTCTAGCTTGTTGTATAGCAGCCCTGAAAGCTATCTAAAAAACCCTTTACATTTGGCTACAAAAATATGTCTCAGAAAAAGTATTTTTCTGATGCTGCAAACTGGAGCAGCAGCAGAGCAGCAGTGTAAACTTACCAAACTTACCAAAGATAATATCTTCTTAAGACTTTTATTTCTTCCTTCTAAAGCACTTTCTGAATTATGCTTGAAGGCTGTATTTAACATCTCATTGAAAATTAAGAACACCTAGCAGCAGTTTCTTACTTTGAAAGCAAGATTCTCTGTCTGCATTAAATTCTTCTCAAAGAAATTACTAGTGATTGTATAAATTACTCTAGATGAAACATACTTGCAGTCACTAAAAATAAGAATAGATTCCAGAGATGCACCTCAGCATCCCAGTGGGACCTAAAAATGGAATACAAAATTAGCACCAAGCTGGTCATTCATGAAAGAATCATTTGGTTTCTTACCTTACTGAGCCTCACCTGCTTTCCCTTCACCACTAGAAAGGTTTGTTCTCTTTCTCTTACCTCCCCTGCCAGTCGAAAGTAGAATTATACTTATGTGCTTAGAAGTTGAAACCACCATGTGCTGCAGCACTAGGGAAAACATTTATGATGTTAAAATATTTATACAGCTGGATTTGGAGAGATGCAGCATCTCCTTTTTGGTTAACAAGCTTGTCAACTGCTAGTTAGAAAAAAAATATAAAAGATGCCTTTAGAGCCAAAACTCCTCGAACAATTTTTGTCACAATCTTATGAACCATGTAATTCACAACATCATTTAAAACCTTTTGCAGTACCACATCCCAAAAACAGACCAGGACATGCACATAAATGCATGTAGAATACACATATATTATTCTGAAGTCTCTAGGCCTGGAAAGATTTTACTTTAATTCTAACTCTGGGAAGAGAAAACAATTTCAAGAGAACAGGGAGAACTGGGTTCTTGTCAAGGTAAAACCAAAATTACCCATTTGTTGCTCTTTATAATCTGGTAAAATTGGAGAAAGTATTTTCCTTATAGTAGCAGTCAAAGCTGGATTGCTTTGATATGTCTTAGATAAAGCTGTTATCCCAGGAGTAAATTAAAGGTTAATATACAGTATTTATTCCAGTCAGTCATATCATTATTTTTGAACTGACAATAACATCTGAAATTACTGATTTCAAATCACTAATTTAGAAAACAGAAAAAGAAATCTATATGCATGACCTTGTTACTGCATAATATTGCTGGCACATTTCAGCACAGAGTGGCAGCTCACTTAGAAAAGCTGGAAAACATGATCACTGGAAGCTAGTAAACCCCCTCATGATGCGTGCCTGTGTGTCAGACAGGTGCATATACAGAAATCTCATGGTTTGGGGAACTTAATTTTCTGTTTGAGCAGCTGGGAGGAGACAGCCTTTCTGGACAGACCCCAGGCAAGCCACTGCCCTACTCTGCTTCAACAGCAGCCAGTGTTTGAGTTCCCTTCCATTCCCTCTCTGCCCTCTGTAAGACAGAGTCTAAACATCATAGTCTGTGCCTGATCATTGCTGCAAGCACCTGGGAACCCCAAGGTTAATTTCCTAAAAAAGGAAGATCCTTAAAAAAACTAAGATCCTCAAGATTAGCTTTTCATTTTTAACTCCATTTTGTGGTTCTGATAATGGGGTCTGGACAGTGTTTAGTGCCCATGAATTTGTTTTCAGGGAGGTTTACCTATTCCACAGATAGCCAAGGGCAAGTACTTATGCAAGCTTTCTTCTCTGTGGATTTGGACATTGCTTCCTATTTTAAATGCTGAAAGGTTGTATAAATTTTGACTTTGGGATTTAGATATGATTTCACAAAAGTGTAATATTGTTAAACCTTCCCTGAAGTTAACAGAGCAACTGTTTCTACATTTTAAAATTGTAAGGATGACAAATAGGTGTACACTCAAGAAACTGACACTCCTGACACTTCTACTGCAAACAAAGGTATGAAAAATGTCTGTTTCATTTAAAAGCCATAAGGTGTCACTTGTGGGATCAGTGCCCTGGAGCAGACCTTCCAGTTCCATGTCTAATTTGGGCACAAATTAGGATCTGATTAGGACTGAAACCAAATTATAAGCAAACAAATAAATTTCCCAGAGTCAAGTGAGCTTTATGTATTAGTGCGTATTGCTTGGTGAAGACTCATCTGAAAAATGCAAACAATACAAAGTCCAAGATCATGCATCCAAGAGAAAAAGATGTAAGTTGTTCCTGTGAGATGAGAGGATATTTTGGATTGCATTGATGTTAGACAAATTTTGGGGGTACAAGAGATAAAGGAAGAGATAAAGTCTCAGATACTGTAGCTCTGAGGATAAAGACAACCTGTGGGTATAGAACACTGCAGTTGTAAATGGCTGCTGCTCTCCTGGATCCAATTCTGCTGTTGACATTTTTAGAAGGGTAGCAAACAACAGGAGAGCAGTGGGAAAAGAGTGATTAATAAAACATAGCAAGTATAGGAAACTCAATTTATTCAGTATGTTCACTCCAGTATAATGACGAGAAAAGAACTAGCAGATAATTTTTAATCTAGGAGAAACCAAAGTTGCAGTAAAAACTATGATTGAAAATTTTAGGTAAATAAATTCAAAAGGCTTGTTTATGAAATAGAAGTAATTAACCTTCCCTAAAGAACTGGAGGAGCCTTCATCACTTGAAGTGGTGAAACACTTGTATGCTATTTTGAATTCTGTGCAGAATGTCACTGAGCAGTATCTTTGTACTTGGTGGAACAGTCTGAAGTTCTTTGTCCTGTTATGCATAAAATCCCATTAACACTCCCCTCTAACTTTAAAAACTACATTTCTGGTAATATTAAGATATTTCTCCAAGGAGAAAACACTCTGCAACTTCCTGAAATCCTGTGGCATTTAGCATCTCCTATTTGCCTTATATTCTGTTGCCTAATGAATAGAAGAGTAACCAAGTTCCAAAGGAGAAACCTTGATTGTATGTACATTCATAGGGGGGCTTTTCTATGGATGTATATGACAAATTAGGAGTACAGCTGTTTTGATATCTCACCTAAACTCCTGAATCATTGTTCATTCTGCATATTGAGGTTTGGTCTGCAGCTATCTGCATTCAGACAGGAAATAATTACATTTACATATGCAAATAAAATCATCTTCAGTAACCTAGGTCTTAGAAGCAAGGTCATTGTATTAAACTGATTAATTTTATCAAACTATCCTTGGGAAAAAAAAAAGAAAGAGAGAAAGAGAACAGTCTTGTACAGACTTATCTGGGATCTGGGCTTCCACAGCCCTTCAATAAGTGCTATATTTAGAAGCAGGGATCAAAAAGTTTGGGTATGTTTTACGTGCTTGGTTGTGGAGTCTGATTCTAATTGGTTTTACTGTCTTTGGGGATTATTTTCATGAAGTGAGACATCACTTGTCACAAATAATAGTGCCACAATTAAGTCTTTCAACAGCAGAGTCATCAAGGAGAATTACCTATAGCCCAGAGTGAAAAACCTGCCTTTTTTAAACAGCTCTATGGACATAAAAAAAAAGATCCTGAATTTCAGGCAATAATTTTGATCATAAAAGGGGTTAAAAATCTTTTTGCCAGATTTTACTATGACTCAGGAGCAGAAAGAAAAAGAACAAAATATACTCAATTTTAAAATACTTCACAGATTAGCAAGATTTGTTTATTTATTTTCTTAGGAAAAAATATAACAGGCTTTGTTTGATATTCTTGAACACAGAGACCCTTGACTTTGCATCCTTAACTAAGACATTGGGCACAGCAGTGGTCTCAGGCATGTGACATTTTAACTTGTGTTCATTGAATAAAGTATCAGACTTCAAAAATGTAATTCTTCAGACATGCTAATAACTGATTTAATGTTAATGAAATGTTACAGTTTTCATGTCCTTTTTATAAAGTTATAACATCCTGTCCTCTATGTGTTAGAAGTTCAGAATTAAAAGCCACACTTACATTAAGCAGTCAGGCTCACAGCAAGGTGTTCAACTTGACATTTTGAGGAGCATGGATATTTCTATCCCGTTTTTCAGCTTAATGCATGATAATTATGCATTTTAAAGCATTTTTATTCTAATTTTTTGCTCTCTTTCCAAACACTATTCCTCCTGAGTCTCACAGAGCACATATTTCATGACAAGTATAATATTTTTTTCAAATTTAATCCTTTTTGTACACTCTGGTGTACCCACTGTTATTGCTCAGAATTTAATATAGGCCAATTTTTTTTTTTAAAGTGCCCCTCAGATTCTTGTTCATCTCTTGCTTTATGCAGACAATAGGAACAGAAATCTGTGGTACTCTAACAAGTAGCCTCATACACACTACACATTTTGCAAATGCAACATGTACTATAAGACACACTGTGTGCTAATGAACAATGCAGGGCTGGGCTTCCTGTGTAACTTCAGCTGTGAAAAATTCCAATTCTCTCTGTCCTCAAGGACTATACAGTGGTTCTGCTTTCCTACTTTTAGGAACTTCAGTTTGTCTAAAATAGCCAGCAGGATTAATCTCCAACTGTGCTTGAACTGGAGGTGCACCAAGTGAGATATTTGCCTGTGTTTTGTGACTAAATATGCTGATTTATTTCAGTCACACTCACAGAGTTTTTATTCACAAACAAGAAGACGTTATTCATGTGAATAGTGCAAGAAAGGGAATGAATTGTGCGTATTATAAAGAATAGATTTATATAGTATTCACAGCTATGAAAAGCATCATAGCCGTTTATTAAAGCCTCTTTTTTGTCTTTATCACAAGAGCCATCAAAACCAGTGGATATTCATGTATAATTCATTAACAAACAAGGCAATTTTCCTGCTTATAATGCATAGGTCACTCATTCTTGGAACAGAAATAATACCATCTGATTTGGTGATTAATCAAAGTACGCAGACTAAACAGAAAATAATCATACTGACCAGTTATGAATAAATTCTACAGGAGGTTTAAAACTGTGCCTTAAACTATGACAAATACACAAATACAGAGATTTAATTAACAGCCTGTTGGCAGAATGACTGTATTCATTGAGAAAAGTTGTTCTCCATAGTTAGTAACCACAATAAATATCCACTTTTTATATCATTGCTTGGACAAGAAAAATATTTTCATACACTCAGTCCTCCATGAAGTTGGGAAAGCTTTTTTTTCTGCTGATAGCTAAAAAGGGGAACAGGTTAGTTTGACTGTTTAGAATATAATCTTATATGTAGAAAAAAAAGTGCAAATGCAGAATCCAAAAAGGACAGAATATAGATGAGAAAATGCAAAAGAAATTGTTACATAGGTAGAGTAATTAATAAGATTTTACTTCCTGTGATTTTTGTTCCCTTACAGTTATTACTGTGCCTGCCCTGTGTCCAGAAGACTTATTTTTCCACAATACTTTCATTGTTTTCCTTTAGTGGTCTCCAGGAATAACTCTGGCTCTTCCCCACACCATCCCTACCCTCACTTCTCTACTGCAGTAATACTTTATTTGCCAACAAAAAAAAAAAAAAAAAGAAAGAAAACCACACAACAACAACACCCCAAATGAAAAGCACTTACACAATGCCTAGCACCTTGTCACATTTGCTACCTACCTGGCCAGACAAGAAAAGCTGGTTCTGCTGAGTTGCAAGCTGTTTGTGCTGCTTCTCTGGTCCAGGTACATGGGCTGCTTGGTGGACCACCAAGCCAGCCCACAGAAAAAAGCTTCAGACACATTTTAACCTTCCCTCTGTGGATGTAGTAATAGGCTGTTTCTCCTCTTCTCTGTTTTCTCTCTTCATTAAATTTGCATGATTTTAATATCTAGATGTTTCTGTTAAATTTGATTAAAATCCGCCAGTAGGCTCAAAAATTGCATAGAAGAAGGAAAAAAAGAGTTATACAGAAAGAGAATATATCAAGTCAGGTGGTAGAATGCTGTAAGCCTTTTTTTTCCTTATAAAACTAATCTAAAGTTCCTGTAACACATAGTTAAGTACAGAGCTTTAAATATTTATTTATAATATTAATTAATACACAAAATATGGGATTCAGAACACCCTCAGAGTTTCTGTAAAGCACTAGCTGTAATTGAAAATAGCAGTTTTTCAAAGACAGATAATGCTGTGTAGGATCCTGGCAGGCACAGCAGGAAGGTTGTAGGCATATAGCAAGAAAAGCCTGCAGAAAAGTTAGTACTAGTGGCCTAAGGAACTCATGTAATCTTCAGGCTGGTGGGAACTCAAAGGGACATTTAGCACATTTAGCTCTGGTGGTTTTTCATTGCTTGGCAGCCAAGAAGCCCAGGAAGACCTGAGCAGCCCTGGCTATTGAAAGCAAACGTGGGCACAATAAATCTACCAGGTTCTCCATCTCTGTACTAAGATGTCCTTTGTACCAGTCAGTGAGGTGTCTGTCTGTCTCTGTTATAAATCTATGTGCATTTCCTGAAGGTAAAAAAGAATGCCAGAACCAAAAAAAAAAAAACCAAAAAACACCCACAACAATATATTCTATTACTGGAACTGCAGGTAAACTGTTATAATTCTTAAAAGAAATCACCTTCTGTGTGATGGAAATGCCTCCCAGTGTTCTCACCTAGCATGCTGAGAACTCAGATTTTTTTTCCACCTGTGATAACACTTTTCAAGCTTCTTACTGTCAGAAGAACAAAAATACAAAGTAAGTTCCTCTTTGGTTCCCTCCAAAATACCCAAGAACTCCACCTCTTATGAATAATAAACTAGCCAGATGCTTTTTATTAATGACACCTCACACCTCTTCCATGTGTGAGCAGATTACCTAGGAGTATCAGCCGCCAGCCAAGTCTTTCTCTGCCAAGTGCTCTACAGAAAGATAGTCCCATGTAAAAGTGTTCACAATTTCAAGTATAAGACAAAGCAAAAAAGCAAGGGAACATTAGATAGCAGTAATGCTAGAGGTGTGGAGCATTTATTTCATATACTTTAACTCTGCAACTCTGTGCCACCTGTTCATTCCATATTCCACTTTGGCTGGTGGCTTTTGTCTACTTTTGCCAATGTTTGTGGCTTTAAGGCCAGTACTGTATTTGATACCTCTTGCTTTATAGATATGTATTTGCTACCATACTCAATTTTAACAAAGAGTAGAGAGACAGAAGTGGTCCAAAAGTAATATTTCCTTCTGGTGCATGAGTTTTATTTCTTACCCTCTCCCAGCCCAAGATAATTTTCTCCTCAGGCAACAATCCTTAATATCTTCTATGCAAAAATGCTGCATACCTGCAAGAGAACAGCAGATCTAAGAATTAATATCCTGCACACAGGATTTAGTATAAAACCCCTTTACCTTCTTACATCATGTCTTTAAAGTACAGAAGCCCATTAACTTCAAATTGTGATTCTGTTGCCTTTTTTTGCTCCAGCAAGGACTGCAGCAAATGCAGCACTACTAAAGCTTCTACTCATCTCAACTTTAGATTTCCATCCTTGTGTCTTTTAAGCTAGTTTCTCTGCAACATACAAGGTGTTAATAACTCTTTGTGTGTTCCAGTTTTTTCTACAGAGCTGGAAGAAAGCATGGATGCACTTTAATTGTCATACAGTATATTCTACATTTGGTTCCCAGTGCAAGCAGTTACATTTGCTGATAACAAAATGCATTTATCTTCAGTGACATTTTAGATAGCTCCACAACCTGCTGCGTATTCTAATGAAACCTGTATCACTACCAATTAGACACCTGCAGAAGAAGTGGGCTATGCAAATGCCTTGCCCCACAAATGCTATTTTCCCTCTCTCATTAAGTTTTCAGACTAAATTATATCACAGCTAATGGCTAAAGACTTGCCCCTCAAATTTCAGTGTTGCATGGAATTTTGCCAAATATCTCACACAGACTTTAAGGAGTTGTGTGACTGCAGGTCCTTCAAAATGTATTTTCCTTGCTTCACATATGCTGAACCTAGCCCTGCACTTGTCTACCTTCCTTTTCTTTCACTGACACACAGGCAGAAATGCCCTCCCTCTCACCCTGCATCACTGTGACAAGGTATTCTGGTGGGCTTGGAAAGCTGTAGATTATTGCTTTGTTTTTCATCTCTGGAGGTCCTTGGTTCAAATGTATTAGATGTAAGTCAGACTTGCTGTAAACAAATATTTGTTGATTGGATATACAAGATAGAGATTAAACAGAGGAAATCTTGTTTATGAGGTTATATATGCATCAAGGGTTTTCAATGACATCACAAACCATGACAGAAAAGCAAACATGATTAACAGAGTTGCCACAAATCCCAAGATAGAATGGTATCTTGGTAACTCACAATTGCCAGTTTCTTTCATGACAATCTCAGGACCTGTTCTAAGCCCTGTCGAGGATACAGTCCCCATCTTGTTCCCAGGAATGTTGAATTAACTTTTCATTTGCTCTGGGCTCCTGCTGTTGCTGCCCCATATTCCAATTTGTCTGGCTGCTGCTCTGGTTGCTTTCATCTCCTTCTCCAGGGTGCTCTCTGGTGAATGCTTTGGCAGGAGCTGTAAGCATTACCCCATATCTATTAATTACACATGCAAGCACATTTCTGAAAGCATACAGTGTGTTCATATGTCAAAATTGGATTATGAGATTCCCAAACTGTTTGTTGCCACAAGTGAGTGAAAATATGTGATCATGTCTGAAAATGCAGACTGCACAGATTTGGTAGTAGGCTTTAGATTTTCCCTTTGAAATTTTGGCCATAGCATTTCTAGAAGAAAAATTTTTCAAGAACAGGAACACAGAAACATTAAAATCTTAAAACACACAAGGAGGGTAGTGATTAAGTATTTTTTTGAATCTTCATATGTTATCATTTAAACAGGATCCTCTACACATGTCAGTTGTTGTAACTTACCTATGACTTACAGGTTTTTATTGGGCAATTTCAGTGAGACCAATTGTAAGGATACCCTTGGTTTGTCTAAATCACAATGGAAATCAATATCATTTTATCTGCATGCATATTCTTGTTTCTATAATCAGAAGGTAGAGGACAGGCTGGATCTGCTGTTGAGTTTCACTTCATATGAACTGTATATTTTAAGTAATAGCCAAAGCTGGATGAATTAAGGCATTATACCTCACTTTGGCTGACCATAAAACAATTATGTTGTGGATTGACCCCAGTGGGCAGCTCAGGTCCACACAGACACTTACTCATCACCTCCTCACAGGGGCATGGGGAAGATAATTAAGACACAAAGTGAGAAAATATCTGGGATAAAGACAATTAAATAGGTAAAGTGAAAGCTTTGTCTTCAAGCAAAGGAAAATCAGCAAAAAATGGAGAAAAATAATTTAAAAAATTCCAATTCCACCAGCTTTGAAAAATATAGGCAAAAGTTTGGAGAGAATTCTTACTCTGATAGAAACATCAGCAGCAGAAACATTGTCTTTCTTTCTAGCTCAAAAACAACAAGAAATTTGCACAGTAATGTTAGCTACAAATATTGCCTTTAGCACAGTTCAATATAGCTGGCTATAAAGTAGCATTTACATGAGTTATCCTTATCACAGAGATCTTTGCTCAAGGGGCAGACTCTGTGAAAACGGGTGTCAAATGACTATTTAGTGAGCAAGGCTTGTGTTTATTCTCTGGATGGTTTTTTTTGGTATTTCTTTTGTTAGCTTACAGTAACACCTGTCTAGGTGACAGAAAACATTTGAGTTTGCTTTATTTGCTATTGCTCACAAAACCTCAGAGAACAGAAGTGTGTAATTATCCCAATCTCAAGAAAATGAGAGTTTTAGATATTGCAAGACACCCCATTGCTAACCTGCTTATCTGAAATATTTTTTCTGATAGCACACAAGAATTTCTTGTATCACAAATAGGCACTCTTTTCTGTTTCAGAATTAAATATTAATTGATTTTGGTCAAAATATATTTCTGTTGTTAATTCCTTTTTAAGGAAGATATATTCCTTTTGTTTTCTATATAGTGTGCATAAGAAGGTGAGAGAAGTTTAAGGCATTAGTCTGAGTGCACTGTTTTTTCTGTCATGGTCCTGGCCAAAAACACAGGGCAATGACTGGAAAGATTGTCTGAGACAGGGCAAGGGAGTTCAGGACCCAGAACCCATGGAAAGAAGTAAAGTGTGCTGCTTCATAGCAATACCTTCAGCCTCTTTCAAATATCAGTGTACAGTTGCTCAAATTCCTAAAAACTGCAAAAAGTTTGTAGTTTTAGCAGTTACATCTGTAATATTTTGTGTTTTGGTTGAATTCCTCTTCCTGTAGACAAAATTCACCATGCAAATACCCTTCTATCATAGGAATATCCTAATGAAGGATCTAAGAAATATTGAATAAAAATGTTTTAATTACAACCCTCACATTCATTAAGAAATATTTGAAGTCTTGGCACAGTACCCAAACAGGTTCAGAAACCAACAAAGGGAAACAATTTTTTTTAAATGCTCACATTTTTAAGCTTAATGTCAGGATTCTCAGAGACAGGTTCAAGATTTCTATATATTTGAGGTTCTAAACCAACCCAAATATATGGGGAGAAATTTGAATTGGACTCCTCTCATAAATAGTCTGTATTAGAGTGCATGAGTGGAATTGCTCTCTAGCAAGCCTTTCCATCCTCTTCCACAAAAAATCTAGTCATACACAGGTTAACAGCTCATTTTGGGCTATCTGGGGTACTATGAGCTGGTAGCAATCATCAAAACACTGACTTCTATAGTTATTGAAGACATTTTGGCATCTATCACCAACATGAAAGGACGTTGTAGTGAGGTGGACACACTTCTTTTTCACTGAAAGAATGGTTAGGCATTGGAATAAGTTGCCCAGGGAGGTGATGGAGTCACCTGTCTGAAAATGCTCACGATGCGGCACTTGGGGATGTGGTTTGGGGTGGTTACAGTGATGCTGGGTTGAGGGTTACACTAAGTGGCCTTGAAGGTCTTTTCCAACCTTGATGATGCTGTTATTTTATGGTCTTCAGAAAGTTGTTAATTTCATCTTACCCTCTGGATAAGAAGGGATTTTAGAGGATAGACTGAAATCTGTCCTTTGGACGACTAAAATTAGGTGGACTACACGCCAATCTTTTTTGGTAACATTACATAATGATGGCATAATTAAGAAACATTTGGTGCTATTTCTGTACAGCAAATGCTGCTTTATCATTTTTTCTTTTGTTTTATGGAACAACTAAAGGATTGTTTTGACAATATGTTATTGAACTGGAAGAATCACAATCAATAAGTATTATAGCTACTCAGTGACTAGATTATTAGAAAAATAAATTAGGAACTATCCTGCTTGCAAATAACCATTATTTCACATGATAGGTAGAAAAATATTGTACACATGTCATGGCATATTGTTCATTTGCAAATACAGAGAGACCTTTTGTAATCATATAAATTTCATTTATTGATCAGAGATCACGATAAAGTGGTTTCTTTCAGAGTGCTCTTTGTCTAAGCTCTCTCTTTAAAATTAAGAATCTATTTTACATTACCACAACCCAAGATAAAAACTATGTGCCCTTGTGTGTACAAACAGGTAACTTCTTTCTCTCCTGCTTCAACATAACTGTTAGCTTTCTTATTAAGAAAAACTGTTAGTTTTCTTATTAAGAAAAAAAAATACAGTTTTCTTCTTTCTCCAGCTGATTTTTTTGTTCAGGTATAGCAAACATGCTGCTACCAATTGTGATTTATGCTACAGGCAAATCTGACTTTTTCATTTGCACATCATGTCCATTTTGAAATAAAGAAGTGACAGCTGATCTGTATGTTGAAAGCACTGTGTTACTATTGCTCTATAGTTTGTTGGTTTGCTTTGTTTTGCTTCGCTTTGTTTTGCTTCTCTTTGTTTCCTCTGGAAGATCTCACAATCTGCTGTGAAGTAGTTGTGTGTTAAGAAAGGGAAAAGAAGTATAAATCTCACAGAGGTTGGTGCAGAGAAAAATTGTCACAAAGCACCAGACCACAGAGATTTAAGCCTTTGTGCCCTTAACAATAAAAATTCACCAAGGTAGCCATAGATTCCCTATATGGGAATTTGCCCCTCCAGAGCACACCTCGCACTTTTTTGTTGACCAAGGAATGACAAGGTATGAAAATACACCTGCTCATCTTTAAGCAAAATAAAAAGGGATTGTGGTGGAGAAATATACAGAATTCCGCATTACTTCAGGAAAGAGGTCTCTAAACTGTGATACACACAGCTCTGGTCTCTTTTGTAAATAGCAATAATCAAAAGCATCTGGCTGGCTGTTTATGTGCCTTTGCCTTAGTTGGTAAATGCCAGCTCACAGATAATCACACGAAAACAGCTGGGAGAATTGAAAGATTGTGGATAGAGGCAGAGAAATGAGGATGAATTTGTGGGAAGAGGAGAAAGTACAGAAGCTGCCACTATGGTACAAAGGAAAGAGATGTTAGGAAAAAGACATCAAGGACAAAACAATCCTTATGCTAATATTTTCATGAGACCATTTTTAATGCAAAACTGTCTAGAAATTCAGTTTCTATAAGGTAAATTTTGTAAGCCAAATCAATACAAATCAGTGCTGCTCAGGTCCGTCTCAGATTCTCACTGTAAGATGAGTTAAAATGTATCAGCTGCCTAAACGTATTTACACGGAAATGCCAGGGCAGAGAATGAATCAATAAATGACCACAAAGCTTAAGAGAAAAAGGGTTAAAATATTAGGCTAATCAATTCCAAAACTTATGATAATGCAGCCTTAAAAGTCAAATGGTACTTGGGTTGTATGGAAAGGAGTTGAGGACTAAACAGGGGTATGGAGAAGCACAGGGCCTGTACTGTTGTCAGCCTACATAGCTCATCCTGTGTTAAGCAGAGGAGTTCAGTGCTGGCAGCATGTGCAGCATTGACCATTACAGTCCTTCCTGTAAGTGGAACAGATGGAGCACAAGTGCTGCAATGTGCTGACAGGAGACCCTTTTATTTCCATTCCCTCAGAGTGGGTGCAGCTTACCCCTGATATTTCAAGTCCCACCAATTCAAAAGCATGATATCTCAAAAACTGATCTGTTGCCTTCCTCCTCTTCTCCAACCTCTTCTACATTTGGGAGAGGAACGTGATGAGAGCCAGTATGCTCCTGGTTTTCTTAAGTGATTAAGACAAACCTTTTGCTTTCAAAGGCACACAAAGCTTTTAGTTCCCCTTTTCAGCTTGCTTATGTCTAGCTAGATTTATGCATCTCACCAGTTTCTGTACCTCTCGTAGGAAAACTGTGGAGAAATGAGGAATTATTCTGCATCCAGCAACAACGAGTCTTCATTGCACCTTTAATATTTCCTCTCAAAGTTTATGGGTTGTTGTTCCTGCTATGTTAATTACTTTTTAGTGATATGGGATAAATTTTCTTCTACTTTTTAAGTATGCATTAATTTTCTCTGAGAACTCAGTGCCCTGATACTCAGGTTCAGTTACCTTACACACTGTTTTTAGTTCTTCCTCCAGTTAGAGAATTGTCTCATACAAGTGCCTGAAGAAGGTTTGTGAAGCAGCAGGTTCATTATTTAAAAAATATTTGCAGGTACTCTTTGAGGTAACAGAGATGACCTTGAGGCACTGAGAAAACCACACCATTGCACAGTCCCAGGGAGCCAGCCTGCTGCATTGATTCACAGCTGGGTGATCATGACACCATGTTCAACAACCCCCACAGTAAATATAGATTAGATAGATAGATAGATAGATAGATAGATAGATAGATAGATAGATAGATAGATGATAGATAGATAGATATAGATAGATAGATTTATATCACAAAAGCTTTTCTCTTTCTTTAGGTGTTTTTCATTGCATAAATGCAGAAATGCAGGATTTGCTAATTTTCTCTCTTTATTACCTTAAATTCTAATGTATTAGTCTGCAGCACTAATGTATGTTGCAAAATATGCAATATGGCTGATGTTATAATCCCATTAGCGATTGACTGATGATTTTTGAATCCCTAACTCCCAAAATTTTACACTACTTTAGTAGTGTTCACTTCATTTAAAAGATAAGACCTTGTTGCACAATATTTTGCTTGAAAATAATTGAATGTTTGGCTCTTGCAGTGGAATCAATGCCACATTTTAATCTTTTTTAGGTTTTCCTACTGTATCATTCTTTATGAATTAAAATGAGTGTAGTGCTCAAAAAATGTCCCATGTTTCTAATCTATAGAATAATGCAGGTAGTATCTCTTCTCCAGTCTACAAATTTCCTCCTCTGGGTTTTATGAAGGTACAGATTCTGGAGACCAGGGAAGTAATTCATTCCCTGTACTGATCCAGTCTCTGACCTTGCATCAGATGTTTAAAGCAACAAAATATTTCTTCCTTCCTCTTAGCTCTGAGAGATTCCATAAAACAAGTCTGTGTGTAGTGGTAAAAAATATTCATAACGGAATAAAGAAAGAAATCATCTTCCTTTCTGTAGTAAATGTAAGTGAAGAATGAAGCACCTAATAGGAAAACATAAGGATACTTCAAGAAAGGCTGTTGTCTAATGCAGAAATGTATATGATGTCCTGTAACTTTGAGATGTTCAACATTTGTGTCTAAACATTGTGTACAGATCAAGAAGTGAGAAACAAGCAAATGTATTTTCATGGAAATCTGAATTTTAGTGTATAGCAATAAAAATGGCACATTCTAATGAATAGATGTCTTAAATTACCACCTTCCTATCTCACCCTAATAGTCTTATCTTAAAAATAAAAACAAACACAAAAACAAACTAACAAAACAAACAAACAAACAAACCCCCACCAGAATCCTAGCCAGACCTTCCAGAAGATAGCATCTGCTTTCTAGATAAATTTGCTTCTTTTAGAAATAAGATTTGCAGCTACCCTACATCAGCATAAAATTAATTTGTCCTCTGTTCCTGTGTTTATTCCTACATTTCCCACTACTCCCTGAAGGAGGACAGGTCAGGAAATTTTTCCTGCTACCTACCTGCAGTCTACTCTCTGGAACACTGCATCCTTAAAAAAACCCTTATCTTTCCTGTGTTGCTGTGAAATATGAAAGTAGTACTATCTCCTGATCAGAAAGTGCAAGAAAGAGAACTGTTTAGGGTCTTTCTTCCCCAATTATAATATTCTTTTTCCAAATCTTGGAAATCTGCACAGAATAATCTGGTGTGAGTGCTGTACCAAAATCCAGGTATTATCACGTTTGCTTGCTTAGTTATTTTTGCCTCCTTGTACTCCAGTAAAGGAGAATATACTCTTAAGAAAATTTTAAAGAACTTGAATACTCTTTCCTAATGACTGAGTATTACAGAGACCATCAAAAGTGAGAGTCTCTATGCCAAGAGAGAACAGCATGTTGGATGTTGTACAAAACCCTAAATAAAGACATGTCCAAAAGTGCATTGGATAAAGCTAGTTTTATAAATGAATTATCCAGCCAGAGGAGTTAAGCCAAGTCATCTTTTGTCTGTTTTGATGACTGCCTTGAGAATCCTGTGAAAATTTCTTTGAATTTCCCCAAAATGCAGAGCTTGCCAACTGAACACATGGACTACAGTTCTGCAATATTTATTTATAGCAGCAGAGCTCAGTCTATAAACAAGCACTACACCCCATGTCATTTATTATGTTATCTGTATTTTCCTGTGATTAGAACAAATGGCCAGATCAGTCGTACTTCTTGTATTTACAAAGTAGACTGATAGACAGTCAATACAGCACTTTTCTGTGAGGGATGAGAACAAACTGTGCAAAGCAGGCTTCTCCCAACCCCTTTTCTCTTTTTGATCATTACTCTTTTTCTAATGCTTTCAGCCAAAAAAACACTGCATGACCTCTGAGAAATGTCAGGAAAACATTATTTTCTCTGTGCCACTCCAGTTTGTGGACATTGGGTACATCCTTACTGCAAGCCCAGCTCAGAGCAGTGTATCTGAGACAAGTAGTGCTAAAATGCCTCTTGCTGCACTCTTGGGGTGCCACACACCACCCCCCCCCTCCCACCCCCCACCCCTTGACCTTCTCTGGCTGCTAAATGTGGCTGTGGGAGTCTCGCTAATGAACAGCACTGCACCATCTGTTTGGCTCCCACTGCTGAACCTCCTTGGGGTAAGGGAAGAGCAGCAAGCAAATGCCAGTCCAATACCTCTGTCTGACTCACAGAGCAGTACAGCTGCTGCTTCTGTGCTTTCTGCTCTTTTTTTTTTTTTCCTTTCCAGAATGACTCAGACACATTATTTTTCAGAAATAATTCAGAAGTATAGGAAACTTAAATTCATAGAACAGAAATAAATTCATCACAGTATATGTGATAGAAAGAAACAAAGGAAAATTCAGTTAAAATTGTACCTGTTCTGCATGCATGACTATGTGTACAGGTGTCTGTGTCTGAATTTCAAACTGGATAAAAACTTATATGTGAATAGTTGCAGAAGTACATATTTTGGCTTTTTTATGATGCCACAAGTTTTGACAGCTGAATCTAAAAAAAGAAAAAAAATCTTGGGCATAAATTTTGTATCAGGGTTTTTACATTGCACTTATTCAGTAAAAATGTTTTAAATGGGAAACATATTTCTTTATTTTAATTGCACTTCCTTCCTTTTAAAATCCTTGGGACAAATACTCTCTTCTTTCTTTTCTGCATTGTTTCTAGTACCTTTTTACTCAACTGTGTAATATGGATTTTACACTGTATGATAGAAGGACAGAAAGTGATTTACTATGATATGTAAACTAGTGTACTCAAGTTTTATGTAAAGTAAGTAAGGTGTTGTCATTCTGTAACTATTTTAGTTAGTCCTTGGGCAAATGAAAGAAAATGTTCCCTTTTCATCTCTTTCAAAGTCTAGCAGAGGACTGGGCTGGGTGTCCTGATGTTTCTGATGGACAGCAGAATGTTGCTGCACTCCTGGTTGAGCAGCCTGGAGGTGAAGTGATCACATCACTCAGATGGGATTGCCTAATATAACACCCAAAATTTGTGGCTACAGCAAGTCTTCAGACCTGGGTTAGGGCAGTCTTGTTTGAAACTCCTGCCTCTCCTCCACAGTTTCCTTGTTCACTGTCAGCAACACCTGTGTTGGCTTTATGAGGTATTTGTGCAAAATCCCACTGGGCTTGGGTCGATGAGGACCCACATTGGTGCCAATTCTGAAGTCCCAATGGATAAAGCTCCCTCTCTTCTCCACTGGTCAGGGCAAGTCCTGGGCCAGTCCTCTGCTGGCATCTAGGTCCTTCATCCAGCTACCCTTCTCTTGTCTTTGCTGTGGGAGCCCTGCAGCGTCCTACTGCAGGCTGCAGTCTTGCCCTGTCAGTCTGGATGCTCTTCCGGTATTGCCACAGTCTCTGAGAAAAAAAAAGAGCTGAGTTTTATCCTTCCTCAGAGCAGCATGACTGCTCCTGCAGAGCCGCATGGTGCAAAGAGACATGAGGAAGAGCAGCAGAAATAAGTCTTTCTCATCTCAGTCTCTTCATGTCCCTTCTGTTCACAGTACACAGATAAATGCAAAATAGCAGCTATGTGGAGAGGTTTCCCAGCTCTCTGGAGAAAAGTAGGAGGCTGACAGTAATGAGGAAGCAATTTTTTGCCTTTTTAGTAGGACCAGAGTCTGAACCGGATTAGATGGTATAGGAATATATTTTTCTTCTCTTTCTGCAGGTGTGTGCAGTTTAAAACCAGCAGAGCCACGGCCATAGTAAAAGAAAATGAAAACAAACCACAGTACTAAAACCAAATAAAAATTGTGTTGTTGTTGTACCTGATACAGTCAGAGATATAAAAGAGATGTTAATTAGTTACGTGTTACTTGCTTTCTGCTCTGCATTTTGCAGCTCTTTATAGGGTTGAATGTTGTGCAACAGAGTGGGAGCAGATGCTGTGCTTCCTTTGTGAGCACCTATGCCAGTGACAGGATTTGAGCATATCAGGCATATGTTTTATTCACTAAGGCTCTAAGAAACCATTTTCTGTAAGGTTGAATATTGAATGATGGAAGAGATATCTTGCATTAATTTTATACTTTTTGGGGGGGGTGCCAAAAAAACAGATCAAATATGTTTGGAACATGAGATACGAGAACAGCTGAATTTTGATAATAATGCAGAGAAAGAGATGACCTTATTAAATTGTATCTCCCCAAATCTTCCAAAGCAAGAAGCACAATTACATTGGAACCCTCCAGAAAATCAGTAGATTTTCCTGTATTTTTATTCAGTCATATACTGTAACTATTAAACCCTTGTCCAATGAACATGACATTGCATGATATACTTCAAAGACTAGACTTTAGGTACTATCATAAAATTATTTATTTGGGAAAACAGTAAAGGTAAAACACTGTTTCCAGACTGCCCACATGTGTGTCTTTGGGCTTGATTGGAGAACCATGAAAAACTTACTATATTGTTCAGGCCTTGTGTGAAGAGAATTGACTACAGGGAGGAACAAAGCAAGAGGGGTAGATAAAATTAAAAATTAGAAAAAGGAATTTACTCACTGCTTTCAGACCAAGTCAGTATTTCATATTGAAAGGCAAAAATATTTCATTTGTGGCCCTTATTTAGATTTTTGAGGTTAAGTTTTTTTTTAATTAATTAAAAACTGTGTAGTGTTTTCTGGATTCATAGACTACCCAGAGGAAATAAAAAGGATATGGTTTTGGCACTTACTGCACTCAAGACAGGTAATTTAATCAATGCCCCTATCACCTGTATTTGTCTGTTTACAGGAAAAACACAGTGATACCATCAGCAATTTGAAATAGCTGTCATTTAGGTATGAGTATGATTCACCAAGGGCAAACCAGGCCTGACAAGCCTGATCACCCTCTCTGACAAAGTAACGTGCTCGGCTCATGTAGGGCGAGCAATGGTCATGGTTGACCTGGATTTCTTCAAAGCTTTCACTACGGTTTCCTACAGCCTCCTCCTGGAGAAACTGGTAGTTTATGGTCTGGGCAAGTAGCCTATGCAGCAGGTGGGGAAGAGGCTGACCAGCTCACCCAGAACACCAGATGTGCTGTTAAATAATTCTGTTTCATAACTGGAATAATACTGAAATAACTGGGAACCTGTCCCAAGTGTGGATCTCAGGGAGAGCTATTGGGCTCAATGCTGCTTGCTGCATTCATAAATGACATGGAAGATAGGATCAAGTGTACTCTGATGACATTTGCCATTGAGACCAAATTGAAGACTTTGGAAGGGAGACCACCCTGCAGGAAAACCTGGACAGGCTGAAAGAGTGGGATAAAATCTTATCAAGCCCAAAAAGATCTTGCACCTGGGAAAATATAGTCCAGGAGCATAGCACAGGCTGGGATCTACCCAGCTGGGGAGTACCTCTGTGGAAAGGGAACTGAAGGAATTGGAATAATCACCCCGGGGAAGTGGAGGATTGCCCAGTCTCAGACACTTTTGAAATTCAGCTGTACAGGGTGTATGCCATTTTGTCTAGAACACTATCTGGCAAGAAAGGTTGGACCAGATAACCTGTAAGGTCCCCTTCAGTCCTGGTGTTCTATGACTCTGGGATGACAACCCATTTCATTAATTATGGATGCCTAGTGTCTTACTGTTGCATTGATGGCAGTCTTAAATTTTGTTGTTGTTGCTTGCTTGCTGTTGCTTGGATTAAAATAAGGAGCAGAAGCAGGAGCAGGTGTAAATAAACAAGATCCTGGGACTCAGGATGCTCTCTTCCTCTCTGCCTGTGCCATACCTGAGGACCTTTGGCTTCCCCAGGACATGAATCAATGGCCTCAGACAGAAGATAGCAATGCATCTTTCTCACTATGAAACCTAAAAGACCTGATCTATAGGACACCCTTTTAAATTGCTATGGTAAAATCCTATCTGTTGTTTCCAACTCTAATAAAAAATCAGACCTCTAAGAACTCTGGCCCTGCAGTGGTGAGCTGAGCAGCACCCAAGATGAAGCACAAGCTTTCTCAGTTGGGTGGGATTTACTGAGTCACCAGTAACTCAACAACACGCTCTTTAAATTCCACTTTTTGCTCAAACATGGTTTTTAAACATGCTGTGGTGGGGCATTAATGGGAGAAGAGACCACAAAAGTTACTTAAATATATATATATATCAGATTTATGTAGCAAACAAGATGTACTAAATTATCTTAGCTGAGCAAAGACTTTTTGTAAAAAGTTCTTTATATGACAAATAAGATATGGAGCCAAAAATTACATTAAATCTTTATAAATTGTGGAGTCCTGTTTAAATAAAAGGATTTATGCAGGTAATTCTATTAACGGTATTGATAGCTTTCTGCATAAATCCCAGCCTTTCAAACAGGAAAATATGTTTTTGCATTCAAAATGCATCTGACAAAATGTATTATGTAGTACTGTAATCCTTGCTCTCAGTTAGGAAGACGAGGATGGTGTTCTGTATGTAATTATCATATACATTAACAAATAATGCAAGAAGTTATTTTCAAGATATTTTCAAGGGATTTTTTAATAGTGTGAAAAATAAGATGTTTGGTTATCTTTCAGAAAGAGCAAATATGGCCTATGAGGTCTCATTTATTTTCTGTTCATCTGCAACACTTGGAAATTTAAAAGTCTTTTTGAGATGAGTTAATTTATTTTTATCAAACAAGGACAAGTTTGTGTAGAAGAGGTATTAAAAAACTTCCAGGTACATTTCTTAAAGCACCCAACAGCTGAAATAACTGTGTGGACTTTGATAATTCCTGATGAGTGTATTAGAGCTCTGGCCAAATAGTCAGTAGAGAATAGGATCAAATGCTAATATTTGATTAAGTTCTTCTAGAGGTTTGCCTTTAGATTAGGTCAGAATCCTACCCAGTTAAACCTGGATAAGGAACATGTTTTCAGAAAATTTGTGGGGTGAGGGAGAAGGGGCAGGGGAAGTAACATCCATTATTTTATCCAAATATCCTACCAAACATAAGAGGTTTGTAATTTGCAAGTTGTGGATCTGAACCAAAATTAGGAGGAGCATGTGGGTCTTCACAAACCTTAATCCTGACTCTTGTAATTTAAACAATGTTTGTACTTCCAGAAAAAAGGGATGGATGTGTCCACAGCAGCACAGATGTACTGGGAAGGGTGTATGCCTCCCCCACAGCTTCATTTGGCTAAATGACCCCCACCAAGTACTGTGAGCTGCAGCTCAGTAGTTAGCCAAGCTAGCTGGGACCTGCTCAAATCTGTGCAGGCATTGCAGTTGTCGCTCTGATGGAGCCTTGGAGAGCCTAGGGGTGCATCCAATAGCACTGCATCCCCTAGAAAATCCCATGGTGATGTCTTTGCAGACACACTCATACCCACCCAGCCTACTTTTCTCTGGGTGTCCCATGCTTGTGTCCTGCACAGATTACATTTTCCCTTTTATCCAGTAACACTAAAATGGTTATGTGTGGTGGTCAGTTGCTGTCAGGAGGCCTAGAGATGCCTCCTCAGGATGACACATTTCTCAGTGGTGGACGTCAGGTCCCTGCTGAGCAGGAAGCAGGAGCATCCACTGAGGAGCCAAGCACTGGCTAATGCTCTCAGTGTGAGGTGGAACCCAGTGTCCCAAGAAATGCAACCCAAAGAGCTCCTCACTGCCTGGGTGGGCATCTACACCTACATTGCTGTGCAAGTTTTTTCCTTTTGACTTCCAATCACCTAGATAGAGTCTCTTCAATACTCCTGCACATATTTAGCCAGGATTTGCAGCATTGTTTCAAGGGACATTTGAATCTTGTTTCTGCTACATTTGTTACTTGAGTATCTTGTGTTATGCGTTCAAATAATATTTATTATGTTCAGTGTGACCAGATCAATTTTATTGCCCTCTATTGCACATTAACTTAGAGATAGTAATCCAACAGTGTTGCAAATTACTCTTTGCTGAGGGAGTGGAAACTCTGGCTGTCTAACAGTAGAGGTAGGAAAAAGAAGCCTATAGGTACAGTATTTAGGACAAAGTATTCTGGAAAGGCTTATAGGCACACTGAGAATCCACTGGAAAGACTGATTGGGCTGAAAAAGAACAAGCAGAATGGGAAAAAAGATGATGCTTTTATTGTTTGTCTCTTACAACTGACAGGAAAGATCTTTAAAAAGTAGTCTTTGAAGAGGGTTGTCTGGTTCTGATTATTTTATTGCAAGTCCATGCCCCTTCTGTGTGTTTTGATATATGTTCCTTCTCTTAATTAGTTCAACCTGTTCCGAAGTAATCAATGCATCCGTTTTTGTATTCCTCAGGCTTACATACAGTGTGCAGTCATTAGTGAAGTCTGTGGCTGATATTTTATACTTCTCCACACCTAAAAGTAGTGAGATTTTATAGCCAGACATATCTTCTGACTGCTTACTTTATAAAAAGAAAAAAATTTAATAGGCTGACAAGCTCAATCAGAAAAAGTACTGGAACTACTGTTAATGTTAATATTTTTCCCATAGGATTATTTTTGAATGGTCATTTATTTCTAAGGATTTTTTAAGTAATATGAGGTACCTAAACAGAAGAGAAATGCTGAAACAACAAACATCCATGTCTGAAGCAGCAAAGGGTTTTCAAGACTACCTCTAAGACATGTTTTATTTTCCAGTGAGGAGATTGTTGACTTCTTCTGAAGAAATGGTGTGCCTTCTCCACTAAGACCAATCTGTAGAGCCATAGCCAGAGAAAAAGAGGATTCTGAATTCCAGATGCTGTATTTCCAGGGATTCAATCATGACAGGCCTGATTTGTTGTTTTCAGGATGGATGGAATTTACTCCTTCAGGCAGCCTGTATACAAAAGTCACTCTCCAATCTATTTTAATCTACCTTAAACTCCTAAATATAGATTGTTACTGATATTCTAAGTAACATGGAGGGAGAAATTTTGTTTCATTTATGTGCAAATGATTGTCTTCACAATACTCCAAGAAAAACTCTTGGAAAGGTGGAAATATCAGACACAACCTTCAGAGGATGAGAACATTGTTCCCTACCTCCCATGAAGACCACTTGCAGAATAACAACTGTGCTGAACTGCACCCACTGCTGAGCAAACACATTTCAAAGTTTCACTTTCTGCACTCAGAATTACTTTGGGATTGTTCGTTTGCAGCTTCTTTTTGTGTCTTTTTCAATTGTTTTGCACCCAAAGTACATCAGGATACCTGAAAACCAACCCCAACCAAGATTTTGTATTAAATTTCACATCAGGGTTTTATCTTATGTTGCAACAAAGGGAATAATTTCTGATGTGCTTTAATATATGCTGCTGTACCTGCTCAGAAAATGAGGTAGTTCATATGAAATTTCACACAAAAATTATATATAATTATCTCCCCTCTACAAGGGAACGTTCTAGGCTGAATAGCTGTAAAAAGTATTTAATGCTATTTTAAAAGATAAAAATGTAGGCAGACAGATTTACATTTAAATCATATTTCAATCAACCTTAAAGGTTCAATTTACACAGTAAGGGTATAAAAAGTTAGCTTATTAAATATGCACAATGTTTTGCATTGCATGAAGGATGTGGATTGTACTTTCGATTTCCAAGCAAATTAAACCTGCTGTCAGTAAGTACACTGTAGCAGGATACAGTGGGCTCTGTGGAAACCAATTTAAACAATTTATGCTACTGCATATCAGTTGGGTGAATTGGATTTCAGATAAATCCTCAGTGACAAGCTGAGGTTCTTCTTGCAAGAGTGGGAAGAATCCTCATCTCTTTTTCTGATCACAGGTTTAGGGCAATATTTTTACGCTCCATGCAAAGGAGTTGAAAGGGTTGTGGTGGCTTCATAGAAGGCACAAAAAATAATTATTATGCAGTGAGAGACAGTCTCTATGACTTAGCAGCAGCTGTCTACATCTTGCTATGTACATATTAGGGATTGATCAGGGAATTGTGTAGCTTGAGACCAGCCCACTCATCCCTAGCCTTCTTCTGTGTGAATGTAGTCAGTGACCCTACAGTCATGGACATTTAGAGATGCTTTTTTCTCAGCCTTTGAAGGCTGCATAAGGAGACAGATTGTGCATTAATTCATACCAGTCAATCTACCTCATCATATGGTTTTCCTTAATCTCTGTGTTATACAAAAGAGGACAAATCCTGCCTATCCAGTGCCTCATGGCTTGGGGATTTTTTATAAGGTGTAATTACTAAAGTACACTTGAAATCAAGTTTTCAAACACCAACTTTACCCTCCTTCCAAGTGCTCTAATGAACAGCCAGGGACACATCATCATGTATGGTACAACTTCTTATGGTACTTACTGTGCTTAAAAAAGATATTCTAAGAACATTCCAAACATTGATTCATCATCCAGCTGAGAATTCTGAGAACTCATCTTTTGAGAAAAATGGTTATGATAAAGATGAGGCCATAAAGTAACTGCCTGCATTTAATTGGAAAGTATTTCAAATAACTGTATGTGTAGCATAAACAAACACAAGTTTGAAGAGAACCAAATGTCTAAGGCAAGATAATTTTATTGAAAAAGTACAATTCCTTAGTAATAATGCATTTACATCTTTAGGTTAGAGGGCTCTAAAGCCCTTTACAGACTACATGCACTGTTTTCAGTGTATTCATAAAAATCAGCAGAAAGTTCTAGATGGTACTTTTAAAAATTAAATGACTCAATAAAGTCCTTTTATGATTCTTTCTCAAAAAGACTTTGGGAGGCTTTACATTGTCATCCTATCCTCCCAGTCAACATATTGTTAAATTGCTGCCACTACTGAAGAAATTGGATTCTTCAGTAGTGGTGTGTTTGTAGAACACCAACCATATTTTCAGCCATCTTATCACTGGACAACAATCCCAGCAAATCCAATTTCCAGCCATAAAGTCTGTTTTTCCAAAAGTGGCATCCATCTCCCAAAAGATTTCCATCAGACACATCTGTAAGCATCTTTCAAGTTTCCTCTGGATGAATCTGTCATGCAATTAGGTTATGGATGAGCTGCCGTGACAAATAGGTTGCCATTTGCCTTTTGATGTACTTTTGATTTTGATGTTTCAAGTATTTCCTTCTTTTAAATGCTGTCTTCTGGGAGCTGTACCCACTCTATTTTATGTTTTGGATAAAACACTTGCAGCAGCATCTTTTCTTTGGGAATCTAAAGAGCATGTTATAATGTGTCATATTTTTCCCAGGAGTGAATATTATTTTGAATACTTACTGTATTGTGGAATAGCCCGCAGACTAAAGAGTGTATTTACTTACCAGTTTTCTCTGCCCTGAGAAATCTCTCAGTTGGTAAAATAGAATCATAGAATCATAAAATGACTTGGTTTGGAAGGGACCTAAAAGATCATCTAGTTCCAAGTCTCCTGAAATGGGCAGGGACAGCTCCCACTAGACCAGGTTGCTCAGGGCCCCATCCAACCTGGCCTTGAACACTTCCAGGGATGGGGCATCCACAGCTTCTCTGGGCAACCTGTGCCAGTGCCTCACCACCCTCACAGAAATGAATTACTTCATTCTTCCAAAATATCTAAATAGTAATGTTTTCTGTTAAGTCTTTATTTGCCTCTGTTGCCTGTGGCTTATGATACAATCTTTAATTATATTTTGATTTACTATTTTTCCTCAATATCTCTGCCTTGTTCATTGCAGAGTGGAATAGATAAATCACCTGCAAGGAATGAAAGAGACTGCTGTCTGAGGGAATTCCTTTGCTGAGCTGAAATAGTAAGGCAAGAACCTGAAAGAGAGCGAAATACTAAGACAGCTATTGCTGCTCTGGAGGAATAGGTTCTAGTCCTCAGAAATTCTGTCTGGGTTTCTGAGTGGTGCTGCTGTCCACTGCTAGAATAACTTTTGTCTAATAACTGGGTTTTTCTTGCTCCTTTTTCTTTCTTTTTCTTTTTTTTTTTTTTTTTTGCATTAAGTTTGCACTGAGATATCTTTCTAAGAAAAAGAACAAATTGAATATTATTTTAAAAATTTAGAAGATGAGAAATGAAATCTATCTTTTTATTATTTAATTAATTCTATTATTAAATCCAGAAGCTAGTCCATACTGCTTTACTCCCAACTTCTCACTGATAAAATTTTCCAGTTTTTTCACATCTTATTTTTGCCCATCTTTCCCTACAGAAGCATGAGAAGCATGGAATATTTCAGGTCAAAGAGATTTAATTAATTCTTAAAATTATTTATTTAAATTCCAATCAGCATGATCTTTTATAAAAAATTACTTCAAAACCTTGTGCATTCCTGTGTTCCATTGCTGTGTTTAATGAAGAAATTATGAATGCAGATTTTAATGTCATCAACGTGAGGATATTGCTTTTGAATTTTGCAGCACATCTAGAGGCAAAGAAATAAAATGACCCTTTAAAAGCAATGTGTTTTACTGCAAGTATTTAGGCAACTCCTTAGTTCCTCTGCACACAAGCAGTGACTAGACCTATGTTTCAATTTGTGCAAATGTATAACACAATTCAGAATCTGCCCGTACACCAGGCAACTGATCTGAAAATAAATTTGAATTAGGAAGTGAAAAATATTGTTTTCTGAGGGCTGCAATTCCAATTTTGTTGTATTTTTTTCTCTAAGTTGTCTAATGTCCTTGTAGCTTAAAATCCAAATTGCCTGGAAGTTAATGAGGCATAATTACTTCCACTGTCTAAACACTAAGTATTTTCTTTCTTTTCACAAATTTTTAGGTCAAAACACTTAGAAATAAACTACATCCATACTTTTCATTTGGTTGTTAAAGGATGGGTTTTCTCAAAGCAGTTAAGCAATTTAGGAAGGTATGTGCTACTAGTTTTATGCACTGGTCAGCATAAGATAGCATAAATTATTTAGAGTTCTTGATAAACTAGCTGCCAAATATATCAGAAGATGTCTATGGGCTAGAAACACTTTCTCAATATCCAGGTTATAAAATAAGAAGAGATAAAGAACTGAAAGTAAAAAAAAAAAAAAAAAAAAAAACTAAAAAACCCCATAAAATAAAATTAAAATGAAAAACCCTATCCAGGTTGGCCTATATTTCAAATTCCTACTACAAGTCTTTTTTAATTGTCTACTTCATTGTTATGCTGCCATCCTTCTATTGCAGGTAAGTAATTAACTCTCCAAAAGATGAGTTTAACTTAAAAGAGAAAATACTTTAATTTAGGGGAGTAGAACCCAAAGTTTTTCATACAAAAACTTCAACTTCCCCATGAACTTGCCTCTAACACTGAAACTGATGCCTATTTCATCATAATGTTTCAATGTCTTCTGTTCAATTTATGTTGCCATAATACTATTACTTTTATGAGATAAGGAGGCATAGGTAATTATGCTATATACTACATAAATTTTTTTTCAGCTCCAAGTAGTGGCAGGCTTTGTGCATTAAGGATGTTGCCTTTGTACTGCATGCTAAGGAAAAGTACTAGAAATTATACTAACTAGAAATATAACTACTTGTTCAAATATTAATATACTCCCCATATAGTCATTAAAGCTAAAAGGGAAAAATTGCTTTTGAGCATTTCACATTCATCAATAGTTCATGAAAATACGTAACAAGTTATGACACATCTAATAAAGATGAAAGGGATGAAAATCCTTGTGAATTTTTAATATGGATAATAAAGGGCATTAATACAGCTTAATTATATTGATAAATAATTTAAATTACTTTTTAAACTATGTTTTATTTTTACTTGGAATAACTTTATGTGTTATTCTTGGAGGAATTATAAACATGGCATTATCCTGCCAGCCACTCTACAAGGGGAAGTAAATGTTGTTGTATTGATGATCTGAATAAATATGGCCATTTAAAACATTCTTAGAACATTTCCTCTAAAATTCTGTATCTTTTAAAGTATCCTTTTAAATCCAAAGTTTAGATCAATGTTAAATAATAATAAAAACACACAAAAATCTGTCCTGAGATTAGATGTCTGACTGATCTGCCCTCTTAAGGCAAATCTGTTTCTGTACACATTATCATACAAAGGAATTATGTTGCTGTCTTTGCAGGGGACACTTGGTTTTCAGTCAGCTTGGGTATAGCTTAGTTAAAGGAAATGTAGATATTTCATTTAAAACCAGAGGCTTAAACCAAAGTTCAAGATTAAGTCCCTAGCTTTATTTCAGTGAAATATTCTGACTTTATTTTCTCAGTAAAGTAAGCTCCTACTGGATAGGAGCTTTAACTACTTAGCAGTTCAGGGCTGACACACTTTTAGCAAGATCTGTGTGCCCAGACTGAAATTTGTCTTTTTCACCTTTGTTGCTTTTTCACAGAGTGCACTAGTGTACCTCCCTTTCTCTCTTTCTTCATCTCTCTCTGTGTTCCCTGGCTGCAGCCTGCTGACACTTAGCTAGAATCACAGAATTATAGAATATCGTGGCATGGGATGGACTGTGTGCTGAGGAGGAGGAGGAGGGGTTTGGTTACAGAGAGCCAGTCTCTGATATGAACACAACCAGGTGGCTATTGGTTCATGGGCTGGGTTGTGACCAATCAGAGTTGAATGTGGAGTGTTTTATATAGCCTATAAGAAAAGCTGGGTACCCAAATAGTTTCTCTGCTGCTTGAAAACCTCTATGTGTGTCATCTCTCCACCTCCCATGCACCGTAACAGTAGAATATCTTAAATTCTAGGGGATCCATAAAAATGACTGAGTCCAATTCCCTTCTTCGCACAGGACTACCTAAAACTAAACCATATGACTACAAATATTGTCCAGACATTCCTTGAAGTCTATCAGGTTTGATCCCATGACCAATTCCTTAAAAAGCCTGTTCCAGTGACCAGTCACCCCTCTCAGTGAAGAACTTTTTTTCTGATGTCCATCAGAACTTACCTGAGCAGTGTATTTCCACTCATTTCCTCATGTCCTATCACTGGTCACCAGAGACAGAGATAGCACCTCCCCTTCCTCTGTCTCCCTTGAGAAAGCAAGGAGGGCAAAGCCTCTGCCTTCTCCAAGCTCAGCAAACCAAATGACCTCAGCCTTTCCTCATAAATCTTGTCCTTGAGTCCTTCCACCATCTTCTCACTCTCCCCTGCATACACTCTAATAACTTTATAGCTTCCTTATATTGGGGTATCCAAAACTGCCCCCAGCACCTGAGGTGAGGCTGCCCCAGTGCAGAGCAGAGCAGGACAATCCCCTCCCTTGCCTGGCTGGCCACGCTGTGCCTGATGCCCCCCAGGACATGCTTGACCCCTGGCTGCTGCACCAGGAAGACACACCGGGCACACTACAGGGAGCACTGTTCAACTTGCCATCCACCCAAGCTCCCAGATCTCTTTCCACGGGGCCTCTCTTCAGCCTCTTGTCCCACAGTTTGGCCATATAACCTGAACAACAACGTGCTGTAATAACTGGTTTTACCTGAGTTATTAGGTATACCTGCGACCTCAGATTCTCCTGTTTAGGTGCAGAGAGCCAGGGAAGGAGTTATCACAGCCACCTGAATCAGCCAGTGCAGCAAAATTTATACTGGGAAAAATATTTATTTTTTTTTTTTAGAAAGACACAGATACATATCTTGGCAGTCCTGCCACCTGAGGACAGGTGTATCCAGAAGTCTAAAGGAATTGTGTGTCCTAAACACAGTTGAGTCTGATTTCTGCCTTCTCCACCTGAAAATTTTCATGAAAATATGTCAGGGATATTTCTTAACAGCTCTAGAGATCTTTATTTCTTCTCTTCAAAGTACGTTTCTGGTCTCAGCAGGGATCAGACCAAAGACCCAGTTACTAGTTATGTGCTGTCCCATGCACAAAGGAGTTGCAAATGTTCACTGCCAGGTGACTCTATTGAACATTCCCCATCCTCCTGTTTGAAAGATCCCTACAGAGAAATACTCAAACCCCAACACTATGCCAATAAGCAAGCCAACATCTACATTAATAAAGCATTAAAATCTCTGCATATTTATCACAACCTCTACATATTTAACTTCTGAAATATTTATAAAGTGCATAATACTTTCTGAAGTTGTCAGCATTTTGTATTAAAAAACAAAAATAAAAATTAAAGTTAAAAAATTCTCTGTCCTCTCCAAAAGTGGATGCTAACAGGAACTTTTGGTAGGATTCAAACTGCATCTTTGCAACAGCTCAGCAAAACCCCTGCTTCCCAGAGGTAGAGTGTGACAGGTGCATTTCTTGCACCCAGGGAAACACCACCTCCATGGCCTCCCAGCAGAGTAATATTAAGATTTTTTTTCGTCCTCTCCATCTACTTAAAGCTGAGGTAAAATTTTTAGGAAGAAAATTTAGTGATTTTATTTCACAAAATATTTTTAAGTTTAAAAAAATTGTTGCCTTCCAATTAAGACAAAAAACATACAAAACATATCCCTAGGAATCATACAAGAAGAGAAGTGGAGCAAAACCTGTCCTAGCTTTTAGAAAATTGAAGTCTTTCATCCAGAAAACACTCAAATTTGAAAGGAAGAAAGGTGACAGAGTGCGTCCACTTCAGTGAAAGTGGATCATGCTATTTCAGTTTCTCTGCTGTCCCCCCTTTGCAGCAGATGACATCCAGAGGTCCCTTGATCGGATGTGTCCCCTTGAACCAAGGACACCTCTTGCCAGTCATTGGAAAGGAAGATGCCCCATGTGCCAGACCACCTGTAGAATCTGTCCTGGGGACATGTCTTATGAACCCCTCATAAAACAAGGTGCACGTCATGTTGTACTTCATCTGCACCTGGCTTGTACTGCGTTTGGGCTGAGGGTGAGCCCAGGGCTGCCTATAAAACCTTGTGTCAAAACATTTTGATTTTGATGCATTTTGATGTGTTTCCATCTTAACATGACATTTATCTAAGATTCAAAATTCTTAACAGTTTTCCCACTGTCTTGAGTACTTAAATGAAAAGTAAATTCTCTCTTTTGATGAAATTGATCAAAACAAAACTGCACAGTCATCACAACAGGGCATCTCCATCTAAGGCATGTTTGGGGTTTGCTCACCTGCTGAAGAATTCAGCTAGATGACAGTAATGCTACTGCTTATGGGAGAAGAACTAAATGACAACAGCATATGAAGGGATACTGCCAAAGCAATAGAGGAACCCAATTTCAATTAAAGTTATATAAAGTTAGGACTGAAATTATATTTCGGTTCTTCAGCAGTGATATTCTGCACTACTACACGTTACACAAAAATTTATTTCTTGGTGCACTAAAATTGAATCCTGTTCTTTAACAAAAAATGCTTGATCTTATAAATAGCTACATAGAATAGTATTAAAATACATCTGTTGACACAGTGACCTTTGTTATCTCTCCTTTCTTCTTCTGTATTGTTTTGCTTTTCAAGCCTGTCTGTAAGAACTGCATATCAGACCACAGATAAAACAAAGAATTTCATGAGTTGTTCTCAATAATTTAGTGCATTACAGAGATCCAGATTTGAAGGAAATGTAATTTTTTTTACTTCCTTTTGCTGGATTTTAGGCTGAAGTGGGGGTACCCAAAACTCTGGGAGAAGAATGTCTTTTCAAAATTAAGTGTCACAAGGGACACATAGGTGACTTTTCCAGACTATTCAGACATGCTGGTGATTAGATGTATGTCAGCTAAAATCCATGCTTCTGAAAACAATGAACAACTATGTCTTACATGTAAATTTGAAACATCTAATAATAAACATCCACTGCAAAATATAAAAACCTTGCCTTTCTCTGCTCAAGATTTCTAAAGCCGTGTTAACGCTGCATAGGTGACCTGAGGTCAGAACTCCAGGCTCTCACGTGCCAAGTCAGCTGTCCTGGTCAATTTATGTCCTTAGCTTCATTCCCAGCTTGGTCTTGCCATTCAAGCGACATTCAAGCACAATTTAGGGCCAATTCCACTTAACAACTTGTTGCTATTAAGGGATTTTGCAGAGGGCAAGCATGGTTGTTGTGAGACACGAGCTTGTTTTTCAAAGGAAAAAGAGGAGTTCAAGGTGAAGGCTCAATTGTTTAACTCGCAACTGGTGCTGCTTGGCCAGATGTGAACTTTGGGTGAGGGTCAACATTACTGATTGTTTTCACTATTCCTATCACTTCATAGTAGCTGCCTAAAGTTTTACTTCATCATGGTCTTAACACAGTCTACTGCTTTTATTTACCTGTTTAAATAATATTTGTGGAATAACATCCTATTTGGTTGGAAACCTGGTTTACTTTTTGTGTAACAAAATTTTCATATGGGCAGTTTGATATCCTGGGATCTGAAGGATTTTTTCAGCCATTCTTTAAGTTGAATAGTTTAAAGACAAGTGAAAATAGTCCATTGACATACTTCAAAACTCAGGGGATGCATAATCAAAATAAGTAAATTGGCAAACTCCAACTGACCCACTTATGCAACACATGCCCACAGAAACAAACCTAGGCTTTAATAGTCAACTTAAACAAAATATAAAATAAATATGCATCTTTAAAGAGGGAGAATTTTGAAACCTTCACATTGTGAAAAAGAATGGACCATATTTACTGTGCAGTTGCTGGAAGGTGTTGGTTTAGTGGGAAGGTCTTGATGGGACACACAAACCACTTTAAGTAGTGCCCTATGCAATGCAATTACACTCCCTGAGAGAAATTTTGACAAAGCTCTCCTTTAGATTCTGGTAAAAAGGAAACATTTAATCAGTGGTGGACATATTTTGGCTTAGCTCTGATGAGAGAAAATGGTTATAATTCAAAGCCTTTTATTATTGTTTTACATGTCAAGGATAACTTCTCTGTTTGTTCAATTAGTGTAGGCAAGAAGAAAATCAAAACTACCTTTTGAACAATTTGTGGGAAAATAAGAGAGGAACTCCTCTCTTCAACTTAAGAGAGGAAACACGAAAGAAAGTTGATGAGCAGTTATACTCATCAGCAGAGTGTCTTTTTCTAATATAGAAGATAAAAAGCATTGAGATCTGAAAGTGAGAAGGATTCTGGATCTCCCTGAATAAAAATGGAAAATTCTCAGAAAAAAAAAAAGTTTAAACACCTAGGATGAGCTCCAATTAGAAATTAGAGTACATAATAATCATCAACTTCATATAATTCTGACCTCTGCAAGGCAAACTGGTTTTTCTCAGTAAAATATTAAATCGCTGCTCAAGCCTTTCAAACACCTTCCATAATCCAGGGAAAAAATATGAATTTTGAACGTCTCTGGTATCTGGGAGATTTTGAATTGTGATTTCAGTTCTAAACACTGTCAGCTATTTGCCAAATATGAACTGGATTCATGGGCCTGACTTATACTTTCCTTGAAGGTTTTAGGCTCAGTCCACTGCAGTTTCATGTATGAGCATTGTCTGTGTGGTTGGGTATGTGTGCTTAAAATAAGTAACCAAAACCTACGAGGAAGGGAGTGCATCTTACAGTAAGGTATCTCAGCATGTAATGATTGTCTCTGTTTGGTGCTGCCACTAGCTACTTGAGTCTTTAATATTTCTTTTTGTGAAAATTAAAATTGGAGTTTAGATTTTATTGTTTCTTGAGTGTATTTGTTTCCATTTAACATGATGATCCTTTTTTTGGGAGAAAAGCTTAACCTAAAAGAAATGTGTTCAAATATTCTAGTTCTGTAATTTTACTGAAGATAGAAGAGTGAAGTTTGCAGAAAATCCAGGTCTTTATTAGATAAAATGGAAAAGATACCATCAGGATTAAAGCAGCAAAATAATCAGAACTCCTGGCTTCTCTTTACCATTATCAGTTTAGTGTTTTTCTAAGTCTCAGAACACTTTTTCAAAAGTAATACTACGGTGCTTTTTATTATTTATTTTTTTTCTTTTGAGGAGTCTGTAATCACTTTTCAAATATTGCACTCCCAAATCCCTTTTTGAGACAGGCACACCTTCATCTCTGTAGTTCTCGAGAGCTGAGCCCTCTTCCTCTCTTCACATGTATTATTTATGTGAGTAGGCACAAAGCTGAAAATAATAAATTGGCAGATCCACGATTGCACACCACTCAGTAGAAAGCTTAAGGAGCCCAGCACCACAAAATTGCACCATAACTTTCCAGATTCTATTGGACACTTTGAAATATTATACCTCTTGGGCAAGATGGCTTCTAGCAATAAAACTGGAAATGGTCATGGCAACAAATCAAGACTTGTACCTGCAATAAATGAACCCAAACAATAGTAGTAATTAAAATCTCACAAGATTCTCCTTTACTACTCTTAAGTAAGTCTAGTAAAGAAAATGCAAAGGTAGATTTTCTATCAATTAAGGCATTTTATGTATGTTATTAATTTCTTATGCCTTCCCTAAGCAGAATTTTCTCTCTGTCTAGCCACTATGTAAAAAGAAAAAGGAATAGCTTTTTTGGGAGTTTTGCCTACACCTGTTAACTTGGTGACAGGAACAGTGGGAACAGTAAACTTTTGCAAATGTAGGCCAGTAGTAAGTTGCTAGCTTCTACAGAGAAAAATTAGAGTATTAGTATAATCTTTACTGTGGAATGTCCTTGGAGAAGAAGAGCACCATAACATCTACTGCAGTAGACATTCTCACATGTCTAAAGAGTTGTTTAAGAAACACATTCAATCACAGCAGTACAAAGAACCTCTAGACTTAGCGTAACCCTAGGCAAATACAACTCAAGCCTATGACCCAGTGTGATGAGCAGCAAGGCAGAAAGGCCTCTCTGAGCTGAACTACCTAATGAAGGTGCAATAGGTTTGTATGTGCAACTGTGAAGTCCCTGAGTCAAGGCACAGAGTGGCTATTATCTGAAAGAAGCATCCTAAAATATAACAGTCATTGAAAATATAAAATTCAAATGAAATTGTAATGGCATAAGAAGTGTAAACCTCTGAACAATGTTTCTAAGAGGAATCATGCACACACAGGTATGCTGTGGGAGCCATAGTTCTTCACAAGTGTTTATGGTTTCTTTCACTGTGTTTTTATACTTAACTGTTACTGATAAGAGAACAATACAACACTGAAATTTTATGAAGGAGAGAGAAAGCTTTATTTACCACAGATGAACATTTAAAACCAGAAAGTTAGAAGATATATGAGGAAACTTGTCCTATGAGCCTCTACATTAAACAGTTTCTCATCTTTAAGGATTGCCTTCTGTATTCATAGTCTACTTTAGAGATTTGCATGCCATTTTATTCAAGACTACTTCTGCTAGACTGTTGTTTGCTGATAATCCTTTACTACTATTCATGTCCCAAGTGTTGTAGTAATGTCCTATCAATCTCTATCAACATGAAGGCTGCATTTTTCCTATGTGCTTTACAAACACACATAAAATGCAAATCCACACGAATATATCATGACTTTATCTCACTGCTTAAAATAAAACAAACCTTTAAAAATGTTTTATTTTTAATTATAGCTTTTGTCACTGTGAGCTTCCCATGTTTTTCCTTAGAGTCCATTCAAATATTTTCAAGTAATAAATTAGAACAAAACCCTAAAATATAATGCTTATGCTCTGGTAGGTAAACAAAACTGCACAGTATATTTTAGCTAAGGGTTTGGGGTTTTTTTTTTTTTCTCTAGTCTCTATTGCCTCTTGAAGCTGAGGACACAGTCAAACTGGGGAATGGAAATTCATGTTTTTACACCATACTACATACTCTAGAAAAGCAATTTTGTGGATTACTGAATGCAGACAACTAAGATGGGGAAAAGATGAGATTATGATATTTTACTGCTGCATCTCAAGTTACTTGTGATGGATTAAACTACAAAGTGAAGTTAAAATTCAAATTCACTTTTTACATCATATGGTTCTTGTTTACTGATTTAATGAGTCCATAGAACTTAAAATTGAAGAGTTGACATTAATTTTAAAATCCCTGGTCTTGTAAATATTTGCAATCTACTTGTGTAAAGGATGCAGGTTTGCGCTCTATTTTTTTCTACTGATTTTGAACTTTTGCTGTCTGTAATGTCTTTTTTGCTCTGCACAGTCAGTTATTCATTTGACTTTTTCTGTTACCAGTGTGCTGTTACTTTTCCTGTAATTTGTAGCTGGATGTAGTAGAAAGAATTGTTGACCAGGGCAAGAAGGCTCACCAGATTTAACAGGGCATGATTTAACAAGTCATTGTTGTGTGCCTGTGGCAGAGTGGTCAAGAAAATGTTCCTGGCCAGGCACAAGAAGGTTTCAGTGATCATGTGGATGATTATGATTAGCTTTGTTGCTAATAAAGTATCTAAATATTGACAATGCAATATCTGAACAGCTCATCATCTGCTACAATGGATCTTAGTATAATCTGGTCATGGTCCTTCTCCTGCATCATGAGATTTAGTGAGATCCACATGCTCCCTAAACTTCTCAGAGAAGTCTAGGTGTGGTTTAGTCCACTGAGTTTCAGATTTGGGCAACAGGCTGTGTCTAAAGGGTAATAATATAAGCAAGTTCAGCCAGAAATGTACAGGTTTACAGCCTCTGGCTTTGCAGAGTTTACAATTACAAAGCAACAAAGCACCTACGCAACCACAACTTTATGTCTGGACAACTTTATTTGACTGGACCTTAGTGCTTTATACTGTTCCATCCAAAAGTGAGTGTTTCCCATCTTCAAGCTGGGCATAGGAAGGGGATCTACCTGAAAGCTGCCTGAAACCTTTTTGGATGACCCAGTCTCTAGCAGAATTTTACACCCTTTTGCAAGTTGATGTGCATCAAAGTCAATCACAGACATCTCAGCTCCCCCATTTCTGGAATGCATTGATTATGTGAACATCCAGACAGTTCCTCCTGAAATACCCACCTGGTGTTCTTGCATTAGGACAAACCACATCACCCATCAGAGAGCTGGAAAAGGAAAGAGGATGTTGGGAGAAGAGGCACATAAAGATGCCACTATCTTTGGTCACCAACACAGTGCCGTGTTTGATCACTACAATTACAATTATCCTGACCTGAAAAAATTTTGCTAACTGTATGTACTTTCTCATTTTTACACAGAATGAGAAAATGTTATGGTCCTCCACTCAGCCTGTGGAGAGAGAAAAATCTGCATGAGAGAAGGGGAAAAGATAGGACACATAACACAAAAGTGGCGTTGTGTACTGCTTCTCAGTTACCCCATGCTGGAACATTCCTCTTCCTTAGTGTCTCCATCCGACACTACTATCCAGGTTAACATTTTAATTCAATGTAAAAAAATACATACCTCTAGAATATGATACCCTACATTATATAGGAAAGAGATACATATATATATATGTGTGTGTGTGTGTGTGTGTGTGTGTGTGTGTGTGTAAAGGAACAACATTTTTACCTCTACAAGAGACTTTTTCCCTTTGATTCTAAAGGGATTCCACACACCTTGCTTAGCTTGTCTTTGCTAGTTAAATTTTACAAATTTAAAACTGGGTAGCATAAATGCCTCCCTCTTCACCCAGAAAAAAAGATTAAAGTAAAGCTGCTCCTTACTTCAGTCTCAGTTACTACATTGAGTAAATAAAGTCTGCTTATATGTGACTCAGGTGGTATTCAACAGGTGGCAATGCATAACTGTGTTTAAATCAGTCAGCTTTCTCTCCTTAGACAGTTACTAGAACTATATTTAACAGATTTAATATGCTCTTGGATGCAATTCACCTCATCTAAAAAATCATCTTATAATACAGGTCATATAAATCACAGTTAAAAGTGGATGCTTGCCTCCCCTGGCTGTAAAATGGGAGCCTGTAATGTGGCAATGGAGGAACGTGGTGTCAGGATGAGAGCAACAGGCTTGTAAAATCTGGCTCTGGCTCCCAGAGTACAGTTCATAGATTTTGGTTACAGACTAAAGCTACACCTTAAAGTCAAGCACTAAATAGTCTAGAAAGTTATTTGTCCTGATGTCTTCTGTCATCTTCACCCTCATTCATTCATTTAAGCTAAGTTATACTCACTCATAATTAATTGGACAAAAAACATGCTCCCGGATCCTTGCAGCTGCTCAGCTGACAGGAGGGAGCTTGTTAAGTCACTGCAATTCAATTGTGTTTGATTGTACTACCGTAACCTGAAGCTTTGGCTTTCCTCTGATGTGAGTTTAAATCACGAGTAACTTCCCTGAAGACATTAGATTTATTTCACAGAATAAAAACAACATGAGAAGAGAATCAGGGCCTTAGGCCACCCAGCTTATACAACAATAAAAGGAGAAAGGGAATTTATGGATGACATCATCAAAGCAGGTCATAAAACCAAACTTACAGCTTGAAAATACTATATTAATTAAGAAAGTGTGTTGCCAAAGTTGGAGACTAATGCAGATACATTGTACGATGTAGATACACTGTACATTTGTACAACGCACAACATTGTACAAAAACCTTAAAGAATTTAATAGAAATTTAGCTGCTGAACAATAGCTAAAACCTACAGAAGTCTTGAATCATGAGTACTTTAATTTGATCAGAAGCATAGAAGTTATGTACTGCACAATGGACATAGACAAATCACTGAAGTGAATATTAATCTTTAGATACTCAGAGTGAGTATTTCCTTTCAGATTGCAGGTATGTGAGGCATGAACATTATTTGTTTATTCAGCTAAATACATTAAAAGCAAAAGCAAAACCAACACACCATACAGTTCAACATTACAAAACAATTATTCTATTCAGTCAGTGCTTTAAAAACAAACCCATTCCAGAACAGCTGGAAGCCTGCAAGTGACATTTATAACAATTGCAAGTGGTAGTTAACATAATGTAGCAAAAGAAAAGCTTGGCTTTTTTTGGTCTTTTTTTTCCACATATTTTATTTCTAAATTTACATTTGGTTTATGATTTTCATGTAATCTCTTGCCTATTCTTTTATCTCTCCTGAAAAGTTCTAATTAGCAATTCTCACCAGCTTTGGTGCATCTGTCACTGGAATCCCTCCTAATGCATTTTAACGTGCCCAAAGCCTGTTCCAGAGTGCTTTTTTAACAATATGTATATTTTGCTTGTTTGTTTCAAATTCAGATACATCCTCTAAGCCCAGGTTTATCTGCCAAAATGAATAATGCCAAGTGTATTGGCATAATGGTACTCATAGCTGATTAATTACTTCTAAATATAGTAGAAATAAAGCAATTTTATGGGTTTTTTTTTAATCTTGACCATTGGTTTTTTGTCATCTAGGGCAAATATCAGTAGAAAGCATGGTAAACCACACCAAAGAGATACACTGTGATGACTCATTCTTGAAGAGAAAATTAACTGGGAGCATAATGTAAAAGTTCAGTTCAAAAGGCACTAGCCTGTTCTTTTTATCTCAGTGGAAATGAATCATTACACTGACTAATACCAAGCAGATCAACTCAGACTTGGATTCCCAAATCCAGAAATGACCCACTGAACTGGATTTATTGTGCTAATACAGCGAGTCATGGTGCTTACTATGAATGCTTCTGTTAGTGGTGTGAGAGTATGAATGGATATTTCACTTAAATGACCAATCAGGAGCTATAAAGTTAGTCCAATAAATGAAAACCATTCATTGATGAAAGACCAAAGCACATCATAGACACCTCATGTATCTTTAGGCAAAATATATCATTTAGAAGCCTCTTAAGCATCCAATGGACTTGAGAAATGGAGGAGGACTGAAGATGCTCTGCTGCACAGAAACAGCTCCACAGGCATAGTTTGTGACCAGATTCAGCAACTGCAGAAGCAGCCCTGTAAATGCTTTGGCACACCTGGGGAAAATTGAGGTAATGCTAGATGCCTTACAGAACACTTCGTGTTGTACTTACCTACCATGTGGGTCAGCGCCAGACCTCATCCATCTCATCTGCTCTTACAGGGCTTTTATGCATCCAATATCAAATGGCCCAAAGGTGCCAGACCTTGTCCTCTGTTGTTTATTGCTGAAACACAGCCTACTCCAAGGCTGCCTGCACAAAAATGTAGGTGCAAACTCTCTGGTCTCTTGAGTGCCCAGGATTTCAACCGCTCAGACAGCTGGCTTGGCTGACCTGTAAACACCTCCATAAACTTTTCCATAGTGTAGTTGTATCACTTAAGTTAATCTCCTTCTCTGGGTGTCCATTTAGATGTTTCAGCCACACTTGAATAACTGCAGAAGTAGTGTGCAACTGAATTATGAATTAAATTCTATGAATTAAATTCTTCAGCCTGATTTTCTGGTGCAGGGCAATGGGATTCTCTACCACCATGCTCAAGCTGACAGAATCCAAGCACCACAGAGCTGCACAGGTCACTGGAATGAGCCCCACAATAGTTTAAAATTAGAATTTTAGCTGTTACACACATACACATATTTGGGAGGAAGGGCATGTTGGGGTTTTGTTTGTTTCCACTGACTCCTTGCAGGCCCTCAAAGAGACATACCAGACTTCTCATTTCAAGACAGCAGAAGAGCAGTTTGGATAGCTCTAAAGTACCAAGTAATAGCACTTTTATTCCTCCTAGACCCACTTTAATTTCTGCATACAATTCAGCTCATCTTGTTAGCATTCAGAAACACATAATCATGAAAATGATTATATGTCGGTGCTTTTATTAAGAGCTCTGGGTGTCAGGGGTATTCAACCCAAATCTGACTCCAACCATACATTCGGGATGAACGTGTTTTTATATTCTATCGTTATATAACTTTCATGTTAATTATTAAACTTATATTGTTCTATTGTATACATGAATTCCAGCCAAGCATGGCTCCTTGTGGCTCCCCCTTAAATTTCTAACATAGTTTCTCATGATTCTTCTTATGATTATACAATAATTATATTTAATTATTGAACAATCATCAGATCTAACAATTATATCATTTATCATACTGCTTACGCAGGTGCAATGATCTGGCAAAACACAAAGCCTAACATTTTCAGAGTCTATCTTTAACATTTTCCAGGGCCCCACTATCATTCTCCCCCCTTTGAAAGCATTTTCACTTCACTATAGGTGTAAATGTTTTCACTTGATACAGTCCTTTATTTCTCAATTTATACTTGACGTTCTTCAAATCCATGGTTGATGTAAACGTTGTCGTGGATGCTATCACGAACTGGAGAACCAGAAGATGGTGGGCGTGGATCTCATGTCAGTGCCTTTATTATCTTCTGGTTCCAGGACGTTTTCTTCTGTATCTCTCCCTTTAAGATGCTGTAAACTAACCAAATTGCTAAGAATACAATTAGTAAGATTATCACACTCTCAATGACAGATTTAATCCATGAACTCACATTCCACCCTAACCCTTTAAAGATTTTTCCTAACCAGCTCATAGTCACATCCTTTTGCTCTTCTTGTGCTTCATGCTCTATTTGTTTCAACTGATTGATGTCATATTCTACCTCTGCAGTTACATTTGGGATATGAACGCAGCAATGATCAGCTCGTCCCTTTAAGAATCCACATACTCCATGCTCTTTCAGGAGTAACAAATCTAAGGCTAATCGATTTTGTAAAGTCATTTTTGTGGTGGCTTGTAATTGTACATTTAATTCTTTAAATCCTTCCCGGGTGACTCTTGCCAGTCTATCTACCTGACCTGTAAGTTTGTACAGCATCTCCCTAATCTGACAGTTTGCTATAGGACCAAGCAATGACTCTAGAGCCCACCCAAATTTCACTCCACTAGAGGGTTCTTGCCAAATGTCATCTGGATTTTCACTGTCTAGAACTTCTCGTCTTGCTCTTATCTGCAGAAATTCATGTTTTCCGTTAAATGGGGACTTTTTCCAAATTGGACATGAGGTTGGAAGGCCTAAAGTAATCTCCTTTACATTCCCGTCTACAGGCAGATGTGTTGTCCAGGTACCATCGCTTGCTGCCCATACAAATTATCCTGGACTTCGGACTGTACTCCTGGTACATCCTACGACTACTTTATAATTCACTCTGCCTTGTTTATGTTTGATCCCTGTGCAAGCACAAACAATTTGTAGGACTATTGCCAGGGGTGGCATCTGTTTTATCTCTGCATCACCAGAAGTGCAGTCATAAGTTTAATTACATGCCCACCAACTTACTTTGTCTGCCCTCGTTCTGCTACTGGTGGCAGTGTAGGTTACTGCTGGATCTGTTTCATTCTCGGAGCCTTCCCACTTAATACACCAAGGGGTGTTTGCTGTATATTGGAATCTTTGAAGAATACTCACCAACCATGCACTGTCCCAAGGCTCTATCTGATCTTTCTGATCCTTGGCCTCACACTTCCATACCAGAGTGGTTTCTGTAACATTTTCTGTAATCTTTTTATAGTGTGGCAAATAGCATTGCCATTGTGTGATGCCTCCTGATTCTCCCATAGGGGTTCCTAGTATGCCATCACTTAGAATACAGTCTTTCTGGCTCATGTGTTTCATCCATGTTCCTATTTTCTCCCAAGTTTCCTTGATTACTTGCCTCGATTCGGGTACCTGTTTGCATGCAATTGTTTTGTTCTTTTGTATTTCAGGTAGTTTTGATGTTATGATTCCCCAATTTACTGGGTCTCCTGCTGCCTTTGGTATTGGCAGACAGGCAGTTATTCTACTGGTGTTTTGCATTTTGGCAAAATCTTTGACTAATCCAATCATTACATTCTCAGCCTGAACTGCATTAGAAATCTTTATCACCTGTGTTTCTGCTTGTACCTCTCTCTTCATTCTAGAATGAAGAATAGTTAGTTGATCTTTTTGCATTCCACATCCCAAAGACATTAATGACCATAACATTAGCACAATTACTGATAGCATTCTCAAAGCAATTAAACACATCTTATCTGCAGCCTTGTTGGTTCCACAGCTAACACAGTCTGTGATTCAGGATGGATTTTCTTCACGCGGGTATAGTGAACCCAGAGGTCCACACTGGCTACTTTGACTGCTGTAAAGGTGGTCAGTAGTACCTGATGGGGTCCACTCCACTTTTCTTTCAGCGGTTCTTCGTTCCAGATTTAATGTACACCTCCTCTCCTGGATGTATGTTATGAACGGGATTCTCGAGAGTCAGCGGTCTATTCCACACGAGGATGCTCCGGAGCCAAGCTAAAGTTTTCCCGAGAGACAGAACATAATTATACACTTCCTGCTTTCCTGTGATGTGTACATTAGGGTTAGGCTCAGGAAATTCATATGGTTTCCCATACAATCTCTCATAAGGACTGACTGACATCCCACTTCTAGGCTTTATCCAAATCCTCAACAATGCTATTGGCAAAGCCTGGGGCCACTGCAATTTGGCTTCTTGGCATATTTTACTGATTTGACTTTTTAGTGTTTGATTCATCCTCTCTACCTGTCCATTTGACTGGGGTGTCCACGGTGTGTGGAGGTCCCAAGTCATCCCCAGCAATCTACTTACCTCTCTTACTACTGTAGCTGTGAAATGGGGCCCCCTCTCTGATGATACCCCTAGGGGTACCCCAAACCTGGGAATAATCTCCTGTAGTAACCACTTAACTGTTTCCTTTGCTTGGTTTGTGCGACAGGGAAGGGCTTCTGGCCACCCAGAGAATGTGTCAACCCCCACTAACAGGTATTTGTATCCTCGAATTCTTGGCAGTTCTACAAAATCTACCTGTCAATAGTCTCTTGGCTCTATTCCTATTCAAATTCCTCCTAGCTGTGCCTGTCGCCTAGCCAATGGGTTGTTTTTCAAGCAGATATCACATTTTGACATTACTGATTTTGCCATTGTTAACATCAGTACCGAAATTAAACTCTGCTTTAGCAATTTTACCAATGCCTCTGCACCCCAATGACATTCGTTATGTTTAATTTGTAGAACTTCTCTCATTATCAAGGGGGGGGTACCATTATTTGTCCTTGTGCAGTCACATACCATCCCTCTGAATTCTTTTGTACATTTAGCAAACATGCCAGTCTCTCATCTTCTACTGAATAGTTTGGTTTTGGAGGCAAATTGAATTGGGATATATTAAGCTTTAAAGGTATCAATGCCATTGTTGTTTGCACCTCTCAAGCAACCTTTCGGGCTGTCCACTCTGCCTTTCGATTTCCCTCACAGATTTTAGAGTTCCCTGATTGGTGTGCCTTACAATGTACAATTGCCACTTGTTCAGGTTTTTGTACTGCTTTTATCAATTGCAGGACTGCATCCTGATGTTTAATGTGCATACCTTGAGAAGATAGTAATCCTCTTTCTTTCCACAGTGCTCTGTGTACATGCACCACTCCAAAAGCATACTTTGAGTCAGTCCAGATATCTACCTTTTTCCCTTCACTTAATTCTAGTGCCCTGGTTAAAGCAACCAGTTCTGCCTTCTGGGCAGATATATTTGGTGGTAATGCCTTTGCCTCCACTACTGTACTGACTGTACAGCGTATCTGGTTCCGTTTTCCTCGGAGCTGCTCCCATCTGTAAATAGCTCCCACTCTGGCGGCTCTAGTGGGACGTCTTTCAGGTCTTCTCTTGCTGAATAGGTGTACTCTATTACCTCTACACAGTCATGCTCTAATGGGCCTTCTTCAGTTGTGGTACCTAGGAACAAAGCTGGATTCAAAAGGATAGTTGTTCTTAATGCGACATCATCCTGTTCAGTCAGGACTACCTGGAATTTCATCATACTGCTTGGGGATAGCCAATGGCCCCCTTCTGCTCTAAGACTGTGGTTACCATATGTGGTTCATAGACCTCTATGTGCCTTCCCATAGTAAGCTTCCTGGCTTCTTGTATCAGCATCACAGTGGCTGCAACTGCCCGCAGACATGGAGGCCACCTGGCACTTATGTTGTCAGGTTATTTGGAAAAGTAGCCCACCAGTCTTTTCCAGCTTCCCAGACGTTGGGTCAGGACTCCTAGTGCTAGGCGCAGCCTTTCATGTACAAACAGCTGAAAATCTTTAGTCAGATCAGGTAACCCTAATGCTGGAACAGTTGTCAGTGCTTCCTTTAATTTTAGGAAGGCTTCTTTCTGTGGCTTGCCCCAGGTAAATGGTTGTGTCTTCTGAGCTTCTTACAGGACTCTCACAATCAGTCCATAATCCATGATCCACAGGCGATACCATCCTGCCATCCTGAGGAAGACTCACAGCTCATGTAAATTCTGGGGCTCTGGAATAGCACAAATAGCTTGGATACAGTTAGTACATAGTTTTTGTTGCCCTTGTGAAATCTCACATCCTAGGTAGATCACAATCCGTTGGGCAGTTTGTGCCTTTCCTCTGGATACTTTATAACCTCCCATTCCCAGTGAATTTAAAATCTCAAGGGTTGCCTTTATACAGGTTGCTTTTCTTCTGTAGCTATTAGTATATCATCAACATACTGCAACAACAGGTATTGGTCTCTTGGTACTTGCCCACTCTCGGTCCAAATCTCCAGCTCCTTGCCAGTTGGTTTCCGAATAGGGTTGGCGAGTTTTTGTAACCTTGTGGAAGTCGTGTCCAGGTGAGCTGGGTCTTTCTTCCATTCCCTGGGTTTTCCCACTCACAGGCAAAGAGTTTCCTAATTTCTTTGTCAAGGGGTATGCAGAAAAAGGCATCTTTTAAATCAATTACAGTAAACCATTTATCCTTTATGGATGTCAGCAATGTGTAGGGATTTGTTACCACTGGATAAATGTCCTTTGTTATATTATTTATTGCTCTCAAATCCTGCCCTAAACTATATTCACCATTTGGTTTCTTTACTGGAAATATTGGTGTATTAAATTCTGACTCATATTCTTCTAAAATTCGGTATTTCTAAATTTCTCAATAATCTTTACTATTCCTTGCCATGCTTCTGGTTTAATGGGATACTGTTTGACCTGTACAGCCCTTGCCCCTTCTTTTAACTCTACATGCACTGGTTGTGCCAATTTAGATTTCCCTGGTATATCTGTCTCCCATACAGAGGGAATCACTGCATCCTCTACCTCCCTAGGGATGGAGGGAACAGGTTTTTCTTTGATCATTAAAATCTGTCCTATCTTTGATTCAGGTATTTTCATTATAAGTCTCCATTTTCAAAGGTTATTACCTGCATCAAGTTTCGCTAGCAAATCTCTCCCTAAAAGCGGAATTGGACACTCAGGTACATAAAGGAACTCGTGTGTTAAAACCTTGTTCCCAAAACACAAATCTAGGGGTTGCAAGAATGGCCGTTTTTCCTCTTTCCCTGTAGCCCCGACTATTGTTGTTTCCTTGTCCCCAATTTGTCCTTGCAAATCATTTAATACAGAATATGTAGCTCCCGTATCTATTAGAAATTTGGCCTCCTTATGCCCTAACTGTATATTTATTAAAGGTTCTTGAACCTGTTTTACAGGTTCCATATCTAGTCAGCTGCTATATTCGCCTAAGACCATCGCCTTGGCAACATTTTCCTGCTGGAACTGATTGCCCTGCTGAAACCGGTTGTTCAAGTCTGGGCAATCCCTTTTCCAATGTCCTTCCTGTTTGCAATATGCACATTGATTTAGGCTTAACCCTTGCATAACTGGTCTTCTACCTCGACTACTTCTGCCACGTCCCCTGAAATTTGGGTTCCCTTTTCCTTGTATTACTGCCAAAAAATTTTGCTGCTGCCTTTTACTAGCTTCTCTTTCACGATTATTATATACCTTCCAGGCTACCTCAAGTAGTTTATCCAAATTCCTTAATTCCTCCCCTTCTAATTTTTGCAATTTCCTACGAATATTGTCCTGTGACTGGCCCAAGAATATGTGAGCGAGCTGAACCTTTGCTTGTTCTGTGTCCATTTGGAGATCTGTATATTTCTTGCTACCTCCTTAAGCCTCTCCAAAAATGCAGTGGGAGATTCTTTCTTTTCCTGTCGGACCTCATATAATTTAGACCAATTCATAGTTTTGGGCACAGCATTCTGAACTCCTATTTGGATCCACTCCTGATATTTCTGTAGTCTTCTCATACCCCAAGGTAAATTAGGGTCCCATTTTGGATCCTCAATTGGGAAATTTTCATCTAAAGTTCCTGTTGCAAGCCCGTTTCTGATATCCTCCCTTGCCCTTTCTTTGGCTGCCTTAAGTACCATCTCTTTCTCAGTAGAATCCATCAAAGTATCTAATATTACTTGTATGTTATCCCAGTCAGGATTCTGAGTTTTTATAACCATTTTTACTACTTGTGCCATTTTATCAGGATTTTCTCTATAAGTTCCGTCTGATTGTTTCTAAATAACTAAATCTGCAGGAGAAAAAGGCATTTTTATAAACACTGGCCCTTCCGCTCCTACACCTTGTCGCAAGGGAGCAATCACAGTCCGTTTTTGTCTGCCTGTCTTTTCTACCCACGACTGGGGCAAGCTTTGACCGACTCTGAGTTCTGTGGGCTATCGGTATCACTGATTCATTACTATTGATGTCTTTTTCACTTGCATCCCTCTTTCTCCTTTCTATCACAGTTAGGTTTTTCTCATCTTCCGATGAAGAGGGATCAGGTGACGGTGGGAGAAGAGGATAAAGAGAGAAAGGTGTACTAGATGAGACAAGTTCAGGGTTAGGTGAGGTAGGGGCAGATGGTGGGATAGGTACAGGTGAAGCAAGTGGTATAGGGCTAGGTTCTCTTGGTCTTATTGGAGCTACCTGTAAATCAATTTCTGTATAATTTTCCCTACTCAGACTTTCTTTCAACGCCAAGTGTTCTAAACAACATTCCTCACAAACCCTACACTTATCACTTGCAGATGCTCTAATCACCATTAATCCACATTCATCCTGCCATCCTGGCTTTCCCTGTAAATAGAAAACCAAATCAACATACGGCACCTCATCCCATTTTCCTTGTTCTTTACAAAACGACATTAACTGCAAGATAGTGTTATATTGCAGAGTCCCATATTTTGGCCATTTTTCACCATTCTCCAAGGCATATTCTGGCCACCATGTATTACAATAATCAATCAACTTAACTTTACGTAATTCTTCCCCAAAATTACCCTGTTTCCAATGTGCTAATAAGCACCCTAAAGGAGAAGTTTGCAGAATAGACATTGCTGCCCAAAATCCCTTTAAGCTTCTCCATCCAAATACACCACAAATGCCATACCTGTAATGCTTACAGAACAGCACCTAGGCAATACCACCAGGAATTCCTGAGCCCAATCCAAGCGTAGCTTTCACTGCATCTTATCAGCAGGCACCCAAACCAAAGTAAAAAGCACCTTACCTTTCTCCTGGGGACGTTGTGAGTGGCAGGGGCGGGTCGCAGCCAATTGAGCTCCCCAAGAATCCCTTGGTGCCAGCTGGAGCGTGGTCGAGTCGCAAACTCACTCAGCAGCACTCACAGGGTCCCATCTGGGCCGCCAAAATGTTAGCATTCAGAAACATATAATCACGAAAATTATTATATTTCAGTGCTTTTATTAAGAGCTCTGGGTGTCAGGGATATTTAGCCCAAATCTGACTCCAACCATACATTCGGGATGAATATGTTTTTATATTCTATCATTATATAACTTTCATGTTAATTATTAAACTTATATTGTTCTATTGTATACATGGATTCCAGCCAAGCATGGCTCCTTGTGGCTCCCCCTTAAATTTCTAACATAGTTTCTCATGATTCTTCTTATGATTATACAATAATTATATTTAATTATTGAACAATCATCACATCTAACAATTATATCATTTATCATACTGCTTACGCAGGTGCAATGATCTGGCAAAACACAAAGCCTAACATTTTCAGAGTCTGTCTTTATTTTCCAGGGCCCCACTATCAATCTGAACAAGAATTGATTTGAGTTTATGGTGCTCCATCTACATTCTATATGCAGGAATTTTCAGAGGGAAAAACTGCCAATGACATCATGTTGGAGAGATCAATAAGCAGATGTTTTTTAGAAATGTTCATCCTTAAGTAGAATAATACAAGCCTAATCTACTATTAAAATATATTCTGATATTTTAACAGATTCTTACTTCTCAAGTTGTCAAACCAAGAGGTTTTAATTGCTCTGGCTTCCCTGTTGCAGAATTTTATTTTGTTGATGGATCTGGTCTAATTCCTCTAGCAGTCAGGCGAAATCCAACCACTAGCAGTGATTGAACAGTTCTTATACTGAAAAAAGTGGAGTCATTATTATAGCTGTTAATCAAGCATAGTGTGTGTTTTAACATATGATTTTCTGTCATGCAATGCCAACTAATGCCATCCAAAGCCCTCCAACACAGAGAAAGTTACAAATTAATTTTCTAAATTTATATCAATGGAAAATATAGTATTTAACTGGTGATACAACTCCAGTTATGTAGCAATAGGGATAGGCATGTCTACATCTTCATATTTGCTTTTGTGCAGCAGAAAGGCCCAAAGACTGTTTTTCAACAGTTTAGACAAAAGAGAGAATGAATCCTCTATTTGACTTTCTGGCTTTGTTTTCTTTTTATTGTGGCCTCTGCTAGGGGAATGGGCATGGCACATCTTTTGATAAATCTTTGGGGGTCAATTTTAACCACAGAAATAATTCAGAATATCTTTCTTTGCCTTTTTATTTTTAAAGAGATTAATATAAAAAGAACACAATAAAAACTGAACTTTTTCTCCCTTGGATTTCAGGATGGAATTCTTTAAACAGGTTGGATTTTTTTTCTCTGCTTTATGGTTAGAGTTGGGAAGCTGTTTCTCCCCTTCTCTTATATACTTGGCAGAACAAATTATAGAAACTACTACCAGTTCAGATTTTGCTGTAACCTAAACCTTGTCTGAGAGTATTCATCCAGAGCACAACTTTGTCTTATGACAGCTTCTCAATCTGTGTTGCCTGGGTTTTAATTCAGACATTTTGGTCTGTAAATCCCTCACTTCTCACTGAACCTTATCAAAATTAGTGTTCATGTCTGTAGTATTCAGAAAATGAAGGAAAGGTCAATACCATTAATTCAGCTTCAACTGAGGTCAAGCCATCCTCCAGGACAGATCCTCATGTAAGTTGTGATGACTCATCTCCTTGAAGAAACCTGCAGCATGGTTCATTTCTTCGTTATTACAGAACGATGTATTTAGTCATCAAAGTCTGCTGCTGCCAAAGAAAGGAAAATAAAGACTTGTCTAGCTCTCAAATTCAGGAAAAAAACTGGTTTATTTCTTCATCATCAGGCATCTGTATACCTGTCTGGCCACAAAGCAAGTGTTGTTTATTCAGGTCTTACTGAACACAAAATCATTGCGCATTTTATAAGTATAGTCTTGCTCAGAGACAGTGCTATATACAATAAAATAGGAGAGGAGTACACAATCCCTCACCAACACAGTCTATAATCTGAAAGATAATAAACATCCAGAGAATGCAAAAGTGAAAAAGAAGAAAAATTCAACACAACTTTTTCATTTGATATATGGCCTTCTTTTCCATTTTATCTTTTAGTAAAAGCTTCTGGGCAAAGCTGCTGACTGCAGAAGCTATGACCCAGGGCATACAAAGCCCATCTTCACAGAGAATAACCTGTACAGCAGGCTGTTCCACATAGTGACAAGTCTGAAAGCTGTGGGAAGGAAGGAAATGTCTGAAGGAAGCTTCAAATTCTAGGAATCAAAAGATCTGCTTTCAAAAAATGTCTCAAAAAGTTTCAGTGTTGCTGTTGATTACCTTGTGTGCCTATAATTCAGTAACCAGGTTCACTATGTCCCCTTATTCCAGGTTCTGTACAGATTTAAGGAAAAATCTTTTCTTTTTGACAGAATTTGCAGGGCAGACTCAGATGCTTAATAGGAAAGCATATGGTTTAATGTAACAGTACAATGTGTAAGAAAACTAAATACTGTTTTAGTTTATCCTGAATTAATTATATTCAAAACTATGATGTGAAAACAACTATTTCCTACCAATAAAATTAAACTTTATCAAGGACAGGTAAGGTCTAATAATTTAATATGTTTGGATTGTGTTTAAACAACACAATAAGGCATTAGAAGCCTGGAAAGGCACACAGATAATTAAATTGGTGAGGAAGCAGCAGTGGAGTACTGAGGAAGCTCCACTGATCATTTGGTGACTGGTATTGTAACATTTACCAACTGTCTTTGTTCACAGTCTGGAAAAGCTGCTCCTAAAATAAGTTTTCCCTGTTAGAGGTTTCTGATTATTCTGGAAGGATGAGAATGAGGGAGCAGGGACAGGGGAGCTGGCCACAATATTGGCAGTGGGATCCCCAGAGTCTGATCACTTGAGGCACAGGGACATCAAACAGGTGGTAAAGAGGGAAACCTGTTTCCTTGTAACATCTGTCTTTGAGCTTTCCCAGATGTGTAATTATTGCCTCAAATCCATGTAATCTCATCTTCTGCTGCAGTCTAAAGTTATGAAAGCCTGGCTTTACTTTGAGTAGGAGTGACCTACTCAAAGGTCAGTGTCTGTCACAGGAAGCTGTTTGACAGTGAGTTGTCCAAAGCAAAGCTAATCACCTGGATATCTTAATGGCCTTATCCCAGATGAGGTACTCATCTGGGTAGGTGGGATGATTCATCCACTGGAGGTGGCCATCACTCCTTAATCCCAACAAAGGAGCCTAAACAGCTAGCTTTGTCTAGAAACTTGACTAAGTTTGATTAGTCAGCCAAAGATAAGTGAGATGAATCTTAACCTCTGCACATAAAATTGCTCCTATCTATTAGGAAGTTGTCCTTAGTCAGAGAGTGCCTTAAGATGACAGATGCCAGCAGGTACCTTTCACTGAAGTAGGTGCAAGAGTACTTCAGAGCAATAGTGGTTCAAAGTGCTGCCAGTGGTGGGTTATATTTGGACATTAAGGGAACATTTCTTTCCAAGAGGATGGCTAACCATTGGAATAGGCTTCCTATAGAGGAAGGTGATGCTCCAAGCCTGTCAGTGTCAAGACATTTGGACAATGCCTTTAATATTATCCTTAAGCTTTTGGTCAGCCCTAAACTGGTCAGGCAGCAGGACTAGTATGTTCCTTCAGAGTATGTCCCTTCCATCCAAAATATTCTATTCTATTCTATTCTATTCTATTCTATTCTATTCTATTCTATTCTATTCTATGCTATGCTATGCTATGCTATTCTATGTTATGCTATTATTTTCATGATCTTTCTATGAGGTATTTTAGTATTTTACTGCTGAAGAGGAGCAAGGTCAGGGTCTTCTTAGATGAACATTTTTGCCATCATTAAATTGGATTATCAGTGATCATCCTTAAAAGAGTTATAAATTAGGCTCCTGACAGTCAAAGTTTTTCCTACCAGTTGCTCCTCTTCTGGTTTGGGAGAAAGTCCTTGAGCAGATTGTGCTAGGGAGCCCAGACAAAGTTTGTAAATCCATAAATTTTTGTCTTTTGAGCATTGGTCTTAAAATATAGATATATAGTAGTGATTTCTCTGCTCAAGTTTGTACATAATATCCCGCCAGCAATGAAAAATAAAGTGCATGCGAGATAGGTTTTTTTTTATCTATCATCAGTCTTTGACACCAGCTTTGCCTTACTTCTTTGCTCTGGAATTTTCCCTCACATGTATCACACACCCTGTTGAACAATTATCAGCAAAATTAAGTGAGCTTTTGTCCTGCTCTGTCCTGCTATATGGACTACATTGCCTGGCAAGATTTGAAGCAAAAAGTTGAGCTTTGCCTTTAATTACAGTGTGTTGATAAGAGTAAATTCCATTTGTATCATTTGTCTTGGAAGTGCAGTTGAATAAATTAACTGGTGTAAATGTCCAAAGTTCATGGGTAGTTTTACATTTCAAATAGACTTTTCTCAAATGATCCCTAGGAAAAATATTGGCTTTGGATAGAGATCTGAAATCACATCTCCTAAGATTTTCAATCTATTTTCAATCTATTTTCATTACACTTCTTTCCCTCCCTTGCTTTCCAGGATTCAGAAGGGTGTGAGAACATGAACCAAATTGTAAAATAAATTCTGTAATTTGTTCTGAAAACTCAAATTTGTTTTCAAGCAGGTGTAAAAAAAATTACATTTTTTAATTAAATTAAAAATATAAAGTATAAAAGTAGATATTTTTAATTTTGAAATTATTTTGGTTGTTTTTATGAATACTAATGTTTTGCAGCTTTTCTAAATCAGTCAAATGGTAAGAATTTTCAATGGTGAAAATTGCAGATAAAGGACTACATATTCTATTAGCAATACAAGTTGATGTTCTTGCTATTGGTAATTGATAAATTTTTCTGTCTGTTCTTCACCAATAATCTGTCTATCTGATTTCCACAAACTTAAAACTCTGCTGGGAATGCAGGAAGGTCCGAACAACAATCTCTTTTATTTTTCATGTTATTATGTATGTTGCACAATTCAAATGTTTGAATATTTGCAACACTAACACTCCAAGGTTAAGGTTAAAAAAAGCTGATTTCAGAACAAAGGGAAGTATTAATTTCTTTCAGTATATTGGGCAGGAGCTAGATGAAAATAAGCTTTCCCCTTATAGAGGATTTAATTTTTTATGACTGTGAGCATCTACATTTACTATGAAATTTCTGTGAATACTGAAGGCGTCTGTATGGGAAAGGATAAGAAGGAGCAGTGGAGTGGAGCTGAACTCTCTGCTTAAAGAAACCTTTTATGTCTTCCTACATTGATTTGTGGAGCTGCAGAGCACTGCTTAGCTTCCACTGAGGTACCCAGAAAGACCTTCTTTATTACAGCTCAAGGCAACTGAATGTAATTCAGTGTGTTTCCTTTTGGAGCATGAACTCTCCTGCACTTGAAGTTGTGAAGAAATATTGCAGCAGGAATAGTCAAATCTGCTTATATGTGAAGAAGTTATATATGTAACAGAGCTTTGTCATTTCCCTTTAGTTTCTTAAGTAAAAACCACCTATATTAGCTACCAGATAGAGCTACAGGTAAAACCTGTTTTCAGAGGTCAGCTTACTGGTCTTTTGAAAGTTACCAAAGCCATTAAATCTAGATGCTAGAAATGTGAGCTTGGAGATAAACAGGGATCCTCCCAGTCTGGAATTGTGTTGGAGCTCTCCGATTCTATTACATGCTTCACAGACTCAGTGGTGTAGCCTTGCAGAAATCTGTTATGAAATGAGCCTCAAGGACCATGAAGAGATTGATCACTTATATAAAATAATGTTCTTTTTCTGGTTTATTCTGTTTGTGCAGCCACTGGAAAAACATTTCATTTCTTGACAAAAGTGTTGTTCAACATCCAGCCACTCTTATGAAGCTAAAAGAAATAATTTATTTTGCACCAATACAAAGAATTTTTATTAAATACTTTGCCATTATGTTAAGCAATGTTATGCATACCTTTTAACTTCTTTTTGGTTTTTCTTCTTACAAAGGTATAGTAATTGTACCTTTCTTTTCTGTATTTCGGATACAACTTGATAAGAGGATTTATAAAAACTGATTCTTTTGAATTCTATTGAACAGGGTTTGACCACTTAAGTTTACTAAAAAAAGAAAGCAAAAGTAAAAAGTAAACAGAGTTTCAGATGGACTGACTTCTGAAATATATAAGACCTTTGAGAAAATCTCAAGGACTAATTCTCTAAGGAAAGGAAAATTACATCCCGTATCACCTCATCCGCTTAGTTGTTGCTCTTGCTTTTGTCTGCAGTTTCAGAAACAAAAATAGAACACTGGAAAGAAAAAATATCAGTGTGTTTCAAAAAAAGGAAAAAAATTGAGAATGTCATTCTTCTGACACTTATTCAGTGGGATGTTTAGGTTTATGCCTGGCTTTTGCCATTTAAAAGCATTAGGCCAAGCTGAGTTTTGTTGGAATCCTGAGTACCTTGCTTATCTCAGCCTCTGAACAGCAAATATTTTTATAACAATAGTTTTTATAATAGATTTCAAGGTAGGCCAGGTCCTCATTTATGGTTTTGATCTCCATTTCTGTGGAATCACCACTGACCATTGGCGAAGATGCTGGAGAAAGTTGCCAGAGAATTCCTTAAAACATTTACTATGTCAGCAAAATCACTGACAAATTAGTATTGTTTTTCTGATGCAGCTAATCCTTTTTTCTCCAGTGATACAGTTCCTTTTGATATTTAGGTGAAGCATTTGCACAGTCACAAAAAACACAAAGCAGGATGAATATCTGCCTGGGATCACAGATGTGATTTGCTCTATACCTTCTCTCATGGGTGATAATATTCTCACAAAAATAGTCTCTAACTCTTGAATAATTTGACTTTAAAAAATAATCTTATCATATTACGAAGCAAAGCTGTAAATGACTGCAAGTCCAATAAACAAATTAATGCCATTTTTTACTCTCATAACTCTGATGCTTTCACGAGAAAAAATATCTTGTCTCTAAAAAGGTCATTTCTCTTAGGCTGCAGGAGGACTAACAAGCTAATTATAAATCCAGCTGAAGGGAAGACTTATGGACTCAGTCCATAATTATGTCTGGAATTGGTTTATTCTGAAAGTATAGTGAACTCAGTGGAATCTTCTGGGATTTCAGGCACTCTACATAGACCATTGAAATAAATCCTTAACACAGTTTTAATTTCTTTTCTTTTTCTATATAGACCAAGTTATTCCTCATGTAGAGGTTTTGTTCTAATTATTTCATTGTATCAGACAGTCATACAGTTTTGCAATACAATGTATTCTAGGGTTATATATATTTCAGTATATAAATGTATACAAAATTTGACCTACATTTAAGAAAGGATGTGAAAATATTTTGAGCCCAATAGGAAAAAAGGATGTGTTCAGCTATTTCCTGGACTAGGGCTCTAGTTGCAGCATAAATGAATAGGGAGTTGCAAAGGGGAATATTTCCCCCCTACTGACAAGTGACTGGGAAAATTAAAGGAGAAAAAAAAATGAAGTCTTAGAGGTTTTTATAACAAACCTTAGGACCAACATGGGAGATGGATGTGAAAGACTGAATTTTTAAAACTGTTTTACAAGTTCAAAAAATAATCTCTTTTCTCTCTTCATTTTAAGGAGAATTTTAGCTTCAAATGAATGACCTTTTTATGTACAATCAATAGTCCTGAATATGTAAATGGTGCATTGTAATCAATATATAGGAATAAACACTAAGGCAGAAATATTATCACTGACAAAAACCTCCTCATATAGCTGAGAAAAGCGGAGATGAAAATTTATTTTTCTAAATATAACCTCATAGCAATTTTTTCCCCTCAATGTGAATTAGTGATTGGTACTGAAGGGCAAACAAAAAAATAGATTTGAGATATAGTTATAATAATAATACCAAAATTAATATCAATATCAATATGAAAGGTACTAAAATATACTGAACAAAGCCACTTCTTTTGAACCCTTGAGCTGCAATTCAAGGAACCTGCCATGTTTATTGATTGGTATGAGAGTACTACAGCAAAAGCTTTAAAGAATGAAAATTTCCCAAGAATATTGTGTCATTGTCAGTAAACAGAGTTTAATGTTATAACTTCATCCTCAATAACACTACCTTTTGAAAGAAGTTTGTGCAACGTGACCTGTTTGGCAAGCTGATCGAGACTGAGCTCTCCAATAACATATGATAAAAAAAAGAACTCATATAAAGAATCAGACACGTTGACAAAAGTGGGTGAAAATGTGCTTTATTATATTATTGAATATGTAGAAATACCAAACAAAAAAATGGAATTTGAAATAATTTTAAATTGTCCACAAATTTTGTAATAAATATAAATGTGAGAGAAAGCTTTGAGATATTATTGAAATTCACAACTCTGATTATTTTGCAAAGTCTAAAATCTCCATTCAAAATGCTTTTGTCCAAGGACAATATCCCTAGATAATCAAGAAAAAGCTTTGCCTTTGCTCACACAGCTATGCAATGCACTTTCAGTATGTAAACTGACAAAGGCATTGAAAAGAACATTAAATTTGTTCTAGTTTCCCTGACCGAGCAGGAAAGTTCAGAGGGTTTTTGATTAAAATACGTGTTTAACCTTGGATTATTAAGTAGGGGAAAAAAAAGAGTATATATTAAAAAAAGGTTTATTTTGATAGTCTTTCTGTTCTTCAGTCTGTCATCCAATAAAGCTGAAAATTTAAGTCTGACTATAAAACAGCTTTAACTATTCTGTCAAGCATGACTTTTTGAACCTGTCAAGCAGTCATTCCTTTCCTACTGCAAAACATCTAACTGCAAGCTTAATAGTCTTACTACTAAACAAAAGTTTCAGAATAAACCCCCACTTTATAAAAGCCTTTTTACAAACTTACTGAATTCGGGAAGATGCTCCAATTTTTGTTCCCTATCAGAAGCTAAGTTAACTGATGTTTCTGCACTGAGGTCAAAGAAATTTCTATAAACAATAGTTAAGTGGGGAACCTTGTGAAGCAACTAATATTTTTGCCCATTGGTTGCCACCTGTCAAGAATAATAGTGCTATGGAATTTTGCTATCAAAGTGTCAACATTAGATTAAAAGTTGTATTTATCTGTTGCAGCACAGGTTGTATAATAATGTGCTGTCTTTCTGTACTGCCAGCTCAGCAGGAAATTCTAATAAAAAATCTGTATCGTTAATAAGCTACTAAAAGTAAATTAAAGTGTCTTCCTCTGGCACTGGATAGTATAAGAAATCTGTATTTGAGGCTGCATAATACTTTCCACTAAGAAATCCCAGTTTTCAGCAACTTATGACTTTGCCTTAGGTCAACTTTTCATGCTGAAATTTTCCATGCTTGCTCCATACTTCAGACTTTTTCTTTTGGGGAGATGGGTGTTAAATTTCAGCAGAGGTTCAAGTACTTCAAAGAATGAGAGTAGATAGATGAGAGTAGATAGCAGCTTTACCAAAACAAATTCTCAGGTATTTGATGCATTCTTTAGAATAGCAATCGGGCAATAGTAGTGAAGACTGCTGTTGGAGATACACATCTCTGCCCCAAATCAAAGTCAGATTTGGCCAAACTAGCAGTCTTAAAATCTCCCGGTGCACCTCTTGAGTCAGTTCTGTCAGGGTTTGCCACAGATCCCCTGTGCTTAATCCAGGCACCTTACACCTGCTCTGGTCTCCCAGTGTGCAAGCTGCACTGAACCCACTAGAATTCCCCCAGAGCAGAGAACACATCCCAGAAGTAGAGAAGCTTAGAATCAGCAGATCCTTCCCATGTGGCTTGGGGCAAGAATGAGTTGAGACAGAACTCTCATTTGAATGATAATCTAGTTTTTCCAGGAATAATTGATTATAGATCTATACCTTCCACTATCTTCACAATTTTATATGAATTTCTGTCAACTACTATGTTGTAAGCAGACAGCAAACATTTTTTCTATATCTCACCAGAAACCCCTGACAAATTTCTCAAACTCTCTCCTGGATGATCCAAGGCTGCAACTCCAGCATCCCATGCCAAATTTTCTCTCTATTTAGCCAATGAACTGTAAGAAAAAGTACACCCTTTTAAGATACTTTCAAGAAAAAAACTGCATTTTGAATGTGTTCTGTACTGGCCTAAATTATTGCAAAACTCCCCAGGTTTTTGTAAAACCACTATTCTCAGGGAAACAAGCAGAATATCAGCAATAAAATGTATAAGTGTGCTTTAAAAAGTATATGCCTGCAATTTCAGAACTGCTGACAGCGAGTTTGAGTAGGGATGCAGTTTTCTGCATCCACTATAAAACTGGGCAAAGCCTTCTGCTTTGTCCTGTTTGTACATAACATCTTTTTAAGGTTTGGTGGTTTTTTTAGCAGAGTTACTCTGAGTAATTAATGGAGCAGGATTGTCATCATTGCACAGAATAGAACCTAGGAAAAAAAATTACAGGTCATTTCAAAATATGTGAAATCAGGACTGTTTTCCCTTGGAAAAAGCAATATATAGTGGGTTGTAAATGCCAAGGTCAAAAAAGTTTTACAACTTCAGTCAGGCATCCTAAAAACAGTAAATACACAGTATGTCTTATAATATGCAATTAAAGTGATTTATATACACAAATAGAAATCAAAAACTTACTTTGCACCCACCCCTTTCCCCCCTCGAAACAACAGGAAAGGAAACAACACATCACAGACATGGGTCCTTTTGTTTTAGTCACTACTGGAAAGCAGCTGGGGATTACAATGATGAGATCAGTAAAAGGCTGCTATATCAAATGAAATAGAATTGCTTAGTGACAGCAGAGAGGCTGGATTTGTGACAGCAGTTCTGGAGCACAGAGTAAGGTAGAACAAAATGGTCAGAAAAGCACCCACAGTCATGTTTTAGCTCCATAGTTTATATCAGTGGCTAATGGTTTTGTTTTGTTTTGGGTGGGTTAAACACATCATGATTCTTAAAAACTTCATGAAGCTGAGTGAAAGCATCAATCTATAAATGCAGGACTTAGCAGAAGTCTATTAAAGCAAAGATTCTGATTTTAGAAAATGAAAACATCTTTTTACTCTGTACTGATATGCAAGACACAGACACATTCCCTAATGTTATAGAACATGTTACAGAGAGAAGAAAGAAGCTGTTAAAACACCGGGACAGTCTCAACCAGGTCTCCTGGGCTTGTATGAAATTATTTACTGGCTTTACAATGCTTGATAGATTTTCATTCACAGTGAATGTCTGAATTTGCATATAATGGTTAATTCTTTGAATTCTCTTTGCAGCTTGTTCTTATTCTCTAATCCTCTACTTTTCTAAGAAATGACAGTGCTCTTTGGTAAACCGTTTCCATGAGAGAGTTGCCTTTGCAGATATCTAGGCTTTGTTGATCAGTGCATAATGCTAGACTTGTACAGAATCAAGCATCTCCAGACTTATAAAAGACAATAGTAAACCACGTGCATAGAATATATTCCTACTGGGTTTCAAACCACTTCTGTGTAGGATAGTATTGAAAATTTCATATTATTCATTAAGCTGAGTGTGGAGGGATAGAATGTAAGAAAATAAAGATAGTGCAGAAGGCAATCTCACACCTGAGGAGTTGCAGCTGTGCTAATCACCAAAGATTAGGAACAGGCCTGCCCTTAACAGGCCACAGCTGTGTCCAACAGTAAGAAGAGTGCTACAAAAGAGTGGGTTAGCTAGGTGAGAAGAGAGTTGGAGTTTGTTGGTTGTGCTGTGAAGAAGGAGTCAGTGCTGGGAGGAGCTGCACATGAGAAATCACTGTGAAGGTATGGGAGATTTACAATGAGGTGACAATAGCTGAGCACACAGTGCTATTTAAATTTATGTCGTTCATTCTTTTAATTTCTGTGTGGGGCAAAGTCAGCTGGGGTAAAAAAATGTCATAGTACTATACTCAGAGAACAGACACATATGAAATATGGAGCAAATGTTGTAATTAATTGCTGATAAGACAAGGTCCGGTTCATTATTTTTAAAGACATTCTAGTAGTATCATTTATGAGGTACTCTTATATCAAATAATAAAGTGGTGTATTTTATATTTGGCTTTGGGTAGAAAAAAGGAGTGCTATGAATAGAAGAACACCTCACTATGCAAAGCTTCATACAAATATAGAGCACATTTGAATACTGAAAATTTTAAGATAATAATTTAATTATTTCAAGATGCTTTATCCTGGAATGGAAAAAGTTAACCTTGCATTTAAGTTAATTTAGAGGTAGATTGTATATTAAAGGATTGACCTAATTAATTTTGAATTTACACTAATAAGCTGAAGCTGTAAAAAATGGCTTATATCCTTGTGGTAGAACATGTCTTCAGGCAGCTCTCAGGTGATGAGAAACTGTCACACATTTTGGATAAGGTTCTCTGTATCTGTATCTTATTATTATATTGATATACTTCATGGAGATACCAGGCATCTGGGATCTAGAAATTATTATTCATTTTTGAGATCTAAAAATATCAAGAACTTTTAATTGTTAGGTTTTGTTAAACTCAAAAAATTGTGACGTAGATTTGAAAAAAAAGTCACTTTACAAATTCAGTGACTAAAGAGTAAATAAGGTTCCATTCTAGGCCTTTCTTTGGAAGTAATCACTATTGTGACTGACAAATTTTCAAGTTACAAATCTTGGGGAACTTTATTTTTCCCCCTCAACTCATTTGTGCATGCTTTCTCCCTGGCTTTAAGCAACAATTGATAGGCTTTTGAAAATTTTCTGTGGTACTCATAGTCTTAACTTCGTCCTTATTTCCCCACAACTATTAAATCTCTGCAAATCTCTCCTAAGTAAGGAGAGATGCTTCTTAAATTATGTAGTAGTGCTACTTCCTTTTTACACAGAAGGATGATATGTGGGTTTTTTATTATTTCATTACTCCAGTCTTTTTTGGTTCCATTCCTGTAGAAGGCATATAATTAAGCTTGATATAATGGCAGAGTTTTTTCCTTATTGGCATCAAATGAGTTACGTGGTGGAAAAAATTGCAAAGATGTAATTAGTTAAAAATTTTAATAATATAACCTAGTAACTGTTGTGGGTTTTTTCAAGGAGTGGTATGACAGAAGAGCAATTAATTTCAGCTCTCTGAAGAATAATCCAGAAATTATGTTAATGAGCATAATAATTTTTCTCTGTATCTAGTGTGCTTATGCCACATTGCTGTTCATCCTCATATTAAGGGTACAGACAACCCTCAGTTCAGAAGGTGAGTTTGGAATCTTGAACCTCTTGTAAAACAGACTGTGAAGGCTCACCTGTATTATCTGGATGCATGCAACTGTATTGACAAAAAAATGAGTATGAGAAAAGGAACAATTAAAAAATTAGAACTAAGGGAGCACTGGGTTACTTAAACATAATTGTTATATCAGACCACCTACAAATGTGCTGTGAAGCATTTTATTGCACCTCACATCCTGGTTCTACCTGTGAGGTTTGTGCAGAAAGCACCGTTCTAGCAGGTTTTGTCACGCAAGTGTGCTTTTGTGTCAGTAATTTGCTAATGCTGTCACCTTGCAGAATGAAGCAACATTCATCTTAGGAGAGCACAGTAGCATTCCCCAAATGATCACAGAAGTTGAAGCACCTGCATCTGGTCTCTGCCTGCTGCTAGTGCTAAACCCTCTTCTCACAAAGGTGATCTGCCTTTTTATTATCTTAGGTTTGGTCAGAGAGAGGGAATTGTCAGCTGCAGGGTGACTCCAGCACAAGGCTTCCGGCTCCAACAGAACAAAACCTCCTAAGTGAATGAAGCATAACTGCGAATCCTTAAAATGTCAGATCTCTTGAGTCCCTACAAATGCACTTATGTTCCTTGTTTTATAATATGTTGACACTTGTGGGAGCCTAAAGAGTGGTAATTGACAAGAGGAAATGTCATTGTCGTTAGCCCCAGCAGATTTCATGCATGTTCCCATCAGCTGCAAAGTTTTTGTTCCCATCCACATCCTAGGCTACAGATAACCCTCATGAACATTTATTAAAAATGTTCTGATTCTTAAAGATCTCCAATCAATCCTCAAGAGAGTCTAAGACCTATAGAAAATGGATTTTATAGTCCCTTTCCTTTTAGAGGTGAAGAGCAAGAGTCCATATCTAAACATGTGGTTATTCTTTAGGCAGGGTTTCAAGATGTTCCTCTTTAGTAGGTGGAAGGGCAATTAGAATGGAAAGAAACACTGAAAAAAAATCTAAATTATCCCTCTTTCTAAAGTCTGCAACAGTGAGTTCATATGTTTTGCTCATGTTATACAACTGATGACATGCTTCACTGCCATACAGCAAGAGTCTGGACTCCACAAAGCAGCTCAAGATGGAGCTGGGACCAGCAAGGGGTAGAGTCATGGAAGGAAGCAAACTTTGCCTAGGTGGGGAAACAACTTCTTGGATTGAGCAACACAAGTCTTCCACACTTTCTATAAATTCTGGAAAAGGTGTCATGTAACTATGATTCCATTAATCCCTTCCTAAGTCTGAGATTTTATAGCAAGCAAAAAAATCTACAGAACAGACAAACAAAACCAGATTTCTGACTCATTGCAGAACACATCCTGTAAAATATCATCAAAACAAAAGCATCCAGCTTTATGAGTTTAGAACTTTTCCTTTAGATCTCTTTAATACATCTCTGTAACGTGGAAAATGATGAAAATTGTCAGAAGCTGCATTTCATTTAATTTTTTTTCCATCTTTACACTTGTCACCAAAATTCATATAATTCTGAGAAATGCATAAGATTTTTAGCAGATGAAAATTCAGCCGCAGATGTTTGGCAATATCTATGCATACCAAAACAGGAACCGTGAGGTGTATTTCCATCAAAAAAAAAAAAAAAGAAAAGAAAAATTCATTTCTTTCTAGAGAATTATCTAATAATAGAAGACAGTTTAAAAAAGAAAAATAGAGGAAATTTTTAGGTTGCTGTGGTGGTGTGCAATTGAGAAAACTTTGTGCCACATGGAAGTTACTTTAATAGTTTACATCTTGAGTGGGTTGTTAAATTTTCCCTGTAAAATATAGCTAGTAATTGATCCAGAATGAGAAAACACTGTTTATTATTCTTATTTCCTCCATAGCAAGAGTTTTCATACATCCAGCTAGAACTGGGAACAAACACCTTTGGTATTTGGTGCTATAGCAGTTCAGCTTAGGAGCTGAACTGCTCACCAGGAAGGAGGGGAGGGAATTACTCCTGATGGAGATTCTACCACCAGGGGAGGGAGTTTTTATAAGCTCTGAGCACCTATCTCTTTGTAGCATTCAGTGTTCTGGTTTACTTGGAGCAAGGTGAATCTGGGGTCTAGAAGCCTGTGGGCTGACAACTGGGATTCATAGCCATAGGCTGATAATATATTAAATTGATTAAAAGCAACCTGTAGTATAAAATAGTCTTGATCTAGCAGATCTTCTCTTCTTCTGAACACTGGGTTCTGTTGAAGGAACATCCTTCTGCATATTGTACAGAGGAGTTTACAAAATCTGTCTATACTTGCAATGATATGTTTTTCAAGTTATTTGACAGCTAAAAATGCCATGTGGTTGTCTGACATGGACCTGAATGTGGTAACTCACAAATATATAAATGATAGTAAATTAGGCTGTGGTTTGAGGCTTTGTGGGATTTTCTTAAGGATTTTATCTGGAAAATATTTTGTCCAAAAATATTACAATAAATTCTAACTGTATTTTCCCTTTTGGAACAAAGCTAATTCCTCTATGTTTAGCAGAGAGAACAATTTATTTACTTTTATGCCCTTCTACTCATTAGTGACAATAATCTAGAAATGTTCAATATTAAGTAATTATGCATTCACTGAAATTTTTGGAGATGAGAATTTAAAAATAGGTCAAAACATCCTGTACAAAATGTACTTTTTTAAAAGATTTTCACTTACAGCACCACAAAAAGTGATTGAAATTGCATTAAGAGTTTAATTCCCAACTCAATCAGACTCACGGGAAAAAAGGCTTCTAATTGTCTAAAATGCATTTTGGATCTGCTCCTTTTTTATTTCTATCTATTGTTAATATATGGAATGGATAAATTGTTCTCATCTTTGCCTTTTGAAGGGAACTTCTAGACTACTGTTAACTAAAGCAAATTGTAATCTTGAATCCTCATTAAACATAATAAGGAAGATAGGATTAGGTCTAATGGCCCAAAAACAAATTTGAAAAAGAATAACTCTCCAGTCCTAATTTGTCAGAATCAAGTCACTTTTTTGTCTGTATTTCTCTACTTATTATGATTTTATTACACCCACTATATATCCCATGCTCTTCATTAATTCTAAAGTTCTTTGAAAATATAAGGAGTCAAATACTGTTATTAAATCAATGAACAAAATAATTAAACTGTCTAAACAGAATTGCAAAGAATAATTAGCAATTAAACAGGATGCTTTTATCTGTGCAGTGTGATGATGAGAGCAAAACTAAGATAATCAGAACCTATCTGAATATAGAAGAAATAAGCAACAGTGAAAATTTAAGTTTCAGTTCATTAAAATGCACATAAATGACTTCCAAATATTTTAGTCTATTAAATTATCAGATCTAAGACTTTGAAAATAATTTTCCCTTCTATTTACAAATTAATTTTGTTATTCAACTTCAGCTCTACACAATCTAGCAGAATCTCCTTTCTGAAAGTATCAATGAAATGCAAGCCTCCAGCAATCTCATCAATGTCAACTATAGCTAGTTTAAAAAATAGAGGTAGTACCAAATCTGTAACATATCCTTAATCTGTGTGTTCTTAAACCCAAATATTCCCTTTAGCTACATGTGTTCAGATCTCAGTGGAAGTCACTGGTAATTGTATGTGGCATATCTGGGCCTAACATGATTTTTAGAAATATCTCCTTTGAAATTCTGTAAGTGGCAGGTAGATTGTCAAAGACCATGTCATTGCAATGGTTGTATTGGCAGAGGAATAAAAACCTCAAAAATGTGACCTGCACTCTGAAAGAAAACCCAGCACCTGTCTTGGGTATTTTTCCATTAAAATGAAAAAAATAATTCTCTTTCAATAAACAATGGGTGTGATTTTCTGCACAGGTGTGGTGACCTGTGCAGAATTTAAATCTACAGGTAGTAGTAAAGCAATTACATATCAATTTGTAGAATCTGAGATTATTCCTGGGAAGCCCCATTTGAGAGTAAAACCCATCAAATGGTTAAATCGGCAAGCTGGTTTCTGGGAGGCTGGTTCAGATCTATTCTTTGTCACAAACCTATCCTCAAAGTCTTTTTGATACAGATTTTTTATAGCATTTAAATACCCATCAAAATAGTATAGGCTTTTATATGTCACAGACATCCGCACAATTCTCACTTCTCCACAAAGAAAAAATTTGAAAATAATGTCATTCTACTGAAACAGGAGACCATGAACATAAGTACAATATCTTGATTGTATCTACGACTACCTAACGTAGGTAAAGTTTCAGAATCATGTGCTCTACTCTGCAGTAAATGTGAAAACACCACTATTTCTTGTGCTGCCCCAAACTATATCAGAGAGCTGCAGTATCAATAAAGAGATGCAAATATTACATAATTTGCATGTAGAATCAGGCCACAGGAAATTCAAATTAGTCTCTTTATACAGGCACCAATCTGCTGACTTCTCACCAAAAATTAGGAAAGTGGAGGAGGCATTCAATTTGCAATGTGTTTTCATTTTCAGAAGGTTTTCCAGATTGTTGTATCATCATTAAATACATGAAAACAGCGAACAGAAAAAATTTTCTTCCTCTGAGTACAGTAGGAAATGGAGGCAATACAACAGGAAATCTATTTACCATGTTTTCATATAGGGCAGCTTTAAAAATGTTGAAAAGGAAAATATTTGGTGAATAATCACCAAATGTGATTGATCACCAGCATGAGATTAAAATATTATACAAAATAAAGCTTGATGTAATTTTTAAAGCATAACATTTTAATTTATCTTAGTTGCCATTACAGGGCTAACCAGTTGAAGGCCTGTAAAAAAATGGGGTAATTTCACAAAAATAAGTCCAATTTCACAAGTTGTGTAAATTGTCTGAAGACTTTCTCTGAGTTGCTCTAATAAAAGTTTTTTTGATCATTTAATTGAACAACCCACAGAATCTAAAAGAAGATTAAAAGAATGTTTAGATATTAGCACAAATGTGCTAATTTCCCATGAATCCCAGAAAACAAACAAGGAATGTTAGTGGTTTTTAATCAGAAAAGCACCTGATTTAATAAGAAATCTTAGCTGAATAGCTGCCATATGAAGTGTCAATTTTGAGCAATTCACTAGTTACTCTAGAGACTAGAGGAAAACGCACACAGATGAGCTCCCTCACTCTTTCAGAGTGTTTAACACGGTGCAGACATCAGATAGTACCAGCTTGGCTGGTGAGGACCAGTGAGCACACCGGTGAAGTGATGAGGCAGAGAGCTCCAGCCAGTGGAGTGAATCTCAACACACTGCCCGAGGGAGATCATCCAAAGTAGGTGCAGGACAGGCCTAAAACTGTAAATGCTGGGCTGGCATCCAGGTGGAAAGGTAGCACAGCAGATCTCTGAAGTGCTGGGATCTGAGATATATCTAAGAGGAAGGCATGCAGCGCTGAGTGAGGTAGCACAAGGAAAAGCAAGACCTGGAAGTATGAATAGACTGTTGGAAGCCACCATGAGGCCATTGCAATTATCAGTAAGAGGCAATAAATGAACACACTAAATAAATTCTCAATGGTCAAGCCAGGCCTCGAGGAAACTGATTGTCACTGCTTAGAAGCTGGTAACTGGACACAGCACTCCAGACATGCTTATTTCCTGTACAATCAAAAGACAGATACAGGTCAAGGCTGCATCCTTTTATTATTTGACTGCCAGGCTTAATGTTGTTGACCAGCTTTGCTTAACCATACTTTTCAGATATGATTGTACTACATGGATCTCAGCTGCCCAAATATGTTCCATCATCCAAACATCTGCCAAAGTTTATTATATCCTTGTGAAGCACCTCATCTCTTTGTTGTTCAAGAGAGGCAGATAAGTTTAAATAATGTAGCTAGTTATTCTTTGTTAAACTGGCTGATAATAGTAGCATTTGTTTTGACTAAATGACACATCCAAGAAAGTGGTAATTTCTAATACACTGTGGAAGTGAGGAGGTCTTCATCTAGTCCAGAAACAGTGGGGAAAAGGTGTTTCTGAAGCCTATAATTTTCTTGTCTGTTTTGTCACTAGACTTGATATAACTGAATTCAATTGATTGAATTCTATTATATTTTTAAGGCTTTCAGGTGCATGAAGATAAGCATTTTTAATTTTCATCTGGTAAAAAAAATAAAAAAAACCAAAAAAGGACAAAGCAAACCTTCCAAAAAACCCTGCCTCAAAACAAGAAATGTTAATGCAAGTAGAATTAAAATTCTTTATTAGGCTTCCATCTTGACGGGCAACTCCTGAAAAGCATTAGGACAAATTACAGTACAGTTTCAAGAAGCGCAATGACATAAAGAAAACTAATGCTACACAAATGAATGATCAAACTGGCTGAAAGCATAAAGTCGTAGTAACCCATGCCAGCTCAGTCCTCTTGCACTGCATCATTCTGTCTCAAATGTGCACGCTCTGTAAAATACAAAAGGATGGGCAGAAAGAAAATAATTCATTTTGTCCCTTTTATTAGTCACCTCCTGGTTTTCTGGATACTGCTAAATAATAAGGGAATATTCTCACCTGCTATCGTGAGTTACATTATCTCAGATTAATTTCAAATGTTTCATAGAATTATGCCCAAAGAAAGAAGTATTAAATGCAATTCTGAACTGAATATTGCTGTGCCATTAACAATAAAGCTTAGGGGTTTAGATGACAAAGTATGTGAGGTCAAGACTCTGCAAACTAAGCCTTTTAGCATGTGTATATTCAAGTCAAATTTATTATTATCTAATGCAAATAGCTCAGAGGCTTGGAGGCTTTTCTAGCAAGTAAAAATAAATGAACACAGCATCTAAAGCCAGAAAGATCTAGTTGAAAATAAATGAGCACTCAAAATAATCTGTCAGAGGGATCAAAAAATGTTTAAAAATAACAATGACAATGGCAATGCATTTTAAGATCTTGATATACCAGAGAAGGCAAGTTTGGAATCCATACCTGTAAACAAATTGGAAAAAAATAGTTGACCTGTGTGAAAGTGCACAGACCTGCAAAGGACTTTGCTGCAACATTATCTGTAGCATCACTTTAAGCCCTGTAGCTGACAATAAACCCAGAAAGTCTAGGATATATTTGCAGAAGTCTACATGGTAAACACAACCTCTGTCCATTGCAAAAATACTTGGGAAGTTGAAGTGTTCCATACTTGAAAACCCTGTCAGTTTCTTACACACCTGCAATTCATGCCTTGTTGCACATAAGCATTGTCATGACAACTTAGTGTTCCCCTCTTTCTTCCTTTTTAATTTTCCCTCTTTGTTCACTGGTTAATGAGGCTACTTCATACTATTCAAAATCTGCTACTTCTGCCTCAGTGGATGGCTATCAAAAATAAGGACAATGAAAGAGAAATGACAAAACATGAGGCCTCTTAGGCCTCTTGTTTCCTCCCTGCCAAGCATATTGGCTCAAAAATGTAAATTTGTTTCAGATGCACTTTCTGCCAGGAAAAGGGTAGTATCATACTACACACCAGGGAAAAGGAAGTAGAAAATCAAGTATGACCTAAAAATATCATTTTAATTGCAAGTAACATGTGAGATGGCATTTTATGTAATTTGATGTAGTCAGAACCATGACAGCTTTTTTTTTTTTTAGGCTAAATCTAGATAGCCATATCATATACTCACAGCAATATGGATCTTACTGTCCAAAGCCCATCTTGGGTCTCTAAGCAAGTGGCTGAATTATTCTGTGCATCTTCTTAATGAATATTGCTAAGTAAAATTAGTTAAATTAAAGCTAACCGAGAGATATACATCTAAGCTGCAAATGCACACTGAATTTCAATGTCACAAGATAAACTTTTCCTCTTTGGGTAGTTTAGTTAATATGAGCCAACATGCTGGAATAACTCACATGTCAGTTCGTAACATAATTATCCTAATGACTAGAAGATAGATGGAATTTCAGTAGCTATTATAAAACTGAATATTCATTGGAGCAACTGCAGTATGGTTATCTAGGAACTTTCAGGGTCTGGATCAGTTAAAATAGAATTAGAATTTTCTTGTTTTTAATATACAATTTCCTGACTACAGAGGGATCTATAAGTTGTACTGTAGCTTTCTGATAAAATATTGCATACTCAGTACGGTGCTAATGGTGTTGGAAGGAGGGTTGAAAGGTAAATGTTCTGCTCTGAATTTAGATGGGCTAAAGGAGACTGACTTTATATATCAATGCTGGGTTGTATTTTTGTATAGAGGAGGCTGGTCCTTCTACTCTTTGTTTCCAGTGTACATATTGCATATGCAAGTTACTTTTCCATATGATCTGTAATCTTCCTCTTCTTTGAGGTGTGACAGCTCAGTTGTTTAGAACACAGTGCTAATAATGACAAAGTCCATCCCTATAGGGCCCATTCCCCTAAGAGCTGGACTCAATGACTCTTGTGAGTCCCCTCTTCCTCAGAATATTCTGTGATTGCTAATTTTCCCAAGTGTCAGATTGCAATTTTACCAGACCTGTAGTTTCCAGGCACACATATACTCCTATACTCAAATGTTACTAAAGTGAATGAAGCAAAATCAGAAATCCCATTTTAAAAAGATTTCCCATTAAAATGTAGTTTTCTTTTTAGTGATCCACTAGTAATGATTTGAACAGCACATTAACATCAGGGAGTTTGCTAATAAATATATGTAGTAAGCTTTATACTTTTCCTGCATCCTAAACTAAGGAAACAGGTTCATTATCTTGATAAATTAATTAAAAGTAGGTTTCTAACTCTGAGATCAGCTAAATAAAAATTGCTTTGACTGTGGTTTGCCAACAATAATATAATAAGGAACACTTTTCGCAGATTCCATACTGTTCATATTTTTCTATCAATTTTTTTAAAAACCTTTATATAATGAATGAAAATGTACCAGATATACTCTTGATGAAGAAAAATATTGTTAAGTTTTAGTAAAGGCAAATGAATATACATTGCTCTGTATTTATCAGACGAATAATACACTTCTAAGAAAGTAATAGCTGAATTTCACTAGAAAATACAAAGTATGATTATTCAATTCATCATTCAGTGGTAATATCAGAAACTCCATTACACAGAATTATGTCCAGAGATCCCATGAAAGTGTTCATGACTACTGAGCAAACACTGCCACTAAAGACCGATTTAGAGAGTTGCATTATTGAACAGAACATGACACTTGCTCACAGAACAGGAATCATAAACTTTAATCTACTTGTTGGCAGGGGGACATATTGCATGTGAGTTTAATGATTAATATCTAATTTGAACTGAGAAATAGCTGATATTTCAAAAGCATAATAACTCTGTGCAGGGATCAAGAACCACTGTATCTAATGCACTCATTGGTATGTTACATGAATATAGGCTGCTAATTACGGCTGGTAGTGAAGGAAGTTGAAACTGGAAATTGAAACTTATTCAAAATAAAGGAAACAACTGATATAACAGCAGATAAGAAGCTAAATAATACCAAGTAGGAAATCAGGACTTAACAGTTATGGAAATTTTCATCTGAAACTTGAAAATAGGAAAATAACTTTCAGGTTGGTACAAAGAAAGCTGAACTTCTACACGTGGTTATCTGTCTCACTTAGCACAGACTAAATTAATTACAGGTTAGCTCACCTTTGCCAAATCTAGACTACATCAAGGACCATTTTATTTGTAGGCAGATTTAAAGATTCAAAATCAAGTGATATCAAATTTTAATATTCTGAATAATGCATGAACCAAATATGCTCCATGATACTGCAAGCTATTTCTAATCCCAACATTTTTCATTTCTGTTACTTTTTTTCTGTATCTCAGACTTTTAATGACTGATAATTTGTGACTTTGCTTTCTTTGTGGCAATTTAACGTTTGTGTTCAAGATAATGCTGTCAAAAAAGAAAATCCAACAAAAATCAGGTGCATTAAATTTCCATATTGTCTCCTTTTAGTCAATCTGTAGTTTCAGTTTGCAAACCAATTCCTCTTTAAAGAATTAGGTAGAAGTTAGCTGCATGTAATTTTTTTTTTTTGGCTCCTTCATCAACTCTGTGGTGCCAAACAAAAAACTCCATGTAATGTTTTGCTATTATTATGGACACAGTATCTCTTGTCTTCTTTCCAGTTTTGGGGTGGGATATAAGATATCTATCAGAGAGCTTGGTGTTCCAATGGGGAAGCTTTGAAGTTTGGATACTTAATCCAAAGCAGTCCATTCATGGCAAAAGAATGGCAGAATCCTGGGAACTGCCTACAGCACTGCCACAGTTCCTGGAGCTCACAGACACCCATAAATCAACTATTTAGTTGATTAATTCAGAAATCAATTTTCTAGTATCGCAGAAATACTAGAACTTTGTCTCAGAGTCCTCAAATTTGTCATGCCACATAAGTTCATAGCTGTTTAAGGTCAAATTCCAAAAAGGCTTCAGGAGTTTTAGAATCATATGTTAAGTGTCAAAGTGAATAATCTTCTTCATTTTCAAGCAGAACTTCAGTATTCTTCTAAAGGAAATGCCACATTATATATTTAACTAAAACAATTAACAATTTTTTTTATTATTCATGAGGGAATTTCCAACTTATCAAATATTTGCTCTAATACCACATATTTCTAGTTGAAGTGCCTTTTTAGCACATGTATCTACAGAAAACATGCATCCAGCTCACAGATCACATATATATATATATATATATATATATATATATATATATACACAGACATATAATTATTTATTTTTAATCTGATATCTTTTCACTCCAGAATAATAGCCATACCTCTGGTTTTATTTCTTAAGTACATGGAGTTGAAATGAATGCAGATATGTTCCTTTGGATTAGTAACTTGAGCTGCTCTAAAGCCAAAGGACTGTAAGGCATGATTCACCCCATGCTGAAGAAAATTTCCACACCTTTTGAAATTACTCATACCCTCACAATGCTTTTTCTGCTCCATTGCTCCATAGGCAACTAGCTCAGAAGTAGACAGCCAAAGCTAGGGAAATGCATTCCAGCTTTACAGGTCACACTCTGTTTCAAGAGTGCCACTGCATGGACTGCACAATATTGTATTGTACTGTAGCCTATCAAAAGCTGGGAACCTAAGAAAGAAGAAAATTTTTATAGTTATTCCCTTAAAATTACTTCTATAAACAAGGTTCCTTTTCTTGCATTAAAACTGCTCATATCTCTTAGAAACCTCCAGGGAAAAGTCTTATATTTAAATTCAGTTATGTTTATGCATTACATGTTGGGTACTTCCAATTATTACATTAAATATATCAAATCTCAGTGGGATGACTGGTGATAAGTGTCGCATATTTATAAATATTATGTATTCCCAGAACCATGTTTTGGGTTATTAGAATCATAGATTCACGCTGATGAATGGCTCAGTAGGTCAATTAGTACATGTCATCAGCCTGAATATGCATGAATACATGATAGAACTTAGTCTATTTTGTTCTTAAAAGCCAGTAACAATAGATGACACAGACTTCCAAGCCAAGTCTCTCCAGTCTCAAGTCTCTCTTTTCCTCTCCCTTGGCTTCAGAAACTTTCTCCCCCAAGATCTAATTTGTATTTTCTTTGCAATGTCTTTGCAGCGCAGTTGAGTTCCTGGGCCAGTGATGATGTTGTACCCCCATTTCAGGCACGGAAAGAGGTTACTCACTTCATTCCAACAGCCAGGCATGCTCCCAGGCTTCTGAGCCAGGAAACCCCAATTCCTCCTATCTTTCTTCCCAGGTCTTGTTTTCAGACAACTGCTCATTCTAGTCCACAGTTTTTCTTGAAGTCCTTTGAGTTGAAACCCTGCCAATACTAGGGAGAGTTTGTGCTGTAATAACTTTCCCCTTCCTTGTAAGAGAGTGACATCCAGAATTTTGTTACCCATACTGTCTTTGTATGTTTAGTTATTTCAACACAAATGTACTTTTCAATTTGTCCTTGCTGAATTGAACTTTACAGGAAAAATCTGAGGTTTCTCCAGATGATTTTGAATGCCAGTCCTTTCCTCAAATGTTCTTGCAGTCTCTCAGTATCATATAGTAACAAGCCTTTCCTCTTTTCAGTCATTCACATAATTAATTAAAACATATCATCATAGGGCCAAGAACAGAACACAGTATAGCATCATTTCATATTTCTTTCCAATATGACTGTTAACTACTGAAATTTCCTTCTGGACATAGTTTCCCCTTTTTTTGCAGAATATCTAATGGGTAAGTCAGAATAAAAATTGTTTTGACATTATTGAATTGTTTGAATTGTTAGTCTCACATGACATTCACTTCAGTGTGCTAGGGAATCACAGCATATTTATCAAAATCAGAAGGAATGCCATACCCAGAATGAAAAAATACCCATATCACCATCAATAAGAAAAGATATATTAATGGGTTCAAATATATATAAAACGATAATAATGCCTTGGGAAAAGTTTATCTTAAAAACTGGTCTCAGTTTAACAAATTTAATCTCACATGCTGTGAAAGTTCCATTAATTTAATGGAATTATTTCCAGTACAAAAAAAAATTATAAATTCTGAAGTTATCTTGGATTAAGCTGTTAGTCTCTGCAGGTTAAACAACTAAAAAATACATGAGGGCTTAATGATGAAGTTTTACAGGATGCTGTGTGCTCAGCCCAGGCAATAAAAAATTGTATGTAATTAATGCTCTATTGTAGTGCTGAGGTGCACCAAGGCAGAACCAAGGAGTTTGTCATTTCCTAACCTTTGAGGACTTAAGCATGTAATTTTTATTTTCATTTTTCACTCTGCCATTTGTTTTTGATATTAGGTTATTTTTTTGATTTAAGAGATGCATGCCTTTAATGTAATAATACTTTATAGATTCGCCTTTCAGATTAAATTAAAGCATTTATTTTAGATTGGAAGCATATAGAGCTTTACTGCTGCATTCTCTGGGCAAATTCAACTCCCAGTGAAGACAGAATTGCACTAACACACAAGGTAGAAAACTGATGTGATCCTGGGAATTCAGAGAAGCATTAATACTTCCAATGCTTTTCTTCAGGAAAGAAAAAGTCAGTGATGTTGATGTAAAAATTATGTGTCTTTGTGTAAACAAAATACACCTCTCATAGTTATTTTATGAGAGTTTTACTCCAAAGAAAAAGCACATGTGGTGTATTACTGGCATTTCACAGTGAAGTGATTCTATAAATTCTGAAAAAATGAATTATTTATTGAATTTTATATATTTTTCCATCGGGCAGATATACAGTTCCTTGAAAATATTTTTACCCAGTCTAAATTTAATAAATCAGATATGATATGTTTATTCCTTGACTAAAAAAATGAACTCTGCTTCTTTGAATTCACAGCATTTTTCAATATTCCTAAGCACCAGGAAATCAAAGAGCTCTTTGTATCACTCTTCTCCCTGTGACTGTTCTATTGTTGTACCAACTTTCCAATTCCAAGTAATAAAAGCATTGATCTTCTAACATCTTGGCAGTGGAGTTCATCTAATTCTGCATTAGCACTAAACACAAACAAAAAATTTAGTATAAGCAGCCCCAAGAGATGCTTCAACCAGATTCCTCCATTTCCCTGGGCTAAATCAGCTCCTCAAAACTCAATTTAAGAAACTGACACAGACACTACAGTTAGAATGGTAAATCTACTCCCCATCAGTTCCTTAAATAAAGTTTTCAATCACTGATTTGGTCTACAGAGATAGAGCTCTGTTCTAGGTACTCCTCTCAATCTATGCTCATTAAAGGTCATCGCTCCCAGTGTTTCATCTTAATCCTGGCTGGAAGTTGGAAGGTCTTTGAGCCAGTAGGAAATGCTTGCAAGTAAAATATGAACACTGAAGAACTGTAATATGATTCAAAAGGAATGGAGGCAAGAGAGAGAAAATATCTTGAAATAAACTTCCTGAATTTTTGCACGCTTACATTTTTTTATTCCCAAATACTGTACTTTCACTACTACCATGGTCCCAGCATGTTACAGTAGGATTTTTAGAGATACCCCATAGATATTCATGCTTCGGGGAAACAATCCATTCTATAACCAGGGGGGGTGGGAATTTTTGTTGGTTTGGTTGGTTGATTCATTGATTGCCTGAGTTTTTATTTGTTTTTTGAAGAACTGCAACAACCCTTCTAAAGCCTTCAAGGAAAGACACATTGAATCACAAAATTATTTAGGTTGGAAGGTCACCCTCTTCTCAAAGGAGGGCTAATTAAATGATGGTGTTTTTGTGGTCATATTTTGGATATTGACAAGGATGAAGCTTTTACCTCATTTATGGACACTCATTCTAGTCTTTGGCAATTCTCATGGTTTAAAAAAAATTTAAAAATAATTGGAATTTTCTGTGTTCCGGCTTATGTTTGCTGTTCTCCTGTCCTTCTGCTGTGGACCTGTGAGAGGAGGGTGCCTCTGTCTTCCATAAACTCTCCCTTTCAGTGGTTATGGGCAGGAGTAGCATCCTCACAAGCCTTCAGCAATTAATCCGGAACTGGCCTCACTCCTTCCTCCTCTCCTCAAATGTCCTGTGCTCTAGTCCATAACCAGCTTAGAAGCCTTTGCTGGATTGGTTCCACTCTGTGTATGTCTCTCTCCTACTGGGAAGCCCAGAACTGGACCAGGTGTTTTCTCACCAGTGCTGAGCAGAGATGAAGAACCACATTTCTCAGCCTACTGGTGACACTCCCCCAGCACAGCCCAGAAGTTTTTACCACCAACACTCCCAGGTTTCTTTCTGCAGAGCTGCTCCCCTGCCTGTCAGTGTTCAGCCACAGAGAAAGCTCCATTCCCACTGAAAAGGGAACAAACTACTGTTGGTCCTGTCCGAGAGCAGAGACAGGGACTCCTCACAGTCATTCAAACACTCTTGGGCACTCAATGTTATATTAACTGGAAGCCAATCTTCCCTTTTCCACAGCCCTGGGAGATGGAGCAAAGCATCCAAACATTAGCAAAGCATCTGAACATAACTTCAGTAACAGTGCAGCTGACAGCTGACATGAACAGTCAGCGAACAGTCATTAAAACGTAGCTGATCTAGGAATTAATATTTAAGGATGCCTGCCAGGTACTAGATCCTACTCTTCAATTAAAAGGGTTTGCTGTGTTTTCTTTTCTAATATATCTCTTATCTAAAATATCTCTTATCTTATACCTTTGTTTAACATGTGAAGCAAAAAGCAGTTTAATTAGATTTTAATCAGTCCATATAATTACTCTTTATATAAATTTGAATTTATCTCCTAAAAATAGAATAAAGTTTCTGTAAGACCACCCTGGAAAATACAAGACCAAACAGCATTTGCTTTGTCATTAAATAACATATCTTCTACAAAGAATCAGATGAAAATATTTGAATCTAAGATTAAAGAGTCTTAAATATTGGGAAACAAAAGCAGATGTAAAGAGTAGAAAGAAAGAGTGTGATACTTGGAAAATTAATTTTTTACCACCTAATAACACCATCAGTTCAAAAATGTAACCCCACACACTTAATCTGCATATTTTTTCTACATCTTATGTATACTGTATATATAGTTATATATGGTGTGCAAATTGGTGCTAAGTATAAGATTAGGAAAATAATAGTTCTTTAGTTCTTTTTGATGAGGTGATTTTGCCATCTTAATTCAGGTGTTCTTGCATTTTATGTAAGGATACATATATTCTTATATAAGCAGGTAGTCCTCTTAGGCTTTAGCAGCATTACATGCCTCACAGACAACAGGCAAAAGAGAGACATGCTGTCCATCTGTGGATTAGTACTTAGCTGGCTTAAATTGCTGCAGTTTCTTTTGCAGTACATGAGATGCTTTCCTGCATACTAGCAAAAATATCTAGCATGGTATTGTAAGATTATTCCTCAGGGGGTGCTTTTGAAAATGTAATAAAACCCATACATTTATCCAGAGTTACACACTGAGTCTTTTTAAATGGCTTTGAATTGTCCTTGGGAGGCTGTGGTTTACTGCAGTGGTGGAATTGTCACATCATAGGAGCAGGTCACTAGAGGAAAGGACACCCACCTGAAAAGTTTTGCTAGCGTCAGCTTGTTGGAGATTATAGTTTGTTTATTAATATAGGTGATTAAGTTTCTTTTCATCTGTTTCCATGAGACTTTTGATGTCAGAATAGAAGTTTATGAATAGCTTATTTTTAATTTCTGATTCAAGGATTTGAACCATATCCCCTCCACTGGATATGTGGGACTGCTAACATTTTCCAGTTTGTAAATGCAGCCTAAGCACCTCAAGTTTGGAAAACAGTAACATTTTATGATGAAAATGTTGAAACACATTTTCCACAATGTAGTTCGTTTTCTTGGTCTTTTCATTTTGAAAGCAAAAACTAGCTAAAAATGGATTTCATCCATAATAGTCTCATTATTCAAAACTTTTTCCAACACACAGATTAATAACAAAAAAAAAAAAAAACCAACAACAGCAACAACAAAAACCCTGAAAAATAATTATCAGCTTCAGGATGGAAGCAATTGTGTACATTGTTTCTTAAAATTAGTTAAAATAATTTTCAAACACAGGAAGCAGCCAATGTACGAAACATCCATAATTCTCTCTGCGTTCAAGATAATTTAGATCTTCTTATTTCTGTGCTTAAATGACAGTATTAGATAGTCAAATTAGTTTTAATAAAACTAATCTGTGGCCCATATTGAATGACACGATATCACACCACAAAAAGAGAGAGCAATTTCACCTACTGCTAAATTAATTAGTTCATGTAAATTGAAAAGAGGTTGATTTATCAAATCTGATATAGTCTTAGGTATTCTAATAATAACCGTCATCACCTACAAGGACATGAATAAACACTTTATGAACTGAAGTTTATCAGAGTCATGTAACATGTTCCTGTGACAGATATCTTTTCATTTAAAAAATCAAATAGGATCTTTCAGACAGGAGCTGAAAGTAGTTTTTAAAGTCTATAGGGTAGGTATAGCTCGGGCAAAAGTAGCTCTTGCCATACATTGAAAGCATTGAAAACTGTGACATAGGTTTTCCCATGTCACGTGATGGATTGCAGCTGTGCAATTCCTTAAAATTGGTGAGTTGTACTGAGGAGTAAAATGTGCTAAACTAATGGTCAGAAACCTTAGATATTCAGCAGTATTGCAATAGAGACTGTTAGATGCAGGCTCTGTGTTTCTGCAGTGATCTATCTGACTTTTCTTTTACTGGCCCAAATTTGTGAGGCACGTGAATGTTGCACAGCTTCAGATCTGAATCTAATGCTGTGGGTGATGACATCTGTCAGCCTGGTCAGTAGTGGAATAAGTTTTAGTGAAAGAGCCTGAAGTAGGTGGTGCTGTACAGTTATTCCACATCATTTCCTGAACAGTGCCCAAGGGCTATGTGGAGAGAGCCCACACTTGTCCATCTGTCCTTCCTGATAATCACTCTGTGCTGCCAGCATCTAGGTTTCAAAATAAGCTTTCCAGAGTCCTTCAGGAATATTTACCACTCTGTTACACCTGGGTCCTTTCTACTGACTTCAGAGCAATTCAAACCATTTAAATCAGGATATTTTGTTTTGCACTGAGAATGCAAATGGGTTGTGAGAACAAGCTATGCTTTTTTAATTGATGCTTTAGCTCATTGCAACCTCCCCACAGAAATAAATCCTTTAGAAAACATTGGTTTTGGAATAGATGTGAATCAAACTGAGAAAGATTACTCCACATTCTTTTTTAGAAATTTTCTGACTTAGCTAGGCATCATTTTAATCATTCTGAGATTATAATGCTTATAAAATCACCACTGACTAGAAATGCTTGGGTTTTAGAGCACAAGGTACACAACACATATTTCTCCTCAGCCTGGTACTTCATTAACCCCACCTGTGTTACAATAATTTCAGGTTTCCTAACACTGCTTTTGGTATAGCAACAGCATTTTTGGGATAGCAACACCATTTTTGTGGTTTTAGAGCTCTATCCAAAGTCTTCTTACTGTTTTCTGCACACACTACTAGATAATTATTTACATTTTAAAAGATAATTTAAAAAAGTAGGAAACAGAAAACATAAATTTATCACTGTACACATGCATTTTGTTCTACAGTACCTAGCACTAAATAATAACCAACACCAGGGAACACTGAACAAACTGCATCAGCTGGAATGTCTTTCTGTATGCATTCTATCAATTTTCTGATGTTTAAGTTCTACATCATACACTTCTGCATCCTTCCCTACTAAACATTGGGCCATACTAAAATTTTTTCCATGGACAGAGATGATCAAGCAAAGTATTTTGGGGATGGTTTGGTAACTTGGTAAACCATTTATTCTAAAAAATAAAAGAATTTTAAAGATATTAATTTCATGCTCCAATTTTAATCAAGGCCTAGATCTTTCTTTATTCAGCCTTCAGAATGGTGATTCCAGCTCAGTGGAAGGTTTGCATAGTCTTTTGGATGCAATTCAAGTATAAGATGTCCTTGCAATGCCTAAAGATCTTTGCTTTTTATATATTTTTTCATATACTTGTAGCTTTGTAGACTGTTAATAGATGGTTATATAGCTTGCAGTACTTTTCCTGCCCTTTCTCACACATCTAGAACAATAAGCTAACCCTTTCTAAGACATTCCTGAAATTCTGTTTAGTGTTATTCTCAAGTAGACAAATTCTAACAAGAACACTCTGTTTTGCACTAGAACTCAGAAGACATAGCAAGAAATAGGGCAAAAAACCCCCTGGAAGCACTCCAAGGAACAGACTCAAGGGTGGGTTGCTGGGGCAACTACTCTGTTATTGGATGCACTAATTAACCTTATAAAATTTGTAGTAAATCAAATGTATGCATGTGCAGAGCCATACTTGTGCATACTTGTGAAATCTTGCATTGAAGATCTGCTTTTCACATTATCATTCTTAATATTGTTTGGAAAGTTTTTGTCTTTTATAGGCAACACTTGTGCTTAGAGGGGTTTTATTTAGAATTAAGAGGTTATGTATATTTGTGTCTGAAAATTCTAAGCACTATTGATCTGTGTATTTGCCTGGGTAAACCAAGAGAGATTCATACTTCCTTTACTGTTTAAAAACAAAGTGGGGGGGGGGAAGCCAGTCCCAACAAAATAATGAACTGAGCATCTTTAGAAGCATTATGCCTTACTCATAAAAAACTGATACTAATATATTGTGAAAGTGGTGTGATCATGCATTTTCAGCTCAGTATTAATAACCAGGGTTTGGAAACCTATCAGAACATTCACTTCACTTCTGAAAGAGACCCAGAACCCTACTGATCTTAGTTCAAACATAAAAGTCTTTGCCAGTTTTGTTTCATGGGACACAGATGAGATGTGATAATCCCAAGGACAGAACCATGTAGATCACCTGGAAAACTGTCCCCTGTACACTCACATTTTCAGAGCTTGGGTATAAGATGTCTTTGTCAGGGAATTGCAATTTGTCAAAACAATGTATTATATTTAACTCAATTTCCTTAAACAAATTTTCTCAATTTCAGAATGATATCCTTGATTACTGCACAGTGTGAAATAAATAAGATTCGACAGAGTTAGCTACTACTATGGGATGTGAGTGCCTATAGTTAGCTTTCCATTTCAGTGTGTTTTATCACTGCACAAGCTTACATCCTCCAGAAAGTAATTTTCCAAGAAATTACAAAAATAATGCTTCTCAGGATCTTCAGTAAATATGTATAGTAGCTAAAATAAAATTTATATTTGACTGCAACTTCCTAGTCCTCGTGATAAATGACATTGGGCTACTGTGAAGGGCTAAATTCACATGTTCTGCACAAGGAAAAAATCAATGGATCTTAGTCCAGAACATTCTAAAAATATTCAGTTTAAATATGAAAAAAAATTCATGAAAGAGTAATATTCATGGAGCACAATAATCATGTTAACCTAGCAATATAAACTGAAGTTTTTACTTCCTTTTTCATTGTATTTTAATTGAAGAACTAAATAGATATAAATTTTTTGAAGAATGATGTTAATAAAAAGTCTTGATACCACTGATCTAATTAAATTAATATTCTGGAGCCTAGCAGGTGGTTTGTCTTTTTTTAATGAGTAGAAACAGAGCAGATTAAATTTTTTAGATTTTTCAATGTACATATTAAACTACTAGAAAAATATAAAGATCTAAATTAATATAACATTAATTGTAGCTTTACTAATTTCAGAAGATAATTGACATGTATTATACAACAGAATAATAATTGACAATGTCAAGCTCTGTATAGCAGTGCATGTGCTTTTTGAGGATTATTTATAGTATTTTATAAATATTATATTCTAGTTGCATTTTAGAGAAGAAAATCAGGACATCTGAGTCATCTCTTTCATGCTGGGAAATTTATAATTAAATCCTTCGGAAGTACGTTGGCACACCGGAAATCACTTAAAATACACTTGTAGCATTTTTAACTGAGAAATAGAATACTGAGAAAAGCTATCGGGGGGACAATTTTTGCCATTTTTCATTGATGAGCTTCAGAAGTATATCAGTCAGGTATATTCAAACTGGTTAAACCTTATCTGATTAACGACATAGGTACATCAAATTCTGTAAACAATTTTCAATTATACTAGTAAAAAATGGTTTAACAAGAGGAAATTAAAGAAGGGAATTCCAGGTTACTGAAAAAAAAATCAAATTAAAGGGAAAACATCACATATATACAAAAATTAGGGAGGAAAACACCCAAATCAGATGAAACAAAATAGAAAAAATAATCTTTAAATATCCATTTTCCCTACAGATTTAGACAATAATTATTTTCTATATATAAACTTTGCATTTAAAAGGAAAAAAAACCCACACAGCTAACAAGCTTTATTTTGGTTCTTCAGGGAGGAGAGTTTTTTCTTTAGACAGGAAAAAGTCCGCTTGCATGAGAAAATGGTACTGCCTGGTGGGAGTTAGTTTTAGTGGAAAAGTGAGATAACAGAAGAAAAAAAAAGCCTGTAGAGGCCTTGGTGCATCCTAGGCATCCAGAACTACAAATGCTTCCAGACCCTGATCTTTTATCACTGAAACCTTGTGTGATTGTTCTCTCCAAGCAGCCGGTTCTTGCTAGTTTGAGTTTGATAAATGGAACAAGTAGTTACACGGTTGTATTTGACAAAAGATGTACAGAAGCTTGGCAGGTTTGCACAGATTTCAGCAATTCCTAATTAGAAAAATAGAAGAAATCATTTCCCATGACACAGCAAGCCACAACCATTGAAATCAGTACAATTCAACTTCCCCGAGTCAGGGAGATCTCCTGGACTTTCAAGGAGAATCACCCTGAACCACTCCTGCCTCTTTTTTCTCATGGCACTGTTTGGAATTAGCTTCTCTGAGGTGCAACCAACAAAAATCATTGAAACAGGAATATATTGTGATTTCTGCAAAGAGACAGCACACTTACTAACATGTGCTAGTACTAATACAATACACAAAGAGCTGTCTTCCTTTTAAGCACTGCTCTCCTCCTGCTGTGTCTGATTACAAAGAAGCTTTTATTCTTTTTTGGGCAGCTTTTACAAAGCTTTATGTTGCCATGTTCTGTTATCAGCTTTCCTCAGCCAGAAAATGCTATGCACTGTGCAGCTGACCCTCAAAAAGGTTGCCATCTACTGTATTAAACATAGGTACCAAACCATCAGAGCTCAAATTTTTACCAACTAAGCTGAAATAAAATTACAGATGTAATTTGAAGATGTCTCATATCCTAATCTCAGAAATCTGTCTCTGAGACCTCCAAACTTCAAGATTTGTCTAATCTAGCAGTACTTTTCCTGACCACTAAAAATATCAACACATCTTCAGAATGTCAGCAAAGATGTCCCACAAAATGTTTTCCTTTGGGATTTTTTCTTGGTGAGTATCAAAATCTACTTTAATGCACCAATTTTCACTAAAAAGCTTTACAAATACCAGCAGAATTTACAAAAGCAGCACAGTGATCGACAATAAAGCCCTTACAGATGTATTTCTGTGTCCACAAAGGAAACAGCTGTTTGTTGAATTTAGGATAATGAAATCTTCCTTGACATACAGACTTTGAACAACAACATATTGGCTTGCCCAATGTGTATCAACAATTCTTGTTAGTTTTCATAGCTTCAAGGCTTATCAGACCATTTCTCTGCATTTCCCTGAACAAAGTTTGAGCCACAGATGTTGGAAGGGAAACAGACGGCAAATGCACTAGAGAGCATAATAAATCCTCAGCTTCCATTGTAGACTTTGTCTATGTCCACTAAAACTGTATTCAAACAGTGAACAAAGTAAATAGCAAGCAGAGTTTGTCAAAAAATAGTTCTAAATGCTGTCAGTAGAAGAGATGTTAATGATAGATACATCATCCCCTTCTTACATTCCACAGTTCTAAAAGGGGATTCAATTCCTTAAGTGTTTTCTCACTAAGGGAAACTTTTTCATAAGCTGGTTGACCTTTAATACTGAGCAACAGGAACTGCTCTGCTAATATGGTTGCATGAAAGGGGACATGGCTTGAAGGTTATAGACAAGTTCAAAGCACAACGTAACAATTTATACCTGAGATTTAGTTGTGCAGCAGCTTTGTAGTTAATAGGCTCCTTCTATGCTTATTCTGATCCCAGATATTTTGGGCATAGGAATTTGCAAGGTCTGACTTACATGTTGACTTCTCATAATGTTATTTTATTGTCATTCTTAATCCATCCAAGCTGGACCTGAGACATGAATGGTGTCTAATCTTACACAACCAGATTTCATGCTTTATTGTTTTGCTTTCTGAAGTTGACCTTTTTTCTTAACAGACTAAGTACATACCAAAAGTAACAACTGCTTTTCAAAAGCCTTCTCAATCACATGATTCAAAGTTCTTTAAGATTTGAAGCTGTGACTTGCAGTAGAAATATTATTGTTATTGTTATTATTATTATTGTTACTTAACTGCCAAAAGATTATTTGAATGCAAAGGAATAGTGTAAATATTTCAAAAAATCATCTGAGGATAAATTCAGGGATGGGAAAAAGCTAGATTTTGTGAAGTTTCTATTTACATAAGTAATCTTAAATATTTTAATGTATAATTATATTTCCCATATAACTTGGAAATTTACTTATGCTTTAACTAATAATTTTTTAAAATATTGAATCTGTGGTAAGCAAAAATAGCTACCCCTAGAGAAATTATATTCTACACACAGAGCCCAGTTTTGATCCATTTTCACTTCTTCTGGCAGATGCATAACATACTCAGTTCCTGCAAGCCAGTTTATCCCTTTCTTTTTCAAGGAATACATTTTTCATTCCTAGTCTGCACTTTGTAAAATGTATTTAGTCCATCATGATTCTTCTCAAGGTATTGCAAATGCTAAAATAGAAATAGACAATGAGTCCTATTCATTTGTGCTGCATCTCTGATAAGAGACTAGAGGTTTCAAATTTTCCATGATAACTAGAATGGCTGAATTCTTCTTTTGACAATAACATGATGAATTCCAGTTTCAGTCATTGAGGAATAAATCTATTACTTTAAGCAAAGTTACTCCAAAGATGTCCATTCTACAACTTCTTACACCGAGTGAGAAGACCAGGGTTCTGCTTGAGGGGATGTAGCAGCCTTCAGAAAGAAAAATAATCTTTTGGCTTGGGTGAAAGGTAAAAATTCCCATTTCCAAGAAACACATGGCCACACTTTAAAGTGTCTATGGCTTTAGCAGGGAAGGATCCAGAGAAAAGAGATGGTTTTTGGGGATGAAGACTTATAACCATACATCAATATATATATTTGGGCAAAATTTGCATTGTTTATAGAAATGTTTGCTGTAGTTTTGATCTAAACTAAAACATGCTTTAAGTTAGTTGTATGATTAAATTCATATGAAGCATTTTAAATTTTCTCATACAGCTCATTATTTGCTGGATTGAACTGTTGTGGGAATGAAGGGTAATTATTCATTGCAAACATATTTAGGTCCTTCCTGCCATCTGATCGCTGTGTGTGCTTATGCAGGATAGTGATTAATTTTTTTTTTTTTTTGAAATTATACTTTTGGTACAAACTGTAAATCAGAGAAAAAAAATTAAGCTACACTGCAGTGTCAAGTGCAATCACAGATCAATTGACACGTGACATTATCCAAAACCTCTCTGGAGGGAGTTACCTCTTCATAAGTTAGTGCAAAAAAGTGAAATAAGTGAGGCTGAAAAAACGGCTCTTTTGAAGGGAGAGAAATGTGAATACAACTTATGTGCTACAGAATAGCATTCTATTATTTTTGGCACGGTAAGTCTAATTAAATAGTTACATCTTAAAATCTTTATGAGAATCTTAATTATTAATGACATCAACAGGCTGGAAAAAATGTAGGTTAGGTGTGGGGAGAGTTTGGCTCTGCAAAGACATTACTTAAAAGCAATCTTTTTTTGCATGACTGAGCACATGTGCACACAGACTAGATAGTCACACTTTACAATGAGGTTACACTCATAAATTATTTATAAAATGTTGGTAAACACTGTAGGCTATTACAGAATCTACAGAGTCCATAGTTTTGTTATAGCTATGTGTAACATCATCAAGCAATGTGCAACCACATATAATTTATGAAAGTAATATCCGTAGTATTGTTTATGATGTGTATTAATAATTTATTAATCCTTTATGAACTATTTATAAATGCAATCCTAATGGAAGGTATGGCTGACTAGTTACTCCATCACCCTAGCTGTATGGGAGTCAAAGGTTGCACACCTCTGCCCCTCCTTTTTACCTAGCCCAGTAGTCTTTAGACAAGGCAACACTCACTCTTTCCTTACAGGATCCTAGGAAAGTAGAAATCAGAGAGAGGCATTGTAAAGAGATTTGCCTGCAAGCAAATGCACAGGATTCTTCAATCTTCTCCAATATTTCAGCAGAGCTACCATAGGTCTCCTTCGCTGGGTCCGTGAGAAAAAGCTCCTGGCAGATGACGTGTGTATATTAAAGTGTACAAAGGCTTGAGTCTGGGGGATTTTTGTACAGTTTGGTACATCAGACCAACAAAACATGGGCCATCAATCCTTATGGTATCCACTGGAAAATGGGCAATCAGCAGAAATGAGTGCTATAGTCTAGGCTGCCATGATCTCTAGGAACAGATCCTGGCTTGCAGGATTATTTTTCTGCTCAAAAGCATCTCTGCCTGATAAGGTACAGCCACTTCTGCTTGCAGCAGGCAAGCTCCACTAACTTTCATGTGCCAGCGCAGTTTTATTGCAGCTCTTTGCTTCTTTATGCATGCTGCAAAATCCCTTGCTGAGGCATTGGATACCAGGGTACCATCCCCACACAATAATTCTTCTCTTGCTCTTCTGCAGGAAACAGATCTCATTCTGACCTTTAACATCTCAATGCACCGTTCCTGGTGGATGGAGAATGGGCCAGGCTGCACCGTGACCTCAGTAACCCCAGCACCGGACTGGGCACCAGAGGATCATCGTTACATCACTGTCTCGGGGTGTTTCCTTGAATACCAGTACATAGAAGTGGCTCACAGCTCTCTTCAGATCTTCCTTGCAGTAAGTGTTTACAACTGGCTTCAATTCCACTACCTTTTCAGGATTTCTTCTCTTCTTTACCGGAATAGTGGATGGTTGTGGCACTCAGTCACAAACCCTGGGTTTAGGTCTTAGTTTAGTTATGAAACTCCATTGTCATTCAGCCAGTTCAAGATAGCTGCATGCAAAAATTTCCAACATACATATTTATTATTTCATTAAAAACTAATGACATGGCACACTCTGTTTTCCTGATACTGTAATATATAAGTTTTGACATAATAGCAAGTTACAACTATTGTTGTGAAAGCCAAATTAAATATGAAATTGAATATAAAAGACAAACCAACAGTAAAAACTAGATTCCCTGATCAGTTCACAGGACTCAAACTCATCAATTTGTTTTTAACTGTATTAATTGACACTAGACTACAATGGGAGGGGTTTTCCCTCCCCTCCCCTCCCCTCCCCTCCAGAAAAAGTTACACTTATATGAAAATCAAAACCCAGGATCTTAAATCTTTTATAGGAGTACAAGAATCCATTGTTGCACTGCAGAAAATTTATAAGGGATGAAAACTGTTTGCTTGGAGGAAATAATGTATAATGGAGCTCACAGTTATCCAAAAAGTGGGTGACTTTTCCATTTATCTATTCCTCAGCATTTTATAACACTCAGACTTGACTCGTGGAATTGTAGCTTCATAGAATAATTTTGGTTGGAAAAGACCTCTAAGATCATCAAGCCCAACCCTTAACACAGGACTGTCAAGTCCAACACTAAAGCCTGCTCTTAAGCAACTCATCTGCACATATTTTGATACATCCAGGGAAGGAAATTACACCATTGCCCTGGGCAGCCTGTTCAAGTGCTCAACAAAACTTTTGGCGAATAATTTTTTCTTAATATCCAACATAAAGTTTCCCTGGTGCAAGCTTGATTTCCTTTCATCCAGACCAGGATGCCATTGGCCTTCTTGGCCATGTGGGCACACGCTGGCTCCTGTTCAGTCAGTGTTGACCAGCACCCCCAGGTCCTTTTCCAACAGGCAGCTTTCCAGACACTCTATCCCCAGCCTGTGGCAGTGCCTACAGTTGTTGTGACCCAAGTGCAGGACCTGGCGCTAGGCCTTGTTGAACTTCATACGATTGGCTTTGGCCCATTGATTCAGCCTGCCCTCTCCTCTGCAGAGCCCTCCTACCCTCAAGCCTTTAAAAACAGATAACCAGGCTATTTTTTCTGCCTTTTATTTTTTAATTTAATGAACGGTGAACAAGAAACTTGAGGTATATGTAGTTCAAGCCCAGTTCTGTTCCTGATTCAACAAGGTTTTTTGTGTGTCTGTGTTTAAATAGAGCTGTGGTTTTGGATAATCTCATTCTTTTCAAGTCAGAGTAATGGTTCAAAATAACAAGCCATTAGTAATCTGCTAGCTGTAGCTAACTACATCTGTGTTGTATTCCCATTCATGTTAGTCCAAATGTGGTTATCACTGGTAAAAAGCTGCACAGCATAAGTATGGGTCAATTTTACAAACCTTGTGCTTGACTACTGTTGACATCACTTTCACATTTCCCATTGTGGCTATTTTTTTCTATTAGAAATGCTAGTGTAAATTCACTCCCATATTAAATGTGATTAAATGGGAAACAGAGGAATTAACTGGTAAAGCTCAGTGACACATAACACAAAGTAAGAAGAGAAGATACTGTTTGTGTCAGGAAAATTAATCCACAAATACCAGAGGTTTATATCCAAAAAGGAGACAGAGGAGTCCTATTACTTTATTTGAATAAAGGGACAGGTCATGGGCATTTCCCATGGGGTCCCTCAAATTGTTAGAGGACTGAACCTCCTTTTTATCTTAATTTCCCAGCCCCATTTCCCTCTATCTTTCCCCATTGGCTAAGGTACTTGAGAGGTACAGGCTTTCCAAATCACCTATGACGCCCTTCTAATATATACCTCCCCCTTTTTCTTTTCTTTGTGTCAGTCAGTGGAATTCCTACAGAATTGCATTGTCAGTGGAGTTGGACTAAATGATTTCCAGAGGTCCCTTCCTACTCTAACAATTCTGTGACTCTGTGATTCTGTATTTCCATGGAACAACTTCCTCATTTCCTGCCCTCCCCAATTCTTGATCAATATCACAGCTGAATCTGCTAAGGTGAGATCTTAGCTTCATCACACTTTGACAGCAACAGCTATTTAAAGGTTTGCTGATAAATGCAGAAAAATGCATAATTTTGGCCACAACTAATTCAATATTCTTGTTGGAAAGAACTAACCCCTAACATAGCCTGTTGTCAAGGTTTGAAGCTGGCACAATGCCCCCATTAAAATACTTTCTCCCTGATGTCTGCTGTGAGATGTGACCAGGAATAAGCAAAGCAGGCCCCCACTTTGAAATAAAGAAAAAAAAAACTTTAACTAAACTACAACTCTAAGTAAAAAGAAACACACAGGGAAAATGAAAACCCTCCAGAAACATTTCCTCCTCTCCCCACCAAATTCCAATACATCCATCCCCCAAATTTCAACTCTCAGTCCATCACCACTCTTTAGATAATCAATTCTCAATTCATCAAGAGGAGAGGAGTCCTTCTTGTGCCATAGGCTTCCCCTGGAAACACCATTGAAACCTCGTGTGTTTCCGTGTCACTTGTGGCACTGCCCGGAGTACATCTGCCGTTGTGACTTCTTCCTTCCATGTCCAGTGCTCTCACCACTGCACATGGACCAGAGCTGCTTCTAGGGTTGTCTTTTTAAGGATGCTCTGTCCCGATCCAAAAAGAGCACAGTCTCTCCTTTGGGGAACCTGTCCCCCCCAATAACCCTTTGGGCCTGAGGGGGTCTCAACACTGAACCCTCTAGACTCTGAGCCATTGCTTCCCCCTGGAGGCAGTCTCTGTGTCACAGGAAACATGGTTCTGTCCATGGCTATATCAAGAAGAGTCCAGCTAAAACCACTCCATCATCTCTTCCCACCTAAGATTCTTCTCTACTCTTCCGCATCTTTCACTTGCCCAGACCTTCACACTTGCACATTTCCTTCTTCCATTTCATCTGTATCTCTCTTCTAGGAAAGGTTAATGTTCTGCAAAGTTTTCATTGTCTAAAAAAGGGTTAGAAGCTCGGGCTCTGCCCGCCCAAAGCTCCCACAGCAGCCGGACACCTTCTCGCTGCACCCCCCCCTCTTGTCCTTCTCCGCCGTGCTGCCGGCACATGTATCAAGTTCCAAGATAGCAGTCACAGGCACAGGCTGTACTCTCTCCCTCTCTCTCTCTCTCTCTCTCTCTCTCCTGGGGGTGGCTGCCCGATGCCTCCTGGTGCTTCTCCCCCCTTCCATCCTCGGGTACTCTTCACCTCCCCTCTCTGCCCAAGCCTCGGCCTACCTCACCCGGCCGCATGGCTCCCTGGCCCCGCCCAGCAGCAGCAGCTGGACAGGGGAGAGATCCGAACTCTTTCCCCACCGGAACCCAAGAGAACTTCCCACGGGAGTGCTCTGCTTTTAACCCCTGTCTTCTCAGAGGCGTATCCATGTGCCCAGTGGCCACACCAGGTGCCAATATTAAAATCTGAACACCTATTGGTGACCACAGCATATCCCAGAAAACCTACTTCCTCTCAAACCATGACACCTGTGCTCACATACTCTCCACTAGGCACTTCTCTCCCAGGGAAGTCTCATTTACAGAGCTCCCAAGTCTTGAGCATCTGATCCATCCAATATGCTCAGCAAGGACCACAACTCTGCCTGTCTTTATGTCTACAAATTACCAAAATGAACTGGTCTAGTGATGGCATGACTCATATACTCATATGCTTCAGGCAATAAAGTGTCCCTGTGTGTTTAAAGGCTATTGATTCTTGTTGCTTGCATTAGAGAAGCTATTTCATTTTCAGGCCTACTGGGTTATCAAGGATAGATATACTTAAATGACTGATCTCTGGAGAGAATTATTCCAGGTAAAGAATGAGGTCAGTAGTACTAATGGGGATTTGATTTGCAGCTATTTGAGCTGCATTCTGTATGGTATCTGCAGAGGAGTCTGACTGAAACTTCCTACCTCTAAACAATAGGAGGTATAGCTGCCACTTCTCCATGGGGAGGGCAGTGCTTGGGAGGGACACAGTGCAGGTCATACACCACTGTTAATCTTGGCATATCATGTCAGAGCATAAGGAAGTCATTGGCTCTGCATGTAAATAGCATTTTCATCCCAGCCTTTTGTCACACAGCTGGAAGTTTCTCATAAGCTGGCAGTTTCTAAGCACTCACACATATCAATGTCTAATTCTACCTACAGAGCCTAGGTACAATTTTCTTTATTTCCACAGTACGTTGAACTCTTGTCTTTTAAGAGAAGGTGAGAGGCTTTTCAGTTCAGGCCCTGAGCTGCAGTTCAGGTCAGAGGGTTCTGCTTCCAGATCTATCACAATGTTCTTTTGAAATCATGTCATCTCTCTGTGCCTCTTTCCAAGTGCAGAAGAGAGAGAAAAGCATGCCTAAATTTTTCATGTTCATTTCATAAGACTCTGTACCATTTGCCTAGATGGAGATCTCTTGAATCTTTCAAAAAGCCCCTAAATATGCAGGACACCAAGTACAGGAAGGTCTTTGTGTGGTACAAGGAAATTATAATGTTAATTGCATTTCATACAGAAATTGAGCTCAGATTCTCTGCATCTTTCTTTTGTCTTTGTTTTACTCTTTGATTATGCATGACCTGCCCTCACTCCCACAAGTCTGTTCTTGCAAAAGTCAACAAATTAAAACCCATTTGTAGATCAAAACTCTGAAAAGATGCAAATTAGAGATCAGGCTTGGAGATAAGTGTAACAGAATTACAAATCTATTTGCCAACACAGGATTAAAAATATTTAGTATGCTTGTCTTTTACTTCTCACACACTCAAAAATCTATTGATTTTAGTGGAGATAAGTGCCTGAGTTATGGGAATATGACCAATGTGAAGGCATCACCTTAGCCAGTTTGGGTTTTAGTTACATAGCCCTCGAAAAGATGGACTGTGTAATATTATTCCAGTAAAACAAGTGGAAGAAAGGCATTTCTTATGTACTGCATCTGCATTATTGATGGTAATTTACATACCGAATAAATAAAACCATAAGTAAACTCTTAGATAAAAGTATTGACCATTTTCAAAGTGATCCTGTCCACTGACTTTTATGTGCTATATATTAGTCTGAATTTCTTTTTGTTCCTTCCTGTATTTTTGCTTGAGTATATGCTTCATGCAATCATTAAAATTATTATTTCATGCTTCAAAATCTGAAATATGTAATTACCCATCCATAGTATTTACAGTAAATGTATAGTGTTTGGATTTCTGCAAAGTCTGCATCATGCACAATACCTTTCAAGCCCTGATGCTGTCAGATGGATTTAAAACACCATGAAGCATAACTGTGTTATTAAGATGCAATAGTACAGCTATGAACTTAGGACGCCAGCATCAAAATCTCTGCTCTGTTGCAGATTTACCATAAAACCTCTGGCAGGGTGCTTAATTCATGGCAATTATTGTCTGTACTATACAAACAGTGGTTCTTAAATATTTCAGAAAGATGCTACCAGGACAATTCCATTAAACATTGCAGGTAATCCAATATTATGGAAAGGTGGTCTGTGTATGTATTTAAGCACTTAGAACAATAGAATAGCATTAATGTTCCCTGCTTCTCTTAAGGATTAATAATTAGAATAGGAAAGTCTTAAAATCTTTAATGTTTGCATAGCACAGGTGGAATTAAATACCTTCAAGCCTGGGTAGAGAGATAGGAGTACTCAGTAAAAGTGTGCTTTTTACAAGAATATATTTACTGAGCTATCTACATGTATTTTAGACCTCCATGCTCAAATATGTTACTCAGAGTCTAACACTTAAAGGCCCTCAACAGTGCTGAGGAAATATGATTAGAAAAAAAAGCAGTGGTTCCCATCCAAAAGAACTAAACTTTGAAGTATAAAACAAGCCAGCCAGCCCATATGGAAAGGAAAAGAGGAAAAAACAGGAAGACAGAGAGGGAATATTAGTTTGAAGTTTCATTGGACCTCCTGTTTGACCATTGTCAGCTTTCCTGTAAGCATGATAAAAAAGTCCTATGATTCAGAATAAATAAACTTCTGATAAATTTTATCTGCTGGAAAATTATCCTAAAAAGCAGAAAAAAGACAGAAGTGTGTGAAAGTTCGAAATTTAGGAATTAGCTGACAAGAAGCTGGTGTCTCATTAGCAGTGCACTCTCATACTGACAGGAGGGGACAGGCCAGGTGGGACAGGCCACAGAGAGTCTTGCAAGAGAATGAAGTAGTTGAATTTCACTGGACAAAACTAAGGAAAAGAAATGGAGGTTTTAAAGCAAGAGGTGGAAAATAATCTCAGCAGCGGGCATTTTCAGGAGCAAGGAGAAGACATGGCACAGGAGGAGAGGCAGGATGCTCCTCAGAAGCTGAGACTCACAGTAAGACATCAAGAGGGTATAAGAAGGACACCAAAGGTTAAAGAGAGAGCTTGTAAGGTCTAGCATTTAGAGCAGAAAGAGAAAAGAAGCCTTCTGCTAGGGAAGTACATTTGATCTCTTTTTTTTTTTCCTTGTGGTTTTACTTTAATTTTTATTTGAGAAGGTATTGGTAACACCTGAGCATAGAAAAAAGCCAGAATTTCCTCCAGATACACCAGCAAATTATAGAGCAAGACTGAAAGACTCAGGCAGCAGATATGTCAGCAGGACAGACTGTATGATACAAGGAGAGGCAAAACAGCAAAGGCAGGGGAAATGTAGAAAGTTGTCACAGGAATGCATGGAAAATGAAAGCTGCCTATCAAATAATGTCACTAAGAATGAGGCAAACAGCAAAAGAGCAGTTTCCATGTTTCCCAAAATATTCATGAGTTGAACCAACACAGAGGTTTGCCCTGGATAATCCAAGTTCAAATTCTAAAATAAACAGGCAGGTCCCTTTGACAGAGCTGCACAGGAGTATTCTGAAAACTTGTACTGTAGTAATAGCCTTCAATGTGCTCAAATGGATAATATTCATCTTTTAGGAAGAGTAACTATTGATGTAGCCCTTGTGTTCTGCCAATAAACCAGCATATTCCATTCCTCTGCTCAAAATACATAGAGTGTGATATGCTGGGAAAAAACAAAATGCAGCAAAGCTCTTGCAAAACATCAAATGCAGCAGTAAACCTAATGCTGTGTTCCTAATTTTCCAGTCCTTTTTACCCAATATAAAGGTCATCAATTGTGCAGGAAGTACATCTTGCACATAAAAGCCTGTTCTTAGATTTGTCCTTGATAACTTTGTTCCTGCACCTCCCTTCTGTCAACAGCCTCCACCTCTTCCACATGCTTATATTCATTCACGTACTTTGCACATCAGCTGTCTCTTCCTGTGCTTTTAGAGTGGTGAGAATATTTATATGTGAGTAAGGAGATAAGAGCTCATGTAATTAAGTTGTGACTCTTTGAACCTAATGCAGAAAAATAATATTATTTAATTAAAGCAAGGTTATTTTCTAAGGTAATACAATGGTTGAAAGAAAATTGATTCTTAATGATATAGATTGGTACTTTAGAAAGTCTTTTTTTCACTGTGGGACTGGGCAAAATCAGCACAATGTGAAGAGGGTATGAATCATTGTAAAGTGTTAATAGCACTGACTTGCCATGTTAGCAGACAGGCATCAGGTTCAGGAATCTTTGACATTGGCTCAGAGAACAGTATATTGCTTTTTCTGTGTTTGACAATAATGCTACAACATATGTCATTAGTATTTTGAAGGATTTCTGTAAGAGATTTTTTTTTATATCTGTATGTATTATCTGTTATTGCTTCTATCAAATTTTACCTGCATATCTTCACTACTTCTTGCAGAAAACTGAATTTTACACATCAAAGCATAAATGGTTTTCATAATGAGTAGGTTGCTTTGTCAGTAGAATTGTACTCATTCATTTTCTTGAAAACTTCCCTTCTTAATGAGCTGTGTTTGTATAAAGCTAAGCTATGTAATTGTCTGACAACAAGTTTTCTCCAACTCAGAAGAGAGAAGTCAGCTTTAAACAGTCTTCCCTAACCAAGGCAAACAGGATTGTCTCTGAAAGGTTTATTTCCCTGGTGGAGAGAAAGACAACAGCACCAGCACGAGTTGAGACTAGAAGAAGCTGTTCTGCTTCTTACAGATGTTCTTGCACTACCAAAGGCAAATAGCATTTGTGATTTTTTTTTTTTTTTTTTTTTTTTTTTTTTTTTTTAGTGAGATTGGAATTATGAAAACAAAGAGCTGAACATTGGACTCATTACTTTATGGCCAGAGGGAATTTTCCTGAGAATTTGTTTTGATCACCTCATATGTGTTTCTTGACAGAGGGGACTCTGAATTCTGGCTGACCCTGTAGTGATCTGACAGAGCAATGAGATTAAGGATCCCCAGGTTCAGTGGCTCACGGCTGTCTGGGGGCTGTGTGATCTAGATGGTGCTGTGCTGACTGGTGATGCTTTCCTTCTGACTTGCTGCCTCCCACAACTGGCATTTAAATTATTCCTCAGTTCTGGTACTGGCATAGTCCTGTTTTTATTTCTCTGTCATAGCATGAGAGCTGCGCGTGAACCTGTTCCAGCTATACATGGGTCAGATGAATTGGACTGGGGTCTATTTAACCTAGTCTTGGTGAGCCTCTCTCTGAAGAGATTCTGGATAAGTAGCCTAGTCCATTTGATTTTCTCTCTATTCAAAGGAATTTACAAGGTAGAAAAAGCTTATTACATTTGTTTGAGATGTAAAAATAGTACTGAGAAGAACAGCAATAATAATAAGTAGCACAAGCTTCTATAATCATAAGTATTCCTCTACAACATGTAGTTAAACAAAAAGCAATACCTCTTCATACTGAAAACTCATAGTCAAGTTCCAGGTTCACCAACCCCATTCCTGATCTGGTTCTGAAGGTAGAATAAAAATGAGGGCTGATGCTTGGAAATATTGAAAACCCCATCCACTGTACAGCTATACCTCAGTGTCTCCATGTTTGGTATTCCTACAGATATTACAGTACTGTCTTGTTCTGCTTGATACAAAAGTGGCATTTGCCATTTTGCTTCATATCCCAGAAAAAGCCCCTCTAATTCTGGAAGTACAAGGACTCAGTTCATGAGTTAAGGTGATTTTTTCCTGAATATAATATAGAGAGTCATAAAACATACAGCCAACTTCCTCACTTCATTATAGAGACAAACATATTAAAAAAAAAAAAACAAACTACCAGAAATGAACTATGATTGTTTCTGAAATTTGTGGTGAACCTTCAATGGTATACTTTAGGTAGTATGCTTCATATTTCATTTTTGTGTGCTGTTAGCACAGCTTCCTGAGCAGAGGATGAACTGAGAACATTAAAGTATAGTGTTAACGAAAACATAGAATGAACTGTTTTGCAGCTTTAGTCATGACTATTCTGGTCACAATACAATGATTCTGAAAATCTGATCTATAAAATTCACCAATGATAAACAATGTCAGCAGCTGTAACTGAACCTGTATTGAAGGCACTGATCAATGATAGATTCCTGAAATTCTATAATACAACTTGAGTGCTTCTGGTAGAGCTAACTACCCCACTAAAAAGAATAACTGCGACTAAGGAATATTAAAATGTAGAAAGTATTTAGATGTCCCTGTTCTTTAGCGTGTGTACAATAAAAACAATTATATGACATTATGAATTCTGCAATTTTTCCCCCATTTTCTAGCACAGACAGCATAACAAGGCTTTTGCCTTCCAGAAAAATAAAAAAATTAAGAGTACCTTGCTTTCATGCAACTGTGTACCCTAGAACCTTTGGAATAAGTGTCTGAATCAGGCCAAGGTATTGGGGTCAGAAAACTGCTCACAATATTTTTGATAACTTTGTTTCTCTTGCAATCTCAGGATCAGAGCTAATTGGGAATTTTCTGAAGGAACATGATTCTTTTGAAAAATGCATCAGCTCTGAAATGTTTTGTCTTAACATAACAGTGTCATAGTGGTCATTTAAAGTGCAGGCAAGTGATCTTTAACATAGCACCTGGTTTTCTTGTAGATTTTTTTGGCTGGCTTCTTGGGCTCTGGACTTTCATAGTACATTTATACTTGGACAGGGCTCATCCTAAAAACCGCAGCATGATTATTCAGAATGTTTGACTTTTGCTAAAGGCCCTGTCGTGCATTCAGCCCAGACCAGTATCACTGTCCCAGACTCTGTTGGGCCATGGGTACAGAGGTAGCACAAACCAAGGAGCATCTCTGACACCCAGTTTGGATCTGCTCATCTTGTTCTGAGGCAGAAAAAGAGCTTATTTGTGTGAACATAAGCTGTGCTATACCATTTGGCCTCTAGGTCAGAAGGCAGTCTGTAGGTTATTTCAGTTGATACTGTGTCTATATACACTTCTATATGTTCACAAGGTCATGGCAATCGCACACTTAGAGTTGATGTTCCCTGGACATTTAGCAACACTAATGATACCTAGATCTCCAGCTAGTGTTTGAGTCATGCAGTGACTCTGACCTTGCAGTTCAGGAAGGAAACATGAATTGGAATCCTAGTACTGGGAGAGAAAAGTTTATCATGTGTCTTAATTTTTTAGTGCTTATGTAGCATACAAAATAATGCATGCAATAAAGATCTCTGTAGACATGCCCTAAGGATTCTTGGCTCTCTGACTTCTGCAGTTCTAAGGAAACTAGAGACTGAGATTGAAAATTGAGTCTTTTTGTTGTAAATTTTCTGAAATTTCCACCTGAAGCCTAGATTCTAAGTGGCAGGTAATATTCATTAGTGAAAAAGTCATTGTTCCATCTAACTGAAGAAAATTACTTTCCCTTGAAATCAGAGGTTATCTGTTCTTTGCCTGTATTCTCAGTAGACATCAGCCAATTCTCACCACTCCTTTAATAGATGTTATCTTCAGCACCAGCTGGGCAGGTACAGAGCACATACATGCACTTCTGATGTGTTTGGGGGCTTTCAAGGCGTGCCCCTGAGCAGCACCTTTCACCTAATCTGCAGCACTATTGAGACATCAGCTTTGCAGTACCCAACTGCTTGAAACAGACTGGCATAAAGTGATTCATGTTTTCAAAACCATTGGAGCAGGTTTTTTCCCAGCAGGCAGCATTCTTTCAACTCTACCTTTGAGCTTTGTCAGCCTCTATTCTGGTCTGAGCACAGTAAAGGAAATAGATATTTCTTAATGTATAAAATTTAATAATGAAATGCTGTGACTTTTCCTCTGCTTCATTTTCCTTCTGTATGTCCATGTTTTCTGCAGGCAGATCAGTTGTGTGTGCATAATCACAACCAGAGGGAAAAAAGGCATCTACAAAGCCACAGGAGCATTTATCTTCTGGTAACAATTGTTTCCATAGATGGGAATTCAACATCACCATGACAGAATTTATTTTTCTTTATATGTTCACAATGATCAAGTAGCGACATCTGGAATCTACCCCAGAGGTTCAAGTCAATAAAATATTAATATGTGCCATTTCCAGCGAGAAGGTTGTAACAAGAACACAGCACAGAAATCTCTGACATTTTTGCACTATTGTTTTGCACCTAAATATTTAACTGTTTCCTTTTCCACATACTCTTTTCCTAAAGATTAGGAAAAATAGATCTGGGACTAGGATGCAATTCCCTACCTTCCATTTAGGGGAACTGCTGTTCAGATAGCCCTATTTCCTGGGAATGCTCTGGGAAGTGTCTACTGACAAGGGGCTGGATCCTCAGCACATCCTCCCCACTCCCTCAGAAGAGCAGCTCTGGGAGGAGCTGGACTGACTGCGCACATCTGATTCATAATTGAAACCAGGCACAGAAATTAAGGCAATGCTGGGCAGCCTCACCTGAAGAGCTCACCATTTTCCCAAGAGATTATCAATGCTTTCCTTAGTAATTCATTTCAGTGTACTCAGTCGCAACAAGCAGAGAGAGCTGGAGGAAGAGAAGCACTGTCAAGCTTTGCTTTAGACAACTCCATTATTCCCATTCCTCTCATTCAGTGAATAAGTATTAACAGTCACTTATGCATAAGAAAAAATAATGAGGTTTAATGAATCTCCAAAGATCAGCTACTTCATAAAAGCAAATGCCACCCTTTTATCAGTAAAAGTCCTCCAAATCCAACATCAGCAGCAGAGGGAATTTCTATTTTAAAGCAAATTGCACCCAGTTTCAGTAAATTATCACAGAATGATTACTCAACTTTTATCCAGTCAATGTTATGCCTCCCCAGTGAACCAGTTTATTGTCAGTATGTCTGTTTCAAAACATGTCTTCCCTGGAAAGCACTCCTTCATTCAGCTTCTGCTGCTGGAAGCAGGCAATAGCTTGAAGCTAGCAGCTGCTCTCAAACAAAACAGGTAGAGAGGCAGAAAGGCTGCTGAATCCATAACAATAAGCACATCATGGCATAATTACAGTAAATCTCCAGAATGGTCTGTACACACAAAATGGCATATGTTTTGGACAGAGGAAGTGTGCACTAGCAAAACCATAGTATAACATAAGCATTTTCCACAGAAGTCCTGTTAGCTTGAAATTGATTTTTCATCTTGAAAATTATCATTGACAGAGCAAAAGATAATGTTTAAATGGTCAGCTAGTTAGCTTGAGGGGAATATAATTAATATCCTGAAGGGCAGGAGCAGGTGATAGAAAGGTTTGGGGGAATTTTACAGTTGTAACTGCATAATCTAATACTGGTGCAGCCATTTAACCTTTCTTTGATATGCTCTTCTTTCACCACTGCATGTAATAGCAGTTCTGTTTTCTAAATGTCTTCATTTGACTTTGAACAGGTTAATAGGATTTATTGCTTCTGCAGCCTGCCTACACAAAACAGGTTGTCAATATGGGCAATCCTTTGTGGGCTGCCAGGGAATAATAGACTGCTTTCTCCATCCCTGCTTTTAGGAAGTGATTTAGTTTCCTGAAGATTTAGGTACAAAAGAGAGAAGGGGGGCAGGTAGTTTTTCTGTGTGAGTCTATCATGAGCTGGCACTGCTAAATGGTCACTTGGCATTTGCTGTATCAGCTGGTGGTGCTTGCCTCATTTTCAGACGGCAGCCTCCTGATTCTCCCTTAGAGATGCCTGCAGAAAATTTGCTGTGTCTAGGTACCAATGGTACAAAATACATAACCCAGATACATTTCAAAGGTTGTGACAGACTTTTGCAAACATATTCTGTTACAAACTGCATGAATTGATCTCATCTTCAAAAATGTTAAGCTGCGAAATCATTGTTTTGTACTCTGGCTGAACCTACATTTTAGGTTTCAGTGGCTTTGTGGTTTGTAAAGATCATTCTAAAATCACTGTGTGTCATAAGAAAAGGATTTTTCCCTGGGCTGTTAGCTCTTTTTGCCATGATTATTGCTTCCTGCTGCAACCATCAGAATATAATGATGCAGCAAATTTTACAGAAATGTGAATTACATGAAAGAAACAAATTGTCATTTTTAAAGCATTGAGTCTTTCCAAATGTCTTCTGCATATGAGTTATGAAGCTCTGACTGAGTGGAAGAGGTTAGTCACATTAAAAATTATTATACTGGTTATATCTGAGACATAGATAAGAAATACATGCTGCATTTTCTGTCTCTTTTTGATTCTGGAAATAATACTGCTATGAGAGGTTCATTATGAAGATCCTAAAAATTACCAGAAGTAGTAGTCATTTTAATGCTATGATTTTTAAATGTGTGGATGAACCAAATCCCTCTGCAGTACATTGTATTTTCTATCCTGAAATACTCCTTTTGTGTAGCCATTTAGCTTCCTTAAACTCTGATTTATTTTCATTAAAGCAGTCAAAAAGAACCTGAGAAAGAAAATGGAATGAGGGTGGGGTTTTTGGTTGGTTGGTTGGTTGGTTGGTTGGTTGGTTGGTTGGTTGGTTGGTTGGTTTTTTGTTTGTTTCCTGTAATTGTTTGTAAACCAAATCAAACCAAACAAACAGACAAACAAAAAAAATCCAACAAAAAACCTGCCACAAACAAAAAAATCCAACAGATCCAACAGGTTTGTTTCCAAAGCCAGATGCAGGTATTATCCTTTTGTGCACTTACTGGGAATTGCCTTGGATAGTGAGATCCATAACTAAAAAAAATTCACAAACTTCCTGAAAAACAAAATTAATCACAGCTATTTCCAGACAAGGGATTTCTAGACAAGGGCTGCCACAGATGGCAGCTGACTTCAGTGGACTGAACAAGCACCGTGCACTCGAGCAAGGTTTGATCTGGAGATTTTGATCTCATCACAGGTCTGGACTTGGAGCTGAACTTTGCAAAAGTGTCTTCCTCAGCCCTAACGCACTTAGGAGCATCAGGCTCCATTTGATCCATAGCTCCTTAGAGAGCTTGACTCAGTGCACAGAGCTTTGAACAAGTCTCAGGGGGAATTTTGAAGGCAGTGTGAAGAGCATTAGTGCCATTAGCTGCCTCATGGAGGGACTTGGTGGCATTTTGGAGTCAGCATATGCAGCTGCATAGACCATTCAGGAGGTTTATAGTTCTTCCTCTAACTTCAGGTGTTTAAACAAAACTTCACTGAAATTAAAAAGTAACATTCCTTTGAAAGACTGTTTGAAGGTTTTTCTCTCCCAAAGAGACTGTCAACTGGAAAAGAGCAAGGAATTTTGAACTGCTGAGGGATTACAAGTTAACTCCTGGTTATTGCACATAAACACAAAAGTGTGTTTGTCATCACTTCTGGAAAGCTAACTGTTTTTAAAATTTCATTTTTAATATCTTAAGGGGGTGTACAAGAACCTACAATTCTTTTCCAGTATCCACAGTTACCTTCAAAACCCATTCTCCTGATGCTCTTCAAAATGGTTTCTAAGAGTCTCTTTGATTCTAGATGTAGAATTTTTATATGAATCCTAGGATCTCATATTTTTCTATGCAAAGCATTTAGGAAATCAGAGAATCACATGGTAATATTCAGCTTTTTCAAAAGAATGTCTGAGAGATTAAGTTTCACTTAAATTTCACTGAAAAAGACCTATTAGCTAGAAATGGTGAACATCTCAGTTGTTCAACATTCCTCCCTATAGCTTGTCTACTGAAATTTGAAAATATACGCTTGCTTCAGTTAGCATTTTCTTATTCTAAATTAAAAGTTACTACTTGTTATTGCAGTTGTTTTTGCTTGATTGTTGATGCTGTTGTTGTTGTTATAATTTTATTTTATCATGTAGAATTCTTGTCACTCAGTTTGATCACTTACACTATCAAACATCATTCAGGGTGAAATAAAAAACTAAACATATTATCATGTCAGATTGTTTTTGCAGAACTGCCATCATACTTTACAAATTTATGTTTGTTTACCAAAGCTACCTTAGTGTTCCAGAGACGTGACGTGGCATCTATTGAACATTACTGAGCTTTACAGGAGTTGTTAGAATTCAGCACATTTGTTTGACTTTTTTTCCCCTTCATTTAACAGAAATGGCACTTGTCAAAATTGCAATCTGCTAACTTAAATTTGGGCATCATTCAGCCAGTCTCCACACACAAAGGTACTTTGGCTTTACTTCATGCAATCTGCGACCTTTGTTTGCTCTCCTTCTTGATAAATGGCCTCACTAAAGCGACAGACACAGACAGACTGACGTGGAAGAGCATATAGCAATTTGGAATCTGCATGCCTTAGATTTTTTAATGCCATCTCAATAATAATACACCAGTGAATAAAGCAGGTGATTGGAAGTGGAGCGGATGCATACAGACAGATGGATTAAGACAGCAGTAATTGTGCTTTCACTTGATTATGATATTAACAGGCTCCAGGTGATTTCTATTTTTCACAGCGTCACTCATCTCAGCAAATCCCAGCAGGCTTGGAAGCAGCGTAGAGATGCATCCTGCTTTTCACATGAACCTGTTTCCAGTGTGAGCACTTAAGAGAGTTCTTCAGTCAAAAAGCAATTAGCTTCTGCAGTCTAGGGTGCCACTTAGAATATCCAGGCTCATGTGTTTCATCGTAAAATTGACCTTTTTAATTTTTTATGCCTGAGATTCCCCACTAAAAGAGTTAGCATTAAAAAATACAACCCTAGAGAAAATACTGAAGGCACATGTAGAATTTATTAAAGGATGTCTGGCCCTGAAGTGCTGGAGATAGGAACTCCATCTGAATATAATAAAATGAAGTATGCATTATTGTGTGCTTAATTTTTAAGTAATTGGTGTCATTATGTAGCATAATGATACCAATTACATAAAAAGCATAGGAAAGCAATATGTGTTACATTTACAGGCTTGCATTTTTCCTGTAATAATTGCTTTTCCATACAAATAGTGTCTGCTTGATGATACCTTTGAATAACTGTGCACAAATTATCCCAACATTTCAAAGTTTGTTCTCCTTTTTTAGTAACAGTTCCTGTCTTGGTAATTCACTTTTTGACAGAATTTAGCACCCTTTTCTTGTAATGGAACTTTTCAATTGCCATAGACATTCAGGATAGGCAAAGAAGTATCTCTTTTACCCAGGCAACTTGAGTAAAACTATTGCCAGCGACAGTAACATCTTCCCTCCACCTCTGGGATCCATCAAGTCAGAGTTTCAATAGTGCAAGAATACTCAATATTTAAGGTACAAATAGATGTTAAGCTTTAGGAATATCTGGCAGAAGCCAGCATAGTTTTAGAACAGTACTTCAGTATTTTGCTCTAAAATTTAGTAGCAAGTTTCACTCACATCTCTACTGTTTAGACAGAAAGAGGACATGACAGCACCTTTAGCCCTGCTTGGAAGTAGCATGAGGTCAGCTAGGATTCTTGAAGCTGACATCTATTCCTACTTACGAACTAGTATGCAGGACCCCTACAAAAATGATGCCCTCTCGTAGCAAGGTAGACACAGTGCAGAGAAGAGCAAATGTAGGTAATAAGAATACGTATCTATGCAGCACACATACACATCTGTGTGAGTATGAAATGAATGAAGCAGAACTCACCACAGTCCATACAGAGGAGATCTTTAACCAATGTGCAGTAGAACATTTTTATAACATGCAAAAAAATTGTCAAGATTTATGCCTTGTGTCACTTGTTTGTCTGCATTCAGCTTCAGACCCAGTGTCTGCTGTCTGGATAGGAAATTGTAGAAAATCAGCAAGGACCATGTCCTATAGACATGGTATAGACATCAGAATAATTCAGTGGTCCATCAACTTCAGAACCCGGTCTCTGACACTGCCAATGAACAATGTGTCAGACTAAGCTGGAAGTGAGCTCAGTTCCCTAATGAATTCATTGGGTCAGTTCTGTACTGAGGTCTGAATGATGACACCTGAGAAATTTTTGCTAGAGGATGGGCCATTAAGAAAGGATCAAATTGCTTCATTTTCCAGGAGAAGGGAAACAAAACAAAAATAAGCAAAACAACTGAAAGCCACAAGAAAATCCACCCATCATGTGCCCTTTAATCATTTGAATCCTCTTCTCACCTCTGCACCTCTGAAACTTTTCCATGCACACTAGGCTACTTCTCTTTTTCCCTTTACTCACTGGGGATGCTCTAGCTCATTAAATTGTATGTCCTCTTTCTATCATTTCCCAAGAGTTCAGTTTTGCACTTCCATAACTTTATTTCTTTAGCCTTTCCCTTGTCTTCCTTGTCCTTTATGCAAAATGGTGCAGTTTTTCTTTCACCATCTTTGTTGAATCACCCTAAAACCTTATGTTTTATCTTAAAGCTTTTGAAAAATTCAAATTTATGTAAAGGGTTCTGACTACAACCACCTTAATCTTTTTCCTTGTCATACAACTTCCATTTGTTGTCTAACCATTCCACTCCATTTAGAAACTACTCTGTGTTCCAAAATCTGCTTTGAAACTCTCTGCTGTCTCGTTCTCATGGCAAATATTTTTTCTCAGATTTTGCTCCATTCTGTCTTTACTGTGCATGCTTGTCTTGTTATTTAGATGCTAAGCCCATTGGGGTACATGATGTCAGTTTGTTTATGTTTATAATACTCCATGTAATATTATTGCCCTCTGTAAAGCAGTAGAGAAGGCACATTAAGACTGATAAGCCAATTTGAAGGAAAGCCTCCAATGATTAATGAACTTGTCGAATCAACTAGGACACCTGCTAATCATTTTTGAAGTACTGACAAATGTAACAGCTGTTAATTATACCAGCTGTAGCCTGCTTAGTGCTCAGGCAGTTTTACTATCATTAAAATAGCAACAGTTTCTGAAAGTTACTTTGTCATTGTTTCCTTCCCTTCACAATACCTGCTGGAATAAGAAATATGGTGTACTGGATTTTGCTTGTTAATGAGTTATTTAGGTTTAAGCTCCCACAAGCCACAGTGTGAGGAGAAGAAGCACAGAAAGACACAGAGGGCTGAAGCAGTCAACAGAAGAAAGCACTGTACTTAGAAAACTAATTTTCTTTTAAGTATGGTAGATTGCAGTTCTCTGAAGCAGAGTCCTTGCTTTCAAAAAACCAATTTCTGGCAGACTGCAGAGGTTATTCCCCTTTGGTTTTCCAGCATCAGACAGGAGATTGGAATGGTGGACCCTCTCTCAGGGGGCTGGCAGCTTCACAAAAAAACAGATGGGACCTGACAGGCTATTTCCCAGAGATGGAGTCTCTGAAGCAGGAAGCAGGGATGCCTGAAAGACTGTGGGGAAAGCTGCTTTAAAATGGGTGAATCAAGGACTCTTTTGACAGGAGGCAGCATCCATTCACAGGCTACCAACTGTACTCCCTGTTATGTGACAGTCTTACCAGTCAGAGGTTGAGTTATGAGCTGCAAATGATTTGGTTAGGGTAATGTTTGACCTGTGCAACACAAGCTGTCTCTCCATGATTTTGACAAGAACCATTTGTTTGCCTTGTCATTGGGTGCACCTCTCTCAGTTTCCAGCCCCACCTCACCAATCACATCATAACCTCCTCATTCTGAGCTGCCAGTTAAGTTTCACCCACAAAGGACTTGAAACATCCCACTTTTTCTTATTTCCTACAAATCCTTTAAAGAAAAAAGAAATTATTTTCTGAAAATACTTTAAATTTAAACAGTTGGAGATTTACTTGTGAGAACCTTTGAAATTCAAATCTCTCATCCTGAAAATGTAATTGAGTGTTTGCAGAAGATGCACATTGTATCTGTCAGTGAAAGGCTGTCCCTGAGGAGCTAGTTCTGTGCATTACAGGCATGCAAGCAGGTACTTCTCTTCACCAGCTGCAGGAAAGTGTGCCAGCTTTTTAGCAACTGGTAAGAATAAACTCATCAGTTAAAAAAAAAAAAAAAACAAACAAGAAGGTTGGATGAAAAGAATCAATATGCAGGTCCTGATCTAGTTTCCTGAACAATGGTGTTGAGTTATTGGAGTAGAAAGAAGGATACTTCAGAGGGTCTCTCAGTTTTTAGATACTCCTACTTAAAACATAAATGTATTGAAAATGCAGATATAGATAGGTTTGGGTGATGACTCACCTGCAAGGCAATGTGTTTGGGCTCTTTCTCAGTGCAGGAATGGACCTGCAGAGATTGAGGTCTTGTCTGCAAGGGAGGTGTGAAAATCCACATTGTAACAGGTGGTCATTTCAAACCATTGTCTTGGAGTAGGTGCTTTCCATCCTTGAAAAAAGGGAGATGGAATCAAAACTTCACCAACTGAGGTAGATCTAAACATGGCCTGATCCCAAGAGGTGAAAGTTATAGCAGAGGCCATGAGGTGATTCTGCAGCTTTAAGTGTCCTCCTGTCTTCGTGCTCCTGGGCTGTGGGAGGGTCGGATGTGACCCCCATGGAAACACTGCTGATGCCATGGATGCCTCTGGGAGCTGGTCTATGGGTGCAGCACTTACAACTCTGTGACCCATCCTCTCTTCGGATTCTTAGAAAGCAACTTTATCCTTGAGCTATTCCTGACACAACCAAGCTGTAATTAGGGTCAGACAGCTTTATGTCTTATCAGACAATACTATATCTTGTACAGATTCTCAATACATTTTTAAGCAGCTTTCTGTCTTCCAGGAAAGGCACTTCACCCTAATATTTCACTCTGTAGTTAATAGAGTTATTTCTTGTTGCAATATTAGTAGCAGATTTCTAATATTTCCTGTCATCATTAACATGTATTTAAGTGGATTTCAGATATGTAGGAAATTAAACTCAATGTAATGTAAACATTATGTCAAGTTGGATTTTTGATAAAAATCAACATATTTATAGCTGTGCACCCATTCACATAAGGGTATGCATTTGTTCATTGAGTTTTAATTAATAGATTCCTTGCCAATTCCTCTTTAGACCTTTATTATCCCTTTCTTTTAATGCACTCCATTCATCACTTTTAAAAATTAGACCAATTTAGTTGCATAATTTGAATCCATAATTGAATCTGCTAGCTACTCTCAGACTTTACAAGTTAATCAAATGACATCGTTTTAAACACATTTTCAGTGCTTGGGAAAAACTATGTTAGTGACTAACCCCCAGCCCATTTAAAATAGGAAACTTATTCTAAGCCAGGCTCTGTGCTGATTAAACTTCTTCTCCAAACTAAATTTTTCCAATCCTGATAAAAATTAATAACATAAGACTATGTGGAAGGATGAATAAAGTATAATTCTAGTTAAGAATGGGAAATGACAAATAAATGAAAAATCCTATCTAGGCGTGGAAAATAAATGTGTAATTGAACAGCACAGAACCATATGTCAAATGCCTTCACAGAAAGAGTCAGGAAAAGAAAATCCCAACAGTATCTCAGTGAAAACACCAGCACAACTGCTTCTCCTTACTAGAGTGCTGTGAGTGCTAGAGACTCACCAGAGACATCTTACCTGGTCTAGCATTTGACAAGTCTCTGTTTATGTGTGCTGTCACTCAGACAATATTTTATATTCTCCCATTTTGTCTCTCTCTCAGGCTAAAAAAGCTGTGCATAAGCTACCAAAAAGGAACCCAAGTAAATTAGACAGGACTGACAGCTATCAGAATTAGTGACTAACTAGATCAGAAAGTTGCTTTAAGCCCTGATATGTTTGAATTCCATTAGACTTGCATGGATTTGTGCCAGAAATTATTTTAAAAGTATGGTGAGCAAATAATGTTTCATCTATATAGGTGAAACCTTTCCAAGGATGGGGGGGTGTGAAATAGGAGAAAAGAATATGTGGATTTCCAAGGAATAAGGATATGAAAATTCATGGAATGCCATTATGAATGTCCATGGTATTAATTTATTTTCCTGCCCCCTGCTGTATAACTTTACAAGCAAAAACATAGATGTTTATGTTACTGTATTAAAATAAATCTGAAATCCAGTAGTGGAAATTACTTAAGCTATAGCAGCAGAAAAGTAGTTTTGCCAATATATTCTACGTCTCTTTTAGAAACCTTTGCTTGTGTGGCTGTATTGATTCTCAGTGCAGATCTATGTTTCCATTTTAATGCTATACCTCTGTTTTTTCCTTACTTCATTAACTTGCAGGCAAAAAATGTTGAGTAAATGCTTCAGTGCAAGCAACATAATCCTTTGCCTTTCCACTCAAAAAAGAAACATTATTTTTAGAGCATAAAGTAAATAAATTTTAGCAGCACTAGAATGTCCTGAAAATTACATTTTTTGGCTTCTTTTAAGTCTCTGAATTCCTTTCTTAGAAGCTTTTCTGGATGGCCAATAAAGCCATAATGACCTGTAGGCAGCAGGGTGTTACTTAAGACAATTTGCAGTGAGCCCTAGATGTCAGGGAAAAAGAACTGGAAAAGGAAAGGTCAAGTACTGGTAGTGAAATGAGCAAAATTTCTTTCCACTACTCTTAGCTCTCTTTCTTTGTTTTATCCCTTTGCTGTTAGCATCACCCAAATCTCATCAGTTCTCTTCACTTTCCTCTTGTTGCCAGTTTAACAGAAGAATACAACAGCTACCTAATACATGCAGTCAAATCATCACTACATTTATGTGAGAAAACATTCAACCTTTCATCAACTTCTGAGCTGTAAGATTACCTCCCAGAGCTTGAACTTCTCTCAGGTCTCCAATATACATTTGATTCTGGAATGCATCACCTGTATTGTATTGATAAACAATTCCTGGTCAAGGCCGTCTCCTCTGGGCTTGTGTTTGTGGGCTTCCTCACCTGACTCAGAATTGTCATGAACTCAGGAACTCTGATGCTGCTCCCTCTGCAGAAAAGGAAATTATTACTGCATCACTGCACAGTGATGCTATACATTTCATTTCAAGACTTTTTTCACTAGTAAAAGCCTAGAATAGTTCCAAATCACCGTACTGTTAATTTGATGGTTTATGCATATTTTTATCCTAAACAGAATATACAATGAGTATATTAGATATAATAAAGGGTCTGAGAGCATTTGGTTGTTCTAAAAAAGGCCATTTCTTTCTTACAGTTTCAATTAATATTTGGCTAAAAACCAAAGAAAAATAACCAAAGATCTAAAATATACTTCTCAGATTGATTTTTTTTCTGATAGATTTATACTTTTAAAAGTAATTTTGACTAGACTCTAACTCCCCAAAACCTGGGCTCATTTCCAGATTTAAGCTTGAAGATTTATTGCATTTCCACCCTCTATTCTGCTTCCCAGGCACTATCTGCTTTTGGCAATTAATACAAACGTTATGGGGTTTGATTTGCTTCACTGCAGCATGTGAACTCAATTTCTCTTCATTTGTAGCTTTGAAATAGCATAAGCCTACTTGTGACAGTCTTTCACATTGCACTGGTACTGCTTACTGAGCGGTGGGTGCAGACCAGCAGGGCCAGCTGTACAGAATGCATCCCTTTTGTTTTAGCTGAATTTGCTCACTTCGTGCCACATCAAGGCAGGAATTTAGACAAGCAAGTGCTACAGCTGGGGTGGAAATGGGTTTATCAGCCATCTGACACACATAGCTTTACATGGGCTAAAAGGGCAGTGGAGGGAGCCTCACAGCTGCATGGGGTTCTGCACCAGATACCAAAGTTTCATTTATTTTTATTATGCAGAATGACATGTCACAAATCTCAAGTTGTTCCCACATTCATTTGCCCACACACCCTCACTACCAGAGCAGTGTATTAGTACAGACTAATGTGTCCAAACAAACCAAACTTTATAATGACCATCTCCAACCAAACTTCACCACTGTCAACTGCCACTCCAAATCCTCCAGCTGGTATCTCTAACTGTGGCTGGAGCAGATATCAACTTCAAATTTTAGCTCGTATCAGTAAACCTTGTAGAGCACTGAACATTTCAATGAACATTTGAACATTTCAAAATTGTTCCCGTGTCAGAATATCTGCTAAGGAAGAAAAATATTCATTGGACTCAGAAAAGAAAAATGACTGATTAAATGCATTTGAGAGTAAATTCATCCCATGTACACAAGTATCTGTGGAACTCTTCTGTGGTGCAGAACCAAAGTGTTCCCAGCCCTAACTGAGGCTTGAGAGCCGGGCCACCAATGTAGCTGTAGCAGCAACTGAGCACAGGGTCAGCTGGCTATCCCATAGCCAAAGGATGAATCCTCCTGCATGGGCTGATAGGTTTTGACAGGCATTCTACCCTGCTCCAGCAGTCCCAATACATGCACCAGATGTGAAAAAAGGAACATTGCAGCCATTGTCCTTAAAATCATTATTTCATTTCTCTCTGTGGCACTTCTTGGCGGGTGGGGGGAAGGGGGTGGGCAGACACTGATCTCTTCTCTATGTGACCAGTGACAGGACCAGAAGGAATGGCCTGAAGCTGTGTCAGGGGTGCTTTAGGCTGGATATCAGGAAAAGGTTCTTCACCAAAGGGTGGCTGGGCACTGGAACAGCTTCCCCAGGAAAGTGGTCATAGCACCAAACCTGGCAGAATTCAAGTGTCTATACAATACTTCCAGGCACATGGTGTGACTCTTGGGGATGGTCTATGCAAGTCTAGGGGTTGGACTTGATGATCCTTGAGAATCCCTTCTAAGTCAGCATATTCTGTGATTCTCTGACTCCTGTTATATTACAGCATCTGTTGAGAATTTGGAAGATTGGAAGATTACAATGATTCTTTCTTCATCATCAGAGTATTTCTTATTTGTATTGAACCTCAAAAGACTGTTTAACAGAGTGAACAAAAAACAACTAATGTTGCTTAAGTTAGATTAATGTACCTGCATCAATGTCCTGGGTTGACCATATGATGCTTTTATCCCCAGTCGTCTCGTTCTGTTTATGCTGAATAATAAGTTTTGCACCTTTAAAACATGTTCCAGAGAGTGAAGGGGAGGAGAGAAGAATTTATTCTCCTTTATAATAATACAGTGGTCATCCAACCAGTGTTAAGGGAACTGTAAGGAAATAAGGAAGTTTAGAGAAAAAGTACATCTACCTCACACAACAGAAACCACCCCAAAATACCCGGAAAATACTGTGAGCAGCTGGTTTATAGGCTAGAAACACTGTGCTCTGTCTGAATTTATCTGCCTGTGAGACAGCCCCTTTTTTTAGCTCAGTTTCAATGCACTTTAAATTGCACAGTTGTCAAAGTCAAAGTATTACATGCTTGATATGTGCAGCTAAGGGTTTATTGAGACCAATTAAAGATTTAACAATCCTATCAAAACACAACAATTGTTACTAGTCAAATTACAATGATACTAATAGTCTAGTCTATCCAATTATCAGAGGAATGTCTGAACGACCATGCAGTTAAAATTTTTATGCAAAAACTTTCCAGTATGTACCCCTTTCTCTGATGTTACATTCATCCCTTCAGTCTTCTTCTAGGCATATGGCTGTGATGTCAGTTTTACTTGTATGGTGTCACAGTCTGAAAGACAAGTAACTGAAATGCAGCATGCCTTCTCCTAGTCTATCCTGCTGTTGAAAAGACAGGCTTTATAATTAAATACCTTGGAAATACTGAAAAATGATAGAAAGAGTTATGCTTATTCCCAATATACTTCCTTTTTTTTCAGAGATACCTATTTCTCACAGTCTTTTTCACAGCCCTCTAAAGGGAAAAATATTTCCTCTTATCCTATTTTCCTCTGATGAATGAAAAGGTAGAAAAGGTAAGAATGAAGAAAGCTGAGGAAAAAAAGCTCATGACTAAAATATGTTATTTATGTGAAAATATATATGAAGAAAATTTGACATTCTTTAAAACTAAACAAAGATGTTGACACTCCCATTCATCTCTACCATTAGCAAATACAGGTCTGGTACTAGGAAAGACATCCAAAATTGTAAACACAGTAATCAAATACCATAGAGAGTTATAAAATATGTAGGTCGTTCACACATCTGACCTCTCCTTAGGTTTGCTCACACTAAAACATCTGCATTACAGGCTTCTTCTCAGTCCTGTACTCTGGTTGACCTGAGGCCTAATGGGTGCACATCTTCAGATTGTGATAAAGATTTCTGCACTTACCTCAGGCAGTGCTGTTGCTTATAAGACTTGGCCCCACAGTGCAGGACTGGGAGCTCCATTGGATGTACCATTTTCAAACCATCCCACACCTAGTTAGAAAATTTGCTATCTGGTTTGCTTGCTGAATAAGTAAACACCTGCACACTCAAAGGCCATAACCATCACTGCAAGCATGGGTGTGAGGTGTAGAGCCAGAAATATGGTCTTGTCCATGGAAGAGCCAGAACTGAAACTTGACTTAGAAGATACTTACATTCTAGTCTTCATTAAAAAAACAAAACCAAACCAAAAAAAAAAAAAAAAGCCAAAGCCAAAAAAACCCAAAAAAACAAAAACAAAAACAAACAAAAAAAAAACGAAATAAAAAAAAAAAAACACAAACCAAAAAACAGAAAAAAAAAACCACCCAAAGAACACCCAGGTGTTTATGTTCATTGAGTTGTACAGGCAACACCTAAATGCAATTTCTATAGAAGCAATGTGAATGTGCACTTTTCAGGACTGAAAGATGGATCTCAGGTCTGTCTAAACTTGTTGGATAAGACTTACTTAGAAGAAACTCGGACTCTCTCCTCTCTGTAAATTTTGAGAATACTCAGGCAGCTAGAAAAATGAGTCTCAATGTCCAAAGAAGTGTGAGTAGGAGCCCTGCTGTGAAAATTTTGTTATCATAGGTTGGAACTGACATTTATAACAGCAGAAAAGCAATTGTAGGAGCTTAATAGCATGATGCATTCTCGATTACTGCTGTGTACACATGTCATCTGAGATAGCCTCCACTATCAGCTGGTATCATCCAATCTTGGTTAGCAGTCAAGAGACAATGATGTGTCATCTTGTCATGGTTAAAAATAATTCTGTAAAACTTAGAGTATCACACAGTTTGTCAAGTATGCTTAATTGAGTTAAAGCAGCTCAGTCACTGATCAAATCCTTATGGCAACACAGTGACATGATAGGCTACAACACATGACAGTGTGAATTATGGAGAGTCTTAAATGATAGGTAAATAATTGGAATTACAAGAATGGAAGTGCATCAGGGGATGCTGGGAATGCTACAATAAGCCCCACATGCAATAGGGCTTATTGTAAAAGCTCTGATAGGATCGCATCTACTTCCATTCTTGATGTTCACAGTTCCTTTTATGCAGTGATGAGGTGTACATGGAATTACAGTTCCAAATGAGCCAATTTGCTTTTTTCTTTTAAAATCTGAATTCACAATGGTGTGATTTCTGTCTGATGCCAATTTTCACTTTACCACAGGTAATTTATTGTGTCTTACTTCTATGTTTCCTTTTTAATGAGACATATATGACACAGTGGTAAGCTGTGTATTGGCATTGTTTTCCAGATTTTATTCAGGTTTTGAAAAAAACCTCTGGTCTGATTTCCCCTGACTTGCTTTTGTATTGCCACTGTTTACTAATTCTCCATAAGGCTGACTGGAATATAACAATTTGTTACATCCTGCAGTAGAGGAGGTTCTTCCTCAGTTGCATCTACTCTGGAAGACACTTGCAAGACCAGACGAGAAAATAAGTGCCATCCCTGTGAGTTGATATTTTTCTGTAAGTTAGGAAGGAAAAAGAAAACAGTCTGAAAAATTATACTGAAATCCATATGAATTCAAAGGATGCCAGGCACACATCTGGTGGGAGCAAACAGTTCCTGAACTAATTTTATTATTGGCTTATGCAATTTGTGGTAAATTACTATTAATTTATTTGAAGTCAAAGTCATTCATTTTTTGACAACTTTGTCCAACCCATGTGTGGAGACATACTACCTGGTGTCTGGTGTAGGTCATTAGTGTCTGCATATCCTGTCGTGTGGTTTGGATATTTAAATTTTTAAAGAAATTAGAGACTCTTACTAATGTGCTGATAAGCCAAGACCCTTGGCAAAACAGCATCAAGAAGCTGCCATTTGTGGGGGTTTCATCCCTGGATTTAAAATGCTTTTCTAACCATGGGAAATTGAGTCTTGAAAAATTGCACTCTTTAAGGAGGGCTGTCTTTTGGAGCACAGAAAAATAATATAGGGAAATTTCCCTATCACCAATGTCTGCTCTTATTTCAAGAAAAAAAATGGTAGCTAATGTGTTCTGTAAATATGCCACCTTTCAGTAATATTAAATGAAATTATATCTTCTTTCCAGTTGCCAATAAAGCATTGTTATTTGCTCCCATTTCACCCACAGTGGAAAAAACAAACAAACAAACAAAAATCAAAATCAAAAACAAAAACACCACAACCAACAAAAATGAAAAACAGAAGTGTCTGTATTATATTAAAGAGTGTCTCAGAGCTGATAAATAATCTGGGCACTATGTAAGAGCCTTCTGTTGGAGGCCTCGTAATTCCTCATGATCTTCAAAAAAAGTTTTACTTCTTTCATTTACTCCTAGTTTACAAAGTACAAAACTGAAGTCTTATTTTCTGGTATAAGAGGGGATTTTTAATAGCACACATACACCATAGGTTGTGATTCTCTCTACTTCTGTAGCTGGGCTCAGTTTAAAGTAGTAGTTCTTTTGATCTTTGAACAAGCTATCCTCCTGGAACAGCTGCATTTTTCTGTTTCTAGACTATCAAGTAGAATCAGGATGTACATCAATTGCACTTATTCCCAGGTTAGCTGTCCTCTAGCATAATTCAAAAAAAAAGAAGGGAAAAAAGGAAGCAGAGTAAGTAGCATAAAGGTAAGAGGATTTTTCTACTCGGTTTTTATCTTGAGTATGCATACAGTCACCTTTTGTGATGACTGGAAAGAACAAAGAATGTTTATCTGGTCCAGCAAGTGGCCTCATGACATCATAGTTTATGTTTTTCATTTATTCCTCTAAGAAAGGTTTTTGTGACATGAATAAATTGTTTAGCATCCAACAGCTTAGAAATCCAACAGCTTTGTGAGATACTCTTTAATGTTTCTCTGTCATTGCACTTTGCTTCGATTTTCATTAACTCATAAGGAAATTTATCTGAAAATTGAAAAATAATTGCGCAAAAGTTTGCTATATCTGATTTTATTCTAGGTCTTGCATTTTTAAATATAGTGTGATTATCATGACTAAAAAATTCCTTCTGTCACATTTTCTAATAGGCTTTCAGTAGTGGTGCCTGCCACAATTTTTCATTTACAGCCTGCAAATCTAACACTCAGAAAAATCACTGTCAGACTTCACACCTCTTTCTTCAGTGTGTTAGAATGGCACAGTCTCAGAGATAAATGAATATGAATCATGTGGATAAATTATTATTTTTAACATTCCAAGCAGAAAGGTCTAAGGCACTCTAGACCCTCAGTAGAAGTTCAGAGAGGAAATAATCTGCAATAACTAATTGTGAACAGCTGTTGATCAAGGAAACAAGTCATTATATCAGCACTTAAATCAGTGATAGCTGGTTTATAGTGGAGGAAAACAAGAGAAGACATGCCAAATGTTGGGGCAGAAAGGCATATTGTAAAATCTTGTGTTCACAAGGGTTCCTGAGTACTCTTTAAATGTAATTCAATGTCTCAGATGATATTGTAGGGTGATATCAATATCTGCTACATTTTTCTAGTCACAGTTTCTTCCCTCTGAGCCTAACTTTGTTATCTTCATCCTCAGTTGTTTAACTTTGTTTCATTTTCTTTTTTATATGTTTACCATGTATAACTAAGAACAGAAAAAAGGCATATCCACTATCTAATTACAGATACAATGAAAAAATTAGATGATTATTTGCAAAACATACTTAAGAAAAAAATATAAAATTTGAAATCAAAAAGATAGTAAGATTCAGTTGAGTCCATTATCATTCAAGCCTAAATGAAGCCTTTTGTTTACTTCTCACAGACAGGACAACTGTTCCTCACAATTAAGTTAGATTTTCAACACATTCAAGAAATGTTAAGAAGCAGAACATTGATTTGAGCCTTAACCAAATTACAACTGCTGAAGCATATCAGGATGATTGCAGGCTCCCTCATCTACAATTTAATTGACACCAGTTCTTGGGCATCAGTGGCAAGCAATAGAAGAAAAAAAAAAAAAAAGAATTGCATGCTCTTGAGCCACATATTACAGAATACTGTTTTTCAGTAAACAGATTCAAATGCTGATATTCTGTTGTGCCAGGCTCAAATCCTGCTGGTAATGCTGTACATACTTAGCTGTGCTGGGGAACAGTATGCATTAGAGATGAAGCGTTTCAGTAAGTCTATAAAAACCTCTAAACCAATCAGTGTTCTTTTTGCCTAACAGAGTAGATTTGTAGTTGCCATCAGCAAGTCTGATAAACTACAACAATCAAATGAATCAAAACTCAATGAATTATTATGCAACATATTCCATGAAACATTTTGAAATACAAATACGAGTTCTGCAGTCAACAGCAAGCAAACAACAACAAAAAGAAACATGAATTTCTGTTTTGCTGCTTTCACTATTACTGCTATTTTCATAGGACCAGCTCTGGCAGTTATATCTACAAAGAGCCTAATCATCTAAAAGAGGGCTCTGGCAGAGTAGGGCTATTCATATTTGCTTAGTGAGATTCAGGCTATGTCAAATAAAATGTAAAATCCTTTCTGTATTGCAGAGAAGGCTCAGAGGTGATTCAGAGCATCACTCAGATGTCCATTGCTAGACAACACTATTAACTATTTCCTGCCTTTGCTCTGCTGAGGTGCAAAGACATCTCACCCTGTGAGTGCCTGGAGCCTACTGAGTTTTCACCAGTAGACGTCCTTTAACATCTAATGTTTTGGATGGGCTCAGAAGTATCAGTCTTCCTTGTCACTGAGCATTAGTTTACTGTATTTAGTCTGTGCCCCCGATCTCTGATTCTGCAGTCGCTCTGATTTTACGGTTAACTGCAGGTGATGCCTGGACGTGAAACATGGCTCTGATGATCTACTGACCCCACCGTACCCGTGATGGGCACTTTAGAGCCAGTCAGCTGAGAAACAAAGACAAGGGCTGAAAACTGATCCTGCAAAGAGAAAATAGCAGTGAGTTTGTTTCTGACTTCACAATTTCAGTGCTTGCTAAAGCTGGAGGCAAGAAGGCTGCAACAAGTTTTATGGCAGTCATGTTAGAGGCAGAGGATGTGAGCCCAGACCCAGCTAGAGGCCAGGACCAGACCCTGCACTAGGGTCCTTCATAGCAGCTGCGTGAAGAGATCAGAACCCTGGACTTTTCCCCTCTCCCACCTGCTTAGAAAATTCTTGTTTCAGAAATGAACACTAGGAAGGAAAACAGGAATACACTTATCATCTAGATTTACTAGGGCAGCAAACCTTGGGTTTAAATTGCAATGAAGACAATTCAGAAGCAGCATAGTTCTGTGCTAAGCATAGATGTGGGGAGTTACTGATATGGATTAACTAGGCTAATCAAAGAATTTTTTCCAGGAGAGGTTTCTGAAGCATTTTTCACTCCTCCAGCGAAACATCTGTCAGGAACAGTATAGGTAGAGCTAACTCTGCCTTGAGGTTGGAAAAGTCGGATATGCGTAGATGTGCTTTTCTCCCTTCTTTCATATGATCCCAAGTGTTCTTTAAAAACAGATTATAATCTTGAGAAGTGTAATCCAGGAAGTAATTCTACACACACAAACACACACACACACACACACACACACACGAAAGAGAAGGAAATGTATATGATTAGCCAAGGAAAAATCTTATATAACCCCATCAGAGGGGACAGAAAAGGGTTTAACACAGTGGCTTCCATCCTTTTTCTAAGACAGGCCCTGAGTTCCTATTATTGCTTCACTGGACACCTTCCCCAAGCTTAAGATGTTGGGCTTCCCTTCCACAGCATTTTTGGACACAGCATGTTACCTTCAGGACAGTCAGCACTGGGATCTGGGCAGTGCAGAGTGAAGACACACAGTGGAGCATAATTGTTCTGAGTCTTTTTTGCCTGGTTTCTGTCTCCCATTAATTCACTATTAATCAGGGGTTGGGGTGTGGGATAATAGACCAAGGGAGACTAAGACAACAGAGGGGATTCACAGGGTGGATTTGGATAGAGGCTGCCTGCAAGACAGATTGTGCACCATGACTGTACTCATTTAGTGAACAGAATCTAACTTGAGTTGAAGAGACAGAAGTAGCACTGAAAGGCTACAGAATGGAGCTTAATCCACTTTGCAGCATTCCCCTTTGACCTGCAGTGCTGACTTGCATTAAAGAAAACATAAAGAAAAGCATTGGAAGTCACAAAAGAGACTGATTTGCTACTAACACCTCTCCGTACTTCCATGTTGCCAAACCTCATGAGTTGACAAACCTGTTCTAGGAAAAATATACTGCCTTTCTGCTGAGGACAATGAAGAGTAAGGAGCAGAAATATCACAGGAAAATGAGATAAGTATCTAGGCTGGAACTAAAGAGGGGGAGTCCTCACCTTTCAATGGAATATGTTGTCATACACCAGGATTTTCACAGAGCAGCCTGCCTATTTCCACAGGGAGGGAGTAGCCCTCATATATATTAAAAAGAGGGCTGAAGCTTCCTACAATTTAAATTGCACTGAATTAATCTAGAGCAAATCCTATATGAAGCAGTTCCTGTGGTGAAAACCTAGGACCCCAAACCCTTTCTACATGCTCCAACCACCAACTCCAGTCCTGACAAGCTCCAAACCAGATAAAAGGAAATAAGGCACCATGACATCTTTCTGTCCTTTCCCTCCTCAGGGCTAGTGAATTCCCACCTGAGAGCTAGAAAATATATGAGAAAAATTATATTATTATATTCTAGCAAAAATTAGTTATTTGCTGTGTTGAGGGTACTTTCTGAAGGGAAAATTTCATCTTTTCCATTATTCAAAATTAGGGGCTTGAAAGGGAAGAATTTCTTGCTGTGATACTTTTGAGGGAAGTTCTGGGAAAAAAGCTTTCAAGAGTATGGATGTGGGACATATTCCATGCTAAAGAGAAAAGATGGTGGTGCTGCAGTGTAGCTAGAATAGGAAATGGCATTTTGGCAATTGGATTCAGTGTGGAGCATATGCACTTAGAGACGTCATGACCTTCTTCCTCCGTGTTCACACATATGCACAAGAACTGCACCATGGCCCATTTATTTCAAAACACTGCTGCAGCTGACACTGATTCCAACTGCAGGGAAGCAATGTTAAGTAATAGAGTGTTGGGTTGGAGTGTACTACACAGAAAATATGTCCACGGGATTTATGTAGAGAACTCCTCTGTACTCCTTTAAATGTTCCTCTCTAAAGGCTCTTATTCTCTGAATCGCTTGTTTGGGGTTTGTGCAGCACAGACATTCCAAAAACCCCAACACTGCTAGCATGTTTATCAAGTAGGGTGGCCAGATGTTCAAAAACGCCAGCAAAGACTAAGGTTAAATACCTCCCTCAGGGGTTCCTTTTCTGAAAATGTTTTATGACTGTAAGTTATTCTGAAAAGTAGTGAATTGCCTTTTTCTGTTGCCTTCTCACAGCTTCACACAGAGCACAGGGAAGCAGGCAGAATGACAAACACAGTAACAGAAATATGGAGAAAGTGCAGTTCTTTACATTTCATAAACACCATATCATTTCTATTAATATAAAAGACTAGAATCTGAAATAGAAGGTAAAGATCAGTTTAACACACAATATTGAATTATAATGTAAACTGTCTCTTAAAGTCGATGTCTCAGTGATGAGGTTCAGCTTAATGAGGTTTAGCATAAGTTAAAAAGAAATCAAGAGAGCTAATGTGAATAAATGCAAATTATTTCAGATGTCCTGTTATAAATTCAGACAAAAAATCCAGTAGATTTTTGAAGAATTAGAAGTTGTGTTTAGTTTTGGAGTTTTTTTGGTAGATTGATGGCTGGTTATGTATTTTCTGTCTTCATGTATTTTCCTTATATTCATCTTACTCTCTCTTTCTCCATGATTATTTATGTGATTATTTACATTTTTGCAGTCAGGCACATGGTGCTAGTTTTGGAGTGGAATAAACTTTCTGGCTGAAAGCTGTTTTAACCATGGTGAAATAGCCATCCCTTAGGAAACTTCCTTCCTCGTGTTTTACCTCTAAAATATTTCCAAAATTATCTTACTAGAAAAGAGGTTGGTGTCTTTTTCATTATTATTTTTTAACTCCTGTGCTTTGGGGTCTCCTCCAAGAAGGTATTTGCTGTCGTAATGAAGAAATATGTTAAGCCTTCTGTCAATTAGTCTAATTGATGTAAAACCCTGATTGGGTCCTCAGAGAGATGAGTTTTTCCAGCTGAACCTTATCAAGAAACAGCTTAGCACAAAATAAGGAAGAAACCAAAACATGCAAGACTGCAAAAAAAAAAAAAAAAAAAACCAAACCTGTGATGCTTTGAGACAAGGTGAAAGAAAAATTTAGGTGTTACAGCAGGCTGCTGTGTAGGTGTTATGAAAATAGGTCAAGCGTTTTCTAAATGCTTTCCTTTTAGTGCATAGATCTGATGTAAAGCCATTAAAGTAAGAGTAAAAATGAGGAAGAGATAAAAGATTTTTCTGTAAATAATATCAGAATGTGGAAAGGATGGGGACTGTAAAAGGCAGTAGTTAACAGGCCAGAGAAGTGACTTGCTTTTTCATTCCTCTTTCCTTCTGCAAATGGCCATTACAGAATACAATGAACACAGAGTCACAGGAGGTGTGATGCTTTATGATGCCATGGGCAGAACTGGTGTTGAAGGTGGTAAAACACAGGTGGTGGTGGTGAGCACATGAAACTCAAATGAGAATGAGAAAAAGCTTCTGCAAACTCTGTGTGCACACATGCGGTGGAAAACTTGGCTGAGTAGTGGCATCAGCTGCCAAATTATTTCTAAAATATTCCAAGTTTTCCCTAGGAAAACCTTCTTTTCCTTCAGGTCTGATGAATTAAATATTGGCCAGGAGTCAAGTACGAAGGAGCTCCCAATTCTGCTTGTAGAGAAGTTTTATCTATACCTGAAATTGCACAGAAGTTCAGCCTTTGAGTCAAGATTGAAGCCTGTGTTCTTCAATTCTGCTCAGAGTATAAATACACAGTGACCTCCTGGTAAACCATTTCATTGTTATCTCCCATTCTGCACTTGAAAACAGAGATAATAAATTGCCTGCTACTTTGTTATAACATTGTAAATTCCTTGACTTATGTGGAGGGGGAAAAAAGAACTTGATTGGAATTACTTGTTTTTGCTGGCTTTAAGGTGTATGTAGGAAAGACTATTTAGATTCATCAGTTCTGGTGAAGAGATGGACAAGTGGTGCTACATGCTGAAAGCTTCTGCTGGGCAGGTTTTACTGTATTTGATCTAAATCTGAAAAATGCCTCAAGAAGCTGCAGTATTATTTTGAGTGTTCTGATTTCTGCTGGTGCACTCTTTCACTGCCATAAAATACCATGTCACATCCATATGCATTTTTCTCATAGTAAGGACAGAAAGGTTAAGCAGACATGGCAGAATATATTCTTTTTTTATGCTATTGTCAACTCTAAGCTTTCCTTGACCCTGTGCTTTAATATTTACTTAAGCACTTACTAAACTAAAGCTGGACTTATGGCCTAGATGACATTAATACTTGGTCTCGGTGTGCTATGATATTCAAGCCTTTGGGAGAGTGGTGTTGGGAGGCTGCCAGACTGTGTTTCACATGACATCTTTTTCACTCTGGTTAGTCTGAGGAACAAAATATATTCCCTGCATTTAGAAACTCATAAACTGTAATGTAGCTAAAATGGAGCAACAAGTACAGCCTCTCCCTTTGCACCAAAATCTTTCCTCCCTCTTTGTCATGCATGTCCTCATATGCATGTGTGCATAGAAGCATAAGCACATACCCATTGCAGAAAAATATTTTAAATCAGCTGGTGTCTAGCAATTACTTTCATCATTTTTATATCCTTTATTAAAAGATGTCAGAGGGGAGGAAGGGAAGTCATGTCTGAAAGTAAATCTAAGCATCCCAGGGAAAAAAAAATAAAGTTAATAAGGTGCACCATTTTATGTACAAATGAACAAACAGCTCACAGAGTAGGGTGAATGCAAATGCTGGAGACCTAACTTCCAACTGAGACATGTGGTACATCCCCACACAGATACAAAGAAGATCTCAAATGTGGAAAAATATGAAGGGAAACTTGATTCTTAATCAGTCTGACTGGTTCCAGTTGTGAAGCTATTTCTTGTGCTAGTTTGCATTAATATTAAGGAGACGATTAATCTCAGCAAGGCTGTCTGAGGGAAGTAAATACTACTGTGACTATGGAGATTTATGGAATAATAATAATAATCACATTAATAATATGTGTTTCATGTATTTTGGCAACCCTTTGGATCATAGATGTTGAAATGCTTAAAATGAGAGTGTCCTCAAAGGGAATATCTGTGTTGATTGTGAGACAGGGCCAGAGAGAGAACTCAAGCACTGGCCTCCTGATAAATGACATTACTTATTTTCCAGCTAACACCCTGCCTCTGTTTGGAGTACTCCTATGAACATTTTCTATGACAGTACATGAATACATTTCTGGAGATAGCTCCTTTCAGAGAACTCTCCCAGAAGGCAGAAAGGATAAGACAGGGCTATTCTTTGTTCATTCAAGCTTACACATTTTCTCAGTGTTATCCCAGATGCTTTGAATCCCCAAGCACCCCTACATACTCTCCTGTTACATCCAGGAGGCATGACAAAATCCTCAGTCTTGCATCCAAGAGTAGTTTACAGAGTTAAAGACAAAATTGAGGAACCATCTCAATATAGACATCAATATCGAACAAGAATATTTTCTGCTGTCTCTCCTCTGCCTTGCCACTTTCACTATGAGAAAAATTTGGATGGACTGATATGAGACAGCCATTTTATGGTACAGCAGCAGTAAACTAAGCGCAAAACCTCGCTCTGCTGGGAAGTGACACAGCCCTCATTGTTTCAGACACTTTGAATGGGAGAAGTAACACCTCAGAGAAGATGGCATTGCCTCAGAGCTGTAAGTCCCTACCACTCTGGACTCACAGGAGTCTCAGTTAAGTGCTGTGCAGACTGTGCATGGCCCCTGAGCACTTAACACTGCACCAAAGCAGTGTTGTCAAAAGCTGGTCTACAAAATTTGGCCTGGAAGATAGAGGTTGGCTCTTGGCCCTTTCCTATTTAGCAACAAAGCCATATCCAGAGTATCTTTCCCTGCATCATTAATTGTCCAGATCCCACTCTGCTTTATGAAGATAAAATATTCCCAGTTCTGCAGTGTCTCTGTGTCATGAGTGCAGCCTATTCCAGGATACACTTTATTTATGCAACTGTACAGCTTCCTGTCATTGCTGGCTCTACAGTTCAATTCTTTTAATATGTTCCATGAGGACTACTTGCTGACAAGGGAGGGCTCCACCAGCCGTGGGCTGCCCCAGTGCTCTCGTAGCCTTGAAGTTTCTGCACCTGATCATTTCAAAAGAGGAAATGTCTGACACTGTGGTTGTGTGGTGATCAGCAGAGAGGAGCTGTGTTTGCCTCAGGCAACCTCCTGCCAGTGGTACAATGTCTATTTTGAAATTTTGTCCCTCTGCACATTTCATACTAATCCACGGCCCTCTGTAGAATAGACTAGTCAGAAATAATATGCTCCATAAAAAATGAAAAATTAAAAAAAAGGAAGTGAAAGAGTGAGCCAAGGTGACATATTTCCTCAGTTTTCTCTTTGGCATATTCCCAAGTGCTCCTTACCTTCTTTAAATCCTCTGCATTTTGTTTTGGATGAATATTTTAAGATACTACTTTTTTCCTTTCTGGAAACTCACATGCAGTTCCTGACATAAGGGTTGAAGCTTTTGAGGTGTGCCTTCTTTCCCCATATTTCCGTATTAAATATTAAGCTGAGATCTGGAACAAGCTCTCTCCTGAGATTCTTTGGATTTAATTCAGCACTTACATAAATAGCAATGTAAATTACATATCTAATGAATTAAGTGTTGTAATAATGGTGTAATATGCACTGTGTTACTTATTACTGAGTCTGCAAATTGAAGTTAATTTACTCAAGAAGAAAAAAGTAAAAGAAATCATAATACAGTTGAGGGTAATTGTACTCCACTGTATCAGAGCGAGCTAGATACTAATTACAAATACTTTACTATCACTCCAAGTTTCTCTGTTATTCTTCCACTAAACCAGTGCTCATTTTTCCCAATTTTCAGAATTAATTTCTTTCACAAACATTCCTATATTCTAAAATCCTTACATACCAATATTATGTACACCATATTATAGTAGAAAACCATGAAGACAGAGGAAAATGCTGCAATTTCCTAGTCTGACATCCTACATAAGGCAGGGCATAGAGATTCCCTGAATTAATTCCTGTCTCAAGTTATAAAACATTTAACATTGATCTTAAAGTATCCCACAGTTGAAAGCTCACTACAATTCTTGTTAAAATTCACCTTTAACTTGTCCAAATATCTAGATTTCTGTCCAGGTGCTTACAATGCAGTTATCTGCAAAAGTACATCATCCTGTCATCGGGAATATTTCACTAACTGTTTTTATGAAGATAGTTAATTTCCTTTGAGTAGCCAAACTGCTTTATCTCCTCCTCCTAGCCCTCTAATCACTCTCAGAACTCTTCTCTGAACCTTCTCCATTGTTTCAAAATCCTTCCTCAAGTGTGGATTTAAAATAATAATTTGAAAATTAGCATGTACAGTACTGCTGCTAAGAACAGACAAGAGTCTAAACAACTCTTGTTTAGACTCAGAGTTCCCTTTTAAATAACCTCACAATCTGTTTAGCCACTTTGCTAAGGGAACATTCCTGTCTGACTATCCAGGAGCCACTCTGTGGTCTCTTGCCTCAGACTCCAGCCCCACAGAGCTCAACCTGCAGCTTACACTGCAGCTCCACACCAAGCTAAAGGCAGTAAATGTACTCCTCAACAGCTGTGTTAAACTGGGAATCCACATTCTAATTCTAGTGCTAATTATGCATTATGAACCACAGGTCTGGAGTCACTGCTCCACAGACAACCCATCTGTGAGACAGGCTTTCCTGCCTCTATGTGTTCAAACACTTTATTTGCTTGTACTTGCAGTATCAAGATGTCCAGATTGTTCTGAAGGAGTGTCAGTCCTCCAGTCTGCATATTCTAAATTTGGTTGATTTTAAGGTTGTTGTAGGCATATAGAAACTGAACCACTTGTTTTGTTCTGCTAGAATAGGCTTAATTCAAATCATCAGGCTTCAGTCTCCTAAAAGCTGAAGCTAGACAGCAATGGGGCTTCTTTCCCAGACACGAAGTGAAACAGGCATCTCTGGGGACATTAAGCTGAACCAATTTTGGAGAATTTAGATACCTGAAACAGGTGGCAACTTTTGTTCATTCTACAGCTGCTTGACTCTAGGAAGGAGTGACTACAAAGAAAGCTAGTTGGCATCTGTTTTCACATTTATGGGGAAAAATTGAGATAAGTATATTTGTCACCAAGTATGTTTGAGGTGAAAACTTTGGAAGCTGCAGGGCAAGAAAAACTTGAAGGTAAAACACTAGTTCTGCCATTTTTATCATGGCCATTCTCCTATGTCCCAAATAGTGAAACACCAAGCAAGAATTTTTGCCTCTTAGAAGAAATATCAGTGTATTGGTATTCCATTAATCTCTCACTAAGCACAGGGACTGCCTTGGTATTACCTTGTTCATTGTGGAAAAGTGAATAATTCATGACAAAAATGGTCTAACTGGAAAGTATTTTAAAGCTGATATGCATACCCCAGTCATTGCATTCAAACAATGTTACTCTAAGGTTGGCTGTAAACGCTGCTGCTAATTCAACATTCAGTGTACTTGGGACACCTTCCATCTTTATTAGTATACCTCCATACTAGTGTACTTGTTTACATCTTTTCATATGTGATAGAGTGGCTGACTAGGGAAAAAACAGAGTTGATGGAAATAGCACAAGAAGTCACTGGATGGTTAATAGAAGCTACAAGGCCACAATTTTTGTTTCTTGACAGCAGGAAACAGACTAGTTGACATATGAAAGACAAAAGACATTTTATTAGAATATAGAATCTCTCCATGATACACACAGTATCAGTGTGAAGAAGCCATAAATAATGAAAGCATGCAAAAGGGTGCATGTGAAAGATGCAAAAGATGGCTCTAAATTGATTGAAAAAATATTGTTATCAGAAATAAAAGTCTGCCTTACTGAAGCAGCAGCAAGGACAATGAAGACAACCGCAGTACTTAGTGGGCTCAGTAAGAGCTCAAGATCACATAAATCAATATAAGAATGATGAAAAAGAAATGCCGTCATCAAGACCTTTATATTTGGTACAAAAATGCAATGACCTAAAAAGAAGTTTGAAGGATTTCTCCAAAAGAACACGGAAGAGTTTTAGGATGACTCTGTCAGATTCAAGTCAGATGGCTGAGGGATCATTTTCCAGATTTTGTGTTGAAGTTGAATGAGATGGCTTGACTGAATGATCAGCATGAGAAGGTAAAGGATCCCAAGGCAGGCTTTTGTGCTACATGCCATCCTCCAGATAAAATAGACGTCTTCATGAATTATGCAACTAACATATCTCTGAATACCAGTAGGGCTTCACATCTGTTTGCTGCCCACTTCTAAAAAGTCTTCCTTCATGTCTACGTTACTGCATGCTGAAGACTACTGTGAAATTCAGAGGAAAGCACCTACTAATGAGGTACATATTAAGCATGAAGTCTAACACCTTGTTGCGGAATTCTATCTTCATTGACAATTTTGCAGAGTTTTCAGAAAAAAACTTGTGAGCACACAGACTTTTTGGGCACATCAGCAGCCACCTGCCTCTGAAAATTTCATTTCCATTGCAGAGGAACAGCAGGCCTCTGCAAATCTGAACAAAGGACTGTGAAGTCTGTAAAAGAAAGATCTCCACTCTCACAAGCCCAGATTGAGCTCACTTATCTCCTCCTTCCTGATCCCAAAGTTTCCACAGGAAAAAATATCTAGATACACATGCTAAGCAGGAGCTGTGTTTGTCCCTACCAGGCCCCCAATAATTCAAGCAAAGGGACCAAGACCATCAGATTGGAGCTCTTTAACTGAAGTTGTGATTTAGACACTGCTTGCAACACTTTTGGAAATTGGAATTTTTCTGCCCTAATGAATTTTGTATGTGAAGGCTTTTGCTATTTTCAACTTAATTTTAACCTATTTCTTTAGTATTATTAATGTATTTTATATGTTTCAGGTTTTTGGGAAACAGAGACCTGCTTATTGGGCCTGTATCTACTCTGGTTCATAGACAACCAAGCAAATGATCTATTTTATTTGAGTAGCCCATTCATATGTCAAACCTTGAAAATCTTTTATCCTTAATAACTGCTGCCACTCCTGTTCACTGAACTATTGGCCACTGTTTCTTTTGTCTTGGCATAAAATATCTGGGGGATTTTCAGACTCTGTTTTTCCTCTGTTTTCTATAGCTCTGAATTAATTCTGCAATGTCTCTGGCCTTCCACTGGACTTTCATACCTAATGTGTTATACCTGTACATTTCTGGGTTCATGCTGCAATCTTATGTTCCTACAGATTCATGATTCCTTGCCCACTAATACTATTATTCATTTTCCAAGAACTTCCAAGTATCTTCTATTCAAAAGATAGAACTAGTATTTTACTACTGAGAATGTGAGAAACCAAATAAATCTGAGTTTATGAAATTTATTAGGGCACCAGGGAAAAATACCAGTGAAAGGTAGGTCAGCATGCCTGTGTGCACTTGAGTAGCTGGTCCCTCTTTCTATCTGCGCTGGCACTCTTCTTTCCCCTCTTACAATGCACTCTAAACAGCTCTCCAGCCCATTATACTGTAAATAATGTTTTTCTTCTTCCTTTGCAACATTCTCCTGATGTTTCCTAGTAGATATATCTTTGCTGCTGACTAGCATCATGTATCCTGATATTTGAAAATAGACTAGATCATACAAAACATTTCAGATTAAAGCTCTTGAATTGGAAACATGACTAGAACCGACCTCTGACAACAGATTTTTTTTCCTTCTTTTGAGAAGTCTAACTTAACTTTATGTACAATTTCCCTAAAACTTTTCTAAAGATCTCATTTGAAATTAACTTCTAAAGATTTCAGTTGAAATTTTTCCACTTATTTCGGTTATATAAGAAACCAGGGGGCAAAAACACTTCACTAAAACTTTAACCTATATTTATTGCTGCTATGCAGCCACACAGCTCAGTGGTCTGCAAAGATGGCTATGGATTTCATAGCATAGTGCTGTGCTGTGTTCTCTTATGTGTCTTCAATTAAATTATCCTTCTACCCTTTATTCTGCCAAGTCAATACAGCCAGATGAAATATTTTTCCATTCTGGCAATGAACTGGTGAAATAGAGGAACCAAACATCTAAAAATATTTTTTTCTCTAACCTTCAGTAGGAAATAACATTGTCTTTCATTTTTCAAAGACTTGGTGCATCTGTTCAAGTCAACACCAAATTTCTGTCTACTAAATATATATTTTTGACAGAAAATTGCAGAAGATGTGGTGCTATAAACATTTGGAATACACAAATTAAATAAAAACAACATTAAACATAAAGCATTAACACATTGCTGATATTCTGCACAGAGTATTATTATAGATAAATAGCAATGTAGAACAATATATGTAGCTGTAGCACTTTTCATGCCTTCCATGCAAAAACTGAAACCAAAGTCATAACATTTACTGGAACTTTGCAGTGCTCTAAAAAAACAGGCACCTTTATCTCTATGTTACAGATCTTGTGAGGAAAAAAAGAAAAAACAAAAAACTAAAATGTGATTGATATTTGATATCCATGTTGGAAATCTGCATCACAGAAGTGGGACTTTCTGGAGGCAAGAAAAGCAGAGTATTTTCAGGGACAAAGAAGAAACACAGCTGCTGTACCAGCATGGTGGCTGCTTGTGTGCAGTTGTCAGAGCAGAAGGAAAAGGTTCATGGCTTTTGCTCTCACTTCATGCGGTCCATTGCCAGTGTGCAGGCTTGATGGAGATTGGCCTTCTCTGTCAGTGCAGAAGCTTTCCCTCACCTCTCCTGCTGGGGCCAAGGCAACCTAATCTGCCACTAGATGGGCTGCCCTGAGTGACCCATGCCTGGAACAGGTGACAGAGCTGCAGCCTGCACCACATGCGGGTTAAAGACAACACAAACCTCACATTTTTCATAAGGACTAACACGTCAAAGTACTGCTGCTATTTGTGGTTTTCCTACCAAGCAGCTTCAGCATCAGCACGTTAAACAGCCTGTTACTGAAACCTAGGGAAGAGATGTGTGCTGTGTTACTGGGAGCCACACAGGTCTTCAGAGCTTCAAGCTGGTGATCACTGCTTTAGAGAGAAATGTGCCCAGTTCAGACAAAACATTTATTTTTAAATGGGCATCTGATGTCTGTTAATGGCAGAGGTCTAATTCAGACTTCCTTGATCACTGTGGCTGGCACGGTCCCAAGGTACTGCATTATATTAACAAGGTTCATAAACTGTCAGAGATATAACTCATCCACTTAACTCTCTGCAATGAGGCACAGACTCTGAGGACATGGCCTTTCCGAGAATGTTCTCTCTCTGTAATTCGTCATTCCCCCGAAATGCCTCATGTGATATGATGTTACTGGAATCTTCAGCTAAAAGGTTCAATTTTTTTTTTGGTCACACATATTGCAGAATGTATCCATATGTATTCTACCACCCCAGGTGGTGACTGGGGTGTCTGCCATCAAACTATTTCCATTTGGAGCAAGGAGATCACTGTTTTTCATGCTGAATACACAAGAGAGTGATCCCCTGCCCTTAAGCAGGAGGTCTGTGAGGGGAAAGGTGCCCTTGACCATGGAATTCAATCTGTTGTTCTGCTTGGAGCTCTAGAGCGTAATCTCTCTTTGTACCATCCTAGGCTGCATGGTGTGATATTCATTTAAACTCTCCAGTGGTTCTCCTTTTGCAGGAAGGATTTTCACAAAGCACTTTGGCATTTGCTTTTTGAAGCCTGCTTAGCTGATTTTGCTGAATGGAAAAGGTAGACCTAAAACATATCTTTTATTACAGTTTTCAAAGGTGGAAAAAAGCCTGCAGTAGGCTAATGCTGAGAGGAAAAATAGCATTGAAACATTAGCTGAGTTCAGTTACTTTAAACATTAGACACCACAGGAAGAGGTTTTATTGACTTTGAAACCCCTCCTGACACTTGATGCTGTTATATTGTGCACCTGGAGCAAAATGTTTGTGCTAAGCAGGGCATTTGCTAGATGTATGGACTCTAAGGAGATGGAATGATGTGGAGCACCCTATGCATGCTGCTTTGCATGTTCCTGAGATACCTCTACTTCTTTACTCCAGAGCATGAGGCTTAAGGGAGTTATTCAGTTAAGATAAGTTCATTCATCCTCATCTTCCTGATATGCACTGCCAGAGACAGAGGCTGTCCTGTCAGGTATCCCACTTTTCCATATTGTGCACAGGCACAAACAGCCACGGGGCTCAGGCAGAGCCTCCACCTGACAGTCACCTTCCTGGCAGCTCTGCTGCTGCTGGCACTGTCAAAGAGATCTGTCAATTCCTCTGCTGTTAGTCCACAATTCCCACTGAGCTGCTGAATAACTATTACTGTATTTTGATAATCCATCAGCATTCAGGTTTCATAAGTTCAAGCCCTATTCATCTTGATCACACTCTTTAGAGCTGTTCCTGTGAAAGCCTTATTTGTTTCTCTTTCTGTATGTTAAAGTAATGAGCCTGACTATTCAGGCTGCTGAAGAGCTGCTTCAGCTGAGCTGTGCACTTTGCATACCCTGCATCCGCCTGCCTTGTCAGCACCACCATCCCCAGCTGTTGTGGGAACACTTTGATCAGAGCATTATTAGGCTGCTACAACATAACCACCACCATGAAGTCAGTGCAGTGCAAAAACTGCCACATTCCATGAAGTTTCCTGATCCTGGGACCATCATCAGAGCCTTCAAATAAATAGCAATTCATCACAGGGAAAATAAGTATCATCACAGAGAAAGAGGTGGCTGTTACTGAAAAGTCTCTTACCTCTGATGAAATGTTCTGGCTCTTGTCATTTGTGTGACAGCAATGATCTAATTTAATCTAATGCGTGATGTTGGAGAAGAGAAAATTACCTGTGCTTTCTTTCTGAACTTTTACTCTATACAGTGTTCATGGTTGGCCACAGTCCTGAGAAACTGGCAGACACAACATATTATTCTCCTTCTCATCTTCTACTCACTGTCTTTTGAATGTTTCTGTTTCCTGGATCCAAGGGTCTGATGTTCACACTCAAAGCATTGAAGTTTATTTGCCATATGGGTGCCTCAACATGGAGGGATGAATTTTCACTGAACAGAAACTCTCATATGTGTTTGTTTATCAGAAATTCAAAGCTCTCTTGTACCTTCAAAATATTTTCCCTTACACAATCTGCACAATTTTTATTTTTTTCCTACATCTCCTCAGAAGAGTGAGTAGCATTGATAATCAACTGTTTCTTCTAACAGAGTTCAATTTAAAATGCTAGACATTCATTTAATGGGCTGCAAGGAGTCTGTGGCTTTGTTAGATCTGCAGCATAAAGAACCAATTTTTCTTATCCTAATCCTATGGCTGTCTGAAAAAGGTGACATGCAGTTACACATAATGATAAGAAAAGCTACTGCTGCCAAAGGCAGTAAGATACCAAAGCCAGATGATTAAACCATTCCAAAGCTTTTCCAGAAGACAAGAGGAAGCAAAGGTCCAAAGTTTTTTTCAGAGAAGTTATCATGCTATAAAACCTTCAGAACAAAGCCCACATAAAGACACAGATACACTTTTGTTTTAATAAACCATTCTTACTATTTACAGAAAAAAATGGGGTGATGCAAATTTTAAAACCTTTAACTTTGGTGGGTTTTTTTTGTTTGTTTAATTCATTCTTTGTTGGATTTTTTTTGTTGCCAAGAGGACAGAAGCAGTTTTGTTTAAAAATAAATGGGCTTTTTTTGTGCAATCTACACAGCTCTAATGGCTAAATAATTTTTATTTAGCCTGAAGAGCAGGCACCACACACACTTGACCCCTGTACAATCAAAACTCTGTTTTCACAATGACATGTTGGGCTACAGAGCTACACCATAAGAGGAAACAGAGCAATAGACTTTTCCATCTTCAGGACTTCCCATACACTTGGATTGGATGGAATTAACAAAAATACATAACCAAAAATTCCCTCTCACCTTAATGAAGTCAGAAAATGTAAAGTAGAAACAACTCACAAAAGTAGAAAATATAAAATTAAAATTGCTCCAGGTTTAACATATTTTTGGCATCACTTGTGCCTTCAGCCTGCACTGAGCAATACACATTTGAGCTGCACTTAGTACCTGGTGAATGCAGGTGGGTAATTTCTTCCTGGCCTCATCTTTGCTCTAAGTTGTCACCTGGGGATCTACACAGGTGAGCCCACCCTCTGTCCAATGAGACATGCCTGCCACAGCTTTTTAAGGGGGTACAGCAGAATCCTGGCTGGGCCATTTCACCTGTGGGAGCAGGAATGTGAAGTTCAGTGTTAAGCCTGGATCTACAAGATGCTCCACAGTTCAGCTATCACAGAGGTCAGCAGTGAGTGATCCCCATGTCTACCTCGTGTGAGCTGGTAGCCCTTGTATTTTAGGTTACCTTTCAAGTCTGAGGCAGGAAAAAAAGGACATGCTACTCTTTGGCTGTGAGATGAAATCATGGAGAAGTGCCAAATATCATGTGGTTATCAAAAGCATAAATCACTCTGAAATCCCTAGGAAGAGTGAAGACTTGTAGAAAGTTTTAGGTCAAAATTTCAGAAAACTCTTGCTAAAGTTTAAACTTTCTGGAAATTTGGGTCAAGCCAAATGTCTGTAATACAGCTACAAAATAGGTAAGTATCTCTTGCTTTCTACTGTTGTTAAAGGTTTGCACTGCTCTCTTGTGACAAGCCACAGTGCTGTGGTTTTCAGTGCCCCTGTAGTCTCTTCAATTCATCAGGTGCAGAAGCTTGCCAGGGAAGATGCTAAGGGAATCCTGAACAAGATAGAACTGCTCTCAAGCACCCAGCAGCATTTCAAACAGAAGCTTTCTAGCAGGTCTCCACAGGGGTCTTCAAATGCTTATACAAGAGGAAATCTCCAGAAAACTGAAGAGTCCACAGAGAAATAAAGGAAGATTTTATGTTAAGCACCTTCTAGACAGCTGATATAAAATAACAAAAAGATTATGATGCACTAGTTGAAATAAATGCAATTTAAATCACACTTTTCCAATGTTTCTAGACTTATCTGAATTAATGATTCATGGTTTTACTGTATCTGCTAAAAAGAAAAAAAAAAACAAAAACCTTTGGGGCTGAGTTTTCAGCTCAAGAGAGAAAGAAAAATAATTTGATAACTACACAGGCTAAGAAATTATCATTTTGGCTTGCTTTTAAATTTCGTAAGTGCCCACTAGATATCATTGTCGACATGTCAGTTTGACATTAGCTCTTTTAAGTAATTATTTTGTACAGAATAAAGCTACTTGACCATAGTAATGAAATCTTCCTTCTGGACAGCACATAGTTAATTCTGTAAAAGAATGACAGCAGGGCCACACAGTCTACCTTCCCTATCTGGAATCTGTCCTTATACCAATAGTTTTCCTATTCTCTCCTTTTATGATGAAAGAGATTTAAACTTGGAGGAATGACAGGGTTCTCATAATGTTAAATGTAAGCACAAATAAAAGCATACCTCAACAGAGTAGTTCCATGGAACACAGCTTGAGTTTAATATAAAACTCTATCAATGATGTTCACTCACTGATGCAGCACTGCTGAAGGCAGTGAAATCAAGCTTGAAAGGGTTTTTGCAGGGGGCAGCTTTAGAACCCCCATGACACTGACTTAAATCTACAGATATTGAGAAAAAGGTCTCTGCCTCACCTTTGGTGCTAAATAATGAGTATGATTCTTCTGAGAATCAATACACTGGAAGCTTTCTAGACAGTAATTCTCCAGTTCTTCAGTTGCTCATAATGTGTGTGTATATATATATATATATATATATATTGCAATATATCTCCAGACTCCAAAAATCCATTTTAAAGAAACATTGCCCCTTAAATGCACATCACTGCAAAGGTTTTATGTGTGCAGACCAGTGCAAGCTTAAGAAATATGATTAATTTGCACATGGTTGGACATGTAACATCGCAGCTTTGCAATATAGCATTCCCAGGGCCAGAATTACATCCATGTATTTCTGCCGTATTATTGCTTGAACTAGCCCATATTCTGCTTAGGTCTTAAAAGCAGTGTTTATAGACACCTGCAAAAACTTAATAATGAAAAGTAAATGCACAAGCCTTAGCTGTGTCAGAGATACTAAAACATTTTTTGATAGAAAAACACAATAGGTTTGTGAGGTTTAAATCTAAGGTCCATTTCACTAGACCAAGTATGGTTATAGAATAAAAACATACTCATTCAATGAAACCAAGACTATGTGTTATTTCCACAACCCTTAACTCATTAATCCTCATCTCAAGCCTGTTCCTCATCACCCTATCCCAATTAGATCCCCTTTTAGTTTTTGTTTCCTCCTTACCATCACTCTTTTGTTTCAATTTCCCAGCTTAATAAACATAACTTGTAGTAATTACCTATATAGATATTGCTTTAAAAGAGGGAAGTGTGGGAACCTGGACCAGAAATTATGGTTTTTTTATATTATAGCCTTTTTTCCAAATCTGGTGCTCTTTGCGTTGTATAAAAACATTCATCTCCATGAAATAAGTGAGAAAAAATAGCAAGACAGGATTTTAATCAATACTGATCCTGATTGAGTTTGATCACAGCACTTGACATTTTGAGCAATTCTGGAAGTACACTCACAGTGACTCAGGATCTGCCAAGAGTCTTTAGAGGTGTAGCGGGACATTGTTGACTTAGGTGGGAATATTCTAATTTTTTGTTTTCCTTATACAGCTATGATAAGGATATAAAAAGCATTAACTTCATTTTGTAGTTAATCTTATTACTAAAGCTTCAGTAATGCTGTTTTATTGGTGATTTATTTTAGGCTTTGCTTGTCTTCTTTTTTTTCTTGACAGAAGGAAAATGGTTTCACCAACATGGTTATATATTAAAAAAAAACCCAAAAAAAAAACCAACACCCCCCACAAAAAAAAACTTAAAAACACCTCACAAAATTATTAAGTGTTTAAGATCATTTTTTCTAAAATTAAGGTCATCAGATGCCATCAAAGTACACCCAGGGAGCTGGTGCAGGCATGGATAATGTGTCACTTTTAGAAAGAGCAGTATTCATTTATACTCTCATATGGACATATCAGGGAAAGTTGTAAAGAGCAGATTTTTTCAAGGTGCAGAAAATGAGGTTCATAAAAACATGCATTCACTAATTACTCTATGTATAAATGAGCAGGAATGTTGCTAATGGCCCCTTCTCCTCTAGAGGCCCATACTACAGCATTAAAATGTGAGTGGGACAGATGCAGACACCTAAGCTTGATGGATCTGGGATCCAGAAATGATCTTCCGCTCATTGCACCTATTTTCTTTTATCTCTGCAGGGTTATTAAAAAAAAAAAAAAAAAAAAAAAAAAAAAAAAAACCCAAAGTTCAGGTAATTAAAAAAAATAGGAAGGGATGCAAAGCAATGAGATTTTTCAAGCTAACCTTCCCAGTTTTAAACTGATTTTCTGAGACAGTCAGGCTCCTTCTCCTCTTTATCTCTGAGGACTCATTTCCTTCCTTCTCATGTATGACAAAAATCTTTTGGAGCTACTGAATCAGGAAGACTCTGCTCTGTGTAATTCTCATATTGCACTGAGCGCTTCTGTGCTTGAGGACTTCCCAGGAATATAAGTGATGTGACTAACTTCTATTATTTGCTTTGGTTTGGGTTTCTTCTCTCATATTCTTCTCCAGGATGAGGAGTTATTCACTGTTTTGTTTGGATTTGTTGGGGGTTTTGGGGTATTTTTTGTGATACAGAGGTACATTGTGGTGGGCTTTTGTTAGAGAGAAAAGGTTAAAGCCTTGCTCTATAAAAAAGGTAGTAAATTTTGGGAGACCTATCAATCCACGTGGGAATTCATTAAAAATTTTAGTTGACCAAAGTCCCCAAGAAATCTCTGCTATCTGCATAGATGAGCTGTACCCTTCTTAATGGGAAGTTCTAGTCCACAGGGAAGGAAACATGTTCCTGATCTCTGTCTTGGGGATCTCTGCAGCTAGCTTGGGCTCAGATCATTGAGTATAATCAGAGTGAAAATTGCCACTTTTGGTTCTGAGCCTCAGCTCATAGTGTGTGCCCACTGCTGCTGATGCAATTAGAAGGTAAACTTGAATGACTGTCACTGTATCAGAGCTGATAAATTACTTGGCTAAAAAAAAAAAAGAAAAAGAAAAAAAACTAATGTGAGATTCAAATAAGAACAAAATGATGATGTTTTTCAAGGAAAGGTTGGATAGATGTGGGAGAAGGGGAGGTTTCTTTTATGAACTCTGATTATCTCATGGGAAAAAAACCCTGACATTCGTACTTAGATCAGAACAATTTGAGCTTTAAGGCATTCTTTTAATCAACAAGCTCATCTGATGAAATGCTGTAGGATTTGCTTATATATCAAAGGAGTTCCCTAGAGATTTAAGCGATGTAACTGAACGCAATTAAAAGATCAGTTGTAAACATCATTTGTGATACAGTTTGTTTGCTGTGCTTTGTAAGATAAGTTCAGTTAATAACACATGAACTTGCAGGTGGTTGACAAGACAGTAAAGTTCAATAACTGTAGTGCAAGAAAAGGATTACCATAGGAGCCTGCTAGATTTGCAACTATTCAGCTATCTTGGATCTGATGGTCTGTAAAAAGAGAACAGAGAAACTATTAAGCCAAGGTTCACATCCAAGAATGGAATCATTTATGAACAACCTTTCTGGGCCTAATTCGTTGCTGAATTAAACCTCAAGTAATGTCATTGAAGTCAATGGGGTTATGCAGGGCATAAGTCAGTGGAGCAAATTAGCCCTCTGTCTTGAAGCCAAGAAACAAAAGGGAAGAGGGATCCAATAAAGGAGAGATGAAATGCTGATATTAGCTGAATGCCACTTCTTGGTACAGTGTGTTCTTTGTGTCCAGCAGTGAATATTTCATCCTTCCCAGGTGTAAAATCTTCCCAGCAGCACTGTAAGGCAGATTTATAATAAATGACAAAATTAATGGCTTAGTTCCGTTGTAATGCAGCTTCTGGGCTTCCAACAGGAATTTAAACTGTGAGCAGACAACACATATGCTGGCTTCAGTGTGATCTCCAAATCAAGTCTTGATTTTTTTAGGAAAGCCTTCAGGCTGAACTTTTTTAACTTTTTTCCCCTTTTGCCATCTCCTACCCATACAGATATTAGAAGGCAGCATTTGTGGGTATAGGTAGCTTCCTACATAGAAAAGCGACAGAAATTCCAGGAATATCTGTGTAAGAGCTAGGAAAAAACAGGCGTAGTCACTGCCTCAGGTATGAAGACACTATGAAATAGAATGGATTTCTTTGCATTTAATTTATATATGGGTAATATTAAGGGCTCTAAGAACCCACAATATTGCAGTGATTGTACAAATGCCTTGGATTAACAAAAAAAAATCCATTTTCACTAACCAGCATTCATAATACATGGTCTCTCAAATTTCACTTCTTCTACTGTCCAACCCACTGATTACTCAAACTGAAGTCAAGATCATCATCTCCCTCAGCCAGGAGATTATGGGTTTTGCACCGCTCACAGACAGCTCACTCCTGGCTGAAGCCTCTAGGCATTTGTATCATCCATATAAAGAACAAATTCCCAAAGTGTACAGATGGTTTTGTAGCTCATGAAAATATCTCTGTGAGGTGTCCTGTGCAGAATAACACATTTTAGCAGCACGGCTCACTTTTCACTACACGGAGATCAAATAACTGGAATTCTTTAGACATCCTAGCATGCAAACTTCAGTGATGAGCTAAAGGATGAAAAATTATTTCTTGTAATGGAGTAGAGAAAGCTCTCCAGACCTACATGAAAGGAAGTTGGTTAAAGCAGGCAACATGTGACACTTGTTGCTGCTCCAGTATTTGCTCTTTTACTTCTGGTCTAACTTAGCAACAAGAACTTGCTGGAAGGACCAGCAGCTGACTCACATGATACTTGGCCTGTTGCATGTATGATATTGGCCATTTATTCCCTTTTTTATTATCATTTTTTCAGGTGGTACATCAATAACTACTCCAGATTTTCATTTTCTTTAAATCCCATTGCTCCTGTTTACAATTCAATTCTGGGCATGCTCTGCAGAGAGGATTGAAAGGAACAAGATACAAATTTGCCAGCTGCTGTGTGAGATGCTGATGTAAACACATCCAGGACTATCCAAAGTGACTTGTAATGAGGCTTGGGGACTATTGCAGATATGAGAACAAGTTCTATTAATCCACAGCCCTAATTTCAACTGATAAAATACAAAATAAAGCTGGTTTACAAGTGCACTGAACTTGTCCTTGATTTAGTTGGCAAAGTTCCGATTTTAAAATAGTTCTGCTAGGGGACCAGGTTTTGTTGGGTAGCAAATCTGATTTTGACAGAAATATTTACATTTTCAGTAGCTAAAAGCTCACCCATCTAAATACTCATCCATTTTTGTATTTTTTCAATGATTGAAAAGAAGTTAACTAGGTATTGGAAAAATTTTGATCAATTTTTGGAAGTTTTATTGAAGGATGTGTTTTTCAAGAAAGATGCAGAATTCTCCTATTTCTAATTAAAATTATTAAACTGCTGTGGAGAATTATCTTTACCTCCTCAAAAAAGTCTGTTGAATTTTGTTGTTTCTGTTTCTGTAGTCGCTTTTCTAAAGCCATCTCTTGTTTCTCTATGGTATCAGTCTTACATCTAACACTATTACATTTTGTTTCAGCTGGCAGGCTTCATCTATGCCTGTTATGTTGTGAAGTGTATTACTGAAGAAGAGGACAGCTGTAAGTACTAAAGCTTTATTACATACAAAATGAATTCTTTTTTTTTTTAATCACCTCTCCACTATGCTGGCTCTTGCTGACTTCAACCTAAATGCCTTATTATACTGTAGCCAGATCATGTTTTCTGTCCATCCTTCTCAGTCTAAAATCTGTAAATTCTGAGGCAAAGGAGGAATGAAATACTGGTTTAAATTTACATACACCTCTCTTCTGGAAAGATCATTACAACTCTTTATCTCACTACTTAGCTTAAGACATAAAATAAGGGTGGTTTTGGGTTTTTTTGTTGTTTTTTTTTATAAAAAGAAAGAAAAAAAAATCCCAATTAGCAAATACAAGTTGTTTTGTTTTTTTTCCTTGTTCCAGGCTGTTGTTAACTATTTTCAGAGTAATTGGTTACAACTGAAGTTATAGCTGTTTTGTGTTGGCATGTATGTTGTCCTGTAAAAGCAATTCTGGCAAAACAATAGCTTTAGATCATCACAGGACTTTAATTTATGAAAGGTTAAACAGTAGAGCTCCTCTTTGTTCCTCTTTATTCCTACTACTCCCAGGTGCACTTACATGAAGTGAAATGATTTCATATAGATGTAGATTTGTGTTTCTTCTGCTTATTTATATCAGTAGAATCCTGTTGAGCAAAATTTGCTCTTATTGCATTTTGTGGAGTCAAGCCATTTCCTTTTTTTCCCCTACTCTAACCTGGATTTTTTTAAAAAGGTCCACTGCAGCATTCCACTACATCTTGGGATTCATACTAAAGCACTTTAGAAACAAGTATCAGAACTGCATGTAACTTTGATAAAATATACATGAATCCTAGGGAGAGCTCTGCAACAGGAAGCTAAAGGGTTTTTATTTGATTGAGAGCACTGCTAGGGCTGGCGGGGGTTCCTTTGTGTGTTCTCCTGCGTGGAAAATAGCTACAACCCTGTAATCTATTGGCAATACAGTGTCACTGTGAACCATCAAGGGGAGATTTAATGCTGAAATCAAACCACCACACTTTGGAGGTCGTTTCGACTATGCTCATTTCAGTTGTCTTTGTGTTTCTGTGGAAGTGAGAAAGGTATAAAGAGTACAAAGGGTTTGGGAAGCTGTGTGGAGCAGGGGTATGTCACAAATAGACTTTTCTGTTTAGAGAAGTACCCAGTCAAATGTATTTTCTCCTGCTTTCCCATTAAGTGCATTCATTATCCACAGAGTTGAAGGAGAGTTATTTCTTGTCCCCTAAAATGGAATCCCATTCAATACCGTTCTGCCCTCTCTTTTAGCTATTCTGTAATGCTTTAGGGCACTATGATATAAGTAAAAAGCAAGGAAGGGACTTGAGACTTGGCTCACCAATCAAGCGCAGAAGTCAGAGCACATTTGGGAGATCTCTCCCATTGTTCATCAAGCAGCATTCCTGGCAGGAATGCCACGACCAGTATGGTACTGTTTTCTTCTCTCTGCACCAAGAGCTCCCTGTTGCTCAGCAGCCACAGATTGTCATGCTTCTTTGAACATTTTCTTGCCATCACCTTGACTATTTTGTCATTCCTTTTATCATTTGATTTCATTATTACTTTGTACACCCCAGCCACATCTCCTCATTCAGTCAAAGAGCACCTCACCCATCTGCCAGCCCCTCTCTGAGGCACCAGGGTGAATCCCCACCCAATGCAATGAAGCCAGCACAAGCTCAGGTGCTGCAGCTTCCCCTCTGCTGAGGTTTGGAAGCTTGGCTGGCCAAAAAGGGAAAGGGAACGTCTGTGGCTGAGTTGTGCCAACAGTGAAATAATGCTCAGATTGGATCTGGCCCCTCAAGGTATCATAAAACTAAGACAGCTTCAGTTTCTATGGAGAGGCCTCATGAAGTAGCAAGTAAGAATGATTCTAGTTCTCTCTTTGCTCAGACATCCATGCTGCCATGTACCAAGTGTTCACTGTGACAGCCAGAGCCTGCAGTCTATACAAATAGTCCCTGCTCAGGTTTAATTTAAAATTATTTTATTTTCTTGGATACATTTTCTTGCTTTTCTATCTCTTTTGGCAACACATGCATTGATCATGCTCTTCTGAGAAGTATATCCCTTATTGATGTCATGTCATTTAGTATTTGTAAGGATAAATGTGTTGGATCATACCAAACTCTCATTTAGCCACAAGTCCTTTCTGATGAGACAGAACCAACAGAAAAAGCCTTTTGCTTTTCACAATGGACAAAGTGAGCACTCCATTCCATTTCTTCTGCTTTGCTAATGGGTCATGGGAACAACAGCAGTCCAAAGGAGAAGCAAAAGAGGCAGAAACACTGAACCTGGCAGAACTGAGCAGCAAGGCATAAGACTGGAGAAAAAGCCATGTAACGTCCAAGAGCCAAACCCCGGCATGCTCCAGATTTTAACCAGATGAAGATATTGACACTGCTCTGGAGTATCGTGTCTCATCTCCTGTTGGCACAGAGCCTCAACTGTAAAAACACAGTCAAGTTGCTCTTAAGCTGCTTCAGCTGAATTAGCTTTGCTCTCAAAGTAATTGCATCAAGCTGAAAGAATTACTATTTCTCCATTCTTTATGCAGATTTTATTAAGAGAAAAAATGAATTGGGGTAGAATTAAGCAAACATTTCACTAAGATTAACCTGCTCTAACCTCACTATAGGATTAAGAATGGAACAATACAGTGATAAAATCATGGTGATAACTAGGACTGAATCAGCAAGTCTAGAGGTTTTAATTACTCACACACCAAATAAATCCAGCTGCAGGCCCCCTAAATCAAAGCTCAAGCCTGTGCTACCTTTCATGAGAACAATCTTCTTTGGGTTAATTCTACACCAAGGATTAAAGAGGAAGTTGCTTTGTCTCCTGGTATGACCCCAGAAGTGCTCTGGTGCACACCAGAGTCAAACTGCAGCACCTGTGTCTTCCCAAGGGGCAGACAAGAGCAGCTTTTCCATGGCTGCTTCTCTCAGCGGAGGTTTACCACTCCCAAACATTTTCCCTGTGGCTGCATAAGAAGGAGGAACTCTGAAGGTTGGAGTGCCTCTGGTCTTTTTCTGGGAAAGACAAGGTAAAGACAAGGGAGTGCAGATCCCCAGCAACATTGCTGCCAGCTCCACACTCTCCTCTGTCACATTCAGATTTTCTGAAAAATCCCTTCACCCAGGATTTTTCTCCTGAGAAGCTGAGAGGCCCCAGAGAAAAATGAAAACAATAACTATCTCATTTGCTTCTCCTCTGTTTTGCTCATCTGGAATGTGTTTGGAGATTGTTTACCCACAGGTGATTGTTTCATTGGTTTCTGGTGTGAGTGTTTTCACTCATTGGCCAATCAGTGCCAAGCTGTGTCGGGACTTTGTAGAGAGTCACGAGTTTTCATTATTATCTTTTTGACATTCTGTAAGTATCCTTTCTGTATTTTTTAGTATAGTTTGGTTTAATATTCTTTAATATAATATAGCATCATAAAATAATAAATTAGCCTTCTGAGAAAATGGAGTCAGATTCATCATTCGTTCCTGCCACGGGGGTCCCAGCAAATACAATACTCCTCTTCACCACTGCCATTGGAATGCCTAAGCCATTGCCATTCTTAACTCATTAGCATTATTAGCTGCAGCAATTAAAAATAAAACATGAAAATGTAAGCAGCAGCCATTACTTGGAGGCATCCAATGACTGTAAACTTGTTAGAGCTCCTGGTTTTTCTCCCAAAATCATGTTAGGCCTGCATTTTTCAAAGGCTGCACATTATTTTTAATAACATCGAAACGTTCCTTTAATGTGCATTTGCTCACTAGCAATTCGGCTCCCTGCTATAAGCTGCTACTGCCTTGCTAAAAGAAAATTCAACATATTTCTGAAAACTTCATTAACTGTATAGACATTTTGTGGGGAACACTGGAATATAAGCAGTCAAGCAGCATCCTCCCAGGCCTTTTTGTCTCTAGCAATTAAGAAAGAAACCTAGGTTACTGAAATGGGAATTCTGCACTCACAGGTTCTGTTGAGAGTAAGGAGATTTGCTTGTTACTAGAGGAACAGCTTTGGCTAGGAATGAACCTCAGCTAAGAGAAAATCTCTAATTTAGTCTGTGTCTCAGTGTAAAATCCTAACCTATAAGGCTCTATTGCTGACCCAGAGAAGGAGCAGAAATAGCGTTTACCTACTATTAGGCAATGGCAAGGCAATCAGAGAACAAATATGGCCCCTCTGAATGTTCCCTTGTGTACCATGAGGTACAACCTGTCCACCGCCTGATGCTAGCAGGGATCCAAACTGCATATACACTTTCATCTTTTCTCCTGGCATTGTTTCCAGTTAAACTGCAAAGCAAAAGAAATTGCAACTTTGTCTAGAAGATTTTTGCTGCATATTCCCAGGAACCCTGCTATTGGGGATGTCTTGGTGCAGAAGTGAAGCTCTATATAAACCTTTAAAATTCTTTCAATAAAAATTTGGATTAAAGACTGCATTTGAATTACTGAAAATGTTCAGCAAGACATACCCTAGATAGGAAATATCTTTTGGTAAGCAATAGAGCATTATGTGCCAATCAATTTGATGCCAAACAATATTCCACTCTGGGATCCACTCTGACCTGGGAAGTACAAAAAGTGATGACAAAGATTTTCTTTTAAAAGACAGTATTAAATTCAGTATATGTGAGAGATGGAAAATTTTGACATGCACATGGGGTAGACAGAAAAACATTTTCTTTTTATCTCTGTAATAGGCAACCTTCCACCTTTGGGCAGGTTGTTTAACCTCTCCATGCTTCTGTTTCCCATATTTAAAATGGGAAATAATTGCAGGGACAAACTCACAGGCGTGTTGCTTCCTAACTTTGAGCATCTGGGATGAAAGGCACTATTGAAGTGCAGAATATGCTCAGGTATCGCTTTTTTTCTGTGCCAAATGCTTGTCACAATCTGCTTATGGAGACATTACAGAGAAATAATACCTCAGCTTCCATTCCTGCTTAAAAAGTCTCTACAACAAAGAGAAAGAGAAACTGGTAGCAAACATTTGAATATTAATTCTGCTTCTTTGTTTCCCATCCCAAGTTTGTGGTTCCCAGAAATTCTTGACGGTAATTTGTTGTTCATGGACTTCCTTAGCCACAAGAGGTCTATCTGTATTTAGTTTCCCATAGTGGTCTTTTCTTCCTGAAAGTGTCCTACTACGTTTGAAGCAAGAAAGGTTTTATAAAACAGACTCCTGAGAAAAGGAGATCTGATATCTCAGCTATACAATTCCTTTGTTTTGCACCTACCATTTGTGTAGGGTGTCCTGAGTATGGTGTTTTCTCTGGAAAACACCAGGGATTCCATCTTCACCTTTTCCATGCTGTCACAGGTGGCATCCGTCTCACACTCCGACAGCCACATTAAGTAGGCCTGCATCTTAAATTAACAATCAAGATTTCCACCACAGTCAGGGGAGGCAGGGATGCAACCCCAAAAAGCAACCTGCCCTATCTGTGGTAGACACCTCTCTCATGACTGGGGGAATCACCGGTCTGACTTGTTTGGCTGGTGCTAGGGACAGCCTAGACAGCCTGCAGAGACAGCCCAGCAACAAATAATAGTAGGAACAAATAAAAGCCAATATTTAAAACACAGTTGTTCTCCAAACTGTTGAACAGGTCATTGTGAATGGGAATGCAAGGAATACACTACAATTTTGAAGCTTCAGCTTGTTTTTGCTCAGCTGTGCTCTTCAATTTACAACCTGCAGCTCAATTAGAAGCTTTTTCCATTTACTTGTTTCATTTAGTGTGGTGACTGTTACATGATCTAAGTAAACCAGAGGGAGGAAAATGGGATGTCTTTGGCTGTCAGGATGCTGATAGAAGTGTGGAGGGAGAGCAGCCTTTGAAATCCCAAGGTGCTACTTTATGTTTGTCATCCTAAGGACAGCTGCTTTGGAGAGCTGCGATGCCACCAGGAACATTTAGGAAATTCCCTGACATACCTTTACAACATCAATCTTTTGCACATATCAATAGCTGGTTCCTGTGTTATTATTTCCAGTCATGTCCTGTCTGGGAGGGGCCCCTCATGGAGCAGAAGGCTGGTGTTGAGCATCTTGTTCTGCTCGGCACAGAGCACAGGCAATCTTTGTCCCCTAAGGTGTGTGTGCTCGCTGCTTCCGAGGCACAGGCTGAAAACGTCTGAGCTGCAGAGTGCAGGCTGAAGCACAGGGGAGCAAGTTTATGGCAGGAAGATATGACAAGTGAAACCGGCTGCATTTGAGATGCAAATGGAGCTGAGCAGTCCAAGGTGTCACAGGGCTTGGCAGACATTACACAGCCTGCTCTGTGATCATTTGGCACAGCACTGCAGAGAGAAACAAACTTAAAAGCTCTGAGGAGGTGCAGTTTGTTTAAATAATGGCAAGTAATTAGTCTGAAGACAAAATCAGTGATGGCATTTTATAATTACAATTAATTTAAAGGTTAATTTCCTTTGGTGCTAAAGTCTTATTTAAAACATTTACCAGGAAGGGAAATTAGGATGTTACTATCTAGATGCATAGAATGCTTCTGGGAATCCATGCCTATTATCACTAGAAAATTAGGTTAGACTCAAAGTGGGAATTTCAATTCATTTTAGTGTATAATAGATGGTGGTCAGGGCCTTGAGTCAGAAGGGTTGCTTAGGGTAGACTGTATGATTTGCATTTTCTTTGTTTGTGGGATTAATTGCAAATGTTTCTAACAAAAGGGCTGGGTTTATACATGAACAAGCTCGACATGAAAAGAAAATTGGTTATGGATTGCTGCCTTCGTAACTAATGAAGTTGATGTTCAAGGAATCCCTAGGAGACGGTGTTGTGGTATGAGGCAAATATATAAATAAAATCACACAAGGGAAAATGGTGGTACTGCTGGCTTCATCTCTGATGATTTCTTTTCTCCCTCTCTTGTCTCCCCTGCCACTCCCCTTGCATTCATCACCACCTCCTATGGGGATTGTCAACCCCAAGTTTAAAAATGTCTAAATAACGTAACGTAAAACTTGAAGGAAGTAACACTTCCATTCCAGCAGTTCATCACAATGCAATACTTCTTAATAAAATCATTGCATTGTAACAGCCAGGGAAATATACTTACCTTACATAATTTTTTTTTAAACTATAGACCACACTATTTTTACCTATTCAGGACTGGCATTGCAGAAGTGTTGGAAAAGATCTGCGCATGTCAATAGTGAATGAACTGCTAACATCTGTTTTTTTGAAGATACATTTCATACCAAACCATTGGAAAAATATTACTCATCATAAATTATTTATTTCAGGAGAGGAACACAAAGGCATTCACACCATGAAACAATGTCCCAGGCAGTCGTGTCAAGCCAGTGGCAGAAATTAGGTAGTAACTAGTGATGGTTCTGATAACAAAGGCTACAGATCATTTGAAGCAATGCTCAGGTTGTTGATGCAGCTGAATAGGTTGTGGTCTTCCTAGACAGACATGGAAATGTTTTGACATTGAAAAATAGACAAAGCTCATATTCAAAATCAGGAAAAAATTAGCAAAATCTGAAACTCTCCACAAGCTGAAAATTGCTTGCAAAATACTTTCAGGCATGTTTTGTCCTACTGCTGGTGAAAGACTCCATTTCAACATCAGTCCTTTCCTGCTACTTTGCACTGAACATGGACGGCTGTCTTTGGAAGGACACCCTCCAATGGGGCGCATCTGGTCCTTCATCCCCTGAGGAGGAAGAGAGGCAGTTTGGATTCTGAAGAGGAACAGCCTGCAAGTGGCCATGTGGGGCTGCTGGCCCCCTTCCCCACCCTGGTGTCCCACCCTTTGAGGGCAGCTGACTGCCTTCTTAGGGTTTCAACCAAGATTAGTGGGTGAACAATAGGTCCCGGCCATCCAAGCTCGCTCCAGGCTGACAGATAGCAGAGTCTTTGAGAGGAATGGTGATGAGCTGCTGTGGGTGGACCAGACTAATTAATTATTTCCAGTGGCCCTGCGAAGGACACCTGCCCACAGCCTTAGTGTCCTTCCTGCTGAGACATCCAGTGTGAGCTCCTTGCAGTTTCCTACATGCCATGAACATAGCTTTGTACTACATTATTTTTATCAGCATGACTCCTGTTAAAGTTTTCCTTATTGCTTTTCCTTTCAAATATCTAGATAGGTCTTCATTAGCATTGGTTTGTTAACTTTCATAGATTTGAGCCTTAATTCTCCCCTTTGTTGCACCTACTAATGACTCTTTTTCTAATTTATTAATGTGGCAGTCACACTTGGAGGCCACTGCCCCAGGCATTTTCTTTTTCCTTCTTTTTTTCTTTTTCTTCTCTTTATTGCTCACCCCTAGCAGTGATCTGGCTAAGAACAATTTTTACTAACGACTCATTTGATAACTTCTACAATAATTCAGTCTACCACACATTTAATTCTTAAAATGATTTGTCAGTCAAAATCTATATTGCAGGGCTATATTTTTTTGCTCAGCACTTAGGGATGAAAATTTGAAAGCAAATAACTATTATCCAGCAATGCTCAGGTCTATCCAGTTTAGAAAAATAATATATTGTTCAGACTGTTATTGTTCTCTTAGCTTATTATTGTTCTCTTGCTCTCTTAGCCAAGTGCAGGTCTTTTACTGATTCTTTCACTGATTCTTTCTTTACTAAGCATCAGACAAGCCCCAGTGCAAGTTTGGAGACAATCCTTGCAAAGCCTTGCAGAGGTCAGGCAGCAACCCTATTACCAGGTGTACAGGCTGACAGGTGGCTTGCTGTATTTGTCAGGTATAAAAGGCAGTGTTGGTCATTTCAGTCCAGTACTTCTCATTGCTGCAGCTATGCTCCAGTTTTTTCCGCCTGCCCTTTGGTTCTTATTCCTGCCTGCCTTATCCCTGGTCCCAGTTTCTGCCTTCAGCTACCTTGGGCTCATGCCTACCAGGCCTTGGTTGGTTATTTCTGACTTCTGGCTCCTTTCTGCTCAGCAAGGACCTTGGTACCTGTCCTCTCAACATGGTTCCCACTGTTGGCCAGCCCTGCCTTGCAGAGGCCTTGCTCCAGAGCATGGTCTTCCTCATGTCATGGTCCAAGAATCTGCTACTGACCAGACGCCTTCTCCACCTGCAAATCTGAGACAAATTGTGACTTGTCTAATTTCTGGACCCACAGCACCATTCATCTTGGTATTTTCTGCTGGGTACAACCATGAGCTGGATACACCTGGAAAGTAATATCTGCATATCTGTTGCTTGATAATTATAGGGAACAACAGGCAGAGATCCCTGCCTGTATTTCTGTGAGAGCAGAAACACCAGATCATGTTTATTAGACTTGACAAACCTGAGTACCTCCCCACTCCTACAACTTATCTCAGAAGAGCTGATAAAAGACTCAGCCAGGGGATCAGCAGAAACAGAGACAGAAGAAGATGCTGCCTTACACCAACAAGAAGCATGATAAAAGGAGAAAAAATTGGAGGACAAGGCCCTGTGAAGCAAAAACTTACTGAATAATTTTGATTATCATACAAGTAAACAGCATGAAAATAGTGGCAGTGGAGCAAAATCTGAGCTGAGAAACTCCATCAAAATTTGTGTAAGGGCTTCCCTTTGCAGCTCCAGTGGCCATTGTAGAGCTCACAAATGCCATGAGGTTACAGTTTCAAAATCTGAGGGTTTATATTCACCTTGCAAATGGCTGAGCTGAGAGCACTCACAGGCCCTTCATTACTGACTGCTTGGCAGAAGTGCTGCTCATTGCACCACAAGAACTGGACCTCATGTCCAAGTCCTTATGCCATTTCTGAATCCTCCTGTGACAGCAGAAAGGGCACAGCCTCATGTGCTGGCAGATGTCTCCTTCCCCATGTTTCCCTGGTGTTTGGCTATACTGTGGTTTGAGAGCCTAAATCACTGTGTACTCAGCACAAAGACCAATAATGTTTGATTATCATTGTAAACAAACTTTATGGAGATCACATTCAAGCAAATCTCCTCCTGTGTGCTATTTTGTGGAACAGCCACCAGACCATGCTCACAGCATAAAAAGGCAGTAGCACTGAATTGTTTGGAAGTGTCTTCACCAAACGGAGAGCTGGATACCAGGATACTGGCAAAACTGCAAGAGCAAAGGTGTCCCCATATGTTTTTTAATATTTTTGCCCCATATGTCATTTCCAAGGTATTAAAATGAAACTTAATTTTACTCCTCTCCATTTACTTTTTTTTTCTCAATTTGGCCAGTTTTTAGCTACCACTATTTGTGCACAGCTCTCTCTTGACTCACGTCCTCACTCCTGCACCAGCATTGCTTTCAGTAATGTTATTAGCTGTAGTTTGTTTGCCATCTCTCCTTTCTTCTAGCTACACCTGCAGTGATGTTCCTTGTTGTGGCAGTGAAGCTCAATGCCAGCACTTCAGAAACCTGAGTCCAGGGAGCCACATCTTTGGCCTCTGGAGTGATTGCAGATAAATTTAAGACCTTGCAGGTCAGATGTAGGATATGAGCACCATGTGTTGTCTCTCTGCTCTACCACACAGGAAATATGTCCAGTCATGGCATGCACCTCCATGGTCATTAACTCTTTTTTTTTAAAGGTGTCATCTTTATCATGGGTAATTCTAGGTTTTTTAATATTATTTTAGTAGATGCATGAATATATTTAAGGACCATTGTAATGCCAAGCACTGGGGTCTTTTTTCTGCATCGCATTTTAGTGGTCCTTCTATGTACTGTAGACTTCCAGAAATGGAAAATGAGAAACCCATTTATGCCTCTCATCCTGTCCTGAGGTACAGCAGAAACAGTGGCGACTCTGACCATGAGCAGAGGTTGAAATTTCACATTCCTGTGGGTAATTATTGATAGAAAATATGTCCCTAATTTAAGCCATATGTCTTGTGCTACGCTTGTAACAGTCATATGTCTGACAAGACCCTTAACACAAGCAAAAGAAGAAAATTACCTGATTTTTTTATAACACATATTTCAGATAAGTAGTACTGCTATTATCCTATTCAAGTTCAGCTAGGAAAATAAAAATTTCAGCTCACAATATTTCAAAGATGGGTTTGCACGGCCAGGTTTTGAGGGGGCCACAGGGGTGTGTTCTGTGAATATCTACTAGAAGTTTCTCCTGTGGCTTCTGACAGAGCCAATGCCAGACATCTCCAGGATGGACCTACTGCTGGCCAAGGCTTGGCCTGTCAGTGACAGCGGTAGTGCCTGTGGGATAATATATTAAAAAAGGAAAAAATCTGCACAACAACTCCAGCTGAAGAGTGGAATGGGAGTGAGAGCAACAACTCTGCAGACCCCAAGACCAATGGAGGAGGAAGAGCTGCTGCAGGCACTGAAGCAGAGATCCCCCTGCAGCCCCTGGTGCAGACCACGGTGAGGAGCTGTGCCCCTGCAGCCCAGGGAGGGCCATGGGGGAGCAGAGATCCACCACAGCCCATGCAGGACCCCAGGGCAGAGCAGGTGGGTTCCCAAAGGAGGCTGTGACCCTGTGGGGAGCCTGTGCTGGAGCAGCCTCCTGTAAGGATCTGTGGCCTCATGGAGAGAGGAGCCCACACCAGAGGGTGTGGGCCACACAGGGTTGCTGGCAGGACTTGTGACCCTGAGGGGGCACCCACTGGAGCAGGCTGCTCCTGAAGGACTGCACCCCAAGGAAGGGACCCATTGGAGCAGTTTATGAAGAATTATAGCCCATGGGAAGAATTCACATTGGAGAAGTTTGTGGAGGACTGTCTCCCATAGGAGGGACCCCACACTGGAGCAGAAGAAGCATATAAGGAGATCTCCCCCTGAGGAGGAAGGGAGACTTGTGATGAACTGGGCACAACCCTCATTCCTCATTCCCTCATTCACTGGGGTGAAGAAGGCAGAGAATCAGGAGTTTAACCTGGGAAGAAGGTTTAATATTTGGCTCTATTTCTCATTATACTGCTCTTCTTTGGTAATAATTCAAGGCTATCTTGCCTGTGATGGTAATTGCTGAGTGATCTCTCCCTGTCTCTATCCAGACCCATGAACCTTTTGTTACATTTTCTCTCTCTTATTCAGCTGAAGAGGGAAGCAACAGAGTGGCTTTGGTGGACAACTGGTGTTCATCCAGGGTCAACCCACCACAGAAGGAATTGTATTATGCTTGTTAGTTCATGTGTGCTTTTACTAAAGTGAAACCCAACATGAGCTTCTTGTGATAACAGTGACATGTAAGATGAATGTACGATAGAGTAGTCAAAAAAAGTGTTTGATGTATGAGGCTAAGGATGGACACCTCTGTACTGATTCAGCTAATGAGCCTTGTTTTATTCATCTGATGTTATGGCTGCTAGGAATGTATCAGTTGTATGACATTTCAGTGACCTTTCAGGCACAGCCAGGATAAAATGCCTCCAGAAAGGGCAGCCTGCTGCATGCTTTAAGAAACCAGCTCAGAGTCCACAGGGAGCTTTTAGCACCGTCTGGACACCACAGGGTTTGCAGTGCTGAGAAGCAGCCGCCATGAAGAAACCTTGCTGCAAACAAATTGATGAAATCTTTTTGTGCTGGAGTTCACTTTCTATTACCTTCCTTCACCTACCTTGCAAAGCTTGTTGTTGCCTGCAAGAAGCCACTGTATGTCTCCAGTGAGGTCATGGTCATACTCACTGTCCTGCCATCGTTTGGTTACACACATGGGAGCTTCTGTAGTGAGCTGAACACAGAAATGTGTCTACGACCTTGCTTTGTTTGTAACTTGGCAATCTGGCTTACTAACACTCTGTGCTTGCTCTGTACAGCAGGGCAAAGCCACCATGCACAAAGAGGTATTCAGCACGCATCTTTCCTTCATGCTCACACAAAATCATTTTTCTCAAAGAAATCTTTTTCTTAACACATTGGTTTAGCTTTCTGAAAACAGCCCTGAAGACAAGCTTTTGCCCCACATCTGCAAAGCAGAGTGTCTATGCCTGCAGCTTACTAATAATGTTTTGCAGGTTGCTTGAAATAAAATGTTCTAGGGAAGTACAGAAGAAATGCAAAGCTGGACAAATGAGTATAAGCAATATCCCTAAAGTGACATGAGTTGACAACAGTGAGGCACTTGATCCAACACAGGCATTTTCTGACTTGTGTTGTCAGGGATCAAGAGCAACAAAATGAAAAGAAAATTGGGCAAGCAAACAGCAAACCGTACCTGCAGCAAAACATACGTCCATTCTTTTTTCTGCAATCTTTGTATTTGAATGGGGGGGGGGGGGTCCTCGCAGCTTAACACTTCACTAAACAATATTCTTCATTTTCTGCCTGTAAACTTAATGTGTTCCCAAAGACATGATAACATTTTGATAAAGGTATTCTGATGGTTACAGACATTGATTAAGTGAAATGCAACAAATAGCATTTGTCTTTATTTTAGCAAGATTTTGACATTATAAAAGGTTTGCAAGATGTTCAGAAAAGTACTGTCCAGATGCAGTCAGCAGAGGTGGAGTGCAAAACTGTTTAAAATTCTAATTGAAATGTAGTTATAAAGCAGACGGGACATTTCAGATGGGATCCCACTGGAACCTCAGCTAGGGAAATAATTCTCTTCATTATTTTTATTAACAACAATGAGGATAGAAGAGAGATCGTGTGTAAAAAATTAAAGATTAAACTAGACTGGGAAGGGTACAAGCACTTGTGAATATAGGATTAGAAGTCAAAATAATCTTGAGAAGTGGCTTGAAATCAAGAAGGTGAAATTCAGTACAGACAAATACAAAAGAACTCTTGTGAGGAAGAATCAATCATCTTCAAATAAAATATGGACTAGGCTAGGCTAAAGTTAGTGACAAAACAAAAAATAAAGAGCTGATTATTAAGCTTTGTGTGATGCAGTTGAAAAAAGAAGTTGGAAACCAAACCCAAATGACACAAAGCAAGAAGAACAAAAACAAGAAAATAAATCCCAACCAAACATGCAAAACCCCAAAACCTACTGAATTATTTCAGGTAATGAACAGAAGACTGTATGGCAGTTGTCCCAGTTAGTCCTGATTTGTGCACCCCACTGTAAGAAAAACATAAGTAAACTGAGGAAGGATCTTCAGGCTTCAAAATGTAGAGGCTTGGACAACATGAGCTGTGAAAAAAATTTGAAATAACTAGGTTTGCTTAAACCTGAAAACAATGGATGGCATGAAATACTTTTTTTAAAGGTTTAAAAACAGTTATAAGAGAAAAAAATGGCTCATTTTTCTTCATATCCATAGGGAGAAAAGGCCAAAATATAGATAAGTAGTTAATTTGCAGGAAATTACATTTAAATTAGACATTAGGAAATTAGGCACAAGGAAAAGCAACACGGAGAGGCTATAGAACCTCCTTCATTAGAGATGTCAGGGATTAATTTAGTAACACATCTTTCTGGGATAGGAATACACATAATGCTGCTGCAGGGCACAGAAATAGCTAAATTATTTCTGCAGGGGCCATTCTTGCCAGCAATGAATGACTTTATGACAGATTCAACATGTGTGCAGTTGCAATGGAGACATACTGTACCCAGGAAGTCCAGTGGTTTTGGTAGCTCTTTGCTTGCAGAGTAAGTGGTAAATGGAGGCGTACAAGAATTTGATTTTTTGGTAAATGTCTGGAATGGCTGAAACTGTATTGATAAGTGTGACTAAGTGTGGCACAAATTGGGGGGTACCTTAGTATTAAACAACTAATAAATGCAAGTGTTAAAGAGTCCAACAACTGTGGAAGTTATCAAACCATGTAAATTTAATTTTTTGTTGTTTATGGCTGTAACTGCATTTTAGATCTACAAGAAAGTGTTGTCTATCAAATAGCCTTTTTTTTTCTTTTTATTTTTTTCTTTTTGCTTTTAATGTACACAGAGCCAGTCTGTCAGTAGCAGTGACCAGACATGTGAAAAATGCACTTCCATACCCGAACTCTTTGGCCCTTTTCTATCAAAGTAAAGTCCAATTCAGATCTGTGATGTAAGAGACAATATTTCAGGGATGAGAACTGCCCCCAGATAACCCCTGTAAGCGGATAGTTGAATCTCCTGGGACAAAAGAAGCAAATGGCACCCTTTTACCTGTGCAAAGAAAGTGTTTTAGCAGAGATATAGGGGTCTTGGGCTCAGATGAGATTGAATTATACTGGAAATTGTTTAAAACAAACATGAGAAGGCCATCAGGAGCTGGAAATTGTGTGAATTAATAAATAACTCCCACCCTACAACCTTCTTGCAGACCTTCAGCATCTTGAGAGAAATGCAGGTTTCCTTACATCTATGAAATTTCATCTCTGAAGCTCAGATAAATTGTTCCAACTCTCTGTTCATGCATTTCAACCCAAATGTCAAAACAGGGAATCAGAGAAACTTCTGTCTCTCAGACAGAGTTGGATCAATGTACTCCCTCCTCTACATCCTCTACTGAGCCATGGTATGACAGCAAGCCAGCCACAGTAATCACAGTCAGAAGCAATGCATTCGTGCCAATAAACAAATTGTTTTCAGCAGTTCTAATGTCTAAATAGCATGTTGTTTTGTATTAGTGAGGTGGTCTACTTGAAAAAGAGGGAGGTGTGGCTATTTTTGGTGGAAAGATGGTTGTTATAAATCCTTTACTGTTTTTATGTGGTTTTAAAATTGAATGGATTTTAAAAGTAAAGGGGAAAAAGGGGATACTTTGCCTTTCTTTACTTTTTTACTGTTTTTCTGTATCTTCCCAATTAGCTGGTCTAATATTAAGAGATTATTAGAGGACCTGTCAAAAATAATCTGTGTACTGGATGGTTCTTGAATGATAGTGCCTATCAGTTCTGAAAAGATGTTGCTAATGAAAGCAATTTCTCCCCTTTCAGTTGATTTCATAGGTGGATTTGACTCTTATGGCTATCAAGGTCCACAGAAGACATCTCATTTACAGCTGCAGCCCATGTATATGTAAGTACTTAACTTCTAGGATATTCAGCAGAGTGGCAGCCTGATATTAAAGGATCATTAAGCTGAAAGATGGCATGACTTAAAAATTCAGAACAGTCAGAAGCCTTTTTTGATGGACTGAATTAAAGTTACACTTAGGAACCAACATTACTCTTGTGTTGAATTATAATGATTTCTTAGGGCAGGATATCATGTGTCACAGTTGTTCAAACAGCATCCAGCTCTCACCTGATTTTTCCCCATTTTCATTCAGGCAGGTTCCACTCAGAGACAGTGACAATTTGGTGTAGAAAAAACACTAATCATATGTGACAAACCTTGGCTGTGAAAAAAAGTGGATTTTTATGAAGTTTTATCAAAAGTTCAGCAACTTGCAAATTTAGTGGATGCATTTAGAGAGCATCTGTTCACCAAGGCACCTCTGTACCTCATTTCCAGTTTCCACATTTAAAAAAGCCAAAACAAATGTAACAACATATGGCTTTTAAAACTAGTTTGAATAGAAGACAGTATTTTACCTAACCATTGAGTGACAACTCCATCTCAGAGTGCAGTCTGATATGTTTGGGAGTTAAATGAATAAGCAAATCTCAGCTCATACACACAGCTGGAGTATATTCACACTAGATCTGATGCGCCACCATAGACCAGCCCAGGAACAATCGTCTCCAAATATTTCTTGTACTGATATCAACTGAAATGCAGAACAGTCCTGACTGCCCAGATAAATCTTACCTTACTGCTGCAGCCTTTGGAAATATTTTTTATTTGCCATCAATGCCCTACATACTAAAAGCACAGCATCACAGAACTCATAAAGGGGCAACAGTTATGTTTTTTCCTTTGTTTCTCATCTGAGCATTTCTTTTGTGGAAAAGAACTAAATTCAAGCAAACAGTAGCCATCCTAACACACAATTCCACTCACCTCTGAATGCAATTTCATTTCTTCGGATTAGTGGAAGTAAGTCTACTAATGGATTAGTGTACTTGTTAATGGAATCTTGCATTTACTCCTTTATCAGTGGTACAATCTGTTCTGCGTTGGTGTTTGGAACTGGGCCCTTCAGGAGCTTTGCTAGGAGCTTTTTAATAATCTCAAATTACAATGGTGCATATCTCCAATGTCGTCTCAGCTTCAGCTTCCCATCTGTCTGTGCTCAAGTAAATATTTTTCACCTGCACTTTTGGCACAGTGCTGCACATTTAGAAAATGTTATTTCCTTCATAGTATTATATGAGGTACATAGGTACTTAGAACAATTCTAATCCTATCTCTTTCTCAGTATACCATATCTTGTCATCAACATATGGAGCCCTCTAGCTATTATCCCATTCTCTTTATGCTCTCAGTGTTTCTTCCAGAACAGCAGATTGCATTTACTATGCATCTTCATACTGACTGGAAAGAAAGCTAGACCTGTGAAAAGAAAAGAAGGCAATAGCTTTAAGCCTGTAGCTTAGATGAAGAGATAGATGAACAATCCATGTTAACTGTGTTCTCTCTTATTCCGATGCTGCATGCTCACTGGAGTATAGGTGATTTAGCTGTCTTAAACAAGAGACAGAAATCAGAATGTGAGTGGACATTTTGTCCAATCAACGCACAAAAGCATTGCCATGTCCCAGCCGCAGTCAAATAAAGACACTTCATGTTTCCCTCTGACTGTAGAGTGTTTGACAGGGCTCTCTAGGATTGCTACAGTCTGTCCTTAAGAAGATTTTATGGCATTTAGGAATACCTTTCTTTATTTACAGCTGAGGCACACTAGGAACACATGCATATGTATTCACATTGCAGTTGCTCTGTAAATGTAGGCAGTCCATTAGGTAGTGGAGTGACAAATTTGAATTTAAGTTAATCAAGTCAAGGTTTGATCTGCTTGTAGCACTATTTACAGCAATAGTATGTATTAGAAATCAAAACATGCTGATATGATAACAGCAGGCCTTTAAAATACTTGGTATTTTAAAGCTTTATTTGTTGGGAGGAAAGATTTGGTTCCCTATGGAGCTTGTTCCCCAAATATCACTTATGTAAGGCTTCACAGTATTCAAGGAAAGAAAGCAAAAACACAACGGGGGGGGGGGGGGGGGGGGGGGGGGAGGAGAGGAGAGGAGAGGAGAGGAGAGGAGAGGAGAGGAGAGGAGAGGAGACATATTAAGCATAATATATGGAAGATATATTATCATACCATCTAATTCCTGCAGATGATCAAGAGATCAATTTTTGCCACCACTGCATCCTGTCCTATTCAGACTCACACTGAGCACATATCTTATGGAGCTCCGGATTTATTAGAGAAATTGAACAGGAAACAGAAGCCTTTAAATCATCTGATGGCTAACTATATGCAGAGGCACAACAACAGTTTGTTCTCTGTGCTGTGGTGTGCCGGGCATGCTGCAAAATGGAAGGAGAGCATGTGGCCTCCTCTTTTAAAAGCTCACCAAAACAATATCAGCTTCTAATGGTTGTTCAGATTCTTTCAAAATACAAATTTCAACACATAGGTCAGTAATACAGAACAGAGAGCCCCCTATATATTTACCAGATTGATTCATATACAGAACTAGTACAAATCTTAAAGACATACAGAATGTTGTATTAGGTCTCAGTCATTATCCACTTCTTGCTGATGTGAATTGATTTAGTGGATTGCAATGACAGAAGTCCATCAACAGAAACTTATTTCTTTGGAAGTCAGACAGTTTTTCATCCAAGTGATTGAAAAAAAATTTAACTCCTTTATACCTGCAGTATTTAACTATTCTTCTGAAGGATAGCTGGGTTTACTAATTGCTAACTGCTAAGACATACTGTTTTGTAACCAGTTTCTTCCTGTGTGCTAAAGTTAGGACTTCATTTTGTTAATGTGGAGATTATATTGAACCTACACCAACTTACATCGGCAAATTATATTGATTTATTCAGGCTTCTCAGATTTACATTTCTATTCTGTCTTCAGGACTATTTCATCTAAAGATTTATTACTTTTTATTTGTGATTTTCATCAATCAAGCTCTACTTTTAAGAACATTCTAATTCAGTTTAAATACACATAGTCGCTTTGTGTGGTGTTTCATGAGTTATGAAAAACTACCCTAAATGAACAGGATATCTAAGGAAAAGAAAAATCTTAGTTTCTGAAAAAGAAATATTATCTTTAGGTAGTTAATTAAAGTGACTATCTCTGTCTACTGTTACCTTTAATAGTCTAGAATTATTAGATTCAGACTCACACTGAAGTTCTTTTCTCTATGTTTTAGGCTTTAAATTCCAATCACAGTTTTCCTTATCACCTCTTCCAATTTAATATTTAATTTAAATCAGTTTACTTTTTAAAGTGAAAAATATATGCAATTTAAAACTATGCTTTGGGGAAGAATTCTTATGGTGACATTTCTCTACCTGTTATAAATGGGATTTTTTTATTATTTAAGTGCCAACAGTGTGCTCTATGCTGTACAAGCCAAGAAGCCTAGACAGTCCCTTCAAAACGAATACGCTTTTTGAACAGAACGGGATGCTCATGTACCTCCTTGCAGTGTGGCCACAGCTGATGTACTCAAAAGCAGCTTCCTGGCATTCTGTGCCGGAGATGCCAGTGCTCATTTCCAGACCATGGGAGAAGGACACAATAAGATGGCGGAAATCAATTGTCAAGACAAAATTCTCCTCATGGGAGGTGACGGAGGAAGGTGACTAAACACTCCCTGACACTGATTCTGCTGCACATGGAAAAAAACAGTGGTAGTTGTGGAACAAGACTGCACTGCATGATCACTGTTCTAAAAACAGTAGGAAGGAGGGAGGGGAGAGAGATCTTTCTTTATGTTCTTCACACTGAACTTGTTTGTTCGAGAAAAGAAGAAGTGAAGCAAAAAAAACCCATGCATGTCTGATGTTGATGCCTAATGCACTGGAGAAATTGCTCAAAAGCAGTGCAGCCCTGAAGTGAAGCATGCTTTCCTCCTATTGTGAAGCCTAAGAATATTTGCAGTATCTGTATTCCTGCGCACACACACAAACACACACACACACACATATAGGCATTTGTCTAGATAATTGCACAAACTGAAAGTGCTACCGACTTCACCATTCACTGAAAGTATAAATGAAACACAAAAAAAAAAAGACACTGAAACTAGCACCCTGAGTATAACCACCATGGCACTCCACATGTTCATGCAGTACAAATCTCCTGTGTAATTATCACCTCATGTTTTGAGATTCAAACACATTTCAATAACCTACCACCTAAGCTTTCACTATCAACAAACAACAACTTGTCCACTGTCAACAAACAACATCTTGAAAGCTTTAGTTACAAAACATGGGTTTGGGACAATACTGTTAAGGTGGCCGGGCTGTGGCACTTGCATAGGGTCTCTGCTTTGTGAGTGAGCTGTGGGCAGCCTTCCCCTGCAATCCAGCTCTTCTGCCCTCATACCATGTCACTTCTTGGTTTTACAAAGACAGCTATGTATCTGATGGATTATATAAATCAGGTCATATTCCAGTTGACCCATGGACATACAGTAAAGATTATAATTAAATATAACTCCTGCCTAAGATTGTTTAGAAAACTTGTGCTGACTTCTCTAACAATGTTCCAGAGAGAGCCAGGCAGTTACTTGAGTAAACACTTTGTCTTTCTGTCCTCTTCATACCACGTGTATCTGAACTGGTTTGTGGATTACACTTGCTTGCAAAAGGGCACCAGAGCAGCAGGGCAGGGATCAGAAAAGTATATGCTGGATTATAAGTGTTGTTCTTTCTCTGTCTTTCTTCTAGGTCAAAGTAAACATGGGGACTATTCAAGGTGGGCTAGAGGACCTGTTCAAAAATCTCTTTCAGGATGGCCTCCTGGTTCTTCAAAGAGAAAATAAATTCAATTTTTGTGCTAAAAAATTGTATAAAAGCTGATTGAACAGTGAGACAGAAAACAACAGAGACCTGCAGCCTCTCTTTCTAACAGGTACTAAAGGAGACGCCCCAGAACCCCTCCTTGAACCTCCTGCCTCTCAGCACCAGAGGGACACAGCAGAGGCATTGGTGCCACCTTTTGTCCCTTTTTTCCCTTGGCCACCGCCAGCACGGCCCATCTGGATTAAGACATGAACCCAGCCCACTCAGTGCTGTGGGAGCCTCCTCCACACTCCGGGCCCGTTGAGTCTCCTCAGTCAACAACACTGAAATACCAGGATGACCTTGCAGCAGAAGTCAATAGACAGCGCATTGTTTGCCCTGAAGGCTGTACAGTTCATACTTGCCTTAACCCAACTGCGTTGCACATTATTGAAACTACGTGCAAGCTTTCTGAAGTTAACATGCTGCTGTTAATTCTGAACGATTTCTAAGTCAGTGGTTTTCTTCTGTTTGGTTTTGCTTTGTTTTCATGTCAGGGAATAAGGCTCTGTTGCTCCATGGCTCCAGAGCAACCAAGTAGAAAACTGCCAGCTGTCTGATAAGTGCTTTACTTTTGGGGCTCCACAGTGGTCAAGAAATAGTTTATAATGATTAAAAAGAAAAATAAATAAAGAAATAACTGAGACCTTTTGGGGGTAAGGATGGGGAAAGGGGTAACAGAAACTAATAATTGAACCTACTGGAAATAAGCAGCAGAAACAGTGCTTCTTAATCCCGCTGGTTTTATTTATCGCACTGTAGGTGCTTTTATAGCTATCTCTAAACATCTTTTACTAACTACAGAGACATCTGCAGATTTCTATGAACAAAGGCCAACTGAATATGTACTAGCTATGTTTACTCTTTTATATCTGATTTCAACTAAAAATTCTCTGTAAGTGAGCTTTTTTTTTCTAATTGCACCATAAGGGATCCACATATTTCATTTCTTGATTTTGGTTGGAGAGGGCAGGGAGGGACTAGTTGAGTTGAAGAAATACTGAAGACCTTTTTGTGGTATATTTGGGGGGATCTGTTGTGTGTTAGAACGTGTATTTTATCTTCCTGTATTATTGTGGCTGAAAAAAAACCTCTGTGCTGTTACGTAGTTGGCAACAAGATGCCTTTGGGAATTTTGCTAGTAGGTCAATGTGTATATGAAATACTCTGAACTCCTAGGAACATATGTTTTATTCTACATCTGATCTGTATTTTCAAGAACGTAGATGGCTTTCACTTGGAAAACCCAATATTTTGCTCAGGTTTTTCAGAAACTTGGATTGTCATTGTTTCTTTGCTCAGACCTTGCATAGACAAACGCACGCACGTACCACACCTGAGGTGACCACATAGCTTTTGAGGGCAAGAGGGAAGGTCAGCACCTGGAAATGCTCAAGGCACCCCTGAGCAACTCCCTTTTCCCTGCTGGCCAAACCCTTGCTCCAGAGGCCTCACACCACTCACCCATCCCTGTACAAGCCAGTGCCCTTTGCTGTGTCTGCATGGATGTACAGAATCACAAGCAGCAACTCTGGACAATGACAGAGGAACAGGCATTCACCAGTGAAAACAAGATACAGGACATGTTCAGGAACTATACCTACATTGATTCAGTGAGATTTATATAGATATAGATAGATATATATATATAAGTGTGTGAAGGTGTGTGTATGTCTATGTATATAAAATACACAGGACTAACTATTTTTGGGGGCTGCATCACCCAGGAAGATTCTGATGCAGTGGACCAAGGGTTCCCCTCTCAGATACTGCTGGGAATTTCATGCATGAAACATGAATGTCCCCTAGGCCTGATCCTGTAAAGCATTCATTGCTGATTTGGATCTCAAATTTAAATTTTCATACTTGAGTTCCTGAAAATATGAGTTCCTACTGGTAGAGATGCTTTTCACCTCCTAGAAACCCCATGCAACTTCCAAGTAACAGGCTGAAATTTCCCATAACTTGCAAAACTAAAAAAGTTTCTACTTTTCTGTAGTATTAAATATAGCAGATATACAGTATTAAACACAATGAAGAGGTTTAAATGGGATGAAAATGTCATAACAGGTTATTTTATCTTTCCCTGTATACCAGTTATCAAAATGATATTTCTATAAAAATCATTTTTTAACATGAAAAGAAACCAGTTTAGGCACCTAAGCAGCAATCCAATTTTCAGAAGATAATTTTTCATACCTTTCAGTGATTTCCCATGGAACAGCGGCTACTGGTAGTTAGCAATTTTAGAAGTCAGACAATTTAATGAAGTGTCTACACGTAGCTTATAGGCCTGATTTTAAATTAGAAAATTTTGGCCTTAATTTCTCTGTGTCTTAGTCTTCCCATCCATAATACGGGAATAATATGTGCCTCACAGGCTTTTTGTGAGGTCTGAATTGTTAATGTTTGTAAAATGCTTAGGAAATAGGAAGCACATCTAACTACTATGGATTGCAATATAAATGTGTATTCATATATTACATATAGAGTAGATACACACACTCACATACACACAGTATATATATATACACACATACATACCTATATGAAGTTGGTATTCATAACCTTGCTTAAGTTGCAGTTAGAGCACCACCATTAAAAAAGTTAGGACTGTTGACTACTCAACTAAATGATTAGTGGACAGATCTCTTCTGGAAGCAGTTTAGAGCACAGTAATGTGAGAATATCTGGATGGCATTTTTGATTTGTACAGCTGTATCCTCCTCAAAATCCAGTAAAGAATGTTATTTTTCTAGGCTGGGCTTTTGTTATAAACTAAAATATTCAGAAGGCAAGAGATACAATCCAAATGTGTCTTTTTTTCTTTTCTTTTTGGCATTTGTTAATTCTGAATGTATTTTTAACAAAAGTGATTTTTTTGACTTACTAGTGTAATTTGCATTTAAAAAAAAATAAATGGAAAAATATAGGTTTCCAAGCTATTCACGGCCCCCTGCTGCTATTCAGAACTTACAGGAAACTCAGAATTACTCTTCCCAGCTGAGCAACAATGCAGGATAAAGAATCCTATTACATTTACATGATGACAATCCCGATCTGCGCAGTGCATGGATGTGACAGCCCTGAATAGAAATTGCCGGGTCATGACACCATTTTAACGCTGTCATATGTACCAGGTATTTTCATTATCACTGACACTAAAAGGTTTCTTTTACAAGGCTGACTGCAACAGACTCTTTACTTAGAAAACAGGGCTGGTTTTGCCCACTCATCAGGAATTTTAAGCCCATGATAGGTATAGAGTTGCCAACAGTGTTAAGTATTGCAAAAATAATACTTGTTAAGAAGGAGCTATGTAACATGGATATTTCCTCTGCATTCATATTCTTTTATATGCTATTTATTGTCCCTACACTGAAATGATGAAATCCTGTCTTAGGCAAAATGTTTATAGAGCTCACATATATTGACAGCTTGCCTGAGGTCATTCAATAAAGGTGGAGCAGAATGATATACATTTTGAGATACTCGGTCATGCTCTCTTAGGATGACTCCTCAGAAGGAGAGTTCTTTCTTTAGGACTTTTTAGGTCTTCATAATAGTGCAAGTGATACTTTTCAGTCAGGTAAGGAGAAATGGTTTGTGCTCCACTTGCTTAATCTAAGTACCGTATACAATACTCCACTGCTGCACAGCATTTTGATTAAGTGTGGCACAGTTATGTATTGATTGTTGGATGTCTCCAGATAGGAATGGCCATTAACTCAGTGTCTGAGGCCTTTCATCATTTGCATGCTCACCTTCCACTTGAGCACATAGATAGCAGACAAAGCAAAACTCCACACTCCGTTAATCACTCCACCTTGTAATATTTTCGTTTCCAGTCCTCTGTTTTATTTTTAAAAGCAAATACTAAGAGGAGGATAGAAAGCCCATTAATAGTCTATGTGTATGTATTGCTTGCTGACTGTCTACTGATGAGTAGCTAAGATGAAAGTGATGGACTTCTTTAGTTTGTTTCCTAGCTATTCTGAATCTGGCTTCTTCCCAGCACATGTGGATTGACAGCAGACACTAAAGGTAAGCCAGGTGTTGTTGAAGAACCAATACACAGCAATACTGCAGACAGCACTGTGTCCGCTCCTTGGAGAAAGATGAAAACAGTTGTTAAGCTAATTGGTCTGCTTCAAGCTATGTGCAGTATTAAATGCAATTACAATGCATAAAAGAAACTGCCCTTTAGACTGCAATTACTCATTCACATACAGAAGTGGCACAGCACAGAATCAGTAAAAGAGATTTTCCTCCTGTAGTCACCAATATGCTTCATCTCCTGACGTGGATTGGAGAAATCATCTCTGTTTGATCTCATGTCCTGACAAGTCCCTCTGCTCAGACCTTCAACAAGAGAAGCAATCACAGCTATTTAAGGTTGAGACCTTGGCATAGCTGAGTGGTCTAGGAAGATACTGTACCAAATGTGAAGTTCTAAGTAGCACCATACATACATTTGTTGCGCATATCTTTCCATATGTACAAAAGAAGTGCATTTAAAAATGCACTTTTCCTTTATCTCTCAGAAACCAATTGAAACAGATTATATCTTTTACAAGTGTCTTCCAAAATCTTGCCAAGATCACGAAAGACATTTTTTAATAAAAAATCCAATAAAAACACCAATTTTTCTGCTCTCTGTTGAGTAGAAGGGACTTGGGACTTCCAAATGCCTTGGGATTATTATTATTTTTAGATAGATAGAAGGTATGAGAACTAAAAATAAATAATGCTTGTGGTCATCTCTGATTCAAAATTAAATCTCTACAGAAGCCATGCTTCTCCATCCACTAATGGAAAAGGATCTTTATTGCCATCTGGTACCTTATCATTTTCCCAGCTTTGCCTTTGTCCTGATGGGAAATAGGTTATGGGGAGCTTGAGGTGAAGAAGCATGTTCACATCCAGTATGTGCTCTCCAAAAGCCCCCAGTTCTGCCACACAGACGTTTCACACCTAGTTAATTTCTCTCTGTCACCATCTTCTTGTGCCATTCTCACTGTCTCTCTTCCTGAACACAGCCCTAAATACCCTCCCAAATTTACATAAAGCTCTCTGTCACACCCATTGTTTCCAACTCACACAAAGGTGGTGATGGCAGTCGTGGAGGGGAGTGTCACTGAGGATGTGTGCAAAACGACAAGAAGAGGAAGCACAAGGTTACATAGATTCTCAAAAAGCCCCAGACAGGGAGACATTTAACCAAATGTAAAGGTTGGCAGCATTACAGAAGCCAGGAGACACAGCAAGCCCTGGTAGGAATCATAATTCCATTTGCTAAAGTTATAGCTCACTGAGTTCACAGAACGTCATAAATATCCAGAGCTACAAAAGGCACAGGTGAATTAGAAGAAATTAATAAAAAATGTTTGTGAACACATTTACTGAATTAGATTCACGTTTCATTTTCTTCAAGAATTTTCTCAGGATTGTGTTTTTCCCCCTTGCAAACATTTAGATAGCTGATTTCTATGCATGCAGGTGAATATTTTGTTCCTAGGAGAGCACACAAGTATGTGCAATTGCTTTAATTTGCACAGGATTCTCCATATTGATGCATCTGTGTACATTTGTGTTGGCTCAGTTCACTCAGTCACACATACATGCACACATACACACACCTGTTATGTGGCTATATTTTATCATGGAGATACATAACCTCACACAGTCTCTCACCTTTTCTGCTTAGTTTTTCCTATCCCTCCTCTCAAGATATTAAAAATCCTAGGTGTTTATTTTCTAGACAGGGATTTGGTACACAAAAATTATTATTTCTGATAATTACTGGATGTACAAGCATGGTGCAATCTATGAATAAACAGGACAGTCCTTTCTACAAAGGATTTATGTGATAAATAAAGTTACTAAGAACATTTCAATTAGGAAAAAAAAGAAAAATATGATCTCACAGTCCCCTCGTGCTGTTAACTTCAGTTAGTTGAAGAAGTGGGTGACCAAAACAATTCAGAAAAAGGAGAAGGTGATACAGTTATTTACAGCATTACATGTAAGAATTAAGTAAAAGAATCAGCCAGCTATATCTTACTAGGATATCCAATTAATTTATGGTAGCTCCACATGGACATATTATATCTTATCTTACATTTTAAAGGCATTTAAGACAGTAGCTATGGAAGAAGAACAAACATCAAAGGGATTACATATTGATGTAATCACAAAAGGTTGATGGATTGATTCAATTAATCAGTGACTCATTTCTAAGAGTTCTGCAGGGATTTATTTACCAAACACTTACATTGTTTATTTTGCTCTCTGGAAGGTTTGTATAGTGTCATTTTTCTTCATTATTCTTCTTGTTTCATTCATCAGTTTCTGACAAATATTTTCATGCTGATATGTGGCATGTTAGGCATGTAAATTGTCTACATTTACTGATTTAAAGCAGTACACTCCAAACTCTCAGGAACTGAGAAGTTTTATTTATTTCCCTCATGTCCAAGAAACACTAGCCATCTATAATTAATATAAAGATGTGTTTTCCATTTAATCTTTGCTGTTAGTGTCTCCTCAACATGGCAAAGATTCTTTTCAAGTGTAACCTCCTGATTAAGCTTTAGGCAGAAACTTACTAGGAAAAACATTTTGAACACTCTTGACAGCAAATAGAATAACTGTTCCCTCTTTGGTTTTTCCTTCACCCCAGCAGGTAGCAGCAATCCAGTCTAGTGAAAAGTCTCCCTGTTCATGGCAGGAGTTTTGGAACTAGATGATCTTTAGGGTTCCTTCAAACTCAAATCATTCCATGATTCTATGATTTTCTGTTTTAATGCTGTCGCAGTATGTGCTTCAAAGTCAATACATAGAAATGGCCAAATTAGGACAAGTTACAGATTTCAAAATGGCAGATACTGGGCATAATAGAGGTCTGTGAAAGATGAAGAACTGAAACCAAAAGGAAACCATTCTTTGAAAGTGTTGAGTCTCATTTGGGCAAATATTTTTACTTTAAACTCTCAGGAACACTGAACAGCTTTTTTTTTTTTTTAATTAACATATTAATTGCTTGCATACATGCAGCATGTGTGTGATTTTCAGGCATCTTCAGCAGTGGTCAAATTCTTCACTTTTAGGTGGCTAGGAACAACTTCTCAGGAAAAGTGAAAGACCACAGACCCGGTGACAAGAGCCCTGGCAGTCTGCATCATGGGACAGCCCTTCCCCAATGGATTTAGAAAACTCCACCCTACCTATTAAACCAACTGTAACAGACAGATGGAGACAGACACCTCTCAGTGATAGCGGGTGACACACACAGAAACACAGGATGTTCCCTCTGAACATCAGCAAATTCTTTCTTACTGTCAGAGTCACCGAGCACTGGCACAGATTGCCCAGGGAGGTGGTGGGGTCTCCATTCTTGGAGACTGTAAAATCTTGGCTGGACTTGGTCCTGGGCAACGTTCTGTAGGTGGCCCTGCATGAGTAGGGCTGTTGGACCCAACAGTCACCAGAGGCACAGTTGGACCCAACAGTCACCAGATTCCCTTTCCAGCCTCAACCAATCTCTGATCCTGTGATTCACCTCTCATTCAAGCTATAATTTTTCCCCATTGGAAATACTCCATCTCAAAAGGATGCAAAAATCTTCCCTTTTGGTCTGAGGTAGTCTCAGAATTAACCTTTGGAGTGAAAATAACAGGTCTGCACATTAAGAGAGAAAAAAACCCCATCAGTTTCTACAGTGCATTGGTTATTATTTTTCCCTTATGTGAGTCTCCTATAGTTGGCCAGTTGGATGAAATCCCATCTTCATTAAGGCCAGTGAGAATCTTGCTGATTGTTTCAATGAGATTTCAAGATGTCATACTTTGTGATTAAGATGTCTGAATATTTGCTATCCTTGAAAAACAAAAACCCACAGCCATTATCCTCAATAATTTTTAAACGCTCTACAAAGATTGAGATTGTTTTTTTCCCTTTTCATGCCCAGCATTTGTGAAATACATAATCTGGTGATATAAAAATTTTATCTGTACTCATTTGTGCTGACCCATATAACTTGCTCATTGCCACATTTGCGCCAGTAAAATCTTCCCATCATTCCCACTCCTCTGTGTATTTCATTTCATGTGAATGAATATCACCCAGGGTTTTAACACCCTGGGAGGCTTTCTGCAAAACATGAGCATTACGGGGAGAAATTGTGACATTTGCATAGCTATTTGGCCAATGTGATAGTAGGAATCTGCTACATAACCTCTTTTCCCCTTTATAAATACATGTTAAATATTAGTTGTAACCCAGAATTCTCAGCATAAGTATTTCACATTCTTCTAGCTTCTTGCTCAGTTGCTCAGAGCTCCTCAGACTTGATAAGATTTCCATTGAGCAAACTAATTCAGCAGCAGGGAAATTTTTGCACATAAACAGAAAGATAAAGCACCACCTCAAAAGACAGTCTAATAATATCCAGTGCTTCTAGAAATCCAATACTTTTGCCAAAGGCATTTCTCAGTCTGGAGTTTCTCCTGTGCAAAAATGCTTCTTGTTCATTAACATTACCAGTCTGAAATGCAGCTTTCCTGTGCAAAAATGCTTCTTGTTCATTAACATTACCAGTCTGAAATGCAGCTCCTGACAAAACTCTGTCTGGGTGAGACTCCCCCCCTGACAGTCACTGATGTGTACAACCCATATTCTGCTCTGTGAAACGATATAGATGGAGGAGCTAGCACTGCTCCTTCAGGCCTGTTCCCTTGAGCTTGTCTTTCTCACACCTGAGCACTAGAGACTGTTGCCCCCAACAGTCTCAGTTGCCATGGGCAGGTTGACTTATTGAGCTGCACCACTGGTGAGTGCCAATTAAAATTAAGCAGGGTCTCTACATCCTTAGTAGAAAAGCATCCAGTGCTCCAGTGGTGCTGTGCCACCTGAGCAGGGACAGATCTAGGCAAAAATGGAGTAGAGAATTCTTCAAGCAGGAGCAACCAGGAAGGGCAGCAACATCTATGTCCCTGCTCCCAGCTTCTGCCAGAGCCCCAAAAACTCCCACTCCCTGTGTTGGCTCCATCACCAGAAGCACCCAGAGCTGACCAACAGTATCATCCAAGAGGTCCCATCCTCCTGGCACCAGCAGGAAGAGCAAGTCTGCATCTGGAGGAATCACTTCCAAAGTCTCTGTTTTAACTCAGATCACATCTTTTTTGTAAGAGAAGAAATCAGACTTTTGTCTGGCTACAGCTTTTTATATTTGAGGTGGCAAAATCCTACCTTGCTTCACTTTGCACTTGGTAAAGAGCAAGTTCAATTAGAGGAGGTCATTTTGGCAAGCAGGGAAAATGCTCCAATTTTTTTTGCATTAGGAAAGCTATAGTTTAGGTATACTTTTGAAAAATAAACTATAGGTTAAAAAAGATAATTCACTGTTTGAACTTGAACACATTCAAGCCTCCTTTATCAATGTGAAGACACCCTGAGTCATGTGCATGATTATTTAGTGTCATTACTTCCATGAATGCTTATTGATTACATTAAAATTAATACATATTCCATGTAGAAAAATCAAAGGAAATAGCAGGAAAAATTGACATGAAGGTATTCTACTGTTAAGTTAACCATCAGGATCAATCTCAAAAACTATCCCCAAGTTCAGGTCTATAAACCACTTACACTACAAAAAAAAGCTCCTCAGTCCTGGAAGTCATACAGTTATGGCCAGAAGCTCTGTTAATCTCAGGCTGTTAAATTATATTAAATGACTGCCTGATCACTGTCCCAGATCATCTCCTAGTCCTATCGCCTTTACTTTCATTTGAAATCATAAGGGCCCCAGGTTTGTGAAATGGAAGTTCATAGTTCAATTTTTGTCCATGAATTATTTGCTTTTCATTTGTATAGTCCATAACAGAACCAGGAGAAAGAGACCAGGCAGATTCCTAGAAGGACTTGCAGGCATGTATAACAAAGAGACTTTCAGGGGAAATACTGATGGTAAAGGGCTCCTCAGGCTGAGCCTTCTCAGACATTTTGGGTCTGCTTGCATTTGTAAAGAACTTGGAGCCCAAGCCACTCCTTCAGCCGCTTCATTTCTGAGGTGTTTGTGAGGAGAGTTATCCTCAAATCAGATGCCCAGTTTCACTGAAAGTCAGCAGATCTTAAAATCTTCTTGGGTATTTAGCTTCTTGGGCCTTTTTGAATGTTCACCAATGTTTATTTTTATTTTCAAATTTCCTCTGAAGGGGAACAAAAGGACCTTTGAAAATCAGTGCCTTGTGATTAGACTCTGTGGACAGGTACACTTTGCTCATCAGGCTAAATAAATTCAGTAATTTGTTCAGCCCTTGAGTTTCAGGTCTCCACATGTACTACACTCCGTTAATTTCACTGTGATTTTTCACAACTTTTAGGAACAAAGAAATAAAAACTTCATCCACATCTGCTCTGATACTGTTTGAGTTCCTGATATAATGGATGTGTTCAGTAATAACAAAAATAGCTGATCTGTGAAAGCCCACGCTCTGTGACAGTTTGTACAATAATTTTTTTACCCTCAAACTCCATCACTTCAGAATCCCTTCCTCTTCCATCTGTCCTAAACAAGTGGGAGAGGCTTTTTGCTAGAAAATGTACTTTTTTAAGTACCTCTCTGGAGGAGAGCATAACAACTCTGCCTTAAGAAAAATGCTGTTAGTCCTTCCCGTGTGTCAGAATGGAAGTTGCTGCTAATTATAACTAAGATCCTGTCAGTTGTCTGAATTCACCAGCAATTCTCATAAGATCCCGAAGAAAGTGAGTAAACACATTAACAGGAATGTGCCAGCAGCAAGTCACCATAATTCCCTTGCCAGCTCTCTAAAACCTACTGCGGGCTCACAGCAGCAGCAGCAGCAGCAGCATCTCAGAACACCTGGGGCCAGTGCAGGCAGCCTGACCCAGGCTCGCAGCTGTCTCCAAACAGGCACATCCATAGCAGGTCAGCAATGCAATAGCTGACAATCTTCTTGACAGGTCTGGAATATGCTGGAGATTTGGACAACAGTGGGGGAAATCTGTCACTCAGGCTCTTTTACCTGAGAAGCAAAGGGAGAAGAAAATCCCTCAAGTAAAAAAGGGTGTGCATTAAAATGTGGCACCAGCCTCCCTGGCAGTTTGGGCATACTGGGTTATGCCATGTTCTTTGTTGAATCCAAAAGAATAGAAATCTTTCTGCTGAAACACCAGATGCTGTTAATATTTCTATGGCACCAAGTCTTCCCCAGGGACTATTCCTGCAACCCTGGGCACACAGGACACATGCATAAACCAGAAAGGACTGGTTCTCGTTAAATAATAACCACCTTTGCTACTGGGACCCTCTTGTGCCTCTCTGGAATGTAAATAGCCCTTCACAAGAGCAACTGTAAAACACACCCATCCAAAGACTTCTGCATTTGCTAAAGGAGCACAAAGGCGGCATAGGGAAAACAAGAACCTGATCCAATTCTCAGTAGTGGAGCAGGCTAAGTATCCTCCTTCTTCAGGGCTTTTTATCATTATTCATAAGTAACAACAGGTGCAGTAACTGATTTTTTTTCCAAAATACACAGCAATGCCTTTTTGGAGAGGGTTTGACAGATGGGATTTTTCAAGCCAAATGCAACCATGCAACCACTCTGCTGGGTGACAGAGCACAGCAGCTCCCTTACCCTTTCTGGGGTTCGATACAATTCATATTCCTGCACAGAGGGCAAGAGAAGAGGAGGAGAGGGAGAAGAATAGAAAAGATTACGAGACATTGAAGAGTGCAGTGTATTCAGTAAAAGCTTAATGAGATAATCCCATGGTAACCATCAGGTTTTGGCTTTTGTGCACAGCTATCTGCAGAAATGCTACCAGCACACAGCTTGTTTGCTGCTGACACTTTCTGTTAAAGAGGGAAAAATCCGTGAGGAGGTCTGGATTACCCAAAGGCTTGGCAATAGGACCTAAATCTAGGGGCATGGTGTGTGCATTGTACTCTGGTGGCCTGGAGAAGATGGTTTCAAGGTATCTGGTAGTATGTTCTGCAGCTGTAGCATGGTATGGGGAGTTAAAATTTAAGATAGGGAGCCTAAACTGATTTTACAAAAATAGGATTTTTTTTTCTTTCTCAAAGAAGACCTGACAGCTTTTGGAGAGTCAAAATTTAAATAAGCAACTTCAGAAACCTTCAACATTTTTTTACAGCATTTATAGTATTTTTTTCCCAAGTAGCAGGTACCATTAAATATCAGGTACCAAGTCATTTAATAGCTGTCTGAGTGAAAATTCCAGAGTCTTTTCTGTTTTATTTCTCATCTTGAACAGCCCTACTTCATTTTAACTTCCATCCAGATTAGTGTCAGGCTTTGGTCTTAACTGCTCTGAATGTAATGAAAATCAACAGTGTTGCATAGAAACAAATTACTCACCCATGCAATGACAGACTCAGAACAAAGGTCCTCTTCCTATTTCTCTTGGCTGTGACAGCTGACAGTGCTGTCCTACTGCACTGGCATCTGGAACAAGCGATCTAGGATCAGATTAGCCTGAAAGAAGTGTAACAGGATTTCAAATTAATGAAAACTTAAGAAACCTTCTTTTAGTAGGAACGCAGGCTTGGCATATGCTGATAGTGACCAAGAAGCATTACTTAAGGGTTACTCATAGTTCTTCTCTTGAAAAAGTAGTGTTACAGATATGTACAGTCTGGCATTGCTGCAATACAAGTGCATTCTGTCACATGAGGTCTGCAGATATCAGCCCTCACATTGCTGTAGGTGAACTCCAGTGGCACATATTAGTTGGGGACTTGGAGTCTTAATGCAGCGCACGGGAGTTTGGGGCATTCTCTCCCTAAGGAATTCGCAGTCTTCACGCATCCATGAGGGGTTTGCAGGTCTGAGTCACACCAGTGAGTCATGCTGTCAGCTGGTAATCAGGTGTCAGAGTCAGTACAGACTCAGCTTCCAGGCCATCCATGCTGTCCCCACTGCCTGATCCCTTTGTTTGGCTGAGAGCAGGGGCTATTTCCAGCCACCAGCTTGGTAGCCCTTGTAACCTGTTTTGATTGGTCAGCAGAGAAATGTCCTAGCTACAATCAGCATCTTCCAGGAACCTTTCAAAACCTGAAGAGGAAAATGATTAATATTTATGAGGTCAGCCTGAAATAGCTTCTGAAATGGAAGAAAATTTCACGAGGAGACATTTTCCTTAAATTGACTGAAAAAAGTCAGGGAACTATTTATTGGCTTTGAAACTCAGTACAAAGGAATGAAATGATAGCACACCTTAAAACTGCTTCATGTGCTGACTGAGTCTGGGCTGTGTGGTTTGGTTTGCTCAGCTGGCAAAGCTGACATGACAGCTTCACACTCGTCAGAATTAGGGCCTAATTCCTCAGGCAGATCACCTCTCTTGGGTGTTGTCTTTCCAAATAAGACTGTAAGCTGATGTAAAAAAATCTGCTACTGTGTCTTTTTATTTGCAAAGGATCCCTTGGACTGGAAGTGAATCATTCTTTCATCCCATCATTTGCAATTCTGGTACTTAATCTAAAATAGGGATAGCAGCCCTGAAGTTTCTTGTCAGTGAAAGGCTGTTTGTCACAATGTTGGCCTCTGATATGTAAAGGCATTTCAGAAACCAAATGAGAAACAGCCCTGGGCAACCTGCTCAGTGTCCCTGCTCAGCCATACGCTGGAGTAGTCCATCTCCAGAGGTGCCTTCCTACCTCAGCCATTCTGTAACTCAGGCAAATGTGGCTTCTTGCTGAGCTGCAGCAGCCATCCTTGTCAGCCAGTAAACAGAACTTTTCACATAAGGCAAGCATGGCCCCTCTTACAAACTCAGTCTCTCTATACTTCTCTGTTACATAAGATTAAGCATACAAAATTGAAAAAACATGTTGTTCCAGAATCACAGCTTGTAAAATACTTAAATCAGCATGCAGCTCAGTACCTGCCTTGAATGCGTAAATGGTGATAGGAAACAATTCAAGATGTAGGACAGTAAGGTGTCTGGAATAGAGAGCACCCCAAATTCTGCCTGTGAGAGTTGGAGGACCTTATCACAGTGAATTGCTAGATGAATTGCTGTGTGGGATGAATTCTCCTAGATGCCCTGAGGAGATGCTTGGTGCTGTTCTACTTCTTTCTTATGAAGGGTACCACAAGACCTTAGACAGGAAGGCAAGTAATAGAATAAGATGTATGCATGGCAGAGGAAGAGCCCTAAAGAGTGAGGGAGCTTTAGATCAGGTGGAGACACAGGTGAGAATATTTCATATCAAGAAAAATCCTGGTCAGTTTTTACAAGATCAAACCACAAGTTAGTTCCCCCTCTTCTTACCCAGATGCAGGTGGACGCAGCTTCAATTTGAGTCTGTGTAACAATGCAGTTCACTCATTCCATGGGGAATCCAAGCCCAGGCATGGGACATGCATTCAGGAAGTTTACTGTGTAGAGTAAATGTCTCATGTTGTGAGTGAATGCATCTTTGGTGTCTCTGACCAGAAGCTCTGTTTACGTGTTTCCATAGGGAAGACAAAGCTCAAGGAAACCACAGCATCTGAATCAGGATAAGGATGCTAGGAATTACTATAGTTAAGCCAAGGGGGGAGATGCCTCACAGATGCTGTAAAAGTTCCCTAATTTTTAAGTTTGGATTTTTCCCACACCTGTTCTGCACATTCTTATATATAGTCACTAGGTTAAACAAGGCTGTGAGCTGTGTTGCTTGTTTTCTCCCAGAGGTAGATGCCTTGATGGGAATCACCTTCCACACATATCAGAGCCATATCAGTGTGGTCAACACCTACCATACTCATAGAGACACAAGTGGATCTTAAGCATCTGTGATTTCACACAGGGAGGAGCCCCTCCTTTGGCTCAGAAATACCCAGCCCATGGTGTTCAGTTATCTCACTGGAGCGGCACTGTTTCTTATAATCCTCTTTTGGAAGTAATTTTGTATACTGGCACTTTTATCACCAGTAGTATTCCTATTCTTTTTCCTCTGTTCACTCAGCTGTTTTATTTCACCCTGGTGTGAGGTTTTGAGAAGAAAAACACAGGCTTTTCACAGGGGTTACAGCTTTGCACTTTCTGCTTGCCTGTGAAGATGAAATGTTTGACTCCAGAAGTGTGTTTTAGCAGCTTAATAAAACAAAAGAGGTAGCACTCTTGACCACCTTGAACAGTATCAGAATCTGCTGGCAGAGTTGTGTGCCCTTCAGCCAGCCCCAGGGAGGGTGAGCAGAGCCAGTGGCTGCCTCTGCCCTTCTTGGTCTGCATGTGCCTGCATGTAAACCAAACACTAATGCTTGGAAATTTTTCAAATATACCCTGTGGTTCATTGTGTGAAGTGAGCTTGTTATTGCTGCTTTAGCTCATTAACATCGCCTTTGTGTCACCCAGTCCAGAGATCATCAGTATATTGTCTACTGGAGCTGCCTCAAACATATTTTTGTCATAATAATCAGGCTAAGGATATCCTCTAAATCAGTTATCCATTGCTCCTGGGCTCTCTAAAGTACATCATCTGTTAGTATAAGAGCCTCTGCTTCTGCCTCTAGCAGTTTTCATAATGGAAGTATCTATTAATTCACTAATGCAGATCAACTTATTCAAATGTTTCAGATGCTGTTATACACATATTATTGCCATATGAAAAAAAAATCTACAAATCATCAGCAGTCCTATGTCTTGTCTTTCATGCACATTTGAAACTGGTGAAGTATGTCTTATCCTCAGACTTTCCATAACATCATTGTCTGATCCATAAATCTTTGCCGATGCCTGGAAGGAGTTTTCTTCATTGTCACTGCTCTCTTTACATTCATTTTCAAGCTTAACTTTGTTTTTTCTCACTCCTGAGGTCCTGATAGGACAGGAGAACTTGGTTTTGGACAAGCCATCCTGACCTATTCCTTTAAAAGATTCATCATATTAGTGTTCTCTATTTTTCTTTAGCATTTCTGCAGCTTTTTTGCCTTTTTTTTTTTTTTTTTTTTTTTTTTTTTTTTTTTTTTTTGCAGATCCCAGCTCATGTTGCTACAGGAATTTCTCTTCTGGGCTTGTGCTTCACTTTGAAGTCATGCTTTTGTAGGTTTATGATCATGAGCGAAGTCTAGATGGTTCAGAAGCTTAAGATTAGTCAAAAATGTCCCCTAAGGTTTGTAATCTATTTCAGCTATACTGCACAGTATGTACTGACATCCAGTGACAGTGGTAAATTCTTTTCTATTTGAGTATAATTTTCCAGTGATAGTTCTATGCTCTCAATCCTTATGCCCCCAAAGTGTCACCTGTAAAATACTGTTTTGTCCACTATTTATGGCTTATCTACCTTTTCAATGTTGTGACCTGAATTTCTAGGTACATACCCTGAAACACATCCAGTGAGTTTGTTGCTGCCATTTTTTGTAGTTTAAAAATGATGCAGCCTCGGTGTTCTCAAAGCTCTCATCAAATTTTCTCAATAAGATCTGCTTTCTCTTTTGGGCTTCATAATAAGGATTTGTCTAAATCTGTTAATGGGTAAACCATCATGTTTACAATGGATTCTAATTTTCAAGCAAGAAGTTAGAGATTTGAGAATGCTTTATTGTCTTCATATGGTTTGAACAGGTCCAGAGACATTTTTTCCTAAGTTTTGGCCAAAGTAACTCACACAACACCTACTCTTAACTCTGCTGTGATTCAGTTTTAGATGGCACTCCATCTTATGAGTTGGGCCATTAGGTTTTTGTTGAGTGTCTCAATGTACTAGGTTGTCAACAGCAAGGACTTGTATTCCACTTAATATTTCACTGTAGCTTTTCTGAACTTGTGAGCGTAGGAGAAGGTATATTCTGGGAGAGTTGTCTTCCAGACAGACAAAAGTATGTGTTTCAATTCCTTCTTCTTCAGAATGTCCAACCGGACATGGTGTCCCAAAGCAGATTTTAATGGATGAAGCAGGCACGTAAGTGATGTCCTTTAGGCTGGTTAGACTGTAGCTGGGCTGTAAGGAAGAAGAAAGAAGTGAGACATTTGCCCCAAGGATGAGATCCTCTATGATCACATAATCTAGCAGAAAAAGGGAGAAGTCTGGGGGCTGCACAGTAGCTCAGGCTCATCAAAGACCCTTAATTCTGATACGTGGTTTTGGTAGCTACAGAAGTCTTGTATTCCCTTATCTCATACCAGTATTGGATATCCCAGCTGAGGTTCCCCCTTTTTCACTTATGCTCAGCCATATGCTGCTGCTGTCCCCTGTCACACTGCATTTAGAAGTATCTGAATCCCTGGAGTCAGGGAGGCATCGGGCATCCCTTAAACACACCAAGAAAATGTTCCTCAATCTTTTCTGCTGGAAGGCAAATTTTCAGGCATCTCATAGACTATAAAATTGTTATCATTCCTCCTGAAGCTAAGACAAATATTCTTAGGAATGGCTCTGTTGTCACAGCTATCACACAGGCATCAAGACTTGTCCAGATGCTTACATCTAAACCTGCATTCCCCAATAGGCCTTTATTACATTATCAGCCTTGCTGACAAAAGCTATATGGATGTTGTGGCTTAGATTCAACATTCTGAGTTATTCTGCCCATTCTGGCAGGGCAGTTCAAGTAACCATGAGGCTTACGTACATTTTCTCATACTGCATTGCAGCAAAAGTGAAAGTGGCTGCACTGCTGCTATATCTTCCATCCCCTCCTGCAAGGACCTGAACTGTGTTTTTCTCTCTGCCTATTCCGTGCAGAAGCCCTTGCTCCTGCTATATTCATTAATATCCTTATCCAACACCAGGTACTACATGCTTCCTGTGATTGTGCTCTGCCACATGCTTTCCTTCAACTGCTTTTTGTATCTTGCTGTTGCTTCCATGCTTCTTTTTTTTTTTCCTTTAATTTATTTCTACTTGTATGGCTTTCCATCACATACATATCATGAATGATTCTTTTGACCCAGGAAGTAATTTTTGGTTCCTTTCCTGTCTTTGTTCACCCTTATTGGTCCTCCCCTGTCTGAAATTGCTCTCATTTTTCTCTTAGAGAGGTTTCAGCTGACTACTGCAGCTGCTGTCGTTTTGTTCCTTCTATTTATATTTCTTGATTTAAATTCATCTGATGCCCAAGAACCATTTATTTTGCATTTCTCTTTGTGTATATCTCTAAAATTGTTCTATTAAATCCCTTTGCATCACTTTCAGATTGTTTCCTATTTCCTATAGAAAATATCACCTTGCCTGTGTCTGACAAATATTTTGTCTCTTTTCCCACAGTTCAATTCTGCTCATCTTGATGAACTCTAATTAGACTTTTCTCTAAGTAGCACCTTTCTACTTTCTTCCATACTAACCTTCAAGCTGTGCATGGACAGCTGCAAACTTAGCATCAAGTAATTTATTTTCTTCTACCAAATCCTGAAATACTTTTGTCCTAATCCTGAAGGACTAGTCATGCATCACTAATTAGTTTCTTCTTCCTATTTTAGGGAAAAGAATTCTCCTTGGCTGTACTGCTTTTCATTTGTGCCAAGTTTAGTGTTTGCACTCTTTCAAAACATTCCTGTAAGGAAGCAGTATGGTTTGAATTGGCGAATTATGAAAAAATAAAACCAACCTACTTGTGTGCACATTTCCAAAAGAACACAATTCAGTGAAATGAAGATGTAGTTTAAGCAGCATTAAGCAAGTCAGTTCTCTTTTAACAGGACTCTTGGCTCCTTGAAAATTTCAGTTCTTAAAATAGGTGTAAATGCAGCTTAAACTTAATCTCAAAACCAGTTGTCCCCAGTAAACTTCTCACAGCTACACCGACAATCTATCACTAGTTCAAACAGTGATTAAGGAGCAGGTTTTTTTCCAGAGAGATGGATGAGACAAATTCCAAATCCTCTCAATGTAGCTTATTTAGGAAACATGAAAATGTGAGCTGAGCAACTTCATTTTGGAGTATATGATGCTTGCTGTTAAGATGATGTAATGGAAGGAAAATAGCTTAGATTTCCCTGTAGCTGTAGTAGTACAGTCTGTACAGCTGATTTCCAGGTTGTCAATTTTAATGAAGTTGAAAACATGCTGACAATTCAGCAATGTTTTCTTTTCAGCTGTGCAAATGCTGTGGCAACAGATTACAGCGGGATTGTAAGTACTTAACAAGAGCATTACAAAAAAATAATAATTGGGATGAGAGATGAAAAGAGAAAAAACATGGAAATAAATTAATGTAATGAAAAAAATAACTTTCATTACTTTAATATTTATAAGTACTATAGCAGAAAAAGTAGCCCATGATGTATTCCCCTTAGTGTTTTATGTACCAGTTTTAAAGCTATCTTTCTGCATTTTTTCATTAGGAAATTGAAAAAAGCAAACAAATGGACTTCCGCTAATTGTAACTGCTAAACAGAATGACATACCAAACATTTCACTGAATGCATTTTGGATAAATGTCATTATTCTGAGTTCCAGCATAGCCCACATGCTGGAATGATATGCTAATTTTGTGGGAATGATGTATGCCTTGGAGATCTACAAAGTCTGTCTTGAGGTCAGAAATTATCATCATCCAAGCACAAACCTCAGCGCTGATTTGCACTAGAAATTTTAAAGCAAAATTTAGTCAAATCTGTTTCTGCTTTCATGGAGGCATTTTCATCTCAGAAGGCTGAATAAAGGTCATTGCAGGATTCAAAGAATAACATCTATGCACAAATATTTTGGAAATAGCTGCAGAAATTGAGTGAATATGTGTTTGCCTGTTTGTGCAGGTGTATGTATATTGTGGGAGAGAGTTAATTCATTAAAGTATTGTGGATGACCTGTCTATCAAGAGTACAACTCATGCCTCACCTCAGTGCTGTCCAATACCATTCAAGTGTACAGATCTTTTGAAGGTTGGCAAAATGAAAAAACTTATCTCGAGCATGGATATAGATCCAGTGTCTCTCTTCTAGTTCCTGGAGTAATAAGTAAAGTAGACTTTGTCTATAGGAAAGCTTAGGATATCTACACCAGTTTATCCACACCTGCTTTCTTGGTCTCTTGATGATGCCACTGACCAGGTAACAGGGACAGATACCTTCTCTCAAACCTTCCTAGACTACCTCTACCATTGCAGATCTGATTTTAAGACAGAAAGCATTCTTGGAAGCAGCTGAGTAGTTCTACAAAGAATATGTGGCATTATTTTCCACATGCAGAAGACATCTTTCATTCCAATTGGTAAAATAAATGGCCTACAAAAAATTAGTTTTGCCTTTTTTTTAAACTGCTCAAAAGAGCTGCCACCCTGTGCCTAAGCAGTTTCTATAAGGACCCCAAAAAAATCAGAGCAGCTGTCCAGCCATGTATGCATGACATTAGCAGGTTTAATCAGGTTCTATATCAACTATACAATGGCAAGTACAGGAGAATTCTCCATTCATTTCTAGGCAGTTACAGTGTCATGAATAATGAAGTAACTAATTGTACATATTTCAAAATGTTCCAGATGTCTATCAGTGTCATCAAAATGGAATTCAAACATTTTTTTAAATTCAAACCTATTTTAAAAAATAGAAAAGATGTCATAACAGAAAACATTTTCTGAGATGAAAAGAACAGTCAATTTGGAACATAAGTGCAAGAAGAATACAATACAGAAAGCTCTTGATAAATGGTGTTTATATGGATGCTAACAGAGCTTGCTATGCTGCATTTCCCATTTTCCATTTTAAGAATGCTAATTGTAAAGTATATTTACAGCAGAAAGCTAAATATTCCCTTTCCATCCAACCAAGCTACTAGGCAAGTCACCATGCAAGGAGAGTTTAAATTCTGGTGTGCAGTCATTTGCCATGAATCATACACAGCTATTCTATCTGACACCCTATAAACAACTATTTTAAAAACAACATCAACAGTAAATACATTTAATTCCCAGAAGACCCACTACAATTACTCTGCTTAGTGTCAAGGAGTTTGATTTGCTAAGGAAATGGTTGGTACTTATCTGTAGATCTGGTTAGCGGGAGAAGGCAGGCTGCCATTTCAAGACTTGCTCAATGGTTTGATATCAGATTTATTTAACCACTTGGGATATTGTGGCAGGGAGAAGAGAGCTTTCTTGGGCTTTTCTGAATTATCCATACACATGGCAAGCACAGGTGAATGCAGGACATGTTGGCTTAATGCCACCATGCCATCAGCCTCTGGAGGAGCAGCTCCCATAATCTCTGCTCTCCTATAATCTCTGCAGTAGCCCATGGTCCAGAGCTCAGCTCCAGTGAGGAACATCTACAGCTTCCATTGTGCCCAGTGTCACCTCACAACCATCCTTAATCACCCAGTCTCCCCTCTTCCCTTGGTGAAAGGGAAGATTCTTTGGGCAAGAGTACAGAGGCAAGTTCAGACTTAGTCTGCTGGATTTACAGTGCAAAGCCACATTTACTCTGTACATTTGCAAGTTGCAATATAATTGGAAGAAAATAATTGTTCTTTTAGGAGTAATCTAAGAGCCTGCTTACAAATGCATCATGTTCAGATGTTCTGAAATTAGTACCTCCTGATACTCTGCCCTTTTACATATTTTCAAGCAATAGCTCCTCACTAGTTCATACAAGATTATTCTACAGTTTATAGAGCCTTTGGAGAACTCAGTTTTTAAAGGGTTTAGGCATACCTCTGTATGAAAGAGCTGCCATGTCATGTTGCAGCTCAGGTTAAGTAGCACAAATCAGTCAGGTCTCTGACCAAGCAGACCTCTGTCATACTCCTTGGCTCTTCATGAGTTCTGAATTTTTGGTGCATTTTGAAGGTATTCACAAACAAACTCTGTCCATGCTGCAAACTGAACAAAGATTACATAATTGTGATCTACTTGTACTTCTGCCTTCACACGAAAACTTCTGAATTTGTTTGAAATAAACTGGCCAGTGGGAAGAGATCACAGTTCTACTTGATTCCTGTCAAGTAGATAGGTGGAGTTTGGGCGGGAGGCATTTCTAGATAGACAGCTGAGTTTGAAAAGAAATTGAGGGAGTGGCTAACACCACCCTTCAATTTGGCCTCTGCAGTGAAGACAGACACTAAAACCAGGTTTCATCATTGCTCAGAGAGCTCCCTGGGTGCCTGAGACACTAGACATTATGTAGTGCCTGAAAGATACAGCTGGAGACTCTTGGCAGATCTCTGTATCTGGACGCTGCATTGTGATAAGCACAAGAGTGGTAAGCACTTGCTGCAAAATACATTACATAAGTTTTTTATATTTCCAAAGTTTGCGTGTTTATTTCAATAAAATATTATTGAGGACATTGTTTCCCAGTGATGATTTGATTCCTCACAGCAATAGCATGACAAAATGCTTACAGAAGCCCTCAGATCAGTACAGTTTTGCTGTCTGCCATTGTTCTCTTTCAGCTGTAGCATTTCTACATTCCTCTGTTCCACTGAACGTGCTTTTTTATTGGCACCCAGCCACTTCCTCAGTGTCTTATTCTGAATTCTGTTCTGTTGTTTGCCTAACCTGATCCAACAAAGGATATTAGAAAAAAGAAAAAGAAAAAAACTAAACAAATGTACACGCTCCCCATGGGTATCTCCTTTATTTTTCTGAGATTTGAGGTCAGGTTGTTATTATTGTTTGTCGTTTTCCTTTGTCTTCCTAGGTATTTACATTTATTCCCAGTACCTACATATCTCAACAGTATTTATAATATCAATGTTACCCATTGCTGCATGGAAGATAAAAAACTCCCCTGGTGCTTCAATTTGTGGAGCACAAAAGTTGTTTTCCAGCCCCAATCAACAGTTCAAGCTGTATATCAACCTCGTGTTTTAGGGACTCTGTTCCAGTCCTGAGTTCCAGCCAAGAGCCAATTACAACCTTTGCTTCTCACTTGAGATTATTCACTAAGTTGTTAAATTATATCAGTCTGCAGAATTACCAGGAGCATTTGGGTCTGAATGAGGTACATCCATATTTACTATCACCCTTTGATTATGGCATTGCAGTCAGCTTTCAATCTGCATGACAAGTTTCCCTTTCCAACTCAATTTGAATTAATTCTGAGATTACAATTTTGTGTGACACTGTAATTAAAGGTGTGAGTGCAATCCAAACACAGACATCTACAGATTTTCCTTCGCTCATGAATGTTGCAGTTCTATTTTTAAAAGCAGTTAATGACTGTGGCAGAATGTATTCCTTCCAAACTAAGGTTACTTGCAGCTTATCTCTTTTTTATAAAAGAAGGGAGGAGCCAGACCCAGCAAGTATAAGCAAAGACATTAAGAGTGCCCTGCAAAATAGTCTAATCAGCCCTTTGTACCTTGTGTATTGGACACAAATAGAAGGCTCTGCTCCTGTTGGTCTTCGTGTACCTTCTTTGGGGGTTTTGATATATTTTATCTTGACTCCATCAAAGAATCTTAATCCTGGTCCCTAACGTCTGTTTTTTGATACAAGAGCTAAAAGTACCTTATCAGCTCTCCCCTTGCTTTTCTCTAACAATCACACAGTTACAAAGGGAATGAGACATGCAGCAGAGGGATTAACTACTTTGACCTAAGGGAAAAAGCTGTAGTATTACAGGTGAGATTGTAATACCTGTCTCTTCTCAAAAGAGATATCATGTCTGCTCACCTTCCTGATTGCATGTGATAGCTTCACATTATTTGTGGGATCAGTAATGCCTGGGATTCTCCCACTGTCACCTTTTCCTTTCCCCATCTCATTTTTCATAAGGTATATTCCCATATACACTATTAAACTAGAAAATGTATTCTGTCAATAGCCTCAATCAAGGTGTCCTTTTCAGCTCAGAATAGTGCTAAAGAGCTTGATCTGAAGTTATGGTTATAAACAAAATCAAGGCAAATCATGATTGGATCAGAGTTTTCACAGAGAAAATTGACATTCAGGCCATATTTATAATTTTAATTAAAGAATCTTAATGCCTACTATTACTGAGGCTCTTTGTCAGATCTGCCAGCTTCTGATATCATTCATTCTTTATAACTAAGAAAATTTTGAAAGAGTGGTAGAATCTGCGAAAATGTGATTTTAAGACATAAAAAGTCCATAGCACTGAGTACAGAAACAGAATACTTACTGATCAAAAATGCCATAAACAGCCATGGTTCTTGCTAACTGCTGAGTGCCATCTACTGCTGAGACAGTAGAAGCTGAAGGCATTTCTTGCAAAATGTACACTTGCAATGACCTTCAGCTGGCCAGCACAGGCGAGAGAAACCACTGCAGAGCCTCTGTGATACTTCTGCTGAGCTAGGGCTTTATGTCTGTCCCTGTTCCTGGACTCTGAAGATTTCTTGGGAGCTGCAAGAGGCAGGAGCTGTCCTTGTGCTCACAAAGTGCCTTTGTTTAGGCTCATTCTCCACTTGATTTCTGGTAGCAGTTCTCCTTTATACTAAACATCAATAGGGAATGGAGGAGCTCCCCAGGATCCACATCAGATGGCAGGAGGCTTGCCTCACCACACACTTAAAGACCTGTAGCCATTTAGCTATCCCTAATTCCTCACACAGTATTCTCATAGCCAGGAAAGCCACTTACAGGTATGAATCAGTTCCTAAAAACAGGAAACCTATTTAAACCTCTGCATGTGAGCTGGCTTTCAGCGGAATTTAAGGGTTCAGTACTTTTGTTGAAATGCTTAAGCACAAGAGTCAAGGAATACAACCAGAAATGTCCCACTGGCCTCCAGTTTTTCTTCCAGAAGGGTATGGGCCTCTGCAGCTATGTCATATTTGCCAAACCATTGAGGGCATCTCAAATGACATTAGATTCCTGTGATCAGACAGCTGAATCAAGGCACTAGACAATATCATGCATGAAGATTTTGGCTGATTTTTTTCCCTAAACAAGGCACCTGTCTTTGTTCTGTTCAATGACATGCAAAATAACTCTAACAACAGTGAAAGTCTAGGCACCAAGCTCATGTGGCCTCCTTCAGGAGCTGAGCCTTAGCTCATATCTCTGATTACCATCCAGTCACTTGTGATGCCACCTGTTCAACACTTCCATTTAATTCTTTCCTTGACATGTCAATGTGATTGCTGACCTGTCTCTGATCAGAAACAATGAAAACCTCCATGAAATTGTTAAATCTTTCCATCTGAAAGCTTTTATTTACCTAGTAAAAAGAGAGAAAATAAAAGGTTTGCAAAAATAAACATAAAGGCTGTGGCATTTCTGGTTTACATTTGTAAAACAGTGTTAGGAGCTACTCAATTCACAGCTCTTCTATTCTGTCTCCACCACGCTGCAGGACCAGGTTACTGTTGCTGGAGGTAGTCATTGCCATCAGAAGGCTATAGACAGGTAAGCAGTCGTGGTTTGATCTAAGTGAAGAGATCAAGGAACTGGTCTGGGTTTTAAATTATAAATTTCAGAGCAAAGAGACAGTTTTGCCATTATGTAAGGCAGCATTCAGGGACTCAGTGCTTTGGAAAGTCTAAGTTGTAAACTGGGAGTGAATGTGCATGACTCTGTTGCTCTAATGTCTGTGCTTTTGTGCATAACTTTTTCTTTCTGAAGCAAAGCTATTGCTTCCAGAGTGTTGTGGGCATGTCAAATAAGTTAGACCTCTCAGGTAACCACAGAGGCACAGGAGGCAGCAGTTCAGGGCAGGATATGAGAGAGAAGTGCAAGTCTCCTGTGAGAGAAAGTTAGTGATAGACATTGAACAGGGAATGCAGTCTGAGAGACCAAGAAAGATCAGAAGAACAGCTTAACCTTCCCACTGCAGTATCTAAATCCATGTAGAAAATCAGCATGGAGGCAGGAGAAACAAGGCAAGGGCACAGTCAGCTAAAACTCTGCAACAGCTAAACCAAGCATCCTCAGAGCAGGAACAGCGTAGCAGATGAGCTCTCTTTGTCCTTCAATAACCCAAGTGATAAAAAAAAAACCTGGTCAGATTGTGTTGCTGCCAAAACATGCTGTCTCTGAACCCTTTCTCTCACATAGTTAGACCTTTTCTACTAATTGAAAACTGTAATTTATTCATGACTACCTTATTCCCACACAATCTGATTGTGTGCAGCGATAAAATACAACTGATACCTCTTTTCTGAGCTTTTAACCCTGCTCCTGTCTTTGAATCACATTAGAGACTCTCAGCAGGTATGAGAGTCCCATTGAGACAGACACCCCACTGGGACCATACATAACAAAACCCTGTCTCCAAGGTATAGTGATGTGCTGCACACAACATTATACATTTTCTCAGGCCAGGGTCAAAACGAGCAGTTGCCAAAGCAGAATTAGTCTTGCTAATGAGGCTTTCATTCCAGGAAAATAAGTGAAAGTGATTCCTCATTTCTCCCTTCCCATATAATAGCTACTTTCGTGTAATGATCAGAGTAGGGTAAAATATTGTTAGTGATTCAGAAAAACAAAATAATAAAAGGACTTGAGTATCTTGGAGGGTAGAGAATACATTGAACTTTGAAAAATACTTAATGCATCCATAAATTAGCTAAGAGAATGTGTAGAGTCTTGTGGACTCTCATAAGGAGCACTAAGAAGAAGAAGAGAGTAATGACTCATAAGAAAATAAAAAACAAGAAGGATAAAAATACATATTTGCTCTACCCTTCCCCCTCATCCCAATCTCATAAATATCAGGAGGAGGTACTAGAATTTTTACCCTCCACGAAAACCCTGCAGTACTTATTTGGCAAATGAAATAGTCTTTAAGATGTTCCTAGTGCTACATTTCATTGTTATGCACTTTTTTGAATATGATGATTTTTAATTAATTCCATTAAATAAAAAAATGTATCATGTATAAAAATATAATTTTCTTTATATACCTGAATTAGTGGTTAAAATTGCTAGAAACATTTAAATGATACTGCAATTTTTGAGTTTAGGATGTTTTTTCTCCCAATAAGGGATATTTAAAAGCAATATTTGAACAACTCCACCCTCCCAAAGTCCTGCACCTTCACTAAAACTGAAATTTGTCTCCTATCTACTTTTTCCTCAGTTACAGCATAGAAAATGCAAAGAGAAGATTGGGGAAAGAGGGGAAGGAAAGCCATAAGAAATATTATAGGAATTGATATTGATAGAGGACTCCCCGAGTTCCTATCCTTCCTCTGAGCCATCTATATTCATGTCATTCATGCCTGTATGTTACACAGTATGAAGTCAGTGAGCAGCCCCCGGAGCCAAAAAGGGAAAACATAGGGTTATCCCAGCTGTTCAGCTACAAGAGTGCTCTCTTTATTTTCTGATTCTTGTGAAGCACTTTTTATTTCATGGGAAACAGAGCAATTTGAGCAGGAGGTATTTAGATTGTTACCACCATTATGCTACCACTCCACAACCTGGGCCAGATGTTGATAGATGAGATGGGAAATGAAAAACTCCATTCCAGGAAACTCAAGAGTTCATGCCAAGTTTTTGCTTAAAAACTATTCATTTAAATCACATTCTCCAAAACAGTTTTTACTCCAAATACTAACTAGAACATCTCCGAGCTTCAGACAGGATTCTCAGGGTGCATGGTAGAGAATAGAGCTGGGTCCTGGCCGGGAGCAGTAGGAGGATCCCCTGTCTGAGAGCCTCATGGCTGGCAGATTGTCCAGCTACTCAGCAAAACTGAGTTTGGGGACACTTCCTCTGTGGCAAGTGGGCAGCAGAAGGGTCAGGTCACCTATCACAGCAACAGCTCCCAGTCATAGCAGCTTGCTCCTGGCTGCCGTCACTGGCTATTAGGATCAAATCAGCTTTCATTTCAAATCAACCATTGGATTTGATTGTCACCATTGGCATTTGGGACAATGCATGGGTCAGCAGCAGTGATAAACCAGTTACCAGCAACAGGCTGTACATGACAACTTCCTTCTGACCTCTACATCAGGGCTTCCTGAAAGGTCTCTTTGCAGCTTTTCATACAGATCCACATGTGCTAATCATGGAGTCAGTGTTGGGGTGTCCTACACTCAGGCTTGACGTAGGTTAAGACCTCCCTCATTCAAAGCATGACATTCCCTTCTTTGCAGTCACATGTGATGCTGCAGCCTCAGCAGAATGGCACTGCTCTACTCCATGAACAGAAAAAACAAGGAGAACTGTGACAGCAGGGGCAGACAAGGTGCTGATTCTGGCTGGAGTTAATTTTCTTCATAGTGGCTTCTATGGGGCTATGATTTGGAATTGTGCTGGAACAGGGTTAATAACACATGATGTTCTAGTTACTGCTGAGCAGGGCTTTCCCAGAGACTCCTCACCCCATCCCACCATGAAGGAGGTGGGCAAGATGGGAAGGGACACAGCCAGGATAGCTGACATCAGCTGACCAAAGGGATATTCCACACCATCTGGAATCATGCTTAGCAAAAAGCTCTTGGGAAGGCTGGGCAGAGGGTCACTCCCTGGGGACTTGCTGGACATTAGTTGGTTGGTGATGAGAAATTGTTTTTGTTTGGACCACTTATCTTTCTTGGATTTTATTTTACTTTCTTTTTCATTATTATTATTTTGCCATTATTAACCTCATTTTAGCTAAACTCACACATTTTCTCCCTTTTACCTTTTCTTTTCCCCCCAATGTGCTGTGGGCTGGGCCAGGGGAGTGTGTGAGCAGCTATGTGGTGGCTGAAATGACAGCTCTTTTGGTGCCCATCATAAGGCTCAAAGAGTTTGAGATAATAGCAGATTATCAGAGTGTATTAGAAAGGACTTCTATCTATTAGCAATTGTAGGTCACAACATTGATTCATATGTTCTCAATATTAGTTTATCAGATTTGTGCCATGCAATTTTTTGCTGTAGATATTAAAGCTTGGAGTTGGCTTTTTCAGTTTGCTTTGCTCTGTAGTGAGTAGTGATATTTTGACTGGGAGTTTTTTTTTATTAAAGTACTGACCTTGAGCTTAATCTGTTATTTTGGGCCCTGTAATGAAGTCATTACTGTACTTTGGGTACCATCTCCTGGAGACAATTAACAATTATATTTCTTCCTCTATGAGGCTTTTGTGAAGGAAATACAGAGTGGCACCTGCCCTACCTTCATCTGTGGTGTTTTTCTCCTTCATTACAACAAATTTCCAATGTCTTGAACATCATTGGATAGTTAAAATAGTTCTACTGGTATTTCCTGGGAATATTGCTTTGGTTTTGTCTAAGATTAATGAGCAGTTTAAGATTATGACTCAGTCTCCATGAGTGAATGATCATGGGGTGCTGAGCATGTGGAAGAATATGGGCAGGTATCTAGAGAACTTCTCACCCCCAAGGGTCTGGAACTTCACTCCCAAACAATGACAGGATGATGATGAATTGATAGAATGTTGAAAGACAACTGTTGTGGCTATTCCATAGTGGCACAATTGACAACACCATGCTGGACCCTGGCCAGGATCTGCAAAACTCTGCTTGATATCTGCAGCATCCTCAGGAAGAAGAAAGGAAAAACAAACAAACAAACATTATAGCAAGCAGTTGGTAGTGACAATTTGTTTATGGGTATTAAAAATGTCTTTATAACTATCGAGACAGTAATGATGCTTACAGCTCAGGTGAAGACAGGTCTCAACATAGAATCTGATAATTTGTGTGAAAAATTCCTTCAAAGTTGGTAAAATTATAAGACCATCACAAACTCACAAGTACAGTAAAGACTATTTTTAACCAAATAATTTGAATATTCTACCTGCAGCAGTTATGTCATATCTTCTTGTGGCTTTTCCCTACTTACCATATTTTATATGCTATGTCCTCAGAATGGAAAACCTTTTTTCCATTTTGGGCTATGGCAATGGAATTATATTTTCTTTTCAGTTTCTTTGCAGTGCCTCTGCAAGGATTTTGTGATACATTAGAAAATATAAAAGACATTTCACCTCTGTTTTCTATATACTTTCTTACACATTTGTTCTTCTTCCACTCTTTTGTTTCCTCAGAGTTCAGTGTAAGGGACGGTGCTGTGAAGGGTAGTGGCACCCCTGTTAGAGGAGGGTATGTAACAATAGGTTAGAAGCCTGTCAGTCTCTTTTGGGCTGAGTAGTACTGAACAGTGCTAAGCAAAGCTGATGCTACCAAGCTAAGAGTTAAGGTAGTGCTGTAGTAGTAGCAGCAAATATTGTTAGTACTAACAGTTGTTTGCAAGCTGAGACAGCTCCAGACCTGAGAAGGCACATGGCACCAGCTCTGGTGCATGTATCTGTATGTCACACACACATATCTCACAAAAACAATGAAACAATCAGTAGTGTAGCACACTGGGATGAAATATGCATAGAGGAAAAGCTTCATTCAGGGAACAGAAGACTCCACTGGTTATTGGCTTGCCAGGTGTTTGCCATGGTTGTGCTGCTTATTGTACTGGGCGAAGGAAGCCACAGTCTCCATATGTGACAGAGAGGGCAGAGGTGGCTTTTGAGGAAAAGCCATCAGTACAGTAAATGCAACCATTTCAGTTTCAGTTTTTACCTAAGGAATGATAGCTTCATTATTAAATCCCTAGTTTCATTTCTAGTTCTACTAGGAAAGTTCTGAATAACCTTGGAGTGACACTGAGAAATTAAACCCTGATCTCAGCTATTTTAATGTTGCCATCACAGCCTAGACATTCAGCTCTTCTCCAAGCAGACTTTCAAAGGTGTTTAGAAGCCTCAGGGTGAATGCTGGCATTTGGTAGACAGACAAATAAGCATAAACAGGTTCTAATAAACTCCCTTTGAAAATTAAGTATTTAGCTTGCTCAGGCATTTCTGAATAACACAGCAGGTGATGATCTATATCTTCCTAAGTATTTTAATAAATGTAGCTACTTCTGCCTCCTTTTTAGCTGCTCTATTTAATAGTGCTCTCCTAACACACTGAAGTGCAACAACTATAAATTCACCACTAGCTACTAACTGTTCTAACTTGAAATACTGAGGAAACTTTTAAGTCTCTACGTAAGTTTGCAAGAAACAAATTTTCTAGAGCTGACCAAATTGCTGGATTTCTTGCACTGATGATAAATGCACAGGAGAGGGGGCTGTAGGACTAGACTGATTTTCACTGAAGGAGACTTGCAAAGCTGAACACAGGATGATGACTAAAGGATTATAGGAATTATGAGAAAATAGCTTTAATGTCAGCTTTTTTTAAAATATCTCTAAATAGTTTTGTAGCTAGCCCTATATCCCTCCAACATCAATAGATGCTCTTAATCTTACCTGTATATTCCAGCTGCATAAATATGTCTTACAAAGGTTCTTGACTGCTTTGTGTAACATAAACACCTTCTAGGATTATGAGATCAGAGTGGCATAAGTGTTAGTCCATGCAGAAGAGGAAGCCAGGTGGAAAACAGGCTTCTGGAACTGCTGAGATAGGTCAGCTTGAAAAATGGGAATTGGAGAGCAATCGGGATAATTTTACGTTTGTTTGGGAGAAGCATGGAGTTTAGAGATAAAAAAGAAAAATAGATTTCCTGCCTTAATATGTCTTTGTCCCTTTATTGTGTGCAAAAAGTCTGTTCCAGGTTTCTTCTCTCCAGACTTTCTACAACTTTATTTGCAAGTGGGGTAGCAGTAATGGCTGCATCCCCCAGAAATTATCACTTTTTAAACATTGCCCCCATCTGATTACAGTGGCTCAAACTTTGCACCATGAGATAATTTTCTGAAAGATATTCTAAAAACTGAACCAAAAATTTTACTTCAGCAGATTCAAGCACAAGAATCCACTATGAAGTCTTCCTTGAGTATAAAAAGAAAGTTCCCAACAATGTTTACCTGGAGTATTTATCATGTCTTTAGAGTTTTCCAAAACTGTAACATATGTGCTGATGTTTTATTTCCCACATGCAGGGTACTTCATCCGGCTCAGACAGTTTGTTTTCATAAACTGAGCTTTGGGAGCCTATGTCTTCTGCAGAGCACGACTTAAGAGACTAATGCAGCTATGGCAGAGCATTTCAGATGTCTCTGATGCCATTACCAGTTAAAACCCATACTACAGATCCCTTTTGTCAATACTTATGATGTATTTGGACTAGAACACTCCAAGCAAAGACACTCTGTCTTTTAAATCAGAAAAGAAAGAAATGTATATGTCTTTTTCCCCAGGAAACCAACTCCACAGAATTGTAATTTTTACAGGTTTTATTGCTTTATCTTATATGGTAATGAGAAACTGGTGCTTTAAATTGAAGCAGCTGGCCAACAGCTAATTCATGGAAGTATTTTAGATTTTTGTTCTACCTCAGAGGGAATACTTGGTGGTGTTTTTTCACCTTTTTTCTTGGAGAATAGTAATGACTCATGGTTGCGTTTTAGGTGACCAATACATTTTTCAGCCTGTGCATACTTACAACACACAATGCATAATTGTGAGAGTGTGAGTAATGGATATTTAGCTCTCAGTGAAATTCTGTGCATAGCAAGGTAAAGCTGGACTTGCTGTAGAGACCCACAGAAGTGAAGAAAAGTGGGCTTCTCCTACCCCATCCCTAAAAATGGACTTATATGAGATGGAATGACTTGTCTTTCTGTTGCAAGGTACTTTCTCCATTGCTTGAAAGTCAGAACCAGACCAGATGCCTCTCTTTTAGGTGACCTATGCTAGATGAAATTAAATCACTGGTTAAGGCTAAATCAAACCTTGTTTGGATTGAAAAATTCCCTACTTATTGTTTCAGTAACCTAGGTACATTTTGGCTCTTATTTTCTTCCCAGGCCCCATTATGAGATGAGACAAGCTATGCCCCTGAAAGCCTGACTAAAGCAGATGTCACGGTTATTTTCATTAAAAATACAGTGGGAGGAGGAACTATATCCAGGTTTTACACAGTAGGTGACTTATTAGATAGCTCTCTCAGGATGTGGGAGATCCACATCAAAGCAATTCAGTAGAAAAGCAGGCAGCCAAAGCTGCCACCCCTGACAGTGTAATGACTGTGAGTACAGCTCTCTTATGCTGCAGTTTCAATGATCACAGAGCATGATTGAGACAATCGACCACAGCACAATAGGATAGACACACAAAGATACAGATCTTATATCATTATTTGCTCTTGGACATAACTGAGGACATTGGTGCCATCGTGAGCTGTGCCTTTCTACATCAGGGTAAGTAAATCCCTTGATTCTTCACTGTCTTCATTCTTCAGTTTGCAAAGTGGTTTTGCAAATATGGCCCCATCCTGGCTACACTTACACCACTTGAAAGAGCAAACTTCAGACAACTGAAGACATGACAAGCTGTGGCTCTTGCCACATTTCATCCTCACTTCCCAAGACAGCCAGCAGCACTGCTCATCCCAAGGGGCTCCTAAAGGCACATCCTAGCTGTCCTGAGCCTGAGCTGGACAGGTGTCACTCTGAAGGGAAGTCTTCATAATCTATGACCAGCTACTGTATGTACCAGCATTTTTGTTGTCAGTTACTCATCTTGGGTTCCCTATTCTTTATTTTAATGAAGTCCCTATCAAAAAGTCCCAATGTAAACGGTGTACAGAAGATGTTTGCAAAAAAACCCAAACAGCCTTGCAGTATCCAAAAATGGTGCAGAAATCTCTGGCACCTCACCTGTGAGATCCCTAACAGCAGCAAGTAAAGTGAGGCATGAGCTCCTGTATCAGGCCAGCTGGTAGTGCTACAAAAAAACAAGGGAGCACAGAAGCCTTTCTTCCCATCTCAGAGGACAGCTCCCTATTCAGGGTAAAGAAAGGCCTGGTGTCCCAGACAGAGGCATCTGTCCCTGCCCGGGGGAAGGGCTGTGTGTCCAAGGCCACAGTGCCTGTGCTCCAGCACTGCCCGATGGCTTTTGCTGATGTGTCAGCCAGCCTAACTACAGCCATTACTTCTTCTTCAAATATTGCAACATCTACATCCTTAAACTATCACAATCACATCAGTGTTTCCATTTGTATAGAATAAAGCCAATTCAATCATTCCACTAACAGGGAGCAATTTGTTCTCTGTCTTGGGCATCTTTTGTCTCTCAGTGAAGGCAGCCCTGTTCCTTGCCTGCATCTGCATCCAATGGATGCTAAGAGAGCATCATGAGAAATTAGAAAGTTTCCTTTTGGAAACACCTGGGTTTGTTTTCCTCTGCCCTGGAAAGAGCAGCTGCTGAAAATTTTAAAGGTCCGTTTAACCCTCAGCACTTTTACATAATTCCTGCATTAGGGAGAGGAGGATAGTAGGGAGGTAGGAAGGCAGGAAGGAACAGTAAGCACTATAGTACACATGCTCATGGTGTATTTTGTGTAATGTATGCTGTGTAAGAGTCCATCTAGCCCATTGTGCTCTTGCCAAAAGTAGCCACAAAAAATGGCTCAGCAAAGAGTAAGAACAGAACAAGTGTATGCAATGCACCCATCTAAAGTTCTTCCAAATATCAATTTTTTCCAGCTTGGGGACTTTCAGGGCTAGATATACTTTATTTGCAATCTTCTATTAACTTGCTCCAGCTCCTCTTTTAACATCTACCTCCTTTGATTGAGAAGTTAGGTTCATGTCTCACAATGGAAAGAATCACTTTCTTACTTTACACATATCTAGTCTTAATTTCATCTGCCTTTTTGCTGCCAGCTCAGCTGCCCCTATGGATTCTTCCTGCAACCCACAATTAGCCCTACTTCCTTAAACAAATTAGGGTCATCTTCACTCTTTGACATTGTCTTAATTATGGTTGTTTATGAATATGTTAAACAGAACAGATATCTGGATAGATCTGAACTACATTGGTCAAGTCTTTTTACCTTCAAGGACTGACTTGAAATTTATGTTTCCTACTCCTAAACAAGGTTTCTACATCTTCATTTCTATGGTCAGTACTTAATTACTGCATTTTAGATGTTTGGTCTGCTGCTAAACCAGAATATATATGGTGGTCAAAGTAAAAGGAAATAGTATTCAACCAGGTTTGGAAGCATGAGAGCAAGGTGTGATGACAAGGTTAGTATCATTCCTTAGGCTGTCTCTCCCACTGCTTTCTGCAGAAGAGTAACTTCTGCAACTTCTGACTGCATCAGAGTCAGAGGAAGAACATTCTACCTTGATTACTGGGGAAAAAAAAACCCCATGGGGCACTTAGATGTCCACCTACTGAGGTGCTCGGCACACTCTCTAGGCTTAAGGAGATGTAGAACGCCCAGGTCCGTTGAAGGATCCACAAAGCAGCACAGCCTGACCAGCACTCACACTGCTCACACACATGCAGAGCTGCTGACATTCTCAGTGCACCCAGCAGAGTCCCAGTTCCCTGCCACATATAGCTGCAGGAGAGCAGTTGTGCAGAGATGCCCCACTGAGCCAACACGCTCTTCTCACCAGAGATGGGCTATGGCCAGAATCAAAATGTGCCTCTCCCACAGCACCCTGGCAGTGACCTTCCTGGGTAGCGTGGTTGCAATGGCTGGACTCTCCCACAGCTTCTTACATGACGCTTACAGCATCTCCCCTCCATTCTCCATCCAAGCTCTTCTCTGTTACTGGTGATTATCAGCTGACAAAACCTCTTGGGCAGCCAGTTTTAGCAGAACTGGAAAAGCTCTAGATAATAACATCATGCCTCACTGGCTGGCATCCCACAAGTGTGTGTGTCTGACTCTAATTTTGTTCCCAGGCAGCTCCTTGTTTTCCTTTCTTTCCCACCCCCAGTCTGAAAGAAAACAAAAGTCATTGAAACTTATTCTAGGCCAGCTGGTCACTGTAAACAGACACCAGCTCTGATGGTGTCACATAAACAGACACATAGCCCAGATGCATGAATACTTACACAGGGACAAGCCTAACATCCTTGTATTTTCTCTGGATAGAAAATACTGTGTTCTATCTGCCCCACTGATCCACTCTACTGCAACCAGGGATAAGTGCCACACACTATCAAATGCTCTCTCCTCATCCTCACCACCTTCCTCTTCCTCCATTGGGCTTTCGCATGGATCCTAGTCATGGTAAAGTCCTCTTTTTCTGGGCCAATCATTGGACTAGAGAAGGAAGTCCTCTCAGGAAATCTTCTGGAGTGCAAGGATGTAAAGAAGATCTATAGAAAATGTGGGGGTTGCAGGGGAGCATTTGGAATATGCTGAGTTGGAAGGGACCTATCAGGATCATCAAGTCCAACTCCTGGCCCTGCACAGGACACCCCAAGAATCATACCTTGTGCTTGAGATCATTGTTCAAGCACTTCTTGAACTCTGTCAGGCTTGGTACTGGAGGCCCCTGGAGGGCCTGTTCCAGTGCAAAACCTTCTCCTGATATCCAGTCTAAGCCTCCCCTAACTCAGATTCATGCCATTTCCTCAAGCCCTGTCACTGATCACATGAGAGTGAAGAGATTGGCACCTGCCTGTCTGCTTCCCCTCATGAGAAAGTTGAAGATCATAATGAGGTCACCCCTCAGTCTCCTGTTCTCCAAGCTGAACAGACAAAGTTCAGTCCTCATAAGGCTTCCCCTCATGGCCCTTCACCATGCTCATGGCCCTCCTTTGGACACTCTCTAATAGCTTAATGTCTTTCATATGTTGTGGCACCCAAAACTGCACACAATCCTAAGGTGAGGCTGCCTCAGTGCAGAGCAGAGCAAGACAATCCCCTCCCTTGCCCTGCAGCAATGCTGTGCCTGATGCCCCCCAGGACAAGTTTGGCCCCTGGCTTCCAGGGCACTGCTGACTCATGTTCAACTTGCCATCAACCAGGACCAATAGTCCCCTTTCCATGGGGCTGCTCTGCAGCCTCTCATTGCCCAGTCTATAAACACAACCAGGGCTGCCCTGTACAGAATCCAGTACTAGCCCTTGTTAAACTTCATGTGGTTAGTGACTGTCCAACACTGATTTGTTGGGATCTCTCCACAGAGCCACTTTGCTCTTAAAGGAGTCAACATCTCCTTCCAATTTCAAATTATGTCATCAGCAGACTTACTTAGCTTTTTTTTTTTTGCTTCCATAACCACTACTGAAACAGAGAGCAGAACCCTTGCCTTGGTATCTCTCTAAACACTGCGCAACTGAGGGTTTAAAACTCCTTCTGGACCAGAATAAGACACAGCAGGTTGAGGAGGTTCTTAAGGAGGTGTAACCGGTGCTGGTTTTCTTAGCAGACCCTGTGGTGCTGCTGGAGGTAGCTGAGGGGGGCAGATGCGAAGGCAGAGCTCACCCACACTTCCTGGGGTGTGGCTGGGTGAGTTGGAGAAGAGGATCAACTGTCCCTGCAGCTGAATGAGGCTTCTTCAGGAGCCCAACCCCAGAAACAGTGATAAACCTAAGGCCTGCTCTATTTTCTTCTGAAATGACCTGCTTCAGGCTATTCAAAAGTTACTCAGGAGCTCTTTTGTCAAAAGCAGCTGCTATGACTTCTGCATTGCACTGGGGCACAGAGCCTGCAGGGAGGCTCCTCTCTGCAGCATCAGGGCCATCTTCTTCACCCCAGCCTCTGTGGGAGAAAAGAAAAAGCTCATTTTGGGAACTGAGTAACAACAACAGGGAGCAAGTGGCTGTGTATTGCTTAGTTGATGGCTGGGGTTAAACCACGACAGTCTCTTGCCAGAAATAGTGCACAGCATTTGTTCCCTGACTGGCTTCTCGAGAAGAGGACCTGTGCTCAGAACCCCAGCCATCCTATGCTTACCCTGCCCATAAACCCAAGGGAGGAGTTCACAGCCACGTTCCTGGCTCTGATCAGTTCTGCTGGTCCAGGAATTTGTATACTTTCAGGTGTGGTACAAGGTGGGGTCCCTGGGAAACAAGAGAGGGACACTTATCTGGTCCCTGGGTTTGATGGGGACAGCTTGGTGTGCAAAGCAAGCATTCACCATATGGGAGCACAAACAAGTCCTGAGAAAAATCCTGAGACCCCAAGTTTCTTCTACCAGTGCCAAGACAGGTGATACTGAGAGAGGACAAGCAGAGCCAGTTCTGGAAGTGGCACATTCAGGTATGGGCTGTTCTCAGTGCAGACAAGTGTCTCCTGGTGCCAGCAGGGATATTTTTAACCAGGTAGCCACAACAGCACTGCGATTCCAACTGGACATTTTAATGCAGCATAAAGATTGTAGGACAGACACGGATGCTTGTGCCCAGACAGACGTGGGACATGGATGACTCCATTTGCCTAATTTCATAAAACAATTTGGGATTTATTGAGAGTGATTACACTCAAAGTCTTGGCAAAACTTTGAATTACAAAGCCATTTTTTATTAATTTCTAAATAAAATAGCAGCATAGCTTAGCAAAAATTATTTGGGGCATTAGAACTAGTGTCCTTTAGATATCTGTATTACTGGTACAAATTTAAATATGGCACAACTAACTCTTGGACTCAATTAGTAAGTTAAGCTCTTTCAAATGCTTAAGTAATATGATAATTAAGAGCTGTACTATTATATCTCTTCCTTTCCAGGTTTTAAGACAACAATTCAGGACATATCTACTGGCTAGCAAAAAAAATGAAATTAAACTATATTCTTTCCTTCCAGGGATGTAGTGATAAATTAAAAATTAATTTAAAAGACACACTAGTTATTTGGTAAATAAGAACTTAGGCAAACATTCCTGTTTGATGGATAGCAAGAAAGAAATAATTTCTCTATTGTTCTGCAGAGTAGGTAAAATCCAGTTACCCATGTTTCTCCTTGACAACCCCATGGGTGTCCATCTTGGCCTTACATTCAAAATATATTCAGGTATATTTACTATTAACCTTTTTTTTTTTTCTTATTCTGTGGGTAGAACTATACCATGCCTGAGTTTAAGAGCTTCACTGAATTTCACAGGAAATGGAAAAACTGACAGAAAACACAGATCTCTTCCAAATAATTTTGCAAAAGTGTACAATTCTGTCACCAAATGAACGCAGAAGTCATATGTTTTGAAGTATCAGTCACTTGGGGCCTCCACTGATGCTAACGTTCCTAGAAAGTCATTTGACTAGCTCTGTTAAACTGGTTGTCTTGTTTGTCCCTGTAAGGAGCTTCTCCTTTAAATAAAACAGTAAACAATAATCATCATTATGGTTCTGTATAAACTCTTCTAAAATGAAATATTAAGGTTTTATGCTCTTGTATTCTTTTGGGGATGTTTTGCTGGATGTATGAAGTGGGAAATTCCCCACAGAGCAGAAAACATGTCAAGGCTAAAGGAATCCTGAGGATAAATGACTGAAAATCATCCACCTAACTTCATCATAAAATGCACTTAAAAAATGGAAACTACCCCCCTCTACGCAAATCTGTAGAAACTCAGGGAAAACCCTCTTTAATTTTACCTGCAGTAGGAAAAATAAGGTGCAGTACTTGTTGCCTGTGTCACATAAACAGGAATTCAGGAGTGGATTTACCAGGGAGGATTGAGACCATCCACTATACAGGCACACAGTAGAGGCTGTGGTGCCCATAGAATATCTTCCATTACATGGTAGAGGGAGGCAGTAGAGCCTTGCCCCGCTTCCCATTTAGATCCTGGCTCTCTCTGCCCCTCCCTGTACCGGGGAGGCTGGTGCCTGCCAAGAGGAATGACCTAGAGGCTGACTCTTCAAAGCAGGAAGATGGAAAAGTCCCCAATTAAGAAAAACATTAAAGGGAATCTAGAGTTGAAGAAAATGTTGAAGTTCCATTGAAAGCAAAAGGAAAGGAATGAAGAACATTTTTAAACCCCACTAGCTTCAATAAGACTTAAATATGTGATTAAAGGTAAGTGCATACTTTTATGAATAAGAATTCTTTAATGACCCTTAAATCTACAGCTGTCTCATTGACATTATCTAGAGTGGAACCAGAAATTGTTTCCGGTAATCTGAGGCTAAATTACTTGAAAATGAAATTCTATGATGAGCAAGGAACAATGATTCATGTTAGAAACCTAAGTTCCTTCTCTTTCTGTCAGTCAAAGCCAAATCTAAATCTTCACCTCACACAAAATCCTTAAGGGTTTTTATTATTGCTAAACTACTTGAAAATTAAACTTTAGGAAGAGGAAGGCACAATGATTCATCTTAGAAATCTACAGTTCCCTTTCTTTCTGTCAGTCAACTTCAAACCTAAATCTTCACCTCACATACACAAAATTCTTACAGGCTTTTATTATTGCCCATTCTCGGGACTCTATCTGGTCAGTGATCCCAAGAAACATTAGAAAGTCTCTTTTCCCAGCCTGGCAGTCGAAGAAGGAGTCAGAGCTCTTCATTTCTCGGTCTCAAGGTTGTTTATTGTATCTTATCTATAAAATTCTTTCTCCTGACCAGCTGAGGTCTGCTCAGCAGGATGGACAGAGGCACTCTGGCCACCCCCAGGGTGGTGTTATCTTTTTATACTAAAAACTATGTATACAATATTTACAATTACTTTCCAATACCTATCATCTATGTTAGACAGTGAGCTTCTACTCTAAACCAATCTAAAAGTGCCAACATCACAGCAGAAGATGGAGGCCAAGAAGAAGGAGAAAGACTGGACACGCCCAGATTCCTCCATCTTGCTCCCTGAATCCCCATTCTAAAAACTTCAAAAATCTATTTTTTCACCCAGTGATAAATTCACTATCATTCTACTTAAATTTTCGTGGCTTGTAATGCTTCATATAAGGTTGGTAATTATCTTTTCCAAGGGCTAAATCAAAGGCACAGGGGTCTTGGGCTCTCTGCCAAGGTCTCTGAACCCCCTGGGCAGGGGCTCAAGCTCTCCAGGGCAGCCAGAGGAATTTCCTGGGTTCCGACAGCCCATCTTTATTATTTTATTTGTAGTTTTTATTTTCGTCTTAAAACTAGACAGGAGCTATCTAAAAACTATGTTTGCCCAGATCAAGACTTCATAAAACTCTCTTAAAAATTGATGGCCTCATAAAGTAGCAGTCAAACATGCTGAAGTTGCATTTGAGCAAATCTGTACAAGAAATCCTACTTCACTTTAAAACATCAGAGCTGTCAGCTCTCATCCCACCGCGTGTAGGTGACGTATCCTGCAGTGTCCTGCGCACAGAGCAGGGCCAGTGCAGACACCGCTGTCCCACAGCATTGCTGAGCCGGCTGAGGGCCACATGTGGGGCAAGTGCCACACAGACAATGCGGCCGCTCAGCCCTGGTCCCGTGTCCCAGGGGCATGTGAAAAACCTCTCCAAATCACAGGCCCAATAGCTGAGGTACTTTTGGTCTTTATGAGTAGCGCTGGTGAACTTTTTCATACTGCCACCTTCTCATTTGACTCAGGCCTTTTAGGGGGTGGTCACCATTCCCTGTACATTTGTTGAAAGTAAATTGCAAGGGGGAAAACCCTGATCTTATAAAAGTTGAAACTCAATATTCCATCATTATACTGGTGTTTTATCCCCTTTAAAAATCCAAGGCAGCACTAGAACTGTATCTCTTGTCTTTTTAAATTGTCTCTTCGTCTCCAGGGTTCCTTCACCTTCTGAGATAAAGAGATCTGTTAGTAAAAAATTGCAACAGGAATTTCAATTTATTGAGTGTTTCATTGTGGTTTTTTTCCCAATAAAGTAGGGAAAGCCCAAAGAATACATTTAATATTTCTTGCCTTCTTCCTTGTACTCCACTTTTACATTTTTTTACAGTGCACTCCGAAGAAGAGAGGTGAAAGAGCTGGACTTCAGAATGAGAGGTCTTTATATTTTTTCTCTTCCTAATCTGAGTAGTGCAATGTTTTTATTATTTTTATGGAAAATATAGCTTTTTCTCCTAAAGCGTTTATTGTATTCTACAGCTTTCTAATCCAAGAGTTGTACACTTCTGTCTGTGGAAGTCTGACTTGGCTGTTGCCTGACAGTATTGTCCTAGTAGTTCTTCCCTTAAACACAAGATGTCAGGTTTTCAACCCAAAAATCTCTAAGCAAGTAAAAAATGTTCTTGGCATTGGATAAATTCCAGTATCACTGGAAAGAAGAAAATCACTAAAAAAATAAGCAATGGTTGCACAGTCGCTTTAACTGGTATGACAAGACCATTAGTTCCTTGTGTATCTAAATTAGTGCCATGCTGGAGATGCCAGGGTAGGAAATTGGATCTCATACTCTATATTATGAGACTAGCAAAAGGCAAAACATAGTACTATCATTTGATCTTGGTAAATTTTATTTGATCACTGAAGGCCTACTCTTCTATGTCCTTCTGAAAGACAGGAGACAGACCAAAATAAGTGTGCAGAATTATGGGGTTGGAATAAAATATAAAACTCTTTCTGTTTAGAAAATCTCCTCTCTAAAATCAGATATTTTTAAAAATAGTCTATGGTCTGTTGAACAAAAGTAGCAGTCGTTCTGAGGCATGAAGCAGGGAACATTTGGGTCCAGATCCAAATGTTCCCAAAGCGTTTTTGTTTTGTTTTTTTTTTTTTTTAAGTTCCATTAAAGCTTTTAATGGACAGCACTGTGGATCAAAACTAATGCTACCATGGGAAAGTGTTTTTGTTCTTAATCTCTGATCAGATCCAGCACACACACATGACCTGGCTGCCAGCTGAAGGCATGGTTAGCCCTTGAAGGAGCATGTTCCTGGTCTGAAATGGCAGAATGACACTCACATCCATCATGCTCTCTTAACAATCACTGTTTAGCTTTTAGTGACTCATGAATTTAATACAATTGCTATTTTGCATATGCTCCATGTTGATTTTACACCAGGTCCTACATTCATGAAAGGTTTATTTTCTAGTCAACTGATGCATTTCACTGATTTTTTGATTGCAGGTCTCAAAGTCAGTACAAAATGGAATTCAGCCTTGATTAATTTAGTCTAGGTGAAGGAAAGCTCTCACACCAAGTTTCCATATATTGTTTATAATATAATCAGAAAATATTAACTATAGAACTCCATATGTACTAAATGCATTTTAAAATAAAAACCCTTAATGTTTGAGTTCCTCTAGGATACAGCTAAAGCTGCTTGAATGCTTTAGGATTTGAAATTACAATATCCTCCTGTACATAGTGAAGCCTTTTTTCCCCTAACCCAGAAGAGACCAGAATTAAAGCACTTACAGTGGTCCCCTACTTTGTGCAGAGCTTTAGAGATAATTAGTGGAGGAACAATAAAAATTCAAGTACTAAAAGCAAAATCTGAAAAGCAATAATCCATAGCAGATAACACCACAATCACTTAATATATGATATCAGACAGGAGAATAATGTTCTGGAAACATCCACGTACAAAAATGGAAAGCAAACTGAGAAAACAAAGAGATCTGTACTGATAAAGTCACAGAAGTGGCTTTTCAGGAAGTAAACCTGTAGAGGAGTGGAGGCAGGACTTAAAAAAAAAAACCAAACAAACAAACAAAAAAAAACCTAAAAAAACCAAACAAAAAAAACTGGCAACCTACTTGTTTCCCCTCCTGAATTCTCTGCAACAGGATTTCCTCCTCACATCATGTGGAGCCATGTAAATATGCCCCCTTTGGCTACGTGACAGGAATCATTTCCTCCACCCTGCTTTCAGGGAAGGAAAGCAAAAATGAAAGGTCAGGATCTTAGGGATTTGTATTAGCAGAAAGCACTTAGTCAGGAAAAGGATAAAGATTACAGGGGAAGTAGTGCTATTCATCTGTAATCCTTTTCTGTTGAACACATTTTATATATTAATAATAAAAAATATGTGGAAAAAATTAAGCTTTACTATTCTGCACTTTCAATTCTTCAATGGTATTTAATGAAGGTATAAAGTTTTCAAAATGTCCTAGAAGAAACTCATAAGCTGAAATTTTACTAGCATCCACAAACGTGAAAGCAAACATTTTTCCCTGGTATAACTTCCAGGGGAAAAAAAAATTGCACTGCAAGTGAAGTTATTAACCAGGAAAAAGCTTCCTTAATTGTTTGTTTGCAGGAACTGTTGTGATTGTTCCCAGTCAGCCTTCTGTGTGTTCAGTGCTCCAGCAGAACTGGGACCCTAACTCATGCTTAACACAGCTGCACAGAAAAAGCCCAGACTCCTGCAGCAACACTCTGCCTAAACACTCAGGTGACAACAGACACCTGCTTTTACCAGCTCTGATCAATGTGCAGGCATTTTGCTATCAACAAACCGATTCATAAAAACCAATAAAAAAGCATTTTTCTAGTATATTTTAGTCTCATTTCCTACTTATTCAATATATACAGAGAACAGTTAATATATCTTTGATGGAAAGATAATTTCTAGAAAAGCATCTATTCTTGAAGACTTTAGGTGCTATAAAGTCTGTTACAAACTAGATTTGTATGTTGAAACATAGTTTACTAGTTTATTTTTTATTATATTAAGACATTTTATTGAAACAAGACTAATACAGTCAAGTCAAACTCCTTTGTAAAACTGTGATTTTTTTTTACTGTTACTCACTAGCTTTTAGTCACTCTATATTTTTTCTCCCTTCTCATGAAACAATTGAGCAATGACAGGACTCACTAAAATCCCCATTGAACTCTACTGGATACAGCCCCACCTGATGATCCTTCCCTACTGATAGTTACCTCTTTTTTCATCTATATTTTACATGTATACTACTTCTGTTGCAATGTAATGTGCCTTAAACAATAATATTATGCAGCATTAAGGTAAATGTTTTACCCATTTTCAAATATGTGCATTCTTAGTCAATTTTAGACATTTCAGACCAATTTATTGTACTGTTGATGTGACTAAAGAAACTGAGAAGATGAACCTGAAGTACATTATGTTAACATAGACTGCTAACTGATTTATTTAAATAAACACATCTCGTTTTGGATATTTTCTCATTGGCATTGGTGCAAGCTAAACCAGTTTACCTTGAATTGCTCTGAATTGCACCATTTTAATTTCAGTGACCTAAAATCATGCTGTTAGTGCTATGTTCAGATCAATTCTTAGCTGAAAAAAATATTCTATTTACTTTATAGTTGCATCTCAAAGGAACAACAGATAAATGTTTTCACTGGAAAATAAGAAGTAGTCAATAGATGCACTTCATTAGTATCCACAGAATAAAGCAAGCCTACAGCTGTTTCACATATTAATTGCTAAACCAGTAGTCTTCTAGCATTAGACTTTTTCACATGTCAAAAAGTTTATAGGCAACAAAAACTTAAAAGACAAATCTAATTGCAACTACACAGTTGCCCTCCTCTTTATTTTTATGCTCTCTCTTATAAGCAGATCAAATCACTCTAAGTAGCAGGTGGTATCACTCTAAATGAAGCAATCATAAGTAGCCAGATACCTCCTGATCTAATTAATAGAAAGAACACTGTTGCAATTCTATTTACTATTTCTTTATAAAATCTGCCAGCGTTCATATGAAAGTGAAACTTATGACTGGCACTGAAGAACATGACGGTGAGAATTTTCTCCACTAATCTGCTTCAAGTTTGTCTGAGGTTTAAAGTGAAATCAACGCTTTTTATCTTAGTGCTCCACAGCTGCATCAAATAAGTTAGGCTTGGTTCTTCCTCACAAACTCATGTAACAAGAACCCATCACAGCAGCTGATTTCCCAGCAGACAGCCACGTGAGTGGCTCCTTGGGTAGGCTCCTGTGATAGCTTGGCATTTCTGACTTTTAATGTTGCTGATAAGCATACCAGAACACAAAACAAAGTGCAAGGCTTTCACTGCAGCTTTGGCCTGCCAGCAGTCTCAGATTCCACTCTGACAACATAAGGATTTTGTTTTCTGCCCAGACAGTATCTTCAAATGTTACATTTTTTTCCCCCAAGTCAAGCTTCCCTTGGATAAGAAGTTTACTGATGCCCTTTTATTACACCAGAGATTGTTCTTATATTTCCATCCAGGACTTAATCTGCAAACCACACAGCTGACCTTGTTGTTAGGGCATGATGTACCAGCGTTGTGTCTAAAAGGGCTACTAAGAAACAACTTCTGAAGGGGAGTGCAAACCATTTTTTACCTATATTTATCAGGTTCCTAGCTGAACTTTTCTTTCAAAACAGCTTTCCATTGCAGTATGTAGATTGTTCTAGCTGGCCAGCACTTTCTAATAGTATTGCTGGTGCCTGTTTTAAAACAAGACATGTTAGATAAGAGAATATAGGAAAAGACTTCTAGGAACAGTTTTTTCAGTGTTGCTGAGTACTATGTGCAAAAAGATGCATGAGGTTCATTACTCATGCAGGTACAAGAGTGTGGTCTTCAGCCACATACAGCAATTCCTAAAGTAAAATACATGCCTTTTACCAACAACTTTTTCAGTGTATGCAATGAAGGCTTTAAGAATCAACCTTTACGTTAAAGTGTGGACAAGCCAAGAATGCTCCATGAAAACAAACAGTCCATAGCAAAAGTATTGAAATTACCTTTCAAGGAAATAATTTAACTGATTCCCTGTTAATTGCTGTGTCTGAGCAGCAATTCAGAAAAGACATGGCTCCTGACATTGTGTTGTGTCACACGCTGGATCTGTGTAGCAGCAAGTTCAGTATTAAGTTTTGTTAAGTCAATTTGCTGTCTTGCCTGTTTCCATTTTTGATGCTTCTGAAACCCCACTGCAGTCAAGCTATCTATAGAATAATCAATTGAGCGTATAATCAATATATCACCACTTTAATTTTGCAGAGTCATATTTCAGACTCCTATTTTCCATCTAGCTGAGAAGATTTTCTTATCATGGTACTTCCACAGTGAAGCCAGCTTTACAGGCTGGAAAGCACAGGGACTTGCAAATTAGGGACAAAGCCATAAAATATATCTGTATTTTTACCTGTGATGTTATGAAAACAGCATCATCTCACTCTGCAGAATGACTTACTGAGTGTAGTCAGATATTACTTCTTGTGGCAGTAACAAAAATGAATTTGTGGAGAGAAATTACAGTATTTTTATCCTGCTAGTGAATTAGGTTTTATTCTGGCCTTTCTTTCCTTGGTATAATTGTCACACATATCCTACTAAATACCTGTTTTGGTATACTAGATAAAATCCCACTGGAAATCTGGACACATGATCTGAGTAAGGGAAAATGTTTAGATCCCTGCATTCTTACACAAAGAGAGCATGAAGCTAAAGGTGGGTTAAGTTCCTGGTGTTAGCTTATGCAAATAAAACCCTCACAGCACATACAGTGCTATTCAGTAATGACTACAGCCCAGCAGAAAAATTCTTGTGAATGTGGTGTTCCGCAGTCAAATGAATTAAAAATAGAGAGAAGTATCTGAACATATGTAATTTTACTTTTAACGATAAAATGTGCTACTAATGAGCTGATTTCACGTGGCACTCTGAATGAGGAAATGACAGTGTTTTGTCTGTGATACCGTAGTGGTACCTCGAGCATCAGCCAAGACCAGGGGATTCACTGGGTCACAGAGTGCTGCAGCTGCCAACACTCCTTGTCACACACGGCTTACAGTCTAAACAATGGAGACAGGCAAAGGGTAAAAGGGGAAACAGAGATATAGGAGTATCTCATCCAAGGTCACACAACTGGTCAGTAACAGAGCTGAGATTAGAAAAGGGGCCCCCCAGGTCCCCACCCCAGTGCCCTCACCACAAGACCTCACTGCCATCCGTGCCTGGCTGGCGAAAGCAGCTCCGCTTGTTACAGCAGCTTCCTGTGCAGACGTGGTGAGTCTCCATGGAGTCACAAAGCGTGTAATGGGAGTCTCTGCTGATAACAGTAGGGGTTGTTGAATTACAGAGATGAACTTAAGAAAGTCTTCAAAACATTCTGAAATTTGGCTTTAAGAAGCAAAGCAGCATAATTTAAAAATAGCTAATTTGAATAGCTTTATGTATCCCCAATGTCTGATCAGATTAATGACTTAATTTCACTTTTTTTTTCTGAAATCCTTTTAAATTATTTGCATAGCAAAAACCCCCTCTAGTACAAAATGAGAAAAGCACAATTTGATAATCCAGTAATAAGGATAGACAATTGTTTTAACAAATGTTCAACTGCTTTTCAGGCCTGAAGTTAAGAAGGAAAAGATAGCAATTTGCACATCAGAGAATGACTCACAATATTTTCAAAAACGTAGCTGCTAAGTCTTTATTTTACAAAACATTCTATCTGTGTGTCATTCTGCATAGTTAATGAAAGCAATAATAGCTATAAAATATACTTGGCTTTCAGCAGAATTTACTCTCACTGTGGTGTTGTCAGGTAATCCTGTGGCCAACTATTACTACAAAAATAAATTCAAAGAAATACTAATACAAATAAGGCAGTGATGAAGAATTCTTTCTTTGGGAGAGTCTTAAAATGCTGATGTAGTTTAGCATGGTCTCATGGCTGTACTGCTGCTGATGGTGGTAAATAACTCCTGCTTCCCCAAAATGAATTGCACCCAGGCTGTGCATCGAGGCATTTCATTCCAGATTAATGCTGATAAATGATCTGGATGTTGTCTGTTGTTAAGGAAAAAACAGTGATTGTGGGATACATGGAATGTAACTTGAATCCAGTGTGCTTCTGGGACTAACAGTGAATAAGTTCACCTGGGGAAGCAAGCCATGGTCATGATTCCTAGATCAGTTTCTCAGTTTTAACTTCCTGTTCTATGAAAAGGAAGTTTCCTGCTTCACTCAAGTGGTTCTTTGCATTTGTTGAAGATGAAAGTGATTCCTGATTTATGAATCCGGGTGATATAATGGATATAATGTGGTCAGAAAATCTTAGAAGAATAAAAGATTTGAGTGATGAGGAGAGGGAAGTACTTTCCATCATCTTAAGTTTCTGGTTGGTCTAGCCTTCAGTGGGAAACTGAATTCAGCAGTATCCAGAACACAAAGGCAGGCATGAGTCTCTCTACAAAGCTGTAGGCTAAATACAGATCTTTGTGACAATTTTAGGAAGTGAAGATGTGATAGGAAAAAGGATAAACATACTAAAAATTAGTGATGCAGGCAGAAAAACAAGAAAATAAAAACAGTGTTGCAAGTGTAAAAAATGACTTTGAAGAAGTGTGTAGAATTAATAATTCCAAAACAAGAGAAGCAATTAAGGTTCTAAGTGCCCTTTAAAATGTGACTTGAGACATTGATAAGATCTGTTTGGAAAGATACATAAATTCTAGAAAAGCATTTTCTCTCCTTAGCCCAGATGTGGGCAGTAAGTACCATAGGTAGTACAATGGCTTTGATCTGTTTAAGCATGTGTATCTTACATAGTTATGTTTTGAAGGTTGTTCCCATAGTGCCAGATAAAAATAATGGCACAGACTGTTTTCCAAATAAACACTGTAACAATTAAACTAGGCACACAGTCATTCTTCCTGATCTAATTAGGATGCTCGTAAGAAATTATTCTAGTGCATGCATTTTTCTAACCTACACTTTCTGTAAAATATATGTGAATCTTCCACCTCACAAGATGAACAGAAGCTCAAGGATCCCCCTCAAAAAGTAAGTTCTGCACCCAATGACCCAGTACCATACTGCCAGTTACCTACTTACTACATAGAAAAAGAAGGCTTCACATTTCCTCAGAGGCTATCAGCATAAGCCCAGAAGAATCAATGTTAATTACTTATTCTAAAAACATTAATTATTTTTAGTAAAAGTAATTTTCAAGAAGTCTCAGGAATCACAGCCCTGGGAAATTAAATCCTCCTTTCACATATAAGTATACACACAGATAGAAATATGACACAAACAGCACAGTTGTTTAGCTCTGTTGTATTGCTGAAAGTATCTAATCAGTTTGGTAATTCATTACAGAACTGCTTTCATGACTGTGTGTAGCAATGAGTTCTGCAGTTTGCCTACATGCTGCATAGCCCAGTAGTTTCTATTGCTGAAATTTTACATAAGCTTATGCTCTTTGATTAAAGGAAAGCAAGGAGCAAGGAAGGTAGGGAAGAAGGAGAGAAAACAAGGGTGGAGATTCTCAGGCACTACTCTGAAAAATTTTACAAATTTGGAAAAATGCAATTAATTGATGCAATAGCCATCACAACCTCCTTGTTCAGTGTGAATAATTAATAACAATAATAATAAAAAACCCAAAACAATCCCAACTTTGGGCGTTACTAGAACCTTGGTTCTAAGCTGTGGAACTTTAAAATCAGGCATGAGTAAAAGGACCAGCCATAAACATACCTATTCAAACCAAACCCTCCAATTTTATTCAACAGAGAAGAAAAGTATTATGGAATTTGCTACGTTCCCAAAGATAAGGGAATCTAGGTTCTGGTGGACAGAGCTTTCCAAAACCAGGGATGTCTCACAAATAATTAATACCCTGGCAGCTGCTTTCTTCATACTTCATTTGCAGAGTTCAAATGTGTGAATCTCTGTGGAGTTTGACTTGGCAGTACATCACAGGGAGAAAAGTGATTTTTCAAGCAACTAGGCTCAGTTCTACACAACTGTGCTCAAACCGAATGAAGTTCTTGTAAACCAAACAGTTTGGCGATAAAAAGGTTTATCTCTGTAGGATAATTTATTTTAATCTGTTATCTTATGCAAATCCAGCAGTGCTGCTATCTTTCTAATATCTTCCGTAAGACTAGACATGCTCTACAGAGAGTGTAAAATGTGTTGATCTAAAACCACATTTTAAACCAAGAAAGTTTTAGCAACAGACTCATTCTGGATGCAAATCTGACTCGTGGTTTCTCAAAATCTGGGCAACAGCCAGCCTAAGACACATCATGCAGCCTGTCAGTAGCAGTGCAGCCTCTTTGGGACCCACACATTCATTCCTGTACGGAGTCGTGCTTTGTGCACCCAGGCACCCACCAGCAGTGCAACAGAACCAGCACCCCTCACTGACTGCTCCGTCTCTCACCAGCTCTCTTGCAGAATAAGCAAGGGCCATGCAACACAAAATCCTGTTTTGTGAGATTGCTGGGGGCTGGTGGGAGGCTGGGGTGGTCTTTTTGTGAAAATTCTCCCTTTATGTCATTCAAATATGAGTCTGTGTAAAGGCACAGGGGAAAGGACATCAGTACATACTAGCAGGTCATGTTATGTTTACCTCAAGCCTGTATTTTTTTCTGTCTACTACTGTATAATTTCATACTTTTTCAATATACCTGAGAGAATTCATACAGAACATGGCAAAGACTTGTTGCAAAGACTTGGTTGATATATTTGTCAAAGAGTGGGAGAGTCCCCTTGGGGGCTGCTCACCAGCCAAGGCCAGGGCAAATCCCACAATCTCAGACAGAATGGGGACCCTGGGAACAGCTGGGCTGGTACATCTGCTCACTCTTCACAGCCAGGACCAGCAGGACCCATGGCTGGGCACAGGCCACTGAACTACCCGTCCTTAGACCACAGGCTAGTAGGGCACAGACAATTCTGTAACTCCTATGTGCTTCATGCTTCCCCTCAGATAAGTATGATTATTATTGCCATCCTGAATTCCTGAAAGACCCTTTTCCCCTGCTGTGGTTTAGCACACACATTTCCAAATTAACAGTGGAGCAACATTCTGGCTCTTGCAATGATGCTAACTATCTTTCTAGTTTTTACTTGAAGTTCCAAGTTCTTAAGTGGTAGGCATGTTGGAAATTCTAATGTTTATTCAATCATTAAAAGTTCTACACTTGGTATTTTCAAAGTAAGCTTTGGGATCATAATCCCTAAAGGCTTAACTAAGAAAATTTATACATATTGTTTAAAAGAAAAAATTCCTCTACACTGTTTTTCTGGAAGGGTAACTATAGTCTGACACTGCACAAATTCATACCCACTGACTTTCACATCTAATTGGGTCTGCAAGAAATACAGCATTTTCAAGGCCAAGAGCCCCTCCAAGCCAGCAGCTGTTGCCAGTTGCTACACAGAGCCTGCAGTGCCTCCGCTGCCAGCCTTCAGCAGTCACCCTGTGTGACTTTCTGAGAAGCTCAGCTCCATCCCAGAGTGCACATGTACTTCAGTGCCACACAGGAACCAAAAGCTGGACTGGCTGCATACAGTGTCCTCAACGCCCTGCACTCTGGGACACTGCAGCTGAACAGCTGCGCTGCTGAGCTCAAACACAGAGCCAGGCAAACACACGGAGCTGCTCCCTGCATGAGCCTGAGATCATAAGCTCACTGGGCTTCAGGGTACGACATGCAGACAGCCATGATGTCCCTGATTGTCATCTCCCGACTTGCAGACCTCCTCCTCTCACTCTAGTTAAGCCCAAAACCATGTCCTCTCAAGCAGAGCATCTAATTAACCTCTGAGGAACACAAAGTTCGGGATGGAAACTGCACAATCCATGTTAAGGTTGCTGCAGCATCAGTTCCATGACATCTTCCCCATGTGATGATGTAAATGATGACATCAAGGCGGGGCGATAACCATCTTCAAGCAGAGGCACTGGCATACTGACCAGCTCTGGAGCAGAATGTCCATACATCCTCCTAATCCTCGTCAGTACTTGAAGAAGCAAATATTGTTTTGGACCTCTGTGGATACTCGTGTTGCTAACAGTTTGAATTATTTTTGTGAATGTCACTCTATTGCCTCGATGTTAGTGCGTGGCTCTCACAGCGGAGTCGATGATGCTCACAACAATCTTTTCCTTCGGGGCTGATTTTTAATCGGACGCTCACCATGTACTCGGAGGACATTACTCTGCGGCCGGGCCGCAGGTACCGGCACACGTCGGAGGGAACCTGGGGCCCAGGACAACGCCTGGCGGTGCCGACGCCGGGCGCTGCCGTGCCGGCAGCCAGGCAGTGTTTACGGCTGAATGAGGGGCGCAGCCGAGCAGCTGCGTCAGCGCGGGCGGGGGCGGGCCGGCCCGGGGGGCGGAGGCGGGCGCGCCCGGCGGGGCGGCCGCCGCGGGCGGGGGGCGGTGACGCGCGGGGCGGGCCGGGGCGGCTGCGGGGCTCGGCCGGGCGGGCTGCCCCGCGGCACCAGGGGAGGCTGCCCGCGTCCTCCCCGGCATGGGGGTCGGGCTCGGGCCGGCACCCCGCGGGCGGCGCTGACCGGAGCGGCGCCCGCCGCTGCCGCCGCTCCCTCCCCCGCGCCCGCAGCCCCTCGGCGGGGAGACCGGGCGGCGGCGGCCAGCTCCCGCGGGCGGGCAGCGCGGGGTTCGGCGCAGCGGGGCTCGGGACCCGGAAGCAGAAGCGGGGCCGGGAGGCGGCTGGATGGGAAGGAGCGGCGGCGGGCTGCGATGGGGGAGCAGCAGAGCTCGCTGAGCCCCCCGCGGGCGGCCGCTGCGCCGCCGAGCCCGGTCGGGGACCCGCGGGAGCCCGGCCCGGACGAGCCGCCTTCGCCGCGAGAGGCGGTCCCGGCCGGCGGGGCGGCCGGGCCGGGGCGAGGCGGAGAGCTGCCGCCGGCCGCCGCCGGCCCGGAGCGGCGAGGAGCCGAAGAGGAGGCGGAGGCGGCGGCCGGGCCGGAGCAGCCGCCGGGCTCGGGGGAGCCGGCGGCCCCGGCGGAGGAGGGGCCCGAGGGAGGCAGCGGCCGCCGCCGGCCCCCCCGGCGGCACGTGTACTGCACCGTCTACTGCGTGGAGAATGACCGGCCGGCGGCGGCCCCCGGCTCCCCCCGCGGCGGCCCGGGCGTGGGGCAGCCCCCCGCGCGGCGCGGGGTGGTGTCGGGCGACGACCCGCTGTCGTCCGGCGGGAGCATCGAGGTGGTGGACTTGTACCTGCTGCCCGAGCCCTTCTCCGGGCTGATCGCGGGCGAGTTCGGGCCGCTGCTGGTGCTGAGCTGCCGCGTGTGCCTGGAGGAGAAGCCCATCAAGCCCCTGTCCTGCTGCAAGAAGGCGGTGTGCGAGGAGTGCCTCCGGCGGTACCTCAGCTCCCAGGTATTTCCCAGCGGGCGCAGCCGGGGTGTGCTGGGGGGACTGTGGCCGCAGTATGCTCGGGCAGCCCGGCGAGCGGGGCTGGGCCGTGAGGTGCGGAGGGACAGCGAGCCTTTCCCGTCCCGTACGGAACGCGTTCGGCCGCCACCTGCGTGCGAGCTGCGGAGTCAGCGACCGCCCGTTCCCGAAGTGCTGCTCTACGCGTTCGTACGCGGCTGGTCGGGCTGGTCGCTAATGCGTTTTTAGGCTCTCGCCGTCTTTATAAGAATTTTCGCTTTGAAATCTCAAACTCTTGCTGTTACCTGACCGGCGGCACCAGTTTTCTTGTAAGAGGCGGCCAAGGAGTGATAAGGAGCGGAGTTCGGGAGCACTGGCAGCCGCCTCCGAAGCGGCTCCTGGAGCCGGGGCTTTTGCCCGCTGCCGCTCGATGTTCGGGCCCGTGGTGGAGCCGCTCGGCCTGCTCCTCGCAGGACACTGCCTTTGGTGTTGCACCAGTTGTGCTAGCTTAAAATAGTGTGTGTGACTGTTGGTGAACAATTGCAGTTAACAACAGTAAACAATAACTTCTTAGGAGGAAAAAAATTGAAAACAACTTCTCCATCCTGGGCAGGCAACTGCTCATCCTGGTAGATAGCTGGCATATAGGGTGCTTACATGTTCATCACTGTTTTGTCAGTCAGAACTGCTATTTCAAACCGAAATTAGCTTGATAACTAAGCTCTGTCTTCGCTAATGTTTTCTGTAGTTAGTTTAGCACACCGAATATTTGTGTGTTTCTGCTGCTAGTGTAGTCATACCCTAAACACGAAGAACAATGGGAGAAGTATGGTGTGTGTGGGAAAAACAAAATCAACTAAACCTGTTGCGTACCACCTTAATGCTTTTATTCAGCAGAAGCTTTTAGGCTGTGCCTGGTGGAAACATGCTAGTTTGTTGGTGGAATGAATTTTTTCACCCGTTTGGGGCTTGGTGCTGTGCTGGGGCAGTTTGTGCTCCTGCTGGGCTGTACGTGTAGGGAAGGAATGGATGATTACAGCTACTCCTGCAATCCATAAATAGTTGACGGGCCTCTTCTGACCAGAGTACATTTCACTGCTTGGAAATTGCACGTGAATTGCAAGTTGCTCCTCTCTGGGCCCTGGTAGCCTATGTAGCATTTGCTGGTGCTGGTAGTATTTGTTTTGGCTAATAGTAAACTCGGTAGCATTTTTATGATCTTGTTTGGATGTGTTTAGATAATAGCGAAGGGCTTTACTTGGGAACTGATGGATTGGATGGTCAGAGTTAATGTTTTGTGTGTTTCCTGTAACACTGAAACTCAGGAGCACTTAATAGGCCTTCTTGAGACTTCATGCACAGAATGATTTGATTTGTAGGTAAGTGGTAGACTGAAAACTCTCACTAAGTTTTTAGATTATATTGTCAGTGCACATTTGTGCTGCTTTGATATCTACCACTGAGGTCATATGTCAGAGTATTGCCTTTCATTTAAGCTGGAAATTGACAAGAGTTGTGATGTCAGGGTGATCTTCCCCATGTCCTGCAGGTGCCTGCAGTTTACAGTGATGTAATGGAACTTACATGATCTGGTATCTAAAGCCATCCTGAAGAACTCTTCTGCCTGGTTTAGGCTGAACTCTGGGAGGAGGAAGCAGCAGCTTGGTGGCTGAAATAGCTGGCTGGCCTAGGAAGTGGGTATATGTGCTATGGAGTGGGTTTAGCATTGGCCGGGTGTGGGATGTGTATGCAGGGATGCCCTTCAAGGAAGCCACTACTATTGCTAAGCACCTGCAAAGCTGGTCCCAGTGGCTGGGGAAAGGAAGACACCCATATGGCACATAGCCATATGGGTACTTAGCTGCTGTGCTTTAAAGGTGGGGCAGGGATGCTGATCTTGAGAAGTGAGATTCACAGAGCACTTCTGTGGACATGTTGTTACAGATGCTTTTATGACCAGGCAGAATTTTAGCTGCTTGATAAATTTGTTAGGGAAAAGTGAAACAAAATGCAACAAATAACAGTCCAATGTGTTCTTCCCTTATCTTCCTTTTTGAAAAGGATAAGAAAGCGATATTTCTTCAAGAAGAACAAGAAGTGATCTCTTTCCTTTGTGCAGTGGAAGGACCCTGTGAGTCATCCTGGGGAGAGAGAAAGGCATCTCCGTCTCAGTTATGTTAGAAGAATTTCTGGGAAGGATGAGTGAAAAGCCAGTATAGGTTAGAAATCAAGTTACCCTTCATCTTCAAGACTTTGCATTTTTTATAGGAAATTTAAAAAATTATGAGATGTTCAAAAGGTATAAATGCTGAAAAGCTGGTTTTGTTTGAAAATTTTAAAAGGTCTTACTTTTGGATATGATTAGCCCGATTTAAGAATGTACGTAAAATTGAAAACAAACAAAATACGATTGAAAAAAAAAAAGCCAAGCAGCATTGTGAATAGTTTAGATCTGGTTTTCTTGTCAGAGAAATAGTAATCTCAGCCCTGGCTGACTCTACATCTCTGGAGGAGTGGTCTCTCATGCTGAAAATGTGGAATATATTGGCAGAAGTATAGCACTTAAAATAATTTGTGTAGTCTTTGATGTCTGTGTGTGTTCTCTCACTGGAGAAAGCTGTATTCTTCATGATAGCTTCATTGTGATTCCTGAAATGATGTTTAATGGAGTAGCAAAATAAAAACTCTGTTAATGCCCCATGCTTTCTTCTATGCAAACATATAAGAGCATCAGAACTTCTGCCTTCAAGCCCTTTATAGATAAGAAAAATCAACCAAAGTTTTAGGCATTCTTAAAAGGAATGCCAGATGAAAATACTCCAGAGTTGTTGCTCATCATGCTGGAAAATGAGGGTAACATCTGAAGGTCCTTAGAGGTCAAGTCCAGTCTTATCACTGGCACCTTGCTGCATAATCCCTTTCAAAGATTTAGTGGCGGGAGCAGAAGCTTAGCAGGCGAGCCTGGAATGCCCAGGCTGATCTGGAGCCTGACTTTGGGAAATCATGTGACATTACTTCGGCCTCAATTTAGATATTCTGTCTCACATCCTGATAGTCACAGAGCACTCAGGGCTCTTTGGGGTCTGAGTATGACCAGTTGATCTACAATTCACAAAAAAGTTCTGTGACCGTTTGTTTGGACTCAAAGAAATTGATGATGTGGTAATTGATGGGTATGGGTTATGGGTTGTTGTGGAGTTCAGGATCTCTTGTGGATCCCACAGAGCCTGAGTCAGGTCCCAGCAAGCCATGTCCCCAGGAATTCATGCAGCCCAGAGCTGTTGTTTGTTATGCTTAATGGGTGAGGTTCAAGAGTGTGATTGAAGGGCCAGTGTTCTCCCTCCATGGACTCACAGGTATGTGTTGAGTGAGGTTGGGATCAAAAGTGTGGAAGAACCATTTCCCATGCAGCTGGAAGCTGTGGGTTTCTGCACTCTGTCATCCAGGATACAAACTTGGGATAGGGAAGCAAGAACCAGGAGACTTAATCTCACAGGTGTAATATTGCATCTGTATCTCCTTCACCTCCTTCACTTCCCATCTTTCTCTTCATTAAACCAAACCCAAATTATTTCAGAAACTGAGCATACCAAGATTTGCTAAAAAAGTGATTCACTGCCTAACCACTCTGGGCTGCTTGTATCTTTATGTAAGAGGGAGCATTTCACTTTTCCTATAAAATGGCTGCAAAAGTTTTATAGAAACCTGAGTGTCTGCTTTTTCTACATGCAAACAGGGAAACTTGATAATCCAGTTTTGATGCTGTGCTCATTAGTGAAGCTTTATTTTGTAAATCTTGTAACACTGTTGGAGTAGTCATTCTTATAGTAAAAGACTTTGGGTGAGTTAATTTAAACACCATACTGTATTCTTCATCAGATTTTATGGTGCTTTAATTATAGGAACTCTAATGAGATTAGTAGCCATGCGTAAATCAGAAGGAATGGTTGGGGGTGGGGAAGGACTGCATCTGACAGCGTTTTCTGCATGGTTAGCTTTGGTGGGACAAAAATCCTTCTCTCTTCTGACCATGAAATGTGGAGATCATCCTTCCTCTGCTCAGGACTTCAGTCTTTCTCTGTCTGTGACCTGAGATTTTTTTTTGACCCCTCTCTTTTCTGTGCATGATTTCTTTCTGAAAGAGCTGGAGAAAAAAATCTGCGGACTGTTACATCAGGATTTTTGTGGGGAACGTGATTATAAACCTGCATAGTGAAGAGTAAAATTGGAGAGCAGTCTGCATCACATAAAACTAGTACTGGCTTGGAGCTGGAGGGCCTTGACACCTGTGTCTCATCAGGTGTCTGATAGTATCATATAAATGATACATCTTCAAAGCTGGTTTTCTCTGATGAAAACCAGCCAGCAGAAATGTAGGCACCAAGTGCTGAATCATCTGATGGTTAATGAGCTGCTTGTGCCCTGAGTCAAACCAGAGCTCAGAAAGGCCACTGTCATTCAGTGCAGAAGCAGCTCTGTGTTTGCGAGGGTAATTAATCTAAAACCTTGCTCTAGCACCAGCTACCGAGTTGCTGGGACGGCTGCACACTGCCTGCCAGGAGGTCATGGCAGGGTGAACGACCACCCCTCCAGCTGACATTGGAAGATTGCAGAAGTTTCCAAAGGAGAAAGAGAGGTGCAAGAGGAGAAAAGAACCTCCTGGTTTACAGGCTTTCTAAATCAAATCAGTAGCCTCAGCCAGTGTAAGCTGGCTGTGCTCCTGAGGAGAAGAAGGCAGATAGACTTGGTCCATCAGATGCAAGCAGCCTATAAGCTGCAGGAGCACCTAAACTACTCTGACATTTTCAGCAAACAGCTTCTGAAAGTCTGTAGTGTTCTCATGGGTTGTATACAGTACCAGTGTGAAAATGCTGCTGCATAGGCAGATGTCACAGTTCAGGATGTTACCCAGGTCCCTCTAAGATTGTGAGAGTTACCTCTCTCAACTCTTTCAAGTTGACAAGATACATGGCAGACTTTAAGTCCATTTTCAGTGCTTCTTGGTGAATGCAGTTTGTGCCAAAACTTAAGTTTGGAACAGTTTACAAAATCCAGCATTGATGAATATGCTTTGAAATTAATTTTAAAGAAAACTAGTTTTGAGCAATGTTCTTGACTGATAATGCTGCCTAGTTCCCACTGTGTGTAGGCCTAGGTACTCTGTCAGCATATGGGCACTGCACATGGTATGTTTGTTCCCTGTGCAGGAGTAGCTTCAAGCTTACTCTTTGTGGCTAGCTATGACTTCCTCTTGTTTGGGTAAGTGTTTGGCAGGTGTAGAGCTGGAATTGTGGCTGTCCTTTCTTAGCCGTGCTGTTGTGAAGTGAAGCGGAAGAGAAGTAGCTGTTCTTACAGCAAAGAACATTTTCAGTAAAACTCTGGGATCTAAGATACTGAGACTAGAATAGATGGTGTTGTGTTTGAACAGTTGCAGGAAGGGTTTTGCTGATGGAGAAAGGCCTCAGTTCCTGAGGGGAGGATGAATGGCATCATGAAATTGTTGATGTTGGTATCAAGTGGTAAGGGCGGGTGCTATGATGGGTGATACCATGAGTTGGCTGATGCTGATAGTAAAGTTGATTGAGGTGTAGAGTTTTCCTATGAATGGGAAATTGCAATTGGAGATTGAGAACCAGTTTTGTTTTAGTTGGGGCTGAGACTGAATATGAAAATGTGTTCTTTCTGTGAAGCAGAAGCCCTCCTTGTCAGCTGTCTGTCACCTCGCTGGTCTGTGGGTGGTGTTGGCTTTGGGGACCACAGACAGGCTGAGCCATCAGGAGATCATCTGCTGCCAGCCCTCCCTCCCACCGCCCCCACCAGCTGCTCACAGGAGCTACCAGGCACAGGTATGAGATCAGTCCAAGGAATGTAAACCTAAATGAATTGAAAAGTGAACTGTTGGTGTTTAGTTGCCCAAACAAAAAGAAATGAAGGAGTTAAGTGAGGGTTGGGAAGGCCTTCAGCTCACCTCTGCCCCATAACTGCTTCTCCACCCAGAGCAACTGTTCTTCCAACTGCTCTGGGGCCTCTTGGCCCTTCATTCCTCTTTTCTTCTTGTACAAATATCTTGCTTCCTGCTGTCTAAACCAGCCAGGCTCGAGGAAAGTATGTATTTTAAATGGCCAGGATGTCAGTACATTGTCAAAATGATTAAGAGGTGTAAGGGATGTAATTTCTTTAAAAGAATTCAAACTGGAGGCTTCCCCCTGAAGAAGTACATTACTTAGTCACACAGGTTTATCTGTCTTTCTGTATGCTTTATCTGCTTGTGCTTATCTTTCTCTTGCTCCTTTTTTTAAAGTATTTTCTTGATTAATTATATTTTAAAAGTAAAAAAGTCCTTGTCTATAGGGTTTTGTTAGCCAAATACTACTTTTTCTGTACTGGAAAAAGTGACAAATTTGCCTTGTCGTGAAAAGGCTATTTAATTTTTGAGTCCCTTTTTAAGTACTTGAAAAATTTTTGGTAAGGCAAAGAAATTAATTTTACTTGGAAGTTAAAAATTAGGGTGAAAAATTCAAGGCTTTACTCAGAAGAAAATTTTATGGATTTCAGTGTGGAAGGTCAGAAGTTTAACAGTAGTTTAGGCCAGATTTGGAATTAAACCTGAAATGGCTTACGTTCCATGTTCAAGTCCTTGGAACATCCATTTACTTTAGATGCTGCCTCACTGCTTTGATTTGAGATTGATGTATATTTTCATTGACAGCCTTGTTGGGATGTGCTGTTGCTCTCATTTACTTATTTAATTGTGAGAAAGGCTGTGCAGTTTCTAGATTAGGAGTCTATGAACAGGTAAAGAAATTTCCAAGTTTGTCACACTTCCATTTCCTTACAAGCTTGCTAAGTAGACCGCAGAGCACTAATTTTCCACAGTGATGTTTTTATTAAGTACAGCACGAACAATATAAGATTTTGTACTGGGAAATAGAAAGGGCAAAGTTTTATTTTCTCAAGCTTAGTCATCCTGATGCCATTGTGTATTGTTTTCTACCACTAACATGATATGGATGGCAGCAAAGGCAGGTGCCTCTCTGATTTACTTGGTTTGGCTTCCTGATCTTGTTGGAATGGTGGTGTATCAGCTTGGGGGTGTGAAATGGGGATCTGAGTGATTCTGTCCCTTTAGCTTGTAGGAAAGGGAAGTCCTATCCAAACTGTTTCAGCTGTGACGTGGCTCTGTGGGGTGGCTCACACAATACAAGGAAGGAAGAAAAGGGAGAAGAAGATTGCTGGGATGGGAAGGGCATGATGATCGTGTAGGAATTGGATTGCTCCAGAAGGTGGACCTGCTCAGGGTAAGCTTTCATAAAACAAAAGGGAATTGTGAAGGTTGGTGGCCTCCAAGTAGGGTGGATCCTTGGCCTCTGTTTAAAGCTGCAGCTGAATACTGGCCAGTTATTCTGGTAAATGGTGGCCAGAAAGTGAAATGGGACTTGCTCTTTTTCTGGTTTCCTGTTGGATGGAGGTAGGCAGGAAATAAATCTAGCCTTAAAAAAGAAAAAAAAATGTAAGGATTCTAAACTCAGTTTAAAGTATATAACTTCCAGGAAAATAATGGGTTAGTGTTTTACTGAGCTGCTGGAAGACTTCTATACCCCATTGGCAGCAGGGTGGGTGGAGTAGGTAGGTAAAGCATCCCATCTGTGACACGATTACAGAGTGCCTGTGAGGTGCCATTTCCCTGCAGAAGCAAAAAGAATATAGTGTCCTTCACTACAGTCAGTACCATGGCTGCTGTAGGGGGGCAAAGAAATGTGGGGAGGGACTTCTAAACCCTTCAGCCATTTTAATGTTGCTCACTATGAGAGTGTTAGCTGGGGAGAGGACATCTTATGCCTCTCCGTTGCAGTGCACCTGTGCAGTGTAGAATTTGTCCCCTTAGAAGCCTCACAGAGGCAAGCATATGAATTGCTCAGTGCTTTTTTACATGCATGTGCAGTTCAGTTGTGCAGTAGCTTGGAAACTGTTTAGCTAACTTTATGGCATTAGCATGCAGGTTAAAAATGGGAAAGAATGTGCAACTTTGGACCTTTTTGGAATGGATGGATCTGCAAAAGAGCAATGATAGCTCACAGTATTTAGATGCCTAGTGTTGCATACCAACTAAAAAATGTACATGTTAGTATATTTTTCTGTGATGAACAGATGTATATGGAGGTTAGAAAAGGAGTTGTGAAACACTGGTGTTCAGTCTAAGTGTTGTTTTTGTTAGACATTTATGCATATTGACATATACAGGTGAACCTAGGCCTCAAAGTGGCCAAAGTGAAATACAGTATTAAAATCTGGATATTTCAAAGTATGCATGTATCTGGTGGTCCCCATTTGTCTTAGATAAGGGAAGTGGCAATCAAGCAGACTCAGAAATTTTCACTCATTTGTACAATGGAAAGTAAATTCAGCCTTGCTTTTGTTGTATTTCTCATTAACATTTAAAGAGTAATTTTCAAGCTTCTGAAGATATCAGTTTTTTCAAGACATTATTTGGAGTTCTTACTTTATTTTAAATTACTAGCATCTTCCCAGTCAGTAAGATATAAATCTTCCCTGCAGTGAGGTGCAGCTGTTACTGATGGACATCGCTGAGTGCTTTTGTCTCAGCAAAGTAGGTATTTCATGTCAAGGCTTGATTTGTTGTTCTTGCAGTGAAAGCCACTCATCAAATCCTACCTGAATTATCCCAGAGCGTAATGCTTCATGAGAACCTCACCCAAGCCATGACAGGTTGTCAGACAAGGCCAGACTATCACTTCTGGTAAATTAAGGATCTAAAAGGAGTTCTGGATCTCATTCTATTTTCTCTCCATGTCAAGAAAAGGAAACTTGTCTAAAGCTGATGGTATACAGTGATTTTAGCTAGCAGTGCTGCTTACCCCAGTCTGCTACTTGTTCCCTACTATTTGTGCATCATTTGATCCATCATCAGAAAAAAAAGATCTGGTTTAAAAAGTAACCCTTCACAGTCATTTTTGCTACTTTTATTCATACCCAGCTTCTAATTGTGTTATGCACAATATACAAATGTTTATTTCACCGCAAGTGAAATAAACATTTCACTGAATAAAGTGCTAAGTCGAGCAGGTAATTTTGGCAACTGTGGCAGCCTGTCAAACCAAAACATTTGAAATTGACATGTTCACAAAGGGGGCAGATGGGGGTTTTCATTTGAGCTCAATGAAATCAAAACTGCAGTTTGGTCCTTTTGCTGCATCATTTCCTCTTTCACAATCCAGACGGAAGTTGCAGCTTATCCAGTGCCTAAGGGGCATCTGCACCCACAGCTCTTGGATAGGCAGGGTCCAGGGAGTTACTCAAGCTGCTCCCAGCTCTGAGGTGCCCAGTCAAGCCCAGGCTGGTATCCACTGGTCCTGTCTCCACTGCCTGTGGCATCATTACATATGAGCTTTCAACTAGCTGAATTCTAAAGCATCCTCATGTGTTTTGTAACATAGATTATTCTGAAGATAGTCTTACAAGTGAAATTTTTCATGTGAATATTGTTGCAAATGAGGAACCTCTCTCTCTCTTGGTCTTGCTTGTTTCAACAGCTTTAGTTTGCTGCAGCCAAGCAATGCCAAGTATGGTTGTTATTTTCTTGAGAGAATTTTTTTTCTGCACCACAGAGCTCTCAAAGGAAGCCTCTTGTTGTTCCTAATCTGTTTGAATAACAAGTGAAAAGATGCAGAACTTAAAATTATAGAAGAATTTGGCGGTTTTATTGTGTGGGTTGTGTTTGTTGGGGTTTTTTTTGGTGGATGGGGATAGGGGTGTTAGGTTTTTTAGTGTTTTGTTTTGTTTGGGATTTCTTTTTCTGCAAAAACACAAAATGCACATTGGTATTGAATACGACATTAAAAAACATACAACAGAGCAAGGTATGGCACTGTCATGGAAGAACTGGTATGCATAATTAAATTTGATAGTGAAGGTTCTTTTGAGCTTGGTCATACAGTCTCTTGGTATAAGTAAAATACCTAACAGTTCTGTTGGAGAAGACAATCAAAATAATGACTATTCCAGCATATTCTTTTCCACTCTAATTGTTTTTTTTTTTTTGTTTCTGTATGTGTACTGCTTTTGACCCATAAAAATATTAAGCCTCTTTTTAAAATTAATCTAGATTTTTAGAAAAGTTCTAGCATGTACACTGGGCTGTGACTACAGCTTTCACAGGCTAGAAGCATGTTTTTTAGTGAGCAGCTTTGAGATGTTTGGAGAAAGGAGAGGAGAGCAGGAGTCCCATTTCATTGCATCAGTAATGAACTGGCACCAGACAATAAGTTTTACGATACTAGCTTATCGTTGTGCTTCTGTATTGAGTTTCCACGTAGGAGAATTTTATCTATTCTTATGGTGAAAAGAAGGAGCAAGGAAGAGGTCTTTGATTATTTTTATTTTTCAAGTATGAGTTTGTCCAGCTGTTGGAATGTTAGTAGGAGACGGGAGATCTCGGTCAATGATGGCAGATGATGTAAATGCCTGATAATGATGAAACCACTAAAAACCTGAATGCAATTTGAGGCTCTAGTATAGAGAGGAGAGCAGTGAGGCATTTGTATGTGGTAAGGCTTCATTTGGAGTCTTGGGTGTAGATGGTTGATGCTGGCCAGATGCCAGACACCCACCAAAGCCACTCTCTGTCCTCCTTTGGACAGGAGAGAGAAAATACTTGGGGTTGAGATAAGGACAGTGAGAGATCACTCACCAAATACCATAATGGGAAAAACTGTATCAAATTAGAGATATTAATTAAATTTATTGCTAACAAAATCAGCAGGATAATAGCAAAATAAACCCTTAAAACATCATCTCCTCACCCTTCCCTCCTTCCCAGCTCCACCTCCTACCCAAGGGAACTAGGAGACTGGAAATCAGGATTTTGGTCAGTTCATCACATCAGGAGTTTGTCCCCCCCACTCAGGGAGAGGAACCCTTCCCCTGCTGCATCGTGGGATCCCTCCCACATGAGATAGTTCTCTGCTAACTTCTTCAACCTGAGTCCATCTCACAGGCAACAATCCTCCTCAGACTGCTGCAGCATGGGTCACACTTCCACAGGGTGCAGTCCCCCAAGGACAAGCTGCTGCAGCAGGGGCCCCTCTCTCCATGGGTCTCCCACCAGGTCACAGCCTCCTCTCAGGCATCCACCTGCTCCAGCATGGATCTCCTCCATGGGCTGCAGGTGGATTTCTGCACCGCTCCATGGGCTGCAGGGGCACAGCCTGACTCACCATGGTCTGCACTGTGGGCTGCAGAGAAATCCCAGCTCTGGTGCCTGGAGCACCTCCTGCCCCTCCTTCTGCACTGACCTTGGTGTCTGCAGGGCTGTTCCTCCCACATATTCTCACTCTGCTCTTCTCTGGCCTCAATTACATCTTCACAACAACTTCTTTTTCTCTTGTTTAAATCTGTTACCCCAGAGGTGTTACCACCATTTCTGATGGGCCCAGCCTTGGCAAGCGGCACATCCGTCTTTAGAGCCACCAGGGACCGGCTCTGCCGGACATGGAGGAAGCTTCTGGTAGCTTCTTACAGAGGCCACCCTTGTAATCCCTCCCCCCCACAAACCAGGTGATGTAAAGCCAGTAAATCAGGTTTAAGAAAAATGGCACTAAGGAGGACTGCAAGGAGGAAAGAGCTGTTGTGCAGATGCAGAATTCTCTACTTGAGCATAAGCAGAACTGGGAGAAGAAATAACTGTTCTGTTTAAATGGAAGAGGTTGTCATTTGGGTAGGCGCTTGTAAAGAATATTTGGCACAACACAAAACTCTAAAAATTGCAATGAATTGCTAGCAATCAGTGTGAGCCTCTGTCAGAGAGAGGCTTTTGGGAGCATCTTTCCAGTCTCTGAAATCGTGAAGAAAGGTGTGGTATCACAGCAGTTCGCAAAGCCAGCACCCTTAGTACTCTCAAAAGAAGGTTTTCTTTGTGGCCCCACTGTGTGCTGAATTTGTCTCAGTTAGATGGTAAGGCTGCCTGGGCTTCTCAGTGCACTTTGTTGAGAAGCTGGAGTCCAGTGAGGAAATGGTAGAAGAGTTTTATTGTCTGGGGTTACGTTTTTCTAGACCGTCGCAAACAGTAAAATACTTCGTAATGCCCAACGAGTACCTGCTTGCAGCACACTTCAAACAGTGCTCTGTATCTGGCATTATTTTGTTTGTATGGAAGGTGAAGTCAGGCATCTCACACTGGTTTTAGGAGAAATAGCTTTCAAATAAATTTCAAACCTGAGTTTTTGGGACAGTTTCTGATTAGACTGTTCTGGCTGAATCAGAGCAATTTTCAAGCAGTTCCTTCCCTCTGCTGGCAGAGGAGAGACTGCATTGGTGTTACCCGAGTTGACCTAGGCTATAGAGGATGCCTTTGTGAAATAACTCTCCAAGGGAATGCATGCAGGCTGTTGTATAAAGAAACTTGTGAGAGAGAACATTTAGCAAAGACCAGTGATTGTTTTAGTTTCCACTGATTGCTTCTACATTAAAACAATGAACAGAACAGATGGTTAAGGTGGAGGAGCTATGTAACATTGAAAAACAATCTCTGAAATCATGTGATTTGGGCGTGGGGTCTGTTTTGAAAAAGACTTTTTTTTTTGTGAAACTAACTATTACCACCTGGGCAAATTTGCTGTAAATTACTGGAAGGAAGTAGCTGGATGTTGAATGTCCTTGTCTGTTCGTTAGCTGTGTGCTTCAGTTGACAGGCTGCAGCATTATCATTCTGGATTTATCTCCTGATATCTCACTCTTAAGTTGTTGCTTTCTCTTCTTCTCTTTTTTTTTCCCCTTCTTGTTTTATATACCAGTATCTGTCAAGTTTGGTGGAAAGATTTTGGCATTCTTAGAGTACTTATCTTGGCTGCCAGGTAGTCCTTTGGAATCTCAGGGTGCTTGCAAGGTGGTTTATTAGGGATTATGGTGATGTCTGTCCTGGCTGCATGCCTGACCTGGTGTACATAGGGAGGGCTTTGCTGCTGAGATGCAATAAACATTGAGTTTCTGTACTTGTCATGAAATACATCTGCAAACTGTCTAGATGAGCTTGTTGATGCTGTTGTGCTCTTTATAGCTGCTTTATGTAGGAGTTAGATCCACAGGGAAAATCAATAAATACTGCATAGAGTTAGAGGCTTGGTAGCCGTGCATACATGCCTTATGTTTTTAATGTTCTGTATGTGTTTGCACCTTTGAAGACTGTGCAACATGAAAGAATCTTTTTTATTCAGTTCTTGTTAAGTTAGAGACTAAACTGGTCTCCTGCAGGGTTGTATCACTTCATGTCTCCGAGTTCACCAGTGAAGTCTGTCTGGAAAGACAAATTTAATGGAAGCACTGATAGATGCAAATTTTGGCTCTGCAATCAGTATGAGCAGTTGGATCACAGCAAGCCTACTTCTGGATTTGAACAAACCTTGCACAAACATGAAAACTGACATATGCTGACACCAACAGCAGGTGTTGAAACATTGAAAATATTTCTGACAGTTGCATAGTTTTAATGGATTTCTTGATATATGTAAGCCATGGTGGGAAAACTGATGGGAACTCTCTCTGGAATAGATCAGATAATAGTATATCTTGTGTAATCATCTATTGAAACACCTGAAAAATGCAGTGCTACTGCCCAAGTAATAAGATGGACGAAAAGAAATAAATGGCTGCTGATACATATTTTGAGTGGTTATAAAACCTTTATTTATGGCAGGAAGTTGAGCTTCTTCAAAAGATATATGCTTATCTAGTGAGTGCTGTAAAGATCCTGGAGAGTGACCTCTGTCCTCACCAGCTTCCAACTTTTGCTCTCTTTCCTCTTCCCTTTCCTGGATAAGTTTCCTTTCCCCTGTCAAGAGTTTTTTGAAATGCAGTTTCCTTTTCACAGCGACCCTTTTGCATACAGTGTTTGTAGTAGCACTCTGAAAAGGTTTACAGAATTGAAGATAAACTTGGTCACATTATAGATAGTTCATCAGTGCCATTCAAGTGAAAATTACTCAATTGTGAACTTTTCTTATTTCTGTTGTCTTGTTTTTCTTCCCGGCAATGTTTAATTGCACAGGAGAGAGACTTCCTTGCAGGAGGATCTTTGTAATTACATGTCACATCCTTTTGTCTGATGAAGGCTTTAGAGCAGATAGTGGATTTCCCTGAGAGCTGTCCATGCTTTGCACTGCTGTTGTCACTCTGTTGTGTTCAGCTAAGACACTTGGTTGAACCTTCATGACACATCATATATAGCTGGCTTCTCTGTTCCTTGCTACGGTGTACACCATGGAGAGGAGACTGAAGTGTGTTCAAAGCAGTGAATGGTCATGAGAAGTGTTGTTCCCTGTGGCTTGCAGAAGTTCTGGGCTGGCCTGTGTTACTCTGTTACTCAGCTGTGATTCCAGCACACTGGTTTTGAAGACAGAGCTCAATAGCTTCTATTACACGAATAGTTTTGTTTGCAAAGTGGAATGATTGTGAAAATTGGAAGTATATAAGCATGTAGTGTTATCTTACTGTTGCACTGGTTTTTACCAAACGTTTTGGAAGACACCCTCCTATCTCCTTGAAGTAGCAGAAGAGATAGATTTTGTTCTCCCTTTTCTTACCTGTCAAGCTCGATTCCATTCTATAAGAGAATGGAATAACTGTGAGATTAAGCCTTAATTTATCTGCTTTTCCTTCCTTTTTTCCTCCTCCTATCTTTGAACAGAATTTGGTTGGGGTAGGAGGGCATTGGGATAAGGATCTAATCTTTCTGAAGCAGTAGAGTTCCTGTGTGTGATGTCACAAGAGACAGGTTTACTCCAATTGCAGCTTTAATGTTCTAGTTAAACCTATATTATACTGTGTTAGATGGACTAAGAGGTGTTTTGATGCCATGTAGGTGTCCAAATGTCCTTGTGCAGGAAGTGACTAATACAGCTCGGGTAGGTAGGGCTGCACTAATGAGACCAGAAAAAAAAAAGGGCTTTTTTAATAACAGAGAAGCTCTCACTGTCCAACTTACAGGACACATCACATGGCATCAAGAAATTTAGTGTTGTTTTGGCATACTGTTGGTTTCACTACTTATTCACATTTTAGAAATCTTTTTTTGGGGGGGGTGTAGGTTTTAGAGAAATAATCTACATATATTATGTCTTGGGTTGTATAACAGATAAATTAGTTGTGCTAATACTACATAGTGCAAACCCAAGCAAACAAGTAATGGCTCCTAGATTTCTGGAGTTTTGTTAAACTGGAAAAACAGAATTAGGAGAGCAGTTCAGTCATACTTGTCCTATGGTGACCACAGTGAAAAATCCTTGGAATCATGCCTAATTGTGGATCCAGTTCAAACTACTTTAAAAACCAGTTTTACTGTAACTCTTGGGGAAAAATCTGTTGCTTTTTGGTATTGTTTCATGTGAAACTAGCTGCAAACTTGTAAAGTTCCAATTTTTTTTTCTTCCACAAAAACTGTAAATTTGGGGAACTGGTACCTGATTGTTGAAATTTCCTTGAACCTATAAACAATTGAATTACACTGATAATGGTAATAATATGAATATGATGATAATTAAACTCTCATACTAAAGTTAAATTACAGCTCATCTAATGAAAGTGGAAATATATACATTTTGCATTACTTCCTTTCTCCTTTCATGTTCTCTTTTGGATTTCTGTGTTTGAACTCCTGCTGTTAGGTACTCTCTGGTCTCTGAATTTGCACATCTCAGTAAATGTAAAGTTCCTGGAATACAGGCAGAATTGGGGCACCCCCATCTTTAGTGGGGTCTCAATAAAAGTTCTAGTCTACTCTTGTGGATTTTTTTGTTGCTTTTTGTTCCACTTTTCTCGTTATAGCTCAAGCAATTCCTGCAGGTTGGCCAGATTTTCTTTGCTGTATTGCATTCTAATTTACTGTTTAATGGGTCTTTCCAAGGGTGTCTTAAAAGTACTTTTGTTGTGTGGTATTCAGAGCTGCATGTATGCAGTATGTCTAGTCTCATGTAGGATGTGAATCCAAGATCTTCCATCCTAAGATATTTGTCTGCTGTCAAAGCTAAGGAAGAAAATCATGTGAAGTCCCTTGAGAATTCAGCAAGTATATTGTTAATTTATTAAAATTATCATTTTTATATCACAGGTGCAATTTATTGTCTGCTGTTAGAATTGAAGGGTCCTAACACAGACTTCTAGATTTTCTTGGTTTCTTCCAGATGGAAATGTTCCATCCTACTTGAATCTATGGGGGAAATCTGACTGAACAGTTAGTTTGAAGACTTCTGAGCATGAGCTTTGGAGAAACTCACTTACTTGGTTGCTCCTGTGGTTGAAAAAACAAACCAACAAAATAAACAAATTAAAAAAACCACCAACCCCAAAAAAAAACCAAAAAAAAAGGAAAAACCCCACTCAACCCCCACCCCAAAAATCACATTTAGGTTATTTCACTGAAAATCTTTGGTGTTTCAGTGACTGGGTGAGAAACTCAGTATAGCAGGATGTCTATCTTCATATTTACAAATGCTGTACACAGGGAATGAAATATTTAACTGCAGTTTTTCACCATGTATTAGCTGCAGATATTTTCATTAGGTGGCTTAACTCACTAATTCTTACAGCACTGCAGTGTCCTAGTCCTGTGGGGCTTAAACTAGATGCACTTTTTGTCCATGCTAGCAATTTTTTACCCCTGTAATATGCTGTGGTGGATTAAATTGCATGGGACAGGGCTCCTTGTTTCTGGATGCTGTGCCACAGCAGGGTCCTGAGGGCAGCCTGCATTCCAGTGGACATCCAGTAAGGCTTCTTATGCAGGGGATGAAGGCTGACTGTCTTGGTGAGGAGTGAGACCAGTGTGGTGTGTGGGAATCCTGGTGCAGAGAGCAGAAGAGATGCAGGGGCAGCAGGGCAGGGGAGAGGCTGGGTGCTTGCAGGCTGCAGCTGAGGCTGCAGGGCTCTGCCTGCTCCCTTCATTTGCTCTGCCTGGGATGTGCTCTCTCCTGGCACAAATCTTCCTAGCACTGATCAGCATGGAGTAACTGCCTGCTACTCATAGTAGCTATTCCCTTTGATCAAGGGTTATGTTCTTTTTCCTCTGTATGTGATGGATTGATTTCCACCTTGCTGACAAAAGTGTGTAGAAGCTGATAGTCTCACATAGAAATGTTTTTGAGTAGAGGATTATTACGACTTTCATGAGTGTGAGATGAGAGAGAATAATGTAATAGTGGAGGTAGAAGAACTGTGTTGTCAGTTTTTCCCTTCCTGGTACTATTAAAACCCTCCAGGATGATCCCAGTTGAGTCCCTGGGGACTTCTCAAAGATGACCACTTAGTGCAGTGACTCAGTTTTGAACTCACCTTTGCCACTCAAAATCACTAGGAGCTGTGCTTTGAGGTCAATCAAGCTGGTGTTAGGAAAAATACATTCTTACTTGCAAGACATTTATATTCTATTATGAGAAATGAATAATTTTCTTTGGAGGTTTGATGTGCAGAAATTGCTGAAGGGGCACATTAAAAAATGCTTTCATGATTTGTTTTATCTTTGTGTAGACTTGCTAGCCTGTTCTTTCTTACTGATTACAGTTTTGCAAATGAGAAATCAAACTGAAAGGCAGTTTGCACTTTTAAGCATAACGGTTTGTACTTTAGAGACACAAAATGTTGCAAGTGTATGGAAATTAGCACTGGTATGGGGTTTCATTTTTTTTTCTTAATTTAATAATGTTTATTGCTTTCTTGAGTTACATAGTTTTGTCAGACTTTCTCATATGTATTAAGTTGCTTATCGTGCAAAATTTTCATAATTATTCTGCATATGAAAGCGTAATATGTAAGTGATCATTTGGGGGAATCATTGATCAGTTGAAGGGCTCTCATGTACTTTTCTATTCCCCTTGAACTATATGTGAGTGTTTTCTTCGGTCTTACCATACAATTCTTTTAATTCTTACCATAGTTACATTAAAATATTTTACTAGACAGGTATTTCAGCACAGGTTGAAAGAAGACTCCAAAGACCTCGTTATTTAAAATGGCCTTATAATGAGATTACCCTATGCATAAGAATACAGCTGATTATTACTTTAGTCACAAATACAAATATTCCTGTCTTTATTTTGAAAGAAACAGACAGAAAGTCAGTGTGCTTTGGGGCAGCAGTTTCCTGCATAGCAACAGCAGCAGCTTTTAGTGGCAGCTTCGGCTGTTTGATGCTGGCTAAAAAGAGACTTGATGAGTGCAGAGTCATCACTGGATGATGAAAATGTGGAGCAACTGGAACAGTTCAGAGGTGAGCCAGCCTGTGTGTGTATTATTAAATTCAGTAAAAGTAGGTGGATTCAGAAAATTTTGAAGACCAGACTTTTTTCCCCCATGGGCAAGAGGATGTCATTTTCAAGGGGAAAACTGCAGGAGAGAAAAGATGCAAGTTATAGGAAAGGCTGATATGGGTCCCTCTTCTTTTTCCTGAATTTTCTGTTCTTCTCTTCTTCCTCTCCCCAAACAAGCTATCAAAGCTGCAACTTCTTTCCCCTTTCTGACGTGAATCACTGCAGCTACCCTGCAGGCCTCTAGAGAAGCTTGTTTGGTGGTAAATGGTGGTCAATGATTGCTTAACCATAGGGAATAATCACAGTGGGAGGATCTAGAAGAACTATTGGGTTATTTTTCTAAAAAACAATAGTTCTTATCCCATTAAAAATCTGAAACAAAACTAGTATTTTGGCTAGACAGGTCAGTGTTTGACATCATGTGGGATGTTTCCATTTCAATGAAAATATCAAGGAAATGTAAATCAGATAGTTTTGAAAAGTTTTCTCCTCCTTGCTAACAATCATTCTGTTTAGCTGCTTGTCTCTTTGTCACGAAATCTGTTGGTCCTGTATTTTTGGTCTGGCAAAATCTGGAATTGGAGATCTATGTTCTTGTGTACAAACCCTCTTGTGTTCTGTCACTGTGCTTTGTAACTTCTACTCCTGTGCTGCTTCAGTTCCTACTTAGTAGCTTTTCTCCCACTGAGGACTATATAACTTCTTTGGAAATAATTAATGAAACTAGAATTTCCTCAACTGGTATTGGATTCAATTACTACTAGAGTCTGTGACTTCAGAAGTGGAGATGCATATAGTTGACTTGATACCTTCTTCACCTCACTTCACCTGCCCATCTCCTGGTCCCCAGTCCTTTCTGGTGGTGGTGGTTTGAAAACTGTTACCTCCTGGTACTGCAAAAATGCTTCTATAAAAATTCAGTATGACAAACCAGTTTCTGCAGCCCCACAAAAGTTTAATGGTAGCAGAAGTGGAGTATCCAGGTGTATAATGACCTGTTAATCATTTTTTAAACCTTTGTACTCAATAATCCTTGATTATTCTGGTTTTGGATTTTGGTTTATTGCAGGGGGTGATGTTGAGACAAGTTTGAATTTTACTTTTGTTTGTAAAGAGGTAGGCAGTACCTACAGAAATAAAAAGTAGTGGTTTTCTTCTGATTGTAAGGAGTTTCTCCTACTATAACCATTTCTAGCTTAGATTCTCCAAAGGTAACATATTTACTGTTGGAATAGAAAAATGAAACATATTTACTAATACCATCTTGCAGTGTATGTCAAGTTAATGAGATGTCCTGTTCATAGTATATCTTTTAGTAATCATTGTTTTATTCTTATGATCAGCTGCTTCACAATGTTTTGTAGCATGTGACAGTTGTTGGTAGAGTTCCTCCCTGCTTCTTGGCCCAAAGTTGCTGAGGTTACCTATTAACTTTAGTTGTTTCATTAAAAGTCATGTATTTCTTCATCTTGAAAAACCTACTTAATAACATTAAGTTTTAACATTACGGTTTTCATCTTGAAAAACCTTACTTCATAACATTTCCTCTTGCTCTAGCTTTACAGATAAGACTCTTGTATTCTTCAGGGAGACAGTTGGGAGGAGAGCAGGAGTTGTGCCTACAGAAGTGGAAAGCAATGAAGACCATCTGGAGGGCTGGGGGGTGGGTGGTAGGGCAGATGCTGGGCTGAGACCTGAAGCTCAGTGACGGATTTCGTGCATGGTGCTGAGCATTGTAAGTACTCCTGCAAAATGGGAAAATACACCTTAGTACTCATAGACCTAATAATCACCTAGCTATAGCAAAATGCGGGCTGCTTTCTGAAGAACAGGAATTCTGGCACCTGTGCAGAAAACACTGCTGCTTAGACTTGCATGGAGGCAGTGATCAAGGGCACTTCTCCAGCCCTGGTGCTGTAGTTGCCTTTAAGCTTTTCTTTTTTACTGAGAGGAGCTGCTAAGCATGTTTTGGGCTTGTAGCTTCCTAAAAGTAAACACAGTTAACATGAGATGTGCTTGGTACTTGATCTGAAGGTGTAGATTGACATGACAGGTAAGGCAACTGGTGGCCTGCTACCTCTGCAAGAGTCTCTCCTTGTCTGTGTGCTTCCCATTTTTCTCTTGGGTTGTGAACTAGTGATCATGTGTCACAGGGGGAATTAATTCAGCTGCTTCATCAATTAGAAAACTTAATTTAAAAACACTTGAGTCTCCTGTGTTAGCTAACTGAAACTTCTCTCCTTGCAGCCTTGCAATTGCTCTCTAAAGGAGAGAGTAAGTAGGGAAGGCTACATTAACTTCTTCCATAAATTTTTTTCCATTAGTCATGGTGGAGTCTGGGTTTATGTCAGTCTTGGCTGACTGTGACCTGATGAAGTGGCTGAAGGGTTCTGAGACCAGGGGAGGGATACTGGGAGCAGCTGGTATGGGAGAGGTCTGCCTGGACCTGCACCCCAAACCTTTCAGGTGTTTGATCACTTAACTGGAGCCATTGGGTTAAACTGGTGTTACGGGGTAAGCCTGGCATACCATCCAGAAAGAGAAATCTGTGTGGGTGGGAGTCTTCTTTTTACCTTTCTATTCCAGGTCATTCTCTCTAACCAGCCAAAAAGGATGATTGCTGGGATCTGAATTCAGTGTTAACAACAGTTAGCCATCTTTCCATATTCATTCTCTGTCTGGGACTGCTGTTATTCTCAAAGTGATTAAAAACTTAAGGCAGGGAAAGAAAACTTGTTTTTGTGGTGTTTCTTTTGTTTTGTTTTTTTTCCTGCATGCAAGTATTGCCACAGCCTTATCTGTTCACAATGGTACTTTTGCACAAATGAAGTCTCCTCCTCACTGTTAACACTGAGATTTTAGCCCTGAGTCTCCCAGGGCACTTGACTTACTCTTCCTTTGTTCATTTTTGCCCCATCACAAGAGCAGGTTGTCTGAGCACGACACTACCTTGCAACATCTTTGTCAAATACATATCAATGTTTTCAAATAGCGAAAGGTTTGTAGTAAAGGTTATGTTATGTTATACTTTTCTGTTAAACATAGATTTACATATATAAACAGCAGATGAGATAACTAGTAGTGGGTTTGTTTTGTCTTTTTATAAAAGAGAATTTGTAAAAAATAGGAAGTTGTAGTTTCTCCTCCTATTGATGCAGAAATGAGTATGTTAATTGCCTTGTCAGCAGGTAGTACTGCCCTTAGGAATTCAAATGAACTTGCTTCATGTTTCCTCGGCTTTAGGAGAAAGTGTAAGTGTAATATATTGTTCTAAACACAATAGACTTTCCTAGTATACAACACCTGTATTGTCTGCTTCCCCCCTTGTTTTGCTGTTTCTAATGAGTTTATTATATAAAGATTCTAGCTGCTTTTGACAAACAAGGTCTGCAGCAGTCAGTACACAAACTGTCCTTTAATCAATCTGAAGTTCCAGCTTCAGTGGAGACCCTATTCCGTCCGATTCTTGGGTAGACTGACCTGACACAGTAACAACCCCAGAATTACAGACAGAGTTTGATCATCAGGAGAATTAACTCTCACAGCTTGGCTGGTTTTTTAAGCTGTTTAAAAATTACTGTGCCCCAGATGAGTGCAGCGCTCTACAGGATTAGATCAATTGTGGGACAGAATTGTACTTTCAACTTTCATAAGATGATTTTTTTCTTCTGTGCTGTAGGTTTCTGCTGAGGTATTTAGGTAACAGTTTAACTCTTTGGTGATTTGGGTAATTTGCTCCCAGCTGGGGTGACACTTCAGTTCTGCTTCTCCAAGTATGGATCAGAATCAGTGTTTAAACTTTTGCCTCAGCTCCCTAGAGAGGGCTGTACTGTTTGTACTTGTTTATCTTGCATGTTTGCTCCCTGTGGTGGCTGTATCCGTCATTGCACTGAATGTGAATCGAAATGTGGTTTCAACATAAAATGCACTGTGAGAAATAACTTGATGAAGTAGTGTGACACTGGAGTTACAGCACAGTATCTACAGTTTATCCAAGTGATGGCATATGGGGAGAAGCTTGAAAGTTTGCTCTGCATTAGCCTTTCCTAGATTTATTCCTGAAAATGGGTCAGCATGCACATCCATCACTGAAGCCACGTAAAAGTTACCAATTTCTGTCACTTCATGGTACCTTCTGTTAGCACAGCTTTTCATCAAAACCAGCTGTGTTGTGGGTTGGTACTGGTACAGTGAGATGGGTTACTTTTCAAAAAGGCAGAGCAAAGTAATTATTTATAAATCAAAACTTAGCTCTTTTGTAACAACTTGATCACATAAAGAAATTTATACAGGTTACCTTGTTTGTAGGTGAAGACAACTGATGGTATTTTAACGTCATACATTATACCTTGAATCTAAGAAATGTCTACTATTACTCCTGACAATGATGTGCCAGTTAGAAAATACTTTTCAGACTTTCTTCTGCTTTTGCTTGTACCTATGAACTCTGCTGTTTCTTTATTAAATTCATCCTGTGAAGAGGGATCAATTTGGCTTCATGTCTGATAGTCAAGCATGAAATACTGATTATTAATACATGCACAAGGAAACTCAAAAACTCAAAACTAGCAAAGGCATGGAAACTAGTAGTAGGTATCTTTCTGAAGGAAAGCAGGACAGTTTAGGAACAGCTATAAAATGTGTGTCCTTTTTTCTATGGGCAGGGGAATGTAAACAATCAGGTTAGTGAAGAGAGTAGTTGAGACATTTGTGTTAAAAGTTCTCGCTATTTTTAAGTATTCACCCACAGCCATGCCAACTCTGTCAGGTTTTGTAGTCATCTTTTGGGATGTAATAGTGAGATAAGCAAGGGTATACTTCTCTTACCTCCTTTGCTTGATTATGAGAGCTTTTCTTATTTTATGCTAAGTACCACTTTCTGTTGGAAGAATATCAAGCATCATGAAGTGTTTCTGTAGGTACAACAATAAAACATAACAGCAGCTGTTGTTGGAGAAACCAAGGCTTGATTGATTATTGCTGATGATATCTGTTGGGCTTATCTGTGTTAGAGGTTCAGTAATACAGGTTAGTGAATAGGTTGGGCAAATATACAGTGATTTGCCCTATTTTATTTGAAGTAAATAAAATACTGCTTGGCAAATGGGAGCTCAGGAGTCTATTCCAGGTTTCATGTCTGGTGGAGAACCTGACTACTACATAGCAGAATAGTAGAAGAATAGACTTTTGATCTTGTCTTTTTCAGCATAAATAACTGTAGGATAAATTCTCACAGTTTATGGATTTTTCTTGTCTCCAGCTGAAGACCAAAGTGGTGATTCCAAGTGAAGTTGAGACCATGTTTTTTCACTGTAGAATGGTTTGGATTGAGAGGGACATTAAAGATCATCCAATCCCTCTGCTGTGACCAAGGATGCTACCCACTAGATCAGTTTGCCCAGGACCTGGTCCAACTTGGCCTTCAACACTTCCTGGGATGGAGCATCAAAAACTTCTCTGGGCAAGCTGAGCCAGTATCTCCGCACCCTCTCAGTAAAGAATTTTCTCCTAATATCTGATCTAAACCTACCTTCTTTCTGTTTTAAGGCCAATTACCCCTTGTTCTGTAACTTCATGCAGTTGTAGGAAATCTCCAGCTGTCTTATAGGCCCTTTTTAGGAACTGTAAGGCTGCCCTAGGGCTTCCCTGGAGCCTTCTTTTCTGCAGGCTGAACAACTTTCTCAGCCTGTCTTTATCAGAGAGGTGCTCCAGCCTTCTGATCATCTTACAGATGTTAACTTTCTGTCCATCTTTAAGAAAGGCATGGGAAATGTTTTTATAGCCATGCTGAAAGCCTAACAAACCACCACCATTACAACGAAGGTGTTGCTTCTTAGCTATTTTTTAGTACTATTTGCTTCTTTGCTACTTTGCAGTAGTATTTCCTAATGCTACAGAGACCCTCCAAGCAGGGCTCACTCTGAGATGCCTAGGTTATTTAAATTTATCACGGTACATGGGTGGTCTCCTGGGCCTTGCTTCTTTTCTGAATTACCTTCCTGCACTTGCTCAGTTTTAATATGGGGTCTTTTGTTCTCTCAGGCAGGAGCAACTGCCTCTCTTTTCCAGCTGAGAAAGGGCAGGTATCTGGTTTGTTCTGCTGTCCTCAAAGCTCTTCTTTCAAGAGCATCTTTGGATCTTTTATTAAAAGTGAATTTGTGTTCTAAAGAATAGAAAAATCAGCATAAGCATACTTACATTGGTAATATGCACACCTGGGCAAAATCAGAAAGCTTTTGTGCTTTTCATTCTTCCCTTAATGAATGCTGAGAGAGCTGTGGGTTTGGGTTAGATTCCTCCAAGGTTTGCAGTTTCTTACATTATTGTTCCCAGGTTAATTTCCTCCACTGGGATTTCCCCTTCCCTCTGCCCTCACACATGTGTGGGGAGGAAAGGTGAAAGATAACTTTCACAACCTCTGGGGGCCCTGGAGAGTGCAGGATGAAGCATTCTGCTAGTCAGTCTCTAACTAGTCAGTCGGTCTAACTCTGGCATGCCTCTTTGGCAGACAGTGACCCAGCTCAGTGGGCAGCCATTCCAGGTGTACCAGCCCTTGTTTTGTCCAGGCATGGGACTAAGCTTTACCTCTGCTCTGGGTTTCAGCTTGTTGTGGATTTCAGAACCAGAACAGAAAGCAGATAACCTCCATGCTTGCTGGTGATGTGCACTAGGATTGATGAGTAGTCGCAGGCAGAGGCATGATTTAATGCAATGCAGTTTTTCTAAATTCATTGCTGATATAAAATTATTTCCTTTTTAAATTCACTCAGTGAAGTAACAGGAGATGAAAAGACAAAAAGGGAGAGCTTTCCATGTTGATAATTGTTCACTTCTTGCAAAGGAGAATTTCAGTATTAGTTTGTTTTTCTATAAGTAATTTTCTGAAACCCTGTTCCTGTGAGGTGAGGACAAGAAAATCTGAATGTTTCTGTTGATATCAGATCCATGTGAGCAGGTAATGTTTAGCTCTGTGGAAGAAAAAAGGTGTAGAATTGTCACCATGTCATCAAATGAGAAAGCAAATTAAGAGGCATTTAAGAAATAGGTTTAGCGGTATTTAGGCACATTCTGAAGAATATCTTCCTAGTTTATCCTCAGAGATTTTTTTAGAAGAGTTGTAGATGTGACTGTGAAGTCAAAAAGAAGTTTGAACAGGAAACAAACAAAATGGTGTGGAGTTTTGCTCCAGGCAGCCTTGGACAGTTTTGCCATTTAAAGTTTTGGGTCATTTCTGGGGCTAAAGCCACTCTGGTCTCTTCCCACACAGGTGGTGCTGGCTGTGACCCTCGCTGGTGTGTAGCTGCACCATTCCACAGTGCTCCTGGGGACATGGATGTGTGTAAGTGTGCTCCTGACAGTGGTCCTCAGAGTTATGAATGAAGCTGCAATCTCAGCCTCTGGCTAAAGTTGTAAAAACTAGATGACCTTTGAGAATTAAAGTTGATGGTGTGTTTAAATATGCTTTGAAAAGCATTCAGAAGACTTGCTTCTGGAGCAGAAAGGTGCTTTGATGGTGCTGGTGGTGGTTGGATGCAGTTCTGTACACTTAGATTGTCTCCCAGCTTCTTGCTTGTGAGTGCCTTTCACCTGAAGGATGAGGGACTTGCAAGTACTTCAAAGGTCCTGAGACTTTGCTTCTTTTTGTGACCTTTTTTGTGTCTTTTTTGTATTGACAGTGTAGTAACTAATGCAAAACTCATTGAGACCAAATTGTTGTCAAAACTAGAAGAGGTGGTGTCTGCTATAGCCTGCAGTGTTGGTGCCTTAGTGACTCTCTCTGAATGGTAACTGGAGCAGGAATCACCGTGTCATTGTCACAAGTGTGATGCTTGTGAAAGGAGAACAAAGAGACATGTGAAGGGGAGCATCCTCACGAACCCAAGCTGGTGACACAATAGAAAAGACTCTGGTTCAACTTTTATTAATAGTAAATAGCCTTTAGATGATCTTAATGACAGATAAAATGTATTATTTTGAATGCCTTCTGGATCTTTTTGAGGACAGTGATACATGCACTGATAAAGGCTAGTGAAGCCTTCCCCTCGTGAGGAGAGGAGTGATGACTCTTTGAGTGATTTTACAGATGGTTGTCAGAGAAGATGGTGGATGAGACAGCCATTCAGGAAGTAACTTATTGCAAGTCTGTTGAGAAATGAATTAAAGAGGAGTAAAAGTGAAACACCCTATGGAATATGGTTTGTGAAGTGATGAACAACAGGCAAGAAGTTGTGTGAAAATGTTCTGTGGAGGAGGTGACACACACAAAACAGAAGATGTTTTTACTATTTGGTAGTGACACAACCTAAGTAGCTGCTGATATAATTACTCTAAGTTCTAGCTGTTTATTCTTGCTTGTCTTGCAGCACCCCTGGGGATCTGTATCATTTGAGAGCAAGGAGGGAGGATGAATGAACTGAAAAAGAGAATGTATTTCACAGGATTTTTTATTAAGAATTTTGATGGAGAATGCCAGGATATCACTGGCACAAATCAGGGATCCAGACTGATGAAGATAGTATGAAAAACACAGAAATACCTTAAAGGCAGGTGCAAAATGCGTAGTAAAAGTTTGAACTGTCTTTGGTTTGCACTTCTTGAATCATGTCTACTTGGATTTCATTTGGTTAGCACCTGCCACTGTGGAGTTCTGAATCGTGGTCATTCCTTCAAGGACTTTCCACCAACTACTACTGTTTTTTGAAAGAAAATAAATTGATAACAACACACTTTCCAAATGTACAAGAAAAGTAATTCTTCACTGCTTTGTAACTTATCAGGGAAAATGAAAGAAATGTTTCCAGTGAACTAGAAAGGAATAGGAGAAAGGAGTAGGGTTTTGCTTATAAGTAAAGGGAATTTTAATCCAGCTGTTTCTTTACCTAGAGTGTGAAAGTCCTCTAGACTATACTGTCCCTTCCCTTGCATCTGCACATTTCCAGAATTATTTTTTTTAATGCATAACTTCCCTGGTAATTTACAGGGAACAATGTGGTGCACTGGTAGAAGTTAAATTTCTCTACAGAGTGTGTATTTGGCATGGCCACATTCACTTTCAGCTTTAAGAAGTAAGAGCAAATAAGCATGTGCATCTCTGAACTAAGAGAGAAGTTTCAGTTAGAAAATGCTTGTTTGTAGATATGTATTATAAAATAGAATGGCCCCTTACTTAAGGAATATAGCTGCAATACAGCAGCACAAGTACAGCCTGCAAATGTCACATTACATCCAGCCTGGGGCAGGCCAAATGACAGGTATAAATCTGGTCTAGTTTGAACTTTGCTTTCTGTGCAAAATCTGAAACAAAGATTTCCTTTAAAAGAAGGCTCAGGGTGTGGAAATGATTTTCTGACTTAAAATATCTTGCCATCTGTTTCTGTTTTCTGTTGGTGGTATCACTGCGTTCTTGGGCAGTAAGTAAATCAGTGTAGAGTCCATGTGTGTGTCCTGTCTCTGTTCCCCCCACTCTTTCTCCTCCCTACCACCCGCCAATAAAAACACTTTTAAAATAAAATGTCAGGAATTGGCAGGAGGAGGCACATACTGTTCTCCTGGTAATTTAAATGTTGCCTTTCTGTAGGATGAAAGGAGCTGGAGCCTGCTTTCTCCTTCTTAATTGTAAGCAGAGTATCCCCTCCTGAGATGCTTTACAGAAGTGAAGCACAACTGACTAAAAGAGCTGGATGCTGCCTGACATTTAACACTGCTGCTGCTCAGCTGCTCTTAGACATATGAGTCCTTCCTCATGCTGTGAAAAGTACACCATGCTGTTCTGTATACTGAGGGTTCTAAAGTTCTTAATGCACAGTGGTTTTCTCAAAACTTGGGGGTTTGACATTGTGAGTAGCTGATATTGAAGGGATAAGACTCTGCAAAACAAAAAGAAAATGAAGGAAAATAATAAAACTAGTTATTTGTACCAGTGTCATAACAGATTGTTTTACTTTGTTTTTCCTTTCTCATTCTGTAGCATGTCCTGAGTTCATGGCAGCAGGTAGCCTGACAGGCTACCTCTAAAGCTATACTTCTATCAATTGCTGATGTTAGTGCACAAAGATGGACTGTTTTGGTAGGACAAGGCTCCATTGAAGTTACTGCTAATAAGCAAGCCAGATCTGTTCACTTCAGTCCCATTCAAAACACAGGAAAAGGCTCAGTCTTTGCCAAACTTGAAAAGCTGAAACTATTACAGAGGTTAAAAATTATTTATTTCAAGTGGGTGTAAAACATATTTTCAAAATAAATACTGAAACCACACCTGACTCTTACCACATATATTAATCATATTCTGTGTGGGCATGAAGTACAGAAAATGTTGAGCTTTGTATTCCTTGGTTTTATAAATGCAGGTTTGTTCTAACTAGCATTTAATATAAGCAATGCCTTAGTACTGTCAGATGCATTGTATCTTCTCATTATGTAGTGCTACTCCATTGTGGCTTAGTCTACTCCTGGCAAAAAGATATGGCTCTTTTAATACCTCCCTAATGCTTAACTTTTTTTTTTTTTTTGGTAGTAGATGTAGTCATAGGTGGGATTAATTTGACTCTTCGATTCTAAAGTGTACCTATACTTGTGTAAACAAAAGCTGATGCTAATCCTAGTGCAATAGCTTTTTGTGTTTCTGTAACAAATTGTTCTCTTAGTTGAGCATGCTTGTGATCTGTGGTGCTGTACTGATTGTTGTCTGCTTTTTAAGTACAGCTCCTTGATGCACTGGGTGATTCTTCTGAGAGCAGTCCAGTGGTCCATATGCTTGGTTTCAATTTTACATGCTGCTGCAGGTGAATCAGTGTCCTACAGGTATAAAATGCTGGCATTCCCCAGCATGTAGTATGTGAGGTTTGGGGGATTTTTTCGTTGGTTTTTTTTTATGTCTTTGAGTACATACTCCCCCTGTACCTGTCTGTGTAAAAGCCAAACTGAGCCTGGCATTGTTTGCATGTGGCAGAGCTCTGCTCACCTTTTAGAGCTAGAAATTGAATGTGGGGAATTTCCCTCCTAAGAATGGATATATTACTGAGGAGCTGCCTCTCCTCGTACTGCAGACAGATTTGCCTCCATCCTGACCTGCCTGTGCCATGAGCCAAGGCTGCTCAGGGCACCAGGGCTTGCTGAGGTGCTCTCCACCTTGCTCTGGTCTGAGACTCACTGCCACCATCCACACTCTGCATTTCCCTCCAACATGTATCTAATCTCTTTGCTCTCCTAAATTTTAGCTACGTTGCTGAGAGAAAAGAGGTGGTGCAGTAGATTTTTTTTTTTTTTTTAATCAGTATAAACCTTGGGTTTGATACCTTGGGTTATGACTCTTCTAATCCTCTGATTTCTGACTGAACTATCATTCAGTAGAGTTCATGCGGCTCAGTTGCTGAAGGAACAATGACAGGGTTGTGTTGTGTTGCTTTTTAGGGTTTTGCCCTTCTTCTTTAGTTTAAATACTGCATTAGTGGAGTCCTTGTGTCTTCTGGTACCACTATGCAGCAACAAGATCTGCATCCAAATCTGAGGCGTTTCTGTCTTATTTAGTGTGTTGTTCAGCAGGTTTCTCTAATTGAGGATGTTAAAGAATAAGCAGTGTGGGGAAATCAAACTTGCCAACCTTCAAATAGTAATTCCTGGAAAGAGATGCTGGTTGCACCCTTTGTCTCTTCATGGAGATACTCAATAAGGAAGGAGTTGAATTGGTGGTCAGCTGCACTTGTGCAGTCAAAACTCACTCATTCAAGATCACTTGGGGCAGACACAAACATGCTCTAGCCGGGTCATTGCAGACTCTCAGGATCCAGCAGGGTTTATTAACTTAGGCTCACTGCCAAGAAAATGCAACTGTGGTGCTCCCAGAGCAAGTAGGATCTGCTGTTTTGGCATGGAGTCCGAGCAGTCAAAGCCTGCCAAGCGTGAAGGGTGCAGGTCTGGGTCCAGCGCAGTTCTTGGATCCAGGAGCTCTAAAAACACATTGCTGATTTCTGACCATATGGATCAGCTTGGGACCATCAGGACTCATTAGATCTGCAACAGTTTCTGCCCTGTTAACCTCAAGCTTGTTTGTTTGTCTGATTTTAGTTGGGTTTTTATTAAGGTTTTTTAATGTTGTTAGGGTGCGTGTTTTTTAAAATTTTCAACTCATGAGTTCTGGGGAAATGTATTAGCTTGATCAGCCCCAAGCTCAAGTAAAACTTTCTGCATGTGCAGTATGGCATGTAAGGAGCTTCTTGAAAGCAGACTGCAGAGGCACTGAGTGTACTGAACAGGAACCAGCTCAAGGTTCTGGAGTCAGAGCTGCTGATCCTAAATTGACTTTTAATATCTCTGTGTTGTGATTCCCAGGTCGTTTTGCAGTGAAACAGTATGCAAATGTTTCCATTGTCTGCTTTCTCACAGCGTTTGTGAGCCATGACTGGTGCACTCACCATTACACCCAAAGTATGAAGTGGACCTCTTTAGTTAGGACTTGTGTTTGGTTTTGTGGTGTATGTAGCCATGGTACATAGACTGAGAGAATATGCTTAATAATTGCACTTGTCAGGGTAATTAGCTTTTCTGTTTGGATTTGAAAATGCTCTCTGGAAAAATTGCAGTGTGCTTCGTGTAACTCCATCAAGCACAAATGAAATAATCTGAGACGGTGTGCTGGGTAGTCTCTGAATTGTTACAGTATTTGAAGTTAATTTTCCTCGCAAAATTTACCAATGCTCGCTTAACTTTTCCAGGCAAAAGGTCATACAGTTCTTTTTTTTTTGTTCCTATGTAGGTGCAGCTGGGACAAGCGGATATAAAATGCCCCATCACAGAGTGCAGCGAACACCTGGATGAAACAACTGTCCTCTATAACCTGCCCCATGACGACATCATCAAGTATAAATACTTCCTGGAACTCAGCCGCATTGACTCCAGCACCAAGCCATGCCCTCAGTGCAAGCACTTTACAACCTTCCGGAGGAGAGGCCACATTCCTACCCCTGCCAAATTGGAGAACAAATACAAAGTGAGCATGCTTGCCGGGGCTGTGGGTTAGATGGCACTGCAAAAGTAGGACAGCATTTGGTGAGCATTAAATGAACTTTTTTGTTTCACTGGAGCTGTGTGCAAGCTGTGATTAGGAATGTGAACCTGTAGTAGTACATCACTGATTAAGTACTTAATTGACTTTTAACAGTTCAAGCAGCTGAACTCTTCAGCCTGTATTTTTTGGTAGGTGACATAATTTTGTCCTGACACACATTTTAATTTAAGGGGTGACTTCTTTCTGACATGCAAGCAATATGGTCACAGTCAGAAGAGGCTGGGAATGGGGAGTTACCACTACAACTGATAATTTTAGACATACAATTTTTAAGTTTTCCCTGAAACTCTGGGTGAGTGAATTCTGGGCATCTTATGATGTTAGGCTGTTGGCTTTGCTTCTTCCTTAGTAATAGACCTGTTGTCTGTCGTGCTTGTTGGGTCTGATTTCTTCACTCCCTTACCAGAGATGATACATTGCTGTAGTCTCATCATTCACAATGCAGAATTTGGAGAAATAGGGGGGCAGGAAGAGCCATTTCTGCAGCATTTCTTTTCATAGAAGAGTTGCTTATACTGTGATTTTAATCAAAGATAAGAAGCAAGAATTTGGAATAAGCTTTGAGCTGCTTAAAGTCCATCTGAGTTCCGGAAGACAACAGTGGTCTGCAGCACCATGTTCTGTGATAGTTTTCCATCTGGTTATTAGATTTGTTGTGGTTAATTTCATGATTGAGCTGGCCTTTCCTGGACAAACCAGTTCTTCTCAGTAGGAGTTTAGATGACTGTTTAGATAGCCCTAATTACCCAGCATAAGATTCAGCCTAGTATGAAGATTAAAAGGTGGAAGGTTGTGTATTCATTGGAGTTGAAAAGTTGGTAAAGCTAATTCTAAGTTATGAGCTATTTGTGCATATCTGTGTAGGACATGAATTACATGCCACACTCTGTTGGACTCAGTGTTTTCAAATTTTTGTCATTTTACATTGAGGTGAAAAAAAATCTGAAACTGCAAGTAAAATTCCTTCTGCCCAAAGCTATTCTCCTTCACCCATCTGCTTCATCATCAGCACACATCAGATGTGACCCAGGGTAGATCAGAGCTTGTAATGCTTTGGCAGGCTCCTCTCTAAGGTGTCAGAGGCTGTTAAGTGTCCCACAAGTGTGGGTCATTGGTGGTGCAGCTGTTGTATCACAGGCCTGCCAGATCTGAGAACATTCCTCAGGGCACAACCAGTGCTCTTTTATGAGTTAAAATGCTACAGTTAAAATGTTCCCAACTGCCCTACAAACCACAATGGGAAAGAATGGGAGACTGTGTGATGCATAGTGCAAGCCAGGAGCAGTTCACTGGTCATGCGGGGGTTCAATGTGTATACCTGTGATCTGCAGAGCTGAAATCTCCTGGCAACAGACTCAGGCAAAAATGTGTCCTTTGAGCTGAGCCCAGGTGTTGTGTGCAAGAATGTCTACTTGATGCTAGTCAGAAATATAATTGGGAAAATGCTGGCAAGCAGTATGGATGATCGTGGTCCACAGAGCTTCAGCATGCTCTTTGAACCTCAGTTGTTTTCTCATGTAGGTACAGTTTTAGTGATTTGTTTTAAGCTGAGCACAAGGAGAAGTTTTTTTGCAGGAAGAAGGTTTAAAAAGACGACTGTGTATGACATGGAGTGTATGTGAGTAATTTACATACACACATAGCTGTGGACCAATATTACCTGTTTTATTAGGTTCTCATGTGATTACATGTACACATTGTGCCTTGTATTGTAGGCTATTGGGAGGCGAAGACACATTTTCTTTTGTGTATAGCATAGGAGACATCTGACTGGAGGCTTTTGAGGCTGCCCTGTTCATATGCAAGTAATATAAACACCAGTTGCACCAGATGAATTCTGCACCAGCACTGCAAGTGTTGGCTTCAAGAGAACTGAGTCGTGTGGGGAACACATATGCACAAGCCTATGGTAGGGTCATAGCACAGCCAGTACACTCACTCTTTTATACACTGCAAGGGGAAAGCACTCTAAAATCCAAGACTTTATTTGAACTGATGCTTTAAAAATGTTAATGCCATTTCTAAAATTTTATACAGTATTTAAAATTTTAAGTAACATGGAAATTTAAAGAGGCAGCAAAGTTAGAAATTAGTTTTTCTTATTATAGCTGATTTGTGTCAGCTAAACTGATCTAGGTCCAGCAGTTCAATTGGCTGAGATTCAAGTCTTGGTGTACTAAGCCTAGGAAGTTAACGTGTATGTTGAGGAAGGAGGAGGAGAAGAAAATGAGAACTTGCTTATCCAAACCTTTCTCCTACTATTACTGCCACTTAGGGTCGGTCACACAGAACAGCAAGAGAACTATTGAATTTTCTATATAAAATATTTTTATCATAAATGTATCCAGTATTAACTCTGAAAATTTCCTTGCTCCTTCTCATATGTTCTGAATTGAGAGTGTAATGTGGTTGCAGACAAGACTCTAACAAACCATTGTTCAGAGCTGTTATGCAAAAGAGCAATAGAAATGGGCAAAAACTGAAAAATTGCTGCTTTACCTGTTCCATTGTGCATGGAACGGGTAAAGGTTTCACAAGAGTGAGTAAGAAGACGTGTTCTGTGAGGAAGCTCTGGCTCTTGCCTGTTAGAGTTAGTTTTTTGACCTGCCACTTGCCATGGAGAAGCAATACTCTCTGCTCTGTGAGATTCATAATGAAGTTTTCTTGTTCACTTCTGTCAAGAGATACACGTCACATAAAAGGAGGACTTGAGTGCTTGGGTTTGCAAATGTAAATGTTTTTTCAATGCGGTTGTTACACAAACTGTCTTTTTTTTGAACTACTAAAGAATTTCTGAAAGTTGTTCTAGAAATAGCAGGAATTTGTTCAGATGCTTGATCTATTAGCTCCCCACTTTTGAGTCAGATTTTATCTTTAAGTGGCAGGTATCTTCATGGCTATACATTGCTTCAATCTGAGCATGAGCCTCAGCTGCTGCAGGTGTGGTGATTTTGCTGTGCTCTCCCTCCTTCTCTCAGCAGTTCATTCCTGCCAGCCTGCTTTTGCTTATGTTGATGTTTTAGTGTCACACTGGGAGCTGGATCAAAGATGAGCCCTAATGGGGTACAAAATTTGTTTGTTTTGTTGTTGCTTATTTTCAGCTGTTTCAAGAGCGTGGATGGGTTGATGATGAGGAGAAGGAAGATGTTTTGGCTGGAGCTCGTATTTATTTTCAAATAAAGTGACAGTGACTGCAGCTAGAGACTGTAATTCATGTAATCAGTTAATTGCATGATTAATTTGGCCATCCTGTTATATAACTACTGTTCCACCAAGCAGCAGAAAATCTCACTAAGCTTTTTGTACCTTCAGTTTATAGGAATATTTTTATGAGCAGTCAGTTTTGCTATCATCAGGTCATGTTGTGTTTTGTGTTGAAATTATTTATCAGTTTTGAAAAGTCTTTTCCTGTGAGGTGAGGAAACTGGTAGATAAAGTGGCTTGCAGTAAAGAGGCTTGCTAAGAAAATGGAAGATGTTAGCCTTAAAGATCAGTGTTTCAGAAAGCTGAGAACCAAAAGAGTTAGAACACAAAATTGTGTAATCTTTTCTATTTCAAGGGAGGCTGATCTCTAGGTGGCATAGAAGTTTGTGTATATATCCATTCTCTCAATTTTAATCAACAAAATAGAAATCATAAAATAAGTGGGAAAATATTTGTGTGAGAAAAAACATATTTGAAAAAACACAAGGTTAATGTTTTGTTTTGCAGATATAGTTTGTCTGCTTTGCTGGACTATAATATATTTTACTGGTTTAAAATAATATGGAGATAGCTTTTCTGCGTCCTTGCTATGGCGATTTCATATGTAAGTACTGAAGGTTGAATCAAATAACATTTGACTTTCCTTTCAGAAAAGCAGAGAAAAAGTAGAATAAGAACGTGAAAGACTGCTTTAGTTGCCCTGTTCTGTTTGTTTCTTAAGCACAGGGGCATCACATTGCATCCAAGTTTGAATGGTTTTAGAGGTTTTTTTGCAGCTACTAGTTCCAAGAAAAATAAGGTTCATAAGTACTTAAGGTACATAGGTTTTCTTTGCTTGCTTCAGTTACGCTCAGGAAGCATTGAACCCACAGAGAAGTGAAATAGCCCATTCAAAATATAAAAACTATTTACAAGTTCAGTTTTGAGGAAGGTGCTGTCAGGGTGACAGGTGGAAGAGGAAACTGGTAATGAAACATAGAGTTCTTACTAGTTCTGTTAGGGCCATTTGTGGTAAGAAATGTTATTTTGAGTTCCTGTGGTTATAGCCTCATCCTGTATTTCAGTACTTTCTGATAAATGTATTTGGAAACACCTGATGTCAGTGTGCGTGTGTAAGTTTAAATACATATCCTGGTGGCTCCTGCATTGCTTTTGCTTATGTACATGCTATAATAGAAAGATAGAGTATGTAGTTAATTTGTCACATATTCATCAAAAAACAAACCAAAAAAAAAACCAACCCACAGAACTTGTGGTTTAAATTATGTTGCCTTTTTTTTTTAAGGAAGGAGCTTTAACTTCCTAGCCTGTTGATTTGGGTTTGTACTTGTTAACAACTGTGTTCTCTCTCAAATGTCTGAATACTGCAACTGATAAAAGTTTTCAGGTTGTAGAACATTGACTTGTGGCTACAAGCTCCATCTTTGGCTGAGGCATAACAAATACTGAGCCCTTCAATATGATGCTTGCTATAATCTATCTTCCCAGCAGTAGGACACTGACTTGTGTTGTTGAAAGACATAAATTCAATGCAGGGAGGGAGTGGGGGACAAAAAGGAAAAAAGAAAGAGAGATATGGGTTAGATAGGTTAGATGACTTTCTTGTGCATATTAGATTTTAATGTATTGTATAAACATTTATCAGTGCTCTGTGTTAGTTTGGTTTGTAGAAATATAAATGTATCATTCTTTAGGTTCCTCAGAGCAGAAATTTCCCTTTTGTTAAGCTGGTTTTATTAGGAGAATTCATCTGGGAAGCTGAGATGCAAGTTAGTATATTTTTGTTGATTCAGCATATTGGCCACTGGTTCATTAGATTTTGAGAAAGGGCACTGATTTTGTTGCTTTTGTTTAATACTTCATAATGGCCTTGGATGAGTTTTCAGGCAAAAACTAACAATGTTTGTAATCCACATGTTTCAGTCCTAATGTGTTGTTTCTCTTTAAACAAGATGTAGTGATTGCATGTGTAAACAATTTTGACTAGCCCCAGCAAAATATGTAAGGGATATCAGAGCACCTACTTTGGACTCTTAATTGTAGTCAAGGAAGCATAACACCAGTTGTCAGGACTCAACAGGAGGGCACAGCAGCTGGTGGGAGTGAGAACTTGAGAAATATGTTTTGAGGACTTCACATGTGACTACACTCTGGGATGAAGTTTCCTGAGAAGCACCCCCATACGTCATGGTCAGCACAGATGTTTCTGTGGTTTGGTGGTGAACCAAGTCTGGATGCAGATAAAACCAAAACCGCTTGGTTTGGCTGGTTGAATTCCTCAGTCCCATCCATCAGCTGGGTACGAAGCCAGGGCAGTGCCAGACATGGACTGCAGCTGGAGATGGTGGACAGGGCTCAGCAGTCGCTTGAGCCTGAGATGTTTTGCTGCTGAGCAAAGTGAACATGTTGCGGGAGCCTGGATGTGCCTGAGTCTTAAGGTGTGTTCTAGTTCGTGCTGTCCTTAGTCATGATCCCGGTTGGAGGCCTGTCTTTTGTCATATTAGCAGCTGCAATGTGCCTCTGTTTATTACTCCTGCAAACACAGTAGCTGCCTTAGCTTTTCATGAAAAAAAAATAAACAGGCTGCGGAAGAAGACGTGATGACGATGGTACCTGTTTGACACAATGATTGAAAACTGAGGGAGCGGAAAGAATAGATCCTTTCCCAATTTGAGTATGGCTTGTGGGTTCTGCCATTAGGTGTGGTCTGTAGCAAGTGGGCTGTTTGGCACAGGCTCAGCTTGCCTTGACGCAGTCAAGAGCAAAAGGAAGTGCCTGACTTCCCGTTGGTAGTTGTGGCTCTTGGATGAGAGCCTTGCTCATGGCTCCTTTTCCCAGGACCATTTCTAATATAAGGCTTCAGAACCCATATGAAGCCAAGCTCTGTAGCACCTCTTCAGAAGACCAAGTGCTTTCTGTGATAGCCTTGGTAGTGCAGTTTGTTCCTAGAGAAGGACAGATCCACTGCACTGAAAACTGTCAAGCTAATTTTCAGGTGTTCTCACAAATGTATTGGAGGCAATTGAGTAAGTTTTCTGGATTCTGCCTTTTGTCTGTTGACCCACACAATCACTTTGGGAAGTAGTGCCTGTGGTTAAGCCAAGCTACTTGTGCTTCATTTGATTGAGGCCTTTCCTAGCTTTAGCAATTACTTTTGTATTTTCTCTTTTTTGAAAAGGAAAAGAACAAGCTAGCTTCCACAACTTCTTGTGTTTTTAAAACAGAGCCTCCAAAAGATGTTAAGTCTTTGCTGGACAGCTGCTCCTGTAATTGAGGAGCAGTGGTTTTAAAACAGGCTTTCTAGTTGTATCAGCACCCAGCTTGCAAACATGTGGTGTTTTCTCATTTATACAGATCCAGTGTCCATCTTGCCAATTTGTCTGGTGTTTCAAGTGCCACTCTCCCTGGCATGAAGGCGTTAACTGCAAAGAATACAAGAAGGGAGACAAGCTGTTACGTCACTGGGCCAACGAAATCGAACACGGGCAGAGGAATGCCCAGAAGTGTCCAAAATGCAAGGTGAGCTGCTCTCCCTTGGCTTGCAGGTAGTGGCTTCAAACTGTTCAAATATGCATTTAAATATACATTAGTACTTGTAGCTTCTGCTCAGCATTGGAAATGAAATTCACACTTGCTGTGCAGTTTCTTGTAGTGACCCATTGAGAAAAACAGGTCAGATTTTTTTGCTGGTTCCTGCACTGATTCTGCAGAGTGTCTGCATGTCAAGAAACATTATGGAAATTATTAAGAGGGGGCTTTGATGAAGCATAGAAATGTTTGGGTCAATTAATTGCAAAATAAATTAATCCTAAAATCTTTAAAGAAATGGAAAGCTTTAGGGAAATTCAGTGCCCTTTGTCAGGTTTTCCAGAGAGTTAGAGTGTATTCAATGTCTGAGTAAGGCTGGAAATACTCTGTCAACAAGTTAACTAAAGGAAACTAAGACGTGGCAAAACTCTAAGTTTTGTAGGATTGAATGTTACTACTTCACAAGCTGTACCTCAAGGTGGGACTTCACAGGCCACACCTCAAGTGCTGTGTCCAGTTCTGGGCCCTTCAGTTCAAGAAGGGCATCGGAGATTCTGCAGTGAGTCCAGAGAAGGGCAACAGAGCTGGTGAAGGGTCTGGAGCACACGTCCTGTGTGGAGTGGCTGAGGTGGCTGAGGTCCCTCCTGAGCCTCCTTTTTAACCTGGAGAAAAGGGAGCTCAGGAGGCACCTCTTCATTCTCTACAACTACCTGAAAGGAGGATGTAGGCAGGTAGGGGTTGGCCTCTTCTCCCAGGCAGCCAGTGACAGGACAAGAGGAAATAGCATCAAACTGCAGGGGAGTTTCAGAATGCACATCAGGAGGAATTTCCTTGCAGAAGGGGTTGTTAAACATTGGAATGGGCTGCCAGGGAGGTGAAGTCACCAACCCTCAAGGTGTTCAAGAAATGACTGAATGTGACAGTGCCATGGTCAGGTGACAATGTGGTGATTGAAGGTTGGAGTTGATGATCTCAGAAGTCTTTCTCATTCCAACATGGATGCTTCTCTGAAGTCTTTCTCATTATTAATTTTCAACACTGAAATGCAGTTCCACACCCTAAAAATGTCATCGATCCCTTCAGAGATGAGCAGCATTTCCCACTACTCAGATGAGATGCAACAGCCCTGCACACCCCTGCCCCCGTTGCCATTAATGAAGGCCACTCTTAAATTTGTTCACAGTTTTTTTCACAGCTACCAACAGAGTAGCAAGTCAAAGCGGGACTGTTTCATGGAAAATTAATATTGAATTTTTACTTATAAGATTTACTTATAAGCATACAAAGTATATGTAACACTTTGAGCCTTACACTGTGCAAATAAGAAAGTGTTTATCAGTTTATAAAGTATCATATTTTGGTCTTTGAGAAAGAAATGCCTGTGATGCTATAGCTTGAAATTGAAAGATTTCAAAACTCTGAGCAAAATTGTAAAGCTCTGAAATCAGTAGCTTGTTTTTTACTCTTCCTCCTGCACACGTGTGACCTTTTATCGCTTGCTTTTTGGTAAAGTTCATAGATTTGAGTCAATTCCAAAAATGTTCACTTTCTGGGAAGTCTTAAAGTAAAATACTTCGTTCTTTTCAGAGTGGGAAGAAGTGTCTGTTTTGATTTAATTGTTTAACTTGTGTCAGATTTTATGACAATGGGAATGATGTAACTTAAATAAATTGTCCAAAAGATTAAGAAGGTGGACCAAGCAAAAACACATGAATGTGGAAAACCAGGAGTGGTAGCTGATAGCTGGAAAGAGAAAGGAACCAAAACTGCTAAGTATAACATTCAGCATGAATAAGTTAAAATTTAAAATGTTGTGTTTAAATATTCAACTCTTTTCACCATCTTCAAAAGAAAAGGTTGGACACTTTAAACTTACATGGCTTATTACTAATTCTGAAGCATGAAGTTGCATGAGTTTGGCTGCTAATTTAAAAAATACTTGAGGTTTCTTTTCTTAATCAAAGGAAAATAAAACCTTCTACATGGTGGGAGGCAGTATGGAAACTTATGAAACTAGCACAGAAAAAGAACCTCTGTTAAGTCCTTCTTGGTAATGTGGCACTGTAAGTGAATATTGAAGAGGGAATTCAACCTTTTATTAAACTGTGTAGCTACCCCAACTCTTAACTTTCTTCTTCAGAAAAAAAGTTCTTCCTGCCTACAACGTCCAAAATGTTTCTCAACATACTGTTTATCTTTAAATCAAATCTATAACCTGCAAGTAATCAAAAGTAACACTTAGCTGGCAGTTAGTTTAAAAAAATACATCTTTGGGTAGTTTAAAAAATACATCTTAACCAGTATTCTACATCACATCTGTAGTAGATGTTTGGGCACATAGGGATAAGCATTCTGACAGTTAACAATTTGAAGTCAGGGGGATTACATCTAATACTTCTCTGCCTCTCTCTCCCATCCATCTCTACCTCCAAAATCTGTATATAAAATCACATTGAATTAGATGAGAATCCTATTTCCAAATAAAATAAAGAGTGACAAAGAAAATAATTTGTAAGACACTATTTGATTTATCCATGTTCTAGGTCCACAGAGGCCATGTTTCTGGTGAAAACATACATTATTTTTAACCTCTTTCATATTTTGGTTGAAAATTTGCAGTAGCCAAAATTGGCAAACAGATTGAGGGAAAGTCAATATTAAATTGTGTTCAAAGATACTAGTATTTCCTCTCTTCACTAAAACTGAAATTAACAGAAATTTAAGGTAGAAACTTAAGTAGAGGTAGTTTCTTTAATGAAGTAATATGTAAAATGACTGGTAGCTTCCAAAGTGTGATACTGATGACATTGTAAACTGTGACCATATTTTGCAGATAGCTTCTGGAGATAATTACTTATACCTACAGATAGATACATACACTGACTCTTTTTAGCTGTACCATGGAGAAATCAAATGCATTATCTTCTCTGGGCATGCAGGTGAGAAAATCAAAACACACCTGGGGGTATGTGTATACAAAGGCAGATCCTCAGGCAAATATGAGTATTTCTCAGTGGTTTGGGTAAGTGATTTGAAAGAACATAATCCTTTGTAATGTCAATATAGCAGGGACTGTTAGATAAGCTTAAACTTGATTACTTTTTCCTGTAGTAGGATACAGCTTTTAGCCCATCTAATAGGAACGGCTTATATTTACCTGGTCTCTCCAAGATGTGTTTACGTAAGATAATAAAAATGTCACACACAGTCCAAATGCTTAATGTTAGATTCGTGTTGTGACTGTGTGTCAGTATGGAAATATGGAAAAAATGCTACTTTTTTTTAACTGTATCTTAAATTTATTTTGACCTTTTTTTTCCCTAATACAGCCTTTTCCAAATTTGCTATACACTATTTTGAGAGTCAGTATAGACCATTTTTCTCAACAAGACTAGTCCAAAAAGGTCTGGTCTTGTTCTAGAGTAAGTTGGCTAATCAGTGAAAATTTGCTACATTATTGGGTGTAATTTGCCAAAATTCATAATATTTTTTTCTTTCCCCAGTGCTGTTTTAAGGGGTTATTTTTTTACAATTTCTTGGTATGTTTGCAACAAAATGCTTTTGTTTACACAAGTGTTTTTACAGTACAGCAAACCAAGGAAATACTCCATGTTGGTGTTATCTTACCACAGATTTCAAAAGCAGCACTATCTGAGGAAACACCACATAGCAGCTCTGGCTTGGAAGGCTTTGAACAGCAGCAGAAATTTAAGAACAAGCAGGTCAATGCAAATAAAGGAGTGTGTGCTTCTTATCTTTCTGATTCATATAAGCATTACCAAATAATTCAGGGTATAGTTTTTGGAAGCACTCTGCAAATTAATTCTCATCTTCTGGAGGGAGGAGAGTCCTTATTTGTGTACAAAGTGATAAAGCTGTGCAGGTTTTCTTCAGAGGTGGAGGAGACATGGCCACTCATCTCAGAACTCTTGGCAGTGATTTGCCTAGAAGATTTCTTTGAGAGGGCATGTAACATGCAGAGGGGGTAAAATAAGGGTCTGAAATAGCCACTGTGCTACTTCCAGTTTGGAGTCAAGTAGACAACTGATGTGTTTGCCCCTGGTGTGTAGTTTTCACCCCTGTTGTTCTGGAAGAACAATGGAAGAACAATTCCTGGGTCTCCGAATGGCTCACCTTCCCCTATGAGGCGGGTGTACGTGTTTGGTTTTGAACAGGCCATGGGCGCAGGGTGAAGCCTGTAGCTTTGACTGAATGCATGGAGGCATTCAGAAGCTGGGCTTGCAGTGGCCATGCTGCAGGGCAGCCTGCAGTCACACTGCACCAAGCCCTGCACGGCCGCAGATTCCCACAGCCAGCGTGGCATTCCCGGCCTCACGCGTTCCCTGGCTGCTGCCTGTGCCGTGGTGCTGCCAGTGGGGCAGGAGCACTCGGAATACCCGAGCCATCGACCATGGCTTTCCCGACCAATAGGTTTGTAATCCATCTCTGTCACTGGATTATCCGGAGGGCGCGGAGGCATGCCCGTGTAAACCGGAGATGAAGTTGATCTGGTGAGATGTCATGTCTTGGGCTTGAAAGCAGCCTGACCAAATGATCCAAAGTTCACCTGGCATTGTCAGTCTGCAAAGCCCTGCAGCTGGGGTTCGTGGGGTTTTTTACTTTGTTTTTTCTAATCAAGTCTTTACTCACTGTACTGGCCTACACCTTTTTTTTTTGCAATAAAAAGGTACAGGTGAGTACAGCTGGTTGTTCCAGATTTGCAGCATTTGAAGACAGTTACATGTACAGATGAGTACTGACTAAAATATTTTTATGGTTAGCTTTTTGATGAAGTAAATATGAAGTGCATGTAGTTGCAGTATTTGTCTGTGAGATAATAAATCCTTATCAACTTCTTTCATGTTTCAAGAGGACAGTATGTCTGGAGAATTTAGGGCAGGACCAAGTAGATGGACAAATGATTCAGGAGCAATGCATGACTAACTGGAGCTGGGAGGATTCTAGGAAAGCATGGGTAGAAGGATGGCAGGCAGTTTCTAAGAGGTGGATATTTCTGATATGAATGGTAGAACATGAAAGGCTATTGCTAGCATCTCCTTGAAGTTCTTACTACCAATAAAAATTACCTTATTTTTGGAATGTGAAGTAATTTTGATTTGCATCTAGGATTTTTATAGGCTCCATGGTTCCTCTACAGAATTACAATGAGGATGAGTGATAACTTAATTGGGTTGGTAAATTAGAGAAGAGATAGGAGAATTCAACAGTCTTGATTCAAAAAGAAAATAAAGCAACCAGTTAATTCTCATTAGTCAAAAAATCTAGTTCCCTCATTTACATTTTTAAGATGGAATCAGCAGATGAGGAGAATTACCCTTTAAATTATGGAAATCTCTGTAGTTGCTGTCTGAGTTGGTCACCTGAAAAATTAATTTTAATTAAATTTTAAAGTTAATTTGTCAAGATACTTTAAGTCACTATTAAAATACCTTTGTTTCAGTTCAAGTTCATCTGAGGAATTACAGTAACTCCAGAACTGTAGTCAACATCTTTTTTCACATGTAACCTGAGAAGTAAGAATTTGAACTGACAATGTAATGTCCCTTTTAGGAAAAAAAAAGTGTATATCTTCTTACGTTATGCTTGATATTGGGTAGAGTTCTCTTTCTGCTTTGCCTACTGTCAGTGCTTAACTGTGAAAGTTTTGAAGTCAAGTGGCTTATAAAGCTCATCAGCAATGGTGGTTTTTCAGATGCTTCTGGAAAACAAGACACCTGTAATACAGCAGAATTCCTTGGGGTAAAGGGCGATGTTTGCTCAGTCAGACAAATTTTAATCTATTAGAATACTTGCCCACTAGGAAGTTGTTTTTTTTTTAATAGCCCAGTTCTCTCTTTTGTGAACATTTTCCCCTCTTGTATAAAAGCAGCGTTTGAAAGTATAGAAAAGCAAATCCTGAGATCACTACTGTGGCACAGGGAGGCTGGCAGGGGTATCTGGAGCTACTGTTACCCTTGTGACTCTTCTACCACGAGTGTTGCAGGTGGAAAGCATCACTTTATTTCATGGATAGAGTGCAAGTTTCAGCAGATGTTTGGGTGAGCAAGGTGAGAGCCCAGATCACCCCTGATCAGCACCAAAGAACAAATGCATTTGACCCTCCCAAGAATGTTGGATACCCCAGGAGTCGCGAGTCTCTCTGGAGCTCACTGAGCTTTCAGTGTCTCTGGTGCTTGCAGGGCCACTGAGTGGTCGTGCCATGTCTTTGCCTGTACTTGCCTGCAAAATAAATACATGTAGGAAAGTATAGGAGGTTTCAGGAGGCGTTGATGGATCTGTTGCAAGTTTCAACAGGTGAAATTCAAATTGGATGTAATGGAAAAAAGTATTCCCAGGGAGGATGGTGAAGCATGATATAGATTGCTCAAAGAGGCTGTGACATACCCATGCTTGGAAATTTTTTAAATCTAATGGGATGAGATCTGGAGCAATGTGATCTCTCTGGAGATATCCCAGCTTGGAGTTGGGGGTTAAAATAGATGACCCCTGAGCATCACTTTCAACCTCAATTATTGGGCTATCTACAATTCCACTGTGGAACGTGGTCTTCGAATGCAGGATGGGGAACTATTTAGCAGGCAATCGGTAGAAAGATGGCTGTAGAACTAGGGCATGCAGAGTTTACAGCATGCAAGGTGACCTATAATGTTACAAGAAATGGATGTATTAGCCCTGTTTCATGCTGTGCTGTGGGTATCATGAAAGCTTAGTGTAAGTTTTTATTCCACAAATAGTTTGTGGAATTTTTTTGTTTGTTTTTTTAAGAAGGAGAAAGCATCCATACTTCTCAAATAATGTACTGTAACAGCAGTGTCTTTCTGGTGTTTATTACAAAATGCCATATCAATTTGTGATGGAAAAGGGAGTGGAGCCACAGGTGGCCTAAGAGGGAAACCCATCTGGGGAGGGGTCAAACGGAGTTCATAACTATATTCACTGTGTTGCTTTTATTTTTAATAAAGTTTGGTGCTAGCATATCTACTTCAGCAATAAAACAAAAATTTCAGTCAGGACAAGAATTCTCATCTGATATGAACATTTAAACCAAAAAGGAGGATTATGTAGGAAGTGGGAATCTGGAAACAATAGAACTCACATTTAATGCTCTGAACATGCCTCAGAAAACCATTATTGTCTTAAGCCAGCTGCAGTATTAATTAATTCAAGTGTTGACTTTGCAGGGAGTTGCTTGCAGCTTCTTTTCTTCTGGCACGTGAACTGCCCTGGGTAGTGCCTGCTTTCCTGTGCTTAGGAAGGGGGGAAAAATATTATTTCTTCTTTCCTTCTGCTCATCCAGATCCACATCCAGAGAACCGAAGGGTGTGACCACATGACCTGTTCACAGTGTAACACTAATTTCTGTTACCGTTGTGGAGAGAGATACCGCCAGCTCCGCTTCTTTGGAGACCACACGTCAAACCTCAGTATCTTTGGATGCAAATACCGCTACCTCCCCGAGAGACCACATCTGAGGAGATTAGTGCGAGGCTCTGTCTGTGGTGAGTGCATTAGTGCTCCTTGTGGAGAGCTGCACGATGAAGGGATGGGGGGATAGGGCAATTATAGTTAAATTAAAACTAGTGGTTTAAAGGATTGGATGGCAAACTTGTTTTTCAGTTATTCAAAAGGTAGCTTATTAAGTATATTTAAATATATGGCACTTGCCCTCCCTTTTTAGATGGACTGTATATGATTAAGTATTGTGTCCTCTTCTGATAGCTTGTTTCCTAATTTTTTTTATAATACATAAGCAAACTGTAAAAGTGCTGTCAATATGCATATCTCTGGCTCTGTTCATTATTCTCCAAGAATATTGGAGAAATGGGTCACAGGAGAAACCTTATTTAAATTAATGTTGGTGTAAGTCTGTTTGAATAAAGTGCTCTTTGGATTTGAATCTGATCTGAGTAAAAAACCTCAAGGTTTTCCCGTATAAATAGGAGGACACTATTTTTACTGTTAGCTTTAGTTCAGATAAAATCAGCTTGAAACAAAATACAACTTGATATACATCAATTTTGCTCATAAAAGTATGATGCTTAAAATGTCTTTTTATTAACCAAAAGGCACTCATAATTTGCTTTTGAGACAGATATCTTTCTCAATTTACAGAAGCACAAGATAATAAAGTAGACTCTTATATTATGAGATTATCTTTCATACATGTGAAGTACAGTCATTGTAGTGAGTTTACAGCATGCAAGGTGACCTATAATGTTACAAGAAATGGATGTATTAGCTGTCAAAAAACGGATACCTGACAAGCAAAATAGAGCTTTCCATACTTTGAATTAAGGCATAAAAATTGGAGATGACTTGTAGTTCACCTAGAATGAGGAACTGCTTTGAGCTTGATTGTAGAGGTAAAGGCAAGAGACAGAACAGGTGGGAAAAAGCAAACCTGAGGTGAAAGCATTACTCCTGAGCCAGACATGTTCCAGTAAGGAAACTGGGTGGTTTCCAGAGCAGCATAAAAATTGACACACAAACTCGTAGACCTGATAATGAAAATGCCAGTCTTGCTGCTCTGCATTGTGGGGGATTTGCAAACCTGGAATGCTTGTTTTAAAAAAAGTGGCAATATGGCATCCAAGCCCATTAGTTTGACCTTAGGAACTTGCAAGGCTTTGGTAACAAACTTTGAGAGAAGTGATTTAAAAATATAGAAATTACTAGAAAAGAGATGAAAATTGAAGATGATTGCAGGTGCCTACTCTGAAACATTTTGTAGAGATGAGTTGCAACACACCAGAAGATCTAGTCTAGATGAAAGACAGTGTTGGCATTAGGGCACATGAATATAAATGTTCATTAAAAATTTAGGCTTAAACTTCAAGAGCTGTTTCAAAGCACTTAGTAAGATTTCAGAAGAGCTTTCAGTAACAGCCACAATGGAAAACAATGTAAGCTTTTTTTAAATAGATCGTGTTATATTTAGTGTAATTAGTCTCTGCTGTAACAACAGATTGTACTCTGAGACATTACCAAGTCAGTGCTGCTGACATGCAGAATCATGGGTAATATTATTAGAATCATAGAATAGTTTGGGCTGAGAGGGACCTTTAAAGGCCACCTGTTATGAGCAGGGGCATCTTCAACTAAATCAGGTTGCTCAGAGCCCTATTCAGCCTGGTCTTGGATATTAAAGCTCCATGGTAAATATGCGTATACTCATATTTACAGGATCGCACATAGATAAGGTATAAGATACTTTTATTTTCATCTCCTATTTGCAAGTGTACTTGTGGTTTGCATTAATTAATAAACCAGGAAAGATTAGCAAAGCTCAGAGCCTCGCATTACATTTCTCATAGGATTTTCTGTTAAAATTTCTCTCCAAAGCTCCCTCTGTCATATGATGTGATTTCTCACAAGAGGGGTCATCATCTGAATAGAGACAGAGGTACCTGAATCTGCCAGCACATGTAGTAAGTGCTCACATTTTTACAATAGCTTCTTAACACTCAAGTTGACAAGAATTCAGCAAATTCTTCATCTGTACTTACGACCTTAAATCTCTGTCATTTCTACAGCTCTAGATTTGAATATTGATCCTGGTACACTTTATGAATAACTACCAAAATACTCCAGAGACCCAACAGAACTCATACATGAAAATAAAAAATTTAAATCTTCAGAAATTTGCATCTGATTTGAATTTGGGAATTGAGCTCACAGCTCTTCTCCACTACAGTAGATTTTGGCTGTGACTTGCATGTGTGAGCTGGTCTAGGTTTTTGTACTCTTTTCCACATGAGAGTACGTGTGGGTTTTCACATTGATTTTTAAAAATGTGTTATATTGCTGGAAGATTGTACCTCCTGACCTTTTGAAGACTGTATAACCCCAGACTGTGATCCAGTTTGTTTGTGGATTATGCCATTTTCAATGCCAGAAATTTGCTAGGATCATCTCTCTTTGTAAAACAGAATTCAGCTGAATTGATCTGTGGCTGTTAATTGGGCTTGTATAGAGGTCTGCCTAATGAGTCTGTCCTCAGCAGTGGTCAATTAGAAATAAGATCTCACTCCTTGTTTGTTTCCAGTAATCATTGCTTTAGACACTTTCTTACTTTAGGTTTGTATCTGAACTTTTGCTTTGTAACCTTCAGTGGATGGATCCTTCACTAGTTTTAGCAGTTCTTAAATTTTGGTTTCCACAACATTTCTGGTAGAGGCTCTAGGATTTCACTATCTGTCAGGTGGAGAAAGTCCTGGGTTTTTTTTATTGATTCCTGATAATTTTATTGGCTAGTTTTGTTATCATGAAATTGAGTAAATAATAATAGCTTGCTGGCCTTTTCATATCATTTTTTATGGAGCATCCATCAGATTCTTCTTTGTCATGATACTGGATTTATTTTTTGTTTTGTTTATGTTTTATGTGTTGAGCTGAAGCTTACTAGTCTTAATCACTTAAGATCAAATTTAAACCCAAAAATGTTGAATTCCAGTTAGGGATCACACCCAGGCTCAGGGAGGTCCCAGTAGCTAGAACTGAAAATATAAATATATAAATACTTTATCAGGCAAAAGAGGAGCATTATCATCAGGAGGTGTTACTGTAGAAGCTGGGGTTTTAGTTCTGTTCTGAAAGTCAGCAGAAGAAGAGATGGTAGCAGAGATGCCATTAAAAGCATAGACTCTACATTTTAGTAACATGTACTGAGAAACAGAGGTTGGATTTCCTGTAAAAAATGCCTCTGCTAGTTAGCTAAGTAGTGGAAACTAAAGGAATGTTATCTTGGCTATTGGGAGACTGGTGAGGTGTTGCTAGATATGTGGGGGTTTTGTATGACTTTTTACTTTATTGCTATGGAGATGAAATACTTTAATAAATGTGATTTTGTAGCCATGTGGAGTGAAGGTTTTTTGGATTGTTTCTAAAATCTGGCTGGGTGGAGTGTGTAGAAAGATCACCACAAGGCAGGCTGGCATGCTGGCATGATTTCTATCGAGGAGCAAGTGCGCACAGTCACAAACTGCTCTGCAGTAAAAATAAGGGAAAAGAATTTATGGCAGCATAATTTTAAACATAATTTTCTTCATCAGCCAGCTGTTATGTAAAGGTGATAGTAATCACAGGGAGAAGAAAACCTCAGAAGTGATCTCTGACATTTCTTTCCCTTTTTTAGCCAGCATGGTTTCTAGAGAAACTGTCCTGTGACAGTACAGTGGATATATTACCCTAAAACCTGTAACCAAACCCAAAGTTATGCAAGGGAAAAGTATTCCCTCATGTTTCCTGAAATACTTTGTTATTTTGCAGAAGAATGTGGTTCTCTGTATCACAAATAAGGCAACCCTTCTGAGACACCTGGAAATACAGTTGTATTACCACAAATGTCTGCATCTTCATGCTGGGCCACCCAGTAGAGAAATTGTTTACCATTAATTTGAGTGCAATTGTAAAAAGGTTCTGTTTCAATTGCTTTTTGTGATGTTACCCTTAAAAACTAACTTTGGACAAGAGCAAACTGGCTGTCATAGCCTGCTGCTGAGACGACCACATGGGCTAATGACCCAAGATTTTATTCAGCTCTTAGACAGGCATTACATTTGCTCTCTGTGCTCTCAGTTGCTGAGCCAACAGATACAGGACAGTTTAGTGCCTGCAACAAACAGTCTTAATGACATTTCTTGGTGTGTCATGATTCCCTCATAATCTTTTGCATTATGACAAACGATGTCTATCAAGCTGGAATTGGATATAAAGTAGTTTTCAATTCTGACATGTAAAACTGAGCATTTTTTAATTGTTTCATAGAATGCAAATAAAAGCCATTGGAGCAAATAGTACATACCCACTGCTTTGCCAGTGATTGCTGCTGTTTGTACTCTTTCTGATGGCAGCATTTGCAAGCCTTGTTCTCCTTGTGTTGTTTGTTAATTTTAGTTTACAAAGGTAGAGAAATTAAGGATTTGAATGTGACAGATATATAAGCAGAAATAGTATTTGTTTTGAAATTTGGTCTTTAGAAATAATGCGTTGCTAACCAAAAGAGGATATGGTCTCACGATGATAAAGTCATTTTATTCTATAAGGTAAATTATGAAAGATAACTACACAGTACTCATAACTTCATATTCACAGGCAGAAGGAAAGACACTACTCACGCTTTATTTCAGCTCTGAATTTGTCAAATATAAGGGAACAAGTTCTTGAATTAGCTCAGGAACTGTTCTTTGTGAATGAAAAGAAGTTATTCCAATTGAAGGCTAGCTTAGCCCTTCCCATAGGCTCTGTTTCTGCATACTTAGTCACCAGCTCAGTGATTTAAGTTTTTAATAATTTTTAATAATTTTGATACCAAACACCATAATTTTCTAGCATTCTAATTACATGGCTATTAATGAAGTAAGGAGTTCATATCGTAAGCCTCTAATCTTTTACAAGCTTAACTTGAAATTGTTGAAGACTCTGATGATGTTTTAAAATGCTTTCCATTTCTTTTGGACCTTTCTTGAGGTTTTTCATCACTTTACATTCATTCTTCTGTCTACACTTGAATAATATACTTGACAAGTTCTGTGTGTATAGAACACAGCTCAGTGGAGTCCCAGGAAGGTATGCCATTAGGATGCCTAGCAACTAGAGTAATACAAATATTTGCCAATTTTTTTTTCTTCTAGGAATTAATGTTTCCCACCCACTGCACTCCCATGAAATTTAAAAGCTATCAAAACAGAGCGAGAAAAGGACCAGTTCATTAAACTGCTGTAAATATTTCCAAAATATCTCATTTTTCCTTCAGACTGCTCAAATTAGTGTCTCAGGTTATGGAAAGGTTTACATCATTATTAAATGTAGTAATCCACTTACTGAAATCTGATATGAGTGACTTGAGGGAGGGAAGAGAGAGGTAACAAACTCAGTTTTTCTCCCATTCTAGAGGTGACCTTTCAAACACATACCTAACTTGGAGAATTGCAGAATTTCAAGTCCCTGCTCAGACTGCTGGTGTATCAGTAAAAATGCCTGCCCTCCTGCATTTTCAGACAGCTCAGTTAAGGGATGTCTTTGACCCAGCTGCTCAGCCAACAGAGCTAGGGAGATTCTTCCATTGAAAGTGTGCAGTGCAAGGAAGATAGCTTGGGTTCTGGCTCAGTTTCAAATTCACATTTTCAGCAAGACCCCTGCCTTCACTGTGGGAACTTCTACAAATCATGAACTCATCAGAAAGTAAAGAACATGAACATGCTTTATTTCTTCTTGGTTTTATGCTCTAGCAAGTGTGCTGCTCAACATCACTCACTGCCCTACTCATGTGAGAGCCACAACATATCCTTATAAATGTAGATCCAAAATAGACTTGGCTGTGGTTTGACTTAGACCTAAATCACAGCTGTACATAAGCACTTCACTGTAACCTTTTAAAGCGAGCAGAAATGTATTTAAAGGTGATGGTCTCATCACCTTGAGCTAACCTAAACTTTCCAAGATGCTAGTTTATTTGGCATCTCTCCAGGCTGGTTGCCATGCAGTAGGATTCCAGAGAAGCCAAATTATAGTAGCTTTATAGCTATCACGTTCCTGTTGATGCTTGAGGGACTTCAGAATGGAAACAGAAATAAATGCAAGCTGTTAATGTATGAAGTAAGCTGTGCTCAGAGAGTTGTGGTGGGTGAAGAGGGCAAAGAGAAATGTGTATAGGGAACTGACTGTGTGGTGGTAGTTCCTGGCTGAATTTGTAGGATGAAATTACAAATAGGAATCCTATTTTTAGAGGTAAAGAATATTATTTTAAAAATAATAGATTAAAATATTTTCTGATATTGAAATATTTATGAATTGTTGGAAAGGAAAAAGTAAAACCTTCTTTGAACTGTTTAATGAATTTTGCATTTCAGCTGGAAAACTACTCATTACACCCCTAATATTGGTTCTGGGACTGGCACTGGGAGCTGTAGCTGTTGTAATAGGTAAGAGTTACATATGTGAATGAAACTAATCCTGATTATGCAGTGGCTTTCTCTATATGACATCTCAAAAACATGGACACAAAGTACAGATTTCACAGATGTTGTTTTAGTATTAAGCACATTACTTTTTTCTTAAAAAATGAGGTTTTTAAATTTATGCTTACTAGCTTCATTTTTGTTCCCATTTATTTCATTTTCCAAATAAACTTCTTTAACTGCTCTAGATAAACTAGCAAAAAGTTCAGAGTAATTTAAATATAATCCTGGGGGCTGACTGACTTGGACCCAGCCTTATAATCACCCCATTGAATCACAATTTCATAATCTTGGTCACGTGTATGACAAGATTTTTAGGGAACTAAGGCTTAGTCCCAAGAGCTCACCAGCTTGAAGATGCAACAGCAGCAAAGCAGCAAATTGGGATGAGTCAGTCTCAAAACATGATCCAGTGAGAAGGCTGCCAAATTGTATTACATCACAAAAACTGGTACTCTGAACTCACGTGATTACAATATCAAAGCTCTGTTAATGTGGACAGATACTTTAGCAAAGCTGCTCTTTACCTGGCTTAGCTGAGTTTTCCCACAGAAAGATTAGCTGTGACAACAAGGTATAATTTTGCTCATGTGAGTGCTTATCCACTCTTTAGATTGGCAGCAGCGTGTCACTAAGGGATCATGCTGCTTCACAGCTTTTCATCAAACTGCTTTTTCCACTGAGAATTTGCAGTGCATGCCCAGCCCTGAGGTATATTGGGGTGTGGCTCCTTTATTTTGATACAATAAAGCCAAAATACACCAGGATAGCTATATTAATAAGGTTGGAAGTAACTAGTCAACCTATAACCAAAATACTGTTACAGCTTTTCTAGACTACATCTGGCCAAATAAGGAATATTGCTGTAATTTCTGTGTTTAGACCAACCATCTTCAATGAAGAGAGTGAGCAGTGCTTATCTTAAATATTTATTCTATTCAATAGCATTTTTATGCCAAAATTTTAAACAATAAAGGCTTCTTAGTGCCAGTAAATCTTATTTTGGTCTGCAATCTGGTATAATCTATGGTGGGGGGGAAAAAACCCACTTTTTTATATACTAAAAATCAAGAGTATATTGCAGTAATATAGTAACAATATTTGCAATAATAATCAGAATGCCATTGAAGTCTCATCCTAGGCTTGGCTGGATAAGATATGATCAAGGCCAGCAGTATGAGCAGTTCCAAAAACATTGATTATTTATAGAAAAATTTTGGTTTTGAGGTAATTAGAACAATATTTGCTGCCAACCACTAGTAGAATAATTTCAGTTACATAGCTGAAAATCATACTGCGCCATTTACAAGTCTATTGAGCAAAGCAACAACCCTGTGATTGTAGTAGTCTTTTGTTCTATGTTGTAGTGGTGTTTCAAAAGAAAATCTACAGCCATTTCAGTCAGCTGGTGGCAAGAGAAAGAAGATCCTTCTTATTTGGGTTTGAAAGAATACAGACATTTGACAAATTATTTTTCACCTGAATGATTGTGTTGTATATATTTATTTTTGTTTTTACAGCTTTCTTTCTCTCAAAAGACTTAAGAATAAATAGTTCCCTGTCGAGGCAAGCATAAACACTTGATATAATTAAATATAAACATTTGGTATTACTTCACAGTAGATGAGGACGCTTATAAAAATAAATAAAAAGTAAACTATAAAGTGCTGTCTCTATTGCATGTGAATCTAATTGAAAACTAGCGTAGTTACATCAGCTTTGAATTTAGATCTAAGAATTTCCAGAGTGCTTTTAAAAGTTTTATTTGTATCATATACCAAACAGCATGATTCAGAAGTTAATTTGTCAGAGGTGAGTGTAGGGTTGGCAGGAATTTGTCATAATAGAAAAGCGTAAGTGTAGCTTAACTCATTATCAAAGACATTGGTTGTTTCAGGCTAGTATTTTTTTCTGCTTCTCCAAATTCTCCTGGGACATGAAAAGCTCCATCCGAATATATATCTCTAAAGAACATACACATGCATACATATGCACAAAGGATTGCATTTAATTATGTGGTTTTTTCATGTTTCCTTCTTTTGGCAGGTTTATTTGTGTTTCCTGTCTATTGCCTTTGTAAAAAGCAGAGGAAAAGGTCACGGACAGGTATGCCCTGGTGAGGACGGACATGACTCGCCTGAACTGAGCTGGTCCTGCAAGGGCTATCAGTGTTTTGTGCAACAGAGCAATACAGTGCTGGTTACAGCATCAAAGCCACCGCCCTGGAAGAAGGATGGGGGCTCTCCTGCCATCTTCCCTCAGCTGACAACACTACTGCAGACCAGAAAGCCTCTCTGCTCTGGTGCACTCTCAACAAGATGGGCCCCCTGACTGCTGCTTTTTAAATGTTTTTTGGTTTTGGTTTTTTTTTTTAGTTATTACTTTGGAGGGGTTTTTTTGAGTCTAAGTTTCTGAACCAGACAATCCAAGTCTGTATTGTAGCCACAACTCTACTACCGATTTGGCCTGTGAAGAAAGCATTTAACTGCTAACATGTGCTTGTTTAACTTCAGCGTCGGCCTTTAAGGTGGAAATGCTTAGAAGTGTTTGGACTCTTACTGTGTACTGAGCATACTACTTTTGGTATTAAAAACTACTTCTGTAAATAACTTCCATCACACAGCATTCTGTTCAGCATACCAAAACCCCATCACATGCCAGAGCACGACAGCTGGTTGTCTTCTGAGCCCTCCTGCCAGTGGAGTGCACATTGCCACCGCCAAACTGCAGTGCCTCAGAGGGAAATACCCTTAGTACTGGAGCGCCGTGATACTTAAGAGTGTGGTGATTGGTTTCACTTCAGTAATTTATTTATGACAGTCTGTTAATATTAATGGCAGAGGGTGTAACAAGATTTCTTACAACAGGACTTCATTTTTTAAATTCTCACAGTACAGAAAAAATCTGAAGAGTTTAGATAATAAGATGTGTCAGTGGCCTAATCTGTCCCAAGATATCCCTGAAATGTGTCTTCAGGGAAGCTGGAAACCTGCTCTTTTTATTCTGACTTGGAATATGATACACATGCTACACACTACCTGTGTGAGGATTGATTTGATGAAATTTTATAGCCTAAATAGCACATTTTGTTTGTTTGTTCCCTTGAGTAGGCTACTACTACACAAGTCTTGGAGTATCCACTGATGTCTTAGGAGGAAAATCTGTGAATCCAGGGTAAGGGAAGCGATCATAAATTCTTAGGAGACCACTTCATTCTTACTTTCTGCTTCCAGTGTTTCTCTTCCTGGCACATGACAGTTCTGAAGAGAACAGCTATCTTTGCTCTTTTTTCCTTAAGTTCTACTGTTTGCTACCAAACCTCTTTCTCGGTGCATCACAACAAAAGCAATGTAATTCTGCATAAGGAGTCAATTACTGAGAATTTTTAGACTTTTAATTTTAATCCAAATCTATCATACAAACATAACTTAAAAACTAGAATAAATTTGTTTAGACAGAACACTGAAACAATAAAGAAAGGAACTGAATAAAAAAAATCTACTTTATACTGTAAAAATGCAAGCTAATCTTAAAGAAAAGAAGATTGGATTTGTACTGTGAAGGTACTTCTTTTCAGTTTGTGTGTCTGAAGATACACACATATTTATATATCTATGTTTGTGTATATATGGGGAAAGGGGAAGCAGGAAGATGGGAAATGTCCTTAAAAGTCTACTGACTTCAAAATTTAGGCTTGCAAAAAAACGTATCATTTAAGAGGATGTACTCTGTACCACTTTCTTTGAAAATTATTGTTAAATCTGAATCCAGTTGTAATTTTTAAGCAAATGGTGTTCTGCCCCACCAACATAATACTGTTACAAGATACTTTGACTTTGAAGCCTCAGTGGAAGAAGCTGATAACTTTTGTTTACCTGGAAACACAAATATCAGTTTACCATAGTTGGCTAGTATGCTTGTTTTCTGTCAGCTTCTGGTTTTGTTTTCTTGTGTTTTTTTTTTCTTCAAGCACACCATAGTAGTCAATAACTATTTAATAATTTCCATTTGAATTTAAGGGCGTGTTTACCCTGTTACCCTAACAGTAGAAATAGTACCTTTCAAAGATTTGCAAATTAAGAAGGGAAGCAATGATGTTTAGAATTAAAATTCAAAGCCTATTGCCAATGCGAATTCACCTGTTATTTAGACTTACTTTCTTCTGAGACACATCAGTTTTCTATTTGTGTTCTGTCTGAAGTTGGAAGCTGCCTTAAAATTGGTCTTGGTTTTGAGTGTGTTTTCTGAGGCTATACATATCAGTTGTCTTTGGCTTACTCAGGGATTTTTATTCCTCTCTTTAAATGTCAAATAATGAAGATATTTTTGTATTATTTAGAAAAACCTTCAGACCTCAGAGAGTGAGATATATATAAATTTAGGTTTGCAATGCAGTCTATAACTTGGTGTCAAACTATTCCACTTGAGAATTTAGTACTTGAGATTATCTGTACTTAACTACGCAGTGGATTAATTTCCTTTCTTTTCCTGGTTCTGTGTAAATGGGAGAGATATTCTTACAGTCTTTGTAGCTGTTTTCACTCTGCCATGTTTGCCTTTTTCAGTTTTTAACTAGAGTTCAGTAAGATCTGAAACTAAGATACTAGAATAAAGAACATAAAAGGGAAGATAATAGATCTGCACTTACTTCTATTCAGAAAGTATGTCCTTGTGGATGGAGAAAAGGAACATACAACTCAGCTCCTACATTATCATTTCATCTAGGCCATTTTGATTTTATCAGAACAGATTAAATCAAAGGGAAATGGTTCTTCATTTTCTATACAGAGCAGAAAGAGACATCTTTGACCTTGTAAAGAGGGGTGAGTCTGATTGTGCTTTTCCTGCACAGAACAAAAAGGAATTATAATAATTTTTGCAGTTAATAATTTTGCAATTGCAAGGAATTATGATAATTTGTTCTGTAGAGCAGGATAAATGTTCAAGAACCTGGCAGAATATGAGTATGGAAGTCTTTTTCCATCTGTATAAAAATACTCCCACTTGAAAAGTACATAAATACAATTTTTATCAATATTATATAATATAACCTACTAAAGCATGAGAAGTAGCTCAGTACAAAGCTTCATTTGGTTAAATATTAGCTTTTAAGCAACTCATCACAGCAAACCTTATATGCATCAAAGCCATGTCATTTGTTTTAAAAACATTAATTTATTCTTTTGAAAGAAACTGAATGAACCTTATAAGGAAATTATGTAAGTGTATTGGTTTTTTGTAACTACTTTAAAGAAACCATCAGGCTGTTCTGCTTCATGTTTATTAGCAGAAAACTTCATTAGGCAGCTATATTAACCTGCTAAGGCAGATTCCACACTACTGTATGCTGATCATCATGGTCATTGTGTTTTCTTTTGCGACAGTTGATATTTAAGATTATTTATCTTTGTGCAAGGATGTTGCTCATCAGTGCCTGTGTTCAGACTGGGAAATGCTTAAATCCATTCTACACTAGCCTTCTGTTCCAAGCTTGCTGGGGCTGGGTTTGCCTGTGCGCTCAGTCCTGCGTACAGCCGCGCAGTCAGAGCTGGGGCTCTCCCCATCCTGTGCCATGGCTGGGTGTTCCCTGTCCCGTGCCATGGCTGTGTGTGTATTCCCCATCCTGTGCCATGGTGCCATGGCTGTGCGTGTATTCCCCATCCTGTGCCATGGCTGGGTGTTCCCTGTCCCGTGCCATGGCTGTGCGTGTATTCCCCATCCTGTGCCATGGCTGGGTGTTCCCTGTCCTGTGCCGTGGCTGTGTGTGTATTCCCCATCCTGTGCCATGGCTGGGTGTTCCCTGTCCTGTGCCATGGCTGTGTGTGTGTATTCCCCATCCTGTGCCATGGCTAGGTGTTCCCTGTCCTGTGCCGTGGCTGTGTGTGTGTTCCCCATCCTGCTCCTGCTAGGAGGGCTGGCTGGCCACACCACTCCCCAGGAGCTGCTCTCCCTTTCTCCACTAGGCAGAATTTAGTTGTATTTCAGTAGTGGGGTCAAGTCCCAGGGCTACTCAGCCATATCAGCAGCAGGATCATTTTCTGTCCCGTAGCATCTCAGAGCATAGTTAGGTATATGTAGAGAGCTTATACAGGAGCTTGTGACTGCAAAAAAAAATTGTGGTTTTCCTTATGTAGAAAATTGTGCTTTTCCTTTCCTATTAGCCAGTGAGAGTAATAAGCTGAGTAGGAATACAGGCAAGAACCACAAAAACAATTCCAAGTAGCTTTGTGCTGAGCTGACCCATCAGGCTTAGTTCTGTACAAAAAAGTCAGTGAGTCTTCAGTTCTCACCACCTCTATAATAAACAGCATATTCCTACCTGTTCAGTGTCATTAAAGTACAGTGCACTTTGAGTGATCTATTATCTTCCTTTGAGGCAGTGCAAATGTGTAAGGGAAGATTTTGTGTTTGGTTTTGATGCTCCTAATGCTGACTTGGTAATTCTGCCTAGTGTGTTAAGGGTTTTTGTAATTTACACCTATTTATTCATTACAAAAGTTTTACTTTATTAAAAATATTAATTTGCAGGGACTACTGCCAATTTTAACTAGAAGGCATTTTGGATCACTGTCAGGTATTCTTTTTAGCCAATAGGCTTTTTGCTCTTCCAAAGACTGTCACAGTTTGTGTGATGTTAAATGGTGTGTAGGTGGGGCAGTAATTCTCCCAGAGGATATAAGTTCACCAATGATGGAATGGTTTCTTATGCCAGTTAGGTTTGAGAAACTGTATAATATTCAGTGGCCAAACAGATTGCCAGGCAAATTATTGGTTGGTTTGTTAGTTTTTTTGGGTTTTTTAAATTCAGTTATGTTATTTTGTTTCTTGAGCAAACCTTACATCATAATTTTTGCTATGCTAATTGTGCAGGTTCAAGTTGTGGGTAAGAACCACAGATTGCTGTTACTATTATAATCTATATTAGATCTCTGCTGATGGAAAGAATCCTACATGAGGAGACTATTAGATAATTTCTTACTTTCTTTTCATTTTTAAGCCTTATAGTTGCAGTGAGTCAGCTTCATTCCTGACATTAGTCACAGCCCCATTAAACCAGAGAAAACTATTTTTGTGCCAGTGTGAAATTTGGTCACAAATACTTTTATAAAAACATCTGGAAGCGTGTTGATAGCCATGGAAAACCTGGTTCACTTCTTAAGAAGTGCAAACTAATTTGGAGCCACTCCTCTCGTTGCAGAATGATGCCAGTGTGTTGAGTAAGCACAGGAGAGGGAAGGAGTTGGGAAGAATTTCCAAACAACATTCTCATTAGAGTAGATTTTCAGGAGAGGAGTTTAATTATTTCTTTATTATTTTATAGAATAAAGAAACTTTAATGCTTTGAGTCACTAAAAAAATTAGAAGTAATACCCAAAGAGTGTTAAGTAACATTTCTTCAAATTCTGCTTTCTTCAATGTAACAAATAGCAGCACACTGTAAGAGATGGAATTGCGGCTGTTCAGTATTTTTAGGACTTAACACACAAACTTGAGGGTGCACAACATCTAAAAAGTTATGTTGCTGATCTACTTGGTAGTTCATCTTGCTACTGTTACATGAAAAACCAGCTGAGCCTTGATTCGATTGAAAGACAGTGTTTTTACTGTTGTTACAGCTTGAGCACTTAATACTCCAAAACATTTTTGTAATAAAACTAACAAATGCAGTTGCTTGCAGACTGAAGCTTCCGTGCTGATTCTTCCTTACCTTTCTGTGCATAAGAGTTTAGGAACCATATGTTCTCTCTGCAGTAAGGAACAGGCTGCACATATTAGGCAATTAATCACTGATGCTTCTCTTCTCTTGGCCTAATAGTGAAATGCCATAACGTAGGGAAATGAAAACTGATCTTAGAGTGCATGCTCTGATTTCAAAGTTAAACATGTGTAATAAGTTTTAATTACTCCATAGCAAGAAATAAATACATACATTTTGAAACATAATTCCAGCTGTTAATTTATAAATCTGTCGGTATAACACAATAGTTATAACAGTGATGCATTTATTAAAATATGTATATTGTGCAAAAGAAAACCTTTTTTGGTGCTTATTTGGCTTATCAAAACATGAAAAATTAATCTGAAGTGTTTGGATAGATTAAAGGCAGAAGAGAAGCCTATTGTGTAAAAATATTTGTTTAGCATTGATGTGAACTTCGCACATATCTTAAACACAATTGCATGCCAACCCCATTCAGTGTTCACCTTGTTGAAAATTTGTCAGACTGAAAACAGTATTTTTGAAATTTTTAACTTACTGTCACAGAGCATGATGTTACTAACACAATGCCACATTTACCTCATTTTTAGAAGGAAGTATATTTACAGAATTCAGAGAAGCTGTTCAGGTGTTTTGAACCCGTCCTGTAAAACTATGATGCAGTCAGAAAGCATCTTCATGCCTTATGCAAGCTCTGGGTGAGCAGATGGATTCAGTCTTTAGTCATGGACTATGTTTTTGCATAAAAAATGCACTCCTAAGAGTTTTTCATATCAATTTGCATCCTACTGATTTGTGTCCAGAAATTGCAAGGACAGGGACAGATTTACATTTCATTGTTTACCATCTCATAATAAATTGTTTACCATGTTTCCATTCTTACACACTTTGTTTGTATGCGCTCCTTCTCATTCTAAATCTCATAATTTGAAGCTGACTCGTGAAAATGGCTGATGATCAAATTGCACCTGTAAAATGTGATCTCATAAGAAATTGCTTCATTAATGCTTTGCTGAGATATAAGCAAAATATTAATTTTGTTGTATTTACATTACTTAAAAGCAAGATGCTGAAATCTGTTTTTCTTCAGGGCTTTTAATTTTGACTTTTAAAAAGTTACTTAAACAGCACCATCATCTTTGTTACATAACTAAGCATATGAGTACAAAATAACATTTTCGGGTATTTGTTAATTCTTGTCACTATGGTAGAGATGAGAATAGTGTTGAAAAAAAGAAAAATTACCTCTGAAGAGTACAAGCTGAATTTAATTCCATGACAGTTCAATGAGAAGTCTTCCCTTGCCCCCATCTCTTGTTTTGTGTATTTTAGGGTGACGGGTTCCCTTTAAAATAGGTTTCATTTGAATGGTAAGGAGTGAGGGTAGTGAGATAATAGATCACACCCTTTTTAGTGTACAGGCTTCTGGCACAACTAGGGTGCTGGCCAAACACTGTGGATTCATTAAGAAAGCAGTTTCTAGTTCTGTATTTGGGCAGCATACAAGCTAGATGCATCAGTGATGGGAACTTTTTGTAGTATATTTATGGGATGGCTAAGAACTTGTAAAAACTGGAGGAAGGCAATGCCTATGAAAGCAACGCTTGAATTCCAGTATTTAGTGTTTTGTATAATGAGGGATTTAAAATGTGTAAGTGCCTTATTGCGTGAAACAAATGAAAGGTGTTCATACCCCTCAGCAGAGCAATGTGGGAATTCCTGTTCTGTGGGCTCCTACAGTTAGATTAACCCAAAGTAATGAGTTTGGTTTGCTGAGAAAGTTGACAAATGTTATATTAGGGAAGAAGTTAGCCTATCATAAAAGTAATCTGCCATGCTTATGTTAATTCTGATGATCTCATTTCTGTGGTTTTTTTTAACTGGCTCTTTGCCCCCATCCCTCCCATCTTCCTTCAGACTTCTGCAGAAATGCATCTTAAGTTGTTAGAGTAAGTCTGGCTCCTCCAATGTAAGAAGCCCTGAGTTTTCAACCACTGAAAGAAATGCAGCCTGTTGGAGAGGAGAATTGAGCACAGCCTGTTGTGGCTGCACCTGCCAGCTCGGGGGCTCACTGGTGCCTTGTTCACCCTAATTTTTGGAGGTGGAAGCACCAAGGAATATGGCACATGGAGGTGCACTGCAGCTAGGCTGGGACTTAAAGCGGGTTGAGAGCATTTCAGTGTTATCCAGCTGGAGCTATCCTGTTAATACAAGTTGGTAACTCCTGTGGAGTGGGTATCTAGGTGGACGAAACCATCGATCAAGATGGTGGCGCAGCTCTGGGATCTCTGCCCAGCACTTCACTGCAGGGTGGGAGGTGTGATCTGGAAAAGTATAACTCATTTTGCCATCTTCTGATAGCTTCAAAATGGGTGTTGTGGGGTTTATTTCTTCTTATTTCATTTTCCAGAAGACAGTGGAATTTTACCCTTTAGGTTCTAAACTTAAAGGACCTGTTTGTTCTTACTAACATTGATGCCACTGTTGTCCATCTATTACTGAGGTCAGGAATAAGCTACTTTTCTAAAACTACTTTGAATTTCATGAGCTTATGGAAGCAATTATCTGCCAAAAAGATTGAAGTATAAAAGCTAATTATCAGAAGGAAATTGAGTAAATGGGGGGTAAGAAGAAAAATTAAGCTTAGAAGGTCTTATTTTTTATAGATTCATGATCACAAGATGGTTTTAATATGTTCAATTTCCTCCACTGAGAATTTGTAAAGAAAAGCAGGAGAAATTAAGATGAGTATCCCTTTGAACCTTTTATTTTCCTGAAACTATTGAGTTTTTCAGAACTGTAGGAGGGGCTTTTTTTTTTCCACCCTGGAGTTATTTGGTGATATAGCTGTCACGTACTGTGAACACTACTGTGACTGTTTAGTCAGGATACATCTTGCATATCTAAAGGTTTTGGTGATAGGGAATTTGATTTAGGGCCATACTGCAATAAAATTATAAGTGAATTATTATGTATCTTAATGACTTCTATTTCAGCATTAGCTCAGAATTTTAAAATTTGATCCTTCTATAATCTATTAAATAGAAGACGCCATGTGTCAAAATACTCCTTCAACCTTATGAGTTACTGTTTGTGTGTTTATTTTTACTAGTTATTTCCTTAAAAGAATTTTTTTTCTCTCCTAGAACCAGCATTCACACAACCAAAATGCTGATACGATTTCCCCATTATCTTTGTCTTGCATTTAGCCAAAACTATATTTTCTGTTGCCAAGTATTGCAACAATGGTCTTCATGCTGTAATAACTTGATAAAATATTCAGTAGTCTTGGGCAATATTTTACAAATAATTCATCTTCAAGTTGGTATTTTAAATGTATACCAATAATCACTGTTGAGTGTGCTACCTAAGTGGCTGCTTCAGTTCATGTCAATGTTTTGTAAGGATTATTTCTTGCTACCCTCTTCAGAGTGCCTTTTCATTTAGGAGGTCTAGAAAGATGGTTCATTGAAGTCTTTTGTTGAATCTACCATAGTAATGTCTGATCTTTAAACTTGTCCTGATGAATGTATAACTAAAATCTTGTTCTTTAAAAAGCTATAGTAGACACAGGTTATATATGCACATGTTCATGCATGGATACAAGGGAAGGTATTCTGCCAATGTTTGTCCTGCTGGACAGGACCTTTCGAAAGTAAGTGAATTTTTTAACAGTTTTATTTTCAAAAATGTTACCTCACTAGTATTCAGTAGTAGATACGTCTCTGTATTGCTTCACTTTGCTAAATACAATCACGGTAGGCAGTTTAATTTTTAAAAGACTCTGCGATGAATCTGGTGTTCGTATGAGACTGAATTTCGTAAGACAAAACTTACGGTACTTTATTTCCTTTAAAGGCATTCCTTTCACTTACACTGACATCCCAAGCCCCTGTTAGCAACAGACTGAAAAAGTGCTTCCCCATGATTAAATGGAAGAATGTTAAGTAGCATTTGAATGCACTCCACCCATCTTAGAATCAATATTCAGAAATGGGGGTGGGGGGCAGTGGATTTGATTAATTGTGGGGAAACATACATTGTAGAGTTCGTTCACTTGCACACAAGGGGTTTTACAATGTCATCTAGTAATGTCTACCTAATAAAGTTTTGAAAAAGAAAAATTAAATTGCCTGAATGTTTAACTCTTTTTTTAAGCAATTCTATGCATGAAGGATAGCTGACTATCTCCAAGGAGTCTTGCTTAAATTTGTAATACTTTTTATGATATTTATATAATCTTTTTTTTAAAAATCACAGTAAATAATTTAAACTTCAGAATCTTTGTGTTCTCAATCCCTGTATCAGTCACTTCCCTCTTAGCTGCTGTAACACTGAAAATGAAAGCAGGTAAAAAGCCAGTTTACTGTGGTGAATATTTTAATATAAAGTACTCCCTGTTGTGTGGTGTCATTCCTGGCTACTGCTTTCACTTTTAAAAGTATCCTAATATGCAACACAGAATTTTACCTTCTCATGAAATGTTAAAATGTTAGCTTAAAATAACCGAACACAAAATGAGGACAACATTGCTGGAATCCAATCTTCCCATTCCATTTTATGACTACTTTGTAAAGATTTATCACTCTCAGAGGGTTTCAGAGAAAACAGTCTGTAGCTGTAAACTTGAAATTGGTAACCCATTAATAGATGCAGTTGCCTCTTCTCTCTGGAAAGGAACTGTGTTCAGTTTCCTTAACTAGGTGAGCTGTCAATATTAATAGAATGTGTTTTCTGATGTGTTGGGGATTTTTGCACATTCATGAACAGGCACACAAGGTATCACCACTACCTACAGTTTGTTTCTGTAGGAAATAAAGCTGAAAACCAATTCCCTGATGAGAAATACTCAGGAAAAATCTTGAGGCCTATTCTTTGTCCTGCTGGTGGAGAAAAAAACCTTTCAGCCCTCTTCCCAGGCGCCTCCAAAACAGGATTTGCAACAAAATGTCAAGGACATCGTAGCAGAGGCTCCTTATCTGCAGGAATTCTAGCATGCAGTGTGCAGTAATGGCAGGATAGGCCAAAGAAATTGATAGTTAAACTTCAGTTCCAGCTCTAGGACTAACTTCTCACTTGCAATCTCAAACTGTTTGACAAAAGACAGCAGACTTTTTGATTTTAAGCATGGCATTTCCCCAAGTAAATAGGACTAAGGTGCTCTGCAGAGATTACAGATACAGAATTGTAATCTCTAAATGCTCCCCTTCAGCTGATTGACATTTGGTGCTTTTGAGGGTTTTCATGATTTGCTTAGTAGTATGGCTTGACCGGTGAAATGAATCATTGTGGGGTATGTGAAATACTGAATTAGAATTAGCAACCATGTAAACCTGTTATGCTTCTAAAAGGTCAATAAGGCTTTTATGAAGGAGTCCTGTTTTACCAACCACAAAGTTTATTGGCAGGTCAGCAAGTTCTGTAATTCCTTGCAATAGTCTCAAATTGAACCTAGACATGGGCTGAGAAGGAGGATCTCACATGGACAAGGTGGGCACAGTACGGTCAGAACATACAAATTGATTGTAGTAAATAGCTTTTGCCATGAAGGGAGAATGTTACTTGAATTCTGCAGAGATTTTTATTTGGCTTTGCTCTTGACCATATTTGCAAATTATCTAAAGAAAAAGGTAAGCAATTATGTAATAAACAATTTTGAGTTACCTGGGAGTGAAGATATGAGAGTTAGTTACAGTAATCAAATAAATGGGGTTTGGACAACAACAAAATAGAGGTAGGCAGGTTCTTTGCATGAAATGGTATGACTGATGGATATTGGTTATTGGGCTTGTACCAAAGGTCTCTAAGTGATACAGGAAAGACAAAACAGTCACCAGATGGGATCTGTAACAAAAAAAGAAGGGTGAATCTTAATGAAACAATGAAAGACTGATGAAGTCTCCTGCCAAAGGATATTATAAATGCTGAGAGCATTTACAGGAAAACTGGAGCAATTACAGGAGAGAAAGTGGCTTCTATACACTTAATGTATAGAATACCAAGTTTGGCTCAGAAAGTCTTTTGAGTCAAAAATCTTTGGAAGCCTGAACAGTAGTAGATGGTAGTATTTGTTTGCAGTATTTTGTATTCTGCCCCAGTCGGGTTTTATTTACTGTCAGAGAGACTATTGGGTTCCCTGAAGCATTGCTCTGTCCCAGTATTTGTAGGTAATTTTCTTTTAATTAGAATTCCCTAGGTAGGGATAATGTCATAGTGGATCCCAGCAGTGATCCAATGAGAATGGGAGGGATATGGCCTCTTCCATCCTACTTGACCAACACTACCATGGACGAGATGCTGATGGGTAAGATAGGGCTTTGCAAAGCTCTCAAGTGGTGCAAATGTGTCCCCTTTGTGTACTGTTCTCACCACCATCTATTTTTTTTCTACCTGTTCTGAGCAATGTTCTTGCCTCAACCTAATCTACCTAGCTTGTCCTCTTACTTTCTGGGATGTTTTCATTATCATCTCATCCTTTCCCAGGCTGTTTTCCTCTTCCTTAATGCCCCCCTTACTGGAACACTGAAATAATCTGAATCTAAGACTTGTTTTTGTGCTTCTCTAGGAGTGTTGTATGCATCCAAATCTGTGTTCTATGCTGACCCAGACCTCGACTCCTTGACCAATTTGCACATAAATAAATAGCACTACTTCTCTAGAAATATTTCTTTCCAAATGACATGCCATAATAGGTGTCTTTTACCCACTTTTGTCTGCCTTATATTTTATCAATCCCATTTTATTTTGTAAATTATGTTTCCTCTTTTGCTCTCTTTTATGCTAAAGGACTGTTGGGTAGTCTCTCAAAACTCGAAGTAGGTAAGAGAAAAAGTGCAGCAAATCAAAATAAAATTGCAATGGCAGAAAAGCAGCACTTGGTGATTAAATGGGACTCTAAAGATTCCCCTGCCTGATAATTGTACACCCCCCATTTTGATTTTTTTTTTTTTTTATTAGCACGTGCATGATGCATCTAAATCATTACCTGTGAGCCTGTTTCGGGTGTCTAGTTTTGGTTTGGGTTTTTTTTTTCTGTTGGGGTTTTTGGGGGGATGAGGGGACCGTGGGGCTGGGGTGGTTTTTTTTTGGATTTTGTGAAGGAATCTGTATGCACCTACTGGCTGATGGGGGATTGCCCTTCCCTGAGGCTGAAGCCAGCTGAGAGAGGGTTTTGATGATCCCCGTGATCCAGGGCTTCCCAAGTCACACTCCCAACAGCAGAGTCTGATGGATAAAGCATCATCCCAGTGCCCAGGCCTGCCACCCTTTGCTGCCTTCACCCCCTGGGGCAGGAGCATGGCCGGTTCATGTCCCTGACCTCCAGCCCTTTCCTACTAAGAACTGCCTTGTAGATTCTCTTCTTTTAACTCATACCTTGTGGAGTAACAGCAATGGCAGGCTCCAGTCATTGGTACATCATCCCAGAACACTTCACGGAGCAGGAAATGGTGTCTGGGAGGAGTGGTGGGAAGGACACATGTCTGCAGCAGCAGTATGGTGTGACACCTGCCTCCCTCTGCCACAGGCTGCTCCAGGCATCTCTCCACAGCTCTCTCTGCTTCTTAATTTTAACTTTTTTCTTTTCAAACCATGTCTATTTTTACCTTTAATTTGATCATATATTTGTTATTTATTAAAAATACTTTCAAATACATGGTTTCATTTTGATTTCATTTGACTTTTATGAGGTGATGGACAAGTCAGAGCTAATAATAAATAGCTTAGTGACAAACCTTTGCCAAATCAAATAAATTTTAATTCAACAGAGCTTTTCAATAACGCCTTCAGTGTTTCAGACCTTCTGTGTCTGTTGTTGCCTTTTTTTCAAATTCCTTTACAACAAGCACTCTATGTCACCACTCCCCTTGTGATGCTATTTTTAACAAACAGATTACTTAGATTTCAGGCAACATTGAGCCTTCATTTAGCTATCATTTTTTTATGTATTGTAATCTTGAGTTAGCTCTTTTATGGCTTTGAACCTTAAAGATGATTGTAGCGATGTTATCTCTCCCATAGCAGTAAAAGGAGACAAGATAGACAAAGGCTGACTTTTCCTCTCCCACAAAGGAGCATTCAAGGACTAAACATGGCTGTCAGAATTGTAGTTCACAAAAATCAACCTTTCTGGGGACCCCTTGTCAGCCCGATGGTGGATACGTGGAGCAGCTGCCTCTGTTCATTCACCTGACAGCCTGTCAGATGAGTTCTCCTCAGGAAAAAGTGGCTGAATGGGAGCTGTGGTTGTTGCTTTGGTGGCAGCCTGTCCTGAGCTGCCACTTTCTCCAGCTCTTTGAGGGGTAAGTGTGGGGTGTGTGCATGGGATCTTCAGCAGGTCCCCAGGGCCCTGGATTTGGTGTGTAGGGTGCTGGCTCTCCTGAGCCACAGGTCCAGCCAGGTCATAACAGAGCCCTGCACATCCCAGTCCTGCTACTGGAAGACATTACAGGAGCCAGTCCTGTCAATGTGCATATAGGTAACATGTTACTAAGTATAATTTTTTTAGCTATCATGTTTTCATAGACTTATCAACATCCTTCGGCACAGAGTTTCTCTGCCTACTGTAAATTCAGGCAACAAATATTTCCCATGTTAAGACGCAGAATTTAGAAAAATACATTTACATGTTTCAGTTTATTATGTGTATGCATATGGTATGAAAACTTTTGTGCTCTTTTTTAAAGTATATAATATGTAACAATTTATGTTATAATGTAAGAATGTATAAAATTATATATATTATTAGATTATAACATAAATTTTTATAATAAAACATATATATGTATATGTATGTATTATATATGTGTGTGTATATATATATGTGTGTGTGTGTGTGTATGTGTTTATATATATATTTTTTTTTTAAGCCGTCTGAAATTCAACAAAGGTTAATGCAGGGTCCTGCACCTGGGGAGGAAGAAGCCCAGACACCTGTACAGGCTGGGGGCTGTCCTGGTGGGAGAGCAGCTCTTCAAAGAAGGAGCTGGATGTCCTGGTGGACAACAAGCTGCCCATGAGCCAGCACTGTTCCCACGTGGTCAGTGGTATCCTGGAGAGCATTAAGCAGAGCATTCCCAGCAGGTTGAGGGAGATGATCCTCTGTTCAGCCCTGGTGAGGCCAGGTGATGATCCTCTATTCAGCCTGGTGAGATGATCCCCTCTATTCAGCCCTGGTGAGGCCACTTTGTGCAGTTCTGGCCTCCTCAGCAGAAGCTGAGGAGCTGGAGCTCCTACAGCAGGTCAAACAGAGGGCTACAAAGGGGATTAAGGGACTGGAGCATATCTCTCTTATAAGGACAGGCTGAGGGAACTGGGCCTGTTCAGCCTCAAGAAGAGACAACTGAGAAGAGGGGACTTCATCAGTGTCTGTCAGTATCTGAAGGGAGCGGGCCAACAGAATGGAACCAAGCTCTTGGTGGTGCCAAGCAATGGGACAAGAGGTAACAGGCAAAAACAGATTCATAGGAACTTGCCCTTGAATATGAGGAAGAATTTCTTCACTGTGCAGGTGGCTGTGCACTGGAACACGTTGGCCAGAAGTGAAGTTGATTGTGAAGTCTCCTCCACTGGAGATGTTCAAGAACCATCAGAACACAATCCTGCTTTAGCAGAGAGGTTGGACCAGGTGATCCATTGTGGTCCTTTCCAATCTGACCCACACTGTTATTCTGATGTTATTCTCATCTGTGGGTAGATAATAACAGCAAGCCAACAGCATTATTCATTCCTTGCTGGTTTGTCATGCTGCATAACAAAAGAACTGCAGTAAAATAATTTACCTGCCTGTTTTATTGTTCATGTACACCTCTAGGGCTTTTTTATTATTACTCTTTTGCTAATTTGCTTATCTCAATGGCATTCTTTGGCACTGAATTATCTGCATTCCAATGTGCAAATGTATTTCTTTGCTTTAGTAATTGCCTTTTTATATAATGATTGTCTACCTCCTTTAAGATAAGAACAAGGTCCTGGAAGATGGTTGTTGATTTGAACTGTGTATATTAAAAAGTGAAACAAGAACTAAAAATGTTTTTTGAGTTATAAAAAGGATAGCAAAAAAGGTTTAGCAGATAAAGGAAAACTGCAGACATGAAGGCACATCTGATGAGAAATGTAGGTTGTTTAGGTTAGAGACTGACCACATTAGACTGATGTACCCAAAAACTTTTATACAACTCAGGATTAAAAGCAGAGTCCTGTCATAGTTTCTGCTGGCTACTGAGCTTGTTAGGCATACCATATTTAAAATTAGCTGTTCCATGAATGGGAAAGCTAAAAGTCTGTTTCCTTGTGAATTTATTTTCTGTGCTCCTCTATTACAACCTGTCTTCACCTCGTACAGCCTATATGAACTTACCTCTCCCTGTTAAATGTTGCTGGTTTTGCCCAGTGTTCCCTAAAATCTCACAGAGTGCCTTCTCCCCATCTCTATCTAAGCAAGAATTATCACATGCTCTACCTTTTTCCAAACCACGTAGGTGCCAGTTGATCATCTACTGGAACTGTGATGGTTGCCAGACCAATTTTCAGGAGCTGTCAGGCAGGCTGGCTGCCCATCAGGAAGTGGTGACTGGATGCTTCACTCTTTTTCCCAACAGAAGCATTCCTACTTCAGTTGCCTTTGTCCAGGTACTGATTTCCAGAAATCCTATTTGAGCATAGTTACTGTATGCCAACACACAATGCAGTGTTCTAAGCCTCATTTCTTTAGAATCCCAGGAAAAAAAAAGGAGATTTCCATATTTGCAGACGTAAAGTTTTCCCTTTAATTTCAATGTGAGGTTTCAGTTTTTGAAGATTAGTTTTAAAGCACAGCAAAAGTAATTAGATCATGGAAAGTGAGCGAGCTGTATGTTGGACAACGCTACTTGCAGTGGGTATGAAAAAGAATAAAGGTTAAAAAAGAGGTAGATGGGCAAACACAGAACAAATTCTGGAGCTAGGAATAGAAATGAAAAAGTACTGATACTGATTATGACCAGATATTTCCTGGCTATGGAGACTATTTATTTCTTCAAGTTTTGAGTCTGAATCTACAATGAGCCTCTGGCAAAAATTTCCTGTAACTGGAACTTTTTAAATCTCCTTCCGGTGCTGTGTGCCACCAGCCAAACAATTGCTAGGGAAGGATATAAAAAACTGCTAATAAAAATAAATAATATTTGTTTTCATTTTTTATTCAATGAAATAAATTTTCTTCATTTTTACATTTTAAAAAAATGTGGCATTTATATAACAAGTGAAAATTTACTTAGCAAACTTAACTTTAAATCATCACAGTTGTACAGAATAAAAAAGCCATGGATCTACTGTTTTGTTGGTTAGATTTATCCTGTAAATGGTCTAGCCTAAAGTATTTCAGAGTTGTGATGTTTTGGATATTTTTTAATAGTAAAAAAGCTGCTTTAAAAGGGTGTTGAATTCTAAGAATTTGTTAAAATAGTTTCAAGTTACTGCATGTCTGCTAAGCTTAACTGTGTGATTTTATCATTCACTTTATCATTCACTTTATTTTGTTTAGGCCATGCAGTTCACCAAAGTCTGTCTCCTTACCTAGATAGATAAAGCTAGTAAGGGAAGAGTTCATTTTCAAAGCCCTTTTTCTGCACATAGGTACATTATTCTATAAATTCCATATAAATATATTATTATTATATATTCCATATATAGTTTGATATAAAGCAGGAAAAGCTTTCTTATTCAGTCTGGTTATATTGGCAAATATATGAAGCCTTAGGAGACAAAGCACTTCCTTTTGCTACATCTCTCACATTCATACCTACTCATTTTATTGACAGCCCGCCATGCCAGAAAAAGGACATGATCAACTGGGTTAAGAGATTACATTTATTGTCTGTTAGTGGTTTACATCGTGTTTAAGTAATATTGTAGGACATGCTCTTCTGTGACCAGGCATTTAAGGAATTTGGGCAGGAGTTAGGAAAAGTTAAAAATTACCTTGGAGAAGAACAGCACATCAAGCATATTCATTTTTATAAAGCAAATTAAGGTATTTTTATGAGACATGTTTCACGTAAGGAAAAGGAAAACATGCAGTGATTTCACTGAAGAATATTGGTGAACTGAGTTGGACTGCACATAGTGACTAGAGTGTTGTTCAGAAAGCCATTGAAATGGGGTTAGGTCACTATATGACCAACCTCAGTGGATTTGATGGATGCAAGGTATTTCTGAAAAAAAAAGCCATGTACTTGGGAGCCTAGGATCAGCCTTATGTGTTTCAAGAATGCTGCCCAAACTTCTGTATCAAAGGGCAAGGAACTGCTTGAAAGTGGATGGTAGAAGCACACATCTTTGAAAGATTTTTGCAAAACAATGGGCTATACTTACATTTTCAAAATAGAGTTCAGCCTCATGCATACTCTCCATTTTATTGTTAATGAGTTCAAAAGTAGTTGAAGTTAGCCTTACCTGCCATGGAATGTAAATGAGTCTCAATCCAACTCACCCTGAATAATCAGGATCTTTCTAGAGGGACTACTAGGAGCCAGGAAAGGTTTTAAGATAGGAGTTGTGTAGCAGCAACTAGGAATAGACAAGCATAAGAGTCAAAGCCAACTGAAAATGGCCCAGCATTTTTAAAAGGTAAGAAAGCAAATTACGTAGCAATCTATTCTAAAAAATTGTCTTGGCAGACAGGTCTTTTTAGACTGATATGTTCAGATGTTATGTCTAAAATTATATTTTTAGGTAAATGATACTCCTCACAAAGAGCAATATTTGTGTGTCATGCTTTATCAATCTATCTAGTTAGAACTAATTTAGTTGAAACATTACTGCGGGTATTACAGAGGCTGAGACCAATGTTCCACACTCACAATTTGAAGTTTTAGCATGTCTGGAGATACTGCTTTCAGCAAGAAGGAGATAGCAGTTTGATGTTGACTTTGTGGAATGCTATCAGACACCAAGTGTGCAAATTTATATCTGAATGCATTTTTAATCACTTTGACATAATTTTTTAAGATTTTTGCTAGATTGACCTGAGAGACAATAAGGCAGATGGCTGACTTCTTGCATGGAAACTTTCAGTTAATGAGGTGAATGAAACTTTCACCATAAAACACTAAATATTTTTTCTAGGCACTATGATCTCAAGCTGACAACTTCCATTTGGAACTAAAGCAAAAGAAGTGTGGTTTTCAGCAGAAAAGTATTCAGCAGAAAAAAAAAAGAGTGTGTTAATAGCCAGACTGAGATTGTAGATAATAAATACTTTATTCAGTCTCACAAGTGCATTTTTTCATTATCTCTCTCTCCCACACTCACAATTTGACAGACCACTTACATTTTAGTAAACTGATCTCTCTACTGATCATAAATATCCTCTGTTTTGCTACCAGAGGGCAATATCTTTGCTTCCAATTCTTGGTCTCGAGCATGTCATTTCTCTAACAGATTTTCAGTCCCTTTCTACCTTTCAGTTGGAAGTGTCAAACATTTCACAGCAGGCTATGAACGTTAGGACAGCACAAAGAGAACAGTGTGGGAACAGCCACGCTGAGGCAGATTTCTGATCCCCCAGGCACTGTAATGTTCTCCTAGTAGCTCACAACAGTCTTCCTGAATCAATACCTGGTCCTTGGGAACTTGTGACAGCAGCTGTGCTGGATCAGCCGAAATCTGGTAACACACAGCTTGAATAGTGCCTGGACTTTTTAAGCACTCTTGGAGGCTCTGCAGGATCTGCTGGGGAAGAAGTGGTATTTTTTATGTTTTGTTGGCCTTACAGGTATTTTTTAATGAAATTTCCCAATAACTTTTAGACAAGAGCAGATTTTTATTAATCACAATATTCCATAGCAAGGGAGGTGCTAAGTTAGCACACATTATCTGAATCAGTATTTTATTAAATTTGGAATTGCCACTAGAATCCAATATGCACTGTATAGGAAGAGACAGTGAACTGTCAGCCCCTGCCCACTGCCTCCATGTTGTGAGACTTGTGTGCCCCTGCTCTATAGAACATTATGTAAAATTCTCCCAGTTCTCCATTACCCAACATCTCTCTTCCAAGCTAAAGAGCCTTAGCCTGTGAGCTGCTCACACAGCAGAAATGCTCCCAATACTTTGAATGTTCTTATTGCTGTTCTCTGCTCCTTTTCCAGTTCTACATTCTGTACTACCTATCTCAAAAAAAAAAAGTAGATGAGACACACATACAAGGTCCTGAATAGCTGGGAAATTATGGACTCTTATAATAGCTTTCTCATTTTTCATTCATGATTGGCTTTTCGACTGCTACTGAGTAAGGAAGTGAAAGTTCTGTGAAAGTCCCTCTCAAACACCAAGGTCTCATTCCTGAGTCCTAGTTAGTCTGTACTGAACTGAGATCTGGGTAGGTTGCCAGACAGGGTGAAGAGACTCTAGAATCTAGGAGATTGTTTCAATTTCTTCCTGATTACTTTTTTCCTCCTTCTGGAAAATAAATTTAGTTCTGATGCAATTCCTGTCCTTTTTTTTAGAGTATTTATTACTCCATATTTCCTCAAATATAGATTTTTTTTCACTTTCTAAGCCTATATATAGATATGTCCTGTCTCCTCAATACAATAATCTGAGGAATAGCTCTAATTATAGCAGTTACTCTCTATTTTAGTCCACCATCTCCAGCAGCAAAGAGCCCTCTTGATTATTGCTTCCAAAAGATTTGCAAGAAACCTATGCACCAGGCAGAAGCTAAATATTCTGGTAGGAGAAAAGAATCTTCCCTCTAAATACCAAGAAGTAAATTGCTTATATATGCCCAGCTGGGAAAGGGATTGGGTCCTTCCCAGGCCTTTTTCACAGTTCTGGTATTCCTCTCTATTCAACCAGTTTTCAAACCCCACTTGTTAAATGACTCAAAATGTTCCACCTTCACCCATCTGCTGACTTCTTGTGCACCTTGAGAACTAAAGGGCAGAATTTTTTCCACAAGGAAAATTCCTTGCCTGTCATTTTCTCCACCCACACTAGTAATTTAACTCATAAGAAAAAAATTCATCCTGCTTACTGACATTGAGGACATATATGTATAGCCAAGCTTTCAGATAGAGGGGTTTGTTTCACTTGGATGGTTATGTAAAACAGTAAAATAATCAAATACTACTCTTTTTCCCACTAGCTTTTATTTATATATAGGTACATATACAGAAACACATTCATTATTACAAACTTCAGTATTAGTTATCGTATTAAAGTATATGTTGCTATGTACATTTTATATATGTATCTGTATAATTTGAATCCTGTTAAGTACTACCAACTTTTAATCATGTTCATCTGATTGCAGTAGGCTCGTGCATTAATTCTCACACACATTTAAGCAGCAGCACTGGCAACAATGCTGTATTGAACTGTATGTGCAACTGTGGTGTGGCAATGTATGCTAATAAATCCTTCCCACCACAGATGACCTAAGGTTAGGACATATCTGTTTATTAGCTGGGAATGCACGTTTACATGTCAGGGCATGTGAGGAGAGCTAGGCTGAAACCAGGAGCCCATCCCAGCAAAACGGGTGGGTGCTAAAAGTGAGAATTGGAAAGAGGAGCAGTAACAGCTGAGGTCTTGCCACAGAACAGACAGAAACGTTCTTTCAATGGAATAGTGTGAATTGAACTTTTAATTACTATGTGCTCTTTTCAGCACAACAGATGAAAAACTGGAACTGAGCAGCTGGAAGCATTAACTGTTTTCCAGGAAAAACCTGCCTTGAAAAGTGCTTTGTGAGCATGTTGGAGCTGGAGAGGCAGATGTGTGATTTCACAATTTGACTCTAATTGTGCTCTAACAAGCTTGTGTATTCAAGTTCTTAGGTTGGAGCACTGGCTGAGGACAGGTGCTGTTTAATGTGATTCAATTAGACTTTTGTGAATCAATTTAAAAATACAAAAGTAGCAGATAGATGCCATGCATAATAGTAATGACATTATACAAATGCCTTTTGCAAACACTCTAAAAATTGTATAAGTTTTTGGCATTTTTAAACATCGCTTCTGACACCAGCATCTCACTCTGATCAGAAGCTAATCAGGAGATCAGAAATTAAGCAGGAGTGAAGATGATTGCAGAGACATGGCTGAAGCACTTCTACTATAGCACAGATGTCAGAAAGTGTAGCTAAATCCCTTTGCCTGACTGCAGTAAGTCACACAGCGTCTTTCACAGGACTGGTAGTAACTGCCCAAGTGCATGGAATGGCGCCCACTTAACACCTCAGCTTGCACCTGGGTGTAACTCTCTTGCAGCTAAACGGCTTCCTAACATCTTCAAGGTGTCCTTGAGACAGCTGCCTTCTGCAGTTTCCTTCCTTACACTTTTTCATTCTGCATTTATCATTCTTTTCAGTTTCCCTTTGCAAATCTATCTTGAGGCACAATTTTCTCCCTCTTTCATACTCTCAGAAGGAACCCACAGACCTTGTTAAGCATACAGGCCCCATAAGCATACAGCCCATCCCTGTGGGCTGTAAAGAAGACCTGCACAGAATGCTTGCCGCAACTTCATCATTAACCTCATTTCCCTTAGGGAAATCAGTATTCAAGAGCAGTTTGTAAATGTACAGCATGTTGTTCATGTCCATCCTGAAGCAGAGCAAGCCAGTGGAGATCTTCCCTCTATGCCCTAAAGAATTCTATGTGCAAAAGGTTAGCGGTCACAGCACCTGGCAGTCTCCTTCCTGTAACTTCTCCAAAGTCAGCCACACTAGACCAAAATGTCAGCTTGCCTGTAAATTCTGCCTGCAGCCTTCTTGGCACAAGTATGTACAAGTGCCTGCTCTCACCCCACTGTCTTTCACTACACCCAAGTCCTCAGGAACAAGCATAGATCTCCACCCATATTCTTTCTAATCATATTTCCTCTTCTGGTGCTGAATTGCTGCTAAGCATTATCATAGCTCACTGTCCTAAATATCAAATCAATCCTACCTAAATTCTCTGTGCTAACCAAAGCTAAGAGACCCCTGAACAATCTTGTGCTTGCTCTTGCCAAATTCTGTTCATGGTGATGCTATGCCAAGCACTATGAGTCAGTCACAATTCACTGCTGAGTCAACCTGCTCAGCTAATTTTATCCTAGACTCAAATATAAATGAGAGTGTTGCAAATGGCGAGGACACGACGGCGATTTGCGAAGGGAGGTGACTGTGGAGTAGACACATTGTCAGGGATGCGTATGGGAAAAAGGAGCACGCTGGAGATCTGTACGTACCTGGTTGTCCTCACCTAGAGGATGTAAACACCAAGTAGCTCAACATGACAGAGACAGAGGCCAGAGGAATTGCTGGCAGATTGTGCTGATATTTAAGATACACACACAAAATATACACAAGATATTCACATTTAGAAACAATTTTCAGTGCTGAAGTTACAGTAAGTGAATGATAATGCCTAATCTTCAAATAGCCCTGATACCAAATGATAAATGTATGTTTCCCATGAACAGCAAATACAATTCAAGCTTCTACTTAAACTCCTTCTCCAGAAGATGACCTGGTTTTAAAGTGTTTTTAGCTTTGATTATGTAAAACACTTGGCACCATCAAGTGGTAAAACGGTGGACTGCTCCTGCATAGCAGTCTCAGTACTAAAAAAGGACAATGATGTAATTGTGTATTAGAAAGGAGCCTAAAGAAACTTTTGAATATATTTTATCAAGGTTACTTGAAAAAGTTTACGAAGTTTTGTCAGGAAAAGTACTGGATTAAATGTTTTTGTTTCCAGCAAATCAAGTTGGATCTGTCATTGCTTCCACTTGGATATATCATGGCAATCAGTTTCAGTATTTTTCAGTCTAAAGTACTGAAGTTGATTCTATTTACATGTGATCAGCATAGAAATAATGTTCACTTTAGCATAGAAGCTAGTATGAACTTTTTTATTATGTTCCTTGATGTCTTAAGACAATAGTTCTATAAAATGGAAGTAGTAACCTGCATTGTTATGAAATTTGCTTCACTTTTCCTTACTGGCCATTGAATAGGCTTGAATGGGGCCAGCCAGTGGTAAAGGCAGTCTGCAAAAGAGGCATGTGTAGGCAGATAAAATGAGTAGAAATCAAATACAGAATTTAAAGAACTCAATTAATTTGATTCTAAAATAATAACAGCAACAAAGTCTTTTGCTAGGCCAAACCCAATTCTGAAATCTGAAGAGATTTTAAATTATGCTGTAATCATGCATCATTTCAATTAGTACCAGCTTTGGTACAGATAACACTTAATATATGCATAACTTGATCAAAGAAATTATAGACCTACCTGTGGGGTAAAATGATCTATAATTATATTGGTTGATTATTACATAAATGTTTTTAATTTTGCCAGTGTGTGCTTAACAAATAAGGATTAAAAGACCTTCTTAAAAAAAACCCAAACCAAACAACCAACCAAAGAGCCACAAACCAACCAAAAGCCCAAACCTGTTCCAATGAAAATAACCTTCTTTGTTACTTAAAAATTCATTTTAATAAGATGCAAACTCCAGTCAATGACCTCACACAACTGAAGAGATAGAAGAGACAGGGAGATGAGCTGACCTCTGAGAAGGAAAAGCAGGTAAATTCTGCCAGGGAGCAAACCAACCTGAATAACAGTGAACAGAAAATCCTTGTCTTACAGTCAAAGGTATTTTTCCTGATATCACTGAATACACAAAGCATTTATATGGATTAAATCCTCATGTTTATCAGAGGAGAAATATCTGATGCAGAAAGTATTTCTCCATTTTGCTATGGATAGAGAAGATGGAATTCAGCTTATCAGAAAAGGAAATTATTAATGTTAGTTTAAATTATTTTCTTTTAATCAACTCTTCAGATACATATGCTCAATATTTTAGTAAGAAGTGAAGACTTCATTCTCTACTGTTAGTTGAAATCAGTGTTAACTGAACCTGGAATTCTCATAATGGGAAGAGGAGAGATTTGCACACTGCAGCAGGCTCCTTGAAAATCAGGATGACCAGCATCTTCCTGCATCCATAGCTTGTAAAATTATGATTTTTATATATATCTGAGATTTCCAAGAAAAGGAAACGTGAGGGGCTTTTTATGACATCTTGACCAAATTTTAGGACATTACATGTTGCCATTATATTGCAAAGGTTTCATATTGTTGTCTCTTTAGTGCAAGAGTTTCATACCTCCTAGATGTTTCTCCTCCAGGCACTGACTCTTCCTTCTTCACACAGCAGCCAACTGAATCCAGTTCCCCTCAACCAACCAATCCACTCTTTTATAACACTCTTCTTATTGGCTACAGCTGTGGCCTGTTAAAGTCAGGCCTGCTCCTAATCTTTAATAATTAACTCAGCTGCAACTCTTTAGGGGTAAGATTACTTTCTACACTACCTTTATTTACTTATATTCTATCCCCCTACAGTTACATGCAGAAAAAAGTTTTTCAAATTGTCTTTTTTTTTTTTTAAGTGCTGATTGTAGTAGCTTGTCCAGCTTCAGGAAATAATGTGCTCAAAGAGAAATAGGGCAGTGATTCCAGCAGTATGCAGAAGTGCACAAAACCCTCTCACTGTTTGTCCTAGTGTTAGCTCCTAGAATCCCAAGTACAAATGCAGAGAAATGTGCAGTAGTTAACAAAATGTTACTCCTTAATGATGAACCAGGACCAAAATACATGAGTGCTGTGTCAAAGTATCATAGAAGAAAAAAATACATTTATGAGGGAACAATGGGGAGAGGGACAAGGGAGATGCATTGAGTTTCATGAAGTCTTCAATAATATTTAGGTGTAATTCCTTTGTAGAGGCCTTGCCACTACTCGTAAGAGAGTGATTGACAGCAGCACTCTGCTGTCATCCTCCCAAACCCCACGTTTGCCAGGGAAGAGGAAGGGTTGCTGCAGGCTTTGTTATCAGCAGGGAAGATGATCTAGGGAATGCCAGCGCTGCTCTGCCAACACTAGTGCCTCAGCTCCACCCAAATGCCAGACAGCTCCCAGGCAGGAGCCATGGATCCCCACACTGGCACAGCTCTGAATCCAAGCTTATGTACCTTGTCTCCAGCTCAGCTGTCTGCCCGGGGCTCAGTGCAGGACTGGCTCGAGTCCCTCTGAGCTGGAGCACAGGCAGGCTGCACTGAAAACTGCTATTCGTGTGAGCCTCGGGAAGCTTTTGTAGGCATAGTCTGAGTAACAGGGTGTTTCATTTCACACCTTTGAGAGGAATCTGTTCTACAGATCACACATCCTTCAGCTTGATCCTCACGTCATCTTGACTCTCCCTCAATTTAGAATTTGCCAAACCAAAAGAGTGATTGCCACTTTATCACATGGATAAAGCCATGGCTTAACAAGGGCTTTAAAAAAACCCTGCAAAGTACAAAGACACATTAAAAAAGAATATGCAGCCTGTGATTTAACTGTTTTAATAAATCAGGTAAAAAATGAGGAACTATTCAGTATTTGCTCTGTTTCCCACCACTCATTACTTAGCAAAAAATGAAGTCAGAATGTGTTGCAGATTTTCAATAAGCAAGCTACCTCTTATCCCAGAATACTGGCATCCCAAATTAATGGTATGGCTTACAGGTAAGCTGTCAGTAACCAAAATTTGAATCTTCATGTTGATGTTGTTCTGCTTTCTTATATGTATATGTTTATCAAGCTAAAGCAAAATGTAGAACATCAAACAGCTGTAGAGCAGCCACTTTCTAAAAAGAGGATAGAGATTCTGAAATTGCAATGGCTGTACATAACATGGAGGAGGAAATTTTTTTGAAATAGTGATGGCACAAGAGTAGATAATTTGCAATATCAAGTTATTTGTCTTATGGTAGTTGAGATTTTAAAGGCACAGGACTCAATCTTAAATACATTCTACTTTTGGGAATCAGTTGTGTTCTTACAGAGGCTGAAGTCACTCTAACTGGGCATCCAACTCTCTGAATACACTTTGCTCATTGTGATAGATTGCTGGCAGTTCTTCCCTATTTACTTTTCTTCTTTAAGAGAAAAGGAAATGAAATGTTATTCTCATATTTGCCAATTCTATGATTGATCCTTAAGAGGCATCCTTTTTACTGTGAATTCCTTTTAAAGAAATTGTAGGGTTTTTTTATCATTTTTAGAAGGATAAATCTCAAGGGTTTTGCATACATTGGAAATTTTTTTAAAAAGCCAACTTTTCGGTGAAGTGTGATTCACACCTTTTGTATCATGAAGCTAAATGGATACCTATGTATCCGTGTATCAGGACATTACAATAGAGTACTTATCTGTTTCTTTCTGCGATGTTTTAAAGAATTGTTACGTTTTTCTCTTGGTGATATAGATAATAGTCAGGTTGGTTCAGTCACTCCCAGTCACATGGCAGGATGCACTTCCACTTCAGTCTGGAGATGTAGGATTTAAACCCCAGAAATGGGTATTACATCCAGCAATGCAGCATTAATTCCATCTGCTAGACATTCCGTCAGTATCTTCAAAGAAGAAGCTCCTTTAAGAACTTGAATTAAATGCTTTTCAGCAATAGCTTTTGTACCAGATTCCCAATGCACATATACAGAAATGAATGCTTTCTAACCAATAAAGAAATCTACTTCTGAGCTACATGTGAAAAATAAATTCTGTCCTTGCTTTTAGAATGGCTTCTTATCTTTTGGGTATAAAGAAATCATTCCAAGAAGACAGAAGAAACCACATCAGTTCTGCTAAGTGAAAACTGAATCGTATCTATCATGATTATTTTAACTGTATCAAAGATTGATTTTAACCCATTAAAAATTGAACTGTCATGGACTCACCAAGTCAACTTCAAACAGCATCATTTTGCAGCATTTGCCAAACCTGGAATTTTATTGTACAGTTTATTGTACAGCAGGATTGGCACATCACTAGATCAATGGACAGAGAGGTGGATCCAAAACTGACTGAAAGAAAGGGTTCAAAGAGAGTAGCCCAAGCCCAGCTGGAGGCCAATTACTTGGGGTGCACTGGTCTGCACCAGGTAGAGTAGTGCCAGCAAGCCAAGTGGGTTGATCCTTCCCTCTGCTTAGCACAGGTGAGGTCATGTGTGGACTGCTGAGTCCAGTTCTGAACAAACGTGGACATATGTTGGACACGCAAGTCCAGCAATGGATGAGGAAGATGACTGAGAGATTGTTATTTGAGGAAAGTCTGAGAAGGCTGGGACTCTTCAGCCTGAATGCTCAGGAGGAATCTCATCACTGGGTATAAGTACTTGATGTTTGCAGTATCACTGGGGCAGCCCCTGGGCTTTGTGTTGTGCTGGGGAGCACACACACAATGCTGCCTGAAAAAAATGGAAAACCTGAACAAAATTTCACCAAAGGACATGTGCATGGGTACGATAAAGAGGACCTCCAAAAGGATTCCAAAAACAGAGTATATGAACCAGAAGAATCAGGTGATGGGCCTCTGAATCAGAAATTGCGCTCTAAGTTTCACAGTGGGTGACTGGGGGAAGGACCTTCCTCTCCCACAGCCTGTGGGGGAACTTACAGCTGTCTGTGAGTCTATTCCAGGGTGCAGGCTGGGGCAATGTGGGTTTCCTTTTCCTCAGGTTAATGGCTTTGAAAGGTTTCATCTGTGTGAGTTAAACTGATTGCCCAGTGTTTAGTTTCTGAGGTGTGTAGTAGCAATATCCATGCCCTACTTCTGAAGAAGAGCTATTGACTATGTTCTTGAGGAGGTAGGAGAGGTCAGCTATTTTACAATTATTATTTTACAATTTATTTTACAATTAAATTGCTTTAGGAGTATAAAACCAGCAAGTTTTTTGCTCCATACACCACCAACAAAGTTGTTCAAGGTTAACAACTGATCTGAACAAAAGCCTAGTGGCAACCTGACTTACAAACCAGGATACTTAGAGCTTACATAAAGTGACAAGGATGTTCATTGAAAGGGATGAGGTGATTCTGGTAGGGGAGGATGCACATTGTCAGGCAGACTTGCTGAACATGCAACATTTCTACAAACACAACATGACATTAAGTACATCTTAATAGGGACTCAACCTACAGACATTTAGCCCACACCTGGCTGCACAAAGTAGGATTCAGTTTTATGAAAAGCCCTTCAGATATCGCAAGGAGTCTCACCTGGTCTGGATCTGCTGCTGCTCCAGGGAGTTCAGGGTTCACATTGGGGCTGGGCTGCACATGTCTGCTCTATCAAGGCATCCTATACTCTCTAGGAACTCCCAAGTGGCATTGGATGTTTGTCTGCAAGTAAGTGAGTGCCTTCTGTACTGAATATTTCAAGTGCTTCAAGTTAAATATCCACTAGTATTTTAGAAATCCTAGGGTATCCTGCCTGTCCCAATATGACATTTCACAGAACTCCCACAGATCTTGTGTGATACATGCCAGCTCCTGTGGGTATCTCAGGTCTTTTGGACATCTAAAATGGTTCTCTGTATGTATGTTTAGACATTTAATTGCCTTCCTTCATCCAGGCAGCTAAGTTTAGTCGTGTGCCATCTGGTGTTGAAAGATGCCATGAGGGAATCAGCTCTGAGCTCTTGCAGCTGCAGTTCATCTGAATCACTCTAAAGCTGTGTGTCAAGGTGGCATGAACCCACGCCTAGAAATGCTGGGTTTCTTTTGTATTTCAACATGAGGGATGAGCCTTTACGTCAAAAAATAGAGTATTTAATCTCACAAGTTTTAGGAATGAATGCTGAATTTTTTTATGGCAGTATATATATATTTTAGAAAGTCCTGAAAACCTAATGACAACACATGCTCACACTGTGGTATCCACAAGCCCCAGGATATGTGTCAGCAGTTTGTAATCACTTCATGTATAATTTCTAGTCTGAACCAACCTTTATTTTCAGTCTCTCTTTCTCTCTCCCCCTCTCTCTCTGTTTTATTGGTGAAGAGTTTGATGTGCCTTCCCACTTGCTCATCCTCCATTTTTAACCTCACAGTATCCATTTTCATCCCAGGCAAACTGGAAAAACATTTGAGAGAGAGGGGAAAAGACTCAATTGATAGGATAGCCAGAAATCTGTTGAGTAATGGGGGGAAAAAAGTATTTACTTCTCAAAAAGATTCTAAATAACCTCTGTGAATTGTAAAAACACAGAGTAATACTGTCACTGTTAGTCCTGTTACATATTTATCAAAGACAGCTGCACTGAGTTATCAGAACTTTATTATTTTAATAGAGATGTTGACATCAGAAAAGGATCTTGATTCATATTCTTTGACATTAGGAGCACAGTGATCAATGCTGGATCACTGATGCAATCAGTTCCACTAATCCCAGTTATGAGATGTCAGGATGTTTGAAGGAAAACAGAGCTGTCTAAGAACCATGCAGATATTTTTAATTCATATCAATAATAATAAAATAATTTTCTGCTCATGATATCACAGAGCATGTTTCATACAAAGTTAAGCACACTCAAAAGTACCACACAAGGCTTGTATATTCATTCTTACATTCTGCTAGTTACAGCTGGAGAAAAAAAAAACATTTCATGATAGGAAAAGAAAAAATTAAACTACTTTATCATTAGACCATTAAGCTAATTGGGAAATTAGTTTCAGAACCATTAGGACAATCATGAAAATCTGCTGATAAGAATGTAAATTTAAATTTTCAAGTTCAGATTAAATCACTAAAGAGCAACGTGTTTAGCCTTTTTTTTGGTTAGAATTGTCTTCTGCTGCAGGCCTGGCCAGACATCCAGTTATAGGTAGTATGACATACATGATGGCAAAATAAATACATGCTAAAACTGTATTCCAAATAATCCTGCACGTTCCTAGTATATGCATCCTTACAGCCTGTAAGAAAACTTAAGAATGTCTCCTAAACCAATATCAAAATTCTGTTTTGCTGAACTGTCATCTCTTCATATAATCTTATGGATCAGATACATGTGTAAAGGAAATATATTGTCATATGGTAGACACATATGTGATAAAATCAATGTAATGCTTCTTATTTCCATTATGTCTTCAGACCCAGCCCTGTCCTCTGCTACACATTATTTTTTTTTACCAAGGTTTACCAAAGAAGGTAAAGGAGAGAGATTTTGGAAGAGATTCCAGGAGCTGTTTCATCTTGCTATAAGAAAGACATTTTTTACAATGAGAGTAATTAATCACTGGAACAATCTCCTGAGGAATGCTGTTGAGTCCCCATCAGAGTTCACCTTCATGAGCTTATGGGATGCTTTAGGCACATCCCCTCTCACTCTAGCACCAGTGGAAAATTGAGTTAAAAATTTTAGTTACTGTTAAGAGGTAAGGTCTAGTGTATGTAATATTGTTCTCTAATAATGTGTTTGTATAATTTAGCTCAGTGTTATTTTTTATAGTGTTCCTAATGTCTTTCTAGTATTGTTCTAGTACCTTTTGACCCATGGAGGCAGAACCCCACTGTATGAAACTGCAGGCTAAACTACAAGCCCTGTCTGTAAAATACACAAAGCAAGTAACATCTCACTGTTGTACACTGTAGTAACACTTCATTTCACACTTCACATTCTAAATTGCAACATTGCCCTAGGCATTAAGTATACAAAGAATAAGAGATGCAAATCAAAAGAACTTACTAAAGGTTCAAGAAAAACTCTGAAAGAAGATTGAGCATATTCTATTTTAATTTTCAGTATTTCTTTCAAATATCAGTACCCACAATATTCTGAGAACTGAACATTTAGCATAGCACCTTTGGCAAAGACATCTGAATGGAAATAAATTGTAATGTCTTGTGTGAACACATGGTTTTTGAACCATGTACAAGAAGTCATGGAGCATATCCTTGGCTTTGCCATCCATGGCATATTCCTACAAAGATTTAACCTGCTGCTGGAATCTAGCTTTGTATCACAACTGGAATGCTGTGCTTCACTGCAGTCTGCCATCTTTTCTCCAAAGTGCATGTATGCACATGCCATAGTCCATCCTGCTAAACAATTCCCGGCTTTAGGACCAACAGATTCCACTGGTATTTCACAGTCTTTAGATGGTTTGCACTTGTGTGAATTATTCAGCAGTTTTTCCCCATTACTTTCCATGCAAAATCAGTAAGAGTTTAGGATACTTATTATCATGCAGAATGCTGCCTTAATCCCCAACTGCAAAATGCTGTAGTTGCTCCCTCAAGAAAAGAGACACCCACTGAAGGCTGGCACGAGATTGGATGTTGTCACTTTTGTGTTAGAGGACAAGAACCAGTCAGTGCAATGACATAAACACGATACATTTATTTTGAAACCTATTGCTGTTTTATTGTGAAAATGGTGTCATCTGAAGTGTGTGATGATACATAATTGTTTCAAAAATAAAATAATCTGGCTTTTGTTTTATTCTGTCTGACCTCTTAAAAACCAAACAAAACCCAACTGTTTTTAATTTCAGCATGATGGGAGAGACAATGACCTTTCTCAAGCAACAACTAAGCTCCTACAACTTGATTGAGCCCTTTCAAAACAGAAAACAAGGTCTGAATTATGCCAGTCTCTTCAGACATTGAAGTGAAACAAAATCTCTTGCAAGGCAAATTTGATGAGGAATCTCAGTAATCAGTGATATATGTGGGACAATATGAAAATGCATCCTGTTGTACTGTAGGCAGAAAATGAATCGGCTATTTTACAATTAAATTGTGTAATTTCAATGGGATAGTAATTTTCTAATGAAATCCACCTTTAAAATGCTGATTTCCTAGCAGCATGTTGCAGGAGGACATTGTTAAAACTGGTTTCTTTTTCCTTCAAACATGCCATGAGATGAATATATTTCATCATCATGAATATATTTCAGTGAAACTCAAGACTTACAGGTTTGTTTTCATATTTATAGCTCTCTTAAATGCAGAACTAGTTTTGTTGTTCACCATAACTTGTTAGGTAAAACACTGGTTGGATTTTCTCTACAGTAGAGGGCATTCCTGATGTGGAAAAAGAAGTAATGTATCTAAATGTTAAGGATAAATCAAACTCAGCATATAAGCATCTGGTAAAATTTCCTGTTGTTCTGTAATTTGAATAGCATATGCTGCTGTAAGATTTGTAATTAGGTTTGTACATAAACAGTATTGTTAATATTGTTGTAGCCCTGAAAGCAGATTGGGTGCTGATTTTTCATCATGCTTCACAGGAACTGCTTAGGCTGCTTTAGAAAGCCCTGCTTATATTTGCAGAAAAGTACATTTTCTAATTATACTGATAATTTCACATGTGGAGAGAAATTTGTCAGGGATTTCATGCATTCATGGCTGGACCCAGCTTTGTGTTTTTTTCATGTAAAAGTTGCTAGCATTTCTGAGCTCAAATCTTGTCAGGGTAAGATGTCTCTGCATGTGAAATGACATGAGTGCAGGAATTCATTCTTCTGACAACCTCTGTTCTGCTTTTGTCAGTGGTAAATTCCAGCTCAAGGAGATGTCAAATCACAATGAAGAGAGGTTTGCCTAGGAAAAAATAATGATAATTCACGCCTTACGGAAATTAAAATTCAAACCCACAAGCATGTGTGTATTAAAGGAAAACCTCATTAGATATGTACAAATTAAAGCTGCTTTGGCCTTAGTTTTCTAATTTTTTTAGAAAAAAAAAAGGCGAAAAAAGTCATTTTGATGCTTTGCTGCAGGAAAAATGAACTTTTATTTTCTAGCTATAAATGGTCTTTTTTCTTTGGCCAAACCACATAATCATTTTCTTTCAGATAATTTTCTTCAATCAAAGTATGACACATTTGTATAATTTCACAAACAAATGCCCAATTTTTCTTTCATCTGCCCCCACTGGTCTAGCTTTGTAATTTTTAGTTGCACATGCCTTGAGAAGCTATGTGTCCTCAGTGCGTCCTGGAGGCACTAAGTAGTATCATACACTCAGATTAGATACAGTGTCTGACTGATAAATATGTGGATAATCAGCCATGGAGAAGGCAGCCTTACTAAAGCAATATTCTGGACCCTTCCAGGAGTGAAGTTAACATGAACTGGTAACAAAGTGTGGAAGTTATGTTGGCACGAGCAAACCTAGAGTAAATCAGTGCTGCAGTGTGAACTGTGTGTGGTCACGGCACACAGTAATAGCAGGATACAGACCTATGTGCTGGGGAAAAATACAATTTTTACTTAAGCTGCTAAGTATACATGATAGCAGAGGCTCTGTCATTATTTTGCATGTGCTCCCATGCTTCTGCCATAGGAGGCAGCAGACCTTGACATGCACAGGTACTCAGATAAGCCATGAACTCGTTCACGTCAGGCCCTGACCGCTCCACCGTGCCGCTGGTGCACCAGCTACGCCTTTGCTCAGGGGGGAGCCCGTGCCGCCGGTGCCTTGCGGCTCCCCTGGGGGGCAGTGCCGGGTGCCTCCCCTCAGCGGGGCACAGCCGTGACAGCCGGAGGTGCTGTGCGCTGGCGAGGAACAGCGGAGGCGCCGCGGGGCTGGCCCGGGACGGGCCCTGTGCGGAGCCAGAGGGGCGCTGGGCCGGGAGCGGCACCGCCCGGGCCTGGCCGCCAGGGGGCGCCGCAGGGCGGCAGCGGCGCGGGGGCGGGAGCGGCGGGGGCGGGGGGCGGCGGCGGCGCGGCCCCGGCTGTCAGCGCCGCCCGAGCCGGGCTGCCAGCGGGCTCCGAGAGGGCTTCGCGCCTGAGCACGCACGGCTGAGCCCCGCGCTGCCATGGAGCCGCAGGCACGCGGTGAGTCTCGTCGGGACAGAGCCCTCCGGGGCGGCGCGGGGGTGCCGTCCCTGCTCTCCGGAGCTGCGCTCACCCCGCGGGGAGGGCCGAGCCGGCGCGGGGACAGCGCGAAGTGGGGCGGGCGGCGGCCGGGGCGGGGAGAGCCCCAGGGGAGCGGCGGCCCGGGGCACGGCCGGTGAGAGGAGCGCGGTGAGCGGTGCCCGGGAGCGCTGCCCGGTGCTCGCCGCCTGTGGCAGCCCCAGGCTCGGCCGAGGAGCGCGGCATGACCGGCCCGGCCCGCGGGGCGTCCTCGCCCTGCGCCACATCCTCCATCCCGAGCCGGCATCCCCTTGGCTTTTCTTACGGTTGGGATGTTGGCGGCCGCTTTCTCCTCCTGCTGGCTTCAGGCGTGTCGCGGTCAGTCAGGTAGCTGGCTGACAACTGCGTTAAGTTAGTGCCATCGAGGTTTGTTGTGGTTGAGGTATTTCTGTGTGTCCTGCTCCGCTGGCGTCCCCCTCCCCCGGTGGGGCTGCAGGCGCTGCCTCCCGAGGACAAGCGGGACGGTGCGAGCCGGAGCCGGCATCGCCACCCCTGTCCTGGAGGCAGCCGGAGAGCTGCATCGTCTAGATCCACCGAGAGCCGCTTAAAATTGGATCCGCTAAAATATTTCTGCAGCTTTGCAAACACGGCATTCATTCACCTAAAGTGAGCATTTTCTATTGCAACAGTTACGGCTTTCTTAGCCGTTCATATCTCTCTCTTGATAAAGTTAACTGGCATCCAAAGAAGAGAAGAAACTTTTCGTGTGAGTTACAAGTGATGTTTGGGTCAGCCAAAGAGATTTAGCGCAGACCGGTCTTGCTCACCTTTATAATCTTCCTTCTGTTTTCTAAAGAACCTCATGGCTTTGTGACACAGGACTAGGCAGGTGGTACAAATATTTCTGCAAAATCAGAATGTTTAGGAAACATTTTATGTCATCTATAAAACATGGAGATGAAATAAGCAGGAGACATATGCTCATTGAAACTAACTGAAAAAATAGGTTTCCTAATTCCTAATAAGATAGTTAAAATCTGCCTTAAACAAATACACTTAAAAGAGGCAATGCTGGCTGCAAATGCATTTGTACGTAAAGGAATACAGTGGGAAATTTGAGTTCATCATGCTTGTGAATGAAAGCCTTTCTGGCAAGTGTTGTGCATGTGCTGTCCCAATGGATGCATGGCTGAAGCATCCAACAAAATAGATCTGTGGCTCAGTTCTTGGGATTTTTAGAAGTCAGTATTAGGTCTACAGCATAAGACTGTTATTTAAAGTAATTTTCTTTCTTCATCTGTATAGCTACTATGATGGAGCTCCTGTTCACTAAACAGGACCTCCACATGATACAGAATTTGGATAATTTCTTGTTTTGTAGAGCTGATGGAAAACAGTATCAGATTCTGGTTAGCTGGATAGTGATGTATGTACATGCGAATCTTTTGCCTTCTCTGACTAGTAAGATGAGTAAACACACATGCTCTCAGTGTGTGTTAAAAATTTAGGTCAATAAATGTGTTTTGCTAATGTATATTTAGGTCAGCAGCTCTGTTACTTCCCCAAGTCTTGAATGAATTCTTCTTCTGGATGACTATTGGCTAGTGAGAGAATGTAAAATTTTACCTGTATTCAATTCTTGACTCACTTTTTCTTTGGTTTCTCACCTGTGTGTTTTATTTCTACAGTCTCTCAAAACAGTCTCTCATTACTAAGAAAAAAAAAAAGAGTATTGCTTTGATAAACTAGCAGTACAATCCAAGATTTTTTTGGTAGGTATTTGCATGCCAGCAAACCTTTGTTTTTACCTTCCCTTTCCTTCTAGATTTAATTTAGTGCATGCTACTGCAGTTATGGAGCCTTGCTGGCAAAAAGAATCCAACCTGTATGTGTCTAATGCTGTCAGATTCAGTTAAGTACATCTAAGCACTGGCCAGAAGTCTGAATTTTTCAATCCTAGTTACACATTTTGCAGAGAACATTTATAGCACTTCACTAACAAAACAGTAACAATTTCCTTGAAAGACTGCTTTACTTCCAATCTCTCCTTAAGCAGCAGGAGAAATGTGTATACATTTGAATGAGTTTCTTAATTGCTTCTAAAGAACTTTCCGATGCCCACAGAGAAATGAATCCTGAATGCTTTGTTCCAGTGTGCTCTGCTGGGATATTGTATTCCAACTGAAAAGATAAAGAAAAAGCTATGTATTTAAAAGCATAATTGTGTTGTTTGTGCCATTTTACATTGTCCTTCAGGCAGGCTATGCCTGAGTAGAGCAATTTTATGTTCAAAAAATGCATGCAAGTATAAAAATCAAATTTCTTCAGAACAGAAAAATAATTTTTGTCAGTATTTTTACATGGCAGCATGAGTTACCTTCATGAGTCTTAATGCAACTGTGGACAAAAGAAAAGTATTATGTGTAAATGTATCAAGATACTGGGCAGAGCTTACAGCTACATCCCATGAGTTTTTGGGTGGTTCAAGTCACAATGTAGTATCTGTCCATGCCCCAAGGACTGTGAAAATTGACTGCTCTGACACTTACTTTAAAGTAGTAGAGAGAGTTCATGGAGTGAAACAGAATTACTGTTATACTTAAACATACTGAATGTGTCTGGCACCATTCATGTGGATGAACTAGACAAGACAGTCAATCAGACAGAGGGTAATAGTAATAAATGTTTAAATTATTTTCAAAAGAAATGGACACATGTTCCATGTAAACAAATTCATATGTGTAAAAAAAATATTACTTTATATAAACTTTAAGCCTCTGGCTGTTTTTCTCTTTAATTACTTTTTGTTTTTAATGGAAAAGCTGATCCGGGAACACACCAGCTAGGCTTGTACTAGGTGCTAAAATTTCATATGAGCATATTTGTTTTCCTTCCTGTGGCTGCCAGTCATTTCTCAAGTGAAAAGTTTGGAAATCTGAAGAACAGTGTTTCTCTTTGAAAGGGAGGAAGATCCAAGCTGTGTATTTGCCTCTCATCATACTCATTCTACTCCAGATCCAGATAAACTGACTATCTCATGTAGTCCTGCTTTCCCATTTAAAACTGTGAGTGTCCTGTAATGATGACAGTGCCATGGATGTCTTGCTCTGTCTCTCATCTGAGAATCCCATGTGACTTTAACACTGGAGCTTTGCTCATTACACATTTCTCTCCTTTTGCAATAATTCTCCATTTCTTCATGCATCCAGACATAGTTGTACCCTCTTTCCCTGTCACATCCTCTCTTGATTCTTACTCTGATAAAAAGCTTTGATGTGCAGCTTTCCACTCCCTTCTTACCTACATAGGTAGCTCAGCCAGCTGCTCACACTCCTGGCCTCTGAAGGGGTTTTTGACCCCCGGCCCAGTCAAAAACCCTGTCCTGGCAATTCTCCTTAGAGCTGTTCCTGACAGGTGTTCTGCACCCTCAGTCAGTTATTCGTTGTAGTCATAATAGCTTGCAGTGGCTACACTCACCCCTGTCAGGTATTGTGGAGAGAGCTATGGTTAGTTCAGATGTTGGATGACTCCTTCTCGAGGCCTTGTCTTGTAGTCTTGCAGCACCTCTTCTTCCCACTGCTGTGTGCAGCTGGCACACTCCTTCCGGGATCCTCAAGCCAGCTGCATCTGTCCTGTGTAACAGAGCAGAGCAGCAGCACCTTGGCATGTGCATTTGAGTGGAGCTTGTGATCAGAGGAATATCATTGGAAGTCACAGCATTAGCCCAGTGCCCTCTCCCTGCCACAGTGGCACCTCCATCTGTGGCACCTGCCACTCAGGTGGTCTGAAATCTCCATGGTGGGAGGCAGTGGTGAGGAGGATTTGTGTTACCTTGATACAGTGTACAAGACTTGCCAAAATGGCATTGGCAGCTTGGTCAGCATTCTCTCTCCTTGCTAGCTACTCATGTGGTTACTAATCCAGGTAGGAATCTGGATAGAGTCAGTCCTGCAGTGGGAAGGTGAGGATAGAAAACACACGGTGATGCTGCCTCATTTAGCAACAGTGCTGTAGCCATCAACAAAAGCAGTGTCATGCTGGAGAGGGCAGCATCTTCCCTATCCTCATGTTTGAGTCTGGTGCTCTACCAAGGAGCACTGACTGTTTTGATCTACGTTGTTCACCTCCTCCCTAAGAGCAGGGGACAACTACTGGTTTGGAGCTGATTTAGTGTAGCTGTTTTATGAGAAATGCCTGTCCACCTGTGCTTTTTGAGGCATCAGGATTCACTCTAGTTATCCACGGTTTGTGCTGTCTCTGTACTGCCTTCTAGAGCTCAGCAGTGCCCCACTATGGAAAGCAGGAGAGAGGACTTTGCAAAGGGGCAGGAGGATATCGGAGTAATTGAACCAGCCAGTGATAACCTGCTTATTTCACTGCACGATGGAAGTTTCAGTTGCTGTGTTAATAAGAGCACATGTAGAGGAGGTCAAGTGAAAAAGGCAGGGTTGTAATTTATGATAGAATTCTTAAATATTTAACAGCAGTGCACAAAGCTCAGAAAAGTAGCTCTTTCATGCTTTTTATAGCACAAGGAGAGAAAATGCATGTGTGGAATGAGTTATGTAGTATATCAGGTTTTAAGTAAGTAAATGTCTGAAATCAAATGCAATGATTCTCTTACACTTTTGTACCTGTATTGTTTTCAGCTTCAAGACTCTTGTCACAGGTTGAAATTCAGTTTGCTGAGGCTGAGAAAATTTGAAGGGCCTCATGCTACAGCTGAGAACTGAAAATAGTGTACTGTGGGATTCAGAAATGAGGTATAAAAGAGCGACCTCATCTAAAATCTAGGGCCAATCTTACAAGTGTTTTTTTCACAGTTTTGCAGTCATGAGGACATAAAATGTAGAGCATGCTAAAACAAAGACATCTAACCCAAAATCATGTTTTAAAATTCTTGCTCTATTTTTTATTCCTGTGTCTTATTTTCACAGGTCTGATGGTATGAGCCCTAGAAAGCAGCACAAGTATAATCTGAGTCTGATCTCTGTACTAAAGTGCATTAGTGGAAAGATGAGTATGCTGATGCTGTCCTGACATGCCTCACTGACTAGTACAGTAGAGAAATGCATGGAACTTTTGAGGTGCTTTGCTTAAGCTATGTGCTGCTTGAAGAACGTGGCACAGCCTTGACTGAAGATTGCAGAAGGTTTGCAGGAATGTTGCCATATTTAAAAATTTATGTATCAATTGGTAGCTTGTTTTAGCACAATCCTGGAATTTGGATTTAGAAAGAATGTACTCAACCCTTGACTCAGAAAGTGTTTTCAGGGCAGAATGAATTCTTGCTTTCTAATTATAAAATACCTCTTGAGGTAATAAATAAAAATGAGATGTGGGCAGGCTAGTTTTATCTGATTTTATTTGTACCTCATATAAATGCACAGTTGCAATGCCAAATTTTATATATGTAGTATGTTATAGTCATATCATTGCTGTCTAAACTGGGCCTTTTGGCTGCTGCATGCTCTAAACCCATCTTGTATGAGAAATGGTGAGAAGAGACTGACAAATATGGATTTTAGTATCGTGTCACATTGACCTTCTTCAAAACCCTTCAAAATTATATAAGTGTATTTGTTTCATTCTTTAGGACAGAGGTAATCTTACTTAGCCATCTTTGAGGTCCATGGATCAAAATCATATCTATCATGATTATACTTCTGCATCCATGATGTGGTTAAGTGTTGCAGGAGAGTAATTGCAAACCACATATTTAGCAAGTGCTTGTATTGTACTTTAGCAGTGAATCTCCCTTTTCTTTCTCTTGTGCTGTCTCTCAGTCCCTCTTTCACTCCATACAAAGAAATAGAATGGCAGCACCGAGGATCTTGTTGCAAATGTTCTTATTGAAAAGTGTAAAACAATTGCAAGAATGCAACAACTACAGAGTGATACTTCCTGAAGTGCCATCCTACAGTGATGAAAAAGTCTTGCAGTGTCTTCAATTTTCTCTCTCCTGCTTGGGTACATTTTACCTTTTCTGTGCTTTTAGGATTTAAAATGGCTGGATGATAAAAAGGGCTCCAGAAAGGCTGCTCTGGTTAATTAATTAATTCTGTGTAAGATTTCTTGAACTTTTTGATCCTTTGTTATTTATTCCAGCAAAATGTCATTGTGCATATATTAATGGCATGTGGTTAATGGCATGATGAAGTGAAGAACCCACTATTGGATCCCCAAGCAGACAAGAAAGATTCCACTGCAAATAGTTGCATAAAACAGTAGGAATTTCTGCATTCTCTTCACATTACCTGTCATGTTTTCTTATGTAAGCTGATTGTTGAAAAATATCTCATGATTGTAGGTAAAGCCCCTACAATCTTTAACAACCAAAGTCTTTAGCAACCAAATAATAATACAGCAGTAAAATTTATAAAGATGTGTTTACAGAGAAAAGTCTTTAGCAACCAAATAATAATACAGCAGTAAAATTTATAAAGATATATTTACAGAGAAAAGGAAAAGTCATGGTTATGTGTGTGTATCCTGATAAAATAGCTTCTCTCATTTAGTCTGCTCTCCAACTAATGGGCTTTCAGATGCTTAGGAACTATGTAGCTAGGGATCCACTTCTTGGATTTTTGTTTTACATCTTCGCATTTCTAGTCACTGAAGGAGAATCCAGGGAGCTCAGAGAACTGGGCTGGGGTTATAAAGAAGAGAAGGAGGTCTAGTGACTTGTGTCATTTCCAAAAATGGAAGGCAATTATATGTCCTGAGCTGTCAGTTCCTTCTGAAGCAAGAAGGGCTGTCAGGAAGAATGCATACTTCTGGGGCTTCTTTTGTTGGTCTTCTAGGGTTTGGTTTCTGTAGAGTTGTCCTGCTTTCACCACTAATGTACTTTAGCCAGCAATTATCCTTGCTGTCCACCAAGAATATAATAAAAGTACACAGAAACTAGAACACCAGTGGTGCTTTAGGCAGAGAGAGACCTAAAGCTACATTTGGAAAATACTTTTGATATTCATACAAGTGTGAAGTGCCTATAGATATGGTGTTGATTTTCCCAGTGAAAAGTGTTTGCACAAAGTGTTTACATAACAGGCAGTGCAGTTTATTTTCATGTGCTTTCTTGCTGAAAGGGCTACTTTTGTTTGCTGATCAATGAAGTTGCTAGGACCAGATCCTCTCCAATCTATTTCTTTCTCTATTGCAAATCATTCTTTCTGGGATTTTTTTTTTTGCATTTACACAGTCTGATTTTTCTCTGAGTTTTGCATTAACTTGTGAAACACCCTTCCTCCTTAGTCATTCAAATACATAATTGGTACATTTTGTACCTGTGCCATGCTTTCAAATTGCCTTATAATAATTGCCTAATAATAATTGCCTAATAATTAAACTTACTAACATAGAAATCATAAATAAAGCATAATTTAAAACTACATATGATATGAATTTAAAAGGTTGTATGATTTATGTTCTGGAAATATTTATAAATGGTAGCTGAAGGGAGGTAATGCTTTCTATGTTTGCTTCTTCAGTAAAGAGTTAGGTTTTTCCCTGCTCACCTGTTTGTTCAACTGTCTTTTCACTGGTTTCCTCACCAGGAAATTGCCTTGCCACCTGGGTGGGACTAAGGTGATGCAGGTTTGTTGTTACAAAAAAGTGGCTCATCACCCTCTAAAGGTTTTAAAATACTTCTGCATAGTTGCCTCAGAATAACTGTTTTCATTGTGCTTTAGGTGAATTTAGTAGTAACGTGTCATGCTGATATTGGCTAAGGCATTTTAGGTCCTTATCTAATTCCTCTTTCTATGTTTCTCACTTGAATTAAAATGTTCTTAAATGCACAGAGTAGACTTCTGGTCATTCTAAGGTTTTTTGAGGATGATATGGAGAAAATGTGTCTAGTTAGAAGGTCTTCTGAAGGCCTTAGATACTTTATGTTCTTTCTCTGGTGCATACTGGGCTGTTGCAGGCTAAAATTTCATTTAAAAGTGATCAGAGATGGTTGTATTTAAACACGTTCAGATTTTTCTTAGAGACGAGTAAAATATATGTACATTACAGAGTTAGAAGGGCAATTATGCCAGGAACAGAAGATTACCTTGTGCTCAAAGTATTTTAGGTAGATGGCAGCTATTAACTTATTATTGTGGGAGGAAGGAATCAAAGTCATAATCAGAGAGAATGATGTTTGCCATGTCATTACCTAACCAGTGCTGTAGTGCTGTGCACTATTATGTGCATATGAAGAACCAGTTAAGCCATGTGCTCTTGCAAGAGAAAATCCTTTAGTCATGTAGTGAGATAGGTGGTTCAGAACTCCTGATAGCAAAAAGATGACGGTGAAGAAGGAGCAATTACTTGAATAGCCTGACTGATTAAAAAAAAAAAAAAGGCTGCTGAATAATGTCATTCAGACATTGATATAAACTGAATCACAATGCAGACTTGAAGACTTAAATAAAGACTTTGCAGAGCAAAATAACAGATTTTATCAGGAAACTGGAAGTGAAATACTACAGGTGGAGGAAAAATGTGTTCTCTTGGTTTTAAATTGCTTCAGAAAACAAAGAAACATAATCAGCAATATAGATGAAGCCTGCAGTAAGCACAAGGAATAGAGAAGAGTATGTAATAATAATAGTTTTTACCGATTTAGGAGAGGCTCAAAGATAGGAACCAGATTTAGACCTAGATCCAGAATTAGAAGGTTTCTCAGTTGTGTCCAATTCTGCACAGAAATATGGAGCATGGACATGTGTCCTGAAAAGGGAGGGGCAATATTTTGGTCACGGTTATGTGCTGTGCATGGGAGTCAAGGATGGGGAGGGTAAAAAGAGAGAAAAAAATTAACAGTTAGGTTGAGTAGGTATGAAGATGTGAATGAAAGCTATTAGCAGAGATGCAAGTATTGGAGTTCTGGTTTATTTCAGAAAAGCACGTTGTGTTATGTCCCTCTTGCAAGAAGTTCTTCAGTAAAATATTACTACTTAAGGTGGTAGAAGAGTGAAGAGAAGACAAGGACTGTCTTGTGCTCATTTTCTAGACTTTTTTAAGGTACTGAAGTTAAAATGGGCATTATTTCACACTGTGTGATGTGTAAAAATTCTAGATTGGAGGTTTGAATTATATTCTTGTCACTTGAGTGTGGTCAAATGCAACCTCAGCAGCATGGCAACTCATGCCATGCACTTAGCTAAACCCCATCCTTCTCTTGCCCATTGGCTTGCCATTGCCTGTGCCCACAGCAGCTGTCATAGAAGCTCACCCTCTTTGGTTCAGGGCTTATTTTCCCAGCTGATCTTCAAGGAAAGAAGAAAAAAAAAGCCCAAATTTTGCCAGTGTCAGCTGCCATTTTCTACTCGTATTTGAGGGTGAATTGGGGACCTCCAAGATTGAGGCTGTATGGTGTGGCTGGACGTGCAGTCTCTGTCTCCTGGTCCAGTAAATATCCCCTCTTCCTGAAGCATGGTCTTTGTGTCACTAGGATGGCTGCATGGGGCACGCCACCTGTTTCTACACAGATAGCCAGGGCCCTAAACCCCTGGGGCCTCCACTCAGAGCCCCACTAACAAACACATTTCTTTGTAATGGTGTTTTACGTAACACTGAGTAGGCAAAGCCACAACCAAAAACTCTGAAGGCCTTAACATGGAGCTTAATACCAGGAGCAGAATAGTAAGTGCTTCATTTCACACCTCAAAATGCTGGCAAAAAAGCTTGTGGGAAAAACAAGTAAAACTTGGTGGTGGACAGGCCCAGATGGATCGTGCAATTCTGACTGAGAAGTGTTTTTTGTGGCCTGTGTGCAGAGAATTACTGTTACACTAATTCCAGATTCCAGGCTTATCAGAGCAAACCACTGCAACAAGACATCCTAGCTGAAAAGCAGTGTGTCTGCAGGAGGTGGTGTGGCACTCAAGCGAGCTGTTTGTCAGTATGTTTAGAGTATTTCCTTTAAAAAATAAAAAATTGTCTCATCTTGGATAGAGGGCCTGTGCAACAGAACATGGCCGTTGTCTCTATTAGAATGTATTGTTTTCAAATAATATTCATATAAATGAGCTTTTTTTTTATTTGTTTTAAATAAATTGTGTTGCAGGTAGGTGCATCCAAGAGTCGGTCAAGTTTATTTAGGGAAGACTAGGGGAAGTTTCCACTGTCAAATGACACAGCCCCCCCCTCCCCACTCCCTCCACCCTGTTAGGGAGGCAAAAGTGCACTAATGCAAAGTAGCTAGTCTTAATTTTGAAGGGATTAAGGGCTGAAGCAGGTGGTCCTTAAAAAGGGGGGGCTGGGAGGGAGACATGACACAAGACATGTCTGCTCTGAGAAATGTTTGATTTTGGTGGCCATGAGCTTTTACATAATGTAACATAAAAAATTAAGAAAAACTCTGGGAAAAGGAACTGTACCTTTCTCCCAACTTAGGGAGTGGTGGCAACTCTGGGGCCTCCAACTTAAGAAAGGTATGGAGGGCCATAGCAATAATGAGAGAGCTGGAGAACCTTTTCTAAGAGAACTGGTTGAGAGAGTTAGTGTTGTTCAGCTTGGAGAAGAAAAGTCTTTGAGGAGACCTTACAGCACCTTCCTACTTGAAGGGGTCTACAAGAGAACTGGAGGGACTTCTTTCAAGGGTGTGTAGTGGCAGGACAAGGGGAAAAGGCTTTAAACTGTCAGAGTAGGTTTAGCTTTAATACCACAAAGAAATTATTTACAGTGAGGGTGGTGAGACAAAAGAACAGGCTGCCCAGAGAAGTTGTGGATGCCCCATCCTTGGAAGTGCTCAAGGCCTGCTTGGATGGGGCTTTGAGCAGCCTGGTCTAATGGAGGGTGTCCCTGCCCATGCAGGTGGTTGGAACTAGATGTTCTTTTAGGTCCCATCCAACTCAAAATATTCTGTGATTTATTGTTGCTAATTTGTAATTATGCAGCCTGCAAAGCTTAGTCACAGATCACAGATATTTTGTGCTAAACAGTATGCAATAAGGCAGTCCTGGTCCTTTAAAACTGTGATCTTTACTTTCCCAGTATGAGAGATTGATCACAGAGGGGAAAGATCGTTTGTCCCTTTTCTCCCAGCACTCCTAAATGTGAACTTTAGTATATGTAACAATGTGGAGACATTTATTCTGTATTAAAACAATGGAAATAATTAGTTTGAGCCTGAAGAGGATACAGAATCTGTCATGTACCCAAGTATAATTATTTCTTATGTATTTTCCCTAGCACATTTACAGGACCAAAAGTGACACATCTGTCTTACATGTTGAAATAGCTGAAAGGGGGTGTAAGAAAAGCAGGCAACCTGCTGGCTGCAGCATGATTTTGCTCATTTTTAAATTACACTTTTAAAGATCTTGTTAGTTATGTGTTTTGTGATCTAAAGGACACAAAATATGACTACATGAAGAATTTATTTTGCAATTAAAAAATATAATTTTAGTACTTCTTGCAGTACAGATACATTGTTAGAAGTTAATTGAGGAGGCTTTTGAGTTTAATTATACTGCAGTTAGATTGCTGTCTAATTATATTCTTTTGCACCTGGCTTTAGAAAATTACAATAAACTGATTCATTCTTAGGAGGGAAAAGTTATTAAATCCTGCCATTAAGTTTCAGTGATTTTGATTCAGTGAAGCAGATGCATGATCTTAATTATACAATTGATGGTATTGCCGTCACTTCTACCAGTTGAGGATGGGACCCCAGGTGCCTCTCTGTTCAGAGATGAGAAAAATGTACTGTCATATATTTTTAGTATGAAAGGGTGGGTTTAAGAAATGTGACTGATAACTTCCACCTCTGACTGCCAGCATTTCCATGTCATAGTTCTTATCTTCCCCTACACTGCTTTTTCTATAGTTTGATTATATATGCATTATTCCTTCATTTGCTTTGTGCTTTGTGTTACAGTTTCTAGAGTACCTTATTTGTAGAGAACAATTCCCTTTGGTGATGCAGTGTTATCCACTTTCTCATTCCCTATTATTCCATTGTGACTTCATCTTTTTCCTTCTTTTTCCCTGTTCTTCCTAAAGAAAAAGAGATGAAAACTCTTCTACTTGAGGCATTTTTTTCTTACCATTGACTTCACAGAAAGTTGTGCAGCATCATCAATAGAAAGCACAGAAAGTGGTACAGTGCTGTCATTACTTTCAGTTTGACATAACAGAAGGAACCTTCTACTGTCTTTAAACTATTACATTTCACAATAATTGCTTTGTTTTTCCACAGCTATAGCTTGAAAATATTACCCTTGTCTTGTCCAGGCATTCAGGATTATTATTGTATACAAAGAGATCTTGCTATAGAGTAAAATGTGCAAGATCATCCTTGCATTCCTGGACATTTCAGGAAGGAAGATCAGATATTTTGCTTGGAAGATCAGTTCCCAGGTTGAAATCTTAGGTTGAAGTAAGTGATATGTATTTTTTTAACCATTATTGCTATTCTCAATTTTATCCATTTTGTTTCCATGTTTGGCATGATTATCAAACTCCTTATCAGTGTATATGGTTTCTTGGTGCAGTGGTCAAGCTGCTGTGTCTCTTTTCTGCCAGTTTTTTGTGTATAGATTGTCTCTTTTCACTGGCATAGATTAGCAGCTGTGTCAGTGGTTTCTGGGGGAAAAAGAAGGTAGACACATCCTCAAGGTATGATTAATTTATTTTTTTATACTAAAACAGAGAAAAGAATCAGCACAGTACAGCTAGCTGTTTATCCAGGGGTTCCAAATAAAAGTTTTCCTTCATTTGGAAATCTGCCAATCTATCTCATAGCTATGGATAGATTTTCTTACTGCTCGGGTTTGCAAGGGTTAAGAGATAGAAGGCAAAGTTTTAACAAAGTCAGTAATAAGCTGCTCCAGGACAACCAGGGACACCTACTCTGAGATTTTAGACTACATCCTAGAGCTCTTGAATACCCAAAAGCTTTATTTTCTCCCTATCCTTGACACTACTGCCAGCCTAAAGCTCAGGGAGAGAGGAATGAAGACACTTGCACATCCATCTCTCTCTTTGAAGAAATATACTCAGAGCAAAGTGAAGACTGAGCCCACATAGTTGCAGAAAGTAGAACCCACATATTTCTGTTATGTTTACATTTTTAGTCTACATCACCTGTGCATCTTGAGTATTTCCTTCTTTTAGCCAAGGTGAATCCAGCCTCTGAGTTTGTTTTTCAATCATGACTTCAAAATCAACCTTATGTTTTCAGTTCTAAGTCAATTAGGAGAGTGGCAGGCTATATGTAATTGTTAGGCTCAAGCCTAAGCAAGTTGAAGACAAATTCGGACTTCTGGTCCACAGTTAGAACCAGACACAGAAGGGTTCTTCTGATCTTCCTTCAGTAGTTTGTTTTCTAGATGAATTCAATGATAACATATTTTCCTATTTTGATGTTCCAATAATAACTTTGTAGTGGAAAAAATGGTATGGAAATCCTTGCAACTTCTGATAGCTTTTTCAGATCAATTTAGTTATTTAGTACATGCTTCTAGTCCCCCTTGTCTCCCCCTTAATCTCTATATCTGGCATTAGGACTACATTATAAAGAAGATCAAAGACACTAATGCAGTGTCTGGACAGTTCCTTTGTTCTACTTACCATTTCATCCCTTTGAAGACTTAATTGCAATTTAAATTTGTGAACAAGTGTTTTCCAAATTTAAATAAGGAACTCTAATGACATGGCAGAAGAAGCTGTAGCAAGTCATTTTGCTTACTAGAAGGGTTGTGTAATTTGTTTTCTCACTATTGATGTGAATGCTAGATAAGGTAGATGCGGTTTTTTAATTGGTTGGAAAACAAAAAAGCAGAGCAGTAAAAGCACTTCAATTCTTAATGCTTTGTTAACACAAAGGATCATCTATATATTTCCTTGAATGAATGTTAAAAAATGTACGCAAACAGAAATTTGATGGTTCTTACCTTAATTTTGCTGTCATTATGGTTAATTCAACAAACATCAGTGCCTATAGTGTGAGTTTTTCCTTTTGTTGTTTTTTTGGGGGGGGGGGTTGGGGTTGTTTTTCTTTTTTAAACAGTCAACATGCAAGAAATAGTCTGATATGTACTACTCTAGAACATGGGTCTGAGATGAATACTGAGAAAATACATAAAAAGCACTAACTAAAACATCTTTATGTAGTTAATCTTTAGATACCTGAGTAAGTAAAAAAAAATCTGTCATGGATTTTATCATTGTATTATTTGGTTATTTTAAATTTTGTAGAATAGTTACAGATCTTCTAGATTCTAAGTGGCATATTAAATTTGTCATCCCTACAATCTTACTGGCAAACATATGCACAGGTATTGATCAATGCTGAAACAGTTTCTTGCATTAAATCAGATTTAACAGCAGACTGTAGAATTAGGTCACTAGTCTTAGCCACAGCTACCATGAACTTTGGGGGAAAATCAAAAATGTCCATTTCAGCACACTGGAACTACTTGCATGGTTGTATTATTTTGTCGTATGAGTCTTGCAGAAGAACACAAAAATGGGCTTCCCCAGCTATTCACCTCCTCCTACTTCTTTCTATATAAGTCTCCTAATACAAAGGATTTTCTGCTCATTTGTTTCAACCTGGGTCCTTCTGTATGACTTGCAGTTCCTATTTGCTGATAATCCTATACTTTTAATGTTTCATTCATATTTTATCTAATGATATATGTGACAGTAAGTACTAAAACCTTCTTTAAACTAGAAGCCAAACAGTGTTTTGCATTGATTAGAACCAATTTTATGATTTCCCTCACTTTATGGGGGGCGGGGTTTTTTGTTATTTTGAAGTAACATATGTCCAGAAAATCACTAGTTTGCCTGTTTGTGGAGGATAAATGAGTTACACACGAGCATATTATTAGTGTAATTTGCTGTAGCAACAGGAGATTGTATGAGACTATAGAAACCTGCAGTTTTGTCTCCAGCAATCCTACACCACAAGACAAGGCTGTCTGGAAGAGATAATGAGGGAAGTGGGCTGGGTCTTGCATCTGTCTCTGGGCAGAGTCTTGTGACAGCATATCCCAGAGCTTATTGTTGATTAAATGATTAAGCTCTGGATTGAGCTTCATTGCAAATGGAGAAGTGGAGAGAAGGGGATAGGTAATGAGAACTCCTTAGTTGACCATGGAGAATGAGGGAGGGGAAGTTCAAGGAACAGGTTCTAAGACAGCTTCTGTTCCATTGATGTCTCTTTTGTGATTTTTTTTTTTAGTATAATAGAGCTGCTTATAATAATGTAATAGTATAATAGGGCAAGCACAACAACTGAATTTAAATTCAATTAAGTTAATCTGTATAAGACATAGTAGGAGAAGAAAACAGATGTTAGTTAGTGGTAGTGTCTAGGCTGTATCCTCATGCCTTACCTGTTAGGGGCCTGCTTGAATGAAACTTGGAAAACCTGTGCTTTAGATCAATATGTGGAGGTCAATGCCCAAAATACTGTGCTGTTAGTAAAGGACATAAGAGATACAGGACATCACCAAAGCCACAGGTTCTTGTAAATGGCTGGTAAAGTACTGGATGAGCTCCTAATTCATTCAGGGAAGCTTATAACACCTATACTACAAAGTAAAGCAAAAGTTATTCAACCACCCAACAACTGAATTGTTCTTCTAAAAGGATGGAAATTTAATTTCCAATTCCACACCTGGATATTAGTGCAATTCTGAATTAATAGCAGCTTTGCATCTGAACAATTAATGACAATTTAATCACAATTCCAGATTTTCCAGATCTGACCACAGCTGGAAGCAAGGCATGATCTTCAGTATTTCTGGGAGGAGTAGGTAAGAGGAAAGGAAATGCAACTTGAAGGCAATTTTTTTTTCTTGCTACCAATGACCTCATGTTAATCTTGAAAACAACTCGGCTACTTGTACAACTCCCTTCCCAGAGTTATCAAGCCTTCATGGCTCATAACTAATACCTATGCATCTTTAAGCAAAAATACTGTCTTTCCCCAGAGCAGTTCCTGTGTGTTGTCAGGTTATGTAGCAGGGCAGGAGAGGAAAATGCCTCAGTCTTCTTCAATTCTGAGAGGAGACCTCATAGCAGTCTACAACTTTTTCATGAGGGAAGTGTAGAGACTGACACTGATTTCTTCTCTCATGACCAGTGGGCAGGACCTGAGAGAACAGCCTGAAGCTGTTTCAGGGGAGGGGAGGTTTAACTTAGATATTAAGGAAAAGTTTTTCACCCAGAGGGTGGTCGGACACTGAAGAGGTTTCCCAGGAAAGTGGTCACAGCTCTAAGCCTGACAGTGCTTGGGCACTCTGAAACTCAGTATGATTCTAGGGCTTGGCCTGTGCAGGGTCAGAAGCTGGGCTTTGGTGATCCCTGTCTCTTCCAACTCAGAATATTCTATGATTCTATGCTTCTAATCCATGGCCAGCCAGGACTTTGAGGCTGTATGAGATGAGAGCTTGTAGGTGGGCTTACATCCCTTCAGTTGTACTGGAGGGTGCTAGGCTGCTCCATCTCCTGCATGGTCAGGGAATCACAGAACTTCCTTCAGTCTCGAGACCAAAGTGTGAGACATGACAGTATCTGGAGAGAGAAACCAGTGACTGGGAGAAATGTTCTGCTGGCATTGCAGTGTCACACAGTACAGAGACACCTACAAATCCTGAGCAATAGGTACACCTGTGATCCAAAACATCCTTGAGTCCTAACTTGAGGCTCCAAAGCACTGGGTTAGGTTATCAGCACACCTGGGCTGATGAGCTCTCTAACTTCAGTGTGAGTCTGAGCGGGTGGATGCTGACCTCTGCTGTGCTCCATTACAACTATAATGTCCTAATTGTAACCACTCTGCTATTGTTGCTGCTAGAATCAAAGTATTCTCACATGAGGAAGTTTCAGAACTCAGACTGGCCTAAAGAGGGCTGTGACCCACAGTATGCTAAAGAGATGTTTAGACTGTAGCTGACCAAAGTGAAACATTTGCAGAGGGACAGTGACCATTATGGAGGACTCTCATAGCTTGAAAAAGAAAGTAGAGACTGAAGGATCAGACTAGATTTTAGAGGACTTAAACAAGAAGCAAAGGACAAAAACTGGGAGAGAAACTGGATGAGTTTGCAAAGTATCATAGAGAAGATTGATATGTATTTGTTGTTTTGGAATGGATTGTAATTTCAGTCCAGTCTTGAAGTTTAAACTTGACCATTGGGCCTAGTGTTAAGTGTTATTCAGTTGTTATTGGTGATTTTGTCCATGTTGACTTCCATCTCTTACCTAGCTGTTCCAAAACTATTGTTGTCCCTTGAGCATGGATCTGCCTTCTTTTTAGCTTAAGGATCAGTTGGTCTGAGATCACCTCATCTCAACATCTATCCCAAGGCCTCCCTTAAGGGTTTTCAACCCTATTGCCCCTTAGATCCTTGCCAGCATTTCCAACAGCTGCCCTGTATCACTGCTCCTCCATCCATGAAAAAATAGACTGCTTTCAAGATTGTGCAGACTAAGTTTAGCTTGAGTCCCATAGCAACACTATTAATCCTCAAACAAATACCAAATAACAATTGTGTTTAGAGATGTAGGGGTGTTAATAAAGGTGATTTGGGAGTGTTCCTACTGAATAAATATGCTTTCCTTTGTCCTGACTTCAGCAATCTAGGTTTTCCTGGCAAGCTGCTTTTTGGGTAATAGCTAAGATTTCAACTACTTCTATATGCCATCATGTTTTTAAAACATTTTGTGCTTAAGGGTGGTGATCTATTTCTGCATATGGTGCCAAGCAGGGGTTCAGCACCTGTGTTGCTGCTCTTTATCTTCCCACTCAGGGAAGATTGTAATTAACAAGGCTGAATTCACTCCATCATGTTCTGCAGGGAAGTTGACAGTATGAATCAAATTAGTTCTGTTCTGTTAAATAGAAGGAAATCCAGGTACGCTGGGGGACTCTAGGTGAAGAAAATGGCAGAAGGCTGGAGGGAATTTAGTTTTCTGCATGAAAATGTAAAGTACTCAATCTCAACAGACTTGTTCCTTGTAACCTCTGTTCTTTAATGTCCAAACTTAACTAAGCTGTATTTTAATCTCTGTATAATAGAGTATACAGGCCTCTGTGGAGCTAGGAAAGAAATTGTTCTCTACCATATTAAGCAGTATTCAGGTCTCAGGAGTCAGCAGAGATGGCTCATTACCCTGCTAGGGAACTGAAATAAAGGGGAAAGTGCTGTCCCAGCTGTAACCTGGAGGAGATTTTTGTTCCACAACAGAAGATGATCTAGAATTTACAAAAAGTTCCAAAGTGACTAGAATGTTTTCTGTTATCTCATGGTTTGCATTGTTTTCTCTGCAGACCATAAAGAATGAGTGGCTCTTAGTGGCTGGAGCCCCAGCAATCTTCACTGAATGATTGGGAGATAGGAAGTATTTTGTTTCATCAGTACCTATTATGCCAGGCAGGCCCTGGTCTTGAAAACATTTATGTATGCACTTACCTTGCTTATTATAGATACTGACCCTGATCTTGGGCATGCAGAAGAAAGTAACAAGGTCCAGTGTATTTGTCCCCCTTTCACAGGCTTAGATTGAGCAATCAAGGAATGCTTCTCATTAATACTCAGAAAATTCAAACAATAGGTGTGGCATTTACTTCTGCAAACTGTGTGCATCTGTAAGGTTTCAAGTTGCTGCAATCAGAGGTACTTTCAGAGAAAACTTGGCTCTGTAATATACTTCCTTTATTATTCACTGTACTATTGCTGCTCTTCTCATCAGTGATCCGCATTAGCCAGCTTTCTTATTTTGAAGAAAAAGCTTTCTTTTTTTCTTCTGTATTGTTAGAAGCAAGAAAATGCCTTATCAGGGATTAGTAGGGTCCAAGGTGATTAATTTCTGGGAATGAGTGATGAGTGGTGTTTACACATATTAAATTGCTCCTGTGCAGACACTACTCTCTGATACTTCCAGTAGCTTTTCAGAGGCGAAGAGAAGCCGAATGCAAATGATTGTAGCAGGAAAAGGTTGGTTTTTCGTTGTTTGGTTTTTTTTTCCCTAGTGGGTAAACATTATATCATTCTTGGATTTTGGGGCAGGCCAATACAATAGTTGAAATAATGAATAATGGTTGTCTTGACCTTTTAACTTTTTAAGGCCTGTTGGAAACTCAGCCGTTCCATGAAGCAGATGAAGATGTGGTCGCTGATGTTGATTTCACCAATATGATTTCTGAAGAAGAAAAAGAAGAGTTAAAGACTGAGCTAGCCAAGGTAATGAATTTGAATTTCTGTGAGTGTTAGTGTTTCTACTTCCTTAAACTGGAAATATTATTTTTAGGATGAAGTATACATCATAAAGGTATGCCTTTCCTTTTTGGTAAAATTATTCTAGGCAACAATAATGTAGCTCATAATTTTCTTATATACCTATTTTTTGAAGGTTAAATATCTTCTACTTGATGATTGTACTGTGAAAGTCAAAATGCACGTTCCCATCTTAGTTAAGACGTGTCTTTATTTATAAACATTCCTTGAAAAAGAATGAAAGGTGTTCTCATTAGATCTGGTATTGTTGTTACAGTGGTTGTGCCACCTGATAGAAAAATTTCTTTTTGTGGTGCTCAGAGGAAAAGGTAATAATGATGGTTACAGAAGAGGCTGATGATAACAAGCACAGTAATTTTATTTCATTTTTGTTTCCTTTGGCACTGATGTGTTTTGAGAAGGTAGTATCCTTTTTCAGGAGTCTGGAACTCAGGACACTATGAAGAGGCTTAAAAATAATAAGGAGATGGGAGGAAAAAGGTGTGAACCACATGATCTCTTTATTACAAAGATTAAAGAAATTGTCTAAATTTGGTCTACCATGGAAGGATGGATTCAATTTTAATTACTACTGCTGAATACTGCAGTAAAGTGGAATTCTGAAATGAAAAATGAGAGACTGGGGAAAGCTGTAGGTTTAATTTTTTGAAATACAAGTCAAATAACAGAAATCACAGCCATATGAATGTGAGTTGGTTTTGCCTTAACTGGAATACTTAAATTGATATTAAGTTGTAGTGCTTAGAATACTTACAAAGTACTTACAAAGTACTCTAAGAAGTAACATCTGTAATGACTTTCAAGTAATTTACCTGCAGTGCCGATTCAGGATTTTCAAGTGAAACAGAAGACTGTTTTTTCACTTAAATATTTTATCAATCTTTGTGTTTCTGAGTTACTAGTTAACTTTTACTTCTTTGCTGATCCTGTCACATCTGTAAATAATCAGAAGGAAGCTGAAAGTTTACATACTCAGTTTATCAAATTAGTTAGGACTTGGCATATTCAATACTGGCTTTTTCTCAGGACCAGAGGCAGTGGGCACACACTGAAACACAGTTGGTTCCCCCTGAACATCAGAAGCATGTTTTTAATGTGTGTGTGACTGAGCAGTGTACCCAAAGACATTTTGGAGTCTCCATCCTTGAAGATATTTAAAAGCTGTCTGAGTACAGTCCTGGGAAACATGCTCTAGGTAGGGCTTGAACCAGATGTGCTACAGTGCTCCCTTCCAGCCTCAGCCATTCTGTGATTCTCTTCTCTGGCGAAGGGGACTTCATGGGTAGGTAGAAACAAGGAAGGAAAAAAGGCCAGAACTTCTTGCAATCATCTGAGAATGATATGCCTCTCTCAACAGAATTAATCTCAGATGTTTCTGGGTATCCCTTCTGCCTGCTGATCACATAGGAGAGAGAATTCTGGAAATGCTTTAATTCCTGTACTAACATACAAGTGAGAGATTGCCTGTCAAATATTATGATCTTGACTGACCTCAGAATTATTTTCTGAATTCCTCACAGCAGTTTACTGACCTGCAGCTGATGCTTAAAAGCAAAATAAAACTGATAATTATGCTAAGAAAGGTTTGAAAAACTTGAATGTAGAGTGAACAAAGTCTGAACAAAGTCTAAAGTTAAATGAGGCTTAAGACTCTTATAAAAGACTGCAAAAAAAAGTGTGACATTGTCTCCTTCACAAAGAAAAATTTGCTAATGTGGGAATTGGGTAATGTTTCCTTTTGAAAATCTGTAAGTCTTTACTTACAAGCCCTTTCTGCTCCACCAATGATAGTTTTGTTTTCTTCAATGTTCTTATGTGCTAAGTAATACCTCTTTGAGACTGTAGGAACAAACACCTACTGTTTGTTCCTACAGGCTCAAACAGTTCTGTTTGAGGGGTTCTGAGGGGTAAAAATCTTACTGTTCTGAGGGGTAAAAATCATCCTTAATTCTTCTATCAACAGTTGATAAAATGAGAATCTGTTTGTGAGCACCTGTTGTGCATTTATTTAAACAGAAAATATGTGCTTCATCTCTGTGTTGTGTACCTAATGTATATATTCTTTGTTTTCTTCCTCCTTCTCACTCTGACAATAGGAGAGGAACAAGCACTACTGTTTTTCTGTCAGGATTTTTTTGTGTCCTCTATTCCTATTCTCCTGCTAATAATCTCTTTTTACTGGAAACTTCTCAGAACATGGACTTGGTCTGTTCTTGTATTTGTAGCCTAGCTAACACAGCAGGGCTCTGACTCTAATCAAGCCTTAGGATTTCTACAGTGAAACTAAAATGAGTAACTCTTACAGAAACTTCTAACAGTCATTTGAATTTACAGAGGTCAGCCTGACAGAATAACAGCAGAAAATTGTAGGCCAAAAGCTTTACATAAGGCCAGAAGATTGTTAGCAGAACAGATTCCCCCTGCCCCCCTCGCTGTGAGGAGCATTGTACAATGACTCTTGAGTCATGCTGGGGGCTGAGATTTTGAGCTACCTTGCTCACTGCTGTCAGTTGTCCTTCCATTACACTCATCAAAGTACTCATTTACTCTTTGGTGTCTTCCCCCTCCCACACCTTCCCAGAAGGAGCTATCTGGTTTGATCTAGCTGATGCACAGCATCAGCAGTGTGTGTTACTGCATGTTTGTTCCCAGTTTGAGGAAAGATTATAATAATACCTTTTCCTGCAAACTTATGGGAGAAGAGAACTTTATATGATGTGCCTATTCTCTTCTGACTCTGTTGCATTTTGAAAGAAGGGAACCATGATAATTAGAAGCTTGTATTTCTGTTGACTGAAGCCCTAGTTTTATAATGGAGTTATAAGCATTTACAAAAGTGGACTTAAAAAATTCCTAAACAAGTGATGCCTGACTTCCATGAGAATTAGGTATGTTACATGCTTAAATGCTTTTCAAGATCCTACTGTAAGTCCCTAATCCTTTCTACCTACTTCAGAGTCATCACTGATATCTGAGCACTTGAGGGCGGCTTTGTATCTGTCATTATTTCAAAATGATGGAAGTTGAGGAGGATTTTGTCAATTCAAAACTGATTGCTGTGTTATAAATAATAAATTACTTTTCTTTAATCAAAAATGTTGCTCATACTTCTGCCATTGATCACAAGGCTAATGCTTGTTTAGGTTATCACACCTTTAAGATGTCTATTCAATGGAACAGATGGAAAGTAATTTTAATAGAAGACCTGAAATGTTTACATATCCAAGTACCTGATGATCAACCTAGTGCTGGCCCATAAGTGTCCTGGCATCAGTTTAAGTAAAGCTCTTTAGCAGTGTTGCACAGGTAGTCGTGCACTAAGGGGTTTGCTCTTGGTGAGAAAGAACCAAAAGGAGCTCTGAACTGCTGCCTGAGGAATGCTGACATTTGTGCTTTCTTTCTGTAAGTGTATGACCAGTTACTTTCTCAGAAGAGAGCCTCTTGACACCTGCCTCTTGACAGTATTCCATTTGCAGGTTAGGAATATAATGGAGCGCACAGGACATGGGGAGAAACAAAGCAATTTGCATTGCTGTGTACCTAACAACAGTACTGGTGAGGTGTTGGCATCACAGGCATTGGTGAATATTAATATCTACTTCACTCAGGTCATGATTTTGCTCTGTGTTCATAGCCTTGCTGCTTAATTCCTGAGCTGCTTGTATATTGAAATGGCAGGTAATGACAAAAGAAACTGATAGCTGGGGGATTCAAGGTTGAGACTTTTCCAAGAGCAGTGAGCTTGCAGCCAGTTTTACAGTTTGACAGTGAGGCAGAATGCATGAATGTGTAAAATAAAATAATGCTAGTGCTGATATCCTAAATATAGCCTTGGAGGTCAGTACTGCTTCAGCTGGTGCTTGCATCTTTCCCTGCAGCCAATGGAGTTAAATCAGAGGAGTCTGTGGCTCCAGGGAACTTAGCATATGGTAATCAGATAAGTTGCCATATGTTACCTTACTAACATATGGAGGAAGGAACACAGTTGGTAGGGGAATTTCTAAACCTGAAGTGAAAGGCAGCTGCTCTGTTGTCACTTGCCCTTGTTAGCTTCAGTGTCTTAGTGTGCTGCTTGTGTAGATTAGCTTGGGAGGCTTCCAGGTGAAGAATGCAAACCCCTACTCACTTGCAGGAGTGCTGCCCAAGGAGCAGGATTCTGAGCCAGTGGGCACGACCATTCTGGAGTCCCTCTTCTTACAGTCCTGTCTTCTGGTTCTTGCCTTGGTAAAACACCGGCTTTGATTAAATGTTTCAAAAAAATGACTACTGCGGAGAGAATTATATTGCTCTGTTTGGGCTGGATGGCATCTTTACAGCTTGAAATTGCAGAGTTTGGTTAAATACTAGGATTTCTGGAAAGACTGATCTGCTCTGTCTTCTGAGTGCTTTTATGCTTTAGATACTGATCACTCATGTTAATAGTTCAACTATAAATTTTTATGTTACAATTTTGAAATATGTAGTGCCTAAAATACATAAATAAAACTCATATGACAAGGATATAACATTTGATGGTACTCTCAAGTCATATATTATCATGCAGCTTTTTCTATTTTTTTTTTTACCTGCTCCTAAGAATTTACATACTTTTTTTCAGGACCAGAAGACTAAAAACCTGCAAGTATGAAGTTAAAAGCCTGTGCATTCAAAGAAAGAGATTTGCTTAAATTTTCCAGTCTTCTCTTGTCCTGTCCATTTCCATTTTACTAGTGAATGAAAAGCTGGTATTTGAGACTCCTAATGCTCCAAGGCAGATTTGGGTGAAATTGCTTCCTTACTGGATAATTCTCTCCCTTATCAGATGCATCTGTGTGATGGTGAACATAGGTGACACAGAGGCAGTAATTTAAAATAGTGTCAGCTCTGTTCTGGGGATGCCTTTGTCACCTCCTCAAGCTCTTGACTCAGTCTCTCTAGGTACCTATGAAAAGCACAAGTTTGTGAGATTCATTTACCATCTTAACACTGTATGTTTATCATTCTGTGGGAACAGGCTAACTCCTTTCTCCTTGTTTCCCTCAGCTAGAGGATGAAATTTCAACTTTGCGGCAAGTGCTAGCAGCAAAAGAGAAGCACCTGGTTGAAATTAAACAAAAACTTGGCATAAGTCTGATGAATGAACTGAAGCAGAACTTTAGCAAAAGCTGGCATGATATGCAGACAACTTCTGCGTGAGTACTGATTTTTATACTTACACATATGAACATACCATGTTTTTCTAAAACTTTTTGGGCTGAATTAATAGCAACATTGGTAGAAAGAACCACCCACCTTCATCAAGTGCTGTCTGAAAAGTCATTTGCTTTTTTTTTTCCTCTTCATTTGACAACTGAATTTGACACTTAAGGAGAAGGAAAAGTGAGCTTCTCCACAACTGAGCTGAGCTGGGAGTTGACAGCAAGGAAGGCAGGGGGCAGTAGCATGCATCATCCATGAAGGAGCAGTCTCACAATACTTAAACAAAGAGAGCAGAGCAGTCCAATGACAGCAAAGAGGGTCAAACCAAGAGTTCAGATCTCCAAGTGCCTCTGTACTGATGAGCCAAGTCCTAGATCAAGCCAGGGAGTCAAATCTGTGAGTTCAAGATCTGTGAGGTACCTGGATAGATACAGGCATATCATTAATATGACTTGACATTAAATTCAGTCTAGGCTTTGGTATAGGTCCCAAATGAAGGGAAAAGGTGCTTAACAAGCATTCTCCCAACTCTTGCACAACATTTTCATCACAGTCTTACCCGAAGTTTCACAGCTGTGCAGTGCCAGATCTCACCTTGAGCTGCCAAGTTCAGGGGAGTGGGGGGGAAAGCATTAACAGTTCCTCTCAGTGCCTTCAAGGTGCTGACAGACACTTGCCAAAAAATGTTAAAATGTACACTTTGACATTAAAAGAACTATTCTTTGTATTTTCATGAGAAGTCAAATAAGGCATAAACCCCTTAATAAAAATACAGTTTGTATGTCTCCTATCTCTCACTGCTGGACAGTTTCTCATCTAGGTGCTGCTTCTCATGACATGTCATTAGCAGGGGTATCACTGTTGCCTTAGTGAGGATGTCTGTCATGTGCTAGGAGAGAACAGTCTAGAGACAGTAAGCTTTAGAAGAGAGGAGGGGCACAAGACATTGAACTAGAATTACTGGGAGAGACTTGCAAAATTTTGAAGCAAAAACTTTCATTTTTACTTGAAATTTGCTAGCAAGTTCCCAGATAGGTTTTCATTTTTTGTCCACATTGACATTTACCACAAATATAGACTTAGAGACTTTTTCAGTGTGGTAGCTGCTACTTTTTATTTGAGATGAGTTTCAGAACTACATCCATTAGGTGGTAAGTGTCCAGAAATTGTTTTGTGGAACTGAGCAGCAGGAGTCCCATTTGTGCCCCAGAAAATTCTCATGTTTATGGTCCAGCTGCTGTATAATTCTGCTAGACCCTTATGCCAGAACACCAGTGCTGATACAAATCATGGTAATCCAGCATCTTAAGAATGGATGTGTTGAGTAATAGTGATTCATTGTTGCTGTACCAAAATAGCAGTGGGACAGCATTATTCACCAAAGTTCTCTGATTTAGGAAGGATGAAAAGCTTGTTTTTTTGGTTTTTTTTTTTAAAGTTCTAAATATTTACATGCCTGTGGTTTAGGTTTCTAAATCTGCAGTTAGTCATTTTAAATTTTAAAATGATCTGGTTTTAAGAGGTGAAATTTTGTTTCACTTAGCTGGTGTGCTTTCCTGTAATTTAAAAATACTTTTCTTTAGCAGGGAACTTTTCAAAACCACAGAGCACCAAAGTTTTTTTCCACTTATTGTTAATGTTTTTAAGCTCTCCATTTAGGGATGCATTCTTAGATTTAGAGTGGACTTAGAGGAAGAGGGGTGGACTTCTCTCAGTAACAGTCCTGTAAAGTGTGTTTGACCACTAGTTAAGAGTCACGACCTTACTTACAGGATGCAAGCCACTCCTACTGACTAAATTTAAACTTGAGATTTTGAATATTTTAAAGCATTTACATTTTAAATGGTTGGCCACAAGTTCCTTGTTAATTTCTTATACTATTCAGTGCACTGATGTTTAATATAATCTATTATATTGTAATATAATGTGTTGGGGGAGGCAAAGGGTTCTGCTGTGGAGCACATCAGTAACTACAGAGCAAATGATTGCCTTGGGTTTGGTTTGGTTTCATGGTGGTAAGGCATTCAACTGGAATGACATCCCACACACACCTTTTTAATGATTGGGTTTTCAGTGAATAGAAGCGGGTGGATATTTAACTTCTTGCAATGCAGGTTTTTATATTTTAAAAATAGATAATTCATTCTTATTTAGATGCCAGAAGCAGGGTCATGTTGGTGGATTTTGAGGTTATTTATTTTAGCTTGAGAAATAATTACAAATGTCTTTACATGGATATTTGTAAAGACCATAATTGAGCTTTCCTAATTATTGTTCTGCTACAAAAGAAAGGTTTTATATAACCTGAATGCATTGTATTCAGTTGAAGCTTCTTGGTAGTGCTTCTGTAAAGCTCCCATGTCTCCTTACCTTCCATACTTCAGATTTTCACCATATAGTGGATTAAAGTAGAATATAGTATTTATGACAATTAACCTGGTTTTATACAGAATCACAGAATATTTGAGGTGTTGACAGCAATGTGAGAAGACTGTCTGGTCCAACTGACTCTTTCAGTCAGGACCAGCTAGAGCAGAGTGCTCAGGACTATGTTCAGTCAGGTTTTGAATATCTCCAAGGATGGAGATTCTACAGCCTCTCTGGGCAACCTGTTCCATCTTCAATTGCCCTCGCTGTGAAAAACATTTTTTTTAAATACTAAAATATCAGTATATTTTAATATTTCTTGCATTGAATTTCTGCTGTTTGCCTCTTGCACTTTCACTAAACACCACTCAAAAGGGCTTGCCTCTGTCTTCTTTCCTCCTTTCATTAGGTTGTTTATACACATTGATGAGATCCTTCCGTGAGCATTCTCTAAGGTGACCAGTCCCAGCTTTCCCAGCCTCATTGTATGAGAGCTGCTCCAGTCCTTTGCCATCTTTATGCACCTTTGCTGGACTTGTTCCAGTTTGTCCATGTTTGCCTTGTACTGGGAAGCACAGAACAGGACCCAGCTGTGGCCATAACCAGGGCTGACAGGGGAAGGATCACTTCACACAACCTTTGCTGCAAAGGCACATTGCAGACTCATGTAATCTGTTCTCTACTAGGATTCCAGGCCTTTTTCTGCAAGGCTGCTTTCAGCTGGTTGATCCCCAACCTCTACTGGGTTATTAATCCCAGCCTGCAGGACTCTGCATTGCCCTTTGTTGAACTTACTGTGACTCCTCTTGCCTCTTTTTTTCAGATGAAGTCCCAAGTCATTGTATTCTTCAATGCAATTACAGAATCGCATTTCATTATATATGGAGAAGGTTACAAGGGTTACTTTAGCCTTTCACTAGTCCCTCATATTAAGCACTACAGACATAGATCCACAAGATATCTTGCCCTTTGCTGAGGGTTATGTTGTAACCACACTCAGCTTTGTCCTTCAGCTTTTCATTTGGTGCTTTTCTGTAGTTCTTTGGAAAAAAAAAACCACATAGGACATTGTAGTCCTGTCTTCTTGTGAGATATTTCAATTCTACTGAGTTTCTAAGGAGCAGTTTTATCTGTAAAATTACCCACCAATAAACTCACTCCAGCCTAATACTTTCCACAAACTTCTTTGCCATACTTTCTTAAAATATTATCAACTGCTATAAAACATAAACCTCTCTGTTTAAATGGTTAACCTTTCAACCCATGGATGGAATAATAACTATGGACAGAGCTTCTAGGGAGATGAAAATGCTTGGTTTGCTACTAAACCTCTCCAAAGAAAGAAATACTCCAGACATTCAGACCACTGTAAGCATCAGTACTGCCATGGCAAATAAATTATTAGAAGAGTTAGAAAATTAGAGGAAACCCATTCTGTCTTCAAGGGCTGCAGTAGTGAAATGATGTAAAATGTTTCAAAGTCGATATGCTTAGTGATTCAAACAGGGGGGCTGGGGAGCCTTTGATGTGATGGAAAGTGGACCCACACAAGGCAAACATTCAGGATAGGAATCTGAAAAAGCTGTTTTCAAAATGGCTTTTCAACTTTTGACCTTAGACAGAAATTTTCATTTGTAGAAAGGGAAAAGCTTATGAATTATAGGCCAGAATCAAGAGAACTGTAAGTGCTGGCTCCCAACAGCATGTTTCCTAGACAGAGCCCTTGGCTTTTTTCAGATGGTGACTGTCTTTTCAAGCCTTTTTAGGAAGGCTTCAGTGTTGCTCTGTTCTTGCATGTGATATTTAATTAAGATTTGGGACAAGAACATTCAACATGGACTTGGCCTTTTCCTCCAGAGGTAGAATAAAGGTTGGTTCATTGAATATTGACTGAACTATGTGAGCAAGCTTAGTTCTGCTGATAGGAAACCTGAGGACAACTATTGGGAACTTACTGTTTTATAATTCAAATTTCTGCCAGGACATAGGAAAATAGAAGATAATAGTTGCACTGCATGTATTTTAGCCTTACAATCTATGGTACAGGCAGTCTTTGTTAATATAGCTTTAAATATATAGTAATGCGTTCCCAAGTTTCAGAACTTTTTTCAGTAAGTCAGATATAATTTGTGGACAGCCACAGTCCTGCTGTGACTTCTAGGAATTAAGTAAACTGTGTTCCCACACACATACTTCTTGTGAGTGGTAGTAAAAGAAATGTGGGTGTTTCTGTTCATTGCAATATGTAATCACCTTTTGACATTTTCTTCTCTAAATTTGCAAGTAAATGTAACAGTTGTGTAAGTGAAGAAATTGTGTGTTGGCTTTAGCAAGTACATTACCTGTGTGTGGGTCTGTGCTATATGGAAGTAAAAAGAGCCTGTCCCTTCCACTTCCTTTGCTTCCATTGGGTCAGATCAGGCAACCTTCATGCTGTCTTCAAAGAGAATTATTTTGCTGCTTTTCCACATGTGTCTCTGGCCTTGAATTTTGAAGGGTAGAGTAATAAGGAGAAAGAATTTTAAGATGTTAACTTAGTCTGTTCTCATTGTTCCTTGTCCAAAAGGTGTATGTCCATTTATTTGCACAAGAACCTTCAGCTAATGGAAATTCCACAGCAAGGTTAGGTGATCTGGTCAAGATGTTCATTTCTCAGGGAAAAACCCACTGTAATTATCATGGGGCACCAGAAAATATAAACATGTGTATTATAGTGATCTTTATGTCTGTATATCTAACTGTAAGGATGGGAAGGGAGGCCTGAATGTAAATTGAGATCTCTGAAATTACAAGGATTAAAAATATCAAGAAAAGAGTCAAAAAAAGGGGAAGGGGAAAGGGAAGGGAAAGGAAATGAAAGGGTGGAATGGGAGAAAGGGAGGAGAAGAAAGGAAAAGAGAGACTGGGATGTGTATAATCTTGCATAATTTTTTTATCTAATTTACAGTACATAGCCCACAGACAGTGTTACGATACAGTTTAAGGTGGGATGAACTGCCTCTAATGTCTTAAGATCATCTGTGCTTTAGCAAAGATATTTTGGCTTTTCTATCTGGAGTGTAATCGTAGCACACTTTTTACCCCCCCTATTCTATGCTGCATTGCACAAATAATGCATTTCAAACAACTGTATCCCATATTTTTCCCAAGTGTTTGAAGTTTACAGGGCAGTACAGCCCAGAATATTTGTCACCTTTGTCTGGCACTGACCTGTGACTTTCTCCAGCCTATTGAACAGTCAAGTCACCTTCCAAGTGCTGCACACAGATTGCTGCTGCAGCCTGCAGAGGTTCAGTTCCCTCAGTTCTCTCCTTCCTCTCCCTGTGGGAGAGGAACTACCTGGGGCTTACTTCTTTAGATTTAGACATATGTACCTCTCCAAATGTCAGCACTGTTTCAGTTAATTCTTAACATTCCTGGCAGTGGAAGGATGACAAAAAATACATCTGTCGTTTGGTTTTGAAGTTGGAATGAATTTCAGCAGAGTACTAAAAAAAAACCTTCCAAAACAAAAACCTAAAATAATGCACAACAGCTTAGAGTTAATTTGTGGCAAAAAATGACAATAAGAATGCTCTTAGAGAATGTTTTATCTATCATATATGCATTTATCTCACTGGACTATTAGCATAATTTAGTTAATGCTGAGCCCTGTTTCTCCCAGAAAATCAACAGAAAAAGAGTTTGGTACTGAGAGTTTCTCAGGGATCCAGATGCTTTAGATCAATTGCAGAAAAGTTATTCTTAAGATGACTAATGGTTTGAAAACTAAAAAGAAGTAAGCTCCATAGGACACAGCTTGTGCTACCAGGCTCTGCTCTACTGTATGGTTTTGTTGTTAATTGTTTGCATTCTGTTACATCCTCTGTGAGCCTTATCACAGGCAAGGCTTTCTCAAATGGATTAATTTTGCCAGCAAGCATTGATGGAGAGGGATATTGCTGAATGAAGATGAACTAATTAGCAAATGTACTAATTTTACAGAAGCTGAATTAAAATTCTTTATCATTTACTGCAGTACATCAAATGTGCAGCTTGACATCAAAATATAAATATTATATGTGTAGCCTACTTCTGTCAGCACAGCCTGTGTTGCACCTGTGAATGAAGGGTTCATTTAACTCTGCCATGTGAAGGGCAGTTCTGTACTGAGATGAGATCAGTATGATTGTCCTGTCATATCCTGCAGGTGATGTTGGCCATTTAAATGTCTAGTTCTCTAGTTCTCTCTATGTGGCTGCTGCTTGCCTGTTCTCTCTATAAAGCACTGGTTCCTTCACATGTTGTGTTTTATGAAACAGTATCTCCTTATATTTCCTTTCACTGTAAAAATCACAGTGAGATATATATAGTGAGATCTGGTTGTCACAGGATAGCATAATCTAAATGTAGTATATGACACTGTCAAGTGAAAGTGCAGTCAGAATACGCAAATCTACCTTGTCTAAATAGTACGTTACAGCACTGGAGACATGAGTTATCTTTAAAGCTCTTTTTAATTATGTTGGGTGTGTTATTGGACTATAACTGCAATATCAGCATGTTTTGTGATAACCTCTGATAATCACTTTTATAAATAATTGCTTCTGTTAAAGAAATACCCTATTTTAAAAACAAAATTATCATCAGAAGTTGATGGATGAAATTCTTAGGTTAATGTCATATATAAAGGTAATGTTCAAATGTTCACAGGTGAGTGTTATTTACAAGTTTAAAATTGAGACAGCAGTTGATATAACTTATTTGTTAATCCCTCTTGTCTATGAAATATATTATAAATATTTATTGTTGAGTGCTGAGTGAAAACACAGAATATGAGCGTTGTTAACCATTACCAGCAATTCTTCTGTGCTACAGAGTATTTTCAGATGCCACAAAATCAGAGCAGGATTTCCTACTCTAACTGAATAAATCAAGTAGGCTGTTTCTACTTTTGTTGATGCTACTTGGTGTACTGCTGATGGTGCCTTTGTATGGGTGTAATGATGTATTTGTGTAAAAATGCAGTCAATGGCTTGGATGGAAGGTGGTCTTTCTTGAATCTCTGTATCCTAAATCATCTGAGTTTGTTTTTGGTGGAGTATTTCTAACCCGTAAGTTTTGGGGTCGCTGGTTGACCTGAGCTGCCGGCTGGCTGATTCCTAAGATGCTGTCAGCTGTCCCCATGAGCTGGTGGTCAGCACTCACCTAAGGATTGCCAGCAGTGGCTGCTGAAAGGATGAGAGTGCCCAGGTCTTGTAGATGACTTAGCATGCAGAGCATTTGGTGGTGCAAGGAGGACTTAAACCATACACAGAGCACTTTTTCCAGGTAATAAGTGTTTGTAGTTCTTACCTGGAATATCCAACTTTATTCTGCAGGTAAAGGTTTCTGAAAATTATGTAAGCTGTTCAGTGCATTAAAACAAAAGTACAAACTGCTGTGAGTTACATGACATGATGAAAACTGCTTGGTCAGATGATTAGTGTGCAATACAACTGAGCAGATTCCCACATGACAGAGAGAATCTGTTGAAGAGATCATTGTTACCAGAGTGCTTGGCAAAGATATCAAATGGATGCTGTAAATATGAAATAACTATGAGGATAAATATATCTGAGCCAAAATACAGTGCATCATACATACAAATATCAACACAGCACATAACTAACTACAGGGAGGCAATGTGCTCTGTGGAAAGATTATTTATGAAGAAGGCATAGTGATATAGGTAATGGTGGAGAGGTGGTAATGGGCAGGGGGGTTAATTTTTAAGCTATCAGAGAGCTCTGCTGAGATGCAAATTATTTTTTCTTGTCTCTGCTGACAGGGATTGCATGTTATGCTCCATTTTCACCTTTGTTATTTTGTTGTTCCTTAAAGCTCTTATTCAGCATTACTGAAGGGAGGAGGGGACATGTCATAGGTCATTTTTGCTGAAGTTGGTGCTGAAAAAAGACTAGTTGTGTAACAGTTTTAGCTGGATTTGTGCTCTTATGTAATGTCAAAAGTATTAGGAGCACAAATGCAGTCTCCATGTCTTCCTCACTAGTGGAAATACTGGAGGATGTTTGTTTTATGGGATTTACAGAGAAAACAATATTGCTGGAATGCCAAAATCAGTGTCATTCCAGCTACTTTCCTGAAGATGTGTTCTGTAATGTTCAGAAATATGTAGGGGACTCTAATGTTTCTCAGTGAAATTTGGGTCTCTCCTGTATGGCGCATTTTGGACTGTTCTCCAAATAGTTTTACACGGTGTGAAGAAGTTGCAGTGAAAAGGTAAGACATAGAAATATTTTATCATAAAGTTAAATGTGCCTATAAATAAAATTAACTTCAAGGTGTTATTTCAAAAAATCAGTTTAGAGGGATATCTGAAAAGTATTTTTACTATGTACATTCAACCTGTACATAAATAGGTTGCACTACAAAGGACCTTTTAGACTTGGAAGACAAATCTTGGTCTTCATGTTGTCATCAGCAAAATTCCACTTGTGCTGAATAGTTTAGGAAGCTTCTCTGTTAGCAAATTCTTTAAGACTTGTATGCCACAGACAAGAGAATAGTTGATTTTTTCTTTTTCATAGACAACTCTTACCAATAAGCTATGTGCTTATAGTTTGCCAGTAGAATCCTTATTTTAGGGTCTCATCCCATTCTAATTTATGAGAGTATATCTGCTGTCAGCAAGAGTATGACATAGCTATTGAACTAGTTAAGCTAGAGAATGAGGCCTCAGTGAAACAAGAGTATTGCATTCTTGCTATGTCCAAGGATGACTGGCTGAGAAGAGAGGAGATTCGGTAAAAGACAATCTTTTCCATCTTCTCTCTATTGTACTAGAATAAATAAAGCAAGCATAACCATTGCTTCTTCCTTTCTAATTATAATTTGTGTTCCTTCTGTCAGTGTTGTAATGTTTTAGCCCTTGTTATTCAACAGTGTCAATGTGTTTGGTTCAGCTTATCCAGCTGGAGACTCCTAGAAATTCCGTACCCTAGTATTCAGTTGCTCCCTATGGATTGCCTTGTTAGTCAGTGAAAACAGAGACAAGCACCTTCATAGAAGGAGCCCTTTCACTTGGCAGTTTAAGAACTTGTTAGGTCAGTAGGATGTTGTGGCTTAGGAACATAAAATCAAAATATATTGTCTGAAAGGACAGAGCATTATGTGGCCTCTGCCATCAAAGCGGTGGTTTGTAAAACACAGTCCTGAACAGAGGACTTTCAGCAATAGGTCCCGCTGGGACTAAAGCTATGTGACATAAAATGTGGTGTGCCATACTGCAAATGTTAATCTTATTTCCCCTCCTTCCTCCACAAAGTTACTACTTTCATACTATAATATTTTTTAATATATAATATTACTTTCATAATATAATACTTATATACATAATAATGAGAAAATACCCTGTTGTAAGGACTTAAGCAGTAGGATTTTTGTTTTTCTTTATCAATTGCCAGTATATTTTGGTACATGCTCGCAATTCCATCGTTTTTGTTCAAAGGAGAATGAGAACCAGTGGAGTTTTATTTCTAAATTTTTCATGATCATTTCTTCTTGTCTGCCAACACACACCACAGGATAGAAGGCTGATTATCGTGTGCTCTCCTTTTGTTACTAGGTCAGTACTTCTAATTCTGAGCTTGTCTGCGTCACTGGGAGTATCAGATAATTTACTCAGAAGGAACCCTCTGACATGCTCAGAATTAGTTTAGTCAGCAGAAAATCATCTGTGCAGAAAAGCTTACTGATTACTCTGAGAGTGCAGGTTACCTGTACTGAAGAGTCTGTATGGGTCAGAGCATGTATTCTGAATCAGTAAATTAAGAAGATTCTGTGTTTGAATCTGCATGCTGTTAGTGAAATTAGTGGCATCTTTTAGAAGAATTCAGTCCTACTAAGAATATGCATTCACTCTCTAGGTTTCTTCATCTTTCTTTCTCTGTCCTTCGCCACATCTTCTTCCTTAAAAGAAATTTTTAAAAGGGAAAAGAAGGAAATTTGTGGAATGTGGAAACAGATTTGATGATTTTTTTTTTCTATTTTAAATATCAGAGAATCATTTTGAAGTGTATCTGTTAAATGTACCTAATACGTATATGCTTGAAAGAGCAGTTGTATTTGTCCAGATTCTTTTCAGTGCTTCAGACAGCAGATTTTGCCAGAAGGTCAGTGTCTGCTGAAAGAATACTTACTTGATGTAAATATGATTTTCTGTAAACAGAATTTGTATCAAGCAGGTATTCAACAAGTCACTGCATTCTGCTTTTAACCAGCATGTGCTGGCCCATTTGGGGGATGTTATCTGCAAGAGAGAGAGAGAAGATTGCCAAGTTAAGGATTGCTCTGGAGAATGTTGCACTTAGGAAGCTGTGGAGAAACAGGCATCCTCACCCATGTTTGTTTTGAGCCATAGTTACTATGTTTATTAACATTTCAGTGGATGGGACTTTGAGGGAAATTAGTTGCAGGGATTCTAGTCTCTCTTTGTTAATACTTATCACTATTTCTGTTCTATTTTTTGTTTCCAGCTACAAGAAAACACATGAGACCCTGAGCCATGCAGGGCAAAAAGCAACAGCAGCTATCAGCAATGTAGGAACAGCTATCAGCAAGAAGTTTGGAGATATGAGGTATCAGTATCTGCTGCTTCTCTGGTCTTATTTAGAGGACTAAATGTATAAATAATTTGTCATCTCTTCATTTCCTTCTACATTAGTGTTTTAAAGGTTCAAGTAGTTTATAATTAGAGGATTTAATAACATTCATGTTTTTGACTGGGAAGAAGGCATAATGATGACCAAAGATAGAATTTTATAGGAGTCCTGTTTTTTGGGTTTTTTTTTAAAGTACAGTCAGAAATCCTTTTGTAATAACTTTGCCAACTCAAGGAAACGTATAAGTAAAATGGAACAAAAAATTGCTGTTAGATCTTTATTAACCCAGTTTTATTCTTATATGGATGCTGGAGAAAAATATCATCTGAAGAAAAGAAGCCTACCTAGGAGCTGCTTGTGATAATACAAAAAATATTTCAGGCTATTTTTAATCGGTTTTTTTTTCAAGATATACTGCAAAGTTTTGTTCTGCAGTTGTATAAAAATAGATATGATAGAAGTAACAGGAGTTCAGGTCAATAGAACTGCCACTTAAAGGCAACTTCAGTGTCAGGCTTTATATGTTGATGTATCTTTTAAAGTGTTGGCTTTAAAGTTCCTCAGTATGAGAGCAAAAATTGTATACTGTAAACCAGCATTCTAATTTTCATTAGGCAGTAGAATTACAGAACTTCCTGAGTGATTGAAGGAGTTGATTTTTTTGTTATAAGATAAGTGGACATGGATAGCTCTACAATTGTGTAATTAGGGTCTCATTTATTAATAGTGCATATTATCCCATTGGTATGTACTCACTTTTTTCTTATTTTGTAATGTATGAGGTAACCATATCCTAAGATCTGTGTGTGCTGCAAATGACTGAAGCTTAGTTCATGGCAATAAAACCTTTTTTTCCCCTTTTTATTTTTATTCTGGATCTTAAATCTTTACAGATTTAACACCTTAACACCTACCTACCTTTTACATACAGCTTAATTAATTAGAGAATTAATTAATTCTCTAAAGTACTAATGTTTTTCTAGGTGAAACTAAAAAAGGAAAATCTTCATTACTGTATTATCTGCTTTACAGTGTCTTTTTCCACATTGCAGTTCAAAATGGAAATGTAGTGAATGACTTACAACCTTAATACATAACTTAGTTATGTATGAACATAACTGAGAAATTTTTACTTGATACAGTTAAACATTCATGAGTAGTATATGCCTATCAAATGCTAGAAGAATAAGCAGGCATGCAATTATATTTTCTTAGTGTATTTTTTTCAGTGTTCAGAAATCTAAGAGCTGAAAACTTTCTAAAACATAAATTTAAAGGATTCATTTAAAAGTTTCTTCTTTAAATGAAGGTTTTTCTTCATAAATTTACTATTACTTAGAATTTATTTTAACTTATATGAGCTTTTGAAATTCATAAAACATCACGTCTCCCCAGAGGAATAGAAATTTATGTGGTAAAGTCTGTGGTTTATTTGTTTGTTCATTCATTCCCTTTTTGGAGTCTCCCTGGTCTTTTCCTTTGGTGCCTTCTGGCTCTTCCATTATGAGAAACAGTGAGTGAGTTCTTCTTCTGACCTTCATTTCACTCATTATTTCTTGTGGGTTTATTGTATTTCACTTCAGTTCCCTCTTTCCAGGCTCCAGTTGGATTAGTCACTTTCCCAGGCTTTTTTGTTGCCTTTGTTAATTCTTTCTGCCTTCCCTGCATTTATAGTTGTATTCTGTATTTTTGAGAAATGTATAAGATGTGTGTGAGGCATGTGGCACCAACATATTCCCTGTTTCAGTTTATGTCTTCTTAACACTTCCTCTTGCAAAAAAGACAAGCCCACAGCTCAGCAAACAGGTCCTGTTGCTGCTTCCATGCTTTAGATCCTGCAGCAGTGACCAAAGAGTTTGTGTGTGAGTATACCTTGGCTCTCGATTATAGAGGGAAGGATGATTTAGCAGTTGAGAATTTCTCAGCTCCTATTACTTGTGCCTTGCACATGGTGTGAGATTAACTGCAAAGGCAGAAATGTCTTCACTGAAATACAGCATGTTCAGCCTTTAATATTTCCCTTAATTAATCACTGTTACCAAATGCCTTTGTCTTACCTAGCAGTATCAGCCCCCCTGCCCATGGCAGTCATGCTTCTGACATGGCAGATGGGAGGTGTTTATCCCATTAGCTCTTCAGCTCAAAGCAGATGCTGAGTCCAGAAGCATTTTGATTAATCAAAAAGAGGATTTCTAGTAGCTTTCTTTGATTTAAATTATTACCTTGAACCTTGGTTGTGAATTTTTCAGGAAAATATGAACTTCCAACACTCCTTTTTTGTGGATGCTTGCTGTTTTCAGTTAAGTTCTCAGCTGGGAGAGGTTTCTTGATGCTTGATGATGAAGCAGCAAGTGGTCTAGCCAGGTTCCCATAGTTATAGAGAGAGTGGCATGACTTGAACCTTCTGCATCTGCTGCACATCCTAAATCTGGAGTGATGGTCAGTATGCTTCCCTTAGCAACAAAGCTGGCCTAAATTCTTGGCTCAGCTTGGCCAGGTGTAGTTCTGTGTGGGGTCATATTACAAACCTTATCACTTAAATAACCTGATTATTAAAAATCTCCCCTCTCCCTTTCCAATCTCACTTGTGTTTGGACACAAAACTGTTAAGAGGCAGGAATTTTCTGTGTCATTGTTGGTTTGCTTTTTTTTGCTAATCCAAATAATTTTATTTCAGTGATCTAGTGTATGGATTATCACCACCCCCTCCCATCCTGTCATTTTAAACAAACATCAGACTCTAGCTTAATTCTCTTGGTTAGGCATTAAGGCTGATAGTCACCAATGACATCCAGATGCAAATCCCTGTTTTGCTTTCATTCACAGCAGACATTTGAAACTGATTTCTAAAATCCAGATGTCATCATAATTCCCAGTATGTTCAGCAGCCTTACTTCCTGGTGATGGTGATTTTGAAAGGGTCTGTAGACAGACTGACTAAATACTGAAACCTGCCTTCTTTATGAAACAAAATTCTGTTTTCTATGTTACCTGCTACATCAACTGTACAGAGCACTACATGAAAAACATATTTCTGTTCTGAAGTTATTGGATCTTAATTTTCATTTTGTTTTATCTCTAAAAATATTACTAAAATATAATATAAAAACAGGCCAGATAGACTCCCCCAAATGTGCTATTTTGTTATGTTAGCGTTCAAGAAGATAAAATCTGTAAGAAAAATGACAAAATTCTGTGTATCTGAAAGTACAGATGCCACCCTTTGGGGACCAAGTGCTTTTCCTGCAGCTGCTGTGCTTCTCTTTCATCCCCACCCCATCTTCCCAGTGTCACTACTCTCTAATTCATTTTGTGCATGAATAATCGCTAGCGTTTTACATTTTCTGAATTTTGTATTAATAAGCTTGTAAGGGATCTTTACAGTCATAATGCATCCTATTTAATATTGTGTTTCTAGGAATACAAGAAATGCATATAAAACCAGTGTACAGATACCTCTGCTTTAGGATACAAAATAGACACTAGCAATTATAGCTAAGATAATAGATTCTTCATTAATAGGCCTTGTGATTAATTATACGCCATCAAGATTTTTTTTTTTTTTTTTGCTCCTCATCTCCAGCTCACATTGTCTCTTTTAATATTTATCTGGTATGGAAAGTTAAGAGAAAGGGGGTAGTCCCAGGTCACTCACAGGGCATTGATCAGAGGCTCAGATCTCTCAGTATTAGAGATTGCACTGACATTTTAACATGGCTCTTGCTAAGAAGAGCACAGATCTGATAGAGTTAGGGTCTTTATCCTTTTCTCCTTTGCTTTCTGCTAAAGTTTGAATATTTTTATGCTATACTGCTGGACTACTCTGCAGTTGTCTGTATGAATCTATGTCTCATCTCTGCTGATGACCTTTTTAAAAACAAGTTGTGATACCAAGTGAGAGATTTTCTGGGTTTTGGGTTGCTTTAAAAAAAAAAAAAAGAGGAAAGAAAGAAAAAGTAAACTATGTGCACTACACTACTATATGCACACTACCACATACATTGCTGCTACTCAAGTAAAGGTATTTAAAGATTAGGCTAACAAAGGCATGCATGCAAATTAGGATGTCAGCAGTTACATTTTGTATAGCTCCTTCATTCAGCTGCCTGGTACGTTTTCTTTAATTACATGATCACACAGACCCCTTTCAAATTCAGTGCCTGGGATGAGCCAGCTCTCAAGATGAATGAAGGTAATATAACGCCTCATTCCTGCCAGGAGTTGGAAGGCACAGATGGAAAGACACAAAAGGCTGCAGGGAGGGACAGCCTGGGGGCATGACTGTGGCAGTTGAATGTGCCCCGAGAACAGGAGGCACCAGAGGGGTGGAGGAAGGCAAAATTAATGCCTCTCCGGAGATGCAAGGGGGATTCTGGGAACTACAAAGCAGATACTGGAGGAATGCATTAACCTGTTATTTTCTAAGCATCTAGAAGATAGCATGATAGCAAAAACATAAAAGGGTTTGTCAAGAACAATTAACTTGAACTGACAGCACCTGTCATAGAGGATAGATGGAAGGTAGGAGATGTGATAGAGCTTGACTTTGATAAGCCTGTCTGTATTTTTCTTGCAGAAGTAGAGAAATACAGCTTAGGTGTTACTGCTTTAGCAGGAAGAGAGCATAGGGAATTGAAAATTGTATCCAAAGAATAGGTCGCAGTAGCTGACCATAATGTAGGATTTTGCAGGCATCTGTCCTGAGTCTGTTACTCATCAGCATTTTCATTGCTGGGTTAGATGAAAGTGCCAGGATGGCATTGCTTAGAATTCCCAAATGATTGCAGTGGCAGGGTATGCAAGCACTTTAGGCACCAGGATTAGAAATCCACATTATTTTAAATGATAAAATAAAATTCAGTGTAGGAAAGTGTAACATGCTTTATTGCCAAATGGGGAAAAAGTTCAAAAGCAGAGATGGGGAACACTGACCATGCAGCTCTGGCAGAGAAGGGCTAGCAAGTCTAGCCTTGTGGTTCACAAGTGCAGCTGAACAGAAGTTATTTCTGAAGGCTGTGAAATCTCTGTCATTTAAAGTTTTTAGAAGCAGGTGGGGCCAAAATCTTTTGGCGATGGTTCAGGTATGATTATTCTGCTTTACCACTTCGGGAGCTGACTTTGGTTGTGCCTTTTTTGTTGCGCCTTTTGGGGGTTTTTGTTGTTGTTGTTTGTTGTGGTGATGGAGTTTTTGCACAGCCTTTTAGAATTTCTGTGATGTAAGGATGTTCTGGGCACTTAAAATTGCTGTCAGATGTGAATTCCTTCAAATGCTGTAGCTGTCATGCCTGCAACTACCATTCTCAAACTTTCTGTCTTTTGGTACCCCTATAAAGGAAATAGCAATACTTCCTTGCTTCAGAAAATTATTTCGTAAGCGTTTCTTTTGCTGATGGATGAGGAAGTTGTTTTCTCTCACTTGCATGGACATTTGTCCCTTAATTTATGCTGGTTTTTATAGGTCTGCTGTAACAGAGATTTCATTATCATATGTCTGTGCAAGTATCTGTACTGGCATGGAGAAGGGGGCGGCTCTGTACTGGGAGCCAGCAGGTAGTAGAAGGAGGGCAACAGTATTACTTAAACGGGTCTGAGCAGAAATGTGTTGTGAAGACAAACCCTTGACTGTTTGAGAAGCAGCATTATACACAATGATGTGTATAACCTTGTAAATAAACCTGAAGAAATCAATGCTTTTCTTTGGAGCAAAGTATGAACACTGCACAGTAAATAATGCATCACACTACACACTGAGAAAGGATGTGAAAAATAAGTATTTGAAGAGATGTTCATTAAGTGTGCACCACCTCTCTGGCTCACTGCATGAGGCAGGTGTTCCCTTGAAGTGGTCTGTAATTAAAGACTACATCAGTAGCACAGATGAAGGAGAGGCCTGTCTGCCTCATCATTTCTCAACTTTGGAACATTAATGACATCCTTTGAATATTGTATCTCAGTGTGTCTCTCCCATTTCCGTCTTAATTAAGTTTCCTGTGAGGTGGAACACAGTGTCAAAGTGTTTCAAGTATTATTTTCAACAAAGAACAAGTATTTTAGAAAATGTTATTTTAGGAATTAAAAACTCCTTATTTTTTACATACCCTTTTTAAACTGAGAGATGATTAAGGGATTCAGAGGGGGAAAAACATCATTTGCTCTTATGTACCTGTACAATTTCAGTTCACCTATACTTTCTCTTTATTGATATTAAAGGAGGCTATGAGAAGAGAAAACAGCATTGTTTAAATCTGTTCTAATAAAGAGAACACCAAATTTAGTTTTTAAAGATAAAACTTCTGTTTTTCAATGCATACAGAATAGGTATGCTGCATAGCGAAGGACTGTATGAAAAGTTTTTCTTTGGGGGGATCTGAACTGATCCACATTCTACTGTGAATTCCAGCATCAAAATTTGAATGTAAATTATTTTATTTTTCTCCTTGGGCAGTTTGACATGCTACAGATGTGTATGTCTATTTTTGTTACCTTTTCCTAATACTTTTAACTCTTGCTTTTCTTTCCTTGTGCATCCACCCCAGATCGCATTCAATTGGGTAAGACACATTACTCTCCTTGAATACTGCCTGTGTATTTGACAAGATTTGTTTTATGGGCTGTAATGCAGTAACCTCTTTCCTTTCAGCTTCTTTATATGCTACTTAAACTGTTATGCCCCATTTTTGCAGCACGGTGAGTGTAACAAGAGAAGGATTGGACTAAGTGTTTGCCTTGAGTAGATTAGTTTTAAATTCAAATAATGGACACATTCAAAAGACTTTGGTCTTGAGAAAACCTACTTATATATAATCCCATTCTCTTAACCATATTCTTTCTGTCAGAGGCTTGAACATGAGCAACAAACAGTAAAAAGTTCTGTTCAGCTGAGTTTTGTAAAGATTATATGAAGTATTTAATTACCTCATCTTCAAGAGAGCAAAAATATCTTGGTCATGATTCTTTAAAAGTCTTGAGTCTTGGGGAAATTTCCAAGTTCTGAAGATGATAAAGGAGTTCTTTATAATTAGAGTTTATTGATTCTGTAAAGCACTTGAATATGTGATTAAAAAAAATTGTTAGAAAACAATTTTATGTGTTCTTAAAGATTCTATAAGCAGTCTGGCTTTGTGTCATTTCACTCTGAGGAGAGGCTGAACAGCCCTGAAGGCCTTGCCACTCCCTCTGGCCTTGTAGTATCTTCAGTGCACTGAAAAGCTCAAGAGTATTTTTTCCATTCAGCTAAGTTATCCTAACAAGGACTCTAATTCACTGAGTAAACTTCAAAGTACAGCATAGATTGACCTTCTAAACTAACTCTGACATGAAACTAAAATGTAATAAATGACAGATTCCTCTGTCATGAAGGATCCCTGTTCTCTGCAATGATCACGATCACAGTCATGCATGTCTTTAAAAAAAGCTTAATATTTTAGGCTTGTACTAAAATAAGATGTGGCACTGTCTCTATAACTTGCATTCTTACCTCTTTAGAGAAATTAAAATATGAACTCAAAAAATAAGCATTTAATATTTTGATTGTCATGTGCCATCTCTTAGCTTTGTGAATTTAATCTTCTGGTTTAAACCTTTATATTTGGAATGTTTTGCTATTAAAAGATGAGCAGTCTATGCTGAAATACTTCCAAACTTTATTTTTGCCTATTTGTTGTGGGTTGCAAAACTAAAATGGCAAGGATGCTTGCTTAATTTAATGAGGACTGTTAAAGATTTGCTGCACTTGTGAAATGTTTGGGCTAATCTTTCATAAGTCTTAAAAATTATGTGAAAATTTGAACATGAAACATTAGCATTGTCTGCTGTCAGTTCTTGTCTATCTGATCTTAGCAGAAGCCTTAAAATATATACAACAGCAAACAGTTTGTATTAGATCTCACTATTCCACCTGCTTGCCAAATAGCTCTTCCCTCCTTTCCCCACCCCCATTTCTGAAAATCTTTAATCTTTAGAAAAGCTTTAAGATTGTAATCTGGAAAAACAATTCTGTATAATAGACTCAGTGCTGCTCTGATTTTGTGTAGTTTATAACAAACACGTGTGCTGTTTGTATGAGAGCTTTCATTTTTTATGCTATAATCATGCTTTACTTGCAACCAAGTGTTGGTGATGCTTACAGTAAAGCTCTCCCTGTTCTCAGTCAGACCAGGCTGCAGCTGTCAGTCAACACTGAAAGTAGCAATGCAGGGATTTTTGGAAAAAGACACACTCTTGCATCACACACTTTACCTGAAGTGCTCAGATCTAAATGTGCTTATGGAAAGTTCTTAAGCTTCAAATAAAGATTCTTATTTTCGGTCAGGCATGATGCTTCCCAGCAGCAGGGAACAGGTGATGCTGTGAAAACAGAGTTGGTGTCTGAAATGGGAGAATTTGGCTCATGTAAGTCAAGCAGTCAGCGTGGGTGGCATCTGGAGGTCTAAAGCTGTGCAGCATGATTTGGGGATCTTAGAGTAATGCAGAGGTCCCATGTTCTGCTTACAACTTTCCAATACTCCTGCTGCTGGGAAGTCTGAGGAGGGAAGTGTCACAAAGAGAGCTGGATGAGAGCTGTGGAAAATAGCTCCGTACCTTTGGTAAAGTTGAGGAGTGAAGGAGGAAGTGAAATGTCCTGGAGAGGTGCAGATATGTGAGAGTGCTGCCTCTCTGGCTGAAGAAACCTCTTGTTTAGGTAAGCAGTTGTGCCTTTTGAGATTGGGAGTCAGCGAACCAGCTCCACTGATGTGCACAAACCTAGGGTGTATCCGTCCTGCCCAACACAGAGCTCGTCCTCTGTCACTGCAGGGACATGGAGGTGGCTCTCTGTACCCTTTCCTGTGTCTCTGTAGATAGCCAGGGCCTGCACCATTTAAATGGATTTTGCCAGGAGCTGTTCTGCATCATTCTTTTGAGCCCCACTGCTGGTCAGTTGACATGAGAATGTGGCAGTAAGATCTTTAGTGCTGAGAGTTGGACAAGCCCTTGCCATCAGAAGAGGAAGAATACCAGCTCTCTTGACTATATGTATATGTACATTTAAAGCTAAGTTAAAAAATACATTATAATCATGTTGGAAATCAGATTTTACAGCTTTTTTTTTCTTATGTTTTGCTTTCATCCCACAGCTATTCTATTCGCCATTCCATAAGCATGCCTGCAATGAGGTAATGTGCTACCCACATTCTATTTGCTATGGTGATGTTCAACAGAGTAATGAGGGGGGATTTGCATGCTTTGATCCTGATCCTGCAGTTTTTAGTTGGATGAGAAGTCTCACTTCAATCAATTAAGGTTATTCATGTAGATAAGTGCTGCAGGACAGGCTAGCTGTGGGTTTTTTGGTTTTTTGGTTTGTTTTTTTTTTCATTTTAATTGTATTAACTGCTTAATCTTTTCTACAAGCCTTTGAGTAAATGAAGCAGTTCTGAGATGTATTTGGGTAGCTGATTGTTATCAGGTTTGTATTACTGAATATGAAATTCAGTTGTTTTGCTGTCTCTAGAACATCATCCAAAGCCCATTAACGTCAGAGATGCTTTCCACTCCAGCAGGCTTTGGATCATGCTCCTATGGAGGGATTTTACATGAGTGCTTTCATATTTTAATGGCTATAATCAAGCTTTACTTCACTGCAGCCAAATATTGACGTCTGTTCAAGTAAAGCTCTGACTGTTTTCAATAAAATTAGTATCCAGCTTTCTTTTTACTCCCTTGGCCTTTAAATACATGACTGTCCCCACTCTGTGCCAAGCATGCATGACAAACAAATTCACAACTAAATGATGGATGCTAATTCATTCAACTTCAGCAGGTGGGTAGTTTAAGGCAGCATTCACCAATGTGACCTATGGATCAAATATTAGTTATAAAACTCAGTTTCTCTCTCCTTTTGACCCTTCTTTTCCTATGAAAAAATCTGTCATCTAAATAACAGAAACTAAATTTGCATTATTTTTTCAACTGGCTTCTGTTTGCCCTTCCCTTAAATTGGGGTCATTTTAACTCAGCCTGATGGGGGATATGATATAAATGTATTTGCAGAATGAGGAACTGTGCTGGACAACAGTGCCTGAGCTTCAGAGTATTCACTAATAATGAAACACAATGTATGCTTTAAATGAGCTCTCAGGTGCCAAGCAAGGAGCAGAGAACCAGAAGAAGGTCCCCTTCACCCACTGTAGACTTGTCCAAGTCTCCAGTGTGTTGGGTGAACACAAAGAAAAGCTTAGCTTAGCCAGGGAGGCACCTTAGGAGCACAGTCTCTCTAAAGTCTTTGTCTTTGAAAACAGCAGTAACAAAATCACAGGGAAGGGGGGGGCGGGGCAGGATTCCTCAAAGACATTTGGGACCCACTTCCCATGTGGTTCTAATGTCCTTCTTCCCAACCTTAGGACATTAAACTTGGCATCTTTTTAATAATGTACATTATGAACTTGCTCATCAGCTGAAAAGAATGTTTATTTCTTTACAGCAACAATACAGATGGATAAAGCCATAGAAAAGCAGCATTACAGGCAGCATTGTCTGGTTGTTCTTCTGAGAACATGACAAATGTATCATAGAGTAGGCAGGCCAGTTATAATTTGGTTTCAATTACTATGCAGGTTCTACTTTTGAAAATTTGTAGCTAAAAAGTACTCATCCGATTACCATAATTGGATTTGACTGACAGAGCACAAGTGAGTGTTCATAGCCTTGTGCTGCCAGCCAGCCTTCATTCTGTGCTGACAGTGTTGGCTGGCAAGAACTGATCAAATTGTGGAATTATCCCATGATGTTGGCAACTGACTCTTTTTCCTCCCTTCAACTTTTTTTCTCCTAGGAACTCTCCAACTTTCAAATCGTTTGAGGAGAAGGTTGAAACCACTGTCACAAGCCTTAAGGTAAAGGCTAGGGGCAGAGTTTGCATGCCCGTGTGTGTTAAAGCGTGACAGCTTAGTTGTCCTTATCATTTGTACAGAAGACTGATTTAGTTTGTTGTTCCATCAAGAAATGTCATTGAGCACTAATGGAAAATGAAGGCAATATGCAAAGAAATTGTTTTCCTTTGCTTTGTTGCTAAGAAATTATTTCTGATGCCTGCTAAAGTAAGCAAGTGGTCTCGGAAATGCCAAAAATAGTGGTGGTAAGGAGTGTCTGTTCCCAGTCATCTCAATGTGTCATTCAGAAATAGAAAAAGGTAATTCAAACTGCACAGCTCTGAAGACCATTTCCACTCACAGTGATCTGCTTGATCACTGAGAAGCCTGATCTTATTTTGTTGACTAAGCACAGGTGTTCTAGAGGAGAGTATTTGTCATGCCAGCTCAGCCTGTTGAGTTCGGAGTGCTCTTAGATCATCCTTTAAGAAATCTGTAATTAAGCAGGAAAATACAGTAAGTTCTGAGTCTGAAATAATCCTCCATATCTCATGAAACCTTGTCTATCTTTATTGACAAACTCACTGACGTTTTCTCAAAATCTTCTCTTCTCTTCTCTTCTCTTCTCTTCTCTTCTCTTCTCTTCTCTTCTCTTCTCTTCTCTTCTCTTCTCTTCTCTTCTCTTCTCTTCTCTTCTCTTCTCTTCTCTTCTCTTCTCTTTTCCTTATGTGAATGGGGAAGGGAAGCTGGAATCGTGTATCTAGGGTGCCACCAGGGTAGACTGCAGACAAATGGGAATATTTCAGCATTGCTTCTCCTTTTCCCTACCTCTGTTCCAAGGCTTGCAAGATTAGGAAGACCAGGGGATGGGGGAGAAATCATGGAATTACCCTTCAATTCTAGGGTTTTGTTGTGGTCTCAAAAAGTAGAGAACGACCCAGAGAGGCCCTGAAAAAAGAACAGCAGTAGTCTTATAATCTTTCCAACCCCTGTATCAGCTACAAAGCTTCAGTGATCCTACAGTGTTCTGCAGTTCGCCAAAACTGATGTTCAGGCTTCATAACACTTAGAAGTCAAATTTCAAATTAGATTTTATTTTCTCTTGGAGTCTGGACTTTGGACTGTAGCTTTCTTGGGAGAGTATACTAGTTGATTTTCCCCTGGAAATCAAACAGGACAAGGGTGTCTCATTCTTCTCAACTTTTCTGAAAATCTGAACTCTGATGAATTAAATGTTTTATTGGAATTCCAAGCTAGGTAAGCTGCTGTGCTAGCTAAAGAAACAGGATTACGTAGGATTAACCCTTTGGAAACTTAGAACACAAGGTTCATTTAATTAAAATAATCTTCCTAAGCATTCAGTGGCTGAGAGGTTGAAAAATGTCAGCTTGTCTTTGAGTTCTGTTGCAATTCTAGGATGGAGTAAAAGGTTTTGCCCTATTTTCTGGCTTGAATCATCTTGGAGCAGGCATATCAGCAAGCAAAGCCATAAAAGAATGTTCTCTTACCAAGACAACCTAGTCACAACAGCTTTGTCTCTTCATCGCTTAGTCTTGATCATTTCCAAATCTTTAGATACAGCTCTATCTTTGTTAGAGAACTTCTTTTTCAAAGATTTAGTCTTACTGATTTTTATTTTTAATACTTATTACAAATTCAGTGACCTGAAGCATTCTGGAAGTAGATGTGCAAGCACATTGGATACGTTTGATTGATGTATTTTGGTAACACTTCTCTGCCTTCTCCCATGAAAATGCCACTGGCAGTTTTATATTCCAGTTCTAGGCAGCTACAAGTGCCTGAAGGGATTTAGGTCCTTTGGTTACCACATTCCTTCTGCTGTCCAAAATCCCAGTGGTTTATGAATTTTGTGAGCAGCTGTGTTGCTATAGCTGGCATGTGGGCCACTCAGCAAATGAACCAGTACATTTTAGTATCCATCTCTTTTCCAGCCTGCATAGAATTGGAAAAAAAAGCAATGAAACCAGTGTGAGCTACTCAGGTAAACAACCCCATTGGGTTTACTGCTAGGGTCTAAGGTCCTGCCTGGGATCTACTTAGGGACTGACTCCTTTAAGCATATGAGACATGCCACTGTCAAATTTTATGATGGCAGCCTAGTTTAGAAATTCTGGAGTAAAGTTGCTTTATTTGACTGGTTTTATAGCTGTTGTTCTAAGGAACCATCCCTACGCATTCTCTGCCTGAAGAGTTCCCTGCTGTCCTTGGCCATGGGGTGGATTGGAAAATGGGATTTGCTTCAGTGTGGGCAGAGGATCTTGCTGTTCTCTGTTTGCCTTATTTCAGACCAAGGTTGGTGGGACAAGCCACACGGGAGGCAGTTTTGAAGAAGTTCTCAGCTCTACAGCCCATGCTAGTGCTCAGAGCTCCCTTGCTGGCACCCGGCTCCCTGAAAGTGAAGAAGAGCTTCAGTGTTAAACAGCAGGCCCTCCTGAGCCCCACATGCCTCTCTTCAGAGACTTGCCCAGACAATGATTTTCAGCTCTCCCTCACCACACAACTTGTGCAACAAGGTTTTGTCAGCTTTGGAAAATTGCCATCCTGGCCTTGTGTTGGAGAAATGTTTCCTCTCCCTATTTCTATTTTCAATGGGCCATTTTAGCACCAGGTACTTTGTACATCATCAAAACCACACACAAGTGATTGGCTGTAATGCACTAAATTCTGTGTTAAGTGACTAAATAGTTTTCAGTTACATGTAACTTCCCTCTAACAATCTCGCAGTCTCTGTTTCTTATTTATTTTGGTTTACCTTTTTTTTCTGTCTCTTGGTTTCTGGCTTCCCTCTCAGTGCCACATCAGACAGATGGACCTAGAGCTGTGCAAAGCATTCAGCTGCCAGCAGTAGCCCATACACCAGCTGTCTACCATCCATACCAGGTGCCCTTTGCTCAGGAGTGTCTGTACATCATCTATTTCCTAACAGAATTAAAATAACTTACTGTCACAAAAAGCTGTTTCTCCTTCAGTGGTACAGTCTGGCTTTGCCCTACACCCGTCGGGCAGCAGAGTTAAGGAGGGCAGGAAGAGACACCTGGTTATTCATACAGAAACAACCTATCACAGCTGCTGATTTCAGATCGTCATTTTGGCTGGAAAGGTTTCAGTTTCAAAATGTGCACCACTGCTTGCTCTCTTTGGTTTAGTAAGGCTTGGCAGTGAACTTAATTAGAAAATCAAGTGGAGGGAGGAAACCTCTCATATTTCTGCCTCTGTATCTTCCCCTCAAAACCAAGGGAAAATATGTTTATGAGCCTCTGTCAAGATACAGCCTTAAGTGAAAGAATACAAACCAAACATTTGGCTTCAGACATGCCATAGGTTAGAGAGCCCATGCATTCAGAGCTGCTAGCGTAGACCCTGTCACCTGACAATGCACAGGATGAATAAGAACTTCACTTTTGGTGTCAAATTTTGCTGTGCTTTGCTCGAGGATGTTAATTCCACCAACCACATTATCCCTGCTCAATCACCAAGAGCCAGACGTCTCTCAGCTTTGATTCAGCATGTTTTCTGAGCTGCATTCTTTTAACATGTTTTCTAAAGAAAGAGCAGCACATTTGTGACACTATCTTGCTGTGTAGTGAGCACATGTCAGTCCGCACGGTGCGTTGCTCAGTTCACCACACACTGAGGTGGGCACGAGATTATCAGTAAACAGGATGGAAAAGAGCCTGGCTACTTTGAGAATGGATGTGTTTTTTGAGCATACGCCAAAGCTTCAAATCAGTGTTAGTGAGTTTGACATTACAGACTGCTTAAAATTTTGTGAGAAAATGTGGCTTTAAGTGATTTTTGTTTTTTTCTTGTGTGGCTTTTGTTAGTTTTTACAAAGTTGAAAGTCCTTTTGTAATGTTCTACTGGACATAGGCTAACTTTGGACATTTATATCACATGCCTCTTTAGTGTGATTTTTAGCATGAAAGCAAATCTAATTGTTTTTCTAGTATTCTTGTGACAATTTTCTAGCTTATTTTACGTGGTTTTGTGCATAAATGTGAATTTATTTAAAATGGAAGATATTGACAACTTAATTTGTGTAAATGAAGTTCTTGATATTCTTATTAAAAATAAATTTCTCTCTCTTTTACCCTTTGTGATGTTTTAATTCTGTTTACCAGCACTACTGAGCAATCTAGCGGAAGATGTCCCTGCCACTGGCAAGGGAGTTGGAACTTGATGATCTTTAAGGTCCCTTCCAACTCAAACCACTCTGATTACTGTGCCTGGGGTTCCACGCTGTCCCCTTGGTCCCCTGCAGAATGGGGAAGCCTCCTGCTACGCCGCACGAATGGACTGTTCCTGCTTAGGGCAGTGTTTGTGCTGGGTGTGTTTCTACCAAACATCTCTTCAAGGCCACTTTGCTGGTTTGTCAAGAATGTTCTCAATTCTGCCCTTCCACGCATCTGTAGCTTTCACACTCAGCATTCAATGCAAACTAATGGACACTATGATTTCTGTGCATCTAGGTGGAACAAAAGTGCTGAAAAAAGCTCGGTGGGCCCCACTCCATCCCCCTCTGCAAAATGGCAATCTATTGCCAAGAACCACTAATCAGCTCAGCAAAGTGCAACCTGTTATTCCAGGCTTGCCACAGCGCATGATTGCTGCCCCAGGGGGTTCCTGAGCAGAGCAGGCACCTCACATCTCCTCTGAACCAGACCAATTCACTCTGTAGATTCTGAGCACTATGCCAGCCATTGAGGCAAGAAGCTCCCAGCATCTCTGCACAGCAGTCAGCAATCTAGGAAACACCAGCCACAGAACACTTGGGGAGCTTCAGTCAGGCCCCTGAGGTTCGTGTAAAGAAAGCATTTCCTGACACACGGTGCCTGACAATGTGTGTTCAGATACATTACCTACCTTTAAAGGATATGACAACTGAATTTAGTTTTATGCTGCTTCATTTGACATGAGGTGGAAGAGAACTCCCAGTCTCTACCAGGTAATTTTTACAGGTGCAAATTTTGCTTACTTGGTAATCATGGCATTGTCCTCATCTCCAGCTGCACACAATTCAGCAGTTGGGTGTGCAGACACTGGCCTCATTATGGCATTTACCACCACTGCAGCTTTACTTCACAATCACTCTGTACTTCTACATTAGTGTCTACTTCTGCCAGAAACTCATTTATGGCAGAACTGCTACCAGCATGCCACATCCTGGAGAAGGGAGTCAGCTCTACATGGCTGTACAGGCTTCTGCATTAGATGGCACAAACTGCAAGGGTCCCTCCCAACCTCAGGTATTCTGTGATTATTAATTACCTGTGAAGGAGTCTGTAAAACTGCCAGTCTGGAGTGAGGGGGAGTGAGGAATATAGACCTTATGGAAATACTGGCACCATTCTCTGATACAACACATGAACAGGGGAAAAGTTGTATGAAATAAAGAAGATATTAAGAAAATATAATTAATGAGATTACCAGTTTTATGCACCATCACTTAAGGCTGATGCACTTCAAAGAAATCTCATCTCTAAGCTAGTCAAGAGCTTCTACAGACACATGCTCATTAGTCTCATTTCTGTGTAGCACTGAGTAGATATTAACCCATTTTGAAGGTACTTACATCCATACATACTTAGAAATTCACAGAACAAGACCACCTGCCCCAGACAGTGCATTACATTAACAGATTAGATTGCAATCAACTAATTTTTAAATGTATGTGGACTTCCCCAGTAGAGAATCTATTTGTATCTGAGACTGCATTAATCAGAGGCTGATTAAAAAGAAGGAGAATCCCAAATATACTAATTCTTTGTTCCCTGACACAACCTCTGATCTGGAAGGCAACTATACCTGCTCCCCTCTAAGTGGTCCCGGGATTCTCAGCAATGAATGCACAGGAAAAAAAATCTGCTAGCAGAATCAGTGATGTTAGAGGAGAAAAAATAATGACCAGAATATAAACCAAAGTATTTATTATGGCTACAGCATTTAGGAACACCTCAGGAATGTGGATGAGATGTGGCAGCTATTCTTTTTTTCCTTTCTGTGTAAATCAGAGATACAAGCTGGAGTATTTCTGGGTGAACAAACTTCCCTGCAAAACAAAAGAAAGGGAAGGTTAATGAAAAATGCTCTCATTTTGCCACGTGTGAAAGGCTAGAATTGGAATGATAGCAGAGATGTCACTTTAGGCTCAGAATAAATGTCAAATTATTCTTTTAAGAAAGTGAATGCTCCCAGTTCAATCCAATTATGGAGTAAGTGTAGCTACACCCTTTCTTCACAAAAAGCTTGTATTTTGTGCTCTATTCAGACATTTAAGAGCTGAAAAAGGGATGCACCGTGACCAAGATAATCTATACTATGTATGGTGCTACAGAAACCACTCCAGTTCCAGGTGCACTTAGGGTATATGCTGCAGGCTCTACTCACACACCAGCTCAACTGAAGTTGTTGAATTCTGGTAGGGGAGCAAAGACAAATAGTTAGAAAATAAAGCATTATCAGCTTTGTTCACATTGTCCTTTTTTTTCCTTTGCTAGTAAAAGTCTTACAGAGAGATTATTATTTCCCGAGGGAATCACCAAAGTATAAATGGGACTTGTCAGGGACTCTGTAGGGTGACTGCTGGTCCTCTTATCCCTAGAGTTTGTCTATCCCTAGTTTTTTTCCCAGGACAGGACAAGTTAGTTACAGTCCTCTTCTGGTGTTCAACTATCTTGCCAAAAAGATAAAGATTATTATTTTACCTATTTCTGCTTTAAACTACCAGTGTATTTTGCAAAGGATGAAAAGCAGCGGACAGAATAAAAAGTAATACAGTTGCAACTTAATCATTTCACTGAGGTGGTTCTCACAGGAACCTTGGGCTGGTCACTCAGCTCACTTGGGGATAACAAATCCTACTTCACTGACTCCTGAAACACTGACAGAGTACAAACTGCTGTCAGAGCATGGGTAAACACTGAAGACTCCTTTATGAAGACTCTGATGTTTCAGGGAGACCCTTACACACATGCAAGTGTAATGAAAGCTGAGCCTCTCTCTAAGGTGAAAAGTGATGTAAAAGGAATTCGGCATAAATTAAATTCCGGTTTAATACCTACAGATAAATGTCAGGTATGTTCACAATGCATCCAGTTTCCCCAGATATATTAGGGGACATGAGCAATGAGTAAAATAACTAGTTCTCACTTGCTCTGAATGTCTTTCAGGAAAAGAAAGGGAGTTTATGTATTTCATTTATGAAAGGAAAAAAAAGTACCCAAATGTCATACCAGCAGTTGAATCAAAAAAATCCTGCAGTCTGCCAGGTGTCTTTTCCAACTCTTCATACTCAAATGCTTGCAGTATCATCTCACACTGATCCAACTGCTTTACAAATTTGGCCTCTGCAGTAGACTGGTTTTCATATTCCTGAAAAGATTTGTAGTTATAAGAAAAAGAATTTTGTTACTCTGAAACAGAACACTAAAATCTCTTTATATATCTAGAACTTTCTTCATTAGTACAAGCCAATCCAGAAATATTCATCACAGTTACGTCTTTAACTTTGTTTTTACGAACACACAGTGGTCAGCCAAACACCTGAAATACATGCCAATTTTATATTAAATGCAGTGGGATGTAAAATACAGCCTTTTGCATAACCTGACTCTAAATATACCAATTGTTTTGGCTGAATCAGGGATGATATGGAGGTAACTCTGCATGACACACAAGTTAAACAATAGGTTTGATTTATCTGTATTTTACGTAGAAAGATAATTTCAGGCCTGGCTAAGGCTATTAATTACCAGAGTGTGTGCCTACACACTGTCACCACCTATTTTTAAGACCTATTTAGCACTTTTCTCACCACTTACTGTTTCTATATGGAGTTGTTCTTTATATTTCTCCTGTCATTCCTGCCTAATCTTTTTCCTCTAATCTGTCTGAGCTGCTTATGTCCTTTTGTCTCTCCTAGGAGATAGGGAGTGGTTAAGGGGTTTCCTCCCCTTCAGAATTTAAGTCCTTTAATCTCTCTGCTATCTTTTCCCTCTCTACAGTCATCATCAGTATATATTTATGAGTGATTCACATTTCTACTCAACTTGAACAATTTTGCTGTCATTTGCTTCCAGTGATGGCTGCAGACAGGTTTGGCACTGCATTTTCTCTTTCCCAAATCGACTGCATTGTATGAGATGTCTCACGAGCAGGTCTTCCTGACTCTCCTGACTTCCAAAACCAAGCCTATAGAAAGGGGTTTTCTTCTGTGCAGGTTACCATTACCTTGATACCACTGGCAGGTCTGACCCTATTTGTCATCCCCACAACCATTATCACACCAAAGTGCACACTGGGACCATCTAAGCTCCCAGATCCACGGAACCTGTGGATCATAGCACTTCCACAGAGAAGAGCAGCATGAGTGCAGGAAGAGGTTTGCCTACTGACCACAGAACCTGGCAATCCTTTCTGCATCTTATGATAACAACTGTGGTATGAGTGCCATTCACAGTGGAAAGACCCTGGCTTTCTAATTCCAGCACACTCATGCTCAGATAAGTGTGACAGTCATTTCCTTGTCTTGCATACTCTTAGAAGCCTGTTCTTAGGCTTCTTACTTTACCTTTGAGGTCAGAAATCCAGATTTCGATAGGCATGATTGATTGGTTTACTATTCTACATAAATTTCAATGGTACTTTGAATTTTCAGTTACACCTCATCATTATTTTAATAATAAATTTCATTTCAGTGTTTTTATCTTTTCTCTTTTCAACCTGAGCTTTGCCTCATTTTTAAATTAAGTCCTACTTATTTTCTTAAATCTATTTATTTCTACTCTATTTTTTTCTAATCTCTGTTGCAGGGGAGAGGGTCCCTCAAAAACAACAAACTCTTGGCAGCATTACAAAGGAGAACTTCAAGAAAAGAAGAAGTAGGGCTGTTCACCTGTAAAAGTCAGTTTCACCTCCAACAATCAGGTGGGAGTATCAATCTGCTGCCAACCTCTGTGCTATACACCCGATGTTACTGACACCTCAGCTCACATTGTCCTCAAGAAACATCAGCTATTACATGTGCAACTGTGCACAGTGCTGAAACAAACACTTACTGTTACCTCCCCACAGGTGGTTAAGACTCTGAAATGACAGTGTACTTTGGAAAAACACTAACTGGTCTCTCCAACACCACAGGTTGTCTTTTAAAAATCATTCCCATGCTTTTGCTCTTGAGAATAAAAAAGCAGGACAGAGCTGAAACGTGCTGACTCATTTACTTCACTGTTTTTTCAAACATATTTGGGATTAAGTTATAAAGTGAAGATATGTCTGAGGCATCTTTCTGCTGCCCCTCCCCTACACAACACTCGCCAGGTACCCACCAATACCACCCAAAGCAGCAGTCCTTGTAAAGCCAAAAGTGAAGAGATACAGAGACAAGAGCAGGGCAGAGCAGGAAGGACGTGCTAAGATTGTGAAGAATCTTGTATTGCTCAGCACTGTTCAGCTCTGGTCCATGACCACCTTCACTCACCAAAAAAAAAATCATAGTGCAATGTCTCTGGCTAGCGGAGAGCAGAGCAGCACACCAAGTTATCAGAGGCTGATTTTCTTTATCTCTTTTTTTTTCTTCTTAAAGAGCAACTAGTTGTTCCACTTAACACTAGAGGGACTACATATGAATAGTGGATTTTTAGGGTACCCTCTCTGCCAGGTGGGTTGCACTCATGCTAATGAATTGCAGACACAGTGCCAATAAATAATCCTGAAGGTAGAAACAAAGACCAAACTATCAACAGTGTGCACATATTAAATGATGGTTAATGAGGATGATGAAAAGCTAACATGCTAAAGAACTGACTCCATGCTGAACAAGCTCTTACAACATCACTGGAGAAGACTGAGACCAGCAAAGCAAAAAACCCAATTACACAGAACTAACCTTATCTATCAAAACCTCATTTTCCTCAATTATAACAGTTTCTCAAGGGAGAAGGAACCAGTACTCCCTAAAAAAATACACACATATTATTTCCTGTATCTGATGATGTTGGTTTACCCCCTTTACCTTAAAATATAGCTCTGAGTGCCCATTCCCACTGCCTGCTCAACCAAACAACTACCCAACTACAACAGGGAAAAAAAAACCAAAAACAACTCTAAACCTAAAACAAAACCACAAACAGGGTGTTGTAGCAAAAGGCAGAAATTGGATGCCAATATTTGGAATTTAAATTCCCTCTAAGTAGAAATCAATGTAAGATACAGATTCAGATGATATACAGTCCAAGAAACACAGAATGCTTGGACAAGAGGTTGTGGATTCAATTTCCCCCGTGTGACCGTATGTCAGGAGGAGATAAAGCACAGTAATTATAAACTTGAATTGTGTGGAAATAATCTAATCATCTCTCATTTGCAAGTATAAAAGATCGTATCAATTAACAGCATGGGTTCGCATAAAAACGGTTAAATCACCTTCAAACACAAAAGATACTTTCTGATAGAAACTTTTAAAGAACCCAAGACCAGAAATCTCAAGTGTTTGTAAAAAAGTGCATTTTTTTGGGTCACATTTAAGTTTAAACGTTAGTTTACTTAATAATTTTAAGTTACTACTAAATATCTTGGTCTAATGGACTTTATTAGAAAGAAATGAAAGCCACAGACATTACTTGTATAAAAAGCAGAAGATAAACCACAGCACCATCACCCACCATTATTTTTTTTCCTGTATTAAAAGCTACATATGACCAGATACGAATGCAAGTGATAATGTAATAAAAAATCAGATTTATATCCAGAGAGCTGGATGTAGAGGACAAACTTTTCCTTTAGCTGTACAAACCAAGCCCTAGACAGGTTGATCAGGAACTCTGAGAGGCTAGGGGCAGAAGATGGTTATTTCATCAAAGTCCAGGCTTTCTGTTTGAAAAGGATCCAAAATTGACCTTGACTCATACTGTTAGGCTTTATCTTCTAAGCAAATATATCTCACTTTCTTGAGGTCAAAAGAAGAGATGGCACAATTTCACAGATAAATAGGAAGAAGGGAATGGGTCACCCTGAAATTTTAAAATAGGATTAAAAGAATGCAAACTTACTTCCCAGAGTTCATAGATTTCTTTTCTGAGGTCCTCTGATAGAAGGTGGGTCAGCTGTTGCATAGCTGTCTAAAAAAAAGAAGCCATTTCCATTTATGTATTTTCTGAGCAACATTTGTATCATTAAATTTTCTGAATAACTATCTACACGTTACCAAGCTAGCAGAAACATCCACTACACAGCAAATTACTGTATTGTTTTGGCATGGCAATGTTTGGCTACAGCTCTGGCCAAGGCGGTAGCACCTCTGGGATAACATATTTAATGGGAGGGGAAAGCCCTATGCAACTTCACCCAGGAGGAGGAGTGAGAAGTGAGAGGAAGAACTCTGCAGATACCAGGGTTAGAGAAGAAGGAGAGGGAAGAGGTGCTTTAGGTGCCACAGGAGATTCCCCTGCAGCCTGTGAGGAAGATCATGGTGAGGCAGCTGTGGCCCTGCAGCCCTACAGAGGAGCAGAGATCCTCCTGCAGCCCCTGGAGGTCCATGGTGGAGCAGATATCCACTGGAGCAGGCTCCCAGCAGAACTTGTGACTCCAGAAATTGTTCTGAATGTTCTTTGTGTTCCCCAGTTGATCAATCTCTTTTCTGTGCTGTCTCTACTGTTTGGTCAGTAACATGAAGGGCTGCTTCTAAAACCACCAACATCACAAGCAAGACAAAGGTTTCATGCCATGATTGTTTCTCCACTTCATATAGAGGATACAGTGTCACAATATGGTTCCAAATGGCTTGCCACCACTGAAGCATCAAGGTCTCCTTCCTTCTCACCTCTTTCCGGCTCTGGAACTCACCAGATTTCAAGGTTAGGTGGCTAAAATGACTTACCTGTCAAAAACCCCTACTCCAAACAACCTCCCTCCTCTAAAAAAAACCCCAAAACTGCTTTTATTAATCAGGTTCATTTTCTGCTGCCTTAGTGCTGGTGAGACTCACTGGTTAAAGTTACTGCACAAGCAGCAAACTCTGGAGCCAGCTCAATGTTGGCTGTAGAGCAAACAGAAGAAAGGAGAACTCTACAGTGGAAGCAGAGTATTGATAACTCACCTCAAGCCACTTCCTGAAGTGGCTACCCATGGTCTATTTTTACAACAAAGTATTTCAGAGTCATCCCAAATATTTAATGCTTTACTCTTCCTCTCACAAAATCCTCACTGACTGAAATGGGAGCAGAAGGAGCTGCAAATACTTAAGAAAATTTCTTAAACATACCTAGGCATCAAAATCTCTTTCCTTGCCTGAATTCAAATGAGACCAAAGTTGAAGGCTGATCCTCAGTGACACAACAACCTTTAGAGGCTTCCAGTAAAGAGTTTTTCTCTGTTCAGTGTTTTGAAGATCTTTGAAGAGTGTAACAAACACTCCAGTGATTATTCATCATCCATAAAAGGGGGCCCCTTTTATGCTTATCTGGTTAAAACTAGGGGCTGGGGGCCCATGACTAACTCTAGGAGTAAGTTTTTTGCTAAGAAAGCGGAAATTAACGATCTAAGGTGCATTTAGCATTCTTGAAGTACTTTCTTTACAGACCGTAATTTTGGTGTTTCTTTTTTTAATATACTTCATTGTGTGTTCTTACAATGAATGAAAAAAGCCTCTGAAGAGTTTCTGAGGCATGACATTGCCCTCTAGCTGTGGCTACAGAAATGGTTTACATTTTCTTCAAATAATGCCACAAACCAGAAACAACAAACCAGCAGCCTGGATAAGTGCAAGGCCAGAAATGAAGAGACTCTAGGCATGCTCACTCAAAGAATCACAACAGTAACAAAAGAGACACCTGCATCTGAGGTTCTGTGCAGAAGGTTTAAATGAAGTCTCTGTCAACCTCATGATCTGACACCACACACAAGATCTGACATGAACTGTCATCCATCCTACTCAGTGCACCTACTCCCTGCTCCTCACCTCTCGGGAAGGAGGCTGAACATGACTCATTCAGGCTTACCAAAACTGCAGCTAGTTCAGGAATAAATAAAGGTAGAAACAAAGACCAAATTATCAAAAGGGCCAAGGTGAAGATTACTTCAAAGATTCTTCTGTAGCTTTGTACTTGGTCATGTTACAAGTACAAAAATCTCAATACGCTGAAAGCTCTACTTGGTTGTGGCAGGCTTGTCCAATGCCAATGACAGTATTATATTGCTTGGGGCATTCCTTCACCACCACTAGAAGATAAAAACACACAGAATGCTCTGCAGCTGTGGCTTCACACCTTATGTTCATACCTCTTCTCTCCTGTGTTTCTCCTCTTTTGGGATATTATCTGCAGGAGCAATATCTCCAACAATGCATTCAGCCATATCATGAACCAAAGCTAATCGTATGCATCTGACAAGAAGGAGGGACAGAATAATTAGTTTTTCAGCATTTTAAGTTGAAAACTTATCCATAAGTTAAGACTGCAGAATTTATCCCCCTTCATATACTCTAAAGGTTGTTCGAGCCTTTCTTAAACTTTATATAACATTTTTCTCTTTTTTGTTAAGGGAATTATTTTCCACCTTGACATGATTTTGATTTTTGATTTCTAGTCTCTACTGCTTGTAAATGCAGATTTAAGTATAAATACACTGTGTACCAGAGCATGATATTCAAAAGTAATGTACTTAGCTTTTGTATACTTGACTTTTGGAGATGTTGTGGTAATTAACTACATTATACACTTCACATTATTCCTGCAACAGGTAGAAGCTAATCTGATTGGAGCAATCCCTAATTCAGTATATAATCTGTCACTCACAGCTCTGCAGCCATGCCAGTCTGCAGCAGAGTAGTCAAAAAAGCCTTCATGTCAGTTGCTATAGCTTTCTCTGCTATCCTAGAGGCTTTCTGTGGCTCCTTACCGCTGCTGAGTGCTCCTCCAGTCTGTCAAAATCGACATAGTCTAAGGCTCTGACACAGCTGTTTGTTGCTTGACATTGTTTTTTAACAAGGGTCTTCAGCCTGTTTATTTACTACTTGAAAGAAGATCAGCTTTGAGCCTCTGCACTAAGACTTGCCTCAACACTCACAGTTAAGCAATAAAGTTTTTAGCCCCTTTCAAACGACCAGGTAAACAGGATAGAGGGATAAGAAGAGAGGAAAGGATTCAAATTCCTTCAGTGTGATTTAAAAGCTCTTACTTGGGACGACAGCTTCTTTAGCCTTTTGTTTGCAGCTCTCCCACAACATTAACATATGGTCGTGATAAGGAGAGGCAGTCTCACCTGTCCTTGTTAAGGTTTTTGTCTTCAGTCACCAAAGCCATCATCGCCATCCTGTACATGTGGTCGGAGACGCTCTCTGGCTTTGCAACGTTCCTGTACACCCATCCCGTCCGCGGTACTCTCTGTTCGCGTCACAGAATCACAGAATCAGTTAGGCTGGAAAAGCCCGCAGAGATCATCGAGTCCAACCTCTGGGTGGATACCACAGCATCCACCAGACCATGGCACTGTACAGGTTAAACCCCTCGGTTTTGCAGGCCCTCGTTTCACAGACACCGGCAGAAATTCCGCCCCACCACGGGAAAGCTCTGATGCTCGCAGCGAACGCCTGCCCCAAGGCCCAGCCCAAGGCTGTCCCCGGCCAGGAGCTCGGCCCAGCCGCAGCAGGTGCCGCCGCAGCCCAAGGGCCGGGACACGGCGGCACCCACGAGGCCCCGCCGCAGCCGCGGCCCAGCCGGGCCCGCTGCGCTGGCACAACAGGGGCCGAAGCCCCGGCTCACATGGGCCGAAGCCCCGGCTCACGCCGGCCTCCGCCAGCCACCGCCCCCTGCCAGCCCCGGCCCCGCTGCCAGCCCGGGCACTGCCGAGGGAACCCGGCCCCAGCCCCCGCGCCTGGCCCTTGCCCTGCGCCCACCTTGAGCTGCCCCAGCAGCCGCAGGAAGGGCAGCAGCCCGACCCCGCCGCCCGCCGCCATCGGCCACTGGCAGCACGACCTCGACCGCGGCTCCTCCTCCTCCTCCCGCCAGGACGCGTCCGCAGAGGGGCCCGGGCGCAGGTGTGTGGGGGAACTGCGTCCCAAAGCTCCGGCTCCTCGGGGTTCATTCACCACAAAAAAGAACGACACGGGCTGCGACTGCAATAGAAGCCGGGCTGCTCACGGGCATGAGCGCTGCGAAGTGGAAAAGGGAAGGTGGCAGGCGTGTCCTCTCCTCTCTTCCGCTGAGGTCCAGCAGGGAGGAGGAGAGAAAGGCAGGAATAGCTCTGTCAAAACTGGGCATCTCGGTGACCTTTACCATGAAAAAAAAAAAAAAAAAAGAAAAAAAAAGACTATCGCAAGCTCATTTATTGTTCAGAGAAGAACGGGAAGAACGGATAGTTATCCGGGTTGCTGATGAGTCTTAAATTATTCTGTGGACTCCCGGCATTTTGCTGCAAGCACATCCGTCACTTTTTTGAGTTGAATAGATAATACGGTGACTTACCTGACAATTGGTGGATTTTCAAAATACATTGCATTTCTTTGCTACTTTTATCTTGCCAGCTGAAATAGCGGGTAATGGTTTCAATGTGGTGATGAAACAGTCTGTTTCAGGGAAGAAAATCTGCAGTTTTGCCAGCTATCAACAGATGGCAGAGTATTTAACTTTCGTTTGTATAAATATTTAAACTCCTAAATTAATAATAAAGCCCAGACAACTTTTTAGTGACCATTTCAAGGCTGTTTTCCCACAATAGAAAACAATAAGGACCAGGAAAATCATCACCTTTACACCTGTGTACACAATCATAGATGCCTTGGGTGTTGCAGTACAGCTTTCCTGCTTGAAGTTAATCACACATCTGTTGCAGATTTGTCTTGACAGCTCTTGAAACCATCCATAATAAGAATTTCATACTTTGTCCAGGCTGTCTTCTGTGTGAGTAATTTGTTTCATAATGTCCTCTTTGGACCTCCTTTAGAATGAACACTTGAGCGATAATCATGAGGCTGGACTCACAGGCACTGGCCTCAGTGTAATTTTTGTAATATTTGTCAATTTTGTAGCCTTTATATGTATATAATCCCTCTGCATGCACTTGTGGGCTGGTTTGGCATATTGCTTATTGACACTGGTTTTCCACCCAGTCGTTCTTCAACAGTACTTATATATATATATATATATATATATAGTTTATGTGCTTTTCCAAGTACCTATCAAATGCATCACGTGTAGTGTTAAATGGATGGACTCTCAGTTGGCTGGAGGACCCCGACATAGTACAAATATTAGCTCTGTCAGGATTTTAGTCTTCAGTAAGTAGCCTGAAAACAGAAACAAATCAGCTCCATACAATTTTAAGCAGCTTTTTTATGTAATTCAGAAACTTCAGCAAGGATTAGCAAAGTCTCCCTACAGGATATTAAGGTAGTGCTAAGGCTTAAGTCTCAATCTTTCATCAGTCTCAGCTGGCTTTCTTCTCCATCTTTTGCTAGAACAGATGGCAATTTCAAAAAAGAAATCCTGAATAAGCTGGTTACCGCAGAGTAATCATGATTTATAAGCTGGAGATGGCGCTCTCTGCCCACAGATTTCTGCTACAACTGCATTTGCTGCCGCCCAATGCCAGACTGACGCTGTGCTTCCATTTCTTTAAGAAATAGCTCTGGGGGAGAGGAGTTGCTTTGCACACTTGGTGCAGTAATGCGCAGATCATCTCCCCAAATGCCAGGTGGCTGGGAGCAGACCCGGTAATTACTCCTAAGGTAGATCATAATCAGTTTGTGGTTTATATAATGTAGCACCAATGATAGCACATTGGGTTTTGAAAACCCTTATGTGTTCTGCCAGCATGGTCACAGTAAACCTTGCATTGGCAAAATATCTTCAGGAAAAGTAATTAATTGATGGGATTCATTCAGTACTATCCGCCAGGAACAAAAAAAAAAAGAAAAGAAAATGTTGTGTAATTCAGCGGACAGGGCAAAATGGTTGTGTATCACAGACCCGTCAGGAAGGAATAGCAGCCTTGATGCCCTTCCTAATAGCAAAACGATTGATGATCACCTGCCAAACACTATAAATGGTCATTTTAGTTCTCCAGACTATAATATCTTCCTTCATCTGAGGCAATCTTAGCAACTATAGAGAGTTAGCTAGTGAAAATCTGTTGCAAGAAGTCTTCGGTAAGGGTACTGAAGTGCAAACCTCTAGGGTGAGAGTACATGTGTGCCCTGTGGCTCCCTTCAGTCTGCCCTGCACCTCACAATGCTGAACTGTGGCTCCTTGTGCCCGAGGAGCCCCATTCTCTCTTGTGTGGGCTGTCAAAGCTGGTGAGAGGCACCTGAGAGAGGCACCGTGCAGTGATATCTGTGCCAAGGGCTGGACATCTCCTGCTGACACTTCCTAGAATCACAGAATGCTTTGGGTTGGAAAATACCTTAAATATCATCTACATCCACCCCCATTCCCATGGGTGGAGACTCCTTCCATTTTAGTAGTTGCTCAAAGCCCCATCCAACCTGGCCTGGAACACTTTCAGGGATGGGACATCCCCAGCTTCTCTGGGCACTGTGTTCCCATGTCTCACTACACTCACAAGAGAGCATTTCTTCCTAGTATCTAACCTAAACTTAGTCTCTTTCAGTTTAAAAGAAAGAGTCTTTTAAACTGAAAGACTTGTCCCATCACTTTACATGCCCTTGTAAAGCATCCCTCTCTGTATTAGAAGGCTGAGGAGAATGTGCACTTATGGTAGCATTCCAGTGGTCAGCAAAAACTGTCCCTGTTCAGTGTAGCTAACCAGTGGCATCACTACTGAAAAGAAAAATGTTCTTGCTGCTGTTGCATAACATCTTGGGCTTTCTGTGATTAACAAGAGATTTTCTATCAGAACCGTTAGGATTAGCCTATCTAAACCTTCAAAATGCAGAAAAAGTTGTTTTATCTTATATGTGTAATGGATCTGCAGGGCCAAGAGTAGAAGTTTAGACAGGCACATTTTGGGGGAAAAAACGTCAATTTAAGAGCAAATCAATCTTATGTGAGCAGAACATTTCTAATGTAAAAAGGCAGCTGAATTAGAGGATTAAGTCACACTGCCTGATTAACATCATTTGATCTTTTGCTATTGAAAAGCCACTGGTCTTCTCAGAGAATGGAAGCATTCAAACTTTAAATGACACCACAAGCCTGGCTTAGAAAGAAACCTGCTAAACTGAAAACAACTTGCCTTGCTTCAGTAATTGTTGGTTTGTCTCTGCTCTGGGGGGATGCATCCAAATCAGGATTTAGAAATCCCTCACATTTTGCTATAACAAAGAAGGACTGGAAAACTGAATGAGGGCATCTTGGGCGCTATGTGGGAGAGGCTCACAGCATGTGAATCCTGCCTTGCTTCACCATATCATATTTATTTCTTGTTAAAAAGTAGAAGACAGATACTCAAATGTCTGTTTGATGTTCATTTTCTTTATTGCACATTCCCTTTTGGTTTTGCCTTCTTAATTTTGCTGGGGTAGGAGGTAACCAAGAAAAAAAAAAAAAGCTCAGCTTGTCCCAAAGAGCCTGCTCAGAATCTGAGAGGTACCTGCTGATGACATTTGGTAAGAGAGCAAGAGAGGGAGTTCTAGTTACAGTTTTTATTGGTTTTAAAACTGAATTTGTTTTAACCAAGGAACATGCTTAAACAAAGAAGCTTTCCTTAAAATTATACCTCTTTCTTGTGAGCCTCAAAGTGAAATTGTAACAGATCAGCCTTGGTCATCTGAAATTTTCTAAAGTAAAGCAAGAATGAGGGAACCATTCTATGATATAATTAAGCCTTTTGTCACTGGAAACACCAAGAATGAGAATAAATCCCATGTAAAAAAAAAATCCTATGCTACTTCTGATATCTTTTCTGTTAAAAAGCTTATACTGTTTTCACTTAATTGTACTTAAATGAGTTTTGAAGGGATTTTAACAATCACCTGCCAATAAGTTCCACTGTAATAAACAGCACTTAGTAAACAGCAAGCAGACAGAAATCAAAGTATTTATTTCCTGTCTCTAATGATCTGATGGTCAGTTTGCTCAAAGAATTTTATGTGCTTTTTGTGAAGTACTAACCAGTATTCCCAAGCAGTGTATTTTTATTATTTTAAAAAATGCTCATTTAATATTCATTATATTATTTTCCATCATACTGTTATTTCAGTTGTTAGAAATGGAGAAAAACAGTATTGTAAGATACAGAAAAGCTGTGAATATCCTTGTTATTCCCCTAGTCATGCTTTTAAGCATTGCACATTCAGATAATGAGCACCCAGTTCCTGCTCAGACTCTTGCTTTTCAGCCATCTCCCAAATGTCAGCCAAGTCAGACCCTGCTTAGCTTCCAAAATCAGATGTGATCAGGCATGTAACAATGTAAAGAAAAATAAACCCTGAAAGGCACTCTGAATTATAATGTACATTTTTTTTCCTTGACATGCAAGAAAGAACAAAATGGAAGTTTTATCACAACTCTGCTTCCTTTTGGGTGCCCCCACCCTCCCTTATTACTGTGAGTAACGTTTTCTCAAAATAAAGGCACACTGATTTGTTTGTTATTTTAGGCTCAGAGAAGCAGGTCGGGCTGGAACCCTGTCCAAATATATGCCTCTAGTCCCATTAAGGGCCTATGAAGGTACTTATATCTCCATCCACTGCACACCAGGGCATTGTCTCCTAGAGAGGGCTCCTGGCAGTGCCCAGCTCTGTCCATCCCCTATGGCCGTGTGTGCTTGTGCAGCCTGGAGCTGCTGCGCTCCTGTGGGCTCTCACACAGGGACAGATGCCCGTGATTAGCTGCCTTAGCTTCCTGCCCCCCTCGCACACTGCTCGGCTATTATTTTGAGGGCTGGTGACAGGGCTCTGGAGCCTCCCTTCCCCTCTGTCACCCTGGCTGGCAGCCGCGGCTGGGCGGCCTGATTTGTGCCCTGCCAGCCCCGGAGGGAGAGAGGGAGGGAGGGAGGGAGGGAGGGAGGGAGGGAGGGAGGGGGAGCAGGGGAGAACACCCGGAGGCCACTGTGCTCTGCTGCAGGGGCTTCAAGGGGTTTTCTAAGGGCAGGGTCACTGGCCACAGCTGGGGTGGCACTCCCTCCTCTCTCATGGGACCAATACAGCACCTACACTAGTAAAAAAACTCTGCTTTGCTGTTTTCATCCAAATACTTGAGCCCTTCAGACACCCCTGAACAAAACACACCAGCCATAGGCATGCTCTTGCTGATCCAAGGGAACCTCTTGCATGGGCCTCTGCCTTCTAACCTGAGATTGACTTTAATTATCCATTATTCTGCCTTCCTCTCTGTGAGCCTCTTGCTGAATGCATTGTGCCACCCAGCATATTAGTCAATCATCGCAGCTTACGGAGCACTACACTTCACATCTTGCCTTCGGTGTCATTCATGTGCACTGAGTGGAGACAGCAACCACTCTTAAGACGCTGGGTAGATTTAAGCATGCTAGGGCCTGTCTGTCCCTGTAGTAAATAGCTTTGCTGACATTTAAGCTGCACATGGCTTGATGTTAGGTCCAACAAAAATGTCACACTATAATCACTTTTTAAATAGCTGTTTCCGGCTCAGTTAGTACTGTATAGCTCCAGAAGAGAAAGCACTTACAAGCTGACAGGCAGAAAGGGGAGCCGTCTGTATAGGATGTTAGCCTAATCCCATCCCTGCCCTTGCCTGTCAGGCTTGGAGGCTTTGTTTGTTTAAAAAAAAATGCACATACAATTTAATGCCACTGTACTTTTCAGCTGGCAGACTCTAAAGAAAACTCACAAATAAGTTCTGGGGAGAACTCACAGCTTTGATGTAGCTGTGAGGGGGTTGGGTGGCCCAGGGGGTGCCCAGCCCTCAGCAGTTTTGTGGCTGATGCTGTGTACTGAGGCACTATGCTGCTGAGATTCTATTGCTGCAAGAAGGCATGTAGGTAAAATCCTAATGATCTCTGACAGCAGAAAAGCTGAGGGTTTTCATATTCCCTGATACCACTCCTTAAATTTATCTCTGCCTCTGAACCAGCCTATGAAAGACATGGACCATGGAGAAGCCATGCCAGACTTGCTTCCTCTCTCATATGCCTCAGTTTGTGTGTTACAGTGTCCATATAGAATCACAGAATCGTTTAGGTTGGAAAAGACCTTCATATGGTTTCACTGAGACTCTGGCATCCTGCCCTACCCTAAGGAGGAACTAGCATCCCCATGGGGCACAATAGCTTCCCAGAGATCATTGCAGTATTCCTCAGCTCCTGGTCCCCCACTAGACAGACAGGTGATGGGTCAGAGCACCCTGTGATGAGGCTGAAGTGTTTATGTCTTTACCCTCCACCCCAAATGTGGCTGAAGGGAATGCTTGCATCCCACCAGTCAGACCCACTGTCCCTAAACCATCTGTGTATGCAATGCTGCCCACCTGTAGTTCTGTCTTTGCCCCACAAGATCTCCTGGGGATTACCAGCAGTTTCTTTTGTGGCAAAGCACAGCTGTAATCAGAAGGTGGGTCAGTGGATCATGAAGCTCTTGTAGAAGGCAATGCATGACAGCACTACAAAGATGAATAAGAGCGCATGATCTTTTGGGAAGAACAGAAACCCATGAGGGAATAAAGCAGTTTAGTGGGAAGGAGGAAGCCAGCCTTTCTTGGCTTCCACTGTAGCCTTTTCCATCTAATTTGATCTCTGGCTCTATTATTTATAGCCAAGTGGCAGTCTGAGAAGGTGCTATAGATGTGACTAAATGTCACCATGAGAACTGAGCCCAAGCCTTGAACACCTCTGGCTGTGGCTTCACAGAGGCTGCTGACCCCTGCGTGTAGGGCTGTTGTAAGTCATTGCCTTTCCTGATTAGGTCAGAACAATGGCACCAACCTGAGTGTGTCAACATGGAGATTTCCTGCTATGTTGATTTTCCTCTATCCCAAAGCAAGCCATATGCTATACTTTTTAATTGAAAAGCAAATTTATTCCTGTAGGACATGTATTTCCTAACTGCATTGAGACAGTGAGCAGTGAATCTTAGCACATTCTTCATTTCACATCATAGTTACAGCAGGTGGTTGCTACTGTCTGTTGCCCATAATAGATAGAAAATTATAGAAAAGCAAATCTCCTCCACATTCAGACAGTGGAAGGTAAGCTTTTACCAAATACAGTTGCAAACTATGGGGCACTATGAAAGGGGTGTTGGGTAAAATACTACAGTCTCCAAGAGGTAGGACAAGTTAACCTTTCAGTCTACAACCATCCAACATTCCTTAACCCAGATGTGACTTTTGTCACACCTCAAATTTGTATCAGCAACCCTTTTTCTTATAGGCACAGTTTGCTGGGAATGACTGTGCGTTTGATCAACCACCAGTGTGACGGTGACTGGTTTCCATTGCATGCAAGCTGTAGGGAGTCACTCTGAGGCTTTTGGAGAGTTCCTTCTGGCCAGGAGATGGGCAAGGAAGAAACAGAGGGATGGAATATATATTGCACAGTAAATTTAGTAAGAATGACCATGCATTTGAAGTCCAGCCACTAGCCCCTTTTTTACACTCTTTGCCAGTATAAAGAATGAAATGGAACTAGAGAAGCCAGGAGTGAGTGAGCATTCCTGAGAAAGCACAAAAAAGGGCATGCACTGAAAAACAAATGCTGTGATTTGGGATCTTACACAGATTCACTAGCCAGGGAAAAGGAAAGACCCCACTGATGATTGAGATAGAAACTTTCTAAATATGAGTTTACATCCTTGTGTTGTTGAGTTCTTCCTCGTCAAACACACAGAGAAGAGTAGGGGTGGGCAATGGCAGTTTTGTTACCAGATAGATGTGAGATGTGTATGCCATGATGAACCATCAATTAAATGCAATGTTTAAAGATGTAAGCTACCACCTTTTGTTTTGTCAGCTCATCATCAAATAAAGACTTAGAGAACTCAGGCAAGAGAATATTTTCTTCAGTCTTACAACATTTAAAGTACGTTCAGGCATTCAGCTGAAAGACATTTTCTAGGAAATCAAAATTTAATAAGTAAATATTATATAAACAATTGCAAGTATCTCTTTGAGGGTTTTTTCCCTTGTTAAAAATACTTAGCTTCCTTTTTTATTTTACATCACATTCACAGCATTCAGTTGTAAGTGATTAGTAGCACATTCTTGCAACATCACAAATCATTCTTTTTAGTGAAGATCACAGAATGACAGAATGGTTGAGGTTGGAAGGGACCTTAGCAGATCATCTGGTCCAACCGCCCTGCCCAAGCCTGGTCAGCAAGGACAGATGATCCAGGACCATGTCCATACAGCTTTTGACTAGTTCCAAGGATGAAAACTCCGCAACCTCTGTCATCTTCAGTGACAAAATATCATCCCTTTGTGCCAGCCTTAAAAGGAGAGGAACTTCCCATCAGCAGCTGTTTAAGTGAAAAAAAAGGACACACTAACATAAGAACTAAAAAGATGTTAACATTTCCAGGTTTTGCTTTGCTGACTCCACAATCTTTAGTTATATGTAAAAATTTACACAAGGATTTTATTAAGTGACTCTTTACACCCACAACTTTACTGTTTCTTTGAAAGTGGATCATAAATCTCCAAAAATTTTTAAAGCTAAAGCCTGCAGCCATATGCCATTGAGATTCCCACAGATTTTTCAGTATTACAAATCGTCTTCTGAGGTACCACAGCTTTTCATATCCTGTGGTTTTCATATAGGAAACCTAATAGAGCACTATCATCCTGAATTTCTTCTCTGCTGAAAAACATTGATTTTAACTTACCTGCCTTTTAAATCATGTTTCTTTAGATGAGTCAAATATCTAGAACATTTATTTTTTGCTTCGTTTTTGGTTTTGGTTTTGGTTTGGTTTTTGGGTTGTTATTGTTTTTTGGAGAAAGACTTCATTTGGACACTTGAATATATTTTATGTTTAAATGCAAATTTTTAATCAGTTTGTGGGTTGTGTGGACATATCTAAAGAGAAAACACACTTTTTTTATGACGTGGGTACCTCAGTTTGGCTTTTTGGCCAAGTACAATGACAGACATCATGACCATACATGCCTTCCCAGGTGGAGTTGTGCATCTGCTCTGTGAGAATTGAGTATTTCGTTTTCAATTGTTTTGCTAAGAGTAAAATTACTGAATGTTTTCACAAGCAGGGGAGCAAAGTCCCTGCCAGAGAGCTCTCTGAGTGTGAGAGTAGCACAGCACGCATATGAAGGCTGAAGAAAGCATTTCAAGACCTCTGGAAGTCGCAATATCCCTGTGCAAGGCACCCTGACAAGCTGCTGCGCTAAAGTGTTCCAGTGCACTGACAGGTCGGTGCAGTGACATTAGGAGGATGACAGCGATGCTGGAACATTGACTCCACATGAAAAATACTCCCTGCTTTTTGATTCTTCAGTGGGTCATTCAAATTAGTGACCCAAAAGAAGTGCATTATAAAATTGTTGGGGCGAAATTTCTGATGGTCTTGGATAAGGTATCTGGCTGCCCTTTGTAAACTGGTAAACTTGTAAACTTGTAAACTGAGCAATTCACGATTCACAACAAAAGCTAGCTCAATAAAACATTTATCTGCTGGCATCTTTTCTGGCTGCTTTTTTTTTTTTTTTTTTTTTTTTTTTTTTTTTTGTTAAAGTGTTTTATTTTTACGCAGCTTGTCAGTAAGATTCTTGGTCTCTCAAACTTCTGTATTTTCTTTTTCTGTGTGAGCCTTTTAACCAAACCAAGTATGACAACTTAAAGACGTGCAGATGGCTTTTGAGCTGGAGAGAACTGGTTGTCTAAATTAACTGGTAGAAAATTTCAGTCAACCAACTTCTACTTGGTTGACTGAAATTTGTGTCTATCAATTTGGTAACAACTTTTTCCTCAGCGTTTGTTCATATGTTAAAGGTTTTCATCTTTTCATCTTTCCTGATGTGGATCATCATTCTACTAATGGTAAGCTTTTTTTTTTTTCGTTTTGAAAGGGATAAGTATAAATCCCCCTAAAATACCCGATTTCATAAATGCTTTGGAATTTTATTTTTTTTTTTACACTGGAATGTGTTCATTATTCGTCACTGTTACTTGACTTTCTCTGGTGGACATTTTGGTATAAAAATTTTTAAAATAATAAGCATGTGCAGAAAGGTGAAAGAGAAATTCTTCCTTTCTCACAAAGCCACAAAGCTTATTTTCCATAAATGAACACTTGTTTGATTTATTTTTTATTTCAGTTTTTTCTTCAATTCTTTTTCTTTTCAATTTTTTTTTTTTCAATTTCCTGTTCCCTCATAACTTAGCTCCTGGCAGCTATGTTACAAGGTTAAGTAGTCTAAATAGATATTAATCTGAAATAAAAAAGTGTTTTGCTCAACAAAAGCTGCAAGACTCAGTTTGTTGGCAGAGGAAAAAGTGTTGGTCTCGCCCTTCCCTGTTCTTACTAAGGAATTTTTTAATGTCCAAATTAGAAGACTAAAGTACTATCAAGTAATAATATTTCAGGTAATTGAATTTGGGATTTGTGAGGTTTTTTGTGGTCATTTCTTGGTAATTAAGGGTTGGTCTTGGATTTTAACTTCTCATTTTTGAAATATGAGCTCTTTTTTTTTAGACAGATTAATCGGACGTTTTGTGGCTGATGGCCAAGATGCTCAATTGCAGATTTTGATATAAAGTTCCAGCTCCATTTTGTGCAACTTTTTGCTTTGAATTTGTGACCTACCACACGCACATTAAAAGGGAAGGCCAACAGCGAGCAGCTGCCACCTGATCCCCCATTTCACTCGCGAGCAGCGAGGCGCTCGCGCGGCGCTGTGCATCGGCCCTGCGGGGAGCCCATTCCTGAGCAGGGAGTCCTTGGACCCAGCAAAATGTTTTGTTCACCTCTGAAAGCAGCTGTGAGCAACAGGCTGTACTGTACCAAATACAGTTCGTTGGCATTGGCTTGACTTTATTCTGCTGGGGTTTTTTTTGCTCTTTTCTGCATTTAAACATTGCAGCAAACCTTTCTGTTGGCTTCTTGGCTGCAGTATCCCTGGGGGGGGGGGGGGGGGAAAGGAGATTTTTGTGACCTACAAAACATGGAAATGGGAGTTTTGATGAGTGGTTGGAAGTGGTGCCTCCAAAATCTTGTTTGCAGGTGTTTTGTGGCCACCCAGCAGAGCACAGAAAATGCCACAGTCGCACTGTCTGTGAGGAACACAGCTGAGATGCAGGCTGGACAACACTCTAAGCTTCTATTTAACAGCTTCCTAGACAAAAAATATTCTGCTAAAGAGGTCATGGGTAATTTTAACACTAAATATTTTCATGACTTGAAATTTTTACAAGAAGAAAATACAATTGTGTCACTTTTAACATGCACTCATTGGAAATCATTTGCAAATAAGCAAACATGTCAAAAATAGCCTACTGAAATAATTATGAAAAGCACTTTTATTTAGGGAATTATATTTACTGCTCCAGGATCAGATCTTCTCAAAAACATGTTGAAAAAAATGATCCCATACCAAAATCTTTGGGATTCTTCCAATCCCACTGGAGTTGTGTGAGTTTAATCCAGTGCTGTTCTATTATCATAATGTATTTTTGACAACTGAAATAAAATACTTAAATGTTTTATCCAAAGTATTTTGATAAATAGGTAAATTTCTTATCCAATGCATTTTCATGTATTTTTCTTTCCTCATGGGATGCCTTTGTTTAAATTTCTCCCTTATTCTGTCCTTAAAACCTTTTTATGTTCAGGGGAGGATGGAGAATGCAAGCATGTGCTATTAGCTGCTTGTTATACTGAGTGTGAGAACGGGAAAAAATACTTATCTTCAAATCAACAAAGTAATCTGGACAGATCAGTCATTTGTTTTCATTTCTTAAATTAAAGTAGGAATACCAGGTCATAAACCATTATTCAAAAATTAAATAAATATTTCTGAAAATATTTTTTCTTCATTTTAGTTCTATTTCTTCATCCAAAATCTTTTCAAATTTGACATAAATTATTGCATAGTTTCAACCTGTGTCTCCTTCTACTGACAGATAAGCTACAGAGGTTAAAAAAATTACTTGCTCTAAAGGTACCACTTGCATATTGGACAAGTATCTGTTGCTAAAACAACAGCAATGGTTAAAATGACAATAAATTTATCATCCAGTCCTATGAAACAAAACCACATTATCTTTTTAAAAAAGAATATATATATATATATGTTCTGCTGTTTGCTTTTGAATCACCCATGGCTGCTGCTTGATGACAAATTTAAATTATGGAGACAATCTTCCAGGCCCTGCTGGTAATTAATTGCTGTAACCTGTGTGTGCCTTTGTGAATCCAGCAGTGTGGCTGCAGATAAACAACTAATTAGCACTTTTATACAAGTGAAATGGATTTCCAATTACTGCTATCTCTCCCCGCCCCCCTCTTCTTCGCATGCATTTTTCTTAGGCATGAGGGATGCCTCATGGCTTACCAGACCAGATAGTCTTGTCTTTCTCTCTGTCTGTCTCCACCATTCAGCAAGGGTTTAATCCAAGCCAGGCTGCTGAGCTGCTGTGCCTGCCCTCACACAGCTGTCCTGGTGGGAGAAGCCTTTTGAAAGAAAGAATGAACATTTTAGGTAAAACAAGAAAACATAAAAAACATTTGGGCAAGAACAGTGGTAGTAGTTAATAATCAGATGTAGCACTGACAGAGAGCTGTACTAGGAAGAGGCTCTAGAATTATCCCAGGTCCCTAGATTAGCTCAGGACTAAAGGGAAAAAAATGTGACCTGTAGTATGTAGTGTATATGGGCACAAACTAGGAAATCCAGAGGAATCTGTAACACAGTGTATTACAAGCAGCATAGAGGTGCAAACTAGTCCTGTGACCTGCTTATCTGCAGAAAGCTGGGACTGGATCCAGCTACTTTGATCCTCTGAGAAAGGAGGGAATGCAGCATCATGTACAGCTAATTTGGTAGAGTTCAGCTAGAGTACAGCTCCAGCCCTAACAGGGGCCAGATGGCCTGACCCCGTGCTGTGCTGCCCGCCTGCCCAAAGCACAGCACTTCCCTTTGGCAGACAGCTGCCTTTCCACCATGTGGGATTGCTGTCTTCAGAGCTGCTTTAAGAAAAACAAAATGCCTTGCACTTCCTTTGCTCCAAAGTGGGACCCACCTCCTGAGCACAGCAGTCCTCTGTTTCCACCAGTGTATTTGGAAATCTTTACAGTGTTACACCAGAGCCAATGCAACTTTGATGCATTATTTCTCAGAGGCAGAGCAAGTATGGAACATATTACCTTGCTGGAAAAATTCTGACTTGGATTATTGCTTTGGCACTTTCCAAGTGGCCTTCTCACTCTGTATCCCAAAGTGTTTCAGAGGGGTAATAAATTACATTACCCACAACCAGTATGACCTCAGTAAGATCTACCTATGGCCAAGAATAGCTCCATGTTACTGTCAGGTAATTAGTGGTGTCATTCATTTACTGAGGAAGTGAGAGCCAGGAAGCAACCCTTACCCTTTATGGCCAGTGTCACAGCACGGCACAGAAGCCATCTAAGCAGCCACCATCAGCTGGCTGAAGGGAGGTCAGATATTGGCAAGGAGTTTGTTCCTCAGGCCCGTGGGAGAGGCAAGGCACACACAGAGTCACCCTTGCATGCACACTCCATCCATGGTCACATTTGGGGTTGTCATCCCACCTTCCTGCAAGCAAGGCCTGAGCTGCTTTCGCCTTAGGCTGTGCACTGACCTTAAAGCTTAAAACCCTGTGTAATCTGATGGGGGTGGCTTCCCAATCCTGCAGACCGGTGCCCTCTAAATTCAGGTAAAAACTTGTTCCTCTGATGCACAGAGACTGCTGTATCTAATCACAGCCAGCACACTGATATGGAATCAGAGGAACCCAGTTAGGCTGCTTGCTGCTCTCTGTGGCCATCCAGGGAGCCTTTCTGGGAATAAGGATAAGAGTCCATATTTGGACGTGGAGTGAAAAATGCATCTCTGCTTCTGCACCCTGGTGTGGCTAGTGCCCAACTTTGATTCTTGCAAGCCCAAGTGCTAAACTGAGGCACAAGCCCATGGAGAGCTGGAGGAGCAGAACACAGCTCCTTGTGCTCCAGAGGGAAAGGTCCACACTGCCCTGCAAGCTGGAAATGCTGGTGTGGATGCTGCTGGCATCATGCAGAGAGGCTGAAGGTGCTCACAGTCTCCCACAAGGGCACAAGCAGTGCCCAGCCCTGCCCTTCTCACTGAAGGCATTCTGCCCCTGCAAACAGAGCTGGAGACGAGGCTTAGAAGGATTTTGATCCACATGAAAGGCAGGCAGAGAGCACTGCAGAGATGTGTATGAGCCTGAATGCATCTGTAGTCTCAAGATCTCATAGATATGCAGATGTACTATGATGGGCTTCTCCCTGAATGCTGGCATTCTTGGTCTTTCTGCTCCTTCACAGACACCTCTCTGACAGCCTACAGAGCTCTTTGGTATCACTCCTTATTCCATTCAGAGTTCATCCACCTCTCTTAACCCCCTTTACTCTGTCAGCAACCTTCCTCACCCTCCCACAGACAACAGACATCTAGTTCCCCCTTAGAACTTTTTTTTTAACATATGAAAAATTTCTTCTTGCTTTTCCCTCTCCTCTGCTCTGCTCCACACCACATATTCTGGAAGTCACCTTCAGACCACACTGGAGTGTTACCTCTATTGCCCAGGGCTAGGATCATGTTACAGCTTTCCTCTTCTCACTGAAGATGTGTGCTCTGATTTGAACTTCACCAAAGTTCAGGGATGTTTGGAATCTGGACTTCTGGCTTGGACCCCTCTCAGTGCCTCGTGTCAGCATCTAGGAGTTGACAGAAGTTGTTTGCAGCTGAGGCAGCCAGATCTACAAGATGCAAATGACCAGGAATAAAAGAAAGAAACTCTAATCCTCTAATTTAAGCTGGCCTCATGAGGAATTGCCTGGCCTCTGGAGACATACCAACATATCTTTCTTCCCACACATGCCACAGTGCTCACCTGGCTACTGGAAATCTTAACAAGCAATGAGATTCCACGAGTCTAGGGCCACACATCCTGGCCTGGATGGCACACACCTTCTTATTCTTGCTTTCCTTTTAAGAGACTGGGCCAGAGAAGTGATGGGGAAGATCTCTGCAGATGGATCATTCCATTTGGCACATGGCTGCTTTCCCTTTGCAATAGTTTTGGGGGAGAAGAGGCAATGGACAGAACAAATGGTTTTTTCGGCTTTTTATTTATTTTATCAGAGTAGGCTTGGCCAGCTTAGCTTTGACTCTATAACAGGACTCAATCTGCAAAGGATGGTGGGGGGAAGAGGAGACTTGTTTCAAAGCCCTTATCAAAGTGCAGGCTGTGTTTCTCTGCTGGCACCTCATCTCAGCAGCATGGCACCCGTGGGGTTTTGCCTGCTGCTGCTGGGGGATGTGAGAGAGGCATTCCAAGCCTGTGCTCTCCACATGCCCTCAGCCTGCCCCACAGGGAGGGCATCTTACAGCACCGGCCAGGTGTCTGTGCAAGCCCAGGGGAGCCTGCCCAGTGTCAAAACAAGCAGGGCTGTCATTTTCTCTTCGTCTGCTACAGGAACCGAAAATTTCCTTCCTGCCGCTTCCTCCTGGCAGAAAATAGGCAGCTGAGAGACAGGCCAGAGAGGCCAGGGAGGACCAGTGGCCCACACACTCCCGGGATAGGAGGGAGCTGTGGCAGCCCAGGCTATTTTTAACCTGTTTTTGTTGCACACTGGCAGTCGTCTCTCATTGCTTTCTTCCTTCTCTGTGTCTCTGTATGTCTTTGCAGCTCCTTCCTGCTGCCCTGAGATGTGTGAACTATATATGGCCTGGGAAATCGGCAGCAGGCAGTATTTTTAAACCAGGCCTCCTCTTTGCAGGCTGCAGTGACGCAGTTCATCCGACTTTGCCAGTTTCTCATGGGAATGCAGGGTGCCCAGCAGCGGCCTGCGATACTTGGCTGCTGAGGTTTTGGCCTGCGCAATGCAACCCTTGGGGCCCAGGCTAACATCTCAAGACTTGGGAAGCATCAGACCTTGTGTGTGTGCAGGGGAGGGTTTGAGCCTGGCTGTCATCACAGTGCAGCTTTCTGGATGCCAGCTGCAGGTCTCTGAGGTGAGGTGACTTTTCCAGCTGGCCAGGTGTTGCCATTGAATCTGGGGTCTGGGCACAGGGATGACCTCCATAGCTACCTGCCCTCCTGCAGAGCACCTGTCTCTCTTCAAAGTCCCTGTTCATGCCCTCTGTGGAAATGGTTTTTGTAATATTTCGAACAGGTTTCCAGTGATAAAACCCTGGAAAATAGCCATCCAGTGTAGAAAAGACTGAATAAAAATACATTAAGAAATATTTGGGAGCAAATAATTTCATCTGCTTTCATATGCCAAATAAACCTTTGATCTTTTCTCTTCTTCCACAGCTAAAATTCTGAGTGAAAAGGTGCTGCTGAGGACAATAACTTCCCTTAGGAGGTTTTTTTTTTTCTCACTGCTACTTTTAATTTCTGTTTTATATTCAACAGAGGAAAAATAAAAGGTTGGTTTGAGGCTCTTTGCTGGAAACATTCTGTCCGAAAACATTCTTTGAGCATTTCCACCCTGAGAAAAGACAGGAGCCACTTTTATTGTCTACAGCCTGAACATCTATTTTTCTCATGTTGCTAACTTTTTTACTGAAATTCTTGAAGAAAATAAAAAATATGTTTTAGTCACTCAGAACCTTGTAAATTAAAGAGTCACTTAATCAGATTTTCTTCTGTGAGAAAATGGTTTGTTTCTTCTTCTTTTAATATTTATGATGCACATAAGCTTAAGTTAAATAACCACTATCTGAGGATTCTTGTATATGACTCTACTGCTGTTGAAGAATGCATCATAGAATCATAGAACTGTATAGGTTGTAAAAGACCTCTAAGATCATTGAGTCCAACCCCTAACTCAGCACTGCCAAGTGCACTACTAAATCATGTCCCTAAGTGCCACATCTACACGTGTTTAAAATCCTCCTGGGATGGTGACTCCAGCAGCTCCCTGGGCAGCCTGTTCCAATGCTTGACAACTCCTTTCATGGAGAAATTTCTTCTAATATCCAATACAAACCTCCCCTGGTGCCACTTGAGGCCATTTCTACTTGTATTGCTCATTACCTGGGAGAAGAGACCGACCCACAGCTGGCTACAGCCTCCTTTCAGGTAGCTGTAGGGAGGGATAAGATCTCCCTGACTCCCCTTTTCTCCAGGTTAAACAACTCCAGCTCCCTCAGCCACTCCTCATAGGACTTGTGCTCCAGACCCTTCACCAAATTCATCACCCTTCTCTGGGCTCACTCCAGTGCCTCAATGTCCCTCTATCAACAAAGTGTTGAAAATTGAGCACAGGATTCAAGACGTGCCCTCACCAAGACTGAGGAACATGGGAATGGTCATGGCCCTGGTCCTTCTGGCCCCAGGATTTCTGATACAAGCCAACCTTTCCTGCATCAGCTAACTGGGCCACTTTGTCATAGAGGGAGATCAGGCTGGTCAAGCAGGACCTGACTTTTACAAATCCACCCTGGCTGGGCCTGATTCCCTGGCTGTCCTGCACATGCCACAGGAATGCACTCAATCTGATCTGCTCCATGGGTTCCCCTTGCTTTCTTTTTCTTCAGTAAGAATCCCAACTCTAGCAGTGAAGAAGTTATGTGTTTGAGATGCAGTTAATTTTTATAGATTTCGCTGTGTTTTGGACCACACCCATCTATTTGTTTTTTAATGCTTGATTCTAGATTCATGAAAATACCTGTAATTTGTGAAGATTATCCTTCCAGACTTTAAGGATTTACACAGTATAGAGAATGCTGATCAGTGTTTATACAGTAATAATTTGTCCTCTACACCACTCCATTCAATTTATTTTAACTGCTAATAAGTCACAGTATTTCAGTTTCACAAATGTGACTAATTGCAGATATTATCAGAAAACCACAGGATTTGGTACCATGACACTAGGCAGTATTATGGAGAAGATTAATTCCTCAGGCCCAACTGGACCAGTGTAGGGAAGTCTCTGTGCCCAGGAAACTGTTTTTCATGCATGGATTTATAAACACTTAGGTAAAACAACACCAAGGATGTGAATTTAGCAGTATTAAAAAAAAGTATTTATTACTAATAGGTAAGGCAAAGGACACAGATAAAGCCTCAATACTCCACTGATGATAACCACCCCCAGGAATTATTTAGGAGCCCAGTGACGTTAGTAAAGATGCACTCCCTTTTAGTAAAGAAAATCTGGGATAAAATTCTGACCATCTGGAATATTAGATTAGGTGAAGCAAGGACTTAATCTTGCTTACTGAATTTTATTTTCCAAGTAGATATTTGCTCATGAAAGCAGGGTTTATCTTAACATGGTATCATATCAAAACTTGGCTTTGTCTTCTTTCTATCAGAAAAGGTCTTAGTTTAAGCATACACATTATTTTGGGATCAAAATGGTTTTATCATTCCAGAGATGCTTTCCAAAATGTTCCCATGACATGAAGTAGTCAGTGGACTTTTAATTCTGCAGATACCAATTAGAATCCAAGGTCTAAGAGGAAGTTCATTTCTGGGCAGTGAGAGCACATTGTGGGTGGTCATAGACGCCACAAAGCCTATGACTTCAGCCACCTGAGAAATTAAATAATGAACCCTGGCTGAGGAAGTTTGTGGGCATTACATCATTTACACATAAAAACAAAAAATAGATTTATAGGGCACATGGGTGGCTGTGAGCCAGCAGCCAATCTAGAAGTCTCAGCTATATCCAACAGACTAATGTCCTTTAATACCATTCTTTGTACAAAGGGATCCCACGGACCTACTTCTCCTCTGCTTCGGGTTCCTGTTTCTCAGTTGTTGCTACAGATTGACTGCAACTCTCAGATGTGTTGCCTAAACTGCAGCTGTACAGGGTGTGCTTTGCACTGAAGGAATAGGATGTGTGCCAGGTGTTTTTCCAAACCAGTGTAACCCTGGAGAGATGAACTGCTGCTCCAATTTTAATGGGGATTGGAAACCAGTTTAAGGGGTTCCTAGAGACCTGATGTGTTTGAAATATTTTATTATGCTGGTACCGACTACTCAGAAGTGGGAATAGGGTTGTTCTATTTCAGAAATTATCCTAAAGAGTTACAGTCTGAAAAACAATTATTTGAAAAAAAAATTATTGCCTAATACAAAAGCTGGAGAACTAATAAATTGCAGTAGTAGCAAAGCAGCAACAGAGCTGCAGCCAGCAGTGTCAGAGGGCATAGCTCTGGTGGGCTTTGTTGGGAATGGGGAGAGGAGGTCCTAAGGCTCCTGGCTTTAAAGGAAGGAAGAACCACAGGAAGGATTAAATGATTTTGCAAAGAGAAGTGCAGTGAGGCTGATCAGCCATGGGAATGAATAGCTGCTGGCAAAATGAGAGGCACAGAGGAGGCAATGGTTGTTCCTTGGAGTCTGGGCCTCCATGTAACACAAAGACAATGAAAGGGTCTTTTTGAGTGCCACTGATCCCTGCTGCTTTAGGCTCTGCAACTCCTCCCTCACCCCAAAACACACCCATCACCTCAGGGAGTGGGTTGGATCACGACCAGCTCATATCCCTGAAAAAGCACCCTCTGCACACTGACCCTGAGCAGTCTCGCTGAAAGCATCTCTGAGATTTCTTTAATTAAAACTTTGATTTGTGCTCAAGCAAGAGAAAACAAACATTGTCTGGTTCCAGTGTTCAGATTCCTCAATGGAAGCCAGATGTCACAGCTGGTTCCTACAACCGCTCTCGGTGTGGCAGCATGACCTCCTGCCACACACCACACAAGGGCAGCAGGCAGAGACGAGCCCAGTAGCTGCCCCAGTGTGTCTTGCTTTCATATTTAGTCTCAAAATATGTTTCCTGGACCTTATATACTTACTCTTTTCTCTCCATTCTTTTCTCTTTTCTCCTCGTTCTTTACTCCTACCTTGAGACTTGGCACACAGTGCAGTATCTGAGTAGCAAAATGAAGAAGAAAGAAGAAAGAAAAAGAAAGGAAGAAAGAGCAGAGTCCATGTCTCTTTGTTTCTAAGGCAACAGGTAGGAGCTACGGAGCACTGGCACTCCCCCAGCTGGGGCTGCTCAGTGCCCCATGAGGACTGGTGGGAGGCTGTCTGTCTGTCTGTCTGTCAGCACGGGCACTGGGGAAATGGTGTGAAACAAATAAGCCTGGCTTGTGCTCCCATGTCAGCCCTTCGTGCGGGGCCACCACCGTGGCTGCCCCATCCCTGGCTCCTCTTGCTGGGTGACTGGAGACCAATGAGCAGGCAGGCAGGTGAAAAACATGATCTCAGGTGGCCTCAGATGACAGCTGAGACACATTTAAAACAACAGGGCCAGAAATAAATTACTTCCTCCTCCCAGGGTTACAGCCAGGTCATACAGGAAGGAGGACAGGATTATCACTTCAGGAAAGAGAAGATGCATTTGGCAGTTAAAAATTTTACTGAAATAGATAAAAGAGAAGGCTTTTTCATCTGTTTTCTTTCCTTTGGTCTCTGGACTTCCTTCACCTGCCTCCATCCATCGTAAGCAATCATCATGGGACAACACATGAAGCTGGGGTCACAGTCCAGAAAGGGCAGGGTGACACTCAGGTCAAAGTGAGTCGGAAATGAGCAATGCTGAACCCCACTGAGCTGTGTGGGCAGTGCTGAAAGCCATCCTGGAGACCCTCCAGAGCCTTCTGGGTGCAGGCAGGGGCATGGGCTAGAGCAGAAAGAGGCTTGTGGAGGGGTTGGATGATAGCAGCCACAGGAGTAACATGGACAAGAAAAAACCACTGTTGCAATTAGTGGCTGGCACTAATGCTTTTCCTGCCTTTCCACCGCGTTACCGGCTAGGAAACATTTTCATAGTGATCAAAACGTAACAGATGTGTCTGAGACAAGAGGAGATTTACCAGAGGCAGGCTATGAGAGCTTGGCTCCTTCCCTTCTTTTACTGGTGGAGGCACATGCTCCCTGCACCATGGGATGTGGGCCCCAGTCCTACAGACTGAGGATGGGACTGTGGTCTGTCTCCTACCCTGACTTTGCCTGAATGTTTTTGAAGGCATTTAACTTACTTGGAAAGGTTTCACTGAGCTGACCTGTCTCCATTTGCTAAAAAATATCAAGCATTCAAGTTTCCATTGTCTTCAAAACTAAGAAGACTTGGGGAAAGCTCTGCAGAATTTATTTCTGAGGTTTTCTGAAATATCAAGAGCTGACTTGCCTTTCTAGCTGTTGCACTAAATTTCAGAAAAAGCCCAGAGAGTATTCTGGATACTTTTTAACAATAAACTTAATTTCATCTGACTTCAATTAATGTCAGCTGAACCACTGGTGCCTAAAAAAACCATATGTTGTTTGTAGGATCCATGGGGAGTGCAGGAATAATATGACCAGCAATAAATAATTACAATTGCTGGATAATCTATGACAAAAGAAATTATGCCAGAGTTCAGGATGCCAGTCTCTGTACTTTCAGAAGTGACCATAGGAGTTTCTCTGCAGGCAGGTATGTTGCAAAGCTAAGATTGTTGTCAGAGAAATCCAGAATAACCCTGTTAAAAAGAATGACAACATTTCTTTCCTAGATTATGATGATTAAATTTAAATATGGGGCTAATAAATCACTTCTTGCTCAGGCTAGTTGAGCCTTCCATATGTAGTAATGACTTTTCCAGTCAATGAATAGCTTTTTTCCAATTCCAGAATGGGTTGGGTATTGCCAATGGATAGTGGGCTGTACATTGCCTATATCTGTATCTGTGTGTGGCTATGGCTGAGTGTCTGGAAGGTGTGAAGCCTGTGTGTGAGTGCTGCAGGGGATGTTCCATGAAAGTGGCAGTAGCAGCAAGAAGCAGAAATCACCTCTCCCTGATGGTGGCAGAGACCCCCCAGCACAGCTGCACGTGCCTCCTGCTCTAAGAATTGTCGGGCATGTACATCATAGCCAGGCTAGATTAATGAGATGGCTTTGCAGTTATATACCCAAATAACCTCAAGTGAATAGACAAAACAAGCAGGATTTCTTACTACACCTACTTACCATTTTTGATTCCTGTAGGATGGTTAATAAGTAATTTTTGCAGCAGTAAAACTTTGCTTGCTTTAGAAAATTTTTCTTGTCTTGGCAAAGTAATGCCTTTTATTTCTAAATTAACATTAAAAAGACATGCATAAAAAGGAATTTTGAAGCCCCCTTAGTTACCTGTATTTAAAAATTCCAAGCAAGTACTTAATTTGAGCTCCAGACAGGGCTTAGGAAGCGTCTTGAAAAAGATCATAGTCTAGAACTTCCTTTCATTGGTATGTTAACATAAAATATTTTGAGTTTTTTGTGGTTGCTTCTTTTCTACATTTGGAAGTTAATGTGTCCCCGATCTGTTGTACCTCATCTTTATTTATAGCCAAGTCTTTTTTTTTCTGTGCAACTTTTATTTTTTAGTGTGGCTCCTTTTGAAAGAAGAATGATAAAAGAGAAAATTGAATCATACAAAAAAATGTGTCTTTCAGCTTGTCAGAGGTAAAGAACTGTAGCTTTTATTTTACTACAGGGAGCATGATTACCTCAAGAGCCACTTCATTTTACAGCACCAAGCTTTCTTATACTCTTTATCTCTCTGTTTTTCACTTTCTCTTATGGGATTTTTTTTCAAGATTTCCCATTCTATAAAAAATTGGCATATTGCAGACATGAAACTGCCTACTAATGAAAAAACATCAAAATTAAATTCCTACATACAAACATTTCTGGGACAGATGTGATGAGCAATTATACCATCACAACAATGGGGAGATGCGATGTTTCACGGGGTAAGAGATAACCAAAACCACGCTCTTTGCCCTACAAAATGCACACTAATGACACCCTAAAGAACCCCTGTGATTACAGTTCAGGCAAAGAGGAATTCAGATCTGTGCCATCCCACACTTGAGAGACTCCAGTCTGATCTGGGCAGCACAGAGTTTATATTTTCCATGGCAGGAGGGGACGTAGTAACTGCCTGTATGACACCAAACTCAGGAAAATTGGGAAGCTTGTCCCAGCTGAAGCCCTTGAGCAATCACATGGCAAGTCAAACATTCATATGGAGCTGTCAGGCTCATAAGATTTTGTTTCGCCAAATGCATGAATTAAAACTAACTTCTCCTGGCTCTCCTAACAGCACCAGGACTTATTCTATCAAAGGAAATTTCATTTGTATATCACATATCCTTTGATTGCCCAAAAGGCCTGTACCCAGACATGCTGCGTCAAAATGAGACTTTATCAAAAGCAAGAGATACTGGAGAGCTGCTTATGCATTCACTCTGTGAACACCACTGCATTTAGGTCAGTGCCTTTACAATGATTGTAATGGAAAAAGACTATTCCCCAAGGTTTGAGGAGAACAATTGCTTTCTAACACAATTGCCCTGCTAAGGCAGTTGGAGTGAAAACCTGTCTGCTGGTCTTTTCACACCACCTAGGGGTGCTCAAAATTCTGCAAGAGCAGCCCAGGAGGGGTTTGTAGCATCTCTGCTGCTTTGGGGGTTGGCATTAGGGTCAGTGATGAGGCCTTTTGGCAATGCACAGCTTAAACACCATTACTGATAGTGCTAGTTGTGATTCTGTGGAGACCCTATGGCCAGAATGAAGGTTTCTCTCCTAGGGATGCTTCAGTTAAGGCAGGGAACCCAGAGGACTAAATCTTTTTTCCTAGAGAAGGCAGGGCCTCAGAGGCACAGTGCAGACTATCACATGTAGAAGTCCACCCAAAGAACAATATGATATGCCCCTGAAAACTGAGAGACCTTTAGAGCAAAATGAGTGCCTTTGACAGGAAACTCACTGGCAAATACCTGAACAAGCAGTCTGCTCCCACACCGGTGCAGGCAGAAGGACAGCCCCTTCCTCCTACCCCCTGCACATCCTGCTTCAGGCAAAATACCTGTAACCTTTAAACTATTGTAAGATTAAAAAAAAAATCCAGATCCTGAAAGATGTGACATTATCTGATGCTGACACCAGAGAATTGTAACTATGACTACTGAAGCAGCAGTATTTCCTTTTTCCCCATTTCTTGCCCTTGTGGTTCCACCTGAAATGAAGGGGACACCTCTGTGAAGTACAGCCCACTCCTCTTTATTACCTGTTGAGTTTTCTCTGAGGAGACAGGAGGAAGACAAAACTTCAGCTAGAATTATACTTGTTACAGGGATTTTCAGAAATGTCAATGGCAGTTGCTTGATTTAAAAATTACATCCCATTGCCAGCTTATAAATTATCACATTATTGCACCTCTCCTTTCAACATTGCCCATACTCTTTGCCTGCTGAAGAGAAAGATGGAAAAATAGGAGGCACAAACACCACTTTCCAAGATTGGTTCTTATGTTCTCAGAATTTTGTGCCCAATAGCTTTCTGGTCAGGGAGGCATTGAAATGCTGAGCTTTCAAGCCAGTAAATGGCAAAAATAATCTGCTGATCCCCTTAGCACAGACAGAAATCTGTTCAGCTGGACTGTTTCTACATATGCTGTCAGGCAGAGAAAGATGTCCACCAATTGTCACCTCCTCCTTTGGCTTTGGAGGCGGCTCCACATAATTCACTGAGTGTGCAGGGATGCTGCTGGCATGCACAGCGGTGCAGGCAGCAGGGAAGAGGGCAGGACTACCAGAGGAAACGGAGCACAATGGGAGCACAGTTCAGCACCCCCCCACGTGTGTGTATGCACACACACATATACACTCACATAGTGAAATATGAGAAAGAGGGAGAAACTGGGGAGCAGTGAAGTGTAGCACGTGTCCAGGGAAAAGGGGCTTGACTGTTGTGGCTTCTTTTCAACCACAAGGATTTAATGCAACATTAATCTCTGGTGGTCTTGACATCCCTGATCACAGTCTTCTGATTTCATGTGAGTCGGCATTTCCAGCACAAACGGCTACTTTTTGTGGGAGACCTTATTCCACAGGAAAAAAGAGACCCTACATCTCAGCTGGATACTGATTTTTATTCTCCAATTAATTAAAATAGAAAACTCTTTCCACCCTTGAATGATGTGAAAGCAAAGAAGCTCAGGGATAGCTGAGGTTTTTATTTCACTTAATTTCTGGCATTTAAGGGGAAATATGAAAGTGATCAACTTAAATATATTTGAAAAGCGACATTATATGAAAACAAGTCAAATATTTCAAGGATTATCAGTAGGTGCCTGAGAATCAAGTCTTTGCTATTGATACAAGTGGCAAAGCTGATTTGGCTCAGCAGCAGCGGGCAGCAATCTCTGCATATGGCCATAACCTGATATCTGCCACTGCGGTTACATGTCATTCCCACAGTTTACCCTGGGCTAAATTGAGCCAACTTTCAACAAAAACCACCAGTGACCCCTGAGGCTTCCCTCTTGCCTTGCCACGCAGCCTGTCTCCAGCAGCAGCCAGCTTGAGCTGTCAGGGCTGTGTGTCAATGGAATTTGCACAAAGCATGAGTGCTCCTACTCCAGAAGAGAAACTGGGACACTTCTATGCTTGAAAACATGGGACAACTGTGGCAGCGTCTTTGCAGTTGCAAGGACACCAACCCAAAGTGTGACAAAATATATATCTCAGGCTTTTTGTATTGTTTTCCAGAGCAACAGTGTAGTTCTGTAAGGTTGTCATTGACATTGAAATAAGCAGATCACTGGGGTCTAATTTAAGAGTGGGCAATGTGTGGATGTGCTGAGCTGCCAGAGGAACTGAGGGAGAACTGACTGCTGTGATTTTGTCTACCCATTTTTTTATCTGATGACTTTTCAGAAGGCTGTAAGGCAAGGGGAGGGGGCTGAGTTTGTGGAAGTGATTTTGGAGCTTATATCTTTACCAAGAGATTTACTGCTCTTCTACCTTGGTGTTTTGGGATTTTTTCATGTGACATGGCTGCACACACTTGGACTACTGAAAATTTCTGCTGCATATGAAAACCAATGAGCAAACAATGCTTCTTGTCACCTCTAAAACAAATACCAGTAAGGGGGGAAATTATTTGGAATATTATGTGCTAATAACAAAATACACTCATATAAGCTGTAACTTCTTTCTTTGGTCCAAAACCTGCCAAACAAATATCATCCATCTGTCAATATGGTTGTCATGCATGGTTGACAGTGGGAGTCCAACTGGTAGAAAATGTGCTCTGTGCATGCTAAGTGGCAGCTCTGTTTGTGGTGAAAGGGTCGGGGAGAAAAAAATATGGCCCAATACAAATTTATTTTCCAAACAGCTGTATGTACTGTACTGTAGTTTAAAGTCATTTTGGCATGGCTCTGTGAGTAGGATTCAAATCTACATGGAAAAAAGTTCAAGACAAAAAATAGTGACTTTAGAGAATACATTGGGAGTGTAAAGTCATTATGTCTCCCTTCAAGCTGTGGTTTCTCATGGCCTTCTGGAGAAAACTAGTAACCTGAAAGCTAAAAAAAAATATAAATCTGCTTACTTGAAACATGTGTCTGAACACTTGGGGTACACTGTCCTTTGTGCCAAGAATTTTTTTCACATGTGCTGTACAAGAATTGATTGCCTTTGTAATTTTTATCCTAGCTGAAACAAATGCACATGTTGTTCTTATTTGTATGAATGGCTAATCCATTTTAATATGCTGTTTTGACACATGTACATGACTTTTGCAAGTTAATAGAGGTGATTCACATCTGTCATGCCTTCCCTTATGTACATTTTCCTCTATACTGGCTTATGTTAAAGATAACAGGGCAATATATTCTTGTGCCGCTGATAATGAGATTAATTTTTTTAAGGGCTGATAGGCATCAAGTTGGTACAGTACCAGTAACCCCAACCAGCTTCCCTTTTGGAAAGACCCTCTACAAAATCACCAGCGCATGAAATTCCTTTAGACATTTTGTCTCTCTTCCTCAGCTTGCCCCAAAATGCCTTCTTTCTGGAACACTCTGTGTAGGGGTTAGCATGAGGACAACCTTTTGGAACAAGGAATAGTCAGGGAGATTTGTGGTTTTTTTGATATTTTTTCTTGCCAAAAGGCAGGGGCCAATCAGGCATAAAGTGGCAATGAGGAATGGTACTTTCCTGATTTATTTGTACGTGTCAAAACCATTTATCTGGATATTAACTGTTATCTCTGAAAATAAGCAGATGACTCAGCAAATATCCCACAAGCTGGCCCATTAGTCATCAGAAAGAACCAAAGGAAAGAATTGACTTGGCCTCACCTTACACACCTAATTTTGGTGTCATTGCCAGATTCAGAGTAGGAGCCTGCAGTGGGAGCTGTGAATCATTGGCTGGAGGAGCAGCTTTCATTCCACTGATTGTAAGTGGAAGTCTGTGGAGAGTTCACTTTGGGCAAGACGTGGGTTTTCTCTCTAAAGAAGTCAACAGTTCTATTGAATTCAAACCCAAAGTCCAAAACTTGTAATCAAGATGGTCTTTGGAGAAGAGGATAATCTTTTGCTATAACAGATTGGAGAACATGAAAATAAGAGTAGTCAAACTCTAAGCTTTGAGGAAAAAAAATAAATCTCCTATGGAAACTGAATATTTTCCTGATTATTTCCATCTGCACTACACCCTGGCTATCCCATGCGATTTTAACCGATTAGCAGGGAGGAAGAAAATAATTTTCCAGAAATATTTTGCTGCACTCATGCAATAAGTACATTCCGGTTCACAATTACTTTGTATGTAAAAGCCAGGCCCTTTTACAGTATGTGTATGAAAATAATTATCTAAACAGGGGCTGTGTACATTGCAGCTGCCAAGGTGCTGACCACATGAATACCCTGTGACATAGATTTGGCAAGATCGAGATTAACCTTGTTAACTTGGCCAAATTCCAGAATAAGTAACAAAAGTTGGATAAACCTAATTTTCTCTCAATTTTAGCTGAGAATACTGTATGTGATGCTGCTGCTTTATATTTTAGGTAGTTACTCTCTTTATACAGGGGGAATATAGAATATTGCCCTCTTGACATCATGGTTACCCCAGCACTCCAGAAGTAGAAAAGACACCATATGAGGCAATCACATCTTTACTTGGCTCTTCTAACTCTTTCCTAGTGCTGCTTAATAGCTGCTTCCTCTCAGTCAGATGACGGGAATATCCCCATACCCTCAGCAGGTTTCAATCTGTAATACTTTCTTTTGGCTTCAGTGAATTGTCTGCTTCCTTTGCTGAAAGGGTCTCAGGAAAGGTTTGTCCCAGGACCATTGAGTCAGAAAAGTAATGTGGAGTGTACCAAAACTAACAACTTTATAACACACACTACTCGATCAGTGGTGTCCATTTAAATTTTCCTTGACTCTGTTGGTAAGCACATGGCATCCTATCTTCTCATTGCAGGGTGAATCCTGAAGCAATGTCAAAACTAATGTCAAAAAGAGATAAATAGCTTTGATTGGCAACAAGGGACTGCTGTTGTCATGGTAGAAAGCCCTAGATGTCCACAAGAGAGATCTGGGGACCTTCAGGCAAAAGGTCTGTTCCCAATGTACACCCTACACATGGCCTTTGTGCAGGCAAAGGCTCTGTGCTAGCAGCACATGCTATTGACACTGTGAGCTGCTTTAAGAGCTGCTGGAAAAAGGGAGCTGGGCATGAACAAGGGAGACTCTGCGTTGGTCTCTGATTAGAATCAGGGCTTGAGACAATGCTGGTCTTGCAGAGAAGGCATTGGCATGGAGTTAGGATTCCTAGGAGATGGAAATGACTTTTTCTCCCAGGGCTAACATTCCCATTAACTGGAGACATGAGACCTCCCCCTTGCTACAAATTTGACTCGATATCAGACTCATTACTCAAGTTTTCTTCATTCAGGCAGTGTGGCAGGCAGCAGAATACTGGCCAAACATCAAGCAATGGGGTATAGCACCCTGCAGCTAAGATCCAGAACTCACTAGTCAATTTCTCTATGCAAAAATATTTCTAAGATATAGTTTAATGTGTTTGTTAAAATGTTATGTAAATGGTGTAAACAGTTTAGATGTGTACGTAGTCACTACTATGCCTCAAAAATAGCTGACTACCAAAATACCCCCATCATTGCTATTGAAGCTCTTCCTGCTTGCAGGCATTTCCAGCTAAAGTTACAGGTCTCTTTGGGCTAGCTAGGTTGTAGACCACTTGCTTTTGTTGGCCTGTCAGCATTGACAGTACTTATATTCTTCAGCATCTTTGCTCAATGCAGAGTTGATAGCAGCTGACGGGTTCCCTGCTGGAATCCATGTACCATTTTCCTGAGCAGGAAAGCCCCAGGTTATGTCCCAGCTGGTGTTGTAACAAGCTGGGGGGTTGTGTGTAAACACACTCTGGATGAAAACCCAAGCTGTGCTATTTGAAACCCAAGTTGCCATTTCATGCAGAGTTACAGCCTAGCACGGGACAGCCTCATTGTGCCTGGCATCGGCCGCTGCTCTCTGTAGATCCCTCTGCCTGCCCTGGGGGAAGTGCTCTCATCTCGGGGCAGGTCAGCAGTGCTTCTGCTGCCTCCTCCTGCTGAACACTCCTGCAGGGAAGCGCCGTGCTCCTGCCAAGCCTCCCACACAAGAACCCGAGCACCTGAAGCTGAGCCCGCAGCTGAGGGCTTCTCTGCACCCATGGGTACCCCGGCATCAGCAGCTGGGGAAGATGGAGGAAACTCAGCTGGAATCATGCAGGAGTCACTCTTCTGAATGGTTCAGTTAAGCTTCACGTTGACAAGGATTTTTTTTTTGTATTAAGACTAAGAAGTACAGTGGTACGAGTTTACATAGCAAATTCAAAGGAAAAAAAGGGGTTCCGTTTTAGCATTAATGATGATGTGTCACAAATTAGAACAAAACTTTCCTAAACTCCCTCTGACATGAAACTAGGTATTGCAAAATAATCAGTATTTTAAATGGAGGTTTTAAAAACTTGGAAATGGCTCTAAACCAGTATGTTCTAGAGTGTGTTATAGTCTTGCACTAAAAAGCTTCTGCCATTACTGTAGGCATTTCTTAATATTAATTCAGTCTGCACTCAGTCAAGACTTTCACTGGTATCAGTGGGAATTTTCCTGCAAAGTGATTTTGCAAAGCATGAAAAGGCTGCTTTATGTGATTCATTTTTAGTTACACCCTCTGCCTCCAAAAAATCAGTTAATTTCATCCTTGCCTCCATAAACCCTGCATACTTCTCAATGCTGCCTTAACAGGGATCTAGATGAAAGTGCTTTGTGGAATATGGCTTTTGTCAAGGTTAGTAGAGCTGCTAAAATTCCAGTCTTTCCATTTTAAAAATGACATTTCTCTGCTGGCTTATACAAAGTACAAATACACACATGCAAGTATGTGAAGAAAAAAATGAAACAAACCCCCAAAACTCAAACCAAAAAACAATGCAGGGAAAATGAACTGGATTGGAGATTTGAAAAATGCCACAGAGTAGCCCTATCAGTTAATATACGTTTATTTTCCCATCCATTTTCATTCATGTATTTTATTTGTTGTTCAGGCACTCTATCCACTTATTCTCTTTAATTAAATAGAATATTTTCTTCCAAAATGTTCGATGTGCCAAAAACTAATGAAAGCCAAAGATTTCTCAGCTATGGACAAAAAGACCCCACTTTCAATGGAACAAATTCACCTTTTGTTGGAAAACCATTACAGCAGCCTTCCAGTACTTAAAGGGGAGCTTCAGGAAAGATGGGAAGAGGCTCTTTGTCAGGGAGTGTAGGGGTAAGATGAGGGGCAATGTCTTTAAGCTGAAAGAGGAGAGAATTCAATTAGATATTAGGAAAAAATTCCTTCCTGTGAGGGTGGTGAAGCATTGGGCTGTCCAACCTCCCTCAGCCTCTCCTCCAAAGTCCTGTGCTGCAGCCCACAGCCAGTTTGGTGCCCATTGCTGGGCTGGCTGCAGGATGCTCCTGTCTCCCATGTAGAGGGGAGTGTGGAACTGGAGCCAGCACTCATCAGTGCTGAGCAGAGGTGAAGGATCACCCCCCTCGACCTGCTGGTGATGCTACCTAAAGCAGGTCAGTGTGAGGAAAATACCTTAGTGGGCAACTATAGAAGGCAAAGAATCTCTTTGCAACACAGGTGAAATAACTCAGGAGGGGCAGAAAAGGTAAAGATGAAAGGATGAAAAATAAATTTAACAACAAGACAGGGCAGGATTTATGGAAAAAGATGCAAAAATGCATTTTCATAAAAAATGCATTTGGAATACAGCACTTCAGAAAAAGAGTAGTGATGTATAAGAGGGATGCTGTGACAAGACTGACTGAGACACACTGATTTTATTCTGATTCAGCATTATATTACGGGCGATGAGAGAGTGATACTCTAAGGAAACTGGGATGACAATTACTACAGCTGCAAAATTTGCCAGTGTTTTTGTGGAAAATAAAGGCCAACAACTGAGCGAGCAAATTCAAGGCAAAAATATATAAAGCAAACCTGACAAATCAGAGAAATAAGAAAAATATATTTTCTATATGCAAACAAGAAACACGCACATCTTTCCTTGTGAGTTTTACATGGATGTATCAATTTTTTTCTGCTTCTTTCCTGCTTTCATATGAAAACAGCTTCTGGGTCATCCCATTCAACTGTTTATGGAGTGTTTGCACTGAAGAGATGTTCATAATAAATAAATATACACAGTTGATTAAAATCCTCTTTCTCAGACTGCTGAGCCTTTACTTAGAGAAACATTAACAATATTTATTCTCCATTCATGCAGATAAATCTTCAGGAAGAAAAATATAGTAATGTGAAAAATGGGCATATGCAAGCAAACATATTTTAAAAATATTTTAATGTTGATTTAACTATTATTTTCTCTCTTTGCCTCAGACTACATAGAGTAAAAGAAGATGACAAACCTCTTCATCTCACTACACAGTGATCACTTCCACAACTATCTCTCTGATGTCCTCCAAAAGAAGGCCAAATCCTATTAAGGCTTACATAACTGCAAATCAATTAGAAATGTATTGGAATTATTGGAATTGCTGGTAGAATCACCCCACAAATCACAGAAGCTGAGAGTTCTCCTAGGACAGCTTGCCTCCTTTCCATGAGGTTTAACACTTTAACCAACTGTCAATGTCAATTATTTGTCATTGCAGCAGTATAAAACTGCAAGAACACTGTGTATGTGTAAGATCACTGGGAGAAGTAAGGTCAGAAATTATGCAGCAAATGTTCCTTATGAGGACAAAGCTTCTGTAAAGGGAAGTGACTTGCCTGGGGTTAGGTAAAAAAAACAAGGGCAGCCCAGCTTCACTGCTGGTTGGGCCTGTGTGCAAGCCTCAGGCACATATTTCTTGCCGAAGCAGCTCCTCAGCTATGGTCTAGAGACTCTTGCAGACTTTCTGATTCAACCAGTATGGTTACCCATAACAATTTCATTAAACTATTTCTGTACAGTCTTTTGCTTGTTAGTCTTTCCCCTGGTAGAAGTCTGTATGTTCTGTGCTCCACTCCTAAAACAAACAACATGCAGATAAATATGGTGCAAAGCACTTACCACAACTGAAAAATAAACTTCTAACCACAGTGAGGGAGAGGAAAAGAGTCGGGTATTTTGTGGTCCCCAAAGGAAATTGAAATCTGCTTTTTGGTGGAGACATGCTTCAAAAGATGAAACCAACCAAATGGAGAAAATGTCTCTTTTTCTTGGGTATGTGTGCAGCACATATTAATGGTTGCCAAAAGTTCAGTGGGAAGCACTGTTGATATTATTGTCTGTTTGTTATTAAATAAAAATCATTCAAGCTTTGTTCTCTTCTCCAGTGGATTAATGAAAGACATCACCCTGAATCAAATGTGATCAAGTTTCCTTTTAGCATATCATGCCTTGCTGCAATACACTTCAGACAGTGGCTGCTGCAGAACATTTTGTTTAGTGCCTTGTTTATTATTGTTTTTCTAGTCGACAAATGGTCCCAAATGTAATTTTTTTCCTAAAATTCCAATGGTCCACTATACTTTGAAAGAAAACAGATGATAAAAGCTTACTTTAAAATTTTATGTCTTCTTTTAGTGACTTTGTAAGTAAATTGAAATTATTCTTTAAAAGGAAAGAAAGATAGAAGACAGGAGGAAAGAGAATAAGAGAAAGAATGAGCAAATGAAATAATGAGGGAAGGGAAGGGAAGGGAAGGGAAGGGAAGGGAAGGGAAGGGAAGGGAAGGGAAGGGAAGGGAAGGGAAGGGAAGGGAAGGGAAGGGAAGGGAAGGGAAGGGAAAACTTCTGTATATTTTTTGTAGTTGATGGGTTGATTTGTTTTAAATAAAAATTACTAATATTTTCTAGACTAGTATTTTTAAAAACATTCAGAAAGTCACAGAATCACTGAATATACTGGATCCTGTGGGAAGGAACCAACAAGGATCATCAAGTCCAAGTCCTGGCCCTGTTTGTTCATCCCCCGAAGCATTCTAAGAAAATAATTTATGTGTGTTATTGAACCAGACATTTTCATGTCTCCACAGACTCGGGAATGATTCATGTCCTTTCCTAATGACAATAATACAGTAGGCTTTTGACCACTAGTGAGCTGAGCTGGCTTGAGCTGGTGACCTGGAGATGAAATGTTTACTGCCAATCTCCCGGGCAACCATCTCCCCCTACAGGCACCTTTCAATAAATCTGCCCTTCCTTATTCTCAAAAGACACTTTGGAAACATGCCATTTGAATCTATTGAGAAGACTTCCAAAAATCCTTTTGTTTAAGGCTTGTTTTTGTAAGTGTTTTGTGTAAGACGGGCAAAGTTTTCTTTCCTTAAATTTTAAGTAACTTGCAGATTTTACGTGGTTTTACTCCTTTCATTTCTCAATGTCTTATGCTGTAGCCTGTGGCACAGCACTTTGCTGGTGAGCATTCCCACATTAGATGCTGCTTAGGCACACAAATCCCAGCTGTCATGTCTGTTCCCTTGGGAGGAACCAAAAATGCTCCCTTCCAGCTTCCCCTCCCACATTGCCTTACACACCCTAGGTACCTCCACCTCTGCAAACCCTTTATTAAAACTGAATCCTAAGATGAAAAAGAATGATGACATTACAGAACTGGTCCTTATCTAAACTACTAAGTACCATTTCAGATAAGGGAGTATGAGAGTAAATTACTCCACTGTAGCCCAGCACACCTATGCAGAATTATGTGTAGAAACAGAGAAAATAGTACCTGACACATAGCTGTGTTCCTGGAGATCAGCTTAAAATCTCCATGTTAAATATCCCCAGAAGGCAATGCTTATTATTCCCATTAGTTTCCTATTCAAAGACATGCCCATCTGTTTGTGAAACTATCATATAAAAACAATGGTTCCAATTCTCCATGCCTTACTCAGGCCTTTGTGAAACCAGTTACTGGAATTTTTATCTGTGTCAAGGAATTCAAAGCAGGACAAAATAAATTCAAATTTAATATAATTAAACACTCAGAATGGAAATTAAGTGTAGGGTTTTTTTCATATTTTTTGTTACTCTAAGTGCTAAGATGATATGCCCACCATGTTGGTAAATGCTGTATTGTACTATTCAAAATGGATAGTTTCTTTCTTTAAATTCCCATATGTGTAGAGTAAATTCTGTCACTTTGCCTTCAGATTCTTACTAGTTTGCATCTTTTAAAGGCATGGATGATATACTTAACTGGGATGCAGACTCAGACACCTTGTGATTTGAATTTCAGTTACAATACAAGTCTGTATTCTGTAACAAATTTATTTTATATGAGTGATCCACTCCGAGCTTTTTCTCTTGAATCTTCTGTTCCACAGATGTCTAAATCATTGTATCTCAGCATGTCTGTGCTGAGGGCAGCAGCAATGCTCCTCCTTCCATGTGAGTTCATCCCTTGGTGGAAGGGATAAGACCCTTCCCCTTGTGTTACAAACTTTCACTCCCACTGCATTTTCTTTGCCAGTTCGAGACCTTTGGTCCTGTCTCATCATATCACTGCATCAGACCTACCCACAGCCACATCTCTGTGTCCTGGTCAAGTTTCTCTGGGCTGATGCAGCTCATCAGCCACTCATGTACATGCCAGCTCCACACTTAGAGGATTTGGGCTTGGCTGATGCCTGAAAATCCAAAAAATTTATTTGACTTTCATTGCCAACACCCAGCAGAATGGGCTGTACACCCCTACCCTCTGAGGAAGGCAGTGTCTGATTTTGAGGATATTTAAACTAGAGGGAGAGAAAAGATCTCACTTTTCCCTCACATTCCTGTTGAGATGGATGCAGCCTCCCATGGGGGAAAGCAGAGAGATTCTGTTCTGAGCATCTTGGTAAACTTGGTGCTTCTTCCTTGCAGTTGGAGGCTAATATTGCTACCCAAAGACAGCCAAATTCAAAGACTTACCAACCAAAGTTAAGAGCACTGTTGCTGAAACAGGCAGGGGTTTGTACCCTGTGGTGAGGAGTAGGAACTCGGAGGGACCAAGGAGCAAGGGAACCAGGAGGACTAAGGAGAAGGGAAAGGATGAGCTAGAGCAAAGGGTACTTGTTTTGTTGCCAGCAAGCGGAGACCGGGGAGAGCATCTGGTAACGGGAAGTGATTTGGATGATCTGATCTTCCTGGAAAACTCCATTTCTCTCTTCAGAAATTAAATTGTGATCTCCACCAGCATTATTATATGCCAGAAACTTATGGCATAATAGCTACCTTTGTGGCTTCCTTCTGTCTCTCTTTGTGGCTTTCTTCCCCTGTAAGGGGAGCCATCAGCACAATAGGGGATCTTACTACAGTTTGGGTGCTGCTTTCAAGAAGTTACAGGAGCCAGCAGTGCTCTGGAGCAGGTGCTTTTCAGAATATGAGTTGGATTTCTTGTTTCTGGAATAAGCAAATGCACCTAATCCATTTGATAATATATATTGAAATGGAGATGAGTGGAATACATGCAAACAAAAACAGATTATCATTTTCATCACTGACTGCATAAGGATCATTGCCATAGTTCCAGGTGACCAATTAATGAGCAAACTGCAACTCTTGTTCATGGTCCCATTTTGAATGAGATGTGTCAAACTTGGGGGAGAGGACTTTTGCAGATACAATAAACTGTGAATGCTGCTGAAGGAGAGAGTAGGGGACAGAGAGCAAGGAGGAAATGAAGAGCCCCGAACAGTGCTAAAGTGGAGAAGATTTACAAGTTGTTGATCAAGAAAACAAAGAGTAATATGGGAAGAAACTTCCACAGGGAAAGTGTGCAGAAATCTGAAGCACTAAAGATGAATGGGTGGATTACAGGCAATTTTTCAGCTTGACATGCCCATTTTCATATATGACAACACAGCCCAAGGAAAAAAAAACAAAGAAAGAAAATTAAGGACAACATGACTTGCAGTTACTGGGAATAATTTTTTAGCTACAGTGAGATGGCAGTAAAACAGCAACACAATAAGAATTTTGAAAAATGAAATGTCTTAAATGTAGCATGCCATGACAAAGAGCAACAAAATGCACTGGGATGTCACCTTTGAAGAAAAGCAATGAATTTTGCATTTGAGAGGAGAAGCAGGTATTTCATGGAACTGCCTGTGTATATCATGATCAGATGAGGAATTGAGCAACATAAAGAGCTTGCTCCAAGCCAGATTTAAGAGGCTGGGGCAATGGCTCTTGTCTGATGCTGTTAGAAATCACGTACTTGATTGCTCAACAATGCAGCTGTAATTAGAAGAGTAAAGACAACTCTATGGAACAAGAAAAAAATTAGGAGTTTTATTCTCCCCAATGGGATGGTGAAAACTGATGAAGCAGAGCTTGCATTCCTTCTCACAGGGCATTCATATATGCTCTGTTACAGTGTGGGACTGCAGAGACTTTTGAAGCATCCTCACAGACCCATCAAAGATGGTGAAGGAAAGGAGAGAAAGGGCTTAATGTTGAATAAGAAAGTTGGAATCAGTTACATTCACAAGGAATATGAGGAACTTCTCTGATCAGGCAACTCAGCAGGGATCTCTAAGCATGGAAGACAGCTGAAGGATTTTAAGTGAGCTGCACTAGTGACAAACCATTTATTTTCCACTTTTGCCTTTCTCTTTTTGAGCAGCATTACAATTGCTTCAGATTTTGCTAAGTACAGAACAGGTCTGATTTGAGACGCTAATAGAACCAATGAATTCCTAGCAAGATAAGGCACAATTTTTAAGAGCCATCTTTGTGTTCAACACTCAAAATTTATTAGACAATTTCCTTAGCTACCAATTTAGATGTTTCCAGCTGTGCAGTAAGCAAAGGCACATAACATTCCTCCTTTCTACAGGGCATTTCTGTTATTTTTTGGCAAGAAGACCAAGGGTTGATAAGAGAACAGAAAAAAAAAGAAGCTGTAATTTTAGGCAGAAGCTTGGGAAAAAAACAGCAGGGAAATCTTTCTGGACAAATCTGGTCAAGGCCTTAAGAGTAATTGCTAAGGTTTCCAAGATGGAAAACAGGAAGATAACTTTGTTCTTACCTTGTGTCCAGCCATGACATTTGCATGTTAAAACTGTAAGGTTCTGGCTGATTGTCTGGCTCTTCTATCCCCATGCAGTCTGTGGATTTTTTTTTGTATGTAGCCTTTTGTAGGTGGTTGAACATAAGACAATACCAGGCTCTTCCAGGGTGAAGCAGACTATACTGGTTACCTATTAGCACTTTCTCCCTGCATCCAGTAGGCATAGCAAGGTTATGGGCAGTGGCCAAGATGGAGAAGGGTCTTTGATCCAACATCAATGTGCCATGGGTTTTCCAGAGAGGTGAGAAGGCTGCTGAGCAGCTTTGGAAAGAGCAGACTGCTGCTAGAAACTTTACATGTTTCCAAAAATGTATTCTAGAATCACAGAAGTACAAAGCTGCTAAGTACCACAGGGGATCATCTATACCCTCCTTTTTCTCAGAGGTAGGATGATATTTGCCAAGACGATCTGAATGGGAGGATTATCTTACTTCTTCCAAAAATCTCCAGTGAAGGAAGACTTCTATTCACCCTAGGCTGCCTATACCAGCTGTTTCAATGTTTCTTTAATAAGAATTGCTTTTTCCTTATACATAACCTAAGTACCCTTCACTTAATCTGATTATTTCTTGTCCTAAGTCTAGTGAACATAATGAACAACAAATTAATCTTTTTTATAACTGTTTACATATTAGAAAACTGCCACCATGTCCTCCCTCATTTTCAAGCCTTCTAGACTAAACAAACTCGCTTCCTCTGACCGTTCTCATCGGTCAAATTTCCCTACCCTTAGCTCCTTCTTCCTTCTATTCTTCTTAGTACATGCTTCACATGGGGTAGTGTCCTGGGGTCCCAAGGTCATGTCACTTCCCTAGGTAAGGCTTGGACTACTTTTCTTCAGAGGAAGAAGAGACAATAACCTCCTACATTTTACAAATGAAAGTTCTGAAGCTGCACTCCAGAAGTCTTTCTTCTTTTCTGGTACACTGTTCATCTACAATAACTAAAAATAAAAATGTAGGTGGGAATTCCAAGGTCCTCCTTCACCTTGCTGGTGAGATTGGTTAAGGATCTTGGTTGACTCTCCTCAAACTGAGCTGTAACTGTATAATATATATTGGTCAAATTAATTTTTTTATGACTGATCTTCAGTTTTGGTTGATGAACAGAACTGTACTGTAAAAATATTTTTGCCTCCAGATGGGACAAGGTGGTAGAAGAACAGAGATAGACTTGTAGTACTTTGACAAGGTCAGTCAGTCTTTTGCTACTTAGAATCATAGAATCATTAAGGATGCAAAATATCTCCAAAATCATCAGATCCAATCTCTGAACAAATACCACTGTGCCCACTGAACCATATCACACAGTACCACCTCTGCTTGGCTTTTTAACACTTCCCAAAAGGCTGACTCCACCACTTCTAGGGAAACCTGTTTCCATGCTTGTCATTATACTATCCTGTCCTGTACACATTCATAAACCTGGATTTGCAGTGATTTTGATTTTTTCCTGTTCTCTCCATCAGTAAATTTAACAAAGAAAAATGCAATCTGTCTGTCAATAAAGACAGGAATGACATGCAGTGTGGACTTCAGTTTTCAGAAAGCTCAGGTGTCAAAGAGTAACAAATGGCCACTGATCTTTCAGAGTAACTAAGTAGCACCATGAAAAAAGAAAAAGGATTTCCACAAAGAAAACCCCATATAAATTTTGTAGTCTTTATGCATCTCACCAGGCTACTTTTACAGGATTTTTTTAATAAAGGTTTCTCCATTGGAAAAATTCAGGCAATTACACTCTACCACAGGAAGCAAGTTCAAGATATAGCTGCACGGAAAGATCCTCAAGGAATATTTTTCAGAATATCATAAGGCAGTCTGATATCGATTACATGGCTGTCTCAGCAGTGTACTTTGTGCATTTAGAACAAAAGCATTCCCTGTAAGTGCAGGGATAGTAATGACAGACATTTTTAAGGCAAACTGTTTACCAGAAACAGCCTATGAGAAAAGCACATAATAGACAAAACTGCCTCTCAGGCACTTGCTGTGGATTGAAAGAAGCTCAGAAGTTTTGGGTGGCTTATTTTTGTACTATTCTGTTTCTTTATTATCCAGGATGTAACTGAGAGATCCAAGACAAAAGTTGTACATTTTGGACTTTTTGAGACCTCAAAGAATACCTTGTCTTCCCATTTAACGAAAGTTTTGGGGTTTTTTGACAAGTAATTTGTTTCAGACCATCACAAGTATTACAGAAGTTACCTTACCTGTGGCCATGCTGTCATAATTCAAGTTGGTTGCTCAGTTACTGGCTGAAAAGTCTAGCAAAATGACAACCCCAAAGCAGCTGGTAGACACAAAAGCAGAGGAAAAGAGAAGAAACTCTTTTTAAGTCTTGGTGTAAAAACAGGAAGTGTTTGACATTCTGCCCTGGCATCTGTGTAGTGTCCATAGCTGTTATTTTAATTTTGGACATTTTGGTTCAATGAATATGAGAAAGAGAGAGGGAGGGAGGGAAGGACGGAGGGAGAGGAGAGAAATACTCTAAGCAGAGTATCTTAAAGTAGCAGGAAAGTACCCCAGAAATGCCAGGAAAACCTGTTTCAAAAGCAATGTAATAAAATGCACAGGATGATGCCCACTTACTGCAGTCCATACTGGGTCTTGTCCTGAGCACACAGACACAGATTTTACTTCATGTGTGACCTACAAATTTCAATAACATGAACTAACCAACCCTGGCAACACACTGATGGAGGAAGAGGGGCTTTTACATCTTGTTCATGATTAGCTGCTTTGAGAACCTTCAGTAATTTGGATTTTTCCTCTACAACACTGAAACCAGGAATAGCTTTGTCATTGCCATTAGTGATAAGAGAGGGAGAGAATGATTATTCCATAATTCTGAACTTGGGCAAAGCCTATGTGTAATAAGCACATTAAACAGGATGGAAAGAGGATGATCTGAAAGCTGTAAATTATTGAGTGCTATCTAATCCTGCACAATTGCTTTTTACTAGAAGCACTTCCTGGAAACTCAGGCATTTGTGACCTACTACATAAAGGCCTTCATTTAAAAGACATGAATGTTGAGAGACTAAAGATAAGGCATTCAAAGGAGGTTGTATAGTTTTGTCCTCTGTATAAGTTGCTCTGTGAAAGAAAAACTTACAGCAGTGTCATGAGCTGAGTCTTCATTTCAAAGTCAAACGTGTTTCCCACATTTTTCTATGTTAGTCTTTTAGATGTGTTATCATAATGTTTCTCATAAATGTTATCTATTAGTAGACAAGTTTCCCCCTGATGCTCTCCTAAAGAGGCCAGCACACCCAGCAGGAGCCCAGTAAATTCAGCTGTTTTTTGCTAGAAACCCCACATCATCCCTGTTTTATCAGAAATTCACATTTCCATGTAGGATAGCAAAGGTGTGAACCTGAGTTTCAATGCTATGCTCAGTTTTCCTTCCACACTCATTAAATTTGCAGAAAGGAAACACTGGTGTTCAGACTTAGGCAATTCTGTGTTAGCCACAGACATAATACAGTTACTGAGATTTAAGGTAATGCTATTGAGAGACATTTAACACCAACTGATTTAAAACAGGGTGTGAAGGGACTACTAGGCTCTCATGCATTTTTAAAATGCAGTTCTTAGCCTTTTCTCTATGGAGAAACACAATGAAAATATAAATTATTCCCCCAGGGAGAGATATAAACAAAAAAAATTGGACTAGAGTATTAATTACAATGGTAACATTAAAAGATAATTAGTGTTTGTAAATCAAGGGTGAGGCTTCATGACTGGCTGTGCCCGGTCTGTGAGCAAACCTGGCAACCTTCTGTTGGGCTGTTCAGCCTGGAGAAGAGAAAGTTGTGTGGACATCTCATAGCAACATTCCAGTATCTGGAGGGGGCCTACAGGGAAAGCAGAGAGGGACCCTTCATTGGGATCTGTAGTGATAGGACAGGGATTAATGGGCACAAACTGAAAGAGGGGGAATTTAGGTTAGAAATTAGGAAGAAATTTTCCACTGTGAGGGTGCTGATGCACTGGAACAAGCTGCCTGGAGAGGTTGTGGATGCCCCAACCCTGGCAGGGTTCAAACCCAGGTTGGACAAGGCCTTGAACAACCTGGTCTAGTGGGAGGTGTCCCTGCCCATGGCAAGGGACTTGGGACTTGATGATCTTTAAGGTCCATTCCAACCCCTTAACATTCTATGATTCTATAAAATCCCTTTGGGGCTTCCAATCTTCTCTATGTATCATGATTCTGATGTACTTATTCTGGGTGTCTTTCAGGACATCAAGATCACAAAGTCCAAAACATTGTGTTTGGCTTCCCAAGGATAACAGTGGGTTTCTGGGGTCTTTTTTGTGTTTCTCAAGGAAGTTTGGGGAAGTTTTCAGTTGGTTGGTTAGTTTTGTGGCTTTGGTTTTGATTTTGTGTGTTGGTTTGTTTGGTTTTTTAAAGAGCCTTGTTAAAAAGAAGCTAGAAGATGCTGCTAAGAATGTGATAACAGTGCAGAATTGAGTGCTGAAATCTTGCTGTTGGTTCCTTATTTGTTACGTATTAGGTAAGACTTGTAAAAGGTTATAGGGAAGCTTTGGTGATTAAATATCAAAATTTGGCTCTTTATTATAGACACAGGGTATTCTTCTGAAAAGATGAAGTTGTATCCAGGCAAGGAACTTACACTGTAATATACATTCTAGCAGATAGAATACAAAAACTTAAGTAAGCCAAGAACAAGAAACAAATGCTGAAGTACTCAAAACCAAGTCTAAATTATTCTAGCCCATTAGGAAGGTGTAAAATGCCCTCTAGACAGTCCAGAAGCTAAATGCCATATCAGTGTGTGATGTACTCATCTCCTTCTTTTGAAAAGGGTCTATTAAAACATTGAAAGTGCAATAAAGATGAGAATGGCACAAAACATCTTCTCCAAGAGGAACAACTAAGTAGCAGTAGTAGCCCTCAGACTCAAGAAGAGACAACTTGAGCAATATGATAGATCTCTACAAAATCATGAGTGGTCCAAAGGATTTAACATTGTATTGTCTACTCCCATATATGAAGTAGGAACCATCATACAAAGATGTAAGATCCAGGGCTGGAGTAAGCAAAAGGGGATGTTTCTTCATGGGACAAAGATATGCAACTTTTCATGTCTGAGGAAAAACATATGGGCACAAAGACAGACTGGACAAACAGTAGGATCAAGGATCCATTGAAGGCTATTGAATAAACAAACTGCATCAGATCCCCAAAAGTTCTACTCACTTAAAAAGAGTTGGACATGGCAGAGGACCTAAAGAGGGAAGAGCCATATATTCTTGTCCTGTCCTTATTTACCCTTTATCACCCATATATGGACATTTAGCGAGAAGGAAGACCAGGTAAAAAGGACATTTGCTCTCAACTAGTACAGACATTCCTGTGGCTGCTACCGCCTCTCATGCTTGTAGAGTCAGATGAAAGCATTCCAGATAGATAAAGAATTTTTTATTTTTAATTTTTATTTTACTACACTAGGTAAAGTATCTCTTCTTGGATTTGTTAGATGCAGAGATCTGCTTAGCCTTTTTTCTTGTGATTCTTTCTTGAAAAACAAGTTGACCCTTCTTCTATTTTCAAGCATTTCATGGGGTCACAGGGTCTTGGACAAACACTGGTCCCTAGTTCTTCCTAAGTACTTTCCTCATGTATTCTTGTCAGGCTTTTGGAGGGATTGGGGTAGGGGGTGGGTGTGGTGCATTGTTTTTGGATTTCTCAGGAGAGCAATTTTCTGTTTCCAAATTTTCCACTTCCAATTGACAAATGATATTTCATCCAGTATCTTTTTTACACATAAGCCAGTCTAGTGCTGTTAGTTTCCCAGCAGTAAAGCCCTAAAGATCCTAACAGCTTAGTTCAAGAGGTGTACTTACTTGTTTGAATATGTTCCTTCTCTGAATGAGGGTTTGAGTGTGTGCACACATGGCTGTGTAGCTCCTCAGGAGAATATACACATCTGCTCTTGCAGTAGCAGCTGGTTAATGCAGAACCATCTGTACAAAATGTCAAGGCTGTAGACTGTGAGATAGCTCTCTGCCATTATATATTTTAAAAATAATTTATACTCAAAATTTAATACTGTGTATTAAAGAAATTTTTTCACAGGTTATCTGAATAGAAAATACCAGCTGCTCAAGTGGTGTCAGTCAGGACATGTGTGTTTTTAGGCAAGATTTGTCAACAGCCCATAAAACGTAATTCCTAACCCTGATGAACTATACCATGGAAAAGCACCAATGAGTTGACTTTGTACACATGTGTAGGCAGAGTTCTGTCAATGTACTTTAGGGAACCCTGCAGGTAGGTCATGAAGAATAGGACATGACTATAGTGGCAAACAAATGGAAAGGGCTTTTAAAAAAATTAAAAAGGATTCCAACTTCACATAGTGGTTCAGGTGTTTTTTCTTTCCTTTGCTCTTGTGTACTTGCATATATGCATATTTCATTAGTGCTGGAGGAGACTTTTTTTTGAAAACAGAATACTGCAAGTATTCTTGTATATACATGTATTTTCCAGGAAAAAGGGAAAGCACGTAGAACATTAAATGAGGGTGCCCTCCCTTTCCTTATCTAGTGCTAAACCCTTCCACCTTACCAAGAATGCCAGAGTTTTTCCACAAAGGCAATGATAGTATGAACTAGGTAGAGTCAGTAAAAGCCTATGCATGCAGTTAGTTGACATCAGTCAGTTGACATGATAGAAAGAGCTATCATGCTCAAAATATGTGCAAATAATATGTATAAGATTGCACAGGCATCTGGTAGAGAGAAAATTTTTTGCTTAAATCCAGTACTGACACAGACACTAAGATTGCTGTCTTCAGAGCTATAAAAATGCACTCATATGGTTATGCTGAGTATGTGGTTGCTCAGGGAAGATGTTTCTCAAAGACTGTCAGGAAAGGGAAAACACAACCAGGACTGCTTTCGTATTTCCATGTTTAGTGGTTTGCAGCAGTGGAATTCAGGGCCTGCGATCTATTATAGTGGGAGAGAGTATGTAAGTCATGGCATCATCTGGTTGAAAGGCCCATAGCTGTTGTTCTTTTCCATCTAGGATCAGACAAAGCAGCATAAGGCTCCACATAATTAAGAGCAACTATCCCACAGCGGCAAGGAAAACAGAAAAGATTTCATTGGGAAGGAGGACTGACTACAGTACTTTAAAGACATGATTGTAAACAGAAGAAGCAAACCAGAGAATGTTTAACAGGAAAATAGCACTCTGACCCTCCCTGGATTAAATGCTATCAATCAAGTTTAAATTTAGGTCCTACATGGTCCCACATGAAAAGAAGGCAGTGGGGGCAAGGAAAGCTTAACGCCTGAGAATATTTGGATTGCATGGCAAGAAAAACAAGCCTAAAGTCAACAAAGAGCAGCCTGTAAAAACAAATAGTCCTGACGAGAACAGCACTGCCACCCGAAAGCTCATTAGCAGCCAGAAACAGAAGAATTGTCTCTCTGCTCTTTCTTTGCTGACTGCCCCCAGCCCAGCGCTACCGCAGCGCTTCTGACTCAGCTGCTGCCTCCCTCCTGCCCTAACCCCTGAGCCCTTGCCAGCACCCACACAATGCATGCCCTCAGCATGAAGAGTGTTTCCCCAGGGTGGGCTGGGCTGCTCTATGGTGGGAGGCAGGAGTGGAAAAAGAGCAGGAAATATCTGAGGGGTTTTTTAAAAATAATAGTAATGTATACATACACGTATAGTAATTGTCTTTATCTGTTCTAAGATAAACCATCAGAGGGGAATTTTGGGTGTAAAATGATGGGAAGAAACACTGCCATGCCCACCAGCAAGCACATGAGATTTCAGAAATCATGTGAATTTCAAACCCAACGTCCCATCTGTCATCGCCTATTCACTGCTGGTGGAGTCACAGCTGTAGGGCAATGAGACGCTCCATTTCCTCCTGGTGCATGGGAAAACACAACCATGCATTTGGACACAGCTGAGATGTCTGGTGATCAGTAAGGAACACCAAAGACACTTTTTAACCTTGAGAGCCAAGATGTAATTTTAACAAACTTGCATTTAGGTACCTGAAAAAAGCAGTTGGATAATATCAGAGCCCATTGTCAGCACTTTGAGATTTTTTTTGTGCCTGTAGGTTTTACACTAGTCATAAGATTCTGTTCTGTAGATTAAGCTTAATATGTGGCAGAGTCTAAGGTCTGCAAGGAGACAAAGTTATATCTGCAAGTGTTATAAAGGATGTTCAACATTGCAGTTTTATTTGCAAGTACCATTTTTTCCTCTTCCCTTCTCTGTTCAGACCACCAAACTGCAGATAAATGGACAGAAAGGAAAAAAAAGAAACATCAGGGAATGTCTTCAAATGTAGCAAGTTGAAAGAGAACATCTATAATGCACAATAATCTGAATACTTTCCTGCATCACTGTAGCACCTTTCAGATTCCCCATCCTGCTGCACTGTTTGACTCCTTTCCTCTTCCAAACCTGCAGATGCATACCAAGCAGCCAACACCAGGGCCCTGGTGCCCTGACTACTGGTACATATTTGTGTACCTAAACATAAGACTACACACAGTCTGTTTACGAGATTTATGGGTTTGTCTGTTTGTCTTCTGGTGGTTTATGCATTTGTCTGTATATTTGTGGAAACTGAGGATAGTAGATGCATTGCCTACACCAAATGCATTGGCCTAGTCACTATCTATTGCCCCATGATGGAAACCACTGGACCGTGTATAACTTGGAATATGTGGCAGAGCTAAACCTGCGCAGTAGGAGGGTTCAGACATGTTGCTTGCGAAATCGGGGGCAAAGTTCCAGTCGATTCAGCAGAGAAATCCTTGCTCCAAGGCTGATTCTTCAGTTCCTTACCTTTACCATTCTCTCAGGATGCAATGGGAAGATGAAGTTCAAGACTAAAAATACTGCATTTAAAGCACCTGTATTTGTATAACACACTAATACACAGCTTTGAGTCAGCTTCATTTTCTGATGTCTGTATCATTTTTCGTCCAATTACATACACACAGAATAAAAAGGATATCCATCAAAGTAGAGGACCCATACACCATAGACATGCATTTAGAAATAAATTTCAGCATTCCATTTAAGAAAAAGCAGCTCAGAGTAGAATCTAACCTCTTGGAAAGCGGTCTCATATTTAAAATGAGATAATGAGAACATACATTGATCTTTTATATGCAGTTTTCATTTTTTAGAAGACATTGAGCTACAGCAGTAAAATTACAATTATGCAGGTAAAGTATCTAGTTTTTCTGAGGAAAAAAATAGGAATGTCTGATTTTCAATAATTTTTAATTATAGGCATAAATCTATCATTTCAGATCTTTGATTTAATTAATCTGTAATCTTAAACTGGATTTTCTTAAGTGTAATTTTACCCTATAGAATCTGGAGTTAAACAAGTTTCTTTCTCACTCTTTTCATGTTCTTTTGGGTTTTTGGTATTGCCCTCATTTGCAACGAGAACTGTAGCATAATTGCATTTTCTTTTGCAAGCAGAAGGGGGAAATTCAAAACAGGCACAGGTACCTATCATGCTTCTTATATTGAGATGACTTTTAAGACATAAGAAAGAAAAAAACTAAGTCTACAATTATTAATTAATCTGTTCATGAAACAACTTGCCTCACAACTTTGCATTCTCTTGCATCAGGTTTAGACCAAGATTTCTATGAAAATGAATTTGAGGGTCTTCCACTATAAAATGTACAGATAATAAACAAAAAATGTGAAACTAACAGGGAAGAAAGGTTGAAGAATGTGGGAAAATCAAGGACACTTTTAGACTGACATATTATTTTCCAGAAGTATTTAAAATACCTCTTTGATTCAAGTCCTCTTTGAATCCCTTGAGAAACACCCTTGTCCTTGTATGTTTAGTAGAAAGAATGCTGGCAAAAGTCTTTGAAAAGTCATACAAGTGGTAAAATGTCCATAGGTAAAAAAATTGGGTGAGTCCCAGTAAATACCCTCCTTTCCAGCTCTGCAGCATGACAGATATTTACTTTCAGAAAAGTGCTCTTTAGCCTTGGTGAATATGAGCATGAGGAGAAAAAAAAGTTCCATCTGTAGGTTGAGTTTTCTTGAGCTTCTGCATGTGTTCATCCTTGATTGCTCAAGAGACACTGTTGGAAATCTTGCTGGCTCATCTCAATGCTGGTGGCAAAAAAGGTGACAAATGCAGAAAGCATCTCCATTTCTTCAGGGTTGTGACCAAGCTCTGACTGTCCCAGGTTGGCAGCAGGCACTGGAAGATGTGGTGTGGAACCAAGGAAGCACCCCTCGTGTCTCTGGTTGCATGACATTGCAGGGTGCCCCCAGGACAGCTTTACTTGCCTCTCTGCCTGAAGACCTGAATCAGAACAGAGAAAAAAGAAAAGGCAGAAATCTCAGAATCCTGGTGTCAGGCATTCAGGATCTCACACAGTTTTACTGATGTCAGCCAGCCTGCAGCCAGGCCTGTCAAGAGAAGCGTTTGAAGATCTGTTTGGGTGGGAGTATGCCTCCATGGGGTGCCTGAGACAGGCTGCAGGAGCTGAGCTGGTGGGTCTTGACCTCCCTCTCCATCCTTCTCCCAAGGGCCTGAGCAAGGCTGCCTGACTGCCCTGCAGAGTTGGGTGGCTTCGGGAGCAGTTCTTGTATTAAACTCTTGTCACAGGTCAGTTACTTCTCCCATTCGTACTTCCTCTAAAAATACCCATGCCTTATGGCTTCTGTAGACACATAACTTCATGTCTCCCTTACTCCTTCCCCAGAGGAATGAAGAATGTTGAGCTGCTGGCAGCTAAATTGTATTTAAAGACATTTTTATTTTCTGAATCATACTCAGTGTGATGCTTGTTTTAATTATATTTTATGCCGAGTGCTGTAAGATGCATGCATGAAAGCCTGCCCATAAATAAACATGTCTTTAAAAGTCCTTATTTATTTTCTTTGAGTCAATTCCTTCTCCTTTGCTGAGGTGCACAAAAGCTGGGATATATGTTCTCCAAAGCCCAGCCATGGAACCCAGACACCACATGATGCCAAAGAGCCTCTTTGCACCACTTCTGTGTGGGCTCGCCTGTGCTGTGGCACCGGGGGGACGCCTGCCTCCCTGATGGTCATTCCAGGGGCCTGAAATGTCCATGACTGCCTGGGGTAATCAGCTATTGTGCCTTCTGGAGAGGCAGGCACTCTCAAAAGCCTCTCTTTGGGCAGTTGTGGGGTGAAAGACAAAAAACTCGCCAGGCAAACACATTGTGAACACCAGGCAAGCTCTCAGAAGCTGCTCCTGTGCGGGAGGCAGAGCTCAGCCCTGAGCACAAGTCCCAGTGGAGGTGCCGTGACCTGGCTGTGCCCCTTCCCGGGGCTCAGACCCCCTCAGGGCACCTGTGGGATGAGGGAATGTCACCTGCTCCTGGCAAAGCGTTGGCTCAGCAACGGGGGATCAAACAGCGATGGCAGGCGTGGGCCTGCCCATCAAAGGAGCCTTTTGAGGCCAATAAAGAAGGGATTCACGTTCTGTTCCTGGCTGGATCCCGCGGACGAGGCTGAGAACAGCCTGTGAGTAGCGTGGGGTTGGAGGGCGGCCAGGGGAGGCCGTCCCGCCGGCTTTCACAGGACCTCTCGCTGCCACCGCTCACCCGCACACGGCCCCAAGCGAGCGTGGCTCTGCTGCCCGGCCATGGCAGCCCTCCCCTGCCCTGCACCCAGCCCTGCCGGCTCCTCGCTCGGCTCTGCCAAACCAGCTGTCTCCTGACGGGAGAAAATAATCTGGGATCAAGGACAGGAAACTGGATCCGCGCACGCAGGCGAGATGAGAAACTCGTGTTTTGTGGCAACCCCCCTCAATCAAAGTGCTCCACCTCCCTCTCCTACCTCCAAGCAATGAGAAATGAAAATAAAAGGAATGGAATAAAAGCAGGTACACATCACTATTTTTTTTTAACCTTTGTATGGGGAAAAAAAAAAAGGAAAAGAAAGGAAAGCATCTAACCGCTTTTTTTTTCTGGCATCAGCATGCTCTTCTGCTCCTATTTATGTGACAGCTCCTGTGCCCTCACCACAGACACGTGAGACTGTCCAAATACCGAGGGGTTTTTGGGTTTTTTGGAGAGGTGTCCCATATAGAAAGCCCCTGACAAACACCAAAGAGGGTAGAGCAGCAACCCTTTATGTCTGCAAGCCCCAGCCACTGTCTGCCTCTTGCTCCTGCCCCTCGCACATCTGTGTTTCAACACCCCAGTGGTCCCTCACACTACTGCTGCAGCCTGCGCTGCCTGGAAATGTTTCGAGTGACTGAATGTGTTGCTTAGAAGAAGAAAACGTCCTTTGATATGTTTCTCGAAAAGAGGTAATTAAAGAAAAGCAGCCCACAAGCCTTCTGAGCTGGCTGTCCTTCTGGAAAGCAGCTCCCAGTCAGCCCCGCACAGAGCGGTGGCCAACTGCTGGGAATGAGTGGAACCATCTGGTTCTGCTGCCCTCCGTCCCCAGTGCCCTCGGGGGGTATTTAGCAGTGATGTGTTTGCTACACCAGCACCATTGCCTTAGCAACACAGCCAAAGTGTTTGTCAGCATGCGAGCAGCATGAATGATGGCGCCTTGTCCGAAGAGTCTGGGTTGCATGTGTGGCTCTCCTTCACAAAGCCAGTCTCACCACTCGCCTCACAAAGAGCCCGAGCGGGAAACTGGGAGCTGGGAGGGAAACTTTCCTGGGAGTCAAAAGCATATTTTTCTTCTAATTGTGTAGGAACTGCCTTGGCCTTTAGAATCAGTGGCGTCTAAACTAATAAATAGTACCAGTCTAAAGCTGATGAGACATAGCTACATTTTAACAAGTGTCTGCTATTTTTAAGTAGTAACAGATCTACTGCAGAAGTGCTGGAGGCCAGCTATGACCTGCCACCGGACTGCATCAGCCTTCTGAGAGCCTATTTCCTTCAACCTTTTACTGAATTAGGTCTAAGGAAACTGCTTATATCTCCCTATTGTGCTTCTGTCAGTAGGTTTAAATGAAAATCTATTCACTGAAATCCTTTTTCTCATCAGCCATTTTCCCCCAGATCAGATCAGATGTCAATACAGTCTTTATTGGGAAGGAGCAGGGTCGTGCCTGAACAATGTTGTGTTCTTTTAATGAACAACACAGCTTACTTTTCATGCCCTCATGTTCTCAGGAAAAAAAAAAATCAAATTCCTTACTGCTATCCCTTATGACACTTTCCTCTTCTCTCCTTTTCCTGCTCTGGTTCATGTCAAAGTGCATGTTTCCCACAACCTATTCTTCTTAATGGACATCTCTTCAACTAACAGTGCAGTTACTCTCCATAAAAGAGATTGCAGAAAAACTGTTCACCAAAAAGCTACAAATACATGAAATCTTCCCACTACCTGGAAGAAAAATGGCACAATGGATGAACTTCTGCAAGGCATATCACAGTCCTTCCTCATTCAGTGAACAAATCTAAAGTTGACAGATCTGGAGGAAGAAAATAAAAGTTGAGAGAAAGTTGATCAGTCGAATGGAAAAATAAAAAACATGTTTTTGCACTTTCAACCTAATCCAGGAGGGTCCTAAACTAAGAGAAACTTTATAACTTAAAAACAGGCAGCCACGTTCCAACTGACTTCTAAACATGACAAAGGTGTAGACATTTAGATCCTCAGAGATGTTCAATGAAAAAGTTATATTGGAACAGTCTCAAATATCTGCTATGAACAAACTACTTTAAGGCAGCATCACTGATTTTCAGGGTTTGTTTGCTTTGATTTGGTTTGTATCAATCCCTTTAAATAATGACTTCACCATTAGATTACACAGCTAGACAGTGGAGGACCTGAGCTTGGCTTTTTCCTTTCAAATCCCCACTTCCTATGAGGCTGTTCTGACTGCCAGACTATATCTTAGTGTGAAAGGGGCTCTCTCTGCCTTCATGCTGGTGCTGGATTCAGAACGCAGGGAAAAAACAAAGAACAATTGGGGAACAGCTGCTGGTTGCTGCTTCAAAAATTGCATTTTCTGGAATGGATCTTCCAAGGCAGGCCCTCCCTCCTCCAGTTGCAATTGCAGGCAAGGTTAGCATGCTAACTTTAGGTTGGTCCGTTCTTTGGGTGCCACTGTCTGGGGAAGCCAAGGTGCTACTCAAAAGTGTCTTTCTTCAAGGCTAATGCTGAATATTACAGGGAGTCTGAAGGGCCACACAGGGATTCTGAAATTCTCTGTGTTGTAGAAAATATAGACATTGCTTTTATGTACAGGACAGACATTGCTTTTATGGACAGGACTCAGTTAAAATGACCTAACCCTAATATCTCCTGTGAGTGTGGGTTACCCGCCAGCATTGCCTGGTGTACTCTGTGATTTTATCACTCAGCCACAGAGCCTCTTCCCTCACCTTCCAGACTGATATAGCCCTGTGGCTCCCACTGAAGTCACCGAGAACCAGGAATTTTGTGCATAAACACCTCCTTTTCTGCAGAGAGCCCCGAGCCTCTGTGGATCCTGTAAACACTCCTCCAGAAGTCTCTAGCGTCCCTGTAATTTATACTGTAAACTCCCTACAGCGGAGCAGAGAGCTGAGATGCATGTGGAGGGAGAGAGGTCAGAAGAAGAGACTGTCAGTAGGATTTCTCTGTAGTCTGAGTGCAACATGAGATGTTCCCCATAGTGTCCCCACAAACATCTGTGTACATGAAACAGAAAGAGTTGCAGCCGCATAGGGAGGAGTGTTTTATGTGGTGTACTTCTGTTTGGAGTATGCTGTTCTGGATGGCTTCAGTGCGTTTTCACAAGCAAACTATGTTCTTGTGTTTGTATTAAAATGTTAGTTCTTCTTTTTTAAGTTTTAAGCCACAGTTTTAAAGATATATGTGAAAGACCTTGCCCCCTGCAGATGTGTATCAATCTACAAAAGATGTAACATGACTTGCAATGCCAGTAGGGCTGGTGTAGATTCTTTGATGCTTAAGCATGGGAATTTATGAATGTATTTAGTGTTCTCCCATGTGGTCTGGTAGAAATAATGTCAAAAGAGGCATTGAAAATTGGATTTGGGTAAACACAAGTACAAAAGGATAAGTTTTTAGGACCACCAAATTATGTAAACACATCTCAAAAACAGGGACCTGCTACAGTCAGAAAATACTGTAGAAATGTTGAAGGCAACTGTTGAAGGAAGGAAGAGCTGTGTATCTTGAAGTGATGAGACTGACATAGGATGAAACAGGAAGAGTAACACAAAGTATTTTGATGCATCCAATTTATTTAGGCTGAAAAATAAAGTCCTGTCAAGGTGGGGAGAAAGAGCACCCTTTCAAAAAATGTTTTACCCTTCATATGAGTGAGCAATCTAGAGGTGATAGAGCAACTGGAAATTTTCCATCATTATCTTTTAATTGAAAAATGGAATGATAAGTATATAGCTGCACATAAAAACTGCATTATCCTAAAAATGTGAACATTTTTTAAAACAAAAACAAGGTAAAAAACCACAAGCTTTGTTATGGTTGGGACAACTATATTTGATAATCAATACCTGAATACTTTTAAGACAAAAGTGCTATTTCACAGAATCATGTTTTCTTTAAGTTTTAAAACTTGGTGAATGTACTGCCAAGTGGCCACTAGATTTTATTAGATCTTGTATAAAATTCTAGGCTATATAGAAGGAGGTGACAATAATGAAAAAGCCATAATTTGTCAGTCTTGCTTTTAGTGGTATTTGTCAGTGGTGTATGTAAACTGACATCAGCATTTCTTGCTTTGTTCAAATGTTTTTCCACAGACAAGGTTCAAGTAAAAATCATACTTTTGGATGAGTTGGCATGTGCTTTAGGAGCTTTGCTTCTGTGAGTTAAGCATTGTAAGAAAAGAACCAGATGATTAAAGGCTAATATATTTTTGTTTTCTGTGTGCAAAGGAAGACTAGGGCTGACACTAGCCATGACTCCTCAAGAGAAAGATAAAGAAGCACCTTGCACACTTTCTTAAGGGAAAGATAAGAAGTAAAGCCTTAACTAGGAACAGAAATGCTGCCTGGATTTTCAGCTTCTTTGTGTATTTTGTTTTTCTGAATGAAGCTATTTTCTCAGTAAAATTTTCAATCACTGAGACACCAGTTCTACTCTCTGTATCTCAGTTTTGAACTTCTGAAACTACAAATTATTTTAAAATACAGTAGAAAATCCTTGTCTTAAAATCCTTATCTTAAAATATAATAAAAAGTCTTTATCTGAATTTCTGATACTTTTTCTGAAATGTTACCAGGTTCCAGCTCTGCAAAAATCCTTCTTGGTCACATCATAATTATTTCCTGCATCAGCTACTGTAACTCTCATTTTAATGGACTCCTGAAGCCATATTCACTGAACTTCAAAGTGCCTAGAAAACTGCAGTCAGACCACACAGTGTTTGCTAAGAAGCTTCATCTCCCTTAACTTTATTCACCTACTATCTCTCTGCCCACAGAACTCAAATCGACTGCTAATTCTTTTAATTCACTTTTGCCTCACTCTGTATTCAGCCCTTGGCCTAAGCACAATCCAGTTCTGTTCTTCCAAATTTTGCCTTTATTATCATTCCTACAGATCAATTTCTATGAAATACCTACAAGCTAAAGTAAGGAAAGTGGAACTTTTCAAGAGTTTTCTGCGAATTTTCCCAGCCGAAGAGACAGAAGTTAGAATTCGGCCTTTGAAGAAATACTTCAATTTTGAAAAGGCAGCTACCAAAATGGCCTACCTTTTTAATTCTTTCCTGAATTTTCTGTAAGTCTCAGGAGTAAAAAGAAAATAAATCAGATAAACATATCTGTTTGAACTCAAGCAGATAAACATATCTGTTTGAACTCTGATCCTAATCTCCTATGCCTGTCTTTCCCTTTCTTTTACTGGGCCATTACCTTGTAGAAGCATAGGAATTAGATCTTATTTTCATCTTCCTTTTATTTTTTTATTTTAACACTCTCAAGCTTCTTAGACATCAGTATGCTTAGTTTAGGGCTGTCTTCAAAAGTGCTGTCCACTATTTGTGCTTCCAGGAGAAAGTCCTATCTTATCAAAATTGTGTTACTCTTTTTCCAGGCAGTAGTAAACCTGTATACTATCAAATTTGTCTTTTGTTTTTTCATATTCTGTCTTAACTCTCTCATTCGTATCACACTTATTCTTGCACAATAATTACTATCTCAGCTTCTAATCCAAGACATAATGAAGGCTGCTGTAATCAATCAAATCATGTTCTTTTTAACTAGTAAGCATCTACAATGAAGAGATTGATTTCTGGGTGAACCACTTAACAGTGGACTCTTATGCCTGCTAGTGTTCATAAAATTGTAGCACTAAGTTTTTACTCTTGGTTTCATTGCTCCAGCACATCAACCATATGTGGTTGGAAAACTTTAAGATTGAACATCAGAAAAGTAAGGGAAAGAAAGTTTCCTTTTGCCTCTCAAGAAAAAGCATTGTTTAATTCTTTCAAATACAAATGGAATGCACATACAAAGCCACTAGGATGTGCTTAATTTCTTAAAGATGTTTTTCCATTTGATGAAGTATCATCTGACCCAATAAACCAACTCTAGCCTGGGCTTGAAGGTTCACAAAACATAAGCGTTGCCCAACAAACTTCCCACTTCCTTTTCTTTTGGTTTTCTGTTTGAAGGAATCCCTTTCAGGGGAAATGTTAGAATGATATTTTCAGATATCCAGACAATATAAGACCAGACCACCAAATTAAAGTATTTTCTTTGTCTTAAGATAGCTTTCTTCTCTAAGTATGAATAAACATTTGGATCAGATAAATTGTTTTCTTTGAATTATAGGCAAAGAGAATTAAGTGGTTAAGCATACAGTTTAATGATATTAAGAGACAAATACTTTCATCTGATCACTCTTTAAGCTTTAATATTGATTAAAACACATTCTAAAAATTAGTGCTTATAAGGAAGGCCACAATGTGCTTGGAATTTTGTGCAAAATGTCAAGTGAACTAATAAAATGTCCTTTTACAGTACGCAGTGCAAATACTGTAATTTAAAAATAAAAAACCTAAAAATACACATTATCTTAAATTCTATGTAGAAAACAGAAAATTGTTCAAGTGACAAGAAGAAAAAGTTAAAATACACATGTCACTACTCTCTCCTGGATGGTCCCACTCTCTTACAGCTTCAGGCAGGGATAGCTGTAATGAGGCAGTAACATCTACATTTTAATGTACTGGAAGTGGACAAACAGCACTTTCCTAATAATGTGGGCAAGTTAAATTGCTTTGATGCTTTCATTGTCATGCCACTCTTGCGTTATTGGCCATGGAAATAATGAATGCTCAAATGCATCTTACCACTTGCTTAGCTTTTTTTTTTTTTTTAATTATTGGATAAAGGTGCATCCCTGAGGAAAATGCCCAGGAGGTACTGGCTTGGGGAGACCAAAGGGATCCCTAAATTTTAGAATTTTTCATTTATAAAAACCTTGTTAAATATAATTCACTCTTAAAATGCAGGCTCTAATTTATAATATCATCACACTTGTGTTTCAATGAGTTTGTGCCTGATTTAAGTAGATAACAATAAGGCAAGTGAGTGCCGAAAATCAAAGTATCTGAACCCAACAAACATTTTTGAGATATAAATGGTGAGGAAACCTTTCTATTAATTTGTGCTACTCAAACATATTTTTGTGTTGCCATCAACCTAAAAATTGTATAAAGTTAAAAATTACCTATAGAACTATTTATTAGATCTCATCACTTATTAATCATGACCCATATTGATCCATTTCTTATTAAAAAATAAACTTTTGCTATCTAACTTGTGGCATGAGGATCTTGGCCTCTGTCTGGAAGCCTGTCTTTGACCATGACACTATGCAAAACCCCACAGAAAATAGAAGAACCATCCCAAGTGACAAGAACTGGGGTTACTTTTTTTCTTCTCACAGTGTTCCGTACCCAAGAAAATATGGGGCTTTCAATAAAGCAGAAACTCCAGAACTATGACAAGTGTCCTACTTTTGTGCCTTATCAGACGTAAAAAGGATCAAAAAATCACAATGCAGACAGTGTTTGGGGGAATTTAGCCTATATTTCACCTCCTTGCTTCCTCACCAGCCCTGGGACAAAGAGGTCTGCGGTTGGGTGGGACTCCCAAATGTCTCTCCTCCTCCCATCCTTACTCACCCAAGAAGAAAAGATAACTTGAATGGACAGAAGAATAATGGGTACAGTTACCTTCCCTCACGAAAAGCCTTTTGTCATCTCCTGCCTCTCTGCCTGTGTCTGGTTTGTTCTTCCTCTGGAGGCAGAAATAAAAGAGATGAACCATAACAAAGGGCCATCTTAGAACTGTCTAATGTCTAAATCAGAGAAGTCACCTCAGTTCCTCAGGAAAACACAGTAAAAGCTGGCAGCAGTGTGCTTGGGTTTCTAGCAAAAGCTCCCCATGAGTGAGAGGTGCCTACTCCAGCAGGGCTGACTGGGTCACATGCTATTGGTTTTCTGTGTTTATGAGAACCAAATGTTGCTTTAAAAGTGGCAGAGGAATGAACAGCATTTAAAATAAGCCAATTTAAAGCCTGGGCTTTTTCTGAGCTTTTATAATCTGCTATTTACTGAAAATATCTCTGTGTGTGAGATCTTTTCCCCTAAGAACATATGTCCTTCCTGCTTGTTCAGACTCTGATCCTAATCTCAACTGTTTGATGACATAATCTGTAGTATGGGAATGCAGGGAAATGCCTTCAAAAAACCCCAGTCCTAATTGAGAGAAGGTGCCTTCTGGGGGTTTTCTGTGTGCAATAGTTTCAGGAATGATTGGAAGAAAGCATATTAATCAATTTTGCAGATGATTTGCAGTGGGAAAAGATCATAAACCACTTAAAGGCTGGGAATAATACAGAACACAGTTTTCATAAAACAAAGGAAAACTCTAACATCACTTGGAGCATACTGGACATTCAGATTGCTTCCCACAGCTACTCAGCAAACATTTTTGAAAACATTTTGAAAACCAATACACATGAGAGAATGAATCAATGATAATTAAGAAATACACTCATGCTTTGAATATTGGAGGCACCAGGAAGAAACAAAAGTATTTTCAGTATCTAATCTTATTCTCCCAAACTCCAGAAAGGATAATACTAGTCTTTAGCAAAATTAGTGCTGTGGTACCATGTTGTTATTCTAGCAAGCAGGGTGTGATAATAGCAATTTGATATCCTCTTCAAACACATTTTATTGTAAGTGCCACTGATGGCATCAATGAACATCTGTAGAGTGCCTTTTAATATCAACCCTCATAGCAAGATTTAGCCTTCACCCTAAGAGAATAGGATTTTTTCTAATGAACTCAAAGCAGTTTTTCCTTATATTCACTAGCAATTCCAGCTAGATATACAAATCTCATGTGACTGCAGAAAGGCAATTGCCCTGTGTATGTTGTAAAGATCAGTAATTTGAAGCTTCCAGCAAGTTACATCAAACATCGTGGACTTTCATGAACATGCAGATATTAAATACACTTGCTAATTTTGCCTGTAACCCATGAATTGCTTTAGATAGTATTGGCACCATCTTGTCAGAATGCTTAGAGTTGGAAGAGTCCAGGCTTAAGTAAGCACAGCAACAGGATTGGTAAAACATGCTTTGAGAAACCATCTCAGGCCTCCAGACAAATCCATCTGAATGTTTTCATATTGCCTTTGATTTACAAAATATATAATCTTTAATATAACTTTTTCTGACTTTTTAATATTTTTATGCCATTATCTCAATTTTTTTTTCTTCCAATAGCTCACATTTCAGAAATTCATAAAGCATGGCCCCCGTAATTGCTGTGATTTGACTGTGGAACATAGAAAATGTGCATTACACAGTATGCTTTACCCAGGTCTTTTGATTAGCAGTCTTACCATCTGGGGGGATGGATAGAAGAATGAGACTCAAGTGGTCTCATCCTATCACAAGCTCCCTAGTCAAGCTATTTTACATTTTTGCTTCAGTGTCCTGATTTGTACAAAGAGAATTAAAAACCTATTTGCGTTAAACAGATATTATATGGGAGTTAATTGATAGTGTCTGTACACTGCTTTGAACATCTAAAGAACAATATATGAATGGTAAGAGCTGCTTTCTCTTTCATTTTTTAGTCTATGTCTCACACTCAGATTTTACCTCTCTTCTCTAAACTCTTCCTACAGTTCTTTTATATTTCTACTATTGATAAATCCAAAGTCAGCTCCTTGAGTCAGTCTTATCGAACCTGGAAAAATCCTTCTATGGGACCATGTTGGTTTTTCTTTTATATTCCTTGTGTTATACTGTCTGTTCTTTGTTAATTTTATATTTCTTCACGCTATTAAAAGCCAGATGAAACTTTTTGCCTCGTAATACTTATTCCCTTTTCTTCAGATTTCTTCTCTTTTCTCTGAATCCTTTATTCTTATTTCTTTTCTGGCTGTTCATATGCAAGAGTTTTCTGAATGTGCACTCTGTGCAACCACTCAAAAAAATCAAGTCAGTTCTAGTTTATGCATTTATAAGAGTCAGAGAATTTTGTATTCCTAGTGTGTAAGATGATTTTCTCATAACTTAATTATGGTAAACAAGAAGGAGCAGGCCAAATGAAGAAAGATGGAATGTTTTGTTTTCTAATTAATTTCACACAGACGTAGCAGTTTCTCTCGTGCTGGCATAAAACAAGGAGCGCGCAAGTGGTATGAACAACACTGTCAGCAGCAACCTCATTTGTTTAACCTCAGCACATTAAAAAAAAAAAGAGATGAAGTTTTTTGGAATGCAAATATTATTGTGAAATGGGGAGGGGAGAAAGGAAAGGGAAAAATATAGGTTACACATGGCTGCTTTTAATGGAAATAGTATGATGTCGTTTCTCCCTTTCTTCATGGTTTGAAGTCAGCAATCCCCAGAGAGAAAAATTCTGAAGTGGTAATGAAAAGGGATCATTTCAGAACACATAACAGGCAGTTCCCTCTTCTTTTATGTTCTAGGGAGAGAGAATGTTTCCATTGTATGTGGCTTTTTGATATATGACTTTGAAAAGAATACTCAATCCTTCCATGAAAAGGTTGAATATTCTTCTTTGCTTAGTTCTCATTCCTGAATTACATTGAAATCCCACTCCCTGGTTATTCATAACTTGCTAAAGTTTCCCTGTGAGGCTTAAAATCGTAGCGGTCTAGTCTAGTGTAGACATTTTAAAAAGAAATTCCAAGCTAAAATAAATAATGCATTGCAGAATAAACAATATCTGAGACATAGCAGAGGGAGAATCAACACCATCCTTCCCTTTTTCTTTCCCTCGTGGTGACTACAGAAAAATTTATGCCAGTAAAGGGTTTTGCTTACATTAAATTGTGAGGCCATTTGTTGGTGCAATGCATTTCAAGCTCAAAAAGTACTGGGAGGCTGAACTTGAGACATTCACACTATGTAATAATTGCTCCACTTAACAATTAAATCTTAAGCAGTTTTGTTACTGGATTACTTTTCTGAAGCCTGGCTTGAAAACCAATCCAATAGTTCTATAGCAGCATCTAAAAGAAAACTGGAGCTTCAAAAAATGTGTGTTGGACATTTTTCACTGTTGTTCTTCCTGAGCTGCCAGTGCAGTTAAATGTTCCACAGTATGAAGAATTTCTAAGGACAATTGGATTAAAAATAGATTTCAAACAACAAAAGGTGCTGCAAGCAGAGGTTTATGCCTGTGGAAGTAGGGCAATACAGTAACATCTGTAAATATCAGCTGAAATTTTAATCCTCTTTTAATTAGACATCTTAGAAATAATTTCACATGCTAAAACTTGAAGTAAGGAGTCAGACATGGTGCTGCTGCACAATTTCCAGCTGGCTGATTAGATGTTTGCTTTGCAGATGTTGTGTTCTACTAACCTGAAGAGCATTCTGTTCATCTTCCCTGACATTAGACTAACAAAAATGTCATTAACCTAAATATGTACCCCCATATCCTTTGTAGAAAGGGCTTGCCAGTTGTTTGTGTGCTTTTTCTGGATAAGATGACTCTCGCTGTGAATTTTTCTTTCTATTGAAGTGCAAAGGAAGTTAGGTGATCAGTACAAGCATACCTATTATTTCAATGTTAATTCATGGAAGACTTGTACTGCACCAGATCTCATGGGACTTGGAATACTGCTTAAAAAGTGTTCTCAAGTAATATTAAAAGAGCACAGACCTCACCAAAAAATCTGGGTATGGTGTGAACTCAATGTTTCGTAGCAGGGATATGCATTTCATTCAGCAACACCAGGGAGCACAGGGAGTGATAGGAGTCACTGCTGACAAAAGTTCTAGTCCACAGGCTAGATGACTTTTACGAGCACAGATCTCTTTTAATGGATCTGAGTAGTTTTGTGAGATTTAACTTGTCTTTTAAATAAAGTATGCAGGATTTAAAGTTTGAACTGACATGCCCAGGCAACTTACATCTGCATTAAATATTTCGGGATTTTCCAGCAGTGTCTTGTGGTATTCATTTTCTATTTCTGTAGTAGAAAAGGCAGTGATTTTTATGAAGTAAGGCACATAGGTTTAACTCATCCAGTAGGACTTCATTCAGGGTGCCTTCTTAACTTTTTTATTATATCTGTTGAAAAATATTAAACTCATAGTAAATAGTTTTGTAAATTCCTGCTTAGAAATGCAACCCTCTCCTGTCCAACACACTCTGTAGCTTCTGTAATTTCTCTTTTGTGCAGGATTCAGCTGACCTAACCCAAGACATAAATGGTTAGCACCTTGCCTTAGTTAATTGTCCATGCAACTTCTAGAGACACAGGTAATCCCATCCTAAAGCAGATGTTTCACATAGGTGCACTGGATTACTTTCCTCAGGTGTATCCCTCCTTCCAAAGGAGCAGAGGTGGCAAATGTGGACAAGACACCTAACTTGAAGAGAGATCAAATGAGCTCCAGCACAATGAAGTTCATAGTCTATATTTTCTTGGAGCAGAATCTTGTTCAAAGAAGTTTCATGGAAGATGGTAACTACCTCTAGGCTTTTTTGAGAAAAGCCCTTTCTACTGGAACACTGTTTCACAGAATAGAGATGATCTTTTCCCCTTACTCTTCATTTTGTTTCCATCTCATAAACCCCTCTGAATGAATTCTGATGGTTTCCAAAGTGCCCAAAAAGAGTTGAGGAAGGGTGGTATGGGCACAGGCAACCTGAGCAGAGAGACTAGCTCAGAGAGAGGAGCCTGGGATTCAGGTGAGGCTCACATGCTGTTGTGTGGTGAGGGCAACAGCAGATGATGGCGTTTCACAGCTGAGACTGAGAATGACTGGGCCACCAGAATGACACTGAGTGATGGGGAGTGACATGACCATAGTGGGAACAACTGGGGTTATCAGCTTAGAGGGAAAGGTCTTGTAGCACTTAGAGTAGAACTTGTGTAGGACTACTGTTTCCCTACACCACTTTACATTCTGGCCACAAACACATGAAATTCACCAACAGCACAGGTTAGCTCATCCCCAAACAGTAAAATTGGATGTTTTGGCAAGACTCCACTTAGTCTGACATAATTTGGATTTGTATTTTGCTGGATTTGTACTTTACATAATACATTTCCTTGTATGGTTTCTACAACCAGTTAATTTTGGTCGCTGTGGTTTGAAGATAGACTTGACCAAATCCAAATCTGTGTCACAGCCATGTTAATCACAGAGTAATTATAGATTGCAGCATTTTTAAATGGCCCATATTCACAACTAAAATCCAAAAGGCCCATACATGAAAATCTGCAGCAATCATGTGCTTAAGCATCATTCAACAAAATCAGCGTGCAGTTGGGTAATGAAAATTTGAATCAACACGCTCTGGTAACCAGTAACCTTACACTGAATGCCAGCTGAACATTTAAACTGAAAATGCAAAGCAGAGAAGCACAACGATTCGATTACCAACTTCCTTTCTATAAAGAAAATATTGTTTCAAGTGAGTTGTTCTAATGATCAAGTATACCACAGAAATGTGTCAGCAATTAGAGCACTCAACATAGCATGCTTTTTTGAGCCTCTCCTTATCTAGCATCTTCTAAACACTTAGGAGAGATATATCTTTTGGCCCCAGACTATAAGTACAAAAAATGCTGGAAACCAACTTTAAATAATTAGTCTTTTAAATAATTAAATAAAGATTTAATGCAGATCTAAGTTGCCTGGGCACATCAGTTAAAACTTTAAATGCATAGACTCATTGTGTGATCTCCCATCTCAAGCAATACTTGGTTTATGAAAGAGTAGTGAGCTAAGGGACAGTGCTATCTGCTGAGGAAGATGCAGAGAGAACAGAAATGAATCATGCTTTTTGAGCTAAAACTTGAAGCTCATGACTAGGTGACAAGAATGAGTTCAAAACTCACCTCAAAACTGATGTCTGCTTCCCCAGACACGAGGGTTTGTGCTAGGCAGGGTTGGACTTTTCCACCCGTGGTCAGAGAAAGAACAGAGGTGCAGGAAAAGACCAGGAGGAGCAAGATAGGCACAGCTTCCAGGGGATGCTAGAATTGAAAGCAGAAACTGCCTTGCTCTTCAGCACTATCTTCCTCCTGGCTTTTCAAGGCTCTTTCACTGGCAAAGTTTTGCTGCCCTGTTACAAGCAAGATTTGTAGCAACTATTTTGAGGTATGTAGTGGAGCTGGGTTTAGCAGGGTGACATGAAGAGAGAAGAAAGGAAAGAAATAATTTCTTAGGAAAAAAATACTCTGGGGCACCCTGTTAGCACAGTGCCTGATAAAGGGTGAAAATTTGTGCCAGGCTAAATTCTGAGCACCTGTACATGCTGGAGGTGCTTCACCCTGGCAGCCAATTGGAGTGCTAGAGAACATCATTGTTCTGAGTCCAGTGACTGCACCTTCAGCATCTACAGAGGACAAATTGCCATCTATAGCAATTATCTAGTGCACTTCTGACACATTGAATTGGAAATTTGGAATGATTCACTTGCAACTTAATTAGGACTGGAAGCTGGTGTCAGTCAGGGGGTGTTGTGTCGCCTACCATATCTATTCTATGCAATCACTTAAGTATTTCCACAGCACATCTGTCTTCATAATTCACTGAGTAGCCTAGTGCTCCACTGACCTTGCTCCTGAATTCTTTCAATATAACACAACTTCAGTATAAGATTGCCCAGCTATCACAAGTCTGGGGCACTTTAAAATGATAGTCAGGATATTTGAACAGCACTAACTCCAGATTCTAAGTCAATCAAAAGGTAACAATTCAATCATTTTTCCCTAAAGACAGAGATACAAAAGCAAATACTTGCACTCCACCAAAGGCAACAAGAAAATCTTAGTGCAAATGCTGTTATATAAGTAGGTTGCTATTACTTGTGTCTCACATTTCATGCCTTTATGGAGCTTAACAGTGTGCATGATTTTAGATATGAGAGGATTTTAATATGTGAACAGGCTTGCAGGTGAGAGAACAAACAGATGGCAGGTATGCCATTGTAGCAACTATGTACTGCGGGTATTTCAGATTTTTGCCACAACATTGCTGAAGTGCTGGGAGATATTCCAAATTACTTCACTAGCTCATCACAATTACATTGTTAAAAAGTTGGGGAAGATGACATGAGCCTGGGGCAGTAGGCAAGAAAGAGGGGAAAGAGATAGATGGGAAGGGGGTGTGGAGACAGCAAGAGAGAGAATGAAAAAAAGAAAGAAAAAGAAAGAAGCCTCAGAACTGTTCTTTCACTTTTCAAATGTTTTTCAGAAAGTATCAAGATGTATTGAGCCCTAAGGCAACAGCCTAAATGCTCATCTAAGTTGTACGTGGAGAAAACAGGAATAATACCACAGGTTTCAACCATGATTTATAATAACATGAATGAAAGCTGACTCTGGCAGAGCTCCATCTACTTAATGAAAAACTTGTTGAAGAGGAAAAAATAGTCTAAAAAAAAAGACTGATAGAAGATTAGCAAGAACTAGCATGAACATGAGTACAGCATTTGTATATCTATCATTGAACACCATCTGATTAGTAACAAATATTTTGGTTCCAGCTTTTTTAATTGCACTATTCCCATTTTGAATCTACAAAGCCATGATTATCTGCCAATTCCTTTTAAATGTCCCAGCACATAAAAGTCTTGGACATGGATTTGAAAACTTCCAGTGTTATTCATGGACAGTATCTGTGCATGGTGGTGTAGCAGAAAATATAGAGGTGGCAACATGGAAAGTAGACCCAAAGGGACACTAATAAACACCTTGCTTCTCAGCTCATTGTAACTCTATCAGTGTTTGCCTCTAGCCCAGCATCTCACTTTTGTGCACTTCAAAGAAAACATGCAGGGAAATCAGTTATTTGATTATCTCCTCTTTTATATCATTCCTTCTGAGGCTCAGGCCTCTGCTTAAGAAGGCAAATAGCAACACTATATCCTCAAAGGCGTAGAAATAAGAGCTGAACAGCCATCTCTTACATCACTTAACACAGACTCTGCCAAGAAGAATTGCTCCCTACAGTACATTCATAAGTGTTTCCTCCTATGCAGCTCTAAATTACCAAAGGGATCGGGCTTCCATTGTCTTCCTGGGGAGGTTTCACCACAGCCTATTCAGGCACACTGTTTGGAGAGCAAGAGACAGTGATTTCATTGTGCCTCACATCTCTGGGTTTCCACTGAGAGGTTGGCTCCATGCTGCACCTGGAGCAATCTGAAACATCCTGATGACGCAGTGCTGAAATTTCCTGTTCACTTGTCATCGTGAACCTGATGGGCAACACCACCGTCAGCCAAAGTGCAAGTGAGCCAAATTCCTAGTCAGCTCTGCTTGAAACAGATTCCATGCTAGGATATGACCCTCAAGTGAAAACATATTGCAACTCTGCTTGGCTTCAATTCATGTCACTTGGAAGCCCATGCACAAGGGACAAAGCTCTTTTGGTAAGCTCTTTGGGACAGTGACTAGCAGCCTGTGTATGCTGATTATCATAAGTAAACAACAAGAGTTGTCAGAAGTCAATATGTACAGTTCTTCCAATAAATTGACATGCTATATACCTGGGGCCAGAGCCAGGAAATGCCTAATTCCCTGATTATGAAAGAGGTGGAATTGGAGTACTAGCTATTTTCAAGATATTAATGAATTACACATTGTGATACAAGGTCTGATTCTGATCTAACTCTTCTCATCTGCTGGGGTAACTCAACTGGCTCCTGTGGGGCTCTTCTTGACTAACATCAGTGCAGTGGAGCAAGCTTACTTCATTTGTAAGCTGTGAATGTTTGGTAGCATGTGCAGTGCCTGTAGCATTCCTTTCTGAGAAACAGTACAGATGTTGGTAGGATGCTGGCACCAGATATTACCACAGTGGTATAAAATATTTGAAACCACTAAGTGGCTCATCTTTCTTCCATTGGATTAAATACGGTCTAAAATATTCTCTTTGTAATTTATTTAGGCTGCTACTTTTTGCCAGGCAGATAAAAAGAATCTTAGTTTAATAACATATTTTGTTATGATATTGGGGTTTTTTGAGAAGTACCTTTAAGGAACATGGCACAGGGAGAAGGTGTTATTTGGAGGTTATTTATTCTGGAATCAACCTCCCTGAACTCCTGGTAATGGTTTCTAAAACATTTCTGGAGCTTCAAGAATTAAATGCTTAGCATTTTCATATGCTGCTTCCTAGTGCTGGTGAAACACTGGAGTCCCACTAGCTGCAGCCTTCTGCATTTCTTAGAAGTACATACTTTCAGAAGAGCTTAGCCTTGGCATGATTCTGTTTCCTGTGATGTAAATGAAGATTTCTTGCAAACTTCAACAGCAGCAGGTAGGGGCAAATGCTGAGCACAAAGTCCCATCCTTGGTGACTTGCCCCTGTTGCAGCTAACTTTTAGGAAAGCCAATATCACAGCAAGGGTATTGGCTGTTTTAAAACTACTTTGCTTCTTTCATTTGTATGTAAGATCTATAAATAAATTCAGGCATTTTTGTTCCAATAAGCTCTATTCATAATGACACTGTCCTTAAATAGCAGGAAAGCACTATAGCAATATAATGAATTCTTTTCTGTGTTTTGTTTGCAAGCTGATTAAGTGCAATCACAGTGGCTTCGTTCAGAATTCTTCCTTTATGGAATAGATTTAAAAATAAAACAAAACACAGTCACCCGTGAAGGACTTCATAAAATGTCCAGGCTGTGAAAGGCAGTCAGCAATCTGTGCAAGTCACGTTCAAAACCTTTGTTTGACAAACTTTCCCAGAAGATTGGCAAAATGTTAAATAGCAACTGTACATGGAATTAGAAAATGAACAGAATCAGCTGACCTGAGAAAGATCTGAACTTGTAGTTCTTCCCACAGCCAACTCTATCATACAATTTTTTTCAGAAACATTATGCTGATAAAATCTCCCAGGCTCTGAATATTTACTGCTCAGTCATTTATTGTCCTTTTTAATAAACAGGTCAGGGGAGGTATTTGAGAACACGGCATATTTTTTCCCAAAATAATCAGGCAGCCAATATTTTTCAGCACAATAGCCTACTTGTCTTGGGCAACTTTTTCATTCTGAACAAGGGCATGAATGTTTCAAGATTAGCAGGACAAATGACTTATTTATGTTTATCCCTCTTTTTGTTGTACCATTTCTTTAATACCCTTTCATTCCATTCAGCTATCCTTACCTTCACTAGCTGTTGTAGATAGTCTGACTTGTGCTTTAATTATTTTATTTTTATTAAAGAATATCAGACTCTGAGGGTCTCACTACTGTAATAAGACCACCTTAATAAACAGATGTTTGCTTGCATATCTTTGCAGGGTAATGCAGTGCAAACACATGGATACAATCCCTTGGGTGATATATTCAAAGCTGCCTACAAATTAGCTACTTACAGCAGGCAAAAACATAGGTTTTTGAACTTCTTTAGTGTTAGTTCAAACTTGAGCTCTATATTTCTATACTCATCAAAGTCTGCCTGCTTCAAACCTTGACATTTCATTGACTTTTCTAAACAAATGAGCAATATTTTTGTCCACTTGTTGTTTGCGTTACTTTTGGCAGTGCTTAGTGTGCTTGCCCTTCCTCTGTCCCCCACAGGATACCTATATAACCCCGGGATCCCTGGAAGTCAGCAGTGCCTGTGATGTGCTGGTGGAGACGAGAACTCCAGAACAGGAAACATGGCTGTGGCAGGACACTGCAAACACTCCTGGTGCTTTGGCTAATGCTCTGCTGGGATGGGGCATCAGAGCAAAGCATTTAGTTGTTCTTAATGACTTCCTCCTTGAACAAGGACTCAGAGAATCTTAGATGGAATGATCAGCTTTTTACTTTGCCCTGAGCATCACTGGACTTGATTCAGACATGCTGTTGTGGAACAGGCACTCCATAACAGGGACCAAATTAGGCTCACATCCAACATACTAACAGAACCAATAAAACCACCCAATATCTATGCCATCATGCCTAATTTCAAAAGGTAATAATGTAAAAATGTGTTTAAAAACATGTAGGATTACATAAAAAATGAAACCTCAACTTTTGAAGAGTAAAGTCTTTACTGATGGTATGCAGATAATTCAAAGATATTTGTCCTTGTTTTGACTGGGACAATTGTCTTCCTAATAGCTGGTACAGTGCTGTGTTTTGGATTTAGGATGAGAATTACATTGATAACACACTGATGTTTTAGCTGTTGCTGAGCAGAGCTTGCACAGAGTCAAGGAAATTTCAGCTTCTCACACTGACAGAGAGGAAGCTGGGAGGGGGCACAACCAGGATAGCTGACCCTCACTGGCTGAAGGGACATTCCACACTGCCTGGCATCATGCATAGCACAGAGAGCTTGGGAGTGCTGGCCAGGGAGTGGCTGCTCCTGCTCAGAGACCAGCTGGGCATCGATCAGCTGGTGAACAGCAATTGTCTTGTGCACCACTTGTTTTGTATATCTTTCTATTATTATTATTATTATTATTATTATTATTATTATTATTATTATTATTATTATTATTACTATTACTATTACTATTATTACTATTATTACTATTATTACTATTATTACTATTATTACTATTATTACTATTATTATATTTTCTGTTGTACTAAACTGTCTTTATCTCAAGCCAGGGGCTCTATTTTTTTTTTCCCAATTCTGTCCCTCAGCCCAGTGAAGGGAGTGAGTGAATGGCTGTGTGGTGCTTAGCTTCCTGCTGGGTTATACCACAATAATTGTGTATTGGAGGCACAGAGAAAATACATACCAGATCCTTAAAAAATCATAAAAAGACCAGAAGAAAGCAGGTATGATGGCAACTGATTGAGGAAGATCTCAAAGATCAGAAGATCTCTCTAAGAAAACCTCATTAGATCTGGAAGGTTAAACATTATTCACCCAAAGGCAGGAATTTTTAGAAACTACTTGCAAACGACATGGACTTGCATAATAAATAATTTTTCAAACATGTTAGGAAAAGGCATCTTGCCAGAGAATCTGTAGGGCAAAAGATTATTTAGTCATAAGGGCCAAACAACATCCTCTTTAAGAAGTGCAAAATTGCATTTCCACTGTAGCACCTTGGGAATCTTACTACACTATGATTCTTCTTTGCACAGGATGCAGCAAATTATTTGCTTCCAATTGGTGCTAAAAAATGTGTGAAACCTAATTCAGGAAGACCTTGTCATAGCCACTGGCAGGTGAAATTCAATACGTATATTGCAAACTCCATTCCTTATACCTACTAGGATAGGTTCCATGTTGCTGCTAATGCTGAGGAATAAAGTATTGATCTCATAACAAACAGATATGTGAAATTATTATCTTAGTGCTCAGTACTGTTCTGCTGAGGCCTTTTTCTTTGTTCTGGCCTTTTCATGTCAGAAAAGATATAGAGAGGAGGAACAAAGATGATTAGCAGTGCAGAGTGTCTTCAAGACCCAAATAGTCTTGAAGCACTCTTACAGCTGAAAAAGGAATGCCTTACAACAGACATCACAAAGGGCACAGAGCTCAGGATGATGGTTGGAAAGGCTCTTCCAGTGCAGGAACTGGAAAGTTTCAAGTAAAGGCAGAGCTTCCAAAACCAAAAAATAAAAGGAATTTTGTTTCACGTTCCACATAGCTGAGCTGTGGGTTTCCTTGACACAGGATTCTGGGGCAATCAAAGTTTATACAGGTTCAAAACCAATTGGGCAAAGTTCAGATAATTCTGTCAGGGTTTCTTAAATGTAAAAATGCAACCTTTCCTTTGAGAACAACAAATCACTGGAAGCTAGGAGAACATCAGGTGATGTACCACTGCACACTTATTTTGTTCTATACTTTCCCTACACACTTTCTACAGATGGCTGTCAAAGGCAAGATCCTGGGCAAGGCAGGCCTTTGATTTGGTTTGATTTGATCCTTACTTTCTCATTGCCTTTTGAGACAGTCTGTGTGCATAGGAGATCTCCTCCCTGAGCTACTGCTGGGACAGCACTTTAGCTGCTGTGAGTGGTTTTCGAGGCTGTCTCCCCTCAGTGTTCATACTGAAGGATTTCCTTTGCCTGTTAACAACAGGCTGGAGCCTAAACCCAGCCCAGGAGGGTGAGTCCTCCCTCCCCACCTCTGCCCTGCTGCTGTTTGACATGGCACACCTGTGTCAGGGGAGGAGATTTGGAAGACAAATAGCATGGGAAAAGAGTATTCCTTTTTCAATTGCTTAATACAGAGACCAAGACGAATGGAACTGGTTTCCAGTGTTACCCTGGAGATGGAGAAAGCCCATAGAGATGGTGATATAGTGTTGATCTAGTGGTCTCTACAGTGTAAGCACAACTATTGTTTTATGACTCAAAACAGTTAGATTTTGATTAATTTATTTTTTTATGTTTAAAAAGCTTTTAAGGGAGGCCTGTGAAGCAGAATACATGTGTTTTTTCAGTCTGTTGTGATACCTGAGTTTCCACAGCAGAATGTCACATGATTTTTCTAAAAGTGCTTTTTTTTTTCCACTCAGATGAGAAAGAGACAGGTTGGCTGCAATCAGTTACTCAGCCTGTCAGCTTTTCATTCAGTCATAATAAACTGGAAAGCTGGCTGTTACACTAAACCAAAACATCAGACCCACCCCTGATGGGTGCCAGAACCTGGGCTAGGGAAAGCATGATGGAGCAAAGTGGTACAAGTTTGTGTAATCTGAAAGGTCAGAGAGGCAAGATACAAAGAAAGGATGGCCTTGAGTAGGGTGGTCAGATGCAAATTTCTAATCGAAGGGAATTAATAATGTTTTTACTTGTGTTGCTTTTCTCACAAGGTGGTATTTCCATTACAACTATAAAAGAGATCTGCCAGAGGTGGGGAAACCTCTGGAAATCTGTCTGAACTGGTGCATGCATGGACAGGAGAGTGGGTAGAAGAAACCCACTGTGGTAAAGCCTCCAGTGATTGATGGAGTATTTCCTAACAGTCAGCAGGCTTGAAATAGGTAAGAAATACTGAATGTAGATATGTGATGACACCACAGCTATCCAAACCACATAGCCAACAAAATAAAATAACTGTCCACAACAAAAGAGCAGAGAAAAAGGGCAATTTTCTGCTGTGTTTTGTACATTAGCATCCTACAGAGCAAATGGTAGGCTGATATTATGGATTATTGTATAAAATTTGCTGTCTTTTCTTCTATTCCTTCTGCAACCTGTACCTTTCAATTACTGTGTCTTACCATTATTTAAGGCTAAACTTTCTTCAGCAGATTATTGGTACAGACTTTTTGTTACATGGGTATACATCTTCTAGGGTTATGAGGTCTGTTCACGAAGGTCACAGCAGCACAAATAATAATACAGCTATAGGTAGAAAAATTAATTATAAACTACTTTTTAAACTAAATAATTATCTCAATGCATTCAGTAATGATGAATTTTTATGAGAAAATGTCATCTTGGAAAGACAGTATTGTATGTTAAATGAGGTAATGATAGAAAAGGGATGGTGATGCAAAGAGACTGAATATCTTATATTGAACACTTACAGGGTCTGATTCCAGGCTTGAAAAGTAATTGCCTGTTAGAAGAAAAATACCTATTACTTTATTATTCAAGGAGTTCACAAGTGGGATAGGCAGCCAACGAAGACATTTCAATGCAAGAAGAGTGTTTATAGGGAAAAGTAATATTACCTTACCTGATTTACAAACACCCTCATTTAAAATTCTCTGACATTCAGTGTTAACAGATTGGCCTCCATTGCAGTGATCAGCTCAGTTACAAAAAGCTTCTGCTATCTATAACACAAATGGTACAGAAGGTGCTGCTCTCAGCAGGCAAAGGTAAAACCAGACAAAAGAGCAATGGTACAGAAGTACAGCCTGGGTGATCACAGCTAGTAATGAAAGCATTCAGCTTCAACCAAGGTTTTAAGGGAAGAAACTTTCTACCAGTACAAATAGAGGTGATGCAGGTGGACCATATCTAATGGTTCTAACTGCAGAAAATTATTTTGATGCATGTGCACATGCCTGCCAGCTTGGCAATTCTTAGATCTGTGTGAGAAACAGAGAACCTGCTTCCCCTTCAGCAATACAGTGAAATAAACACTTTGGACCTGCTTAGGTCTAAAGACAGCAGGAAGCTGATTCTGTGATAGACAAAGCACTTCTTTTTACAACCTTTTTCCTTTTTTGATAATTTGTAATGAGCACTGCATAGCACACTGAGCATGCATGTTGTCAGTGTGGTAGCACTGGAACAGACAAACACAACCCAAACTACTTCATTTGCCTTGTGTGTGCACCCAGAGCTCTGCAAGAAGTAAAGCTTTCTGCTGCATTGACAAATATCAGCTTTACTGAAGTTCTCATTCTGCAGAAAGTGTACCAGCTAAGGCTTTGGGGATAGATTTCTCTCTTCTTATGGGGGGAGCCTGGGGACATATATTGAACAGGTTTAAAAATGAAAATAAAGATGTTGCAAACATTTTCCTTGACATGTCAGTGGAAAGTTGCTGAGCTGGTTTTAATCTGCAAAAATTATTCTGATTTTTCTGAAAGGAGAAAAGTGTGTTCCTGTTGTAGAGAGCTGTGACTCTTTTACAGCATACCTCCAAAAGCCTATCTACTCTACTCATTTACAATGCAGCCCAGGTCAACTCCTACACATCATGGGAAAACAGACAAGTATTTATTCTTCTTACACTTGCTTAAAGTAGAGGAAATTGTACAATTTAATCAGGCCTTTTTTTTTCTTAATATGTATCAGATCAAAAAATAGACCCAGACCTTACTTTAAATGGATTTGTGTGTCAGCTTTTAACTTCCAGCAGTGATGTTAGTGGCAAAGCAAATTAGAAAATTGAAAAAGCAGTAGGTGAACAGGAGTTCATACAAAGAAGGTTGGGAAAATATCCAAGCAATCGGCATCAGCAAGAGAGTTTATAATTTAATTAAATTATGAAAAGAGTAAATGGGTCAAGTGATGAAATCAACAATACAGCCTTTCAAGGCAATAAGGATTAGAGAAGCCATCTTCCAACTCACAAAAAAATCAGTCCTTCATTCCAGTAACACAAGAGCAATTGTAAATTCTGTTGATTAGGTTTGCATGCAGTGAGATATTAGATTTGCTCTAAGCTCTGCAATGTCTTCCTTAGCAACTGTGCCACAAGTGCACAATGAATATTCTGAATAATTTTATGCCCATAGGATGCCTATGGACAACAAGTGTGAGTTGAGGTCACCATACAAAAAAAGAACTATGAAAATGTTAGGATTGTCTAAAAGTTTCATTTTTCTTGATCTTTTTACATCACTAAGATACAGGCTGTCAAATTTAACACAGAAGCCAATAATTGCTGTATAGACACCACAGAAGCAAAACCATCCCCAATTTCTAATGGCATCTCAGACTGAGCCCATTCTGCAGCTCTTCCTTCCCTTCCTCTTACCTTGTTTCCCCCTTCATTCCCCATGAGCAGAAGGATCCAGTTCCTGATTGACCCATACAGAGTTTTAGGAGTACAATTTCTTTTGATGCTCAAAATATTTTTCCTTTTTCTGAGTTGCTTTATACTTGTTGTTTGTTTTGCTTTATACAGCTAAATTTCTTCACATTGCGACAGCCTTTGGAGAAAGCATGCAAGGAGAAAGCAAGTGAACTTTTAGTATACATGCAACAGCAGTGCCTGACCTGAGGTTCTAAACTGGCTTAAGTGTCATAGCCCTCTCCTGATAACTTTTTTAAAAACTGCCAGGGGTCCAGAGATTCATTGGAGCTTTATAATATTTTCCTACTTACAGTAATAATACTATTACTGCAATTTATGATTAATAGAATTGCTCAGCTATTTAGTTTATAAGCCTTTAGTCACTTACATTGCCTGTTAGCAAGATGGAGTTGACTGCCCAGATCCCCAAGCTATTTGTGATGTTTCCTGTTTCATTTCTTCATCTCTTTGGCACCACTTGTTCTGTTCAGGAGTTCAAAATCACTAATAAAACATTAGCAATTACCAGCAGTTTGTATATGAGGTAGTAATAATAATAATAAAATAGAATTAAGGTTTTGAGCTTGGAAACTCTTTTAGAAGACAGCAGTAGGATAGATCTATTTAGACTGTGCCAAAAGAGGAAAATGATAGGGATACTAACAGCAAATATCTTCTCCTAGACCACACTGACATGAAATCTGGGATTTAATTGAGGAAACTAACACACCATTGAATGAAGCAAATCAGCCTCCAACAAAAAATGAACTGGTTTAGTGTGTTACAGTTATGGGAGATGTTTTGTCTTGTGTCCACATGGTAATCCTGGGCCAAAAGCTTCCTTAAACCTCCTTTGGGTTCTCAGTGCTATTGCAGAGATATGAAAAAAGGATTTATCCCTGCACTGATCTTTCTTACAACTGCAGCCCTATAAACCTTGTTGCTGTCTTCAGAAGCCCTTGATTAGTGACTACTTTACTGGTGATGAAAAGGCTTGCAAGAATAGTTGTCTAACCACCTGATCAAACCATCTTAGTTAGATCTACAGCTAAAATATAATAATAGTAGTAGTAGTAGTAGTAGTAGTAGTAGTAGTAGTAGTAGTAATAATGATAATAATATAGCAGTAGTGATTTAATTTATATAATTAGTTTGTTACATTTTAGCTACAGTGCTAAACAGGATATTTTGATCATGTAGTGAAGAGACTGAATTATGTTCTTCAAGTGTTGTAATAAGCTGAATTGTTAAAATCCTTCACATTTTTTCCTATATCTGGACTGCAGCAGATGATAGAGAAAGCTGCTAACACAGAAGAACAAGACATTCCCACATGAAAAAATATGAACAACAAGTAGCAGAGGACTGTGTTTGATGCATGAAAGAGCTACAAATACTGAACAGATAAAGTGAGGCTTACTATCTCTTACTTCGTGCTTCAGGAGTTCTCTCTCTGCTAAGAGACTCAAGAGTTGAAGTGCTGTAGCAGGAGTAATCTGGAGAGCAAGAAACATTGCCTAAGTGCCAGGACTGCCAGGCTGTCACATTCCTACCTGGGCTGCCTCTCAGACAGAAGCATGGCCAGAGGTCTGCAAGTGTCTTGAATACTGTGCATACCACCAACAAACTCTGAAAATGTTAATGCTCCAAGGGTTGGGATGATTTTCTTTTATGATTTTTTAAATTATTAATTTGTAAATAAAATTTCAGTCATTGCAGTTAATATCCAGGGTTTAGGGTGGCTTCTTTTGCCTATAATTATAAGATGTCCAGGCTGGGAATATATTACTTGAGGAATGGGGGTGAGGTAGAGCATCTGTTTTTGCTAAATGCTAGATACTGAGCAAGGTTGGAGCCAGTATCTTCTGTAGTTTGAGAACAAATAGCTTTTCTCATGGTGAGAGTCTCCACAGCTTTCCCATGAAAGCAAGCAAGCTTCTTGCTGTGGGTAAATAGGTGAAGTTCCTCTCAAGCTGATGAAAATCTGGCTTTGAGGAATTGTTTAGCAAGTGTTCCTTGTTTTGAGTATTTTCCTTTTTTAGACCATTTGTCACTACTGGTCAGTCAAACACTTCCAGCAAGCCAGGAACACTCTGTAACAGAACCACTGATACAAATACCCTTGTCCCAGCTAATGCAATATTAAATGCAAAAGAACTTTATAGTTCTGGGACATGTTTTCAAGTCTGAAAGAAGCTCATTTTTGTTAAGGAACATGACAGGGATCTGGAAACTGTTGTCATATGCGACTTAAAAATAGGTTGTACAGCAAGGATTTTGACTTTTCAGAGTTTGGGCTGTTTTGGAGCGTGGCCTAGTACTTGCTTGGTTTTTTGTTTTGGGATCAACTACCCTTTGTTTGGTGGGCTTTCTTTCATTTCTAAAGCTACTTCCAGTTCCATAATTTTTTCTTCAAACCTTCCCACGTTTCTAAAACCCCAAGATACATTATGTGCTCCTGGCTAAATTTAGGATATATGTGTGGGGCCAAGCCTGTTCTCTTACATGCTGCTGTAAAAAAGGTCAGCTTTTTGTCATTCACTTCTCCCTTTCCTTTTCTGTTTCTACATGAATCACTTCATTGGCAGGCTATAATTTATAGTTTCCTCCCTGTAATATAAGTGCAAATGGTTCATTTTACTGACATAAATTATAGGCAAAGGAGATTCTTAGAGTTGATCAGGCTTACGAGCCTGCTCTTACAGCCTTAATTTGTACCTTATACAAGAAGAAAAATAATAAATGAAAAAAGAGTGGCATAAGGGAGTGTGACAATTAAAATAGGTGGGAAGAGCGCAGGGACTTCTCATTCTTGTAAACATTTTCCTTAGAAACTTAATTAACTCTAGATGAATTCCACACAAATAATTTGTGATTTATCTCTCAGTGTGTTAACTCTGTATTTTTGCTGAAATAAAAGAGAAATAAGTATATAGCCTTTAATAATTATATAACGACCCTTCTGGACATTAAATTAAAGAAGAGAAAAGAAAACCAATCAAAAGACCCTAAACAAAAGGAAGTGAAGTTTATAAAATGAGAAGCACTGTGTATTGAAATTTGGGATAGGGAGCCAGCAGCAGTGCAGCAACATGTCTGGGTAAAGCAGGAAACCCCAAATCCAGTGAGTTGTTTGTAATTTAAGATGCTGATCTCAGTGCCTGTAACGCTAGCAATGTGTCATTTCTGGAAGCTAGGATGACAGAAAACCTGTGTGGGAAGGAGGGAAAGCAACCTACAATGTGGGATTGTTTGCCTTTCAATGAAGGATAGCTGAGAAGTTAATTGTACCTACGGGTTTTTGATGAATGCAAGTAACCTGATCCTGTGAAATCTGTGCATGGAGCTCACCCTTCAGCTTCCTGTGAAGCTTGGCATGGGGGCTGCTATTGTGCACAGAATCACAGGAGACACCAGAGCCTGGGAGGCAGCAGTCAGCCCTTGTTTGCTTTCATCAGTCAGCTCCGGGGCTGTGATTAGGGCTCTCCCCAAATCATTCATGCTTTCTTTAGGAATAACCTGCATCACTACATGATACACCTTCCTGTTAGTAGACTAGCCACTGTATTACTTGAAATTCAATTATCTTACTTTAGGTATTGCTTGGAAGCTTCAAATCATGTGCTTTAAGGGAAAGCAGCTACTGCATTCCCCTACCAAAGTGAATGTGCTGGTAGGTTAGATTTTACTGTCTTCTTCAGTCCCAATGTGAGTAACATCAGTCCTGTTGGGACAAGGATCTTGGAGATCTGAGAATCATCACAGTGGAAAACACTAGGGACTACTTCTACCAAAAACATAATTTGCTTGACAACATAATCTGTTTGGGTTTTTGTTGGGTTTTTTGTTTTTTGTTTTTTTTTGTAACCCGACTGATTCCTTAATTAACTCAAAAGTACCTTTGGCTACTCCTTCCTGGATATTTTAAAACAACAGGGAGAAAAATCTAAATTGTGTAGCATGGTATGCTTTCCAAACATCAAATTAGAAAGTGGTGGGTCATTTAAAAAATAACCACCTTGACAATAAGAAATAAATTTGTGCTAATTATAAGCATTCTATACAACAATTTTCTCTGAAATAATGCTCCCAAATATCTCCTGTAAATCTAGCAGCTTCTCCAGACATAATGGACTCAGTTTGCTCCCTGGTGTTCATACTCTTCAGGTTGGTGGCCATGAGATTTATGACACAAAGGTACTCTGTCTTTTCCCATTATACCTCAGAATTAGGAAACTGCAGCAGTGGAGAATATATTAAAAAATGCACCCACATCAGAACCTGCCCACTTAGTTATCAGAATCAGAAAAACACTCCCAAAGGCAGACAGACCATCAGTTAGCACAGCATGTCTTGCAGCAGCCTGCATTTGAAAGACTCTTATTAAGCAGAGGACTCTGGAAAGGTTGACTTAAAGCTGTGGAAAACAAATGAAGTCTTTTTTCTGCTCTTCAAGAATATTCCTGTTGGACTATAAAAGCCAAATGGTGTTTCCTGTGAACAGTTCCCTCCCAAGTGACCCCAGCCTGCTGACTGCACCTGTTTTGCCCTAGAGCATGACAATAAAGTACAGTTTCTCTTTTCTGAAGAAATTAATAAAAATCCCTCCTACTAATGCCAGTTAAACATGAAAACTGGACAGTTACTCTTCTGCAGTTTCTAAAATTTCACCAGCAACAGGCTCAACACATCTGGGTTTCCAAAGGCTGACATTGGTGTGCCACACGTACAAAGTAGATTATATAACTCTTGCTCAAAGGAGTAACTACCATTAAAATAGTAGGGATCTTCATCCTGTAATATCAACACTGTAATGCCTTCCTTCATTTTTACTTCTGCAGCATGAATGAAGAAATTCCTGTGAATTATGGATCTGTTTCAGAGACACTGTAGACAGAATATCACAGTCCTGGGTGAAGTCTTGGACAGAGCTTGTCAGTGGAAAAACTCCCAAGACAGCACAATATTTAACTTGAGATCCTAGTGTCTATAATCTTATGAGCTGACTGTAGCTAGGATAAAGGTACTGTAGCTCTGAAGTCCTTTCTTCCTTTTTGACTTTTGTTAGCATGGATCAAAGACAATCTTGACACAAGTTAGTTTTCTTTTATTATCACTCATTGACAATAATGTTGTGCTGTGAAGCTGAGGTCAAAAGGAAAAGAAGAAAAAATTACAATCACTTATACTGGAAATTAATTCAGAATCTCCTTTGTGACTCAGTGAGGTATATTGCTAAAGTTCACAGCCAACTTATTTTTTTTCTTAATTTTTTGAGATAATTCTAGAAAAAGCAGCTTAAAATGGCTTTTTAAATTTCCAGCAAATACCCATGTTCAAAGCACCATTTTGGCTTGATATACTGTTTTAAAGGAAGTTGAGATTTTTCCTTTACAAAAAATTTGAAGACAGTTTAATCAGGCTAAAACACAAATACAGATTGAAGCTAACTGAACAAAGCAGATGAACTTTATAGAATCAGAGAGGGAGGATTCATATTGAAACAAGCTGACAGCATAAATAATAATTCATTAAAAATTTTGAGTGCACCTGAATGCACTTTTGTTTTAATCAGGGAACATTGTCCACTTCCATATTGATGTTTATTTCAGATTTATTACAGTAGTCTCCATGGATAACTCCGAAAACAGCACGGTTTTTTTAGCCAAGGGTAGAATAACTGAGTGCAATCCTCTCTTGATTTACATGGCGCCACAACAGTAATGTTAGATTAAGTTAACTAGGATATTTAGCCTATTTAGTAGTGGTCAGCTATGTGCATTGCTCATGAACATACACTGTTCATGATTCAGAGGAAATTCAAACCTCTGGTTCAGTTGCATGCTATTAAAAGATTAAGTTTCACCCTTCCTTCCACTAAACAAGTATAAAGTCAGTTCTTATTAGCAGTGGAATCACATCCTTTGCATTTTAGCAAATAACAGGTATTTTCAGTCAGTGTTTAATGTGCTTGCTGTTCTAACTGCTACAAACTATCTCATTCAACCAGTCAAAAATAGCATTCAAAGGATGCTATTTGCTTTCTCCAGTTAGCTCAGGAGAAATTATGGTGAGATGTTATGTGCAGCTACACCTACCTTTGTCACTTCTTAACAGGGCCAGAGTAACAGCCAGGAGCACAGGACAGGAAAGGACATTCCAAGTAAAGCTTGTCCTACTGCTCCCCTTGGTGCCATGTCATACAACCTCTTCCATTAACTTGTCAAGCTCCATCTTTACAGCAGGTGACCTGGCTGGGAAGTCAGTCAGCCCTCTGAGAATCCCAGCCAGTGCTGGCTGCTAAAGCACAGCCAGAAACACACCATGCCCACCCACTGGTGCTGGTCCCAGATTCCCACCAGAGCACATCTAAATGCACTCACATATGGCACCAGTACTTCATGCCAACAGATCCAGTTCCTGCAGCATGGGCAAGGCCACGCAACATAGTGCAGAGAGCTCTAGGCTGAAAACCTTCTCTTGAAAGTGAGGTGCTTGTGGTTGTCCTGGCGCTCCTGAAAAGAAACTACGTGAAGGAAAGAAGTCCCTCTAGGCTTTTGCGGTTTGGCAAATACCCCCTCGTGACTCCCATGGCTTTCTTTCCATTCATACCACACTTTAAAGGTGAGAAAACCTCTTCCAGGAGTACCTCACATTAGAATTTAACAGTTTAAAGAGGACAGGTAGGGCTCAGACCCGGACATTGATTTTGATTTAATGTCTAGTGTGATCTTATCCAAAGAGCAAAAATTGCCTGCCTCTGATAGATATTTCCAATGTTATTTTATGTATCTATCAAAATACTTGTTTATCTGAACCTACACCAAGCCAAACTCATCCCACCACTGAAGTGGTGTCACATCCAAGAGCAAAAATCTCAGGGTATTAGAGGGAAACTTTTTACTGACTTCATGCTGTGCTGGGCTGAGCTCTTATTTGGCTATTTTCCTGAATGATGAAAAAGAGGGAAAAAAAGCATGTGTCTTCTCCTGGGAGACAGAACGCATCTTGTCTGTCTCTCATTCAAGGTTTCAAATAATAATTCTCCTTTATAACTATGTATTGTTTCTGGCAATAATTATGGTTATAAAGCCAGATAAGTTTGGTGTAAATTAGCAGCACTCTGTGAAGTCACTGGAGCTGTGCCAGTATATACCAGTTGAAGGAATGGCACGGAATGTGATGTTCTGGAGCTGTGCCAATATATACCAGCTAAAGGCATGGCCCATAATTCTCTACATCAGCATCTCTGTGCTGCATTCCTTTATCAACAGCTGCTACATATTCCAAAAACAGAAAGAGAGTCCTGTCTTTCAAGGTCTGTGGAGCACAGGCAGTTTTCTCATTGCAGCTATTTTACAGGGTCTTTGAGAAAAAGATACCATATGTGATTAAGGTTTCTGGGCTCTTTCCTAGAGCAAATGAAAAAAAAAAAATTGCATTAGATCCGTGCAGGGTTTTTGCATGTCAAAGGTGGTTTGGTCCAAGTGATCTGGATCCTTCTAAACTCTAAAAGATGCAGAGAGCTGCTCCCTTCAGTTACTCATACACAGGCATTTGGCACACAGGGGGTTCTGAACATTGTACTGCACACAAAAGACACAGGAATCACCTACCTACATCTGAGCTGCACTTGAAGACAAGTGCTCGGGCATAGGGCATGTTTATATTTATTCAGTTATTAGTATAATTTCATATGTAAATATTTGATGAATTTGACTGTGTATGTATTAAGATGATTGAATGTTGTTTTCCTTGCTTAAAGGTAAACCACTAAATTTTAAGCTCCAGAAGGTATAATTAATAATAGTTGCAGTCTGCAGTAATTAATAATATTTGCAGTCTGCAGTTATAGTGTTCTGCCCTGTATTCTAACACAGGACATGAGTTTTGCTCCAAGGTATTTAGAACTTAATGTTGCCACAGGTAGTAAAATTTCTTTTTTTTTTCTTTGCCTCATCTAATTTATTCTAGAGTCAGCTACACAGCTAAAGCCTGTAGCTGCCACCCCCAGACTAATACTTGAGCTAGACCACCTAAAAGCACTTCTCTTACACAAAACAAACGAGGACAATTGCTAAGGATCCGTGTTTCCCAGCAGACAATACAGCCTTTGTTCAGTTGATACGGGCTTGGGTTTTGCTGGGTGGTTTTTTTCCTCTGAAAGAGTGGTAGCCAAATTACAGCCTTCCCATTTTTCCTTGGAGCCTGAGATCAGTGGACTGTTGAGTGCGATTTCTTGCCTTATCTAAACCTCTCAGTGATGGTCACTCGGGAGCAGACAGGCAATGCCACAGACGTTCCCAGACAGGAAAAAGTGGCCCCAGAGGAAAAGATTGAGCAGGTCTCTGTTTAAATGGATCTGACAGCTTTGCTTAGGGAAGATGTTTGTCCCTCTTTATGGATGTGTCCTTTTCCCCCCTTACGATTCCCAGGACCAGCACTACATTTACTGTGTGTCTGACTGTCTGCTCAGGGAGCCGGAGGTCATGTGTCCCACAGGCAGTGGGGATGGGTGAGAAATAAATCCACCAAGGCTGCTATTGGCAAGGGGGATGAGTCTTTTCCATAACATTTCCATCATCCTATTTAAAGTTTAATTCCCCAATGACAGAAGTCTCTCCGTTTATGTCTGTGGAAGTACAGTCAGTGTCTGACCTAACCTGCACATGCACATACATTTTCACACGAGCCCTGCTGAGGTTGGAAGAACAAAAATGTCAAAATCATTTTTCTGGTATTTAAGTTACAAAGTGAAATCAATTGGTAATCAACTGCTTGTACTGATTCACGAATTAGTTTTTTTCAAGCTGTGTTTTATATTATTTTACTTGTCATATAAGATAAAGACTATTATTTTTAAACAAAAATATTCTATAGATTTTCTTTTGCCAATACTTGCATTTTGAGGACATCTAGCAGAAGTAAGAGAATCTTCAGCCAGAGTTTAATTTTAGAAAGGAAATATGGTATCATGCTTGAAGATTTTCTTAATCAGTCGGATTTGTCCTGACTTTTAACTGTAGATAAGAAAATAGACCATTTTATCACAAGGTTTTAGTGTGTGTGAGGTTTAGTGCCAACCAAAAATGGCTCCCAGTATCTTAGTTATTAAAGTCACATTTGCTGGTAATTATAGCTATTTCCTGCATAAAATGAAGTTTCCACAAATACTTAATAAGTCAAAATAAGTTAAATAAATGGCATGCCTCTGGAAATGTGAAATAAATTAATATTTTTCTGAGATCTGAATATCCCATCTACTGGGTTAAAAGCATGCAGGAACTTATGTTTATTCCTGATAATGTCTAAAACATCCTATGCCTAATAAAACTTCACCAAATCATTGTTTTTATCTTCCAAGATGTTGAAACTCTCTCTGTGCTCTTTCCTCTTTGGTGCAGAGGATCCAGACACTTTCCACCACTAGACAGAGTTAAAAAATAGTGTTCTACTGTGATCACAATATATGAAATGAACTCTGACCTCTCTTTAAAAACCCAGAGATTTTTATTATGTTTTCAGTTACTTTAGTCAGTGGTTTTGGTGATATTTTTGCTATAAACTTTGAGATATATATATATATATATATATATATATATATATATATATATATATAAAAGGTGAGGGGGTTTTTTAATGCTTATCTAATAAGTTTTTTCTAAATCATTATCTAAAAAGTAGTATGTTTAATAATGTTGCTATTAATCAGAAAAATATGGTTGTTGTAAAATTGAATTCAGTCCATATATTGAAGGAATAATCTTTTGAAAGTGCACTAGGCCAGTCAGAGAAAAGAGGAACTTTAAAAAATGACAAGACAAAACAATACAAAACAAAGCAAAAAGTTGTTCCAATGCTTTTTCTTTTACTTCCCACAATCTTGTGTTTCTGAAATAAGTGCCTGAGGAGCTTGATCCAAACCTCTTTGAAGATGAAGAGAAACTGTGCTGTGGAGGTTTTGTCTGAGCCCTGTGGGTGCTCCTGGTGCTCCAGGTTTAGCAGCCCATGGCTGCCCATGCAGAGAGGCTACCCCTGGTGTTTGCAAGGCATTGATTAGCACAGTCCATTGGGCCCTGACAGTCCTGTGCACCTCATGCTAAACTTCTTCCATGAGGACAAAAGAGGCTGTCTTTCCCCTGACTTCAGTGAATGTGAGTAAAGTCAGATATGGGAAGAGTATTTTGGAAGAGCCATAATGGCTGCCAAAGAAGGCACAAAATCTAATAAGACAGCACTATTGCAGTTCACAGAACAAATGACAGAGAATGGAAGGAAAGTTTAAAGTCCACGGTCAAAAACAATAAAAGTCTAATCTTTGATGCAGACAGGAACAATTATTTGCCTGCAGCTGTTCACTGGAAACAACCACAAACTTGTGAACACTGACAGCTCATGATCTATTTAGCCATTGGTGTACACACCCTACAAAATAATGGCAGGGTGCTAATTATATTGAACCTTATTAGTATATAGGTTGCAGCTCATTTTTAACTCTGGAAAACTGCCATGAAATTAATCAAAGAAACTGAAGGACTTGGTCTATTACAGCTTACAAGCGGGGGTCTACCACATAATTCTCTGACCAAATGGGTTTGGGCAGCTGAAAATTAAAGTTTTGCTGGTTTGTTCTCCTTAATGAAAATCTCATTAAAAATCCCAGAGTTACAAATTATTTGCAAAAGGCACCATAATCAAGGCCCTTAGTGTCCACCTGACTCATCTTTCACATCTGGAAAATCTTTCTTCTCGATTCAACCAAGCTTTCAGCAAGTGCTACTGTACACAGAGAAGTTTGACGATTACTCCCAGGAGTGCAACTAAACAGGACATCATCTTGTGATACCACGACATGCTTGCCTTGAATATCAATAGAAGGAATATATAAGTTCCTTGTGTTTGGCCCCAGATTCCAGCATTTTCACAGCTGCTCTCCTGCCCATATATAGTATCTTCACATCATCCGTATCACTGCTTCTTGTTGACTGCAGGAAGAAGACAATTCCAGATGGATTTCTGCACCAGGCTGCTCTCTACAGAGAATTCAGAGGTTTGGGAAGGGCTCCTAAAGAGGACAGGCAGGACTCACTGCCCTTTGGCTACTACAGATAACTTTTCAGCTGACCTGAGTATGATTCATTAGGAAATATTGACCTATTAACTTTTTCCCTGCCATTTCTTCCAGCAAAGAATCTGAAGGTAGTTTGTCGTTCTCTCACATTCACTCCTGGTGAAGAAGAACTCCCATATTTCTAAAATGCCTTGTACAAATGCAAACGTCCCTATTTGCAATGGTATGCTTCACCTCTGAAAATGAGAGCAGCTCATTCAGGTAATTTCAACTGCTCTCCCTTCTCCTCAGTGCAAGCCCTTCGACTATTGGGAAGATAAGAGATCTTGAAGACTTCTGACATTGTGAGATTTACTCAGTTTCCCTCCTCATTTGCCTCACAAACACACCTTGAAGTTTCTGAACAGCTTCCAGTTGGCTTCAGGGGGTGTTAGATTGGACTTGCAGGTACAACTCCAATTCTATTCCCAGTAAGGCAGTGTTTCTGGCCCTGTAAATTGGTAATTTGGGATTCCCTGCTTTTTTTCCAAACCTAAGGGCTCCAGCTATGGCAGACAAAATGCTTGAGCCATGCCAAGAAGCCAACTAGAATAATTTTCTTCATGAGAGCTAATTAGGTTAAATTGGGTGTCCTGCTCTGTGGGATTCAATCACAGAGAGGAGAGTGAGAGAAGCAGTCTGGCTGGTTTGGTAGGAGCAACACTAAGGGCTGTGATTGTGCTGGGCTGTGAGAAACCCGGGGCTGGTGAGCAGTCTTCACATGATGTCACCTTTGAAAAGGTTGACTTGTGCAAAGATTGCAAGGACCTGCAGCAATCCTCCCAGAAAGGCTCGGTCTTGTTGCTCCTGGATGTGGAGTGTGTGGCTGCCTGGGCACACACCTCACCAGGAAGAAAGATCCGTGTAAGGCAAACAAACCCTCTCCAGGAGTGTTTATCTCACGGCACAGAACACCGCATGCCCCCGGATCAAAGCTGGTGGGAACAGATGCTGTTAGCAGGGCAGCAGCTGCACTCAGATCCTGTCCACACCCTTCCTGTTTGCAGTGGCCTACCCAGGGGCTATTATGTTCCCAACAGGGCGATGATTGCCCCTCCTTCCCACCCCTGCTGCCACTCTCCAGGGAGGGTGCACTGGCGCTCGCCTTGCTGTCTGCCTTCGGGTTCTCATTGTTCCTCTTGGAAGGTGCAGATAGTGGGCTAGACACTCCTTGGCTGCTGCTCTGATAAGGGGCTGGAAATTGTTCTCATGTGTTACACAGAAGCTCGCTTGAATGAAGGAACTCTACCCAAAATAACAAAACTGACCTCAGGGCTCATTATTTTCTTTCAATTAAGGAGCTTGAGCCTGTACAGACTAGGAAAAAAGAAAAGGTCAGTGTGGCCAGACTATCTTTTACTGGACTGGAGTATTGCAGTTATTGATGTTACCATGCTTTCTTGCAAGTGCACTGGAGACTGCATTCCAGCTCTGCATGCAAGGAAAACTCTATTTCCTCGCTGCTCTGCAAAGACTTAACTGTTGTGCAAGTCATTTATATAAAGTTTGGCTTAACCAAAATAACCCTAACTGCGAGCAGCAGTAGTGTAATCTTTCTTTGGTAGGGTGGAGAGAACTGCACTCACAGTAAGAGGAGGTGACTGGAACGCAGAGGTTCACCAAGAGGATCTGGGCAAGAGGGAAGCATGTTCCTTTTCATCCTGGCTGTCCAACAACCTCTGTTCCATCCATTAGTTTATGATGGGTTCAGCCAGTAAAACACAGCAGACTTGACTCTGATTTTCACTTGTGAAAATCAGGAATACTTTCCAAAGGTATGACTGGAGCTAATCAATGGAATTTGGATTTTTAAATGCCTTCTGTTTTGCTTCTGTAGCAAAGACAGAAATCCTCTGGCAGCTTTGGTCTGGCATTGTCACGTAGTAACACAAATATTCCTACAGGTAAAACATTTCCTATCTTGCTTCTAGTGGAGCCTAATTAGTTCAGAAGTCATCATCTTCAAAAGACCATTTAAAATACCTAGCAGGTACCATTTGTGGTTTATTTTTCAGTGCTGCTTGCAAGTTCAACAGCAAATCTGATACACCTGGATATAATTTTAAACTATTTCTCTCAGAACAAATACAATCCTTCCCCTCTACTGAGCCATAGTGGGGCCACATTTGGAGTATTGGATTAAATTCTGGTCTCAACAGTTCAAGAAAGAAAAGGAGCTACTGGAGAGGATCCAATGGAGGGTCACAAAACAGAGGACCATAAAGATGATTAGGGTTCTGGAGCTTGTCTTATACAAGGAGACACTGAGGGAAATGGGCCTATGAAGTCTGGAGAAAACTGAAAGGGGGTCTTATCAATGCATATAAATATCTCAAAGGTAGCTGCCAGGAGGATGGTACCAGTCTCTTCAGTGGTGCACAGCAACAGGATGAGGAGTAATGGCCACTAAAACACAAGAAGTTTCACCTTAACATAAGGAAGAACTTTGCATTGAAGGTGGCAGAGCCACTGGAACAGCCTGCCAAGGGAGGTCATGGAATCTCCGTCTCTGGAGAAATTCAAAACCCACCTGGACTCGCTCCTGTGTAACCTGCTCTATATAACCCTGCCTTGGCATGGGTGTTGGTGATGATCTCCTTCCAATTCTAACTATTCTGTAATTCTGTGATTATACCAAAAAGATTAGATTGCCCACTAACTTAACTTCTTGAGACATCTTCGTTTGCTGTTGTACTACATCATAAAGGTGGAAAGAAAGCAGCAACTACATTGATGACAAAAAAGTCATTTGCATTACCTCACATCAAAGAGAATAATAGGATACTCTAAGTGACCAAGCCAGTGAGTGAACACACAAAATAATGATAAAAATACAATGGGCTGATAAATATTAAAAATGTTTTGCATTTTAGGATCTCTTTAAGCAAGAGGAGATATAAACTACTCTTGTAAAAACTGATTTGTAAGCAGAATTAGAGCAACAAGTAACAGACGCTTGTGCCCTCTCAGAACCATGTTGGTCACCTATTCTCTTACGTGCCTGTCCAACCTCCTCTCAAAGTTCTGGTCCTTGACCACTCTTCAATACAGTATGTTGGATCACAGAGAGAGCTTTTGTCATTTCCTATGTCCCCAACATCTTTGCATCATACTTCTCCCAATTCAGCTTCTGTCCTTACCATCAAACACCATCATTAGATGATGCTTCTAATGGGAGTGCAAAATGCACTGGCATCCATAACTGTATCTGTGATGATAAAACATGCTGAGATCTGGGAATGTGTTCTCAATTGTGAACATTTTTAACTTTCTGAAATGTCCCTGGCCCTGTTTAGTCATGCCAGTTAGCAATTCTCCCAAAGCATTCCTGGTCACAGCTCACACGGGGCCTGTTCCCAACAGGCAGCCTACCCATGGACACCGTGCTTTGGAGGTCAACAGAGTTCAATAGCTAAAGCTGTGGCCAGGCTGTATCTCCAACTTTGGAGCCAGACAAAGGGCTGTTTAGTTTACTGATATAGATGCAGGCAATGGCTTTTAAAAAGCCTCTCAGTGTTTTCCTGATTAACCTTTCCCTGAAATAATACTGCAGAGGGAAACTCCCTGCTTACAAATCCTAGATCAGGCTGTCTCTTTCCTGGGTGTTTTCTCTCTATTAATTTGTTATTTTCCCTGACAGGTTATTTGTTTTCCCAGTTGTGCTTTCCTATCTGCCAATATGTGCAAGTTGCACAAATTGTCCTTTCCTACTTCCTCTGTCTCTGGTGTTTCCTCTCCCACCATCATTTTACCCTGTGGCATCTGTGGGAGGGGCTTTCCTTTCTCCTCATCACAGTCCATGAGTGCTGACTGCAGCCCTGCAAGCGGGAATGGGGAGGAAGGAAGGCAGCTCTGCCTGGTGTTTGGTGTTGGTCCCTCTCCTGTGCAGGGACTGTCCCATGCTGCTGCCACACTTAAGAGGATGTGGGTTTTGATCTCTGCTGTCAGCCTTTTTCTGGCTTTCCGTTTTTTCACCCCAAGCCTCTGTAAGGCAAGAAGCGTGTCTCTGTCCTGTGCTCCTCTGCACAGTCACAGCATCAGTGCAAAATATCACCTGGGCACAAACACAACAGGCTTCCAGGATGGCATGTCCAGTTTCAAATGCCTTGAATCCCTTCCACTGTGGAATGAGTCCCCTGGTTTCTTTTCTCTGAGCAGTCTGAGTAAGAGGATCATTCAAGCAGTAATATAGCAGCAGCCACAATGTGCCCATCTCATTTTGGTCATAGGAAATGTCCCACAAAGGGACAGATTGTCTGTCCTCTGTGGGGGAAGACATCTTTGCAACCTTAACCTTGTCTCTGACAGCTGGAACTGGACAGGGTTTCCAGTGCAATTCCATATCTTTTGTTTTCTATTAGCTGACCATAGATGACTTTACAGTCAGGACACTTTGCTAAAGCGATAAAGGGATGTAACTCCAACCCTGAAATTACATTCTGAGGGCCAAGTACAAAGTTTGTAGTTGTGTTGTCTTTTTCTTGGATCTAGCCCCAAACAGCTTCTAACTGTGAAATACAATTCAGGGAGTTAAAAGTCACAGAAGAAAAGAAAGAACACAGATATTAATGGAATTGCTGCTTATGACTGCTGTCTCCACAGCTAGCCCAGGTCAAGAAACCAACAGGAAAGAATGTGTGTTTATAACACAGCACAGACAAGATATTTTGGAAGACAGGTGACCATTGTGTGCATGGCTGAACGTGCATGCATAAGAGGCAAGTAGAGGCACAAGAACACACACACTGCAGGAGGCATGAAGTGTTAGAACACTGCAAAGTTTGCCTGTAGAGAAGTGATGTTTGGGTGTGTTTTCTACTCAACAATTTTGTAAGCGTTTTTTTAAATTATTATTGTTTTCTTAAACATCATTCAGGACCCCAACATAAGCCAAGTGTCATTACATAAATGTACCTGTGTGTTTCATCCTCCTAAAGGCTCTTCCTGGCAGAATGGCAGAAAATAGTAAGTTGTAAGTAAGGTGTACAAGAGCTCCATATCGCTCTCCTTTTTTTTTTTTAACAGTAAATAAGTGTTTCTGAATAACATACAATGCTGATGAAGTTAAATTTCATCCTGGTTGATGGCTATGCTGGGACCAATCTCTCCTAGAGTTCCTAAGAACCACTGCTGCTTAGTCCATAGATTCCAGGTAGGTTCTGTATCCAAAGAATGAAGAGTTTGATTCAGAAAGCACTTGTGTTTACCAATCATAATATTCCTGCCATGGGAACTGATGTTGAGAAACTCCAAGATGGAGCTGATATTTGAAGACATTTCTGTGTTGCTACAAGTTGAAATAACAAGGAAAGTGGGCTACAAGGCTCTCCTCATGACAGGAGAGCTGGATGCTCCTGGACCTCACCTTCTGCTTATCTGGATCCTTGACCCCTGCCTGCACCATTTGATCCACATGCCTACGACTGCTGGGGACGTATCTCTCACAGGAGGAATTTGCCTGTGCCTCATGCACCCATCTTACAGCCCACTTACAAAGTGGATTATGGGACTAACACTTCAACGCTCACAAGTGGGAAACCTGAGAGCAAGTCATGGTCTGCATCACAGGCGAGGTGTAACAGAGTCAAGTGGGAGGTCAAGCAGAGCTAACTGGGTGAGGCTCAGCATTTTCATGGCCCTCCCCAGCCACAGAGGCTCTAGGTGTTATCAGTGTAAGAGGATCCCCAAAAGAAAATTTAGTAGCTAAATAATTACTTATTTCATTGAATGTAGTAATTTTGTCCTCCTGCTTTCTTTCCCAGATTTGATCTTTTCAAAATAATTTTATACAGGTAATGGAATACTCCTTCTTAGGGCATCCTACAGCCAGCAATACTGCTTTGGCCAGGGAAGCCAGGAAGAAAAGCTTTCTCCCAAAACACTGGCAAGTTGCAGAAGAGGAAGGAAGGTACATACTGTAAAATTACAAGTTGTTTGAGAGGAGACTTGTCTTCCATCCTAAGAGAAAATATGAGTTAGATGAATTTTTTTGTGTTGTTTGTCCATTACACTATATTTTGGTCCCAAATTATTTCTTCTTCTTCCTCTCCCATATTGGTATATTAGTAATTTTCCATGTATTCTATATATGGCAGTCCCAGCTTGGTGTTTAGGATACATTCATTTTTCAGAACACTTTTGTTGTACGTGAACATATTGATTCTTCCCACTGCTCCACTACCCATTATGCCATTATTCTAAGGGAAAGCTACAGTTTACTTTTGGTTATGGCCTTTTGGGCTTTTTATGGAGCCCACTATTTCTTAAGGTTTGTGCTGGGCCAGTCGTATCTTCCAGCCTCTTGGCTAACTGGCAGACAGTGAACAACATTTCTTAAAAATGGAGGACTTTCCTGAGGAGCTTCTCTAGCAACTTCTTGAGCCATTAACTGCTGCAGGGTGGAGAGGCAGGAGGCTGTGATCACTGCGAGCAAGCATTCGGTTTTGCCTGGTGACACATGGCTTTCTAAATTAGAGGGCTCTGAATAAAATAAAAAATATCAAAGCCATGTGTCTGCTTGTGGGTGCCACATTCTTTAGGATCACAGTGGCCATCCTTCTGCACGAATGTCACAGAAACGGCTCAGTTTCATCCCATTTGAATGATGTGGCAATGTTGTGAAACAGGGTGGAAAAGCGTCCCAAAACCCGTCAAGTGAAGGAACTGCTGGAGAGCTGGAAAGCGGCTGTAGAGACCCAAGTGCTGTCACTTTAGAGGGGTGATGGGCCTGTGTGCCTTTGAAACCATTTATCACAGAAGCCGTAACATCTGCCACCATCTTGGATTCATTCAAAAAGTGCGTCTCAGTAGCCATTTTCAATATGTTTGTTTTCAATTCAAAACACATAATTAAATACAGGCTGGGGTAGAATATATGCCTTGAGCTGCTTTGTCTCACCCTGGTTCAAGCGTGGCTTTTTCACAACTATATGCTTTGAATTGAAAGCTGTTTTTCTTTTTTCTTTTTCTTTTTTTCTTTTTTCTTTTTTCTTTTTTCTTTTTTCTTTTTTTTTTTTAGTTTTTTTGTTGGTTTTTTTTTCCCTGCAGGGCCTGTTGTTTCTCAAGTATCAATTGAAAGTAAAGCTGCAGATTTAAAGGAGCCCATCTGATAGGAGTCTGAGCATCCTGAGGCCACAGGGGCTGCCCAGGTTCCTGGGGCACTGAGCAGCTCCTTCCTCCAGGATGGATGGAGCTCAGCCCTCACAAGCTGCAGCTGAAGCCTTGCTGTCAGAAGACTAAGCTGTGCCTTGTGTTTAATTTAGCCATGTTCCACTTCTCACACAAGGGACACTCAGATGATTTGTTGTCATGGAAGGAATGACCAACCTTGTTACAAGTCTCCAGAGAGGCTACCAAAAAGGTAGCTATGTCCTTAACGTACTGGCCTTAATAAACTATTCACGTCCTTTTTCCAGACTTTCTAGGAGGCACTTCAGAGGGACTGCGTGAATACATACTTGTCTGTTAACATTGCCTTCAGTTCAGCTGACTTTTATCACCATCACTGACACGTTGCAAACAAGCCTGGGGAAAAGACGAGCAAATGCTCAGGAATGAGCCACTCCAGACAGGCAGGGGATGGGTTGAACCTGCAGTTCTAACGTTATCTCCTAAAGAGACAGGAAGAAAAGCAAGTTGCTAATACAGGAATGAGTCAGAAGCATAGGCAGTGCAATTCTCTGTCTGCTCTTCCAAAGAAGAAGAGGTTTTTGTGTGAGGCTGGGACAAATCCATCTATCTGAAAATTCAAGTCACACAGGTTTCCTGAATGATCAAGGTGCTCAGCTGCTGGGGCTACGTATGTGCTGGTGCAACATCCCCTTTTCTCAATTCAGGCAGGCAAAAGAGAATAGGTGGGTACTTGGGGATTCTTAATAGAGACCTGCTCCCCACCTCTCTGCCTCCTGGGGTTCCTGTGCTGAGGAAAACCAGGTGTACAAGTGGGCCAGGATGTGCAGCATGCTTTAACCCCAAATTTTGAGCTGAGATGGCTTCTGAATGATGGCTGAACTGGGGCTTTGCAATGTATCATAGTGAGCAGGTATGTGAAGCTCACACTAAAGAAATACAGAGATAGGTTATCTCAGATTTCAATAACTTCATGCTTTTAAACATGACACCTTAATTTTAAAACACAGTGTATATGAGGCAGTTTTTCTTTCCTGAAGTTGCCTGTTAACACCTGAATTCAGAACTAGGCAAACAAAGAAGACCCTGTCATATGTCTGCAGTGAAACAAAGAAGCAGAGGGCTTTTGCATAATTTATGCTCCAAATTTCTATAGGAGATACCTACAACAACTATGTTCTTTGGATGATTACATATATTCACTATTCTGTCAGTGTTTCAACTGAAAGAGAAAAAAAAATGGAGGAACAAAGAGGAAACTAATGAGAATACTACTAATAGTAGAGTCCCTGCAAGAGACTTCTGTCTGTGGTCACAGTCTTGTACAAAGGAGATGGGATGCATCTGTGTTGAAAGTAAAAGTATCTGCTTGGTATGCACTCCTCGTGCCTGTTTGGGAATAGATTATGAATCTGATGTGGGGAAACTGAGAGCAGAAAAAGCAAGATACCTGCTGCTACTTGAACTAGCGCTTCCGAAACATGAAGCCAAAGCATGCTTTTAATTTTCTACTACACCCATCTTTTTGAAGTGTCTCACATCCATACAAGGGGGGTGTTGTTATAGATTTCAAGGAGGAGGGGATTTGCTTTCTTTTTTCTCACAAATCTGTTTCTCATGGGCTTTCTTCTTTGGGCACGCATTCCAGCGCTACAGATGAGTGCTGAAATTACAGGGGTGAGAATTCAGCCAGGAATGAGTAACATGCAGCCATATGCACAAAACAGAAAACATCCTCTTTGACTAGGTGATAATTAGAAAGGCTGCCACATTGCAGTGTACACAAACAAAGCATATCCCCTTTGGGAATGCATTTTCTTTCCTCTGATGTTAAATATTTTTGTTTGGTGGAGGACAGTTTTTCAGCCACTCACTGACATACTTTTAAACATAGTTCTTGCTGCAGCAGCTCTTCCACATATAGGCATATGACCACTACCTACATGGGTCTAGCTGGTGTGTTGGAGAACAGAGCTAGTGTCTGATTAGAAAGAGTTGATAACTTATCAGTGCTCTGTGCTACCAGACTAAAGCCAATTAAAGGTGTCTTGAAAATAAGCCACTATCTCCTCATCTTCAGCAGAAACAGACTGATAATCCCATTCCACAGCTGCTGACTGACAGGCTGAGCCAACTATGAGCAGCTCACTTTTTATTCTACTAAAAGGCTCATCTTCTAATCTGCTTCCCTGGTATTCAATCCAGAATGCAGGAGCTTTCCTCTGGATCTGACCCATCCTCTGCATTTCTTCATCACGGTCTGACTGTAACCCAAACAGCCTAGAATGACCTTCCCAGAAAAGCCATATCTCCCCATGCAAGCTATAAAGGAATAATTTATGAGTAGCAAACAGATGCAAATATGAACTTTTTGCACTGAAGTTATGACTGGGTTGGGTATCTGACAGTGACATATCACTGAAATCTTTTAGGGAAAGGAATTAATATACCTTTTCTGAAAAGGAGGGGGAAGGAAGGAAGGAAGGAAGGAAGGAAGGAAGGAAGGAAGGAAGGAAGGAAGGAAGGAAGGAAGGAAGGAAGGAAGGAAGGAAGGAAGGAAGGAAGGAAGGAAGGAAGGAAGGAAGGAAGGAAGGAAGGAAGGAAGGAAGGAAGGAAGGAAGGAAGGAAGGAAGGAAGGAAGGAAGGAAGGAAGGAAGGAAGGAAGGAAGGAAGGAAGGAAGGAAGGAAGGAAGGAAGGAAGGAAGGAAGGAAGGAAGGAAGGAAGGAAGGAAGGAAGGAAGGAAGGAAGGAAGGAAGGAAGGAAGGAAGGAAGGAAGGAAAAAATACTAATTTTAATAATATCCTTCCTGTGTACATTATCTGCATGAAGAGGTATAACCACATTCAGAACCAACCTCCTCTTGCCACAGTGCCTCACAAGAAGACTGATGGTGTTGACCCTCTCCAGCTAAGCTTGGCTACTGTTCTGGTCTGCATGGAGGCAAAAATATCACAACAACACTTACAGTGTCAGAGAAATAATATCTAAATTATGCTAAGATAGATGTGTAAATAGTTGCAGTTCTTTTTGGTAGATAATTATTTCAAGTTCTGTGTGATCTTCAGGAAAAAGGAGTCATGAATTCAAAGCATAACTCATTAACTAGTGTACAAAGATTCGTACAGTGAGGAGGATATTAAGGTCAAAGCTGAAACTTGATATAGGTTTTATGTTTTTATTAAGTCTTACTAGACGTTCTGCCTTGTATTCTACAAAGAAAAGGACATAGCCCCATAAAAGTTAACAAATCTTAAGGTTGCTATTATCAGCAAGGAAGAAATGGCAAGATATCATTTGCTTTCAAAGCACATCACTTCCAATATTTGGATGTGATTTTGTATTCAACCAAAGCAAAAATAAAAGATTGTTTGATAAAAGGTTCAATAGAATTTAAATGCAAATTATGTAAGATGGCAAAATGTTTTCTGCCTTCCATGTACAGTGATAGCAGCAGGCAAATACTGATGTGTTTAAATGTATTCAAAACATATAATTTACTTTTTTCTTCAAAGTTTTAGAATATATGCACACAGCTTTCAAAATGGGCTTTTGAACTGAGATTTAAGTAGGACTCACAAAAGCCACTGCTAAATGAGCACAGTTGAAGAACTAAAAAAATTTGTGCACACAAATTTCCAAACTGGCTGTAAGGCTCTAAATGCCATTATATTCCAATGCTATTGCATGTAAAACCATTCATGTAGGAAGCAGGTGGCATCTTTTAAGACTTAACAAGATGAAATAGAGGTCAGGTTTGCAACAGGATTTGTACTTTATGATGTACAAATATGGTATATGCAGCAGCACTTCACATTTCTGCAGTGAGACACGGTTCAGCACAATCGGGTCCTGGTTCAACAAAATCTATGATAACATACCCGAATTTTGGTGTCTAGCAGAACCCACCAACACAAGCCAAACTTCAGTCCCACCACACTCAGTTGGTCTCCATCAAATATTTAGAGTCAGGCTCAGGCTAAGGTGATGTATTCAGGATCAGGTCACCCTTCCTCATCTTTTATGGCTGGGGTTGGAACACCTCCCTGCCCCCCTGACCCAGCTCTGCTGGCTCATGTTGGTCCTCAGGCAAAGGGCTTGGACTTTGCCATAGAAGGCAGCCAGGAGCACAGGGCAGCCCATGCCCTCTAGAGAGGCTGACTGGGGCCATGGGCAGCAAGGCAGAGGATGTTGTCCTGCCCCTCATTCAGCCTCTCCAGCTCAGAGCCAGCTGCAATTGGCTTTAAAGGGCTGCAGGACCACAGGGTTTTCAGCAGATTGACAGGAACAGTGGAAACAAAGCATATGGTTTTATCTGAGTCAGAGCAAAATATGCCACAAAGACCTCTTTCACCTTAAAGGTGTGTAAGTAAATCTTGGCCAATATCTGTGTGTGAAGTAGAGTTCTTTCCCTAGTAATGCCCCAGAGTGGTAGTTTTAAGTCGTAGAGAATCCAAGGGCTTTCTGAAGTTAAAAAAAAAAAATAAAATCAAACAACAAAATAGAGGCAAAGCTGTGTCACTGAGCTGAAATTCCTTTGACAGATTCAAAGTTCTTGGTGACAGTTATTTTCCAGGTCTGCAGCTCAGCAGCCCTGCCCCTGCATGGTTTCCCACATGAAGTGTTTGAAGAAGTGGTCGACGTGTGACTGTGATCTCCAAGGCCCACTGCCTGGTCTTCTTTAAGGATGGGGCAGGGACAGAAGGAAAGGTGATGCTGATAAGGGAATCTGAACCAAATGTTGTCACATTCTAGACGTGATTAGATGCCCTTGCTGTGACTTATTACACAACCTGAAAGTGGAAAGGGAAAACCTGGGGTGAAATGCAGCCACAAGAGGGGGAGATGCTTTCTCAGCAAAGAGCAAAAGCCAAGACAGAAATTATTGTAGATGCCTAAAACAGGTCAGATATCAGAGCTTCTTCTGCTCTGTGGGAGAGAAGTGATGCTGCAGTAAATTTCCCCTCAATCAGACCTACTGTCAGTTGCATTTATACCTCCACAAGCTGCTGATTGTATAAAAAAAAAAGGTTTGTCTTTAATAAAGAATAGGACAATGCTAAAGGCCATTTCTGATAAATCTGAGTTATTTCAGGTGTTGCTTTTTCCTTGCATGCTTGAACAAATTAAAGCTTTGAAGCCTAATGTACATAATAGAATTAAGAGACTTAAAATTGGAATGTTCTCCAAGCTTCCAGAAAATGTTTGTATATTTGCTTCTAAGAAAATTTATTGATTCATAAATTTCACATTCTTAATATTTATCGTGACCTATGAAATAACTAAATTATCATCCGTTTCTCCCAAAACGTTTTTATCAAATGTCAAGGCCTTGAGGCAAGGACTCCAAGATTTAATAAGTTATCACTATGCATTTTTATGTATATATTTATTTGTAAATATTTATTGTTTGTAAATAAGCATTATTGTATGTGTTGGTAAAACAAATTGTTGTGCAAATACAAGGGAAAGTGCAAATTTTCTAGTCTAAAGGAAAACCTGGCAATCTCCTTCTTAACTGGGTTACACACTTCTCTTCAGCCTCAACACCTATCAAATATAGCCTGGGTTTGTTCTACTTCTGGATGTGACATTGGTGACTACTAATTATTCCCCAGTTTATTATTTATTTGTTGAAATCCTGACTGAGGATGTGGGTGTGAGGGAGGATTTAGTCTAAACTGGATTTTAAGTCCTGTTGATACCTATTTGGTCTGGCTCCCCATGTTCAAAATAAGCCTGCTACAACACAAGTCTGCTCTGCCTGGGAGGCACCTGGCTGCCCCTGAAGTTGAAGAGTAATCTGAAGAGCAGCCCAGGGCCATAAAGACCTTGCAGGGGACACCAGCTGAGCAGGGGCAGCAGCTCTGCTGTGACAGGATCAGCATCCTGTTGTCTTTTCCTGATGTGGCTAAATAGCCATTTTAAATGCAAGCCTTTATCAGGCCTGCATTTCCCTGAGTAATGTCCCATAATGATTATAATGAACAGAAAAAGATCCATAGTCTGGGAAAGATTAAAGTATGGCTCTCCCTTTTACCTCACTTTTATAGCTCAAGAGGAACCATGATGAGACTGAGGTTTTACCACAATGTAAATTATTGGTGTGGGTGTCCGAAAAAATGCACGTCGGGAGGCAGCCAGGTGGTGAGCACTGCTTTGAAAGCAGCTGCAGGAGTGCTCTGTGGAGTTGATTTCAGCAGGAATTTTGGTTGGAAGTGTGGCTGTGACAGAGAGGATCTATGGCTCAAAGTTTCCCATCCCTCTGACACATATTGTGACTCACTGTATCAAGCAAGAGGTTGTAGGAAGAAAAAGGGCAAAATAGGGACAAAGAGAAAAAGAAATCCTTTCCCCCTGGTTCCTATCTCCCCCAGTGTTATACCTTAGCCATTTGAGAAATATATCTTTTTTATCTCCTTCTTCAAGTCCATGGAATTTTAAAGGCTATCCATGTTCTACCTTCATACCTTTTACTCTCCTATTTCCCTTCATCACAAGCCCTTGCCCTCAGATAACCCTGGGCACATTTGTATTGCAGGCACTGGCAGAGGAGGACAGCTGCCTTCAGCCCACCCTCTTTTCATCCACATTCTGCCCTTCACCAGGTCTTCAACCCCTGCCTGACCCATCTCTTTGCTGACAGTCTCACAGGGATTTGAGTGGCTCCTCCCTGACTTTGGGCCAAAATACACCTGGGACACAAGGAAGGGGGCTGCCTTTTGTTTATTTTCTGTTCCACACATAATCAGGAAGCTTTACAATATAGCGTTGCAGCACACATACTTAGTTTGCAAACTCCTGCCACGTGTTCATAGAGTGTCTGCCAACCAAGAGGTCCAGACCATAATAATAACCATACCAAAGACTGTAGGAGCTTTTTGAAATATATCGACATGCAGAATGAGAACACTGGACCTGCAGAAAATGTTACATTGCTTTGAAAGATGAGTTGGGCAGCTTGCTTAGCTCTTTGTGTGATGAGCAGAGTGAGGTCCCTGTCCAGATGTCAGGAGGGCCTGGCTGAAGTCTGAGCTCAGCAAGAAGCTAAGAAGGACACAGCAACATGTGACAGCAGGGTGCTGCAAAATCTCTGCTCATAAATGAACACCAAGTGGGGTTTACCCTCTCTTTCCCAGCTGCCAGCTCATTGAGGTACATGGCGTCATCCTGCTTTATTAAATCAAGGCTTCCATCTTGCTTTTGCCAAGAAGACTAGCTCAGCCCTGTTTTCTTCCTCAGACATGATATCAAGTTGTATTTCTGGGTACTTGACATAGTCTCATTTCTATAGTCACTCTGTTTAGCAAGGAAGTTTCAATCCCATTTTACAGGTGTGAATGTGAGGCACAGAGTGCTGAGAGACAGCACCATGCAAGGAGCTTTCCTCTGTTTCACCAGCTCTCTTCCATCTGTTAGTTTGCTCTTCCTAAAAGCAAGAGGGGATGCTAAATTTCAGAGGCAGTGGGCACAGGAGGAAGCAAGTAAAGAGGAGAAAAAAAGGAAGCTCTGGCATTGACTGAATGATGATTTCTTGCCATGCTTTGCTAAGCATTTATTTAGAGGGAGCAGCTGAAGGTCCCAGTCCAGGCTGTCAGAAAGTGATGGAGAAGAGTGCATGATAACCAATAGGGGGAAAAAAACTCAGTCAGAAGGTCAGTGGTGAAATCACCCCTAGTGAACTCATAAGGTCCACTCCATATCCCCCACAATTTGTACCATAAATGGGTGCAAGAGAGATTTTCCCACTCACATATCCCTTCAGCAGAGATGGCGGGGCAGGAGGAACTCTTTTACCTCTCTCTATCTCTTGCAGCCTTCTATTCCCTTTTTATGTAACTGGGTACACCTTGCTAAAGGGTTAGAGCCTGCTCTGCCCTTCCAGCTGCTGGTTCAACCCTCACTTTTGAGGTCACCTTATGCTGTAGTCTGGTCTACCTATGGAGATTATTTTTACTGCCAAGCTTGCAAAAGGCACATAGAGTGAGGATGTCGCAGCTCCTGTGATTGCTGCTGAAAGATGAGCTACATGGCCCCACAGATGCCAAGCCTGGGGAGAAGTGGGAAGAGATGAAAGATGAAAAGGTGGGAGGGAAGTTTTGCTGTGTCTGAGGAAACTAGGACTTCACTCAAATTCAGGTTTTTGCATCCCTGACCCCAGGGTGACCTCCTGACCTCTCCTCCCTGCCTGGCTCCAGCCCAGCTGTTTCTCCTGAAGGAAAGAGGCCAGACTCACCTCCTGCACTCTGCTTGACAGCGTGTCCAGGCAGACTGCTTCCTGCCAGAGTAAACACAATTACAGAGCATCATGCACAGGGTTCAGGCCACCTAATACCAAAGAGGTCAACAGGATAGGCGCCCCAGAAAGCCCCAAAGTGGCAGTGCCATCATAACAAGTAAACAACTGCACATGTGCAACTCTTCTAAGTTTGTTGATTGCATCGGTAAGAATTGTTGGATGTTGCTTGTTCTCCACATAGATGTAAAAAACTGTAAAGTAAAGGTGAAGCAACCCACGAGGTTATGAATACAGCTTACAAAAGATGCCCACTAATAATTTTTCTAGCAAAAGACCCTAATAAAAAAAGCTGTGGCAGCATGAAGACTAAACCATCATGGACTAATAAAGAAGCAAGAGATGTCTGGCTAGCTCCTGAGAGAAGAATTACGTGAGAGGAAGAAGCAATATTTAAAAAGCAGTCAAGAAATAATCTAGTCCACAGCCAGGACAAAGCAACTACAATTATGGGTGCTTGTAATAGGAAGGGGCAGTGATTGCATTACTAAACTCCTTCCTCAGGCAAGAGATCAAAGGAAATGACACCCGTAAGAAGAATTTCTACAATGCCTCACTAATTAAACAGCAGTTGTTTCATGTAATATTGAAATCAAAAACCATGTAAACAAACCTTGAGACAGGTTTGAATATTTTCCATTCAGACATGAGCCTGAACAAACTCAATCTTGCACTGTTCCTGACTTTTGGAGAAGTTTGAATCCAGAGATGGATGAATTCAATTTTTGTGATCTGGATTCATCTTCACTTAGTATTAACAGAAGTCAAATCCTTAGCAAGGAATATACAGTAGCTTGAAAGAAAATGCAGAACACAACCAATGACTGATAAGAAAATGTCAAATAAATCTAACTTCAGTAATGTTTCAAAATGAGCCTGATATGTCACAAACTTAGATGGAAGCAAGACATTCAGTAACTTTTAAGTGATTGAGAAAAGGAAAATGAGCATTACAGTAACACAAGTAGCAGCACCTTTCAGTATGGCTGAGAAAGCTCCCAGGCTGGTGGCAAAGCAGCAACAAAGACCAGCAGCATCCTTCTTCCACACTTCCCCTCTGGGTCAGTTTACCTCCCGGAAAGTTTATGAGTGCTGCAATGTAGGTGGGGCTGAGCTGGTCAGAAAGGCACAGAATAATAACCAGAGTGCACCACAGCTTGTTTATACCCAAGTCTCTGAACCTTGGCTCTGTAACACCTACAAATCTCTTCCAACAGAAGTGTTTTGCAGGGGTTGTCCCTGCAACCACAGCTGGGCACCTAAATTGAAAAAACTGATACCTATAACCAGGCAGTTGTGGATTGATTGGCTCTTTTCCTTTCCATTACCATTTTCTTCTCATTGGTTTAAGACTTATCTGCAACACTTCTGTCCATCAGAGTTCCTACTGGGAATACTGGGATTGTTTCTCCCCTTCATGACAGAGATTTCTCTTTTTCAAGCTAGCTCCTGCATGCGAGTTTTGCTCTGGCTATGCCTGCTCTGGTGAATTCAGCAAGACAAGGCAAAAGGCTTAAGCACCAGCCCATGACTGCCTCTGACATTTGGCTGTCTGCAGGCTCCTGGGAGCCGTGCCCACAGCTGCCTCTGAGCCTGCTTGCATCGCTTGGGCATGGCTAGCAAATGCCAAGAGCCGTTTTCTCACACAAAAGGTGGCCCTGTAACCTCCCATGCCCCTCAGTCACTGCCCCTTCCCCATATTCAAGGACCACCACACCTCATTCATTATTACTTTCATGTTAACATGGGTCTGTACATATTCAGACAGTCCACTGCTATTCCTGTTTTTTCCTTTGAATCATAACCCTGGAGCCCTGCAGCTCTAGGCAGCCAAGTTTCTTTCAGAAAGAAGATTTACAAAATGAGAATTTCCTTCTCAAGAGCTCATCTGTTTAGTCCCCACCTGCACTCTTAATCCTACCAGTGACATCAGTGGGAATGGGCAGACATTTGAATTTTCAGTAAAAGGCAAAAGTGAGTGGTCTTATATTCATTGTCTCCACCCACACCCATCTGTTTCAAAAAAAAAAAAAAAAAAAAAAAAACCAGAAAAAGAAGTTTTAAAAAGAAGAGAATAAGTGGGAACAATAGCAAGAAGACATGCACACACAGAAATATGGCAGAATCTAAAAGCAAACACTTGTGAATTTCCCGTAACAGCAAACTGGATTCACAGTTCAAGGACCCTTTGGATGTGGTAACCAGGAGCTGGAGCAAGCAGCCAAATGCTCAGCGCGGATGTGGCCTCTGTCCAAGGGCAGGGTAGGAGATTCACAAGAGGCACACTTTCTCTCTCTGCAGGCAGAGCACCAGGAAAGAACATCTCCCTCCCTGGGAGCCAGGGTGGCCACAGAGCTGGCCCAGGTTCATAGGCAGCCTCAAAAATCCTCCAGTCCTTTATGCTTCTACAGAAAGGATATTCCTTTCCCAGCTCACCTGTGCCAAGTGCTTCCCTCTCCGGGCAGCTCAGAGCCCTGCTGCCTGCCACAGACATCTCTGCAAACAGCAATTCCACACAGCTTAACCCACACAGATTTGTGCCCTGCTGGAAAAGGACATCGCACTTTACTGTGCATTTGAAAAGTCCTTGCACACACACGGACACTCACACACACATCCACAAACAGTGGGGCTAACAGCTGCTGCCTGGGGACAAGCACATTCAACACTGCCTTAAAGAATAGCTCCACTGCATCCCCTCGTTTGGGGAAAAAACTTTACAGCAAAATGTCTCAGGAGAAGAAGCCACAGGGCTGTTATAGCTTTAACAGACCCCGAGTGCTTATCTCAAGCTGAGAGAGTGATTTCATGGCAATAATTTGTTTAAAGTGTTGCTGATTGCTTCCTATTTCTTCCCAGCAAATGACTTTTACACCTTTCTACTGTTGCTTTTATATGAGCTGCTATGGCAATTACTCTGCGGGAGGCTGTATAAACATCACACAGACTCTTTTATGTCCCTACCAAAGGCCATAGAAGACACTCCTGAGACCAGATTAAAAGTATTTTCATACCTTTACTCCTTCCTTGAAAAAAAATATTGTTGTTAAGCTGCTAACAGAGTATTCTCTTATTCTTACAGAACCCGTTCAAATGTATTTCCAACAGAGACTGCCTGATCCCTGTATGTAGTCCCTTTGAAGGGACCTTAAATAAAGTAATAAATAAAATTACTGAGAGTTCATGGGGGCAAGGACCCACCCCTTTTCTGCTAAAAGAAGAATATCTCTGATAAAATTATTTCAAATTGAATTGACTCTTTCAGAAGAGCTGTGGCTATACAGGAAATGATCTGGGTTAATCTGATCATCTGAGGAATCTTGTTCTGGTATCTCTGGTGTATCCTCTTATTCTCCAGTGCCAGCAATAGGTGTTAGCTCTCTGTTTCTGTCATCTCTGCAAGGAACACATTCATGCAATGACTTTTGGAGTCTGGCCAAGGCACTTTGCATGTTTGACAGGAGCTCCAGCCCAAGAATATGGTTTGGCCCAAGGAAGTTTTCTTCTCAATCCCAACTTCAAATGTTCTGCATTCTGTGGTCAACAGCGCTCAGAGATATGCATCCCATCAGGTCACCTGTGAAGCCCAAGCTCCATCCCCATCTCTGTTCTATTAACCACAGCTTACTACGGAGTCTGGGCCAGTTTTAGGCCTTTTTCTGCCTGTTTTGTTCTGACTTTTGGAGGACTTAAGATAGCTGAGCCAGCACAAAGTTAGAGCAGCACAGGAAGATAATACAAGATCTGGCATACATCCTCCTGGTGCACAGTTGGGTGCTCAATGGGTTTTGGCACACTTCTTCTTAATCAGTGTTTTACATCATGTGACCATAGTGATGGGTTTTTTCTTGTCAAGAAAATCAATATATTATCCATGAAGAGTGAGGAAGACACCCTGATACTAATTGTTAGAAAGAGAATGACAGGATTAAAACATACAGAATGATTAACTCAATAATTCATTAATTTAGCTAGGATTTGTGATGCAAGTTCCATTTTAATGCTTGATTTTCAGTTGTGGGGGGGATTTGCTCGTTTCATTGCAACTTATATAAAAAGAATTATTGAAATTCTACGTGCTTAGCAACATATTATCTTCCTTTCTATGATTTAATGCAAAATAGTCTAATATTACTTTTTCTGATATTCTGTGTGAATGAGATGTTTCAAATGTCTTATGAATGAAATCCCAAAATCAAAACTTTTAACACTTTTACTTGTGGACGAAATGGGAAATCTCTGTAGTGTTATCATAGATCCTTAATCACTGTTTTCAATTCTGTATACAGTTTGTATTAATATTCCATTTCACAATCTCTGAACTCGTATTTACTTTGAGACAATGTAAATTTGAAAGCAAGCACATTCCAAAAGCTGCCACTGCCATTGTCTCCAGGATGAAGAGTACATGTACAGTGTTGTGAGGGGAGCACTCTTAGTTTCATCCAGTTGTGTTCTTTGCCTTTTCTGAATTATGGATCATATTGGTCTTCCAGAGCATTCACTGCCCTGCTGCTCATCCACCTTGACTGATACACCATCAATAATACACAATGGCAGCTTCTTGCATTAGCCTCCCACAGTATGTTTTGGGTGGAATTTTTCAGTGTTTAAAATGCATCACCAATATTATCAGAGAACGGGACTCCAGCAGATAAACTCACATTCAAGAAAGGGAGTAAAGGGTATTATGCAATTTCTTACTTACAGAGAATTCTTTTCTCATCTCTATTTGCATTTCTGGGCAGCAGAATGGCTCCTCAGCTTTAAGAAAAAGCAGATACTCATCAATAGGCTCTAAAACATCTGTTGAAAAACATGCTGTGTGCAGCATGATGTCAAACAGGGGAGCGTGAGCCCATTAGGATGTTAGGAAAGGAGTTTCCTTGTTCCTTGCACTGAAAGCCCATTGCTGTCTTCAGGTGGTAAAAACATTAAAATAAGCCCAACTGTGAAACTCTGCTTATTTCACGCAGGCATGAATTGGTCTGGTACAAGAACTGTCTGTCAAGTAAATGAAATGAGATAAGCAGGACTAACACAGTATTATGCTCTTGGCATAACAGTAACTCCTGTAACATTATCTAGATGGCTCCATAAATTGCTCTTAAGTACTCCAAGTGTTTTTACATGCATTTTTTTCACAAACAGGCTTGGTAACATTGTTCTTCCTGACCTTTGCACATCCCTGTACAATTCCCTTCGGCACTCAGAAAGGAGAACTGTAACTGTGTGAAACAAAAGCTGAAGTGTTTATTCACAGCAGTACTAATTGAAGTAACATCTTCTGAGACCTATTTGCTGTATATGCCCATGGGTACATGAAAAGTCAATGCAATACTGCTCCCTATGAAGTGAATATTATTTTGCCCAACATGGAAAATCCTGGCTGAATTCCCAAGATGTCTGCAAGATTACCATTAGGACCAAACAAAAAGGAAACTGCTGTACAGTATCTCATGATCACTTACAAGCCAACACAGAGCTAACTAATTAGTTCCTTAGTATTATCATATTCAGTCCTAAATCCTGAATGATGGTTGGTATCAATGGTGGCACTATTTCACCACAAAAACTTGTTTCAGATGAGAAGACTACAGTGTCTGTGTCTAGTCAAAGTTGCTTCCCAAATACAGTCCCCTTCAAGCCATTTTATACAAATTAGACTATTTCTAACCTGTTTAAGTGGCAGAGGAGGAGTACTCAGAAAAACTCCCATTTTCCCATCTACCTTTAGCAACTTAGCTGCCATCTGGTGTGGTTATAGAGCTCTGGGAGAGGTGCAGGGCCCCCAGGCTCCCTTACCCACCCTGGGTGTAAAGGACATTAGGGAGAAGAAGATCCCTGTGAGGGATGCCCCTGGACACCTGGCCACAGGCACAGAGAGATAATAGATACCAAATTGTATCTTACTCTAATACACTAATGTAATTACAGCTTATTATAAAATAAATATCCAGATGCCAATTTTACAGCCTTCTTTAATCACATCTGATTAATCACAAATCTCTCCTTAAAACAGAAAATGGAAGGAAATAAAAGAGCACACACAGAGAATTCAGTTTTGTCTAACATTTCTGTCTAAGGCTATTTCTATCAGTTCTCTGAGATGTTTAGGATTTTCTGTTGATTACTTGTCCCTCTCAAGCTGTCCTTACAGAAGCTCTGGGAATTGTGGGATGAAAACCCCTAACAGATTATTGTCCCCAGGATCTCTCCACCCCTGCACTCAGACTCCACTGCCATCTGCCTCACAGCCCAAACCAGCTCAGGTTAACAGGGTTGGCTGGGAGCAGCTGGAGAGGGGATTCTTCAGCTTTCCTCACACCCCTGAAAGAAGTGCAGTCACTTGTTGCTTCTACCAAGCGTGGCCACAGGGAATGTTCATGGGACTTAGGCTTCTAAATCATTACTGTGGAAGCTTGACCCCAAATCTGGAGCATGATGTGTGGCCACTAACTGCAATGTGAAGAGACTTGGATCTCTCCACTCTTAGTGGTTTGACTGTGGTTCCTTGCTAAAACGAACTTTTTAACAAGTTTGTCTCTGGAAGCCTTTGGATTTATTATCCTTGCAATGTTTGTTCTTAGAATGGCCTGTTTCAGGAAACACTTAATATTTTGCATTCTTTTTGTATCTAGTAACACATAAACTTTAGGCCTGTAATTCTATTCTTTGGAGCAATTGCAAATCATTTCATCTTCTTTCACACTTCCATTTCTCTAGTACCATTGTTATAACCCACAATTTGTGAGATAGATTGTAAAGAGCAGATGACAATAGCAGAACCAGCAACATTGCTCCTCATGCATCCTTCTAGTCTATGCTCCTCTTCCATTTGGAAAGAAGAAGGTGGGTTTTTGTATAGATCATTTTGTTAGCTCTGCTCAGATGATGCACTGATTGCCTGCAATGTGTGAACACTTTCCTCTGAGACCCCATGGACCACATGGTCTCCAAAGAAGTTCTAGGAGATATTTGCCTTATTTTCTACTTCTGCAGAGAACTACAAACCTGAGAATGGAAAAGGCAATAATTAACTATATTCTTGCTTCCTGTTAACAAGAAAAGAAGTAACGAATTATCCAGTGTAGCAAATTCTCCAACCTAAGAGCAACTCCTGTAACATTTTATAATACTTTCTACTAAGGTACTTTTCAATTTACTAGTTTCAATGCAAGGCTTTCTTTTCAGTTTAATTATAGAAATTTGCCATGTAAATGTATTTGTGTAAGAATTTTTACAACTAAAGCTTATTATCACTGGATCATATAATCATTTAAGCTGGAAAAGATCTATAAGATCATGAACCCATCATTGCCAGGTCCACCACTGAACTCTGAACCTAAATGCCTCCTCTACACATCTTTTAAATACCTCCAGGGTTGGCAACTCAAAAACTTCCCTGAGAAGTCTGTCCCAATGCTTGAACACCGTTTTCACGAAGAAATATTTCCTAATAGTCAATCTAAACTTTCTTGGCACAACTTGAGGTTGTTTTCCTTTGACCTATTGATTGTTACCTGTGGAAGGAGAATGACAACCTCAGTGTAATCTTCTGCGTCCTGGAGCGATTCTTGAGACTGCATATTTCTGGTCCTTGTAGGCAAATCCATTAGTTCTCTGTCATCTTTAGTCACCTGATTTCTCACCACATAAATATACAGCACAGCTGACAAAATAGGAGCATTTTCTCTATTTCTATATTTGCTTACATTCTCTTGTCCCAGTTTTCTCAGGAATGTAAATCATGCTATAAATCTTTATCTACTGAGTATTTTAAAGTCATCACATGCTTTTAAACTGGATCACAGGCAAATGAAAAGTATGTGTTGCACAGAATGGGCAAGTTAGTGGCATTTCTTGATGATACTTCATTCTAGTTTAGGAAAAGAAAATACTGGAAAGTATTCAATTTGCTTATCAATGAATATGATAACACAATTCTTACCTTTATGTAAATGAAGAAACTCCCTAATTTTATATTCATTGCTGTTACTCTGCAGATTGGAAGTAGATATCAGTTGAGAAAAATGTATTCTTTTAAAGGCACAAGCTCTAGAGGACTCAGACAATTTGGCAGTATGTCTGGCAGTAGATAACATAACACCTATTGTTCTTAAACCTCTTTGAAATATGAATGAAATCCAGCAGAGAGTTAGCAACTCAACTGATTTCACTCATCATGAGTGGTATCATATAGCCAAGCAACAGTCAGAGTCTGAATCCCTGCTCCTGGAAGGAAATGCCAGTTACCTTGAGGCAATTCCATTCCCAGCACAAAGCTCCCCCAGTTGCAAGGATGCAAGGTCACAGTGAGTGACTCTGTGGAGAGCAGACAAAGACACTAGATCTCAACTGAAAGAAATGAAGCAGGAATAAGGAAACAAAAAACAGGTGAGGGTTTCTCTGTGTATGAGGGGAAACTACACAGGTGCCTTAGCTGCTGTTCTCCGTGGAAAAGAAGAGGTGGGGCTGAGCTGGGAGGGTTGGAAACTGCATGTTAACAATAAACAGATTTTATTGTGGTTAGGTGTTGGCCAAAGCTCTCTACACTCTCTAGAGTGTACACTCTCTAGAGTGTAGAGAGCTTTGGCCAACACCTAACCAACACAGTGATACTTATGCTATTGTTCTGTCAGACCAGATTGACTCTTGGCTGCTTTAAATGGCATCAGAAGCTGGAGTCTGTAGGCTTAGGGAAGCAGTAAGTTTCTGCAAAGCATCCTGTGTCCAGGTTGGCTCTTTAACTCTTCAGGAATCCATCTCAATCTACAGGAATTTTTTGTCTACTTCAACATGTTCTGACACATTCTGACTCCTACTCCTCTGGAGTCTTCAAGCAGGAGATCACAGTTATCACAGCAGCATGTGTCATTTTGGGATGGAATCCATCATCACAGACCTTATTAATTAAATTATAGGCCCTCATCTGTTCAGAGATCAATTTCCAAAACATTTTTCAAATGCAGAGACATATTACATGACTCATTCCACATGATTTAGCAACTTTAGCATCCTACAGTAAAAGCTCCTCAGAGATGATCCACAACATATTAACAGAACATTAACTAAATATTTATAATTTGTATTTTATCACTATCTAGCTTTCTTTTTTACCCTTCCCTTTTGTGTCTTATGGTTTTGGTAACCTAGGCCAGTAACATAATACTGAACCTTATATGCAGAGGAGCCTTCAGTAACCTGTCCCTAAATTTGGATGGGAGCAGAATTGATTTGCAATACAGTCCAGTTACCCTGCCTTGTGTTGTGCAGCTGGTGAAAAACAGGGAAGTTACTCTCTAACAGGGTAAATCTGAGCATTCTTTGCTGGAGTTTAGCACTGACATCATTTTTAGAGTGCAAGAGTCACTATCTCACAGAAAAAGGTGCTTTCTAAATTTTTATATACTAGTATGGCATTTTCAAATGGGTTAATAACAAGTTACTTCTGGCAGGACCTTCACCATAAGCTTTCCCTATGTTTCTGATTGCACAGCTCTATTAATCAATTTTACACCACTAATGTTCCTGGTCTACTACCCAAATTTGCCCTCAAGAGTTTCTGTGATCTGCTGTAAGCCTGATAGTATATTTTTTAAATTAGTTTGCCTTAGAGGGAAAAGATTAAGGCCCTCTAGACCCTTGACTACCTGCTTTTAGGTCTTTGCCAGAAGATGTATCTCTTTTATCTCTCTTGCAGAGAAAATTTCTCTCATTTTGTGGCACTGGAGGTAATACTTCAAAGCCACCCACTACAAATTGAAGGACAGAAACCTGAATATCATTAGCTCATGGAAACCATGTTATTGGCTCCAGGGGGGAGAACAAATTCTGATACGATCACGGGTGCAGCTTTTCTTTGCACTAAATCTGGGTTTGCCTCAGAGAATGTTTTTTAGTTACTTCCATTGCTATTACTTTTGGCATAATGTGCAACAGGTTTCATCTCCCAGAATGCTCAGTGCTTTATCTCTGCCTTGAATTTTCAGTTTGCATGGAGATGCAAAATACAAATGATCACAGATATTTTCTATGGTCAATATATTAGAGAGAGCATACAATGTATTGTGGTGCTTTCTGGAACAGGCTTTCTCCTGCAGGATAACTCCACTATTTTAAAGAAACATTTCAGTGAAGTCACATTAGCATAAAGAGATGCAAAGGAGAAGTGAGCATCTGCCTGTATTTGTGCATAAAGAACCTCATTGTCTCTTTCTCCTGCAGCTTAATACCTAAGTTCTCTGCAGAACAGCAAGTATTTGTAATACTTTTCCTTGTACTGCTCTGGGTTGTTGGTTTTTTTTTCATAGAGTTCTGCTAAAATTCTCTGCTGCAGTCCTATTCATGTAAATCTCCATACAGGACACTTCAGAGAAAACAATTTGTTACACAAGAAAGAAAACAAAGCAAAAGCACAGACCAAGGACTGTTTTGTCTGTCCCCATGACTTGAAAAACAGAAAAGTTTATCTCAAATATGAAGACAGAACTACATCTATAGTCTTAATTAAGCAACTATACCAGTCTGTTAACAAATTTACCAATTGTGGAAGCTGTAAACATACAATGTGGAAATAAATAAAATGCATTTTAAACTGTATTTACAACTACCACAGAGTAAGAAAAGAACATAGTTCTGTTCTATTCATTTTAGATTTCTATATATTTCTGGTTCCATTTTTTTAAGATGGGAATTTACCCTTTGTTAATGACATCAGAATTTCATCAGAATTTCATCGGAATTTCATCCCTTCCACCAGGATGCCACTTATTTCCAGCAAACCTATTGGAAAGCTGGCCCATCGTGACTTAAAAAACTCAAGTAACAAGCAAGACTCTATCCTGGCAATGGACAGCATATGAGGTACACCCATTACATGCCCCCAGATTGTCAAGTAGGGAGACAGCACCCTGCAGTCATTAGTGGGAATATTATCAGTATTGTCCTGCTTACAATTTGGGACCCTGAGAAAGTGAGGCCAAAATTCTGGCTGATGCAGGTCAGGCAGCCCCTTCTTTCTGTAGTTGTTCTGTAGTTCTGTAGTCTTTCTTCATGATCTGTCATGAAAAAATGCTCAGCTTGCAAGAATTAATATCATTAAATATTAACCCAAATCACTTAATGAAGCTTTCAAAATAAGAGATTACCATATATATAAAATATGTATTATTATTATTATTATTATTATTATTATTATTATTATTATTATTATTATATTCCAGAATTCATCCATACATTTATTATTCCACATTATATTTATTATTTCCCAGGAACAAAACAGGATTTATTTCATAAATTTTGCTGCACAAAACACTGGTTAGATATCAGAAAGCCTTTGGGAATTTTTTTTCTCAAAACTGTCCTGTGCCAGACTGGATGAGACAGCTGAAGGAAGAAAACTTTATTCTGCTCCCGGTATGCCACAGTTACCCAAGAGTATTGCAAGAGTGACCCAAAGCCTTCACTTCTGGATTTGCCTTAGGGGTAGCTGAGAGGCATTTCAGGAGGAGATTGCAGCCAAAATAGTTTTATTCAGGGCTATTGTAGACCAGGAAAAAAGTAAGCTTATAAATTAAACCAGAACACTTTATCTACTGATATGTTTACATTTAAACTATTTCTGTTCATGAGCCACTGTCAAGAGAAGTTACATCCTTCTACTTTTGATGTTTAGATTGTATTTTCACTACAAATTTGACTCTAAAGCTTATGTTTAGTATCAAAAGCTTAAAAAGAAATCAATAGGTTCAAGAACATATAAGATTAGATGAAGCAGGAAAATGCTCTCAGGCTTAAAACTTATTATTTATTTTCAGATAATACCTTTTTTCTTTCACAGGTTTGCCTTATATATATACAAAATAGCTATTGCTCTTTAATATTTTTCTAATCCTATACTTCTTTGTTGGCATACAGCTTTTTTATCCAGAATTAGATGAGGGTTTCTGGCATGCAGTTGCAAGGTAAGTAGAATTGTAGATGCAGATTTGTTGACTGAGACCACAGACTCACTTAGATCAGTGATGAAAGTACAGCACAGCTCCACAGAAAAGTTTTTTCAATGAAAGTTCAGATACAAGGTTTTAGACTTGGGAAAGGATTCCAAAAGCTTTTTGAATGGTAGGCTGGACCAGCATAGGAAAGCTGGCCTGAGCTTTTGATATTCACCACTGATATATGAGTGTTTGGGAGCAGTATTCATTCGCAAATATTTATTAGTCAGGATTGAGTCATTCACTGCCTTACATGAGCCTAACAAATGTATATGATGAATAGGAGTTGTCTACCTTTTGCTTCTCAGGGAATAGAAACCACAGCCTATTGTCTTCTCATTAATATCCCTATACTGCATGCTTACAAAATAAAGAAAAGCTCATAAGGAAATGCCCAGCCCACTTCCAAGCTCTTTTAGCAATCTCTCCCAAACACATCTCTGCGTGCTTTTCTGCCCAGAGTTGCTAGAACCTGACCAGGAATTTCCCTAGAGAAACACAAAGCTCCGTACTCTGCTTTTTGAGCTCTTTGTGCTCACTCAAACCTGTCTCAAATATCAACAGCATTTACAGAGCTATCAGGAAAACAGCTGGGGCTGGGGCCAGCACCATGCCATGCACGTGTCCCTCACTCTGCAGGATGAGGGTGCACCCTCTGCCAGCCAGCACTGGCTCAAGAGCACTTTGATTCTCCTTTACAAGCTCCCTGTCTCCAGCTCAACTACTCAGTTCCCCTCCTCACTGTGGAGTAGAAAGGAAGGAGAAAAACTGTTTGCCCTTTTTCTCTCTTCATTACAGTCGTGGTTAACTGTTGTTTCTGTGTCATCTGTGGTGCTCCAATGATGTACCAGGTTTTGAGGTGCAGAGGTTGCAGCAGGACAGTGTATTGAAGACACGATGAGCAAAGCTCCTTCTCACTGTTCTCCCTGTGCCCACCAAGGAGGGAGACAGAGCTGTCTTTTTCTTTCCTTCCCAAAAGCTGTGTACTGGTGGGAGAAACAGGAGAGGGAGGGAAGATGAAATGGAAAGAGGGGAGGAGAGAGCTAAATGGCAAGAGATAAAATATGGAAGAGGAAGAAGGGCCTTGCATAACCTTAAGACTTGGTGCAGCCTAGTCACACTTTTTTTAGTTGCAAGCTTTAACAGCTTGCTAGACCATTCAGAAAATGCTTCTACAAGAAAGGGATTTAAACTTCTAAAAAATCTCTTATTTTTACTGTTGTTATACCCTGATGATTTCCAGGATTTCTGGAATCCAGTTTCCATGGGAGACATAGAATACCATATAAGAAATTATTAAAACAAAAAGCATGTGTAAGAAATTAATAAAACACTTGCTGTTTTGCCTCTTGCTTCCTTTGATAAAGGAGGCCATTAGCATCTTTCAGCTGAACAGCTTCCACCCAGTTCCTGTGTATGAGAGCACACATCAGAAGAGTGTCCACATGAAACTGATATATTCCTCAAAACTCCTAAAGCACGCACAGTGCACCATTGGCTGGTACTTCAGGCCTCCAAGACTGCAGAGTAAAAGTTAATTTTATATAGTGAACAGTAAACACACAATGCAATACTCTGTTATTTAATTACATGGAAAAGTCCTTTTTTGAAAAGAGAAGTCTACTTATTTCCCATGCATAAAACCCTACATCAAGAAAGTCGTGAATTATGGATTAGAAATGGCACCTTTAAAATACTTCAATGCTTATGATTTAAGGACCTGTAGCCCACAGCAAGCCACTAACATGCAGGAAAAAATGCTTATACATCAACACTTGTATGGCACAGCCTCTCAAAATCAACCTCTGTCCTTCCTTGACAATATGCTGAATTGTCTTTCCTATTCCAGCCCCCTCCCATCTTTCTTGTTTTCAATTATGGGTTAAAACATTGAAGAACGTTTCATATCTCTTGATCCAGAGCTTTAAGCTTAAAGAGAGTGAAGCAGAAGGGAAGAAGGGAGTGGGAAGCCCCAGCGAGGGCAGATCATCTTCTGTAGTCTGTGAGTTCTGTGAAGAAAAAAGCAAAGATGGAGCCCAAGCACACCATGGCGTGCTCTCCCTGTTTACTCTAGAATATCCCCAATTTACTGACAGCACAAAGCAGTACCGTATTGTTTATAATGTCATTCCTCAAGAATGTAATGTCCCACCCTCTCCCACTCTCAGCTTTAAACTTGTTTGATGAACACAGTTTTCCAGTAAAGACAACATGATATTTGGCCAGAGTGGTGGAATAAGAAACATGATTCTTTTCATGTTGGACACTTGTGTAATATTTCTCAACATCCAAAGCTGGGTTTATGCAGGATTACAGCAATCCTTTTATTATTCATGAAAGATGACAGCATGCCGTGTGATAATGTTTAGGTTAGTCATCATGCAATTTACAATAGCTTATGTGGAGGGAAATATGAAATTTTAGTTAGTAAAATGAAATCTTTAATTAGTTTCATCTGTCCAACATTTGCTCTTTTTTTTTTTCTCTTTAATTCAAGCAGTGAATATCTTCCGAAAGATTCACAGAGCAGAGACTTGTCTTACAGCAACAGCTAAGAAAAGTGCTTATTAATGCCCTGAGCCTGCCACGCATGACACAGCCAGGTTTGTCACGCTGTGGAATCTCAGATCTGTGTGAGAAAAACAGATTACACGCAACCCTTTGTAGCTCCTCCAGGCCTGTGAAGGCTTGCATGTCCTAGGCTGGAGAACAGCATTCCTCCAGTGGAACAAGGAAGGAGACAACCCTCAGCTCATCACCATCACCTCCTCATGTAGGAATTGCTACTCCCTCCACCAGAGCAGGAGGGACATAGAGACATCCTTCCAGGGAGAGGTGAGGAAAAAGCAGAGAAAACCACACATGAGACCTGTTGAGATTAACTTTTCCAAAACGTCTCCATCCAACCCTCTGGGTGCTATCAGTAATGTTAATGTAGATGATCTTCTAAAGGCAGCGATATGAGGCATGGACAGGCTTTATTGCAGCACAGCCATAAATAATTAAAAACAATGTAATAAATGAACCTGTCAAAACCAGCTGGCATAAAGTTAGACTGACTAATCTGATCTGACTGCCAAAATCAGCACACAAGAAAATCTCCATCTGTGAGCTGAGGGCCCAAAGTGCTCAGGGGGCCTGTTGTGCATGCCTGTCTCAGCCACCCAGAGCAAGGATGCTGCTCAGAGGTGCCCTGTGAGGGCAGGTGAGTGTCCCATCGGACAGGGGAGTGTGAAGGACAGTACTTAATTGCTACTGCACGTCACCATGTGTCATACACACAGCCTAGCACTGGATTTTTATTCTTTTTCCTTTTGAAATAGGATAAAACACTTCAGGGAAAACCGACCCTCCAGTAAAATTTTTTCTTGCATGTACACACAACACTTTTTACCTACATGAACTGTTTTAATAAAGTGTCTCTGGTTGTCTAAAGATTTACTCAGAGCCAAGAAGTTAAAACTACACCCTTAACAGCAAGGCTTGAGCATTTTTAAAATTTGACTGTTCTCCTCTTTTTATTGTGCTAAAAAAAAATTAGTAAAAAGGAAATTAATCTGCAGCTGACCAAAACACACTTCAAAACACATGCATCATAAAAAACTGGCATTTTTGGAAGATGACTGTTGGCCACACATTGGTGATGTTATTGGAGTTTTTCCTTTAAGGTCAGACATTTAATCTAAGTACTATTAACACTTAAATAATTTGCCAATTTTTTTCCCTTACTAAGCTTCTTTTTAAGATGGTTATTTGGTTTGTTTCCTTTGAAACTCTGTTTCCTGTGTGATTTTTAATGAAATTTCAATAACAATATCCCTTTAAAATGTCAAATACATTTTTGGGAAACGAAAAATATTTTGGAACAGAAACCTCACAATTCCAAATCAGCCTCAACACTTTCTATGCTGCATTCTCTTATTTATGGCTGACTGTCCATTTCATTGAAGCTAAACAATCAGACAGTAAGATACTTTTGCTTTGTCTGCACACATATATACATATAAAAACATATACAAATGCACACACGTGTATACTACTTGTCCAAGGCCAATTTGGATAAACAAAAAGAAATGCCTGAAAATGGAGATCTCTGGTGGAATAACTCTGTAGCTACAATAGGCATCAATGTTACCAGGAGTTTGCTTTCTCCATCTAATTGCAATTAACATCCTAGCAGGGCCTAGAGATTTTGTTGTAATTGCAATTTATTAGACTGAGGCAATGATTTCTTGATAGTCTCTCCCTTCTGTTAGGGGAAACGTACTCACTTTTTTAGTATTTATGTATTTATTTATTTGCAGTTGGATGTATTTTTGAGAGGATCCTCCACCCCATTACAAGACCATAGCTAAAGCTGATGAAAAGCACTTCAATATTTGAAATTTTTTTCTTGACACACAACCTTGTCTGCATCTCTCTTTTACATTTGAGCAACAAAAAGAAAGGGGACATTATCCTTGCACATACTGATACAACATAAATATTTTGAAGTTAGTCGTGTAGATAAGAAAAAAATGTTCCTGTTTCTGCCTCTCTTTATACATCAGGGTTGCAGAACAGCGGCCTCATTTAGCTATTGTCAGGCATGATGCATAAAAAAAATGCGTATGCTCTGAGCAGGGCTTGTGCTTGAGTGACGTTGGAGCAAGAGCCTGGCACACTGGGTGTGGGTGCAGAGGAGGAAGCTGTGACACTCTCCATCACCTGTGAAAAATGCGTATTTTATGATTGGCTTTTCGCAAATATGAAAATAGATATTATATGTGTTGTGATAGAAAGTAATGCTGTAATAATTCTCTTGAGTAGTGTGTTAAATATAGTTTTAGGTTATAAAAATTGTTAAAATAGAAACTATGCTATGTAAGATACTTTTTTCTAAAGAAAGGACTCACAGAGAGATAGCAGCCACAGGACACCTAAATCTTTCAGAGAAAAAGAATTTGTTGCCCTCTTATCAGAAGAAACGAACTTCTTCCCGCCTCGAAGGGGCTGTCAGGATTCAGAGGAAGAAGCTGACGATGACCAGACAGAATCCTGTATTTGAATGGAATTTAGGTATCATGTATGAGGTGTATGAATATGCAACAGGTTATTGTTTTTAAGAGTTAATCCTCTGTTAACGTGTGTCCTTTGTCGGGCTTATGCTGCCCAGAAAAACGTACCTGGACGTCCGTAACTCTTTGTTTCTATTGTCTCATATTGCCCTAATTCAAATTGTCCAAATTATTATTACTCTAATTGTATTACTATTTTTATAACCATTTTATTACTATTAAACTTTTAACATTTTAAAAACAAGTGATTGGCGTTCTTCACATCACCCAACGCGCTTCAAAGACCTTCGCACTTGCCATCTGACCTTGGCCGCGGGACCTGCGGCGCCAAAAGAGCCCCAGCTCTGGCTGTAGCAGGTCGTGGCGCAGGTGCCAGCCCCACAATTCCCGCTTTGTCCCGCTGTGTCCCGGCGGTGATGCCCGCCGGGCTGCGCTGTGTGCCGCAGGGCGCGCCAGCCCCGCGCTCACAGGCTCGGCAGTGAATCCGTGCCGGCTCACACGGATCCAAGGGCTGGCACCCAGCGCCTCCCTGCCCGCCCGTGCTCCATATCAGTCTTCCTGCAGGAGCGGCAGCGCCGGGGCAGACGGCGGCACATTTTTGCGCCGGGTACCTGCCTTAGTGGAGGCCTTTTCCTTGGAATGGCAGCCGCAGGCAGCTGGCCAGAGTGGCCAGGGAGCTTTGGGGAGCTCGGGCTCGGTGGGGAAGTCTGGGAGGAAGGCAGCCCCGTGCGGAGAATGGCAGGAAAGGCGCCCCGCTTCCCGGCGGCTCCGTGTGCCGGGAGGCGCCGGGAGCCCGCCCGCCCCGCAGGCGCGTCCCGGGATTTCCGAGCCGCGGCCGCAGCTCCTGCTAACAGCCAAATATTTCACTCCAGAGACATACTACACTTCCTGATATAGGATGCACTTGCATGTCTCCTGGTGACCTTAAACACTAATAAAGGAGTCATAATACGACCTAGACAGGCCTTGAGAGGCAGCCGGCGCACGGGTGGCTGAAAGGGAGGCTCGAGGGGTGGGAGCGCTTGTCTGCTCTTTGTTCGGCAGCTTTCGTGTCGTGTTCCTTCCCTTTTGATTATGCAGAGGAAGGGATTTTAAAATACATTGTGTTGCCCTTTTGCCAACAGCAGAAATTAATCCAATGTGCTGGGAGAGAAAAAGCTCCATGTGCTGATGGCTGGGGCTCTCCAGCATCTCCCGGCAGCTCGCATCTGACCGAGGAGCCCTCTCGGCTCTTCCTCCCCACATCTGTGGCCCACCAAGGAAAAAGGCAACACGGTGCAAACACTGATCCTCCTGCGGATCCCACTCACTTATTTCCACTGCCTGGGCAGGCAAGAAGCTTCTGTGCCTATGTATTGTGGAGATTTTAAGGCTGCCCATCAGTTGTAAACTCAGAGAGACATCCAGCTCCTACCCAAATCACAGGCTGAAGAATGGTGAGGTTCTCAATGATGTTGGGCCAGAATTTCTTCTGCTGACCACAGACTTGCTTGCACTCAAAAGAGTGGAGGACTTTGCCCCTCAGTGTAGGGAAATATAGAGGCTGTTACGTGCTGCCTCCTGCCACATGTGGAGTTTTGCACTGCCTTGGCCCTACAGCTCAGCAAAAATAAGCAGAGAGAGGTTAATTTTGGACCATGCTGGCAATCCAGCTATCAACCATAAAATGTGCTCAGACTTGCTAAGTAATGAGTGAATGATGACTTTGTTACAGGCAAAATGGTACAGTGTCACAGTGTTAGAGATCAAACGCAAGCGGGGGAGAAACAAGAGACCACCAGGATAAGTGGCAGACTTTCTCATCAGCACAGAAAACTATTTTACTCTTTTAATAGCTCTAAAAATACTCTATTTGACCATGGACCTATGTTATTTAGATCTGTTTATTTGTAAAAGGAAGGATAACAGTCTTCAACTCCATGTTACATAAGATCAGCTGACATTTGCTATGATATCATAGACCAACAAAATGAAATAACTCGCAGAGAAAATATTGACTTTCTTTGTCTGAATTTAAGCCAGCAGACAGAAGAGAGATGAATATAAAATAAGAAAAAATATTACAGCAGTCATATCCAAACTAAATTTAGATACAAGTGAGGCATGTCCTAATTTAGGAAAGCGCAAGAAAAGACCTTGAGCATTATTATCTCTAATATAAAAGCTTTAAGTTGCAGAAAACAATCCTCAATAATACCATCCTCAACACTTTCACAGAATTCCCACTGATTTTGGCAGGAGCTACGCACACATTTTGGAGGGTGGCCTTCAGCTTCATGGAGAAATAGGAGGCTGAACCTGTGCACATGGCAATTCTTAATGGTAATTTTCACTACACAGGCCAGCAACTCAAAACTTTGTCTGCTCTCAGCTAAGACACTAATCAAATAACCTCACATCTGACATGCCCTTAGAGTATCAGTCTGCCTTCAAGACTCTTTCCCAGGATCTGACTGACAAGGGCAATTAATCAGGGCTGGGTCCACTGCAGCCAGCAATGTGACGTCAGTGCAAAGCTGGTGAGAAGTCCACACCAGAGCTCTTTTTTTGCATCAACTTTGTTCTTAACATAGTGCTGTTGCTCACTTGCACCTCATTTTTTAAAAATAAATACACATTTTTGAAGCTTCTGGTAGAATACATTTCTCAACTTGACTCAATTCAGTAAACTTTAACAGAAATTTTTACAAAATCCTATTCAGTCACATTCCACTTTTTGCGAAGAGGAAAGAAGCAATCATGACTGTCTGAATATTTCTGTCATAGAGACTTTTCTAATTCTTCTGTACATTAAGAACAGTCTCCTGCATACATTTTCTAGGATCTGATATGCTCACTTGTTTTTTTTTAATTCACCATCATGTGTCTAGAAAATATTCTCCTGACTTTCTCCAAATTCTTCAGTTTTAATCCAATGCATCTAAAATACAACTCTGTTTCCCCCTGAGTACTAGGCTTGGAGGGAATAAAATGCTGTCTCCTGTGTGCTCTAGGGTATTAGGATGGCAGAAGCTTTAAATGTCAATCTTTCTTTAATATTTATAGGAATTGATTCATTACACTAGACCCTCACTACTGAGTTTACACTTTGTTCATAAATCACTCTAGGTCAAAAACTGTATTGAGGACCTCATCCATTCAGCATCTGGCCTTTATGTAGCAAAATCAGATTTAGAAGACTTTGGAGACCTTGCCACTTCTTATAGAATTCTGGTCTTTTGCATAGTTTCTGTCTTCTTAAAGTGCCTTATTAAGCAATACTTCTATCTCCTGTTACCCCTTTCTAGTTCAATGCAAGCAGAATTGTTCGCATCCCCCTGCAATGCTCCAGGCCTCTCCACCTCTTTCCTTGTTCCTCTTGGCCTTTTGTCTGCTGTTTCTGTCAAGTGTTTCTGCACAGCATTTCAGCTTCTTTAAAGGCAACCCTATTGGTGCCTCAGCTGATCTCAATTTGTACATTACACAAGAAAGAAAAAAAATAAAACCAGTCTGAAATACCATTTGCTTTTTACTGCATAAAATACACCATAAGTTCACCTCATGCCATGTGCGTGCTCCTGTTCTCCGCATCAGTTTTTCCATGGAAACTTGTACCAGCGTCATCCAGGGCAGGAACTCCCCACACTTGGGCCTGTCCTTCTTCGTGAGAGGAGGGCACTGCTGGGAAGGTGAGTGTGACTGACACACAAAGGGCCCCAGGCTCTTTGGCACATGTGTTTCTCAAGCTCCAGTTGTGAGCTGACATGTTTACATTGCAAACCACTCACAGACTGCAGTGGGTGCAAACAGGCATCTTCAATTATTCCTGTGGCCTCTTCCCCATAAATAAAATATTAAGAAAAAAAGAAAACTGTCTGCTAGCCTGTTTACTGCCAGAATTTTTCCCGTCTTGTGGTACTCGAGCAGAGTGACTGGGACAAGCTCCTTGGCTGTTGTGGAAACAAGAGATTGTGACAAATGAGCCCAGACAATTGTCAGGTGAAGGGCACCGTGACGATGGGCTGGCCCTGCAGCAAGGCAGGGGTCAGGGCCCTGGCTGACATGCAGGCACACTTCAGCACCTCCTCCCAGACCTGCTGTCCCCCCACAGCAGGGAGCTGTTGGCCACATCAGTCCTGCTTGTCCTGGGGGTGGAAACAGCCCCCCTCTGCTGAAAGGGAGCCACAGAGTCACATAACAGTTTAACCCAGGGGGCATCTCTGTCACATCCAGCTCCTGTGTGCCTCAGAGGACTCCAAATCAATGGCAAGGGAGCTTCTTTTGGGCCATAATGCATGTTCATGAGTTCAGTCAGACTTTTTTCCAACATGGTAATATGGCACAAACAAAATCACAGATACGATGCTCCATGTGAATCTCGTGCAGAAGTAGAAATAGCTTTGGTCTTGGTATATTTCTAGTGGCATTTTTTCCCTAAAGAACCTGTTTGAGTTATAATCTAAACACCATTTTTCAAAGAGACCTTAGGGCCTGCCTCCCTCTAGCTCTTGGTCAGGCTAACAGATTCTCCAAGCTGGCAATTGGATCACTTCACATGTGGAGGGGCTTTGCATGTCTCGATCCATGGATATCCCTCCTGCTTGGCATATAGCAATGGGGACCAGAACACAAGGTCAGGGGTACTGCATGCCTGAGTCCTATGTCACTGCCTGGCACACAGAGAAAAAGGAGCTTCAGTTCATGCTGGGCATATTAGCAAAGAGTGCAGGGACCAGTTTTCTGCCAGTAATATTTAAATTTTGATCTTTTATAGCTAATGAAAAAGAAACCTATAAATAAATTCATTAGTCAAAGCAAAGAAAATCTGCACATTTTGGAAGACCAGTCTCCAGCAACAATCTGTGAACAGTATGTTTCAGCAATGCTAGGTTTTCTTTTCCACAATTTCCTAGGAGTCATATTTATCCTGCCTTCAAGGACTGGTGCCCCTGCTTCATCAGATTTATAATAAGCCTAATATTTAGGTTCTCAAGAACAATTTGAGATTTCCTTCCAGTGAACATTAGAAAATGATACTGTGATTAGCCATGATATCTCTCTGACTTGGACTGTTAAACAAAACAAGCAGTTGGCACAACTGTTTGATTTGGGAAGAAAGAGAAGCAAGAGTAATGACAGCCAGTTTCCAGGTTTTTAATAGAGGAAATGTTTTTGATACAGAAGTCCCATCCCAGTTGTATTTAAGTTCACATACAAAGTAACACAAGTTGTTTTTTAAACATGGAAAAGTTCAGAAAAGCTGATTAAAATTATTTCTTACAGCCCTCTATTCACCTTTTTCTTTATGCAGCCCCTGAAAGTTAAAAGAGTTATGACATGTAAGATAACCAAAGGGTCAATCCTGCCCAAAAATATATTAGTCACCTAAGACAAGAACAGTTTTTTGCCCAGCTTTGCCTTTGGACCATAAGGACTTTGTTAGCATAAAAAAAGACATTATTTTTCAGAGAAATATGATGTCAGTAGAGCTCTTGAAGAATAAACAAAATCTTTTCCTTCATTGTGTATTACAATCCTGAAAAATAGTGAACTGACTTTCTTCTCACACTTTTTACCATGACTGATGCACAAGGCAGAAAAAAAACTTCTCAATAGATTATGAAATTTCAAACTGAATCTAAAAAACTTGGAAAAAAGTTTTAGATTTAACCACTGTGACCCTGAGACAAGTGGCAGACCAGAACTCTGCAACTTTACATTTTTGTTTTCCATGATTCAGTCTAATCCCTTCCACAAGCAGAAGACTATACAAGGCATTGACTAGAGAGCTGTTTCTTTTTCTTCAAATTTCAAAGTGCTTTTTTCCCTGGTCTTAAAATGTCTTAAAAGTAAACATCTGTCTTTCATCTGCTGGATGGCAATTTAAGAACATCAACCATTAACCCCCCAGGCACCTCTGCAGATCTGAGGTCCCTCATAGCAAGAGATGCTTGGGGCTCCTGGTGGTCCTTGGCTGCAGAGTAACCCAGAGCATCTATATCTCTTTCTGTGAAGAAGAGAATACAGCGTCAGGGATCCCTTTCTGCAATACAGCTGGAGCACATAAAAAAAAGTAATAAAAAGCTCCTAAAACAGACCATCACTTACAGTATATGTCTGTTCCTACTTGTGTTCCCAATAGTGTCTTCAAGATCGATCTGCTTTTAAAAAAAAAAAAAAAAGAAAAGAAAAAGAAAGATTAGCACCTATTACAACTGAATGAAAATGTACTCTATGGGATTTTCATGTCTAAAAACACAGCCTTTCTCTCTCCTCTTTAGCACCCAAGTCTATCTACTGCTTTCTTCTGGAGCAGCTTTAAGAGCTCACCTCCTATCAAATACTTGTGCACATTCAAGGTGCAGGTACTTGACACTCTAGAATACATCTAATCTGTTAAATGGGAAGAAAATTCTTTGCCTCCTTTGTTTGATATGTCACCTAATATATTTCAGGAAATATGAAATCAGATTAAGCCTGAAATGCCATGTCTCACCCAGTGACTCCTAAGTGGCATTTCCCTGGGCTTGGGATAAGCACTGGATACCATTTCTTCATAGAACAAGCTGAGATTTATCCCATCCCAAACTGGCTACACCAGGACTTGGAACAGGCCTCGTGAAATTTAAACTGTTGTGTGCCAGATGACTGCTTAGCCACTAGCAGTGCTACTCCATTCTGGCACTCCTCAGCCAGGACAGCAAGACCTCTTTGACCAGGGAGTAAAGAAAAAAGTGGTGGTGGCAGGACTGGGGGAGACCCAGGTGCTGTGACACACTGCTAGAACATTGTGTGTGATGCCCATTTAACACAAAGCATGAGTATTCAAGGGAATAATGCCTAAACATTATTCAGCCTATTCTGTTTTGTTTTATGGGGATTACAGTGCCTTGCATTTTACCACAGCCTCCAAGCAGTGTGTTTCCAGTGGTCCACAAGGCAGCCTACCACTAGACCTGTTTTTAAAAAATGGGATTTCACAAGTCAGCTAGACACTTTTGAAAATGTTACTCTCAGTCAGACTAAGCTCTTTGGGCTTTCCCCCAGAGGAGCTGCTGGGATGCCTGGGGCCTACCAGCACAGAAGCAGTTAATTCCTATGAAGACTCTGAGAAAAAAAAAAAAAAAAAAAAAAAAACAGAAAAAACAGCCTAAGAACAGCCCTGTGTTGGGAGGAGAGCTGGAAAACGAGGCTGTTGCTGTTGTTTTCATTGTGTGCACTCTAATCAGAGAGAGTAAGAACAATAATGCATGTAATGCTGATTTTGGACCGTTTCCATGCAGCTTTTCCCAGGCTAGGCAGCCTTGGGAACCACTGATAGTGTGGCACACCAGGGGCACAGCCTCAATCACCAAGCACAGGGCAGGGCAGCCTTTTCTGCACATAAAATATGTGAGGGATGACAAGAATCTTCCCAGCATGGGAAGTGGCAATAACAAAAAAAAATATACAAGGGGCTGAAGCTGAGTGCAACATCCACTGCAGAGCATGCCTGCAGGCAACACTCAGATTTGAAAGGTAGACTGCTATTTTTCATTTCCTCCCCCGTTTTGTGCTTGTTTGTTTGTTTGTTTGTTTTCTCTTCTTTCATTAGATGCCCCCCTCCCCCTCTCAGCACCACTTTGAAGCCAAGATGAAAGAATTGCTGTGGCTGCTGGCACAGAGCACACACAGGGAGACTGACTGAAGTGTGCTTTAGTTTAAGATGGCATGGCTTTTTTTTTCCCCCAAGTAAGGGAGGGACAGGGGGAGGGGAGAAGAGGAGAAGAAAGTTATTCAGCTAAAAACAATATATTACACTTCATTGAAAAGCATATTGTACAGCTTGGATTGAAACATGGTCCTAATTTTTCAAAGCTTTGCTCTTCAAGGACAGAGGGTTTTGGGTAGCTAAGATGTGGCATCCTCCCAGAGAGCAACTGCCCATATTTTATTCATAAAACCTGCCACATCAGTGTATGATGAGAATTGACACAACAAGCTGTAGCTCCGTGACCTGTTTTGAATAAGTTGGTCAAATCAATGATGTTTGTCCCTTAGTAGCAGAAATTTATGTAGCCACTGAGGGGTGGAAAAAAGTCACTTGCTACCATTTTTGTTTCTAAAACAAAGAGACGCCTTTGAACAGTAACAATAAAAGGATCAACTTGTTTTCTTTTCTTTTCTCTGGCAATTGATTTCTTCTGACATCCACTTTGAAAAAAGAAAAGAAAGAAAAAATTTGGCAGAGGAAGGGATAGAATTTACAGACTTCTTTCTTGACACTGGAAGATTTGATTATCTGTGAGTGGCTGAAATATCCAGTTATTTGGGGAAATCCTGGTGTCAGTGACATCAGCAAGGGACTGTCAATGACTTCAGCATATCAACAAGTTCCAGTCCCACCAAGTTCATCGTGTGCTGTCCAAGCCTACAAGGACAAGGCCCTTCCACCAACTCAGGCTTGTCCCAATGATGGAAAAGTTGTACAAAGACTCTGTAAAATCCAGGGAAAAGGGAAGGTCACCATGGATGGTTGCAATATTTTCTCCTGCCTTCAGCTCCCAGCCCTTGCCCCTATAAAAGTGTCATTCACCACCAGAATTTCATGCTTGTTTAATATCTGTTAGTCACTGTTAAACTGCCAACAGCTAGCTAAATTCATACTAATGTTCTTTTAAATATGCAGCAGTCCTACCATTTACAATCATTATGGAATTAAACTGTAGAATTAAACTCTCAGGTCAAATACCTTAACATATATCTAAAACAGCATTAATTAGCATGTCCAAGGATTTTTTTGGAAGCCCTTGAAGAGAGCAATTACAGCAATTGGTGAATATCCTTTGAAGGGTGGATTGCATGCAGCTTAGCAAGTTAGAACTTCTGACTATTAATTTATTTTGAACTAATTCTGACCCTGCTTCTGCCTGCTAACTGCAAGCCAACTTTCAAAGGCCAAATATACTGGTGTACAAAGTAAGCCAAGTTTTCTGGAGAATAGAGAGCAGCAAGCCAGCTTCTCAGAGGGATGGGGCTGGTTCTGTATCAAAGATTAACAGAGAAACAAAAGAATCACAAAGTAGGTGTTATCATGACCTGTTACACAGAAAAATAATTTTATAGCAATATGTTTTGTATATGGAACAATCCAGGGCCCGTATAAGGAAACAGCACAGCCATTGAAAGAATTCCTTGTCACAGCAGTAACAGAGGGGACTTGTTACAAACTAAGCAGTTTCCAAGCAAGCAGCAAACAGGATTTTGTGACGGTGGCATCACAAGAGGATCATGAAGAGATCTTTAAACAACAGACAGACTATAGGACTTGAAAAGGTTTTCTGACTTGGCTCCAAGGAAGGACCAGTTATGCCCAAACTATTCCAGGCATGTTTATGGAATCTTGTCTTTAAGATCTCAAATGATGGAGATTCCTCAGTTTCACCAGGTAACATAATTCAGTGTGTAGCTGACTGCACATTAAAAATCATTCCTAAGATCTACCCCAATCTCCTTTATTACTGTTTGGTATGCATGCATCACATTCTTCTGGAAGGCAAAATGCATTACTCTTTAGCATTTTCATTTGGGCTGCCCTTCTCCTTATCATGAATATGTCCAGTCAGGTCCATCTTCCCTCCTAATGGCTCCAGGATGGTGAGATTAAAGCTGAATATGCTCCATTACTTGTAGCATTTTGCCTAGCCAAATTCTAATTGTAGGACTCCCTTTTGTGAGTGCTGTGATGCACTTCCTATCACTGTTGTTTTAAAAGCACCGGCCCTTTTAGAAGTGCAAGCAGGAGGGGGTTGGAAAAGGAAATGTCCAATATTTAAATCAATTGCAGTAAGTGGGTACCAGAACATTGGGCAATGAACTTCGCATATCAGACAACCACATGGATCTCTCTCAGTCTGAATTGACAGGTCAATAATAATGGAAAAAAAGCAATTTTAACTGAAAAATACAAATAATCAAATAGAACAATTCTGTATATGGTTATTCTCCTAGTACTACACAGAATCCAGCTACAAAGCAAAAATTGTGGAGTGAGGAAAAATCTAGGATCCATAAGAGTTATTTTTCAATGTGATGCTATTAACAAAGTTATCCAAAATTCTCTCTTCTTAAATCGGTGGATTAGATGTTTCCTCGAGATAATTGCAAAGTAGTGACACAGGAAAGGCAGAGCAAATTTTAATTCTTACCTAGCATCCAAGAAATGCAACACTTATTTTAACAACCAGAAAGAAGATTCAGGTAAATTTTGGAGGGCTTCAGTAAAAGTATCTATTTGATATTCCTCAGAGAAAGAAATATTCAAATTGTTAGTGCTGTGAAAAAGAAATTGGACAAGCATGTGAAGAATGAAAATATAAGAGACAGTGCTGAAAAAAAAAATTCAAAGGATACACTAAACCCTTTATTGTAGGATTTAGATGGCTTTGAATATTGGTGGGAAGGAATAAAACTGAAGGGGGGGAACACAAACGTGTCTGCTTGTGTAAGGCAAGGTTTTGTCACCAAGTGTCTCCTGCTGACTGTGTTTTTTAAGGTAGACTATTGAACAGGATGAGCACATACTGGTCTGAGAACTACCATGACCCTAAAAGGAAGAGATATTGGAAGAATTCTAAAATCAGCCTCAGGGTAACATCTTCTCCCTTTTCATCATCACATCTGGAACAAAAATATTTAGCAGGACTGGTCACTGCTAATCTCAGTCACTAACTTATTACCATCTGAGCTTCAACACTTCAGCACTACATTTCTGGCTTTAGATTTTAATTACAGTACCCAACTCCCACTACAGCTCTGTGCTCCCCAACCATGAGATTTTCCTGGCCATTTCTCTGACTCCACAAGACTCTGTGTGCAGGATTCCTGAAAAAAAAAGAGCAGGATCCCTGCCTTTACCACTTCTAGTGTAAGCTGCTACACTGTCCCACAGTTACAGCAACCAAAATTTCCCTGAATCCTTGGGTTTTGTCTAGTTTATTTGGCCTAAAATGCCATTTGTTCTGTCAGTGAACTGTGAGCTACAATTAGTATCCTGCTAATGTTTTTTTGCCTCTGCTGAATGACCAAGTCAGGAACCAGACAAAGCCTGCACACTTGTTCTGTGGGGATCACTTTTATTAATGAATACATGATTGAGTCTCTAACATGAAAATATCAGCATTTTTGCAAAATCAAAATTTTTTTCATTAAATAAATATTTTCCATTAAATGACACTGAGATACCAGGTTGATTTTTCAATGCTTACAAATGCCTTTGGCAGGCAGCAAGTCCCTGTGAGTTACTGACTCCTGAAGGATAGGGCAGAGCCTTTTTGAAAGGTTACAGAAGAATTCTGGTATTGGTTAACAAATTCATCCTCTCCTGTGTGTGAATGGTATAATCAAGGGAAAATGTGTCATGAAATATTTGAAAGAAAAGGAGTAGGTGTGTTTCAAAGCACAAATAAATCTCTACCTTTGCAGTCTCTCAGCAGATCACAGCAGGCAGATTAAGGTTTTGTGTCACTACTGGTGGGCTGTGTGTAACGGGCTTGAAAACTTACTACCCTGACATTAGCCCCAAACTAAGGCTTATTAGCCAGACCAAAAGCAGCTGTGTTGCCATGACCCACAGCTTTTAAGGAAACAAAACAATTAGTATAGTTATAAATAACTGCTTTTGAAGAGCGTAAGTCATACATTTCTTGTTTTCTTTTGTGTCCCTTATAAACAAACTAGCCCTTAAAATAATTGTGTTAAGAGCAAAGACATATGAGATATATGACTGTGACAAGTAATAGCTTCTTACAAGAATTTGGGAGTTTGGGGCTTTTACACTCCTCGAGTAATAAAGATTGTAAGAGGTTTTTTTAAGGACTGTAATGACATCTGAGAGGAGAGCTTCAATTGCCATTGACATTTGAATATCTCAGCCAATTATGTGCAGACATATTTCAAAGTGATGCCTGCACTATCTTCTGATTGTGCCAGGAGCAGAGAGAAGCTTGGAAAGCAGGGTAGCTCAGCCTCTGGCCTCCTGAAGCCACGGATTTTACCTCCAGCACAGCAGGAATGGCAGCAAGCAGGGGCAGGGAGCAATGTGGAACAGGTCAGAAGGAAGAAAAGGCAGTGCCACCAATTTGGTCAAGAGGTCAGGTCCTTGCTGTCTTTCCCAACTGCTTTCACTCACTGAAACTTTTCTCTTCTTGTACTTTTCTTGTGCTGTTTAGTTAGACCTGCTATGTCAGCTGGAGTGTTTATCTAAATGAAGGCTGTAATGCTTTCTGTCACACTACTCTTCTTTGTCTGAAGCTCTCACTAAAATCACAGTGTTATTCTGGAGAAAGTAAGAGGTTTAATAAAGAGAAAAGGGCTTCTCTTGCCCCTGAGTCACAACAAAGGTGTCATAGAGGTGGAAATGCTGTTCTTTCCAGCAGCAGGCACAGCAAGGATACTGAAAGGTTTCTTGAAACTGGCATCAAAGATTTCCCTACATGTGCCCCAGCATTACTGAGAGGGGTACTGAGTAACACAAGATTTCTAGATGATGGAAAATTTTCTTTTGGCTCTTTGGGCTTGTTGACTGTGGGAATGAGAGACTCCTAAGCAGGTAGTAAAAGACTGCCACAGTACTTTCCAATGTGACCTTGTAACAAAACTTTGGGCCTCACCTTACCTGTAGATGAAGCTACTGCTGTGGAAGAGCCCCAGCCATAATCCAAGAATGGAATATCGATCACATTTTTCTTTTTTCACAGGGCAGCAGCTACAGATTCCAGCATAGTATGAGGCAGGGATATTTTTTTGGGTTCCAGAAGGTGATTAATCCAAAGTGCAAGGCAAAATGTGTAACATTCTTGCTGCTTGAAAGCCATCAGGGCAGAGATGTTAATTTTAACAATCTGTCACAGATGTTAGAGATTGCTAAACTAGGGACTTAGCTATGAAGTCTATTTTTCAGTTTACAGAAATAATTTAGTTATCTGGTCTAGCACTAATCAGCCTACTGCTCCTCTCCTCAGGAAAAATGCATAACAGGGGTGTAGCCTTGAATGTGGGGAGACCAAACTGAAAATTATAACCATTTACAGCTCTGTCAGAGATTTCTGCTCTGAATTTGAACAGAGTATTTGGATGTGTGTCAGAATGACAGGATGGTGAATATCTCAGCCCTCCAACCCAAGGCTGGTCATGAGATCAGTGACAGAAACATTTTGGGCCCAACACACTTTGCTCAATCATGGGTTTCCCACTAGCTGCACATTCCCATTTCAAGGCACCTGCTAAACCCCTTGCAGCCATGGCTGGCAGCCCTGGGAGGACTCAGCCAGGCTGGAGCCCTCTCTGCAAGGCTAGAGGTGCCTTCTTCTGCTCAAGGGGCTATTGGGATGATCCCAGGCTGCTGTTAAACTGATCACCCTCCATGGCCTTTCACGTGGAAGGTGACAGGTTCTACAGCAGCACAGGCAGCAGCATGGTGGGCTGCTCTGCTTGGACCATGTAATCTGTCCCTCCTATGCTCTTCCCCACATTCTTACATGGAAGAAGCAATGACAGCAGGGACAGTGACAGATCCTGCTTGGCTCACTGTCAGTCTGAGAGCAGACAAAGCTTGTCTACTTTTATTACACCCTTTTGCCATAGTAGGCCATGGAACACACAGATGTGGAGTGAAATTTTCATCCTGAAACTATAAAGGCTATTGCCTTGCATAAGAGAACTCTGTTACTGCCTTTGCCTTCAGTTTGGACAGTCTCAACAGCAGGGGGGCATCCTCCTGTCCTGATGTGCAGGTGTAGCAGAGACTGGGGCTCAAAGGAGAAGAGGTTTTCTGATTCAGTGTCTCTGTGTCTGCCTTTGTCTGTTATCACACAGAGACTGAGTTACAGCAGTGCAAAGGACGCTGTGAGAACATCTCCATCCCCTGGCCATGGAAACAGAGAGGCCTCTGCAACCAGAGCTACAGTAGTAGAAGGAACCCTCTGCCTTTACAAGCCCAGACAGGCTCTGCAGCAGCTCTCATACATGACATGCCATGCCATTAGTCCTGGCCTTCTTGCCTTCATGACACTACCCCTGGACACCAAAGTTTTGTCTTTTCTTCCTAATCTGGTTTCTCACATATCACTTCTTTCTGTGTCATGGGTTCAAGTGGCTCTCAGTTTGCTGGTGTCTATGTTAAAATATATTAAAGCAGTCTGCTTTTCAAGGAGGAGGTTTTACTGAGGCCTGTCACTAGTGGTGTTTCTTAAGGTTCAATACTGGGCCCAGTATTGTTTAATTTATTCATCAATGGCTTGGATGAAGGGGCAGATGCCTCCTCAGCAAGTTTGCTGATGACACTAAGTTGGGGCTATGCAGCCCTTCAGAAGGACCACAACTGGTCAGAGAGATGAGCAGAGAGGAGATGCCTGAAATTCAACAAAGGTAAATGCAGGGTCCTGCACTCTAGGATGAATAATCCTGGGCACCTGTAGAGGCTGGGGGCTGATCTGCTGGAAAACAGCTCTGCAGAGAAGGACCTGGGGGTCTTGGGGGACAGCAAGCATCTGTGAGTCAGCAGTGTGCCCTTGAGGCCAAGAAGGCTGGTGATATCCTGGCATGCACTAAAAGAGCATTCCCAGCAGGTCGAGGGATGTGATCCTGCCCCACTAATCAGCCCTGGAACAGGTTGCCCAGAGAGGTTGTGGAGTCTCCCTCACTGGAGATATCCAAAAACTGTCTGGATGCAATCCTGTGCCATGAGCTCTAGCATGAGTGTGCTTGAGCAGGGAGGTTGCAGCAGGTGACCCACTGTGGTCCCATTCAACCTGACCCATTCTGTGATTCTGTGATTTGCAGACTAATACATAATTGCCTTTACATTTGTACTCAGTGTGTCAGGAGACCATAAAAGCCAGGCTGATGGCTAGTCTGGAAAAAGAGTGTATTTCAAACTCATAGGACCACTTCAGCAGAGTGTAAACAGCCTAAATTCCATTATGGTCACAACCTCAGAGGCATATCTTCTGGATTCTATAATGGTCATGTAGCCAAGACAGAATATGAGCCTGGGGGCTGTAGGTTCAGCAGCACTCTGTCCACCAGTGCTGAGAGTAGAGAAAGACTGTATCTGGTCCAGCCTTGGTGGCGCCTTGTGCTGGGTAAGTAGTCCCAGAACATGGTGAGTTTTTAGGGTTAGACTGAAGAATACTGTAAGAGTTTTGGTAACTGGTAGTTCTACAATCAAAAAACTATTAATTCACAATGTTTTACATGGCAGTCCTATTAAAAAAAAAAAAAAAAAACAAAAAACAACCAAGTATCAAACTAACAAAAAGACACAGTACTATGAAAACACAAACCACTTAAAAAGAAGCTGTTTTGGTTTTTTTTTTCAGTTCCCTTGTGATGAAAGATCTGTCAGTTTGCAACCTGGCATAATTTGCCTCTTGGCAGCACTTACCCCTCTCACTTAGCTGCTCTGAATTCCTCCTACTTCTTCAATGTATGTGTTCTTCATTGGGTTTGTCATGGAGTCTTCACCATCTGCACCACGTCAGCAGCACTACAACCTTACAAACTAGAGAAAAGGCCTTTCTCCCAGCCCATAACTTCCTCACCCATTGCTAGGATTGCTCTTTTAAGACTCGTTTAGGAAGACAAGAAAATAAAAGGGCAAAAAAGAAGAGAAGACATGAGAGGAGGGGAGATAAAATAGAAGAGCAAAATGGAAACAAGTCCTTAAAGTATACCCCATGAAACATATCTTCTGAGATCTGCTTATCTGTACGTTACCAAAGGAAATTTCTCTCCGCCTACTTCGATGTATTGAAAAGAGGGGGAAAAAGAAAAGAGGAAAAGGAATAGAAAAAAACCCTGTGGTGTAATCCCCACGAGAAGACCATGTCCAAGAGTGACATTCTTGAGGCTAATCTTCCCATATGTCCTCTCAAACAAGCACGGTAAGAAATAATTGCAACCATTCCTGCTCAAGTTGCATATGCTGGCAAAAATTATTTCACCAAAAGAGCATTCTTTTGTACAAGTCCCTGAGCGCCTGCATGAGGCTTCAAGGCTCTCTCTCGCTCTCTCTGCCCCCAATATTCCTGCTCTCGAGAGTGTGGCACTCAAGTACGGTGTGGGTTGTGCTTTTGGGTGTAGTGAGTAAAGGTGACTCTCACTGTTACTGTAAATTAACCTGTCAACACCAGCCTAAGAGCCGTGGCCAATAAAAATAATGGGCTTGTGAGTGAAGAGCTGTTGACACAGCATTTCAGAAAGACAAGTTCAGCACTTGGGGCTGCAAGGGCACCAAACGTTTTTGTTTTGGTTTTCGGTTTTTGTTTAGTTTTTTCCCCCAAGTTTGCTCGGAAAATACAGAAAAGAATTCAGCATCATTTCAGGACTGCTAGTGTAAAGGGATGGTCTGGATATCCTGAGGATTTTCAGCCCTGGAGGGCACCTGAGATTGTACACTTAGCTTGAATATCTATATTGCATGAGAAAATCAGTAGCCAGAGGGTTAAATGTGTTACTAAATAATTTTCCTCCATGATGCTCTTTAAAGTGGGCTGATAATAGAAAACTGAGCCCTCCATTTTCTCAGCCTTTGTAAAATCATCACATATATTCACACCATCTCCTTTGGGAGAGGCATTTATGTATCTCCGTATGGAAAGCACTGACATCTTCCTTTTCTCTTAAAACTACCTTTGCTGCAGTTCAGAAATACAGGTAGACTTGAGTGTAGCAGAGCATAAGCACTTCTTTGTTCAGAGTGGGTTTTAAGTAGCCATTGGTCTTCAAAGCTGTTTGAGTTCCAGCAAGTTGAGTTACAACTACTGCGAATTGATTTTGTCAGTATTGTTTCCAGTACTCAGGAACAATTCATGCTGTGCTCCTCACCATTTCCAATTACACCAGTACATGCAGAGCTTGTCCAACCAGCCTGATCAGGGCAGTCCCTTAACCAAAGGCAGCGAGTACAAAGGAGCCTGTGAGCAAGTTGTGTGGTGGAGTGTGGGAGGGAGAGGAATAATCCTCTGTGCCCTGGTGGTTGGGACAGAAATTGCCTGTGGAGAGACTTTTCATTCAGTCATTCTTACTGTTCTGGTGTTCCTCTGAGTCTTCCTGACACATGGCTGCAGGTCAGAGCACTGATGCCCAGGTGCTTTAAACTCAGTCTCTGCCTCAGCCCGAGGCTAAGTGAAATGCTGGGTGAGACAAGAAATCTAACACAAGAGGAATGAAACCACCCAGAGTCTGTGCTATTGTGCGTCATTGCTGTGGGTCCCCAGGCCAGGAGTGCCTCTTTCCCTGTCTTTGTGCAGTGCCTTCCACTGGGACAGCAACATCTCTGAGGGCTGCATGGGAGTCCAAAACAACAGCCAGAGATGCCCAGATACAACTTACATTTTTTATCTTTTAACAATGACTGCTACCGAGCTTAGCATTATCACACTGTGCTGCCATCCTCTCTGGACTATTGCTAGCTATGAGACAGAGCTCTCCTGCTTCTTGTTTGGTTTGGTTTCCTTTGGTTTCCTCCACAGGAGTTTGGCAGACTCACCATCACAGGCAGAAGCACAGCTTTTTCCATAGGCCAGAAACATCCTCCAAAACTCATTAAGGTTTTACAACTGTTTTACTGCAAGAGTTGCCCAGCACTCACGCAGAGCTCCACTCCAGTGAGGTGCCATGTGTTGCAGACAGAAATGCAATAATGATTTTCATCTCAAAGAACCTGCTAGCTCATCCTTCATACACTGCTAACCCTTGCCTCTGCTAACCTGTACTGCTTTCTTGGATATTATTTGAAATTCAATGTTTGACTCAGAGCTAATTTGACCTTTTTTTATTATTATTTTCCAGAAGTATTATTTGATTTTTAAGGACTTTAACAGAAAAAAAAATAGGAAATTTAAGGCTGGATTTACCAAACTACTTTAAAAATCTTGAGAACATGTTCCCTGAGCCTATGTCCCTAATCAGCAAAGTTTGCTTGTTGCAGTATTTACCAAGGAGAAAAAAATTCAACACTCCTCCTTGTGACTCTACTGCAGAGAGCACATGCTTGAATTTGGGCAGTTAACCTCTTAGGAACTTGTCTCAACACTCAGAAAAGGTGAACTGTAGTGCAGCTCACCCAATATTCCTAACTGAAGCTTCATACCAAATTATAGAAAGTATTTAATTACCCACTCAGACAAGTGCTGTAAACACCAAAATACAGTTGCAAGGGAGAAAGTTGCTAAGCTGCCCCAAGGATCGAGCCTTCCAAAATTCAATGTTTCCTTCTGAAAATGTCGAAATGAACCAGTTGGGCATTTCCAGAACTAACTTTGTTAGTTTTTGCTTCAGCCAAAAGTCACTGTCCTGCTTGACCCAGTGTCACAAGGCTGAGCTTTTGGGCGAACGCTCAATTTATTGGGGCAAAGAGAACAATTGCAAAGTCCTGCTCTGTGGCAGCTCCTCCTAAGGCAGGTCGAGCAGCTGGGGAGCAGAGCCCCTGCTCTGGGCACGGCGGGCAGCCCCTGACCGGCTGCAGGAGGTTAGCGACTTGTGTGGCAACATGTGGCATTTCTTTTTCATAAAAAAAGAAATCACCAAAGCAAAAACAGATGATAGGGAATAGCCGTTGCTGAGATACTACAAATAAGTAAACAATCCTTGGGCTTTGTGCTGTTGTTATTTTCCTTTAATGAGGGCTGTGGGTGGGAGGCCCTGGCGCCTCTTCAGTGCACCCAGCCTAGAAAAAGAGCTCTCTCCTACCCTGATCGAGTTGACAATGCAACAGGAGTGGTACCTCCTGAGCAACTCAGCCCACAGCTGGGGAGTAGCCCTCCACTTTGAAGGTTGCTGCTGCTGACATCAGGGTAAAATATGAAAACTCTGTCTCTTCTCCTTCATCAAATTGTGCAGTTCTGCTCCCACAAGAAGAAGCTGCTGTCAGGGACTTGGCAGGCTTCCCAAAGCTCAGCAGTTGAGTGACAAGGAACAGAGAAGGGCACTGTACCAGGGATAGTTATGATTTTTTTGGCTTATTATTGGATATTAAAAACCATAGAGAAGATGTCCTCAGAGGTGCAAATCATCTCAATTATAAGCTGATGGCAGAGTGCATAAAATCTCATTTTGAGGACAAACCAAACTGTACCACATCAGTCAAAAACCTTTTAGGCACACTTGCAAAATATTTTTCTGGACTCTGCAAATATTATACTTGTTCACTATGAAACATATTCATAAAAATATAAAGGTACCAGTGGGAATGAGGTACAGGAATTGTCCCTGGAAACATCTTCAGCCTTCAACTTCTATATTCAAGTATTCTCCTACTTCAAGAAAATTCTTTCTAATTTTTTTCAGCCAAACGCAATTGCACTTTCACATGGGTTTAAAAATTCTTCTCTCTCTGGACCTCTATGTCTACTTTTTTGCCACAAAACTGGCCCTGTTACTGGAAAAGAAAAATGAGATGGTTATTTGAGATTCCAGCTGGACACCGGATGGATTGTTCTTCTCCATGATACAAGCCCAGCCTCATGGGAGCCCACAAAAAAGAGGGCAGCATTTCTTTTTCATTCCTCCTGTACACTGGGGCACTGCTACTTCTTGTGTGTCTTTCTGCGCGTATTGTCCTGATGTCTTATGGATTTTTTTTAAACTATCAATAATGCTGCTTACCCTCCTGTGGTGAGAGGACAGAGAATTTTTGCCCCCCTTCAGAAGAGGAACTGTGCTGTGTAAGAGCTGCTTTCCTTGTCAAGCACAAATTTGAATGTGAAGGTTTCTAGCTGCTCCTTTGGCATCCTGCATTACTCCCATAGATTGCTTCCTCTTCCTGATTTCTCAATAAAACCTGTTGCTGCCACTTATTCCTTGCCTAACAAGTAAATGTACAAAAAGTACGAGCTGCAAACATTAATGAATAATGAATGTACCTTTATGTTGGAGGGAAAAGCAAGAACAATGTGGGCTGACCAGACCAGTCGGCTGCTCCCAGCCAGCTGCTGCCAAAGCAGGGGCAAGGGGAGAAAACTGAAGTGCCCACCAAATGCGTCACTCCAGGTGCCAGCTCAAAGGGTGCATGGTTTCCCACAGAATTCTATTTCAAAGCCAGTGTCCTGAGAGGAGTAAAGTTTCTTCTTTGGAAAACTCTGTCTCCAGCGGATTCTCAAGTGTCTACTAGAGCTGTGTTCCCCCAGCAGTGTTTCTCTCAGCTGGTGTTATGCAACAGGCCCCTGTGATTTCATGAAGCTTGCAGGAATGTCATTAACACCTTGTGATTCCTACCAACTTTAGCTGGCCAATTGCCAGCTGGTTTGAAAATTATCAAGGGGCGTGAATATGAACAAACACATGCATGCCACATTGAGTGGTATGTTGAGAGCCTTATTTCCTAGAAAACCCAGCTAGTAAATAAAGCAAAATCACAAGTAATGTTGTTGGCAGTAGTGTCAGCTGTCCCCATACCTGTCATGGTGCTAAGGTCACCCACAGGCATTGCTGTTCCCAACCAGCCTCTCTTAGGACTATGCAGCCCAGGACCCCGTTTCAGTTCAGCCTGGGGTGGTCAGTCCCTGCCCCAGTGGTGCCACAGCAATGCTGGCTTCCAGCCCCACCTTCTGAAAGCTCTAGACCTATGCCATAAATAGCCTGTCTCCTGGATGGCAGCTTGTCTCCAGTCCTGCCTCTGGGTCTGGGTGGATTTTGGAGCCATGCATTAGGCCAGTTCCATCTCGCTTCTGACAGAAGCACCTGGATAGTCCCTGGCCCTGTTTTGTCACTTGCCGTGTGAGGGTCTGTTGATGGGTGCTGTCACAGGCCTCCAGACCTACCCACCGTGATCAGAACTGGGACAGCACCCACTGGTGAGGACATGACCCATGCTGGGGTCCCCTTCACCCCTCAGCTCATCCACCTTCAGGAGCCAGCTCTCTGCATACTGATGTCACCCAACAAACAAAAGGGCACACAGTGGAGCTCTGAAAGTTATTGAAAGACTCACATTACTTAGGCACTATAAAACGTGCCTAAGAGATATAACTCAAGACACTGAGGTGTACAGGAGTCTCATAAAGACCAGCAAGATGATAAAATTACAGTAAATGTTTTTATACAGGAGACAGGGCAAGCTGACCATCTCATGCCAGGAGAAAGAGCTCCACCCATCTGTCAAAGGAGACCTCTACAGAGCCAGCCATGGCATCATTTCATATCTAATGCGGAATATTTAGCCAATTAAAGGTAGATCTGTAATATCACCTCTTGGAAGTGTAAACTTTATGAAGTACATATATACAACCACTCAGTAGATAATTTGCGACTTACAGATTTGAGATTAATGTCAGAAGCTTTGGGTGGAGGAGATAGAGAGCAAAAATGAACAATGATATCCCTGCTTGCAAAGAATTTGCCACTTCACATGTTCAAAAAGTACAAATACTTGATATGACCTTATACACCAAGCTGATGTTCCTTGGGGCCATCTTCCCTGGTGAGGAACTACTGAAGTTGATTTATGTGGTGGGTAGGAGCCTTTAACACTAAGACATCCTATGAAAAAGGCTAAATAGTTTACAAGCAAAGTCACGACACTATTTATGCCAGTATTATCAAATTAATTCATAAACAATGACTTTTTTAGCAGGATTTTTTTAAATAAGAACTACAGCATGGTGGCATGTGTTAGCAAAATAATTACAATATTAAATAACTCCTGCAAGGCTTAAGGTCATGTAATAATGGCTGGAAGCTTGTTCAGCTTCTCTGAAATGGAGTCATTTCAAATATGTTCCTCCTGCTGCAAGCAAGATCACAAACCCTGGAGTATTCCCAAGAGTGTGTTTATGGTTAACTGCCTATATGATGCTTTAGCTTGGCTATTTGGAACCATGAAGAAAAGGAAGAAAAGCTGAAGTCTACAGCTGATAGCAAAGACAATGAAAGGAAAAAAATCACAGAATTGGTCTCAAAAGAATTGAGGTTGGAAGGCAAAAGGTGGCAAAGGATGTCATGAGGAAGTGTCAAGTGTCAGTGAGGGAGTTTTTGATAACTTATCCCTGTTATAAAAATTATGGAGAGGGACAAGTAGCAGTGTGCTTGGAGCTCCAGTGGCAGTGTGCTTGGAACTACAGTAGGTACATAAGCTAAGGCTGCCACTACCCTGAGAAACCAGAGCAAGATTTTTGACAAGGGTAACAAACATGGTGTTCTTGGTATGGTCAGAAGCCAAAACATTTTGGGATCCTGCAGTGTGCTCATTCTCCAGTAAAGTGACAAACATCACATTCTACTTTGTTAAGACAAAATCAGTGAGTTAGTGTTTGGTTTGCTTAATCATTGTACAAACATTTGCCTGACTGTCCTCAGCAGTGCTATTGTCATATTTTACTGTCTGTTCTTTGACATTTTACAGGCACATCCTTCAACAGTCTCTCAGTTTTGTCCTCTGTGTCAAAACCCTCTGTAAGACCTATCAAGGCCACCTGTGGGCCAAGCTAGAGGGCAGCAGCTTCTTACGGCACCTTTTTTCCTGGGGACAGTGGAGCAGTCAAAATCCACAAGTTCAAGCCTTGCGCCTGTCTGGCAGCACTCTGCAACATCCAGGCTTCAGCTGCAGCACGTGATTGTCAGCAACTGCAGAAGGGCTCAAACATCAACATTCACCCCTTTTGAGAAGAAAATGTAGAAATATGGTGAACCCTTAATCCTCCAGCTATTCAGAGCTCAGAATTAAAAACGCAAGAGAAAATTTCTCTAAAAAACCAGAGGAGAAAGATGCCGAAATCTCCTTCTGTTCTTGGGGTTTTTTTTTACAAGTTGATGAGCTCTTCAAAACTTAAGATGAATAGCACAGTAAAAGAAGCCAGGAAATGGCTGTCAGGTTATTTTCACAAAAACACAACCAGATCCTGCCTTTCTTTTTTGAAAAATAATTTCTGCTGTCATTAGCTATAGATGATGAAGAAAATCTGTTCCTCTGCAAGCCTGTGAAAAAAGGTTAAAAAAAGTGTCATGTTCCTTACTTGACATAATAGACTAAATAATAAAATTCAATTCGAGCATGCAGCTTGCACTTAGAAACATTTTTATCCAACCAGCCAGGTACCTCAGAATATATATCGAGATTAATCTAGTCCTCGATTCAACTTTTCTTTTAGTGATCTCAAGCTGTAACAGTTCAACAATCTCCTTCTGCAGCAGGACTATCATGGATACCCACCATTGTCATGAACAGGCAACTGAAGCCAGTGCCTAATGTGTGAACCCCCTGATCTCTTTCCTCCTGGTGTAGTGTTGAATGACTTGTCTGAAGTACCTCTGCTTTATGCTGCAAAAACATTTTACCATTGCTCAGCCCAAATTAGTGCTTTATTGTGAATGTTTTTTTCTCTTTTTCCAGCCAGAGAACACTAGTGATGGCTTAAACCAGCTCTCTGTCCTGTAGAGTGTGGTGTGTCCTTTCAAACCAGCATGCAGGAGCATTAAATTAATTTGTGAAAGCTTCCACTCCGGTGCTTCTTCGGTTGTTTTTCATGCGCGTGCTTGGCTATTGTTTGTGTAACATACAAGAACAAGAACCATACCTTCCAGTACTGCCTTGAGCAACCCATAGCCTTGAGCCTGGAACTCTGTAGGTACAACTGCAGTTCACAGTTCAGGTCTTAGACCTAGTGCTAAGGAAGGAGGGGATATGATGATTGCTTTCAAATGTATTTACTCAAACACCCAGAGCAGCCAAACATGAATGCTTCAGCTTTCACGCTTTGCAGGCTCAAAGACCTCAGATCAGGACAGCATCTATGGATGTGTTTAATTAGAAACACATGCTAAAAACATGGACACCAATTACACTAACTTCATTGCAACTTAATTGAAAATGTGCTTAAATATTTCCTGTTTGAGGCCTAAAAGAACAAGAACACAGCTTTTCAAAATACAGGACATTTCATTGTGTGGAATTTTAAAGGACTTCATGTGCTGCATATGCTGGCAGTATTTACCCTGAAAAGCAGCTGCTTCTGAGGTGGAACATTTTGTGTGCTATGAGAACAAACAGCAACGCTGTAACAGCTACAGACAATGATTATATCATGCCCAAATAAAACCAGTGTAGCAAAACAGACAACCAGAGCATAATTTCTCAGTTTGAAATTTGGAGGAGAAACTAAGTTTTACAAAAAGCTGCACTGAAGCTCTGTCAATGAGCATGGAAATCTGGAACACTGAGCTTCACGCCGGGACACTGGCATTCCTCACTTCTAGGGAAGAAGGACCTTTTCCTTAATTAACTACCAGGACAGCATTATTCCTTGTGCAGCATTTAGTTTTCCTGCAAGGTGTCCCATGCCAAAAGCCATGCTTAGCTTGCAAGAATGGCACAGCCTGGCTATCTTGGAGATAGGGAAAAGGCTGCTTAGTAGTTAGAAAATGTCTTAAAAAGTTTTGTCACTATTATTTAGTCCTGTTGTTGCCCTCCACTTAGGACACTTAATCCTTTGCACTTATTTTTAAAAGCCATTCTGTGCCATCACTTCTTCAACAGGGCTTTAAAATCGATAGCACGATATGTTTCACAGCTGTGTGCTTAGCCTCACACACAGCATCTGTGTCCTTTGCTTTCAGCAGCACACGCAGCAGCTGCCCAGGCACACAGCCTGATGCACGTGAGAGGCTCCTGGAAATGCAAGGGGCACCGACAGAACGAAGGACACGTTCCTGTGCCTTCGTGCACACACCAGCTCCAGTGCTTGAGCTGTCGTTGTGTGGTAAAACCTCCAGGTACGACTCCATTAGCCAGAGAAGTATTTTTGGCACTAGAACTCTTTTCTACATGGCTAGGATATAATGATGTCACTTGCCTTTATGCTGCTTAGACATATATGCAGTAGATCCTCTATTGGACCACTCACGTTATTTCTTTAATTTCACTTTGTTAGCTGTCGTCATATTGCAGTCAAAAAATTACTTGTCTGAGATCTTTGGCTCAAAACAACCTGCTTGCACGATCACAACACAAGTTTATTCTGGAACATATATGCCAAGCAGTGTCAGTCTAGAAATATGGGAAAAAAATCTGTTCACACCATTTAATGTTAAAAAGAACCCCATTTTTCTCAGTTTTGTCTCTGTTGTTTTTCTTCTTCTATTGCTTGATGCCCTCTTTGATGAGTGATAAAAAAGACTTTTTAAAAGGACATTGGCAGCAGATTAATCTATGATGTGAATTAATCCCACTCTGTTGTTCTTAAAACATTTGTCATGTCAGAATTTACGAGGCAGCTATGCAATAATCATACAAAAGATTTTTACATGGCTGAAATTACAATTCTACAGCATACACACACCAATAGACATAAAAGACAACAAAAATACATACTCCAGTTACATTAGTAGTAAGAAGACAAGAAAAGAGCTGGACCACCATGTTGTGTGGAAGGAATTGCACCATTTGACGACACAAAGGCAAAATATTGAACCTTTGCATCAGCCTTCAATTCAAATATTGGGTGCAATCAGGCAAATAACAAAACCCACATCAGAACTCAACTCTGAGGCTAAGAGCACAGGCTGACACTGGGTAGACAATATTTAGAAAAGTTAGCTGCTTAGTTTTGTTGTTTTCCAAATCAGCCTCCTAATTAATTTTACCCTCTGATATTTAAAGAATTAGCTGAAACTAACCTTGAACATTCACAGGACTCAGATAGGCAAACGCAGAATGGACATTCATGCCACCCAGTGAGGATCATCTGAAAGTCACACATCATTAACAACCTACATTGCACAGTCATTGGAGACAAGCATCTTCTCCAGAATGCAATTTCCTCATCTTGAAATGGTTCCTAAAATGAGTCAATTGAGGCACTCATCTCTCCCATAATTACAGAGGAATCCTTGACAACTATTTTAAACAGGACATTTTTAAATTGGACAGCATCCAGTGCTCCAATATCTCACATCATGTAACCTGAATTGCCTTTATACCTTCAGGAAATGGAAAAATTATGGGATTGTAGGGAAATCACATTATCTTCATTGTAGGAAAGCCACTAGAATGAAGAACCAAATGAACTATTTGTGAGTCACTACTGGGTTATGAGGAAAGGCACACAGTCAATTTGGATTTCAAACCTTTGTGGAGAGGGCTGTGGCTGCTGGGTACAGGCTGCTGTGGGACAGGTTTTCTCAGCCCGTCCTGGTATTTCACTTTGCATCTATAGTAACAGGCTAAGAACTATTATTTACCACGTGCTCTAACTAAGGGCAATTTGTGAATGGGTAGCGGTGGCAGCTGGATGTGCAGACAGCCCTCTGTCCCCAGTGCCATACATCAGAGGAGAGGGGAAGAGGGAGCAGCGACCAGCTGGAGGGAGGACAGTGCTGGTGCTGCTGCTGTAACACCTCCTCTCAGGCAGCCAGCTCTATTTCACCCCTCCCTGGTTTTTGGCTACAGAAACTGATCTTGCTCTTTGGCTGAGTGAGAAAGAGCTCAGGCACAGCAGTGGATGGGGCAAAGACCCTGAGACCTGAAGCAGAGGGGATAAAAGGAGTGATGCCTCTGCCAGGGAAGAGTATGAGTGGTGTCATAGGAAAACATTTTTTATACAGCAGCCGTAGTGTCTCTTATTCAGACCTTTCTTGAGCAGCAGCTACATTAAATGCCCATGATTGTTCACTTCATCGTAATGTTTTGATATGGTACCTATGTAAGCCGCCTGATACTGTCATAGCTGTGTTAAAATTTCTCTGATAGTAGATAAAATTAGTGGCTGGCTTTTTTTGACACTCTCTTTTCCAGCACTAACTTTGGAACTTAAATCACTTTTCTGTTCCTTTTGCCTGTGCTTTCGAGATTCTTTTATTTTCAGTCATATTTTGGCCAGGCATGCTGCTGTGCAGTTGCAGAAGAAAACACTCCAAGTACTTCAGAAGCAACCTGCTTCCAGCATGTTGTGTGTTTTAATTTAATTTTTTAGATTTTCTGTAAACCACATAATTTTCCCACAAGGTGAAACAGATGTAATAAATTTCAGCACCTGCCTTTATGAAGGGATTTCAATCTCTTAAATTTTGTGCAGTGTCAGGTCAAATATTCCCTAGAGAAAACAGGGCACAGATTATATTTAAATCTATGAAAGGCACCTGCTGACCTATATATATACCTCCAGCATTCATTTTGAACATGCAACACCTTAAACTTCAAAGAAAAGACCATTGCAACAGATACAAGAATGTACAGGGTAGAGGGCAGTGAAATACAGCATTCAGTTTTCCAGTTTTTATATACAGAGCCATCAGTGTTTCCCTCTCGTGACCACAGTAAAAAGGAAGTTTTTGTACACTTATGGGTGGTGGAGAAGCATAGTTATATCTCATTATACTGAAGAATGGGATAGATAACTTTTTCTGTTAGCTGTGGGTTTTCTTCTGCTAGAAACTGAGCTTTTTCTTTTCTTTCCCAGAAAGTGGTCAAGTTAAAAAATAAATAGATGAGCAAATACAGATGCGTGAACAATTTTATAGAAAAAAATCAATATAGTATATACATATATATTATATATACTTCATGTACGAAGTTTTACTTTAGTACCTTGCCATCATTGGAGAGGTACTCTGTACTTCTGTATTCCAACTAAATCACTCCCAACATTCTCTCTTGTACTTTGATGGAGAAAGCCAGAACTTATGGAGATAATGCATGTTTATATCCCACTAGCTGTGTTTCCTGCCCACTTTAAACTTTGGAGAAAGCTCCTCATCTAAAACAACTAGATATTGTCAGTTCACCACTTTCTCCCATTCTTGAAAGTAGTGCAGAACATCCTGGGTTTAAAGAGAGAATAATAACACTTTTTAAATATTTTTTCACAGTTCCAATAGGGAAGTAACAGTGTGATTGAATTGTTGGCAAAGGACTTCAGAAATAAAATGCTGTAAAGATAGCCCAAAAGTGGCAAGCAAAACCAACATAATGTAATTGGCACCAGGGATACAGGACATTGCACCAGTGAGACAAAAGATCCTTTAGAAGGGTATTTTAAGCCTCTAAGGTTGATTTAACAGGGACAAAGTTTGCTGTGGCACAGAGAGCACCCTCCCTCCATGGAGGCAGCAGAAAGCAGTCGTCAGGTCCCATCTGAGCTGCTGGTAGGAATGCAAGGAGAGGAAAAAAACAGAATCAGTGTATTTCCTGAAGTGCTCTCTCTTTCCACTTCTGATCTTTAGTTATTTTGTGAGGATTCACCCCAAAAGAAGACAATGATTTAGAAGGGCTGCACTAAGCCTGGTGTCGCCAGTCCCTGAGATAAGCCCTGGGAAGCTGTCTGGAGACCGTGCCACACTGAACAGCCTGGGAAGGGAAAGAGCTGCCTGAGCATCCCCCAGCTGCACTGCTACCAGTCTGCAGCTGGCCACCCTCGGGCTCCCATGAGCCCTTCAGATGTTGGCACCCATGGGGGTTTCTCCTGATAGATTGTAGGCTTGGACTAATTCAAAAATATGGGGAAATTCAGTGTTCCTCCCCTAGGACTATTCCCCACATCAATTCTCACATTCCAGTACACAAAGACTTAGAAACAAAGTCCTAAGAAGATGATGGGGAATACAATCACGAAGTCAGGCCAAGGAAAAAACCAAACAGACACCCTACTGAAATACAGCAAGTAAGATAAAAAAAGTATCACTCTCATACCTTTCTTACCTTTCTAATGCCCTTAGTAAAGACTTCTCTGACTCTCTTTTCCCCTGAGTTGAATATTGTCCCACAGCCATACCAGGTTCACTACCTCTCACAGACCGTGTCAAGGCAGGGCAGCAGCCCAGGTTTCTCTTGGCAAGTCTGTCTCTAGTCCTTGGAAGACCATCTTGCTTGTACTACTTTGTGATCATTACTCCTTTACTCAGTGCTCCAGCTTCCCTCAGGGGTGGAAGAGGTGAGGAAGGTACCACTGCCCTGTGTGCTACATCCCACTGCAAGGTGGTTCTTACCATCACCCACCCATAGTTCAGTCCTTGGAACAGAGACCCCAGAAATGGGATCTCTGCTGCAACTTTGAGCAGAATGTCTTGGAGCATGGAAATGAAGTCTTTGCTACAAGAACACACTTCTGTTAAATTCCAAGCACATGTACAACTCTGAACAGTTACCTCTCAAATTTCTCTTCTGCCAATGAAGCTGTGCAGCACTTTGCCCTTTTCATAAATAGAGGGAATAGACATCTTTTCCCACCCTAAAATCTCTGGCCATGGGGTTGTAGTTCATTTACTGAAAGTAACACTATAGCAATCCTAACACCACAATATAAAGATAGATTCTGACATGTCAATCAAACCTGAAATTATCTTATGTTGTGCATCTTGGCAATCCTGTCATTCCTGGCTTGACCAAAAGCTGTACCAGTACAATGATCACAGGGATCAAAGGTGAAACTTGTGGAGGGAATCAAGTGTTCATAAAAACCATCATTTTTGCTCAGCCCTTCACAGCATAGCTCATGAAGCATGACCTAATTTCTTCATTGTGGAGCAAGAGTATTTAAAAGCACTTAGTAGCTATTTTGTCATCCCATAGAAAGGAGTACTACTTTCTATGAGAAGAGAAAAGGAAAACTGTCTTTGTCTTCATCGAATAGATTTATGCAGCATCCTGAATTCAGTCATGCTAAGACGGAGCTCTGTTAAAGAATGCAACAAGCCACATGCTGCAGCTGTACAGACACACTTAAGCATCTCTAGAACACACCCAGGTGTTTCTCACCATGAGGGATACAGAAAAATCTGTGTCAAACTAATGAGTAGATCCCGAAGCCAGGCAGCCATGCAGACCATCAAGAAACACTGTCATCAACTTCTTCATTCAAAACCTCATACTGGCGAGACAGTTCCATAGGCCAGCTCCAGACAACAAGTAGTCACACTTGGTTTGTAAATCAGTGGAATAAGAAAAACATTAGCCTCCTCAGTATTCATAGCTTTTGCATTCTTTATTTTTTAATCCCAGAGTTTTGAAGACAGAAACTCTGTGGGACTATTCTCATTAAACAAAACCACCAGCAGGTCTCCCCATGCAGCCAGAAGAGTGGAGTTCAGAAGAAATTCCATCCTTAATTACAGTTCTGCACATACTTATCTGTGAGACAAAGATCTGCATTCCTCCAAAAATATGGGTATTTCAATGCTTTGCTGCTCATGTACAAATGCAACTATAACCTTATGCTTTTATACTTCTTCTTATCTGTTGTATCTTTTTTAGTTTCCTAAGCATTGAAAATAAAATCCTTTGGTCACAATTTGTTGTCTTTATTGCAGCCAAATACTGTTTGAAATATGAGAGATCTGAAGCGCATCCAAACTTCTTTTGACATTGTTTTTCCAAGCATGTCCCAAACTTTGCCATGACTCAAGTGAAGTTTAAGACATTCTGGTGCTGAACAAAAAATAAGGCATCATCCAAGAGTTTGAGGTAAATATGAATACATGAGGTAAATATGAAATTAGATAGTGCAGGGATCAGTAAGAAAGATACAACCAGAGCCAAAGTTTCGAGAAACTGACAGAGACTATCAGAGTTTTGCAATGGAGAATAGTCATGTGGTTTTCAGTGGTGTCAGAGATGAAAGAAATTATTATGATTTTCAGCTGTTAGTAGTGGAAGCCATTTCACAAACTTATTTCAGCCCAAGAAAGGACACAAACATGTGCCAAATGATTCCATACAAAGCTTCCCATGTAGTCTGTACATCTCTGTATGTGTCTACCAGAAGCACAATGTGAGATTACCAGAGAGATGGTGGTTGCCTTTGCCACAGATTATCAGACTCCCTAAATGTACTGTGTGTGTTTGGCCCAGACAGCCAAAGACAATATTTTATTCTGGAGATTTTTGTGTCATAGATGGTAAACAAATCTGATGACCTCCAGCTTGGAGATGGGAATGGGAGGAATAAATCAAAGCAAAAAAAAAAAAGTTTGTATTCAACTTCAAAGTGTTAAAAACAAAATTCTCTAAAGATGGGAGGGGAAAATCCTAAATTATGCTACATGTCAAATCAAGCCTTTGCATACAAATATGATTCTTATTAATATATGTTGTAAATGCTTTCTTCATCTTCATTAAAAGTGTCTTTTCTTCCCTAAAGCTCAGTAGCGCTATTACATACTGCTGTTTCCTTTGTCTTGATAGTCCCAAAATGACTCCATCTCTGCACCAAGCCTCTCTCACTCTACATTATTCAGTGTTAGTAGCAATCCAAACAACTCCTAGACTTCAAATATTTCTGAAAAATTGGAAGAGCATTCATAGCTCCATTCTGCAGTGGGAAGAACTGTGGCACAGAGAGATAAAATCATCTGTCCTTGGCAGGAAGCCACCTACAGAATACTTGCTTTTTGTTCATTTTTTACTCCTGCCTTTATAATCCAGATACTTCTTAGATATTTTTGCTTTCTTTTTCTTGCTAGTATTTTGTTTGATTTTCTTTTTTTTAATCTTCATGTCGTTTATTCAGGTGCTTGTATTTTTAACTACCTCTTCCTACAGGCTATTTCGTAAGAGAAAACCTCCCCCTGGCTGCATAAAGTCTCTACTGGAACATCCGGCGGGACCAGGACTAAGCATACTTTCCTCTACTTTTGTCCCACTTTTCTCTGTCCCTTGGATCCGTTTATCCCTAGTTCTTCCCATTTTGTGCTACACTTCTAACTCTCCCCCGCATTCCCCGCTGCCGCCTTCCTATTTTCTTTCTGTCTCTCTCTCCTCCTTTCCCACCAGCTGGACATAAAGGGACCAGGATTTGAAATACCAAACAATAGCTTTTCAGATCTGGTATGTTTCCTAAGGACTTCACAGGACTGAAGTCTATGGGAGGGGGAGTAGCCTTTAAAAAAACAACTAGATGTTCCTAATCATTGCCAGGAGATGCACTAAGGGGAGCCTACAAGGACTCAGTCACAAAAAGGGAGTGGTATTTTCCTTGCCATGAGCCCAGTATTGCGCTAGCCAGCACTCTGAGTCACTGGGGGGAGCTTTGCTGGGAGAAGTCATGCAGGAAGTTCAATCCAAGAAATCAATCTCAGAACAGCCATTGCCCTATTTTGGAAAATATCAAGTATCAACACAGAGTTTCAGGAAGGTTGTTCAAAGTAATATTCTCATTATGCTGGAAAAGCATCAGCTATGCCAAAGCAGAACAGTCCTCCTTAACATATCTTTCTGGTGTCCCTCTGATGGTCCCTGTGACCCAGGGTCATCTGCTCACTAGTGATTCGTGGCATATGTTCAAAATGTCCATACATTCCTTTAAATAGTTCAACAAATATTTTTCCTAATCTCTGTGCATTTTGGAGATACCAAGTTGGTACTTTAAGTCAGTTCCTTCCAGATCTTTCCCAGCTCACAGCTGCTGCTGTTATTTGTAACATCAGCATAGTTTCTCCATTTCTACTAAAATTACCTAACAACAATCAGTTAAACAGAAACACTCCCAGGTATCTCTCTACATCCTGCAGCCTGCAGCACTGACACACTTGGAAGCTTGGGAAAAGACTCTTTCTCTCAGAATGCTCCCTTCCACAGAGATAAAAAGAAGAGGATTATAGAAAATGTTGGGAGGGCTTTTAGCAAACTGGCACAAAAACTAAGAAACAAATGATGGATGTTTTCTAGTCTCAGATGTCTATAATGGATTTCAAATCAAGCATTAACCATGGTGTATTTGTGCTGGAATAGATGTCCCACAGACATTTGAGACAGGTCTTTTGTTGCAAGAAATGCGGAAAATAAGAGCCAGCTTCCAAAAGACCTCTTTGATTTATATTTGTATCTCTTGCATGGAAAATGGAATCATTTGGTACAGAGTCGCCATTTGTCATTTAAAGTGTGATGTGCAAAGCAATTCACAGAAGAATGACATAACATTGCCCATGGGCCAGCTTATCACCTTTTACTTTACATAAGTATTCTTCCTCACTAGCCCTGCTAAAACATCACAGTAGCTAATCTATGTGATACAATGAGAAACAGCACAAGAACCAAGGGCATCTTTTCATATGCCTCCCTAATCATGGTAAGACATTCTTTTTCTGAAATCCATGTGTGGGTTTTCATCACGTGGCATGCAATGTACAAAAATGCAGAGTGGAGAGATCGCATGCTTGGTCATACAAAGGGAAAATATGGAAAACAATCTCAGTATCAAATGTGACATTGATGAGTTCATCGCTTATCTGACTTTCATTCTAGATCTGGGGCTAAGGTTTCCTTAAGTCTTTCACCAGACCTGCTATAGCTTTGGGCAAAGCAGCTGTTTTCTCTGTGCTTCTGATGCTCCTCCCTTAAAATGAACTGAACAAACCTAAACGACCACAAGGTGAACTGACACTAATCAGAGGTGAGAGCCTGAGCCCCAGGCTATGCTATTTGACCAGTCCCCCAGTACCAGCTCCATTCCTGAGGCAAGCCCACAATCCTCACTCTGACTGTGGGGGCAGCCAAAGCAAGACAGAGAAGTGGAGTGTCCCTTCCTCCCTCATGCCCCAAGTCCCAAGGGGAGGAAAGGCACATGCATTTGCAGAAGACAGCTCCAGCATTTTCCAACAGATCTCATGTTTAATGAACTAGCAGACCAGGACAGAAAGGGAAGAGAGATTTCTCTGTACACAGGCATCCCACTCTTCAATGGTCATTTAAAAGAAACCACAAAACCAGCCCTAAAATCCCATTTTAAAAAAATTCTCAGAATCTTAAAAGAAGGACCAGCAAGGAACCAAGCTGATCTGACAAAATGTAGATGCACCTGATCATATGGCCATGGACAGAAAGGAGGAAGGCATTTGAAAACCTTCTGTTTAGGAAGTGTTGTGTCCTTTTGAAATATCTCAAAGACAGCCTTGTGCGGGCTTCACAATTAGTGAGGAAAAAAGCGGATTGTGGAAAAAAAAAAAAAGAAAAAAAATTAAGGAAATGGAAGGAGAACGCAAAGAGCATTTTAAGAGGTTGAAGGCAAACCCCCCACCACAGACAGTGGGCAAAAAGGGATCTAAAAATAGGAAGCGTGAGACAGGACTCTCCGAAAGAGAGCGGGAAGGACACTGTGTTCTGAAAACTAGTGTGAACAACCACAAACAAATGTGCCAAGGCTCTTGTACATTTTGTTGGCATTTTGCTCAAGGCTGGCACATAATCCATACCAGGAAAGGTAGCACCAAGTAGTCAGTGCCCTTCTCTGGGGCATGCTTTACCAGTTCAAACTCCTCAGAGATCAGAGGCAAATGGCTCATCAGCCTGTGACAGAAAAATGATAAAACAGACTTCCCTGAACTCTCCCTTATAGTGGAATTGACAGAAGCATATATTTATGTATTTATCTAACTCCTGGAAAAAAAATGTTTGGCTTTTTTTTGCTACCTACTTACAGTAAGTTTATAGCCATTTGTTCATATGCTTACACTGGTATTTAGATTCTTTCTAAATTAGCTTTACTTAGCTTATCTTCTCCTCTCCAGTGTTTACAGAGAGTAACCATATCCCCCCCACTAAGCTTACACACCAGCCTCTGCTATTTTCTTATTGTATACAAGATCTTCTATTTTGTGATCATTCTTCTTTTACACTTCCGCATCTACTCTGGTCTAATCTAGTTTCTCTTGAAGTGGGGTAAACAGAGTGAGAATGAAACTTCAAATACTAGCTCACAAGCACCTTGCAAAATAATACCTCTCTACCTCCACTGGAGCTGCCAGACCTGATGAAACCTCTGAACGAACATAAGCCTTTATCCCTTCCAAATCACACTTATGTTTCTAATTTCTATTACCTCTTACAGAGGTCCAGCTTATAACAGAGGTTTCAATGACCTCCTAAATGCAATGATTGTCTATTTGTGATAGTAAATTCTATCTCATTTCTGCTTAAGTCATCGACAAAGTAGTCTTCAGAGTCATCTTCATGCAATGGTCAGATTTTCATCTGTATTGACATGCTTCTCTTTTTATTTATCACTGGCAGTTTTCATCAACTTATTCCTGTATTTTATTCCAAACTCATGAAACAAACATATTGAATGACACCAGTGCCAAGACAGGGTCTCAAGACACCTCCTTGCAGCCTGACAGGTTTCTTTTCAGCACAGCATGTTGTCCCGTCCCTTTTATGTGCAACTCAGGTTTCTCATATTAATCTCCATTGTTTCCAATCTGACAGCTTCTCAGCTGGTACAATATAAAATATTTCAGTAGAGACCAGAATATTCAAACTGTCTGCTAATCTATGTGATACAATGAGAAACAGCACAAGAACCAAGGGCATCTTTTCATATGCCTCCCTAATCATGGTAGGGCATTCTTTTTCTGAAATCCAGGTGTGGGTTTTCATCACGTGGCATGCAATGTCTGCCCAGTAAAGTGTTGGGAGTCACCAACCCTGTAGGTATTTAAAAGATGTGGGGACATCATTTAGTGATGGACTTGGCAGCAGAGAGTTAACATTGAACTCAATGATTTAAAGATCTCCAACCAAAATGATTCCATGATTTCACTATATTTTCTTCAGTTAGAAAATCACTTATTTATCTCAAAGAGACATTTTGTGATGCTTTATTCAACCAAGGTAATTTTTAATAATGCTTTCTATTTATCTCCATTTGCTTAATTATTCTGTATGTCAGCAGTAAACTGTGCTAAAAATCCTTGCTGATTGTACTAACACTTCTCCAACTGGTATCACAGATGAAGATTGTCCAGTGCCTTAACTGAAGTACATGGAGAGGCTTTGGAGACCACATGCTCTTCACTGTCTCTTCCAATCTGAAGAGCAGGAGACACATTTGAAGCAAACACAAGAAGGTTGTACTTCAATCAAGCTGCAGGTAACCTCTGGAATTCCTTGTCATGAGATGTTGTGAATGGTTAAAGATAGAAACAGGGGAGGGGGTACATGAACAAGCAAATGAAAGAGAAAAAAACTGAAGGACAACACCTATGACCCTCCCCATGTTTACCCTGGGCACGTGTGTCCCTGGGCCACAAACTGCAGGAGGCTCAGAAACCAATATTGCATTGAGAAGCATGATGAGATGGATTGTCAAACCCAGTGAATTGACTCATATATTTATGTAATCTACTACATCTTATTTGACTGCCTTATTTCTTGACACTTCTTTATTTCCTGACTGTGTCTTATTTCTACCACATTCATTCCACAACAACTATTCTCATTCACTTTCCCACTTTTTACCTCATGGCCAATATCATCACTATTGAAAGCTGAGAAAAGTGTTTGTTTAGCTTTTACAGGATACACAGATTATTGTAAACCTTGTAATATCCTTAGGGCACATTAGATAAATATTCTCTTTTCTTTTTTTTTTTTTTTTTTTTTTTTTTTTACATTTCTTGCTTTACCTGCTGTCATTTTTTGTAATTTCTTTTTTTAAGAGCTTGACTTCTGGAAATTCTCACTTTGTTCCTACATTTTCTAAGATCAGTAAAAGGTTTATTTCATGATCTCTCGTTTTTCCATTCATTTTAGCCCTCAAGTTTCATTCATAAGTTCTTGTTTGACACAACAAATCATTAGGCCACAAGTGGGATCCTTTCTTGCCAAAGATGAAATAGGTTTTACATCTTTGAGGTAGATTGTATATGTTTTACACATAGATATAAATATTACATCTCTGAATTGAGAAATTCCAGCCCTCTGCTGCCTCTCAGTTCTCTGTGTTCTCTAAGCAATGAAAGCAAGGACAACAGCTCAGGAGAGAATGGAATGTAGATTTTGGCATCTGAGGCCCCTTTCAAGCATGTAAGGTACTTACCTTCAACAATTGCAGCCATCTAGTGGACAAATACCAGAAATAGTCCCTCTTCAGTACGAATGTGGTCTTCCCTTGCATGCAATTGTTCACTGAGTGGACTGGTATTTGGTGTTTCATGGTTAAACAGGCAATACAAAGCCAGTGTCCCAAAATCACTTTGTCATGAGCTTGTGTTACAGCACAGTTGTCCTGGCCACTCTGCTAAGACCTTAGGAATGAGTGCACCTTGCTACCACAGAATATGATACTCTAGGGAGTCACTTGGGCACACAGATTTATTCTCTTGCATTTCCAATACCTAAAAAAGTATGGCTTTACTAACTGCCATACACTGACAGTGATAATGAACACATAACCAGAATGGTTTCTACAGTGGGACACGCCACTGACTCACTTGGATACCTGACAAGTGAGTGTGCAGACAGCTTTTTGTGTGTCAAGGCCTTACCCTATAGCAGTGATTCCAGCCTGTGCTACACTGCCTGATTGATGTACTGATGACTCTGCCAAGGGGAATATCCTGGCTGTGAATGTTAGCCTTCACTGAAGGAGGCTACATAGACAATTACCACTTTTGCAAGCTCAGTTAGCTCAGTCAGCTAGGTAATGGCAATCCAACAACATCTGCCTTTTGAAGTGTGAGACTTAAGGAAGAATTTTTTTTCACAGAAAGGGAGATTGGGCATTGCAATGGACTGCCCCAGAAGGTGGTGGAGTCAACACCCCTGGAGGTGTTTAAGGAAAGAGTGGTGTGCCACTTGGTGCCACAGTCTAGTTGATAAGGTGGTATTAAGTCATAGGCTGGACTCGATGATCTCAAAGGTCTTTTCCAACCTAGCTGACTCTCTGATTCTGTCATAAGTCATCTTTTAAAATGCTGATACTTTGGGCAAAGCATGACTATTCCATTTTGTTTGCTAGGAACTCACCAAATCTTGATGATGTACCACTGATACATATGTCTAAGGACCCTGAAGGAAGGACTTGTTGGAAGCCTAGTCATTTTGTATTTTTTTTAGGTATTGCCACAAAACTTAATTGAACTCTAGCCACTATTACCAATAATGAACCCCTACCATTATTACCAATATATAATGCAGGTACAATACAAAAACCTGGCTTTTCCACACTCTGCACACATGCTATGGGTGTTTCCAGGTGTCATCAGTGTCATTGTATGTCTGCAGTATTCCTGGCTGTTAGGAATAAAAAATTGTAAAGAGCATTTTTCTAGTGACATTTAGTTATTGTGCTTCCTGGAGATGACTGCTATGAAGCTGCATACAAAGGGAAGAGACAAGACAGGAGAGGATCAGACCTCAGGAAATGCTGTGGTCTACCCAGTCCTCCATTACGATTAGCAAAGCTGCTGAAGATCCTGGAGCCAAACACCATTTGGACACTGCAGTAACTACCTGCCTGATTCAGCACCAGAGTTAAGCAAACTGTTTGTAGCCAACAGCATAACAATTCCAGCCATTTTTCCTATTCATAATTTATGTTTAAGCTCTGCATTGTTTCTATTTTTTTTCACTTGCAAGAAATTCACTGCAACACTTTATTGAGGAATATGCTATTTGTTTTATACCTGAGTCATAGGATATTATTTCTACAACCAGAAACTGAAACTGTTCATCAACAGAGAGTGGAACTGAAGCAGTCATTTCTAACTGAATCTTTGAGAAAAGACAGACTTACTCACACATACGAAAACCAGCAGCCAATGTTTGCCTGTGTGCATGGCCTGGGGCAGCAGTTTTCAGTACTGAAACCCAATGAGACAGGACACAAGAGACAGGAAAAAATATGTGCCGTGAAGTTCCCAGTGTGAGCAGAGCATCCTCAGCCACACATTCTAGTGATCAATTCACCTCAAAGGGCTGACATCAAACTGGTGTTAGATTTATTTTACATTCCAGAACAGCAGCAATAATCCTAAATTACATAGATCTACACTGGACTTTAGCACCTGACAGTCACTTGTCAGCTGCAGTCATGCTCTGCATGTACTCAGTCCCTGAAATATTTTAGTATGTTGCCTTTTGGAAGGCAACATACCAAAATATTTCAGATACTGGACATCCCCTGAGAAAGCCATAGGAAATACATATTGGTCTTGTGGTTAATTTAACAAAGCTCTTGATGTCATTATTATATAGTGGAAATGTAGTCAAACACTTAATAGGCAGCCAAAATTTAAATAAATTCCCATTTTCTTAAGTGGTCATTTGAGTGTTTGACATAAAACGTACATCTGTGTTTAAAACATGGCATACACACATGAACTTACACATCACTGTCGATTTTAACATGCTGAAACGATTTTCAAGTCTGCTTTAAAGTTATTGGCTTCCAAAACCAATGATGATAAGTAAAGTGAGATCTGGAACAAATTAATATATTTCCCAATAATCTGCGGGTTTCTTCAGGACTGCTCATAGTACTTAATCACCAGCCAAGAGCTCCCCAAGGCAACAAAATGTAAAAGAAGAAAAATGCTGTGATATTGATAAGGTGCAAAGTCAGGCACTTAAAATTTAGGAAGCATAAAACTATGATTCCCCACACAATGTTAATTTGAGATCCTTGTATACATTTATTCTGATACAAACCTGATATTCAACTTTTTTCCACAGGATTTCTCTGTGGCTGGGGCAGACTGGCAAACCAGGAAGCAGAAGCAAAGTGCTGCTTTCCTAGTAGGACAGCTGGCTGTCAGCAAATGCCATAACAATGCCAGCTTCTCTGCCAGAGAAATAGAGGACACCAGAGAAAATAATGACTGACCAAGGTGCTTGTGCAGAGGCATTGGGTGTGCAGGAAACAAGTTATATCCTCTATTTCCCACCTTTTCAGGAGGTGGTTAGGAGCATATATAACCCAGCTGGGTTGCCCAGGAGAAGAAGTTTCACCCTGCTGCCTCCTTCTCTTCCCTCTAACCTCATAGCTGGGTTTGTCACCTGAGTTGGGGGATAGACAGACCCATGCCTAAAGCTAGCAGTCCCTTGAAAACAGAGGCTAATCAAGAACAGATGGCCAGAATTGTTCCAGGAGTGCATACATTTCCTTGGCCATCATCTTCCCAGCCCAGGGCCTGTGGGGCAGTGCCAAGTTGCCTGGGCTAGTTCTGCCCCCAGCTGCAGAACTGTGATGGGAAAGGAGCTGCTCTCAGCTGAGCACTTCCCAGGAGCACGGGCACAGACCCAGGAAACAGGTATCCCAAGGCACAGGACTGCTAACAGCCTGCAGAGATCCTCAAATCACTTACAATTGAGCTGCTGCAGGGAGGGACATTTAATCCTGCAGGGGAGGTTTAGACTGGATATTAGGAAACATTTCTTCATGGAAAGGGTTGTCAGGCACTGGAACAGGCTGCCCAGGGAAGGGTTTGAGTCAGCATCCCCAGAGGTACTTAAAAGACGTGTAGATATGGCACTTGCGGACGTGGTTTAGTGATGGATTTGGCAGTGCTGGGTAAATGGCTTGACTCAAAGATCTTAGAGGTCTTTCTTTCCAGCCTAAATGGTTCTATGATCCCATGATTAATGCCATAATGCACCCAGCCTAATAAGCTCTGCTTCTTAACCTTACAATTCCTTTCCCCCTCTGTGTTTTTCTTCATGTGGCTGTTATATATTGGCCTGTTTTATTACACCAATTTAAAACTGAGAGAAAAGGCTTTAAAATTTGCACCTATTTTATTCTTCTTCTTTTCTTCCTTACAGATGAACCAAAAAAAAAAAACCCAAACAAAACCAAACAAAAAGAAAACCAATGAAAAACAACAAAAACCCCAACAAACAACCCCCAAAATCAAAACAAATGAACAAAACAAATCAACAACAAAAAAGCCCAAAAAAACCCACCCCCCCAAACAAGCAGAAAAAAAAAATCCAAAGCCCAGCTCTGCCATTCAGTTTGTCCAGTTTTGTACTTGGGCACTACAATGGTTCACATTAACAGCTGTAATATTTTTTATAGGAGGTAACTGGAAGTTCAGACACTGAGCGACCTCTCCTTAGAGGAATAAACAAAAACCTTTATTTCCAGCTTCCTATTCTAATAGGAAAGCTGCTCTCCCACACTCCCTACAGTTTACCAAAATTGTCCTTTCTCTTTGAAATGTTTACTCCAAAATACCACAATCTGTCTTGGATTCCCACAAAGCTCAGAGTAGCAACACAACAGATCCCAAATCTGTCAACACAGCTTCACCTCAGTGTTGGTGCTGTAGCTGAGATTTGGATTAAGACACCTCAAGACTGAGGCACCAGCCTATCTGGAGCACCCAGCCACTTGTAAAGGAGGCAACAGTGAGCTATGGGTGACAATATGGATTTGGAGACATACAAGGACTAAGCTATAAACTGCAACCTTGGGAGAGAACAGTGGGGAAAAAACATTTAAATTACCCCATACCTAAAATGTCAGGGTATTTCTTTCAGAGTCTCATTCAAACAATACTGCTGCTTATGATTCAAGTTTTCCACAGCCTCCACATTCCTAAGTACTCATCTGACTTCAGTATTTTTTAATGTAAAGCTAGATCAAGGCTTCTCAGCAGCATAGGCAAGAAGCAGTTTTGGAAATGGTGGTAGAATGTCTCCAGGGTAGGGAGGACAAAAGAAAAAAAAAAAAAGGGGGCTTTGATATATGCTGAATTGCAGAACAGCTGATCCAGAGTAAGCTTTTTATTGGCCTGTGAGAAATGTGATTCAACTACTTTGAGTCTGCTCAGAGCCTGATGAAGGAAAGCATTTTTAAAAATCTTCCAGTTGTTAAAACGGAAAGAGAAGATTTCTGCCTCTTGGAAGGGTGTACTTAAAAAGGGGTACACAGAGTGGTTCTCCAGTTTGGAGAGGGTATTTGCCTAAGTGGGAATGCAGAGCACAGATTTTAATCCCTCACTATGTTGAATTTCCTAGCCTTTTGCTAAAAGTGGCATTCCAGTAGCTGTGGCACACATCATCCCAATGCAGGGACAGTGCTGCCACTGCCCAGGCTTCTCAGGGGTGACACAGGAGGCTTTGTCACTCCAACTTTTCACAGGGTAGGCAATGGGAGGCTCTGCCTCTTGAGGGAAATGGCTCACCAGGGCCAAATCTGCAAAACCAGCAATGCAATAGAGTGCTCCTGATCACTGCATTCTGGTCAGAATTTTGGCTTTGAGCTTGGAGCGTTTTCTGTCTTTTACAACCAAAGTTCTACAGCTCAAATGAAATTATTTGATTCACTTCATGAAAACTGCAAACTCAATCAACATTTGCTTGTAGTGGATATGCCTTGCCCTAGTGCCCCCTCACTCATGTCCTGCCAAGCATCCTGTGGGAAAGCAGGAAGGAACTTAGATTCAAAGGCTGACTGCTAGACCCTCTGCTGACACCCTAAGGAGATTGCAGTGTCCCCTGGTTGGCAGAAAAAGCAAAGTTACTCCATTTGCTTTGTCAAATGAGTCAGTAGTCCTTCTGCTGCCCCAGGAAACTCAGGTTTCCAGGATCACTAGAAATTGCTCAATGAATCATCACAAATCTACAGATCCATGGCTGCTTCTGAATAAAGGTGCCCTTCGTGCATCATGTGCGTGGGGGACTTCTCCTCAAGAGGCTTGTGCAAGTCTCCAAGTAATTTGCTCGTGTCACAGAGTTTCCATGAGGTTAAAAATCAGGTTTTGCATAGCACTAATATGAGCAAATATTTATCATTCTGAGCTGAACTAACATGTAACTGTGCCTACCCCAGTTCAACAAGGATTTTAACCTGCTGCCTGCTTGAGGTGAGACATAGGCTTAAACAGGTTGCTGAATAAAAGCCAAAAGGAAGATAGATAGATGGATTGAAAGATTAGGCAGACATATATGGTTGCATAAAATTTTCAAGCAAACTTTTAAAATTGTTTTCCCTTTAATTCTGATGTTTTATTGGTATTGCTCTCCCAGTAGAATTTCAGTGCAGCTCTTATCTTTACAACAGAAAAGAAACAAAACTAAAGCAAAAATATATTTTTCTATTCAACTGAGTACCTGTTTTTAATGGGTGGAGTCAGGTCCAAACACAGAATTTCTCAGACAGACTCTGACTTTTTCATTTAATTTTCCAAAACCCTCGAGCTGTTCTGAAAATGTTTTATCTTGTAGTAATTAAATAAAAATCAATAATTTCAATATAATTTGAAATGATACATGGAGCATACAGGTGCCTTGTAAACACAGAAAAACATTACCACATCCGTTATTATTAATGCTCTTTACTTTCTGCCGAGTTTATCCATGCTCCTGTCAAGTGAGGAAATCCTTCTGCTGATACAGGAATCAGATGATCGGGGTTAGTCTCACCAGGGAAGAGGAGACGCAAGGATTTTTGATGCATTTCAAGACTGTGTAAAGGTCTTGTTTATATTCTTCTTATCAAAGTATAAGAGTGAAGGAGCTGTTGCCTATGAATATGACCAAAAGGACTGACTGCCATATGAATCTCCCCACCAGCATGTTGTGATCTCCTGGGTAGCCTTAACATTGGCAGATTGAATGTGGTGCACTGAATATTCATTATTGATCCTCAATGGCTTGTGAACAAAGGCACCGTGTCCTGCATCACCCAGCTTCTGTTTATCCGAAATGCCACAATCACACATATTTATCCCAGAGATAGCATTGTTCAAGTACACCATCTATGATGATGCTTCAAACAAGAAAAGTATTTTTTACAGTGTTGAATACCTGGAAGTGACAGGAACCAAATCATAGTAATGGCTCAAGACGAGACTGACAAGCTATTTGCATGTCAGCATACAGAAAGCAGGGCTGTAGCATGCCATGCAAACATCTGCAGGAATGAACTGCAAGGTTTGAACCTCATGTTGCTGAAGGCTAAAATACATTTTCTGTAACATTGATAAAGATTAGAAGGAAAAAAATAGCCACTGAAATCTCCAGGAAAAATACATTTAGTACACACACACAGAATTCCCACAATCTAAATCAGTTCAGACCTATCCCAGAGGGAGCTCCTCATCCTTTCTGCCTATTTCCACCCCATTTGTTTTATGCCATCTCTTTCTAATACAACCAGGGAAACTGATCAAACACATTCTATACATACCACCCAGCCCACAGTCTCAGCATCCCAGCTGTATTCCTAACCTCACAAATCCACAGTCAAACCATCTCCAGGGTTTCAAAAGCATAGCAGCTTTCATGAAGGGAGGCAGTGGGAGCTCTCTTAATTAGCTCAGCTTCTTTGTGCATTTCTAGACATGTCTCCCTGTTTGTTCACCTTGAAGAGTTTCATGTCCGGGTAGAAATAGAAGATTTGTCCTCCATAAAGTAGCATCACATTCTTCAGGGTCTTCTTTTTTCCTTGTAAAAGTTCTGACACTTAGAAAAACAGTCAACATGGGGCCAAATATCTAAATGGAAAGAGGTGAATTTTAACCAGAGTGTGCATTTAATGAGGACTAACAGAGGAAAAGCTGGAAACACAGATAGTTAGGTGAGCATTTCCCTGACAAAAAGTCCTTCACATGTTGTCCCTACAACTCTACAAACTCTTCCCTACAACTTTGCAAATTCAAACATGAAAACATCACTAATGTAATTCAATCCTTTCTGGAAGTATGAGAAAAATAAATTCAGTCTTGATAGCTTAATTATTTTAATATTTCCACTGGATATATACCTTACCAACCTGACAGTCATTTCTAGAATGCAGGGAAGTCAGCAGAACCATGAATTTTCTCACCAGTACTTTAAAGAATAAGTTTATAGAGAAAAGAAAGTTGAGGACAAAGCCATGGAAAGATGGTTCCAACTTTACTGTGTCCTTGATTTCATTTTTCAAGGTTTGCAACAAGGAAATCACATGATCCCCTAGAGCATTCAGCATGGGCTGAGAGGCTCTGGGACAACAAATCACTCAAGAATGTGTCTAAACTACACACAGTGAGTTTTTCTAAGGAGATCCCACATAGATCAAGTTAGATAATAATTTAAATCATTATTACTATTCCTCTCTGGCTACTTAAAAAAAAGGTTTGAAAACTGGGATTCCCCATTAAAATCTGTATGAATTCCAAAATCTGAATTAGTACATGGCTAAATATGAGGTAGCAGTCAGTTAAGTTTGTATCTTCTGAGAATTGGTTTGTCTTACATGCTGCAATATTTCTATTACTAGGGGACTGAAATAAAAAAGTTAAAATCTTGGTATTTTCTAATTTTTATGTATTATCATGATGGCTTAAAAGAAAAATGAAAACATCAATGAAATTTTGAATTTTGAAGAACCCCAAAAATGCACCTCCTCCTGAATTAAAGGACATCAATTTGTCTCCAGAAGTTTACTCGTTGCTATGAAGAGGCTATTCTTCCTACTAAGTAGGCTTAATTAAATAATAATTAAAGTATTTTGTACAAAATCACTTCAATGTGAAGAAAAGTAAACTATTTCTGGTCTCAGAATAAGTAAAAGAATAAATAAAGAATAAATTTTAAAAAAAACCCTAACTACCTCAGTTCTACCTCTCCTTTAAACCTCTCTGTACTAGGTACTAGCAAAATATTCTGATCCATCTAACCAATATCCTCACTAATTTCCCATTTGAAGCCCTTGCAGATGTCTCCTGATAATTAAAACACTTTTATTACAAAAGAGGAGGCAATGATCTTTCTCAAGACTACCTACCTGTTCAGTACATGCACATATGTACATTGTACATGTGTACATTGTTCATCTTGCTGCCTGTGTGTCCTCTGTTTTTCAGTGCAGTCTATCTCCTTTCTTAGAGACATCAAAGTTTAAGGGGGTGGGTGTTACCTAAAATTACATTAGGAATTACATCAGCATTGCTTTAAAAATCTATATTAATAAACTACTTCAATGTCTGGAACAACTGTACAGCTCTCACTGGCCTTCGGTGTTTCTATTTTTCCCATGTAAAATAAGGTCTTAGTTTTATACAAAAACCTTGAACAAGAGTTACACTAAAGTGTAACTTAATTCGCATACTGTACATAATCCTACTGATTTATAATTCTACCATTTCAAAAGAGACATTTTGGCTGTTTGGAGCTTTAATGTCAGAAAGCCACCTTAACAACTTCAAATACATATAGTTAATGCCCAAAGTGAAGCATATATAACATATTCATATTGATTGAACCCAAGGGCTTTGCTCATCCTCAAGATATCTGTTTTTACAAATCAGCACCTTCATCCACATTTTATATATAAATATAGTAAATATTTAGCTATTAGAATGTTGCTGCATGGAACAGGATGAGAAAAGGTTTACAGGAATATATCCACAGTCAACTTTAGACAACTAATCACATCTGCTCTGCCTGGATTCTGCCATTCATGGTAACTTAACACAGTCCCAAACCTCATCTCTCAACCATTCTGTTGAACAAAGGTTACAGACTTTGCATTCACCATGGAAAAAATAGGCTCAATTGACTATATTGGCCATCTATTCATCCTTGTTTCTTTTCCATGTAATATCTAACATGTTGATATATTTAACAGAAATTGAATTCATTAACACATTAGTCAATATATCAATATTGCTTGTTGATTAAGTTCTTGGGATTTTTCCCCAGTTATAAAATGATCAAACTAAATCTCAGGGTTTTTTTCCATTGCTTTACTTTCTCTGAGATTTTTTAAACTATAATTTTCTGCAGGTAATTGGGTTAAAGGAAAGACTTCTATAATTGTTGTTTTTTGGGGGTTTTTTGCATGGTCTCTTTTATGTATTTTTACTGGAGCATTTCTGCCGTTTGAAGAGACTGTGACCATCCCTTCTATTGAATGGCTGTACTAAAAGAAAACAATGAAAGACACAATTCTACAACCACCATGTACGAACTTCTCTTTATTTGTCTGAACAGGGCTTGGTCTGTAAGATCCTGGAGGGTAATTTTACGACTTTTTGGACAAGGCTTCGCTGTACTGCCCAAGCACAGCAGATTGTGGGGCACAGCTCAGTTACATCTGTGCTATCAGACAATGGCTCTGCTCCTGCTTCCAATGCAGTCACTGAGAATTTTGCCATGAAGTCATATTACTGTAATTCAGATGTGCTACTGAAATAAATGTGATGTATATTTTCCATGATATGATTACTGGATTCAGTTCTGGTCAATTAAAGCTGCCTGCCCAGGGCTATCAACAGGGTAATGATTAATGTCAATAAGCAACCCTTGTGCACATCTGCTGGCTGCCTATTAAAAAACCCAAAACAAACAAACCAACATTAAACATGGGCAGTGACATTAATTTGTTGCCTTCAGCCACATTTAGACTAAGAATACCCAGCTGCATGGAGCTGAAGTATTGTGTCCATAAAGAAACTGGCAGAGGGAACATGTATTGCTAGGAAAGTGTCAAGACCTGCATGGCACTCTCAATGAGGCCCTGGTTCAAGGTGGAGAGCTCAGCTGCAGCACTGCCCACATCACCTGTGAAAGGCCATGCAGCAGCACTCTGCCATTTCACAGGACAGACAAACTAGATGAAAGCCTCACAGCACAGCAAGAACAGCCACAAAATGTAACAGAAATAAAAGTTTCTCTGTGTGTGTCTGTGTGAGCCCTTGGATGAGCACAATTACAGCAAAACACCCCCAGTGCCACCCAGGACTTTGGGGTGCGTGCATCAAGCTCTGAGTACCAGCCCCACCAGAGGACAGCATAAGAGCACCTGGGCTTGGCCCCTGCTATGGAGGGAGAAATTCAGAACAGAAAAGCTCCTGGTGAACTTCTTATGAGTCCCTGGCCCTCTCTGCTCTCCTTCCAGCCAGCACATGATACACCCACACTGACCCTCAGTGCCCCAAACATGAGGGATCTTCTCTGTTCCCATCCTAGCTGGGCTTTCATCCCATGGGTTGCATCTCTGAAACAAAGACACATCCTCACACTCCAGCTCCTCTCCTTGTTTGCTCTCCCATGGTTTTAATGCCACCCTAGGGACTGGGCTAAGCAGTTTGGGGAGCAAAGATGGGCATCTCTCATGCTCCATTGTTTTGAAGCAGGAAATGGCCACAGAAAAGCCTCTTCCCAGAGCACACAGGCTGATGACATGGGACTGGTGGGATCCCTTCTGGTCAGAATGTAACCCTCACTGGAACAATCAGCAATCTGGACATCCGAAAATTATTTTATTAAACAACAGTTGTTAATCAGTAGGAGGTCTTTTTCCACAGCCATTCTTTAAAGCCGAAACATTTCCATGTTTCCTGTAATACTTGTGCTTAGTCACACATTGACAAATACAAGGGAGAAAACTCAGATCTGTATGACAGATTTTTGGAACCGCCAAAATAATCTCTTTGAATTCTGCAGCCACTTGACAGCAGGAGTCCAGGAGGAGAGTGTTGAAAGCAAAAACTTGTATTTATTCACTGAATTTTTCTCCCAGAACAGGATACCTATCATACCTATCATCAAATGAACAGTCCACAGACCCTGTTGAACTTTAAAACTCTCCAGGTCCACTTTTTGCTACCCATCCTGTAAGCCTGACAGAGAGAAAAGGGATTGTCCTTTACATTTCAGTGAGAATTTAACACACTCAATCAAAGGCTCTGCCAGAGGACATCTTCTGCAGAACATCCCACCATCTTACAACTTGTATATTCACATGTGCAAAAAGTCTCTGGCTGTGTCTGCTCTTCCCTGCTGTAATACATGACAAGAAAAGAGATACCTAGGTCAAAATTCCCTAACATTTAAACACTTGAGAAGTATTAAGTAGTCTAATTAAAAGTTATTACTATTACTCTTACTTTCTAAATACCTGGAGAGGAAGGACTGTGCTGGTGGGGCTCAAGGTCACATGTCACTAAGTCATGAAACTTTCCTCCTCCATGCCAGGCTGGCAGCAGGTCTCATTCAGAGTGTTGGCCATGAAAGGGGAGGTCTGCTCTTCCTTTTTTTTTTTTTTTTTTTGTGGTCATACCAAAAGGCCATGACTTCAGTGGAAATGAACATCCTCTCCCACATCCATCAATTCTGAAGCATGGAAGGAACAAGCACTTCATCTCTAAGTAGATTTGTAGAGAAAGAGATAAGCCTGGCTGTTTTCCAGAGCTTGCTGTATCACAGGGCTGGGACTGGCCATAAGCAGCTGAGAAGGGCCATGGCCTGCAGAGGATGGCAGCACCTTGCTCTGCTCTGCTGGTGGCATGGGCCTGAGAAACTGGGTTTGCTCCTTTGCCTTGCGTGACCAGCACCTGCTGCTGGGGTCCTTGCTCCTTACACCAGGCATCCACCCCTGAGCAAGAAGAGCAGGCTGGGCTCTCCCACAGTTCTCTGCCTCCCATCTGCACTTTCCTTCTCCCTCATCTCTCTCCAGGGCAAGCCCAGTCTCCTCATTACTTGCCTCAGACCAGGCTGGCTGTGTTGTTGAAAACTTTGAGCATGGGATGCTTTGGGCTCTGCCTTGAGGGGAGAGTTTCAGTATGTGTCCCACAGCAGCCCAGAATCAGCACCACAGATCCAGAAAGGCCTGGAGCTTGGATATACCCATGGTGTGTCCTACTAGCCTGCTAAACAACACATACACATCATTTACATCCACTGCACATGGCACTGCACATGCCAAAGTGGGAATGCTGTTCAGGAGCTGTGCTCTCCCCATAACATGCCTGCATATCCTTGGGAGCCCAACTCAAAGGCATGGGGTTTGCCAGCCAAGAGAGTCAAAACTCCAGTGTCCCATTGTAAATCTATTCCTTAGGCCAACCCATGCCCAGCTGTGTAATACAAATAACATTTTTCACCACAGAAAACATTTCTGCATCTTGGAGGCATACAGTAAATAAAAAACACATTAAAATACTTAATGTGCTTAACTCTTTGTGTCTTTGGAGTCATTTTGCTATGATGGAGTTATAGGTGCTATACAGAAATAAAACTCCCCACTGATCACTTTCACAGTGTGGTGAAGTGTGGTCACTCTCAGGTGGCCTTCATAAAAGAAATTAAAAACAAATTCTCCAACAAATACAGACTGAGAATTGAGACTTCACAAACTCTCAAGCACTAAAATCACAAATAATCTCTCATGATAAAGACAGTGGTGTGCTAAAAACTGTGTTTTAAATTAATTTTAGCCAGGTGAACATAGTGCTGCTCACAAAGGAGTAAAGCCATGGAAAGAAATCTCCTGGAGAAGCAAATAACTAAATGCGCATGATGGGTGCAGCTGGGCACCACCAAGCTTTCATGGTGACCTCAGCAGGATGAGTAACTTCATCCAGCATTTTCCATGAAGCAGAGAACAATATTTTTCACTTTGTAGCTTTCTTCTGAGGCTCCCAAGAGAGCAATTCTTTTTTCCAGGCCGCTTGCAACTGCCCCAAAATCCTGCAATTCTGGCTTTATCAATACAAAAAAAGGAAGGAAACACAAAATGTACAGACCAACACATACAACCCTTTTTCTTCTTAACTAAAAATGCGTGAAATCTGTGGTGGGGTAGTAGAAAGAGGTGAAAACACACCAGTGTGGCACGGTGACATGTCTTTGCAAACCTCCTGCCTCTCACTCCTCACCCCTCCCTTCCATGGGCACAACCAGCCATCAGCATGGCTGCAATAGCAGCAGCTGTTGCAGATTCCCCAGCTCGCCCCATTATATCTCCTTGTGGTTCCTCTTGATGCAGACCCCTTTGATCAGCGATACAGGGAAGATTGGATCCCAGCTGATGAAGAGCTCCTTGTGGGACAGGGCACACGTGGCTCCTGCCGGTCGGTGCTGTGACGTCCCGTGTCCACAGGGATGCTGCATGTGCGTCACAGCAGCCGTGCTGAGCCCCCGCCCCGCACAAAACTCATGTACTGAATTTTCCCTCTTTGCCTCCAGCCATCCCTGCTCTGCCTCCTGCTAAGTCAATTGATATCTACCACACCAGCAGTAAAGGGCCCTTGGGAAAAAGGAAAGCAGGGAGTAGGCTGGTTGTTCCTGATCTAGGCGTGCTCTCTGCCAGTACAGCATATTTTCTAGCGTGTTTTACAATTCGGTTTAAATGACTCAGCTAAGGGGTTTTGTATAACTTCTGACCACAGCCTAACAGTTCTCACAGGAGGTAATATTTCCTAGTGTTTGGCACGAGCTTTTCTCCTTTTCATCTAAGCACTTGTGCTCCTTCAGCAACCCTTACCCACTTCTATCCTTTCTTCATGCTTACAGGCTACAACTTTGTAAGGGGTTACTGGATCCCTCAACTCCCACTAAGCCCTTCAACATACAGAGCCGTATACCACATTCATTACTATTATGAAAGTATTTAGACAGACAGGCTTTATCTAGCTGTCCTAACCTTTCCCATAAACCAGTCTTTTAAGTCCAACAGTGGGTTGAGTTATTTTATGTGAATTCCCTCCCGTTTGTCAACAGCAATCTGCAACGTTCTGATCTTTGAATCACTGGATTGTCGCAGTGCTGACAAGGTTCTTTTTTATAACTAATCAAATGCTCATTTGTTGCATGTTACTAATTGCACTTAATTCTACCTCTGTTTTTTTCCCAGTTTCATTATACTCTCCATATTACAATGTTGTGGTAAGCAGCACCAGACACAACTGGATTCCTTAGTCTGTCAGCAGCAAAGGTAATTGACATAAATATTTAAAACACACCAAACTGTGATATATGAAACGATTAAAACCCTTTCAGAAGCATCCTCTCTCTAACCTAGTCACCTGGTAAACTGAATTTAAGTGGCTGAAAAACAACCAAACAAAAACATTGCTTTCCATTTCTACCAATGGGAAATATTCCCCCTCTCTGCTCTACATTCTTGCTCCTCACAGAGTGAGTAGATATTTTATTAGGTACAGATTTAAACACAAAAAGATTTTCCAAGCCTTGGATCTAGTTTCAAGCAATTACACATTGGCTGGGTGTAACTCAATGCAGGATCACCCAACTGGAGAGCAGAACAGAGAAGGCTCTTTACAAAGAAAAAAAAAATTATTCTAAGTGTTCCACCTCACACAGAATTCTTGAAAAATATTCTTCTCCCCAGAGATCAGGGGTTGTTTGTCTCATTTGAGGGCTGAGTATCTTCCTGTTGCTAGTAGACTGGCAAAAAAAAGTAGAGGGCTCAAGATGCAGAGTGAATGAAGAGCTGTCCTGAGCTGACACCAGAATTTCATGAGAACTCCTGAAGGCTGCACCTGTGCCACCTAACAATTCTGTCTGCTGGACACTGGACCCTTGTGTATCATCTCAGCTATAGTAAACAAGATGTACTCACCTGTCTGCTCTCCAGCAGCACTGGCAGCAAAACATCTTTGCAATCAGGGCAAAAAGTGTCAGTCATGTGCCTCAGTCTGCCCCCAAAGCAGCCTTTCTATGAGGGAATACGGTTCTTAAGAACGGCAGTCTTCTGGTGATACTGCAATGCTGTCTCTGAGGAACTCACCTGGAGAAAATAAGAGCTGGTATCAGTCCTCTGGGTTTCAGATAAACAAAATTAATGTGATTTTTTTTAACACTAAAACCAAGTCTAGAACAAGAAACTAACTAGCTCTGACTAGATGACACCAAGTGGTCACAGCAAAATTTACATTTATTATTATTGCAACATTTTGCAAAATTGTCACCCTTTGAACTGGAGTTTTGCAGCATTGCCATTTGAACAATTTTATTTATTAGGTGGGAGACATTAAGTCTGGATATTTTGAGTCTAGGAAGAGCACTCAATCTGTTTAAAAGTACAAGGGAAAGTTCAACATTAATTGCTAACACACTTAAAAATTTACTTACTGCATATTGACAAGATGCAGATTTTAAAGCACCAGTTATTCAGTTAATCAGTGACTGACAAAGTGATTTATAACTAGACCATGTAATGGTGCTAATATAGAAATCAATGAAAATGTTCCTATCACCAAAATACCAGAGGTCTTTGTGTAAGGCATTATGTGTCTTGTCAAACCTACTGAAGTATAAAATACCAGGAGATTGGCTACACCATGACTTTAGAAAAGGAGTTTATCTTACCCGATGCTCTAAGGCTCATAATATCTCTCACAAGAGGTATTTGAACTGAACAACATGCTTATTGATGTAGGAAAAGAGATGTCAGTGCATTTTCTCATCCATTACAATTATGTATGTGATGTAGGGTTGTATGAGCAAGTACCAAAATGTATTTTTAAAAGTTCGTCATCTGCTGAATGTGTTCTGTTAGGATGTTTTCTTTTCTTCCTTAGATGACTCTGTGAAATACTTGCCTAGTCATTTTGCCAGTACCATGAAACACCAGCAAAATATCACACATGTAGCCAACCCAAGACTGAAAAACTGGCTACACTGAAAATTAACTCAACAGGTTCTCCCATTGTTTTTGAAGGGCTTGAATTTTTCCCAACTAAAGAGTCTTAACCTCTGCAGGCACATGTGAAAAAGGAGATGGGTGTGATAGGAAATAAAATGCTCTCTATGCCCACAGGGAAGGGGAAGGTGAGAAACAGCTCTGTGGACTAGGGTGTCTTGTGGACACGTGTACTTTGTACTACCCCTGACCCTAGCAATGAAATTCTGTTGTCTTTCTACACAGAGTTATCATCCCTCTAAATATTTCCTGTATTGACTCTGATACCTGCACAAAGTATGTTTTGAATTGAAAAACTGTGACTTGAACAAGAAGGCAAGGACAGCATGAAACACACAAAGGAGGGCAACCAGTGCCAACCCCCTTCATCCTGAGCCTTCTGACTGGGCTAAATGGACTGTCTCTGACATGACAGCATCTGGCTACACCAGGAGGATTTATTCCCCTATGCAGACCTGCTCCACAAATGCACAGCCATTTCACCAGCTGAGCTACAGTGGCCACTTTATAGACATGCTATGCTAAAATATTCTGTGCCCTCCTGTTCACTGGAATGCACCCCTCTTTCTCACAATTCACCTCGCTTGGGCTGTGTTTCCTGAGCTCTTCAGGCTGCTTTCTCTCATTCTCATGCCCTATCTGCTGTTGCCAGATCTTCTACATTTTAAATAAATTTATATGCTCTACTTAGCATCAGTCCTGTAGTCTCCTTACTTCCCATTTAAGATCAATACAGAAGAAATCAATAGACTACACAACAATTCCCTCAGACACTCCTCTCCAGACCATAATGCATTGCTGGCACCTCCTCTTTATAGCTGGTCTGTTAGTTATCTTTCTCTCTTTACTGCAGTGCTTTTATCTGAGATTATTTTAATTAGAAGAAAGTTAAAATTCCTGGAGAAACTCTGCATGACAGAGTAGTCCTGGAAATCTAAATATGTGTTACTTGTGCAATGTTATGTTTTACTGTATGAAAAAAATGAGAGGCTGTTTTGTTAATAACACACGTGATGGACTTTAGATGATGCCATGGACTTACAAAACACAAGGACTCTGACCTTTCTGTAACCACAGCAAAAATCTCACTCTGTGTGAAACTGTGCCCTGAGCCCCTGAGCTCTGCAGGGTACCTGGTTTCAGAAGCAGAGCATACAAGTGACACAAGTGACATACACCCACTGTGTAGGTACTAACCAAACTCAAACAGGCAGGTGCTTGGTAACTGCCTCCAGCAGGGCAATTGCTCTGCATGACAATTCCTTCTCCTTACTCAATGCCAGCAAGGATAGTTTTCCTTGTTCTCCTTACTGTCAGACTCCCTCTCACAGCAGGAAGGTTTGTCCCCTCTGGCTGGAAGGGAGCAACAGGGAAGTTTCTGTAGCTCATCCCTCTCACCTCTCTCTTCCCTGACAGAGCCAGTGGGCTGCTCTGCCAGCTTGGAATTCCCCTATCAGGGAAGAAAAATCCCCTCTGATTGCAGGAACCCAAACCTCCCACAGAAATGGATGGGTGATGGAGTTTAAGTGCCGCTGCTCTGACATGTCACCTCACAAAAAGAACTTCATGCATGCTGAAGTACCTCAGTGTGCAGTTTCCAGACAGAAGGGGATCCAAGGCTGACATCTTAGGGACATGGACACACCGAGTAATCCTGGGTGCACTCGGGGTTTACTGCACCTATGCTTAGGCCCAGAGACAATTTAAAGGTAGTGCAGGAGATAAACTAGCAGTGCTCTTGTAATATAACATGGAAAAAAATGAAGCTAGTCTGCATTGGGGAGCAACTGCTAAGCCTGGAAAATCAGTATGGTGAATCTGAGCACATGTCACAGACAATCACCACAGCCCTCGTGTTGGGAGCCCTGCACAGCCACTGCTAATCCTGAGAGTGTCTGGAAAATCCACCAAAAAGTTCAGAGACTGCACACACGAAACGGGGAAGGCAGGTAAGTCTGGGTTGAGCAGACTACCAGAAGGGAGGAGAGAGCATGGTAAGAGAAAAGGCAGGGGCGAGGGAGGGCTGGAGGAGGGCCAAGATGTTAAAGGCAGGGTGTCTCAGGCAGAGTAGGAATGAGTGGTCCAGAGGCAGTGACAGAAACAACGTGGCCAGAGCTATTAACCAGGAGGATGAACTGAATGGCTTTTCTAAAAGCCTAGAAACGCAGAGAGATGTGCTTGGGAAGCCAGGCAGGAGCCTGAACAAAGTTTAGCCTACATAGCATAGAAGTCAGATTATCCTCTGCTTTTGTAGGAAGATCTGATAGCTGCACTTGGAGACAACTTTCACATCTAAGCAAACAAGAGGGCAGAGAAAGCACCAGCATTATAAGCCTTTCTCTCCAAGACTGAGAGAGCTGATGTCCTCAGCCTTGTTCAAGGAAGCAGAGAAGACGAGCTTTAAGAAATAAGAAGTTCAATATTGACTGTGCAAAGGACAAAGATGGGAAAAGGACATATGAAGAGGGAGTCTATCAAAAGAGACATCACATAAAAGCCATTCTGTGACTGGGAAGTCATTGCTAGAAAGTTCTGTGCGCTGCAATCCAGAAGACATCATCAGGTTGTTCCTAGAGAAGGAGCTAGCAAAAAGGAAGGGAGCATGTTTCATGAAGAGCAGTAGAAAATAAAGCAACAGTCAGAGACAAAGCTAAGGAGAAAGGTTTTCAGAAGGACAGGGCCGCTTTCCAAGTAGGAGCAATGACTTTAAAGAAGAGAAGGTTTCAGAGATCTGAGATTAGGCTCAAAAAGCTAAAGTCTTCAGTTAAAACAAGTGTTCCATGGTCAAAAACAATACAACAGTGGCTAAGCTGGGGGCTGAAGGGAGGAAACAGGAAATAGTGTCATCTGGTTTTATCCTTTACACCAGGATAAAAACACCCTGGCACCTCATGGTGTTTTGGCAGGGGGGTGTCCATTTTCTGTAATTCCAGAAGGGTTACAAAACCACAGAAAGGATCAGGTCAGGCGGGACCACTGCATGGCATCTATTCCAACCCCCTGGCACAGGCAGGGTCCCCTAGGGCACATTAGGGGATTGTGTCAGCTTTTGAATATATCCAGGGAAGGAGACTCCCAGGCTGAAGGCCTGAGGAGGTGCTGCCAGCCACCTCAGGCCCTGTGATGGAGCTCAAAAAAGGAACAGCACAGGTCCAAAAATGGCACCTCTGCCCCTTGCAAAGGTGAGCACCAGCACTCACACAGAACCAGCAAGCACCAAAAGCAAACTGCTCCCACAGTAATTTTAAGTGCGCTTTGGTTAACATCTGCCATAAAAAAAGAAACACAAGAAAACAACCTACCAAGCAAAGGAAAGCACTTAGCATTTTGGAAAGCCTTCAGTCTGCACAGAATTTTTTACCTCTTTTACCAGAAAGAACAGTGAACACTTTTTTAAGTCTGACACGTCCTCTGAGCTGCAGAGCTTTCCTCTCAAAGTCTGATCTACCTTTGCTGTAATAAGACATATTTATTTTCAACCAACAAAAAGTGTACACTGAATAAAATTAATTAGAAATATGTTAAAATAAAATACTACCAAAGTAATATAATATTTTGAAGGAGAGAAAAATGTTTATCACTATAAATCAAAAATACCTTCACAAAATTGTTTGCTTTTAGAAGTAAGGAGAAAATTAGAATTAGGCCCAGTTCCTGCAGAGAGAACTTTTCAATTTCCTTCTTGAAGCAAAAGTCATATCCAGTTAACACAGGTTTTCCTGATTAGGCTCAGCGGGATCAAACACGATAGTAACTAAAGAATCCTGAAAATACTTGTTTAAACACAGGCAGTTGTAAGACACAAGACTCATCAGAATGGAACAAAGACAACTTCTCTTCCTTGGACAGCAGGTGACAAAAGGGAACTCACTGTAGTTTAGATGAATTGTTCTCTACATGGACATATATTCATGGAAGTATGTAACTTCCAGTATGGGGAAAAACTGTTTCTCTTTGGCTGAAAATCCTGATCCAAACTTCTGATCCAAGCCTGGGTCTTGACTGAATGTCTGCCTGTTTAATTTGTGTATAAATTTTATCAGTTGAGTATTCATGTTGACCCTACGCGCTTTATTTCAGAGACTTGGAAGAGGTTTCCATTAAAAATTTTTTATTTCTTCTACTGACAAGCAGATGTTTGGTGTGTCCTTTTACTTACCTAGCCTTGCAGGATCTGTACTTTCAAAGCCCCTTCCGAGTGCCAATAAGGACTACTGTTACTGAGGTAGTTTGCAAAAATACCATGGATCTATCCAGAATATCTGAGGTTGTTTATTTCTATCACATGCACAGTTTATATAAAGGAGTATTTTTAGAGCATTAGGTGAAGTGCTTTATTATAACAGCTAGATTTGAAGCCTGGAGATGATACACTATTTTCTTTCATAAATAAATCTTGGATAAAACCTTAGCACTGCCAGCACTGCCTGAAAATTGGTTCCTTCTTAACTCTCTGGGCAGCGTGGGTTTTTTTTTTATCTTAGAGGAGCAACCAACAATAAAACTCAAAAAATGACAATTCTCCAGTTTTTGGCATCCAAAAAGCAAAAAAAAAAAAAAAAAAAAAAAAAAAGAAAGGTCCATTCAGCGTGAAAAACATAAAAGAAATAAAGGAACATGCTGTAAAAAGCTGACAAGGAAGAAGGAATTGAAAAAGAAGAAAAAAAAAAAGATAGAATTGCTTTAGTTCAAAACCCCCAAAGTTTTTATTACAAAAATTCAAGAAGGTCCCCATTTCTGACACAGAATGTGTTTATCTAGACTTGCCACAGTCACTAGTAAATTAAACCATGCCTCACCACTGTAAAAATTTATTTCAAGAGAAATGAGTTTCAATGAGAAAGTGATTATGTGCTCATTTTTACAAGTACTCCATTTCCATTATAATAGGATAGTTTTATTCTTGATACAGATCTATGGATTTTAATAGCACTACCGCTAAAATAGATTAAAGTTCATAATTCATGTTGTGCAAAAAACTGTGAGATTAGGTTCTGTATATTATTGTGAGGTAATTAAGTGGCCTGATTTCTACTAGAAAAGGAAGTGCCCTAGTTCCCTTTAACACCATTGAAGCCGTTCATTAGGATGACTGAAGTTAGAGAGTTCTTAAATCTTGGCCCATAGTCTTCGAAGAAAACAGAGAGCCAAATCCCAAGAGATGTTCAGTGAAAGTCTAAAATCCACAATTCTCCACTGCTACATGTCTCCCCTGGTCATGTACAGCTGGGTATAGTTGTTGTAAAATATTACCTGGCAAGAACTTTGCACATGTATAGAAAATATAGACCTGGCTTTTGCAGAACATGTATACTGAGTATCAGGCAAAATGCTGTCATTACCAAGATCCTTCACACAATGACTTTAAACTTTAGCAGGCAATTACTATATCCACTTTAGTGATAGGAGCCTAAAGAGGCGCAAAGCAAACTAGCCTAGATGGAAGTGCCGGGGAAAATCAACAGACTTAATATTTAGAGCGGATTAGTTAAACCACAAACAATTCTATGTAGACATCCATTCAAAATTAAAGCTGCTTTTATTCTAGTCAATGTTATTTTATTCTGAAAGTGAGTTAATTTAAATCAAATTGCAGCCAGTTCTGTTGTGAATAAGAGCATGCAAACTGAGTTTCAATACAGTTCACAGACACTTTTAATTTACACCTTTTGTTAATGTAATTAATTGTCCTGAGTGCCTGAGCTCACATAGGAAGTGTGCCAAGGTGCAAAGAGTTAAGGATGAGGCTCTCAGCTGCAGGGTTTGTCCTCTCCAGCTGCCCTTCCTTGGGGTGCTGTTCAATCACGCTCGTTATCACCAGACAGTGGGAGCCAGAGGAGGTGTTCCTGTCTTTCTGTGTCACCTACAATGTAGTGACAGCTCTCAGGGAGAGCATTTCATGCTCTGGACAAACACGCAGCACCTATTGACTAGGGGCCAGGAGAAAGCACTCGACCCAGGAGGGTGCATTCATTGACCCCTGTAGGCACTAAAAACAGAGAAGCAGTGTGACACACTGCAGGAGATGTAGAGTTACATTTTCTGTCATCAGCCTAAAATCCCAATAGTCAGCTTCACTACTTAACCAAGATCAGATTTGTGGAGGTGTAGCTCAGTGATAAACATTAAAACTTGTTACTTAGAAAGGTCTATAAATACTCACTGCATCTTCCTTCATACTTTTTTGTCCTCCATCATCTTTAGCTTAAAATTTATAGTAGCAAGTCTTTGTGCACTTTTTATCTTTCCCAAAACTGAAGTGATCTACTGGAGTGATTGCATCCATCTCAGGGAATTGCAATTTTATCAGTATCTGTGGGGTTATTGTACTACCCCAGGAATCAGCTGTGGATCAGGCCCTACTGTGATCCACTGGCAAAAATCCTACACCCCAGCTAATAGTCAAATACTCCTCCACAATACAGACCTGCATGGAATGTCATGCATTCACTTCCACCTGTGTGTAGCCACTGTCTAGGCAAAGCCACGTTTTAAAGACTCTCTCTTTTTTTTTTTTTTTTTGAGCATTATTTCCTTCAGCTGTCACACATAGTTTCCTCAGCTCTCTGCTCTTTCTTCAGTCCGTCCATCCCACCGTGGTATGAATATGGCCAGAAATAATTTTAACCATCTATTTACAATCACATCAGGGGAAAAAAATCAAGAAGGCTTTTTCTCTTGTTTTCCTGGCAGTTAGTGATGAGTCCATCAAGAAAAAAAGCAAACAAACAAACAAAACAACAAAAAAACCTCCCACCCCCCCCCCCCAAAAAAAACCCACGAAAAACCCCAAACCCCTCCCCAAAAAAAAACCAACAAAGCCAGAACAAAGCCAGCATCATGGTCCACAGTCCATGAATGGGAATTGCATTTCTCTCCTGTTCTTAAGAGTTTCCTAATAGAGAAAGTAACTTAAAAGTAGTAGAACGGCTATCCCAAAGAAGCTGCTTACTGAGTAGGAGGATATGGGATGCCAATGGCTTTTTAAGAAGGAGACAGTAAAGTTAAAAAAAAAAAATCCTCAAAGACTTAGATTCCGAGTACCTACCGTGTTCAGTAAAGAAACTCGGGACAATCTTGAGTCTCCTTCAGAAGGAGACTTCAGAGCTGCTGAAAAAAACTTCAGCTCCTTCAGAAGGCCATGCACATTTTAAAAATAGTCTTTGAACTCCCTAACTATTTAATCCTAAACGGCACACAGAGACGTGTAAAATCCTGAAATCTCGGGGGATAGGAAATTTCATTTTCGGGAACGGAGCAGAAGAGAGTCACTTCCCTACGGGAGCCGGCTCTCTAGACATAGCGAGAAATGTACTGCATTGCTTACTTGGCAAGCCGGCTCTGGGAGCGCCCGCACGGCTCAGCGCCTGTCGGGGCCGGAGCGCCGGGCTGGCCTCGTGTGACCCACCAGGCCCCGCAGCCACCGCCAGCACCACGAGAGTAAAAACAAACAAACAAAACCCCCAAACAACAAACCCACAAGAAAGCAGGAAGGAGAGAGGGTGGGACGGAGAGGGAGCTGCCCGGCCTCCCCCCGACGCCCCCCGGCCGGGACAGGAAGCCTGCGGGCCGGGGAGCCTCCACCGCGGAGCCGCCGGCCGGGGCCTCCTCTCCCGGGAAAACGCTGCTCAGGGGATCCGGGGAGCGAGGGGGGCCTGCAGGGAGAGCTGGCTGGCGTGGGTGGTGGGTGACGGCAGGGGCTGTCCCGGGGCCTCCAGGCTGGCGGGAAGCGGCGAGTCCGCCCGGCTTTTTCCCTTTGGAGGGAAAAGCAACGGGGAACGGCGAATGCTGCGTTTCTTTGGGCTTCGACTGCGCGGCTGTCAGCGCTGCGTGCTGCCAGCTGAGCGGGCAGTCCCGCCGCAGCGAGGATTCCCGGGATCCGCGCTTTGGGGGCCACTGGAGAAAGAGACACGTGTGCCGTACAGCCAGGACCACAGCACAACAAGAGGCTTGGCCCATGGGTCGCGGTGCTGGTGCCGCGCCACGGAGCCCCTGCCTGTCGCAGCGCACCTGCCGCAGGGGAGAGCCCGAGACCGGGCAGAGGTGCAAGGGCGTGCCTTCCTCGGTGCCACCCGGGAAAGGCCGAAATTTCTCACCCAAGGAGCAGGCAGATCTCTCAAAAATAATTAAAACAAAAACAAACAAACAAAATCCCTAATCTGGGCAAGATGAAAAAAGAAGTTTCCCGGAGGAGGGCCTTTAGCGAGGGTGCCAGGAGGATTTAGCAGCCGGATCGACGACGCTGACATAAGCTCTACTCGGGGAGGTAACCATAGGATAGCTCAGGTTTCTGTAGGAAAACAGCATGCGGGAGTTGTGCCCCAGGGGGAAATAATACCATAAAGCAGCAGGAGCTATTTCCAGAGTGAGCAGAAATTACAAATCCAGCGGCACCGACGCGTGACATGAAAGATTTCTGTGCAAAAACCCCGAGACAGCTCGGAAACGCACCAACATCCCCGGGTGATTCGCGTGCCTTAGCAGGGATTCGGACACCCACGCTCGAGCCTGTGTCCCCCCCTCCCTCCCCGTGTGTGCAGGCGTTTTTCGAGCAGCTGCAGCCCAGGCAGAGTAACACGGACTCAAACTCAGACCTACCAAACCTCGCCTCGCACTGAAAGGCGATGTCTGAGGCACGGCAGCGTTTCCCGGCCGCTCCCGGGGCGCCCAGAACGGGGGTCCCGGACGGGAGCAGGCCCGGCTACCTCAGGTCTCCCTGTGTCGTTACAGCACAGACCACGAAAAATAATTTGGGGTGGTAATTTTTTTTTGTTTATTGGGATTTTTAAAATATTCTAGAAACCCCGACGTCGAGCACTGAAACTGCTGAGCCTAATGCCAGATTCCTAAAGTGTTTGTGCTTCAAATTGCAGTCGGGCGCCACAGGCTGCTCCTGCTAGTCCACTTCTCCCGAGAGATCCCGATACATTTTAGGGTTGTTTGTTCGTGGGGATTTATTTCGTGGGTTTTGGTTTGGTTTCTGTTTTTTTGGTGGTTTTTTTGGTTTGGTTTTTTTTTTTTTTTTGTTTGGGTTTTTTTTGTTGTTGTTGTTTTGGTTTGGTTTGGTTTTTTTGAGGGGGAGGTTTGTATTTTGGTTTGGTTTGTTTTTTTGTTCAAATCCCATCAAAGGGGCCATTGTGGGGAATGCGTCCCAAGTTCCCTGGAGCTGTCTTCGACATTCCCGCGGACGCTCTCTTCTGTTGTGAGTGAGCAGCCGCGGAGCTTTTAGTAACTCTGCAAATACGGGCATGAAAAGGATGTCCCGGTAGGGCAATGAGGCATGAAATCCCGCTGTTCCTTTACATAGTAGCAACATCCACATGAAAGGGCAAACACCCGACGTGCCACCAAATGTAATTGCAGAGATGGCGGATGTCGGCGTACAAAAGAGCTGGCGCCGGTTTCTCATTCGCAACGGCCCTGTGCCGCACGCACACCCGCGAACGAACCAAACCACCTGTACCTTCCACGGGATTTAACCGAGTGGAAAACTGAGTCATTGGTACTGTCGGCTGCTAAATATAAAGCAGCCGGGGCAAACGCCGCCCGCAGGCAGAAGCAGCACCGGTGCTGCCGAGCGGGGCCGCGCCGGGAAGGTGCCCGCTCACTCCGGCCCATCGAGCTCGCAGCTTGCCCCGAAAGGAAAGCCGGACCCATCGGCCACTCCGGCCCTTCTTCCCGCCCTCCCTCTGTCCGGAGCAGCATCGTGCTGTCGCCGCCTGGAAATCCCGGAGAGGCGAGAGCAGTGCGGCCACGGTGAGGGTCGCGGGGCCACGCCGCGCTGAACGGGAGACTCTTGGCCGCTCTGTCATTTTGCGGCGACGCCGGCAGCTCCTGCCCACGTCTCTCTCCGGCAGGTGCTGCTTGCCGGAGCCCCGGTCGGGCAGTCGCAGCCCCGGGCGGCCAGGCGGGGCGGCGAGGGGGCTGCCCCTGTCCCGACAATGTACCGAGTCATAGCAAGGGCAGTCCCCTCGCCGGTAGCCTTCAAGTCCTCCGGGCTGCTGAGCGACCGCAGCTCCGTGTGCCGCCGAGAGCCAGGATAAAGCCGCGGTGTCCAAGCTGGTGCCGAACCCTCCCCGCCCCGTCCCGGCCCCTCTCGGCCAGCGTCCGACAGCAGGGGCGGGAGAAAAACGTTCCTAGGAAGGTGGCAAAGGGGATGGAGGGGGGAACAGGCAGACAGGGGCAATCACCGCAGTTGAAAGATTAAATTTCTGCGGAGAACATACCACTCCGAATGTATTTTGTCAGGAATCCGGAATTTGAAAACACAAACAAACGGGGTGGAGAAATCCCAAACAAAAGCAAAATAAAACCCGCCTGCTACAGATCGTCCGGTAAACAAGACGCTAAACTTCCTCCCAAGTCGCTTCCAGCAGGGATTATCGCTGTGCTTGGCTCCCGGCCCTGCAAGCGCCCGCTAGCCCTCGGCGCGCCCGTGGAACTCAGCGGGACGGGGCGGCCGGGGAGGCGCGCCCGGCCGGGGGGGATTTATACATTTCCCGGGACTTACACAACTCTCCAACGCACTCCCGTGTGCCCGATAATACCACTCGCGGCACCGCAAGAAAGGAGACCGGGGCTGCTGCCACCGCCCGGGGCTCTGGAGCACTGGGCAGGGGGCTGATCCGGCTCGTGTGCTACGGGTGGAGGGGAGCAAGATCGTCCCAAGTGCCCGGTGAGAGATGGACAGCGGGGCGACACCGGCCACCCCTCTTCTTCCGGCAGCATCGGAGGGCTGGGAATCCAGTATTGCTCCTTCTCCCCGCAGGGCGAGCTCTGAGGATGCTCGGAACCCCGTACCCCTCCCTCCTCGGCCCCGTGCTGGCTCCGCTCCCCGCCTGCCGTGAGCCGAGGGCGGCGGGACCCCGCCGGGCGGGCGGGCGGCCGCCCGCTCCTCCGCACGCCTCCGCGCCCCGGCGGTGGGCGGCCCCCGGCCGTCACCCTCGGCAGGGCGGGCCTTGCCGGGGGCGGGCCGTCGGGCTTGAGGCTGTGCCGCGGCGTGGGAAAGCGGCTCAGAGAGGGTTTGCTCTGCTGGCGGTGCGGAGTCGTGCTGTGCCGAGCTGTGCCGTGCCCGGAGCCCCCCCGGATTTATTTATCTTTGCCACCGCGCCGTGCGCACGATGAAGCGACCTTGCGAGGAAACTACCTCAGACAGCGATATGGACGAGACTATAGACGTGGGTAGCGAGAACAACTACTCGGGGTAAGTGAGGCACCCCCGGGGCCGCCGTCTCCGTCGGGGGCGCGGGCCGGGGTGCGCCCCAAGCTGGGGCAGGGCGAGGGGGAGACCCGGACACCCCCTTGGGATGGGGGTGGGGGGGCGGCGGCCCCCGAGGTCAGAGGTGTTGTGTCCCCCTCCAGGTCAGCTGGCAGCTCGCTCGTAGCCCACCAAAAATTAGCCCCGCGCTTGGAGTGCCCGAGCCTTGAAATTATGCGCAGCACTCCAGTAGCTGTGTGAGCCACCGGGCTGCGGTTCATTAGCGCCGCTTAATTTGCCATTTGCAATCAGACCTTTTCCAAAATCGCTCCTGATCAGGCCGAACAACCTCATTTCCCACGGCGCCAGTGGGGAATGAGCCGTGGAAAGTAAGCAGGGATCCTCAGCAGCTGAACTTCAGCAAACCCGCCGTGCGAGCCGAGGGCGGGCAGTGGTGTTTGCCCAGGGAGGGTCGGGCTGGGCGCGCTGCGGGGACGCTGAGGGGCTTCAGGGCTCCTCCTGCAAATTTAGAGGTTCATGCACCAGAGCCCTTTCTCTTCCTTATCGGTGGCTAAATAAGTATTAAAAGATACTGATTTTTTTTTTTTTTTTGCGCGCTCGTGATGAAATAAGAGCAACTTTGTCCTCGTGGGTAGTATAGTTTTAAAAGCAGATTTTGAATTCCACTCCTGGACAATGCAACAGAGCCGGGCTGGGCACCTGGCATCGTACTTGACCATCTACTGACTGTGTAGCAATGGGCAGCAACGTCAAAACCCAGCAGGCCTGGCAGAGGTTGTGTCATCGGTTATGTCCACTCACCACTGCTGTTGCCATATAGAGATGCTTCATGTGGATTTGGGCCTGGTTCTTCAGCCTCTGCTTGGTAGGCAGGACTTTATATGCAAAGAAAATGAAATCTGCACTGGATAGTAAACTGTCTACAGAAAAGGACTTTATTTCCTACAGAGTGTTGGAAAATTCAAAATGTCAATTCAAAATGTATGCTGGGGTAGTCAAAACTGAAATGCATTGCTGTCTTCAAAAACACTGTGCAACGCAAGGCACTTCTTAAAAGCACTGAAAATGGCATTAGAGGGACTATGCATACGTAATATGGTGACCTAAGGTGTCTTCAAAGAGCGGTGTCAAGTTGTGCAACACCTGACGTACTTTTATTGTTTCACAGGCAAAGTAATAGTTCTGTCATTCGATCAAATTCCCCAACGACAACATCTCAGATCATGGCCAGAAAGAAAAGAAGAGGGGTATGTTTCATTTAATTATTTTTGCATTTGACAATTTGCATGTGTGTTGTGATTTTGCCCTTCATTTTTATAAACTTAATGTGTTTTGTTTTTTTGGGAATAGATTATAGAGAAAAGGCGCCGTGATCGTATAAATAACAGTTTATCAGAGCTGAGGCGGCTTGTGCCAACTGCTTTTGAAAAACAAGTAAGCTTTTTTTTTTTAAATATAAATTCTGTATCTCATCTGGCAATGTTAGTTCTCTTGTAAATCTCATTAAAATAATACTGTATGTGTCCTGATCTGGCACAAAGCAGGCATTTCAATAAAATGCTTTGTTGTGGCAAAACTATTAGAAACATAATTCATTATAAGGCTGAAAAACATTTCCATTCTTTGGCTTGTTTTTCCCTTAAGGGTAACTATGTTCATGTTGCCTCTGTTCTTTCGATGAATTCCAGTAGTGGTTTTGTTAAAAATGTGCTTTACTCCATATTAAATAAAAAATAAAAATACACAAACCCAACACAACTCCCCAAACCTGTATGTAAATTAGCTTTCTGTCTAAATCTTTAAATATAATTTACTTTGCCGCTACTTTAACGGACCTTTTTTTTTTCAAATCTATACTTTCCATTGCAAGCAAATCAGTCCAATTTCCTGAAAAGGGAGCAGACAGTCTGGATTATTCATGTTTTAAGATTACTCTTTAGAACCAGTGCATTAGGAGGTGGAATAGGCCCGTGTTTGTCAGCTAGTGAAGTCAGTGATATATTCAGAGTTTCAGTGAGAAAGTATTTAGTAGGAAGTCTGAAAGGATCCAGTTAACTTTAGCTCAGTTCCTTGGTCATGAAATTACAGACCAAGAGATTAGAATACAATGTTTCATTAAAAAAAAAAAAAAAGCATTTTGGTTTTTCCATTTAAATTTTTTTTTCCATATCTTGAATTTTATTTTTTGGGCTTTGATTCAATTTTCAACCTTGTTCCTGTTTTGCTAGAAGTGTCGAAGATTGCTGGATATGTGCAACTGACACTATGTTTCAATAAAAATGAAACATCTGAAAATAAATAACCTGACTTCCTTGTAATAGTAAAATAAACCCAAAAAGTAAAATCTGAGAGCAGGATTGGGAGGTGCTGAATATAAGTGGTAACTACGTGGCAAACACCACGCCGTGTTAGGCCTGTTTCATCCCTGGCCTGAGCAAAAGCTGGCTGAAAAAAATAAATTTGAAGTGTTGGTTGAGAGCATCTCTTGTGTCACCTGCAATATGATTTTTAGTAACTGGTAGTTGTCACTGTGACCTTGCGTTGGTTCTGGCAAAACAGTGACAGGGATATTTTCAGCTAGATAAACAGGGGCAAGAGACAACAGTTGTTTGTCCCATCTTATTGTTTATTTCTTGAAAACCACAAACATTATAAAACAAGTCCTACAGAGCCTTTGGAAATTACCCAGCACCATGCAGTTTTTAGCTATTAGTCACTCTCACTGAGACAGCTTGTACTGTGTCTATGGAAAAGATGAAGTCTGTGAAAGCTACAGGATGTAGCTGCATGTAAAACGGGGAATTCTGACCAAAAATTCACACGCACATCAATGTTGGTACGTTGAGAGCAATAAGCAGATTGAAAAAAAGGCACTGCCATAAAAACGAGCATGTGCTGTATTTGAATCAGAAAATCCCACCATTTTCCCACAATATGCCAAGGACGAAGTCATCAGTCCTTGCCCAGCTCCTTGACATTCAGCTCACTGGAGTTTCCAAGTTGGAGGTTTAGTTTCGCTTCCGCCTCCCTCCCTTCCCAAGCCACCGTGTTACTCTTGAGTGTGGCAGAGATGAGCACTCTGAAACATGGCTGCACAGCACCAGGCAAACTTTGCCCAGCTCAAAATGTACAACCTGGGAGAAGCTGGCTGAGACAGTGAAGTAGCCCAGATGATAACTAAGAGAGAAAAAATTGGCTGGCAGGATGTGATCCACTGGTGGCTGCAGCTTGCGTGGCCCTGATTTTAACTGATGCCAAGGGATGATCTCTTGCACTGGAATAACATTTGTGTTGTCTGGGTGTGTTCCAGATATCCAAGGGAATGCTGCCAAGCAAAATAGTTTTATTTATACATTGATATATCAATACTGCCTTTTGAGTTCTATTTTGTACTTTTCCGGTATCTCTTGTAGCTCTGCGAGCCACTCTTAGTGTCAGAAAAGATTTTTACTGACAGAGGAGCTACACTCTTTCGCAGTATTTAGTCTTTGCAAAGTAGGCCTCTCACTAACTTAAAATACTGTGGACTGTGTGGCAGTTTTTTCAGTCAAAAAATGAGAATGGAATATTCAACAACCAAATGACACATTGCAAACTAACAGGCCATGAAGAGAGGGACAGTGCTGGGTGTGTGTCCGCAGGGACACCTACCGGTAATAGCACAAAAAGTAACGTTGCAACAGGGTCCTAACCTGTGGCCACACAGACCCCTCCTGCCAGCTCTCCCCTTGTGTTTGTTGTTAAAAGGGAAGTCCAGAAAGTTATGTATTTCTCTCATTTCTTGAAGATGTCATCTCTACACTGCCTTCAAGGCCAGAGCTGCTGAGGTATAGCCCTAATAAAGGGAAATTAGGGAGACGGTATTAGTCCTTAGACCAAGTCTGGGAAGCAGATGCTCACGAAAGAATTAAGCAGAGAATGTCCTAATGATAGGGGAAATTGAAACCATAAGGCTGAGCTCAGTGGAAAGTATATCAAATTGAAGTTTCTAGTACTCGTAAGCCTTTATTTATATGTGTCTCTTATCTCAAAGGGATCTGCCAAATTAGAAAAAGCGGAAATACTGCAAATGACAGTGGATCATCTGAAGATGCTGCAGGCAACAGGAGGGAAAGGTAAGGAGCCAACAATTTTTTTTTTTAATATTTGGGGAAGTCTCATCAAAAAAAGTGCTTTGAGGAGCTGTGATAGGCGTTTCCAGATTAAAGGAGTGGAAATCAATGCTAATGGCAGGATTGAACTCGTGGGAAAGAGCTACTGGGACAAAAGAAGCACTTGACCCTGGGCTTGTGTTTGCTTTCATAACACTGTGGGAGTAAAGGCTTCATTCACAGGCAGCCCAGTCAGAGATTTGTTTGGGGTTTCCAAAGAGCACTGAAATCTGCACAGGGAGACAAAACAAATACGCAAACACCAAACATAAACAGGAGGTTTGTGGCAACAATTGTGTAGCAAAAAACCTGATGCTAAACCTCATTATTGAGCTGCTATACTGAAGGAAGTGAACAGAGAAGAACTTTAATTTATGTTTAAATATTTTCTTTGTTCTGGAAAGACTTTTCAGTTCCAGGTTAGACCATCTCATTCACCAGAACAAAACCCAGTCTTGATCTGTGCATCTCCAGGTATCTGATGAAGTGGGTAGGCAGGCAGTGCTCTCTGCACTCACATTTCTATGCTATATTTGTGTGTCAGAGGCTGGCATAGCTCCCTGTTAATGGGTGCTGGCATGACGCAGTGGCTGCACTCGCTGACCCATTAGATCAGCCGAGCGCCGGGAGTCGAGCGTACCTCGCTTGTGCAAGCTGACAGTCCCAAGGCTGGAGGCCAAATGGTTTCAGCCACCCACGAGGTGTTCTGTGTAGTCATGATTTTGGAACTTATTTGGAGCGAAAAACTTGCTGGCATTCCATAGGCATGGTCCCACGTCCCGTGCCATCAACCGTGATCATGCTTTGAATTGTTGTAATGGAAGCCAGCTGATTCTTCACTCACCCACTATGCCATATAGGTAAAGGCTAGAAAAGAAACTGCTGCTGTCTCTCTTACTTTTTTTTTTGACCAAAGTTTTTAGTGCATGACTGAATTATGCTACTCTCCGTACCTTGCAGCAATTAAAAACTCAGCTCAGAATCAGTGCGAGCCTAACAGAAGATGGCTATAGGAAAGCCTGTTAAAAGCTGGTGTTTTGTTATTTGTGAAAATTAACGCCAAGTTGACACACCTTTTTTCTAGGTGTTAAGGAATTTTTTCTAGGAGTCCATTTAAGCTTAAAAGTTATGGGTAACTTGTTTGATAAGAGATGAAAGGAATTTTATTGCCCATCAGGTAACATACATGTCTCTTGGTTCCTCGGGAAATGTACAAAATTTAAATAGAAGGTTAACATATGTGTAAAAAGTCCTTGAGAAAGCACTGTAGTTGCTAAAGATACACTCTTGAAAGTTATAAAATGCCAGAATTTATCATGGTTGTGCAGTCTGTGTTCAGGTGATTTGGATCCTCTGTGTGTCCTAGTGATGGTGCCTTCTCTGAGTGTGTGGCTGTGTGCTGGTTCCACAAGCTCTGTCTCCCTTGGTGCAGGGAGCACAGAGTGCTTGGCTGCTGAGGGAAGTGGTGGCTGTTTCATTTCATCCTCCCCATGCGATGTGTGGCCCAGCTATCCCAGCCTGACCCCCACATCACGCTGCATATTGTTCCTCTGAGGAGCTGCAGCAGCTCCCAGCCCTCCAATGTTTGCACCGACAGCGGGACGGCCAGGAGGTGAACCCAAATGGAGACCTCATTTATCAGGAAGCTTCCTTCCCTGGTTTACCTGCCCCAAAAAAATATGCAGAGTATTTTTTTATAAATGGGTCAGGTCAGGTGGCCAAGTGGGGCAGGGGATGAAATGCCTGGGATGGGAGCTGCGGGACAGAGACACGTGTTGGTGGAGCCCAGCCTCTGGCTCCAGTTGGACAAACTGGATGTTGCTAGCAATCCCAGGTCTTGCAGTCTCTTCTCTTCCTTGGTTGGTCTCTGCTCCATGTCTCTCCTGCCCCAGCTGACACCGGCATAGCTGTGGCAGTGCGGGAAAGGGTGAAGTGTTGTGGTGCAGGGACAGGCTTATTTCTGCTGCTGTCTTTCACACCATGATCCACGGTGGGTGGCCCATCACAATAATACCTGATCGCTTCACAAATACTACAACTTTATCTGCTCCTTCTGTCCTAGAGATAAGAGTAATCTCACTGCACAGATTAAGAAACTGTAAGAAAAAGAGGTTTGAATACTGGGCAAAGTTTAAGCCTGCATTTCTTGCTTGCTTAATGTTTTACTTTGCAATCTAACTAACAGTTTTAAATATAATTTCTTAGAGTATTTTTAAAGTAGATATTTGTTTTATTTGTATTTATTTCCCTCTTTGTGTGCCAGAGGATTTTTTTTGTATCAGCAAAAAAATTAGTTTCATCATTTTTACCAGGGACAATCACTTCTTTCTGAGGAAAGGAGAAATGGGTCCTGATACCCATATGCTGCCCTGCATTAAGGACTGTCCTCTTCCTCACACAGAAAGGAGGACATCCATGATGGGGAGTGGGTGGGACTGGGGCAAGTCAGGATGGGCTTGGCCACCACTCAGCACACTGATCCCGAGGTGGGCAGTGTGGGAGAGAAACCCAACACTGCTTCTGCCCCTTCTCTGCTTTTCAGAGCTGCCTGGGCAGGCAGGCAGGCAGATGCCTCTCAGGTCCTGTGCAGGCTCTGTGTTTCTGCCATCCTGACACAGGTGTGGACAGTTCTGTGGACAGTCTCCTATTCACATTGAGCTATTATTTTGGCCTAAGGCCAAGGCTTTTTGCTGATGGTGCAAGCAAGCACAGGGGAGGAGTGATTTGTCAACAGTGAGTTGTTTGTAGAGAACTCAGTGTGGTTTTATTGAAGCTTCACTACAAATTTATCTTGAGTGAGTGACACCTGGGTCAGTGCATGGGTTCATGTAGCCTAAGTGACTTGTGTGCAGCAGGTGGGTTACCAGGACAGATGAGGTAAAACCAAGAGTTCCTGTTCACTACAAAACACTGGCATGTGCACATGGTGGAGGATGTTTGTGGGTTGGGAAAGAAATGAGAAGCAACATTTTTAAGTCTCTCTCAGAAGGGGGAAGCTGGTGAAGGGGAAACCGGGAAAAGATAACCATCAAAATATAATGGAGCCTGGGAGTCCCAGATCTCATCTAGCCTCTGTTTTCATGCCTCGGCCACCATAGGAGACTGAAAGGGAGCCAGGATCACCAGGGCTTTGGGATGGCTTGTCACAGAGCCAGCAGCTCAGACTCAGGGGAAGCTGGTGACAACCACATCCCCCACATCTCTTCTAGTCCAGGAGGGAGGGAGGCCGGGAAGCCCTGGCTTGAGCCAAGTGCTCTCAGGACTCCCAGGCTGGCTGACTCATGGCCAGGGCCGGGAAGTGGTTCTGGCTGTGCGTCAGCCCCTCTGATGCTGCTGGAGGTCCTGGAGCCTCCGGCACAGAAGCAGTCCCCACGCCAGGCTGACTGGCACCCGAGAAGGTGCCCTGCTATCTCACTGCTGCTGGCACACCTGGCCTTTGGTTCTCAGGAGCTCACTCAAACCTTTGGTTGCAGTGGACCCTGGCAGGAAGAAAGCTGTGAGGAGTCAGCACTTGAGGACAGGAGTCCTCCACTCGTTGATCTGCTGGCTGAGCCAGAGTTTCACTCAGGTTCAGATGAGCAAGTAGTAGGCTTGCAGCAAAAGCACCGTTGTGATTTGGCAAGATGGAGTGTATAGTGGGCAGGGGATTTGGAGCAACATGGATAAATGTGCCTGAGTTAATTCTATAATGTGAGCATGCAGTGGTGGAAGCGCTTCTTTCTAGCCTGAAAATTGATTAAAATGAAAAAAGGTATCTAAAGTGCTAGCATTTTTCAGAAAGGCCGAAATTATTTCATGACAGAGTACAAGGCATTGCTGCCATGTTCTACCGTAAGATGGGCACTTGATCTTTATATACTCACACACATCACAGTCATGCATACCTAAAAATTTTCATTGAAAGTGAGAGGAAAAACACCATGCCAACTTGGGAGGGGATAGGATATTATTGCCCCAAGGAGACAACATTTAAACTAAAATAGGAAAATTCCAAAAAGTGGAATAGGTTTTTGTGGTTGAAGAGCTGCAAGTTAAATGCAAGATTTTATGCTCAACCCTTTTAGAAAGGGAGTATCCTTTCATGTGCATTTAATAAAACTTTTTTTTTTTCAAATGCTTTTTTGTCCCAAGCCTATGGAGCTCCAGTTGCTGTTTGTTGAAATACCTCATGGGCCATATGACTGTCAGTCTTCCATCTCCAAATTAGCAATGGCATTACATAAAACATTTTCTCAGTAAAGCTTTTTATTGTGTGTTTGCAGAGTCATCACAAGATGTTTTTTGTTTGTAGTTAAGCAACACCGTATGTCATATTGTCTTAATGACTCTGTGAAGTAGAAGGGACCCCGGCAGCAGCTACAACAACTATCTCACAATGTCAAGAAATAGTTTGAAAGCATTAGGATGAATGCCAGTGTAGGGAAGAAAAGGCAGGGTAGTACATGCAAGCTCTCTGATCTCCAGCCTGTTTCTTTGTGTGGATAAGCATCTCATTCACACATACAGGATCAACATTGCACTGCAGCAGCTTGCTGAGGAATTTCAGGAGAGGCATCATGTATCTTTTTAAATGTCTTATGGACTTACTTATTTTCATTTGTATATGGTCTGCATAAACAACTGCAGCCTAGTACATTACAGGGATGGTCACAGAGATCATTTTACAGACCAGATAACAAACTTCTGTTGCACATCTTAACCCACAAATGGCAAACGGGAAATGCGGTGGCTGAGCCAGGACTGGGTTGGCCAGCTCCACATTCAACATGTATTTTGCCCTCCCCTTGCAGGTTATTTTGACGCCCATTCCCTGGCCATGGATTTCATGAGCATCGGCTTCCGGGAGTGCTTGACAGAAGTGGCGAGGTACCTGACTTCGGTGGAAGGTCTCGACACATCCGACCCCCTGCGCGTTAGACTCGTGTCCCACCTGAGCACCTGCGCCTCTCAGAGGGAAGCTGCTGCCATGACCTCCTCCATGGTCCACCACCACCACCATCCCTTGCACCCTCACCACTGGGCCGCCGCCTTCCACCACCTCCCGGCCGCTCTGCTGCAGCCGAACGGACTCCACGCCTCCGATGCCGCCCCGTGCAGACTCTCCTCGGACGTGCCCCCTCACGGCTCCGCCCTGCTCACGGCCACCTTCGCCCACGCCGATGCCGCCCTCAGAGTCCCCTCCGCCGGCAGCATCGCTCCCTGTGTCCCTCCTCTCTCTACCTCCCTCTTGTCCCTGTCGGCCACTGTTCACGCCGCGGCAGCAGCAGCCACAGCCGCAGCCCAGAGCTTCCCCCTCTCCTTCACCGGCACCTTCCCCATGCTGCCCCCCAGCGCGGCCGCCGCCGCCGTGGCCGCGGCCACCGCCATCACCCCTCCGCTGGCCGTGTCAGCCTCTGCCAGCCCTCAGCAGGCTGGCACCGGCGGCGGCACGAAACCCTACCGACCCTGGGGGACTGAAGTTGGAGCCTTTTAAGTCCCCCCCCGGCCACACACAGCTCTTCCCACTGCGGTTCCCTCCTCTCCCTGTCAGCACACGTGCATGTGCTCACAGCCACGAGCCACCATCCCCGCACCCAGCCCCAGCCCCGGCGCTCGCCGTGTCCTCCCTGCTCAGCCTCACCCGAAGGGCCTGAGCGGTGCCGGCGAGCCCACCGAGGAGCGGCGATTATCCATCCTCACTGCCGGTGTCGGAGAGGACATGGGGAGACACCTTCTTCTTCTTCTTCTCCGTTCGTCTTGCTGGAGGCACCTTGAGGGAGCAGCAATGGCTTTCATAACAGTGTCACCATGTCGGCATGTAGAGGTTTCCTGCAACACACGTAGGAATACATAGACATTAGAACTAATAGTTCTCCAGCTATGCATCCTTGTTTGGCAGAGAGATGAGGGATTGCATCTACCAGGTCTCCTCAGGCTAGAAAGGAGTAGAAAAGGAGTTCCAGTTTCATAAGTGCCTGACATTGAAAAAATAATAAATAAATATATATATATATATGTGTGTGTGTTCTGCTAAAACAAATAACATTGCACAGGTATGGATATGGGAGAGAGGGGAAATTTTGCATTCAGCTCCAGAACTAGGATACTTTTCCGGGGCAGATCGTGCTCTTGGAGGAGAAAGGTTTTTTTAGCCAAAAGATTGCCGAGGAAGAATGTTTAGTTTGACAGGCCTAGTTCTCGCTTAGTTCACTTTCTTTGTACAGACTTGCCAAATTGTGACGTCTAGCATAGCATTGGCAAAAGCAATTATCTTATCAGTGCTGGGATTAATGAACGTTTCAGTACTGCCTGTGAGCCCTGAGGCACCCATTTTTATGGCTTAAACTTGGTGCTAGCTCCTATCTGCACAAACAGTGAATTTGTCATGCACCCAGAAGTAGCCACCTATTGAAAGCGTGCACACTTGGATAGAGTTGATTCATGCCAATACAAGAGATTCAGTGTTGTAAGAGTTCAACTTATTTAGCTGTATTTGGACATTCACTTTTAGCCGATTCAGTGCAAGATCCTTCTTCTATTCACTATCAACTTCTGGGAGAATGATCACTCTGGGTATGAATGAAGTTATGGTAGGGACAACTTTTAAATTGGCTATTAACATGCCAACATTGTAATGTGGGTTTGATTCCAAACCAAAATGAATGTATTAATGGGATGTGAGTAAATTATTTTGTCAATACCCAGATAACTAGTGCTGCATAAAATGGTTTGCTTTCATTTTTTATTACAGTGACTTAAAATAACCTAAGTATTTTAATACAACCAGTCAAGAACTAGAGATTTTATGTAAAAAAAAAGAAAATAAAAATAAAACACAGCATGTATTATTATGCACTTGATTTCTCTGCTGTGTGGAGAAAGCAATAAGCATTGAAAATGTTAAACATTATGCAAAATATACTTTAAAATATTTGTTTTAAAAATACTGTACCTAGTCGGTCTTTTATGCATTACTTTGTTAACCTTTTTTCTATGCAAAAGTCTTTACATATCACTAATTAAATGAAGTCCTTTTTGACTGCATTTTATGGATGATTTGTTGCAGTATTTGTTTGCTTTTGAAGAATACTTGTGGACTCAGAGTTGTTTTCTGCCCCTGATAACAAGCCTGTTGGCTGCTCTGTACTCTTCTGCTCCCCTTGCTCAGCCAGGAAACCCACCTTCTCCAGCGTGCTCTGCAATAGGCAGGGGAAAACAGCAAAGCAGCATCAGTTTTCAGGCTTGCAGACTGGCTCTGCATTGATGGTATGCTTAATGATGCAAGCATATCTGTTCATCCAGGAGAGCCCCAAAAATCATTGAGGTTTCTAGGTTTGGCTTTCCATAGGGTTTAGAAGGTGAAAATGTTAACCCAATGACATCATTAATCCATAAATATATGGAATGAGAGGAGGTAATTTTTACAAATTCTGGTCTTCTAATTTGACACTTCTCACTGAGGCAAGGGTTTGTTATTGTTTCATCCGACCTGCTAAGCCCCTCTGTGGAAAGCTCTGTTTATGAGTATGAGGACACAGTCTTACATATCTGAATGCCAAAATAACAGCTGGCAAGACTGAGACACAGAAAAAGGGGATCACACCACAGCCAGACAGACACTTCACTCGTCATCAAAAGCCTCAGCAGCCTCAGCTCAGTGGCTCACTCTCCTCTCATCCTTTTCCCAAATATTAAACCTGGAACTCATCCCTGCCTCAATTAGCTGGTTTCTGGCACTTAAGTGAGGAGGGGTTTTCATTCACCTGAAAAAATGGACAAAAGAGGGGTAAGAAGTCTTGTAACCCCTACACTGTTAATCAACCTTGATATTCTTTGAAATAGTGTTGTTTGGGGGGAATATGACTTTTTTTTTAAGGGCAGAAATGCTGTGCTGCTGTTCCGGCATATTTAGCAGCGTACAGATGAGGTATCATTCACTTTCTAAATGTGTATTTTCAAGAAAAAAGAGGACATTAATGGCTGGTAGATAAAAAGTGGGGTTTATTTGCATGAAAGAGCAGGTTGCAGCCCTACTTCACAGTAAGCTATTAATTTGCCCTCAAAGAGCCTGGTAGGAAGTCTCTCAGGCATGTATCACCTTAAAAATATGCACCCACTGACTTGGTTCCACCTAAGGTCTTCAATCTAATTGATGTGCCTCAAAACATCATTTGTTTCCCAAAATGCAATATTCTGCCTTGTTCTAAAAAAATGGCAGTTTGAAAAGACGCTGATTAGGTACACGCCACTGACAGATTTGTGCAGCCTGTTTGTGCTTATCCCATTTTCACTTTCAAAAAAAACCAGTTGCTGATGCATCCTCTATTGTTTTTTGTGTGGGCTTTTGGTCTCTACTCTTTTTTGTTGTGCTGTCTTTTGGTTTGGTTTGAATCAAATCACTTAGAAGACATGAGGAGCTCATCCTTCATGCCTGCTTATTCCTAGGCTGTTGGGAATGTTACCTCTCTGAGAGTGGATGAAGATTTTCCAAGTGAGAAATTAACAACAAAGACACGTATTTCGTGTGTGCTGTTGGAAAGACATGAGAGGGTAATAGCTTCTGGTGGCTTTGGCTGTAGCTGTGCTAACAGATCAGAGCTGAAGGCATCTATGCAGTCTTTAAAACAGAGCAAGGGAAAGCTGTTTCCTTGGCATAACCGAGATGCAAAAGTTAGGACCCATGGCTGTGCACATGCAACCTTACTTCAGCCTTTTTCTATCTTTATTGTGCATTCAATGAGGAATGGACCTGGATGAAGAATAGTAAGAGTAATTTATATAATTTAAGAGTAGATCATGACACATACTACAAGAACACAATTCAGGCTGCTTGTTCAACTGTTAGCAGTTGGCTTTGACTAACTTTTCAATGGGTGGGTTTACAACTTTAAATTCCAATTATCAGGAGGATCAAAGCAGGTTATGCAATTTCCTAGAATGTTTTTCTTAAAAGGAAAAAACTAAAAACCAATTCTGTCACTCAGCATTAGCAGGCTCAAAACCTTAGCCCTCAGCAATGCAAATAAAAAGCACTTAGGCTGCTGAGAGAAGATTATTACCCTAGAGAGGAGACAGGCAACTGAGAGGCAGTGCTGCCTCTCCTCCCTTCGCTGTGATTGCAAGAGGAGGAAATCCGGCATTAGGTATTGCCTAGAAGAAAAACTGGCTACTGTGGCCGAGGGCTGAATGCATATATTCAAAGCAGAATAATTGTCTGTGACTACCTCTGCCTGAACAACTGCCAGGAGGTGCCAGCTTATGCTGCTGCCTCCTTAGTGTGAACCTTGAAAATGTTTGCAGCTGTTTTGAAAGATGGTACTTCAATCAGGATGCCATGAGATAAGCCTGGGACATGGATTTTGGCAAATTCTTAGGGCTATTGTAACTGAGGAATCTCTTCTTTACAACAGAGAAAGATCACAAGCACCTTTTAGTCAAAAGATAAAACATAAGAAAATACTTATATGTGAAATGGATTTTACCAGCTCTGTAGTCACCAGACTCATTTCTCATCTGCATCTGTAGGCACAGATAGACTGAGATCACACAACTGAGGACCTGAGGGATTGAACTGGTTGTTTTGCTCAACTTTGAGTAAAGATGAAGGAATTGATATAGCTTTGTTTGCAAGCTTCATGTGTCCAAGCTTCATTTGTGTGAGGCCACTGCATGAACCTGAGTCAATTTTACTCAACTCTGAACTTTCTACTTGTACTCTATTTTTTCGCTTCATCCTTTTACACAGCAAATACTTAGACACTAGTGTGTAAAAGTCTCAAAGGAATGAGTGCAGCAACACATCTGATCATAACCAGAAATGATAAGCAGAGGAGCACCAGGCAGGTGCTAGAAATGCTGAGATCTCCACTCAAGGGTAAACCAAACCTCTCCTGATTTATAAACGAAATAACATTTTGACAGATAATTGACAGATAATTTCCATAAAATACACGTGATTTTCTTTTTTGGGAAAAGGTGTGTTTGGTTTTGATTTTTTTTTTATCCTGGTAATTGCTTTTACTGGAAGTTGTAAAGTGCTATGAATGTGCAAACACAGTCATCATTCAGTTGTCTAAATGTTTGCCATGTCCTAAGTTTGGCTCCAACTATCACTTTGGAGGGGGTAGGTCTCCCTTCTGTCCTGTGTCACCTCTGCCAGTCCTGTGCAGGTGCCTGGGAAATCCAAGTTGCTTAAGAGGCACAATATATGTTAGGCCAGGCAACTGAATTTCTCTCTATCTTGCATCATCTTTGGAGATACAGGACTTGAAGCTTAATAATATTTTCACATATGATCTAATTTTTTCAAAGAATCAGACTCCTCACCAGAAGAAACAATAGAACAGTATCAAAATCATTGGGTGATAATGCATTATCATCTATCACTCCCACAGAACTAAGACCAGTGAACACCTCAATCAGCATTAATTTTAGAAGTTCTCTTAATGCTCTGACTTCAGCAGTGGTGGTGATTGTAAGGTGACATCAATATAATTTGTTTATAAAGGCATATTTTTCTGCATTCGTGGTGGCAATGTAAATCTGGGACACATGAATTAGTGTTGTACCCTAGATACTCAAATACCAGAAGCAAAAGGAAGTGATTATGGGAAATAAAATGAAATATGTCTGGTTGAATTATTTTCAAGGTCTGAAGAGGCAGATTCCTTTTCTACAGATATACAACTGCCAATATTGAATTCAAGCAAAGCTAATTGTTTTAGACAATGTTTTAACAGTGCTATTACTTATTCTACAGGAAAGTCTTCTGAGTTAGTGCCTGAATTTTGCTTTCCACTCAGTTAATTTTCAGGATTTTTCTCTTCTACAAAGAAAGTTTTCAGGATGAAAAAATACCTTGATGCAACACTGAAACTGTGGGTGCAAGGAAATTTTGAACACTGCCTATGTGAACTGCAAGACCTCTGCACCCACTCCAGGAAACAGTGTCCCAGTGGAAGATGTAAAGGAAATGGTTTTACCTGCAAAGAATACCCATAGATATTACTCTGTGGTAAGTGAAAATCTAACAAATGAGTACAAGGCAATATATAAACCCAAGGAGACAAAACTGTAGTTATGTAAAGGCCTACATACACTTTTCCCCCTTACTTTTGATTTAACTCAGAATGCTGTATTTTTTTCATATCTCAGAGAAAAATAACTTTAATTTTCTTGAGAAAAAGGACTTTCTCCCTTGATGAGTTTAAAACAAAAGTTAAACATTTAAGCAACACTTTCACAACTTGATTAACAGGACGAGGTCAGTTGTGTGTGGATTGTTCACATAGCTCTTAATGTCACTTGCCAGCACAGCCCTTGGTTTTATTATACAAGCCCTAAAATAAAATAACATTGTTTTTCTCCCCACCCCCTCTCCCTCTGTTGCTTTCTAAATGTATTTTGGTGGAGGAGAAGTTTATTTTTCTTGGCTTTTCTGGGGTTTGTTTTTCTGAAGAGGCACCAGGGTGGCAAAGGGGAGCAGTGGTGGGGACTCTGGCTCCTTGGGCACCAACAGCATCTCTTTCCCTTTGACCAGGCAAAGCTGCTTCCTCTCCTTTTCCCTTCCCTGCCCTCTTTTTGGGCAGCTGTCCCACTGGTTGTCCCCCTCCCTCCTTTTCCAGCAGAAAGGGGATGCAACCTTTGCAAACCAGGCAGCCACCCCAGCAGGGGCTGGTGGCAAGGACCAGCTGCCAGCCTGCGGTTTCATGAGGCTGTTTCAGTCCCTCTTACCACACTTTGTCATTTTGTCCATCATGCAAGCTGAAGTGAATGTTTTCTGATCATTATCTCAGACCTTCAGCCACAATCTACTGTGGCCAATGTCTGTCTGCTTCCCTCCTCATGTTATCAAGAATTTGATACCTGCCCTGCTACAATGACTTTGACCCTTCAATTTATTATTGCATTTGTGAATTAAAATGCTCCAAACAGGAATCTCAAAACAAAACAAATAAAACCATTTCTTGAGGCTGCTGAAAACTGACCTTCATGTGCCACCCTGTCCTCCTTCAAGGCCTGTGAAACCGACAAGAAAGATTCCCATTAGTAAATCACTATTGGATCATTAAACCTTTTTAAGGCAGTGTGTGCCTTACCAAGAGAATGAGGATTACGACACAGCAGTGGCTGCTGCCCACCGACAATCATGGGAACCGACCTCAGTAATAAATCCATTAATTATCTGGCTCACTTTGACCGGTTCTCACGCCAGAGCCGCTCCTTTGATGTGACCGTCAAAACCCAAGGATGCCCAATAGCAGTAGCCACCAACAAAACAAAAGAGAAGTAATAATTCAATATAAATATGTAAGACCTGCTTGCCCACATGCCCAGCTTTTGCAGTAGAGTGTTTCTGTGCCTGTGGTTCAAACTGGAGGCAAAAAAAAGGGGAAATAAAGCTCTTTTTCTCCTGTATATAACCTTTAAAGTGAAGAAGAACTAGGCATGTTAGAGATATTTTTTAGCTATTGTTGACATGAGTGACGTTTTCCCTGTTGCTTTTCAAAATCAGTGTTAACAGTTCATCACCAATATGACTTAGAACTTGTCCTGCAAAGGAACTAAGGATGTACTTTTGAGGGAAACAGAGGAACTATTCTCTTCAGTGTGATTATTTGTATAAACAAAATTCTTTATGCTTTTAAGCCCCCTGCAGGACCAAAACTTTAGAGGATGAATTTTTGTCTGATTTTTAAAAATTTTGGGTGTCAAGATACTTTTTCAGTGTTTAAATACATCAGAAATACAACGTATTTGTTAATTCACTTCTTGGCTACTCACCTGTAAAGTGGGAATAGTGTTAATTAATACTTGTCCTTGATCTTGTCTAATTAGACCACAGACCCCAGGGGAAAGACTAGTTCCTAACTCATCATCATCTTGAGAGCACTTTTAACTCAAGTTTCTATCCCTTACCATAGGCCTTTGATTAATAGAAGATAGAGCCCAGATGCTACTGAGGGATGCAAATTTCTGATGGCATTTCTGATGGATGACTTGGAAGGAAAGGCCCTTTGAATGTATGACCAGAAAAGAAGTAGAATTCATACAATTGCATTTAATCATTTGGCTTTTTTTTTTTTTTTTGAGGATCAGCAAACTGTAATAAACAGTAGTTACAAGAGATTTTAAGATACCTGGTTTATCTTTAAGATACCTGGATTTTGCCTTCATCCACAGCAGAACCACCAGCCACTCCTTTCTCACCAAAGACACACTTAGGGGGAACATGATGATAAACCCAAGAGAGACCACTTCAGAACTGGGTTTGGCATGTGCACAGAGGCTCCCTGTGAGCCTTGTAGCAGGCAGGGGAGTCATGGTGACAGAAGCTCAGGAGCTCATATTCATCTTCTCACGTGCTTCACACTCTTCTTCAGCCTGGTAACTTAAGGGAAGACGAGTGCAGTGTGGTAGGAGGGATGAAAGCCCTTGCAGGCTACAGCAAGGAGTTCCATTTTGATTGAACCAAAGCCACAGTCCCAACAAGTCTGAAACTGAGACTTACTACCTGGCTTGGGGTAGAGAATGAACAAACTGCAAAACGTCATCCTGATAGAATTAGGCAGGTGGTTTCTTATCTGAGCAGACAGGGAGATCATTCCTGATTTTTCATTTATTTTGCTGGATCTCTTGTGCAGAACTGCAGCTTACGCAATACAAATTATGCCAGTTATGGAATACAAAGTTGTGATTTCTGTAAAAAAATCCCCTGCAAAGGTTGCAGGGGCAGTTTGGGTGGACAGCCAGAAAGGCACCCTGCTGTGGCCACCCTCCATCAGCCCAGCTGCCTTGACCTTGTCTGGGTTGCTGCTATTCCCAGCTACATGCAGCAGACAGCACCACCAGCCAGAGCATGTGTTGTAATGCCAATTTATAGTCTGTTATTATTTTCCTGCTTTGGGGGGAAAACTGGAATCTCCCAGCTCTGTTTTCCTGCTAGCAATTCAAAAATTAGGCACAGCATAATAACATTGTCAATATAGTTTACTAAAGTGTGATTATTCAAAAGAGCACATGAGAAACAAAGCATGGAAAGGCAGAAGGTAATGATTGACTGTAGCCACAAGACAGTATAAAAAGGATCTAGAAAGCAGATTTGCAGCATGCAAGAGAAAAACTCAGACTTTTAAAAGGATCAGAGCTTTCATAATTTCATGATCAGAGTACTTCTTAATAGGACATGGCAACTGCTCCTGTAAAAGGACTTGCTGGAAAATAGTCCTTGGACAGTATTATCTAGATCTGGGAGTGGTAATTAAATCTGTATTGGACTTTCAATAACATTACCTTAAATAAACTGCCTTGGCTTGCATAAAATAGTTTCTCTTTAAACACAATTTAGAGTAAATTTTCCAACTGTAGTTCTCAAGGAACAGTCCTGGCAGGATGTGCAGTGAGGTTGTCATATTTTTTTTTTATCTTATAGTCCAGAAGGTGTTTCAAAGTGAATCTGTAGCTTGGGAAGAAATTTACAGTTGTGTTTTATGACATCAATATTATATAGAAAGAATATTGGGATAGAGAATAGGACGGGGGGAAAAAAAAAAGCCTGGAAAAAGGATTGTGTGCCTGAAAGCATCTTTTGGGTTTGTTTTTCCTTCCACCCCACCAGTTTAATAAACACTTTGCCTTGTTTGTGTCCTTTGACTGCCATGGTGACAGCACTAGTGTTATAGCACAGACTGCTCCCATGGCTCATCAGCCTTGTGAATCTGTGCAGAAGGGAAGGGAATGAAACCTTATCTTGTGTCCTTGGGCAGCTGATGCCCCGGTATCCTGACCTGGGATGCAGAAATTGTGGTTCCCTTCTTCACCTTGGCACAAACTTTTGCATGACCTTCAGTACAAAACTTTCAGGTGAAAAGCAGAGGTGCTGCTCTGGGGGTGAAAAACAGAGTGGCTCTGGGGGTGAACATGTTCAAGGACACATGGTCTTTGTCACTCTGGTAATGGTATGTGTCCTCATTGTATTAATGCCACAGACAGGATGAGGTGATAGAGTCCGAGTCACACTCCTGATTATACTTTGTGACTTTTTTTTTTAATGTTATATTGACTGTTTAAAGACAGATTGTAAAGTTTCCATATACAGCATTCAACTCAGAAACTATGCCGTGATTTGCCTTAATAAAAGCTTCATTTGTACATGAAATTTGCTTTATCAGCAAACACAAGTCCTTCATTCCTCTATAGCTCATTGGAATGGAACGTTAACTTAGGGAACTGGGTCTGAAACCTCCAGAGGAGGGGCTGCTCTGGGAATCGCGGGCGGGTGGCGGCAGACACAGGACCGGGATGCCACCTCGTGGCGTGTTCCCACAATATTTATATTACTAGGCAAAGGCTCGTTGCCTTGGGGAGGATACCACGGAGTTGCGCTTGCTTATATCCACAATAAAACAGACAAAAAGGCGATAAGTGGCCAAGAGAATGTCCTGGGAACAGAATAAATCTAACGACTGCATGACTCTATGCCCTTCAAGTACAAGTGAAATGTGATGGCAAGTAGAAAATAGGCCTATAAAAAAAGAGTGGGAACTTTCATTTTCTAAAGAATTGCTAGTTATAAAACTCATACAAAATTTTATGTTCACTCACAGCCAATATACTTCATACAAGATTGGAAAAAACTTACAAAGTGGAACTAATTTAGGGCTGTAACTTAAAAGAGGTAGCAAGAAAGAAAAGTTGACTCAGCTGCTGGTTTAAGTTGATCTACAGTTAAGGTATTGTCTTCCTTATCGTTCTTATTTCTTCTGCAGTTCATTTCCATACGCCTTTGCTGTGACATGGAAAGAACTTGGTCACCCTTATGACGAAGAAGAGAAAAGAAAGTGAAAATATTTGTGAGCCAGTATCTCAAAATCTATCATAGTGAGAAGCAAATTCACCTACAATTTGAAAATGTGTTATTAATAATCTTATATTTGCTTGAAATACCTCTGCTCTTGCCAGATCACTTTTGTCATGTGCTTTTGATTGCACTGCCAGTCCTGGGTAAAACAGCCCACCTTTTCTGGGGCTTCAGCAGGCCAGCATCTTGAGTTACCTTTTTTGTAAACCAAAAATATCAACAAAAGCTCTAGGAAGGATGGTGCTTCTACCAGATAAAAACAAGTACCCAGTTCCTTCCCTCCATCACTAAGATCCAGGAACAAGGAATCAGGAACTGCTGTAACACTGTTCAACACATGCTCAAGGTGAATATTGATCTGGGCTCTTTACATCCCAGCCCAGGACACCTTTAGTCACAGTGGGACGTGAAGTGTAAGGACACCAAGCCAAGAGGATTGGTGCCTACTCCTTGCTGGATGAATATTTGCTGTCTATGCAATGGCAAGTTTCAAGTCTGGCATTGGACTGAAAAGGGATTTTGAAGGCCATTTGATAGCTTCTTCAGAGATTACGCAGCATTCCTAACAAAATATTGGAAACTACTCTTTCTTTGTGTGCAAGAGCTATTCTGGCATTTTTTACATGTTTCTAAAATCTTATATGTGATTATTTTTTCTCAGGTGACTCTACAGCTGGACTTATACTGCTAAGAGTGTGCAAATGTCCTACTACAAAATGAGTTAAAGCAGAAAGAAATGCTTGTTTTGTTCCTATTCTGTAAAACCATATATATGCCTTTTCTGGGAAGGTAGTCAACACTGGAAATTAATTTTAGCTAGTTCTAAAATTGCCCATCATTTTCTGATAAAGAAGGTAGAAACCTCTTCCACCAACTTGGTAAAGCCTTTTACTGAGATCAAAGAGGGAGAGAAGAATCTCAGAGCCCTACGCAGTTCTAATTAACAGGTAAACTGTTAATTATAGGGGAAAATGCAGGATGAAATCATATAATCGTGACTTTCTGGATCTTAGGAGATCCACTGAGCCATTCCCCTTGCCCAGTCTGAGAGACTTGATAACTTGTCCAGCCCACTCTTAAGAACCTCCAACCATAGGAGTGCAATAATTCCTTGGGTGGCCACCTGTGGACCTGGTGTTTAACTATAATTTGGTGGCACATCTTCTTTATATCTAAAGGGTAACAACAGCCCTTTTGACTGTTTGCTTTCTGCCTTAGAGCAAAGGTGATCCCTTCCCTTTGAGCCTCCTTGAAGCTTCTTTTTCATAAAGAATATAGTGGAGGACCTTTTCTACAAGACACTCCTGTCTGCAGTGGAGGGCAGCCTAGGCTCTGGCACACCCTGGGAAAGGCAGCCAAAGCCATTATTTCCAGTGGTGCTTTCTCATCAGGTATCCTAAGGAGAGCCTGGCTCTATCCCCTTGGCACCTCACTTCAGGTACTTGCAGACATTGAGGAGGTCCCGTCTCAGCTGTCTCGGTCAAGGCTGAATAGGCTCAGTCTCCTCATCCTTTCCTTATAAGAGAGATGCTCCAGCCCCTACTGGGTCCCTGCTGCTGTGATTCAAAGATTCATGATAGCACTGAGTGACCATTCACCTGTGGGGGGGAAGGTGTGGGAGCACCCTAAGCTGTTAGAGAAGGCAAAAAAAAAAAAAAAACGAAAGAAGTTATGTTATTTCTAAATGCATGTGGCCCTCTAGGCAGGCCTCTGCTGACCTCTAGAATGCGGGTGGGTGGGCATGGGGTGTCTATAGGCAGTGCTGTGACTGACTGAAAGATTTCCAGGCACCTGCTAATACTACACCTTCCCCTGCCCACCAGCACAGGGCGCTGGCACTTCCTGCACAATTCGTGCACGATTGCTCCAAGCTGTCAGGTGCGTCCTACAACCCCCTCGCCTCGGGCTCGCGCAGCAACCGGCCGATGGTCCCAGAAATGTTAGAGCAGAAGGAGATGGGCCGGAGGGGATCCTAAAACAAAAGAGAAATGGAGAGGGTAAAGATAGCAAAATTAAGTCTTCCCTGACCGGGAATCGAACCCGGGCCGCGGCGGTGAGAGCGCCGAATCCTAACCACTAGACCACCAGGGATCCTTGACAAAGCTTCTACACTTCTTTGTAAAGAAGCAATGACAGGACACTCTCCTTCCCTCCTCGACTGTTTTGTGCCGCTGCTTTCTCCTTGTGCTCCCACTTTCCAAGCAACACCAAGTCCTGGAAGCAGCTACGTGTGGAGAAGGACGTTGTATTCCACCCCACGGAAGAGAATAGTGGCGGCAGGCTGGGGAGGAGAGGGGGTCGCCCAGGCGAGGCTGGTGAAGGGCCCTGGCCGTGGGCGGGAGGCAGGATGGTGGTGGGGGAGCGGGCAGGACGGAGCCTCGGGCGGGAAGGAGCGGCCAGCCCGGCGGTGCCGCCGCGGGAGCGGGGGTGGCTCCGACAGCGCCACAGGCAAGAGCTGCGCGGCCGCGGCAGGGCCCGGGGGGGGGCTCGCAGGAGGGCGCCGGCCGCCGCCGCTGGGTCTCCGTCTCTTCTTCCTCCAGCGCTCTTCCCGCCGCCGCTAGCCTCGCGCGGTTGTTTTCCCGCATTTCGCGTTGCCTTTACAAGCCGGTTGTGACACCGTCGTCTCTGTACGGGGTGTCGCTGTCACGGCTGCAGGCGGGGCCCTGTCAGCCGAGCGCTCTGCACCGCACATCCCAGCGGCGGCTGCCGGGAGCGGAGGAACGTGGCGCTTCCCTCCGCGCCGGCCTGGTCGCTGCACGGGCAGGCTGTGGAAACACCTCCGCTTGTCCGCGTTCCGGTGCTAGGCCTGCAGGGAAAAGCGGCTCCAAAGGCCTTTCTCAGGTGGGAGCCAGTAGCTCCACAGAGGGGATCGAGGTCGGTGTTTGCCGGCCTTGCTCTGCCGCGGCCTCCTCAGACGATAGATATTAATTTGTGACCTTGTTTTTTTTTGTAAGGTCTGTGTGAGCGGAATGAAAGCAGCCAGTGCTGCGGCTGACCTCTGTGTGAAAGCTCTTTCCTCTGGCATGTTGTTTTCATAAGCATAGAAGACCTGGGAGCTCTACTAGCAAAAATAATATTCCCTATTTAGGCAGTGTCCAACGATACAAGAGGGCTGGCTCTGCCTGAGCAAATTTCTCTAGTTCTCAAGCCCTTTGCCTCTAAAATGCAAAAACCTTTCTGTGTTAAGATAGATAAGCTTCAGACTGTGTGCTTGTCAACTGTGCAAATATGCATTAGCTGATCTTCAAAAGCTTTAGAGTCTGAAAACAAACTTAAGGGGATAATTTTCTTCTGGGAGAAGCGAAGGAGGTTGAGGATGTTTGGTTTCCATCTCATCAGCATCCCTGTTAAGCTGATGGTTCATTTCATCACAAAACATTTACTGCAGCAGTCTAGAACAAAATGTGTGTCTTGATTGTGATGAAGCTTTCTTTGGTCTAAATTCAGCAATTTTACTGTGCAGTGAGAGAACAAAATATGAGGTAAAAATCAGGCCCTCTTAGATATGATCTATTGTCTTATATATGCTGGAACAGTTTTTCACATGTGTAGGATTGACAGCATCCCCTTTGGTAAGACAAAGGAATTTCAGGCCTTGAGGAGCCAAAGCTGTGTCAGGCTGGAGACTGAGGTATCACTGTGGTCTGAGGCCACTTCACAGAGGTGGGTCTGCTTAGGTGAGAGAGGTCAGCTGGTCCCAGCAGGTAATCTGTGCCCATTGCTGAAGAGAAAGGTGAAGTGGGACCTAGTTTCCTACTGAGTGAACCTGCCAGGAACACCAGCCAGATATTGAGGTGGTTATACTGCAGAAACTGAGCTAGCCTTAAGAGTTTGTATACTCCACTAGGTCCACAGAGTTGTGTTTAAAAGCATAGGCTTCTCCACTCGCTGTGCATCTCAGGTGGGTTTTGGAGGGCTACTTACTTCTGTGGCTGTGATGTTAGCAGCACTGCAGACAGCTAGGTTAGAAAAAGGCTAGGCTCACAGCAGCTGCATTTGCAGGATTGAAGATATATGTTACAGAATGGTCATTGCCACCCTTAAGAGTGTCTCTGTTATGTGACACCACAGAGGAAGGCAGGGGTGAGTCCCTTGGTTCTTAAGATGCTTCAATGATGGAGACAAAATACTCCTCCTGACAATTTCAGAGAAGTAGCTGAGCCTATGAAAAATGTGATCTTATGCCAATGGCAGGGTGGGCAAGTGTGTTTTGTCCATGCCCTAGGCAGCTGTTAGATGTAGAAGCAAAGCAATCCTGCTCTGTTGTGCTTGACAGTTAGCAAATCACTTTCCAAATGAGTAATATATCTTACTAAATTTCTTTTGAGCAGTGGAAGGGTTGTTAATGAGCAGTGAGAACTAAGGTATGTACAAGAGAAATTTACTGAAATAGCAAATATTTTCCTTGATGTTAACCTCAGAGGTGAGGGCTGACCACTAGACCATCAGGAAAATAGCACTGAGAGTCATATGCTGCCTGGTTATTTTTAGAAATGGCTTTCTTTGCTGTACAAGTCATGTGCACTGACAAAAGATTGTGCGTCTCCTCTGGCTTGCTGTATCCGATAGAGAAGTGCATCAGTGAAACTGACAGCGATTCAGCCTCCTGCCAGCACAGAAGCAGCCAGTGCCTGTGCTTGCATCCCTGAGATGGTAGCTGGAGAAGAATGATCTTCCCAAAGGCACCAGGAAAGGAAGGCCAGTGTTTCTTTTCACCTAACGCTGGTGTGCCTGTGAAACCGAGTGAATAGCATTCAGTGTTAGAGGTACTGGAGCACAGCTGTCACAGTTTGGTAAATAAAGCTGAATTTTGGAACCTGAAAAATCAGAGCGATTCCTTTAAATGCAAGCTGTACAGCAGCGTGCAATTAACTTGTCTGTTCCATATGAATACATTACATATTATTATAACTTTAATTTGACATGCTGATTGATGTGTGACAGTAGGCTTACGGTGTAAAAATGAGTAAGAATAGCATCAAAGTAATATGCTAAGTTATGGAAAGTATATAATTTGAGTATGTATGTAATATATAATGGTAAGTACAAATTTTCTTTACTGGGGTACATGCTTTAGCTATAGTGAAAACCCTTGATCTGCATAGAAACTGCATTTATCAGTCCTCTCTTTCCTCAATTGTGTGTTTCATTTGTAAAGTCTTGGTATCAGATTTTCTTCTGTAAGTTCCCCTGACTTGTAATTGTACATCATCCCAGTTTCAAGGAAGTGGAAAGGAGAAGGAAGGAAGAGATGAGGCAGAGTCTTTTGCTATTTTATGTTTAATTTCCATGTATGGTCAGATTGGTGACCTAACTGTTGGATTATAACAATTTTCTGGGGGAAAATGCTACTGTACTTTGTGTCTTATTATATCTGTTTTAACCGCAGTAGTGTTTTGATGGAAATAATGTGAGGAAAACCTGAAGAGGCGTTGTCCAGACGTCGCAGCTGCTGTGGTACTCCCAGCTCCCAGAGCAGATTCCAGGCCGTGCAGTGACTGCTCCCTGTGCCTGCAGTGTGGCGCTCGCCGCGCCAGGGGATGCGACACGGGGACAGGCAGCGCCACGGCTCGGGACCAGCAGGGTGCGGCAGTCCCACTCCTCAGGGATATTTTAATGATCCTGAAGAACGAGACGGGGAGCAACCAGCAATATTTTACAGTACTTACTTTACAGAAGTACTTTAACACGTTCTTGTATTCTTTTTCTTCAGCTTCTGTTCTTCCTCTGGCACTACATTTGATATAGTAAAGCCTGGGCCAGCTTCTTTTCCCTTTTAGCCCATGTTAAAATGCACGTGATTCTGGGGTTTGGGATAAAGTGTGGCAGTGAGGTGCTTCATGCAGTGTCCACTGAGCTACCTTAGGTGAAACAAATAGGACTTTTTTGTCATCTTCTCTTGTATTGCAGCAAATTTCATCTCTTTTTATAGTCTTTCTTCAGTTGAGCATTTTGGGAGCTACTTCTGGTTTGCTCTTCTAGACAGAGAAATAGGTGCACAGAATCAGTCATTAGGGAAGAATTTATTATAAAAGTTTCAAGCTGTGGTCTCTTTCTCATTTTTTTGTAAAACTTGTGGAAAATTTCAGTACCTCAGTCACATTGAGTTATATCTAGACAATCAATTCAAAGTTAAAGGGTGAGTTGGGGACACTCTGAAACTTCATCATTACATAAACCAAAGAAACCAGGCTAAGAATAGCCCTCAGTGCAGAAGGATCAAGCAGAGCCTCAATTATGTATGCATAAAAGTCTGTCTGTATGAAACCTATTTTGTGACTACTTCATGGTGAATAATGGTAGGAGTAATAGGCAAAAACAGAAGGGATAATGGAAATAAAAAGAAAGATTGGTGTCACCTTTATTTTTGTATTTTTTTCAAAACTGGACTGTTATAACCGTCAAGTTTGTCAGTGTAGTTTTTTATGGCAGGTTGTCTTTCTTAAATAAATGAGCTGTAAGCTAACAATTACAGATGTAAAAAAGGAAACAAAAACTACATGAACTACATGAGCAATACAGTATTTTTTCTGCTATTAGTGTAAGCTGATCTGAATGCAGGCCATATACAGTATGTTTACTGTACCTCTAGCAATTTTTTCTCTTGAATGTAACTCTGTTAATGTACACTGAAGCAGAAGATCAAAACCCATACAAATGTAGTATTTCAGTATCCCAAATCTGTTCTGTCTTTCAAGGGTGGTTATACATGTGTGTTTGTGTGAGAAATATTTTTCTAGGATAAAAATTCACAATTTGGAAGTGATGAAAATAGCAAATTTACATTTTGTCTCCATCAAAATAGTGCAAACAGTGATAAAACAAATTTGCCCAATCCTGAAATCAATGAGCAACATGAATTTAAGATTTTCTCTGGTAAAGATATTCTAAGCATTGATACCATGAAGACAGTGAATCAAATGATGTTAGTGCATTTATATTCAAATGGATTGTCAAGGAACGTATTGCCATGGGAAAGAGCAAACTATTCAGACCGTCTGCTATCCTCTATACTGCAGTGAGACTAAAACTAAATTTTATTTCAAGGGTGATGTGTATGTGTCTGATCCACCTATTATCTGCCTATCTCATGTTCATCATTGTAACAGAGAGGCAGGCATTACTGAGCACTTCAGACTCAGTAAAACAAAAGGGTGTGTGACGCGCCACTCACACAATGACTTCTTCCAGTGACATGAAGTCTGTGGGTTGAGCCACAGGCAATGACCCACAGTGCCATAACCAGAACTTGTACAGTGCTTCTGTCCCAGTCCTAGCCTGCTTATCCTGCTACTTTGACAGGAATTTGAGTGATTTGTCCCCCATGCCAGCAGTCTAGAATGTGTATTTGATATGCTCAGGGCAACATAAGTACTATAGAAATACATTGTTTCTTTGCTATATGGAGTTCACACATTATTTTCATAGAGCTTTCTACACTGTACAGTAGAGGTGACTGTGCTTGGAATGATGATGGACAGCAGACTGGTACATTAGGACAGGGATAGCTTTTCTGGAGCTAAAACAAGCTGTTAGTCACTGTCACGGTTGTGCAGGTGCAGCTAAGAGATAAATAGGGCTTCCACCACTTTGATGGATAGAGCTTCATAGCTCCTGCAATTTGGCAGAGGTGGTTGGGTAAACAGTACTACTATTCTTTCTGTTTTTTCCCAATTTTGTTATCTAAGCACTGCTAGAAGAGTAACTGAGAGCAGGGCCCTTTTCTTCTGTGTGGTGAAGTATTTGAGATTTTAACCAAAGTAACTTTGGGTTTGTCCATCTTTTGCTGGGTAGTAGTAAGATTTACTAACTTCAGTGTGTTACCAGAACGCATCCTTTAAGCAGCAGACTGTGTTTTAAAGAAAATCTGTCCCTTGTAAAAGAAGCTGGTTTAGTAAAAAAAAAAATCAGATAGAAACTTCAATTTTAGCTGAAACTGCAGTAGCAAATTTAGTGGAGGAGTTGAGACAGTTGCTGTTCTAGTAGTGGCACTGAGTGGTAGCAAGCATATACTACAAATAGGATAATGGCAATGGTGGGAGATGGCGGTGTCTGTATTGGAAATGCATTTGGTCCTGAAAATGACACGTTTTTGAAATGAGTCTTCTAAGCAGCTATTGAATTAAAAAAAAAAAAAAAAACAAGCCTCTGACAACACTCTTACTTAATACTCGTTAGATTCATAACATTATAACTAGTAAAAATATTATACTTGAGACCCCTGTAAACCATTTGTTATTTTGACGAACTCTTTTAGCATCTCTCTATATATGTGTACACTTTGTGTATGCTTTTCATTTATGCAGGTAGCTGCCTATCTTCAGGCTTAAGATTTTGTCTTGCAGAATTTGGAATTTAATGATGTTACAATGCCTTTGTTAAAATGCCTGAAAGACAATGCCCGAAATCAGTTTTTTCAGAGCTCATTACTAACCTAAGGAAGAAAAAAAGAAGCTAGATCCTGTTTAGGCTAGCCACAAACATCTGGAAGGGTTACCTGCAGTTATCTCGGGTAAGGGAATGGAGTTTCTGGTAAATACAGCGGGTGTTTTCTGGGGATTGGGTGAAGAAGCCTACTGGCGGACAGTGTAGAAACAGCGGATGAGGTTTCTAGGCTTTTCAGTTTCCCACGGATCTGAAGGCTTTGGTTAACCTCAATTTCCAAAACTGGCTGTTTTGTTTTTAGCGCCGCCCTTGAGAAACTGCCATCCAGAGGAAAATGCCGGCGCTTGGGCTTTATGACTCGTAGGACTTCTGGCTCCGCAGACCGCCCCCTTTGCCCAGGGCAGGGCTTGAAGCCCCAGGAGCGCGGCCACCGCCCCCGGCCCCGGGGCCACCGCGATCCGGCGGGGCCGGGGCGGCCGGGCGGGGCCGAGGGGAGGCGGGACCGCCGGGCGGGGCGGGGCGCGGCGGGCGCGGCGGGGCCGGCGCCGCTGTGGCCGAGCGGAGAGCGGCGGCGGCAGCGGCGGCAGCGGCGGCGCTCCCGCAGAGCGCTCGGGGCGCGGCGCCGGGCCGGGCCCGCCATGCCGCCCGCCCGCAGGTCAGTCTGTCTGTCTGTCTGTCTGTGCGGCGCGCCGGGCCGCGGGGCGGGCGGGGCTGCTCGGGCGCGGCCTTGTGCCCCGGCCGGGGGGCGCGGAGCCCGGCGGGGCGGGGACGGGGCCGGGGCCGGCCGGCGCTGGCGCTGTGGGGGCAGAGGAGCGCTTCGCCCGCTCGCTGGTGCGCGGAGCCAGCCCGGCAGCGCAGCCCCGAGGCGCAGGGCGGCCCCGCGGGCGCGCTGTGTCCGTGCGGGCGCGGCCGGGGGCGCGGGCGGCTCCGGGGACCTGCCCGCCCGCCCCGGGTGCTGCTCCTGGGCACCCGCGGAGCTCCCGCTACCCAGCCGGTGTAGCCGAGATGGCATTCGCGGCTTCGAACCTCAATTATTTCCTCCCTCTCAGGGTCTTGGATGAATTACTGGAATGTTCCAGGCTCTCTCTCTCTATATTAATTTGTATAGCCTTTGGTTGTCATGATTGCAAAGTGCTGCCGGGTTCCAAAGGTGTGTCAATAATTGATTTTTGTGTCTTTAATCAGTGCAATGGACTTTCCTCTCTGTCCTTCATCATACACTGCTTCAGAGTTGGTTTACGGGTGGAGTGGCATACTTGTATCTTGGGTGATGTGTGTGCAGTATCGTGGTGCTAAAGGATGTAGTAACTGTTCATCCCCTAGGTGATGAAATGAGATGATGAACACTTCGACTCAGTAACAGGCTTTTAGCATGTGTTTACTTTACATGCTACAATTACTGTTCTCCCATTAGGTAGTCATACATTTCTTGTATTAATGCGCAGTGGTGGACTTCTAAGATGGGTAGGTGCCCATTAATCGATTATGGTTTGCTTAAAATGCTATGACCCAGCCTGAGGGCCTGCGTTTGTGTGATACTTAAAATGTGTGTTGATGAACTCTGCCAACTTATTGTATCAGCCAGTGTTTACACAGTATGGAAATAATAATTTCCTGATATTGTTCCATCTGACACTTATGTGTACACATGCAGACCTTCAGAAAATTAATGGAGAGGGCAGTAGGAAATGCCAAGAATATATGTGTAAGTATGCGCGAATATATACTTTCTGGATGAAAATCACTTTATCAGGAATATATTTTTAAATGTAAGCCATGATAAAAAAATATGTAAGTTGCAGTGCATTTTAGACTGCCTTCTCTTTCATCTTTTTACCTGAAAAATGTCCATAAATATATGCAAAATATTTTAAGGACCTAAATAGTCAAGTAATGTTGATCCTTTGAAGAGTTATATTGAAGTAGACGCTTGTAGGCAAAATGCTGTCTGATGGCTTTCTGTTTTTTGCCTTTTTTTTGGTTTTTTGTTTGTTTTTTTTTTTTAAGTAGTGGATCAAAATCTTGGGCTTGGAGGGAAATTCTGTGTCTTTTGGGTTTTTTTTTCCTTGTTGCCTATTATGTTATGGAAAATAAACACTACTGGAATACCTGATTTGTCAAGTTGTTTATGAGGCAGTCTCTGGGTTTCATTCCTTGGCTTTGCCCAATGCCCTGTTCTCACTGCAGCAGTAACCATGCTCACATTTGGATGTGTTACATCTGCTGCTGAAATGATAAGTGATTCCCTTTGGAGATGAAGTGAGTTAGAATTGATTGGCACAGTCCTTGTCTTATTAGGAATATGGCTTTGTTGCTTTGTGTATCCATGATTTTGAAAGAGAAGGTTGAAATTGTATGGAGGCTGGCTCTAGTAGATATTTGGCTACCTTATGGTCCTGACTACAGGGGACAGCTGGCAAATCTCTTTAAGTGTTAATGAATGAGCTCCTCTATTCAAACAGAAGTGAATTCTCTTGAGAGTGATTTGGATGGGAGGATAACTTGTCTTCGGAAAGGTAATTAAAGAAATTGTGGTGATCCTGTGGCTAGTTACTGCAGTCAGAGTGAGTCTGCAGTCACCCATTTGGGTGGGTGTTTCAAAGGTGAGAACATAGTGTGAGCCTCTGCAGCGAGATCTGACACAAGAAATTGCTGTTCTAGGCAGCTGGAGCTGCTCACAAACAATAATTATGGAAGTGAAGGACAAAGGGACTCAATTTCCCTTTGCTATCCAGTAGGCGTGAAAGGAAAGTTGGAACATGACCAATGCTGAGAAAAGTGGTAAAGCTCTCTGTCCAGCACCTGGCTTGTGCCCTCTGTGTCTCAGTGAGTGCCCAGTTCAGCAGCAGGCAGTCATGGTCCTGGGCTCATCTGGCAGAAGAAATTCAGTGTCATCACCCAAAAAGCAGCTGACTGATAAACCTCTTCCTCATCATGATCAATAAGCCAAAATAGTCAATGGCTTTATAGGTGTAGCTTTTGTTTTAGTGAGGTATCTACCCGCTGGTAGAGTTACTGATGTGCCTGCCACAAAGTTGATGGCTTCTCACTCCTTCTTGTGAGTGATCTGCACCCTCACGGCAGGAGATGTCCAAGTCGTGTTGCTGCCACTTCTGCTGTGAGTTTGTCCGGGGGGTTAAGATTGCTTTCCCAAAAAAAGGAAATGTAATGCTGTATTTGATGAATGGAATCAGCAGTAAGAGCTCTCACTCAAGTGACCTCCTTTGACTAGGAAAGAAAGCAGAGTAGGAGAAACAAGTCTTCAGTTCTTCTTTCTCTCCTCCTTTTTTTCCTTTTAAAAATCTTACTCTGTTGTCAATTTTCCCTAGCCAGATTTATGAGTTAGTGACAAAATTCACAGCAGGCTGGAGGAATTATATTTCCCTCCCCAAACAAAATGTTTCAGATTTATATATTCAACACATACAGAGGAGTAATTGCTTTTTCTTCCTGCTTTTCTTTGCAAAGCCGTCTATTGTAGGTGGAAATCTGTATGTCTTTGTTCCTGGTCAAAGTGTCAGGTGGTTGTGCTGGTGCTGGAAGTTGTATGTTGGGAACTGTTCAGTTTTGGGGTGGGCAGCACTCTGCAGCCTTGAATGGGACCATGGCTGTGTATCTGCAGTGTCTGTGCAGAAGGTTGTACTAAGTGCCCACAACCAGGTGTAGTGCATTGCTTTTGCAATGCTTTGCTCTTGCACCTGCACTGCTCCCAGTCTCTGACCAAGCTGGGAGAAAGGGTACCAATATTCCAGCTCAGTGCCATATAACGTCCTCCTGACCCTCCTGTGCTTACCTGGGAATAATGACTTGTCATGGAACAACAGTTCATCCTTTGAGAAGACTTCTGGATTAGACTTGAATTTGTCAATGTGTAGAGTACTCATCATAATCTCAGTAAGCCTTTCTCATTGCTGTTTATCATAAGAGGTGGACTGTGCTTTCAGTTGCATGCCTCAAATTCCTGGTGCTCTGTGGTCCAATGCCCCTGTTAGAGCTCGGTGAAGCTGTTCCTGCTCAGTCATTCTGTGCCCTGTAGTACTCCTGAGCTGTAATTAAGCATTTGGCCTTCTCTTTGGTATGCTATGTGTAGAGCCCACCAAGGTGCCATTTCTTCCATCTTTTCTGCTTTTCTTATGGCTACTCTGTATGTTTTTCAAGGGGCTTTTTCAACATCCTTCTTGAAATGTGGGTTGTATGAGTACCCATGTTTAAGTAATGGTCATATGAAACTGATTTACAGGAGCAGAAAGCATGCAAGTTTAGCCGGGAAATTATACTTGTTTATACAGGCAGGATATGTGTTTATCTTTTGGTTACAGGGTCAAAATAGTACTGTTTGTGTTTCATTTTGTGTTCACTTTAGGATTTAAAAGATTTTTGTAAGAATTATTTCTAGAAAGGAAATTTTCTTATTTTCATCCATTAATGACTGATTTTGGGATCTTCTCATAGTTTCTGAAGATAACTGAGGGCCATTTCCTCAGAATCTAAGACACTGCAGGCAAGGATTGGTTCCAGTGCACCAGATAGAGGAAATCACAGCTTTGTTTTAGAGAAGTTCACAGTGAGAGCTGTTGCTTCCTTGAACTCAGCCTTATCTTAAGAAAAGGTAATGTATTCCCTGACTCATTTTCTCTCAAATAAATTTAACCTTTTCTAGCAGCACTCTCTCTGTCTGCTGTTACTCCAGTCTGGTTTTTTTCTGCTTTCTGCCCCACATGCCATCTGTCAGTTTGTTTTCTTTTTAAGTATTCTAAGGTAATGCAGTGGATAGAAAAGAAGTATGAATATTCACAAAGCATCACTGCCATTTTGATTCAGAGGGGAAGAGGTGTGGATGGCTTTCTGCCAGATCAGGTGATGCTGTGATTGCAGAAAATCCTTGGGTCTGCCTAGGTTGTTACTTTGGAGGAGATGCTGTGTGGAATAACTTGATTTTGTCAGTGGCTTGGCACTGCTGCTGTGCTGTGGCAGTGGGCTTTTGCTGTAGTTAACTGCCTCATGGTTAAGCAGTGCCCTAGTCTGGTGGCAAGGGCTTTATTTTACTCTCAACTTAAGTATAATTTTTAGAATGCTTTTTAAGCAGCTCTAGTGATGCCAAAGACATGGGTACTTGTGATAAAGCTGGGTTTAATCTGTATGCAGATTTTTGGTAGCTGCAGCAAACTCAGCAAAACTTTGTAGGCCAGAGAGTGTCTTGAGTTCTTCCCTCATGCTTTCTCAGAAAAGTTCAGATAATTCAGGGAAGCATTGAAGTGTATAATAAGTTTACACATGAAGATTTTTGCATGATATTTAGAATTTATATTAAAAAGAAATTATTCTCTTATATCAGCAGTATTTGAGATTTTGTAGTCCCTTTTTCCATCCTGGTTGCTGATCAGGCCTTTTGTAGTGAAGCTGCTGAAGACTCCTAAAGGTAGGAGCTGTGGTAATCCGTGACATAAAATCTGGTCTGTACCTTCTGTCCCAACTCCAAAAACTTCTGAAATGCAGGTTATTGTGTGGTAGCTGTGTCATGTAAGCAGTGATATCTTGGTGACAATAGGTGAAGAAGCAAGGAGATGAAACTTTTACTTTGTTACAGAACAGTGTGCTGAAATGTGGCCAGGTATTTGGTGACAGATGGACTTTGCCTGCTCTGAGCCAGTCACTTGTGCAGATCTGGCCCAAATGATTAACAGCTGATGAACGTGAAAGTCCCTTTGCCAATCAAATATGTGGGGTCAAGTCACAAGCAGCCTGGGTCATCGTCAGGCCAGTTAGGAAACAAATTGAGAACCACAAAGGAAGGACAAGGATGGCTTTCTGCCAGTGCCATGAGTTGTTTTCCAGTCCTCACGGTTAGGTATCCACTGAAGAAATTTCATTTTATATACAGATAATTTGGTTTTTGGTTTTCTTCTGTGGTATTGGGTTTTTGTTAAGTGTATGGTGCTGGGCAGTGTTGGTTAGGTGTGCCTTTTAGTTAGGGTGAATAGAGGGTAGTATCACATCAGTGTGCAGAGGCTAGGCAAGAACTTCCTGTGACATCTGCATTTGTGTCCTGCTGCAGTCATGCACTTACAGGATGGAAAGGAAAATCTCCTTTGTTGGGCTTGTGCTAATGTTGTTGCTCACATCACACCACATTAAATGTCCATTTGTTTCCTTTTATCAGGAATTCTAAATTTTTTAAAAAGGGTCTCTGCTGCTAACTGATCTCTCAGTGGACAAATTTTTAATTTGTGGGTTGTTTGTTTTGAAAACTGGATTCTGTTTGCAGTGCATCATTTCTGTTAGTACAAGTAACACACTGGTTTGTCATGAAAAGAGATTAAGAAGATGAAGGTTAGTTTTCTTTTCTCCTGCACTGTTGACACTGTGCACCTTGACCCTATTGTGTGAGAAGGAAGTTTCAATGTTTTGTCAACTAGTTGTGTCCTTTTCTAAGCCCTGCTCTGGTGGTTCCCAGTCCCAGGCTGAGCCTGGAATATAATAGGCAGATTTTAGGGGTAGGGGTCTAGAGACTGAAACCAAAATGGTACAGCAAAATCAAGAGATAATGAACCTTCTACAGGGAGGTTGGAAAGAGCAAGCAAGGTGAACCCTAGGGATGAACCAGACCTTACACACTGGCATGTGTTGGAGGATTCCTCTGACCTCCATGGGTGCTGAGCTGTGGGATAGCACTGCATCCAGGAGAGCAGTTCCTAGCCCTTCTGCTCAACTGTGAACACAATTCAGTGAGTTTAAGGGACGAGCAAGGCAGGCAGGTGCGTTCATTTCTTTGTTTTCCTCCAGGGAAGGAGATGTAGGCTCAGACCTGGCAGAGCAGAGCGATGCTGCTCCTTGCAGAGTGGTACCTGCTCCATTAGGAATGAGCCATGACTGAAGGGTGGTGTGTGCAAATGCAAGCAGAAAGCCAAGGAGGTTTGCAAAAGGAAAGGTGGTGCAGCTGAAGGAGCCACTTGTAGCACCAAACCTGATTTTTAAGGTGCTTCTGAGGAGACATGTATTTATTTTTACTTGGTGACTGTTACGTGTTCATTTTGTTGTGGATCAGTGTAGAGTTTGGGATGTAAAGGCTTCAAGTTACAAAATGCATTTCTTGGGAAAAACTGTCATCCCTTAGTAAATGTTAACAGTCCTTCAAAAGTCTCTTCTCTAATTATGGTTTTTTGTTGTTGTTTTTTTCTTTGTTTGGTTGCTTTTTTGTGGTTTTTATTTTCTTTTTTGTTTGTTTGCTTGTTGGTGATTTTGTTTGGTTTTTTTTTTTTTTTTTTGAATCTAGAAGCTTTGTAAAGAAGCAGACTTGCATGGCTGTCACTGAAATCAGGACTTCACTGAGTACAGTTTTCAACTCTTAACTGCTTTGCTGTCAATATTATATTGCAATTAAAATAAAAAGTTCTACAGTACTGTGTTTTACATCTGTTGTTCAAGTTTTGGTTTCTTCTTCATGCCATGTACTGTTTTTTGTGAATTCTGTGATGCAAGACCTGTGAATGATTTTCTCACTGAAAGGCTCCAGGATGACAGAATCCCATTATAAATTGGAATTTATTTCATCTGACTTGAAACGTATCTCTCTTCCTGCTTCTTTTCACTTATTTTTTGCCCCTTCTTTTTACTTCCCTAAGTCCAGCATCAGATATCTCAAAAAAGTAATTTTTGAGAATTTTCTGTGGAAGCTAGACCTGTTCAAGAGGTTAGCCTGGCCCTATGTTTGGGATTGGATGTATGAGTTTTAATCCTTAGTCCTGTCATAATTATTGGCAAGAACACGAGTAGGTTTATGGTTAAACTTGATGACCTTAAAGGTCTTTTTCAACCTAAATGGTTCTTGATTCTATGAATCTAGCTCTGAGGTAATACCCTTTTCCCAGGTATGCGTCAGTCCTTTTTAACCACAAATCACTAATGCACCCTGGTGGGGTAGGTGCAAACTACTTTTTGTATTATTTTTAAAGTGTAGGTCTCCACCCAGTTTTAACAGATTTTCAAAGACAAATTTTAACACCAAGAATGGAAGGACTAGGGCCCCTCAAAAATAGGTGCTTTAACATGGAAAAAAGCAAGGCCAAATCCAAAACTTGTTAATGCATTTACTAATTTGTCTGGCGTCACTTGAGAAGGGGCAAGCAATTACATTGATGTAGCTGTAAACAAGCGAATACAAAGTTTTGTTTGAAATGTGAGCAGCTATGTCAGGTATAATCTGCGGTGAGCAGAAATTTGGCAGCTTTCATCTTTGGTCCCCAAGTTTGCTTAGGTGTCACAAACATAACCTGTGTGAGAAGTCCCTCTGAATGCACTTGGTATGGGAGTAGAGAGCTCAGAGTCTCTGTTGTGGCGCCTGGTTGATGTGGCTGAGATGGATGGCTTTCCTGAAAATGGAGGAATTGAAGCTATTTGTCATTTTTCTGACTTTATGGTGTTTGGTTCCCCCCACCCTCCAGCAAAAGGAGATATCTAGCTTCAGAATGCTGAGTTACATTGTTGATGCTATCAGCGTAAGAAGTTTGAATTTTAGTTTCAAAATTAGTCTGTTTTGTTCAACAAGAGAACCTCGGTTCTATAAGAATGTTTTAAACACTTGAGTAATCTGAAACTAGAATATATACTGCTACTGCTTCACCAGAAAACTTCTACACAACTGTGTTTTATGCAACAGTACTCAAGCTTAATTCAGGTGTATTTTTACTTTTTTTGTTGTTTAATTAAGCCCTGAACCATCTCACTGATTGGATGCATGCAGAGTTGAGCAAGTAAAAAGCCCAATCAGATATGCTGAAGGAAGGATGGCATATGACAGTTTTGCATGAATCAAGACATTGTTCTATCTTTTCTGTGTACATAGACATAGGTAACAGTACTTACCTGAATAATTTTAAAGAGTTAGCTGTGCACATATTGTTAGAACACAGAAAAAATATAAAAAACTTTTCTGTTTCTGCTTCTGAAGAAGCAAGCAGCTCTTCAGAGTTGCTCCCTAATTAGTAGGTAGATGTGATGTGCTCTGGTGTATAGCAAGGGAAATTCCTTTAGAGAGGCGAGTTTCTGCACTGCATATAGCACAGGGTGACTTGGTACAAGGTCAGCAACTGTGTGTAGTGTTTACAGGAATCTGGAGGTGCAGGAAGGAAAAAAGGTAAGATAATAGAAGTTTTCAGGATGTTTCAGAAGGACAAGACAACTAAATAGTCTTGTGTTACGCAATGCCCAAGGGGATTTTGCAAGGAAGAAGGAAATAATTAGAAATGTTGCTGCTTTTAAAAACAGGATTCAGTCTGTGCAGTGTAAAGAGATTTGTTGTTGATCACTGTAATTTTGATGCACCTTACACTGCCAGCACTGGAACACCTGTAAAGCTGCGTAGGTGTAATACAAGGTCACACTGAACAGACTACAATAAATTTTGCAGGTTAAGCAATTGAAAAATAAATAGTGAAGGTTTCCAGTGTTAATTTTTTACATTACAAATGTACATGATTTTGTATTACAATTAAACTGTTCAATGTTGCTTACAGTGTAAGCATGTGACACAGTTCAGGTTGCTATGGAAACCTGGCATTTTGGTTCTGTTAACAGTGTTTCAGATAGGAAAAGATTTGCATTGCATTACTGCTAGACTCCTTTCTGCCCCCACTCCTCAGCTTCTTTGCTTCTCAGTTGGGAGGTAGGTGATAGAGAAGCAGCGATGACCTGGAATTTGCTTGAATCAGGGTCAATTATAAAAAGAGGTGTTCAGCTGAAACTCAAAAACAATAATTTTACCTTAAAGTAGCTCTTGTGTCTAGTTACTTTTTTGAAGTAATGACGTATTTTAATGCTTATCTTTCACAATGTAGTGTCTCTGGGTTGATTTGAGGTTCTGTTGGTTTGAGGTTCTTTTTCCAAACACCTGAAAATGATGGGGTACTTTTTAAAGAGACGTTTCCAATAATTTCACAGCATGATTATGTATATTGCTGGAAATGTGCTTGACGTAAAAAACTGATCATTTCTAGTGCTTTCTGTTAGACTGATAGATTTGTTCCTCCTGGGTTTCTTGTTGCCTGGTCTTGTCTTGTAAAACATTAGGAGCACGTTAATCAGGTCTCTTTGAGTACAGTGGGAATATTTAATATAAATATTTGGACCTAAACTAATTAATAATTGTAAACAGAAGGTGATTAATGGTACCTCTAATTGACAATATAGATATTTGTGCCAAGCATCAAGCCACATCTTTGTGATTTAAGAATCTTCAAACACCAGTGTCTTTCTGCTCTACCTTAGTTTTATTTACATTTCATATAAATGTACTTCTTGTGATGGTGAGAAAAGAGCTGAGAAGAGAGCAAGTTTACTGTGAAGCTGAGGTCAGGTGTTTGTCTCTTGTAGTCTGTCATCCCATGAAAGCTGGCGCTCATCTTTCCACGTGTGTGCTTGCTAGTGCCCACAGAGCAGAGTCTCTGCTCAGGGAGTCACACTAATGGTTTTCTGCCCAAGCTTTCTGCCCCAGGTCTGTCTGATGTTGTGCTTGTAATTCAGCTGTGTGCAGCAACGCCTGCTGGAAGGGGGTGTGAGCTGGCCTGGTGGGATATAAACTGAAATGCAGATACAGAGCCACTTCTGCTGAGTCTGCTGCAAGTCATTGGTGTGGTAATTTTGGGTGGAGGAGTGTTTCAGGCAGCTGAAGTGGGCAAAAGGGAGAAAGGCAAAGGCCAATAAGACTTGGAACTGGCAGCTGCTTGCTCCATGATCAGATTCTAACATCCTGAGACAAGGGAAAGCCCAAATTCTTTGGCTTGGCATTTTGACTGGTCAGGGTCACCTTAATCACCAAAGGATATTTGCTGTTCATCTGTCTACTGTGATGCTGCTGTTTTGCCAGTGCAAATCCCACTTTGTGGCCTGTGTAATCTAATTCATAGAAACAACTCTGGAGTGTGGCCAGGCCTGCAGTGTGTGACACTGTGGATCCAGTGGCCTTTAGCAGTATTCTGAGTGTGATAAGAGGGGACTCTAAGGAGGACTTGATCATGGCCCTTATAAACCTGGTAGAGAACCTGTAATTCATTTGCTCTGGGTTTGATGTGGTTGCTTGTATGTATCTTTCTTGATCTTATCAAAACAGATGTGCAAGGCTTTCTTTGAAATACTAAACAGTTCATGAAATTAGTTGTTATGAGCAAGGAACATGATAGTGTCGACTAACAAAACAGCAAGGTGGTGCTAAGGGGGTTGTCTAAATGCTAGTTGATGTGTTGAATGTTCACCAGTTTTTTGTATTTTAGAAAACTGCAAGTACTTGGGGTTTTAGTTAAATGCTAGGGAGCACATCCATGAAAAGCCTTTTGAGTATATGCCTATATGCTCCAGGCAGAGGTAAGGAAACAGTGATATATCCATCTTACCCTCTCTGGGTATGGTTAACTTCATCCTTCTGTGGTTGATATAATCACAGAATCATTAAGGTTGGAAAAGACCTCTAAGATCATCAAATCAAATCTTTGACCAAATCCATATTGTAAGGTGCTATGTGTGCTCATTTTTTGAACACTTCCAGGAATGGTGACTCCACCATTTCCTTGGGGAGTACAGTCCAATTCTTAACCACTATTCTAGTGAAGAAATATTTCCTAATATCTACCCTGAACCTCCCCTGGCACAGTTGAAGTCTTTTCCTTGTGTCCTATTACTAGTTGCCTGGGAGAAGAGGCTGACTGCCACCTCCCCAGGTCTTTGTTTCCAGTAGTTGTAGAGGGCAGCACTGTGTATACCTGTACAATATGAGTGTGAAAAGCTGAGGGGTCAGAGGGCTTGGACTTGATGCTTAATTGAATTGGGGTAGGTTGAAACAGGAGATACAGTAAGATGAAGGTACTAATTATTTTAAAACATCTACAGCAATGTTCTTGTTGACCTAAAAATGAAAATCTTCCCAGGTGGCCTGATTTTCAACAGCACTGCACTTTTACATTTGGAATAGCATAGCACTCTCTGCCTGTTAATAGTTTATACTGTGTTTTGTAACCAGTTTCTGTCTAGAAGCTGAGTTAAACAGTAAAATGCATTGTTGTGTATGGAAAATGCATCTGGTGATGTTCAGCTGCCAATGAGAGAAGATTAAATCTCAATGTTTTTGTCTCATGAAAACATGACTGGTGATGTGGAATTCCTGGTAGTGTGTTTGCTTCCTCTTACTCTGTGTGAAACATGGCAGCCTGAGTTAGTGGGTTAAAGCCTCTTCCCGAGTAAAACAGGAATCATTTGTCTGGACAATTAATTCTTTGGAGGTGAATCGGCTTTCAATAACAATAACATCAAGTTATAACAAATAATAAAACATCGTTTTGTTATTCTTGTGTTTCTGAATCAAAAATGTTTCTGCTACATTGATTGTCATTTATTTTATTTTATTTTATTTTATTTTATTTTATCTTTGTTCATGTGGACAGACTGTTGGAAATCGAGTAGGGGCACTGAAGGTGATCTGGGCTTAGCCTCTTCTTACTTTATTAGTAGGGAGTGAAAATGCTTGACCTTTTAGTTTACTACACCACTGTAGGGGGAATAATAACCTCCTAAACATTGTGCCCAGTTCCTCAAGAGCGAGGGTGTTTGTTTTCTTTGCCTGTCTTATCTCCAGATCTTATCTTCACTGTCCTTGAGATCCCACAGCATGCAAATAGCCACATTGAATCTCTTTGTTTCTCTCTATTTGTAGACAGAGAAATTGTGACTGTTCTGTATTTAATATGAACAAGAAGTCTAGAAATTACTTCTGCTTACACACTTATTTTTCCATCTCTTATTTTTTGTATTTTTATTTTTTGTGTATTTTAAGAGTGTACCTTTGTCACAAGAAGCATGGCAGATGGAATACTTCAAAGATGAGAGGCATAAAGAAGGGCTATTCACCTGAGCAAGGCTGAGTGAGCCTCAGGTGGAGTAGCTCTCCTGGGTTAGTTTAGTGTCCTCCAGTTATGTGTAATGGACTGGAACTTCTTTATAGAGTTTATTAGTGTTTTAGAATTACCAGTACACTATACATCATTACTGTAATGTAACTATATAATTGTATTAAAATAATTCCATATTTCAGATGGCTTTAGAGTAAACATTCTTTTGTCCATTGTTTTGAATGTATTAAGTTGGTACTATGTTTTACTTCCTTTGCTAGGTACTTTTCTGAAAGCTTCCAATCTCACTTTTTCCTAGGTCATTCTGCCTAAAGACAAGACTAAATAAAATTGTAACTTATTCTCCTCTTTGCTGGCTGTGCATTTCTGTTACATTTCATCTTGAGATGCTGTAGTGTTTATACAGAAACTTTTATCTTTTCTGTTACACCAAGTAACATATACTAGCAGAACCTAAAAACAGTAGAACTCAGCCTGCTTAGTCCAGTCAGTGATGCTTTAATGAAATGCTGCAACATTTAGCATTTCTCATAAAGTGCAAGTGGGCATTCACTTTCCTGGTTTTAAAAATGGGAGGTCTATGGAAATGAATGCAAGGGTTATTATTAGTGTTCTGGCTTTGGAAGCTCAATAATAGGCATTTATATGACCAGTAGTAAATTAAAACGTCTCCTCTTCCATGTTAAACTGTTTCTGTTGCCTTATGTTTAAAGATGGAGTGTGTTTTTATTTACTTGCATCTGCACAGTGCTCTGGTAACTGCTTTGGGCTCATCAGAGGCACAGCTAGCAACCCCCAAGGGTTCAATTTCAGATCTAATACACTGAAACTCTTTCCCTTCTATCTGTGATTTGTTCTACAATTTGTTACTCTTCCAACTTGAGAGATATTTTTAGTATTGCTCTTTAGGTATTACAAACATACCTTTTCTGGTTTTTTGTCTTAGTGGTGGCTTATTGGTGTAACCCCTGTCATCTCTCATGCTGCATCTTTTAGGGGTCAGAATTGGCACATGTACCCAGAAGACTTCTTATTCATAAGAAGACGCTGTTAGAGAGTTGCAGACCTAAGCCAGATCATTAGTAATGCTTGGTGTCTGATATGACCACTTTTGAATGTTGGTATTACAGCAGGCGATCGGAAGCGTGCACTGCTGTGAGCAGATGTGTGTGGTGTTTGTAATCTCAGGGGCAGAGGTATAATAGAGAAGCAAAACTAAAAAATTACTGTTGTGTGGGACTCTGTGCCAGAGAGCAGATGAGAGCTACGTGGTGTGTCTGGGCAGCATCCTGTTCCCTCAGCACAGTGGGGTCTCCCTGTTACATCCTTGCTGTGGCCACATCTGCTTGGCTGTCTCACTGGGTGTCTTGTACCTTCATCTGCTCTGCCTTCCCAACTGGAAAATTTGTGTGTAGACTGTAGACCTTCCCTGCTTGTTGTTCACAGTGTGATTGCTGCCACTGTCTCTTGTATTATGAGGGTCCTGCTAAGTTATGGAATACACTACCCTTGACTTGGTTTTCCTGAAGCCAGTTAATTGCTTTTTTTACATGCTTGCTCCTTGCTGAAGGGGCTGAGTGAGCCTGGATCCTCAGAGGAGTTAGAGTTAGGCTTTTTATGTTCTTTTGTGGTCTGAGCTACGATTCTTACGTATATGGCCACAGAGCCAGATAAAATCGAGACTGTGCTATTGGTTTCCAAAGTCAGTCAGTTTAAATTCCACAGAAAATAATAACTATCTCCTTGTCAAAGTAATCTCCTCCCATGTTCTCATTGTTAAGGCTGGATTAAAGCTGCTGCGAGGGCACTTGCACACATTGCTCTTCTGCTCTCATTTGAGCATGTGGAGGTAATTCTTACAGTTCAGCTCCCCATTTACAAAGCAGGGAATTAAATAATTTTCCTACCTCATGAGAGGTTGAGAGATACTGACTCTACAGGGTCATGAAAAATATGTCTAGAGAATTGCATGATCTTGAATGTTTCTTTTTCTCCATATGTTTTTCCAGGACTTGCAGTGGGAACAGATGGCCAAGAGAAAAGCTATCAAGTCCACTGAATGTTCTAAAAATAGTCAGATGCTTCATTGGCTTCTGCATTGCTGTGCTGTTGGATGTACTGTTGTTCACATGCACAGTTTTGGAAAGTAATTAAAGGATTGCTTATTGATGCTTTAGGGCAGCAGACAGGATTTCTGGGTGCTTACTCCTGAGCACAGCAAGCAGGACTTTTTCTTGTTTCATGAAAATATGAACTACTTAAGCTGCGAGTAGCAAGGTGATTATTCTTCATGCATGAGAAGGGAAGGAAAAGGGAGAAAAAATAATTTTGAAAAATTGGTAAATTTATCAGTCTTTAAAGGGTACTCTATTCACACACTAAGTTACTTTTAATCTTCTGTTCCCTGTTTTTATCCCTGCACTTAGAGTACCTTCTGCTGCTACTTTGAATGTACCAGTGCAGGAGGCTGCTGTCCTGCAGTGTCAGGTTGCAGGGAGGACAGCAGGACCTGGAAGCAGTTTCTGGAGGTCTTGAGAGTGTGGTGACAGTAGAAGGGATGTGGATATCCATGGTCAGGAGTTCAGTCTGTTCCTGTGACTTTAACATTTAAAAAACAAATTTTTTTTTGGCCTCGTTGGAGCATTCCCATTCTAATTACAAATTTTCAGTAAACTCCCCAGAATTCCCTGGCAGCAGCACTAGAGAGACACAGCAAGTATCCAGAAATGAGTAAATATAAATAAAATATTCAGAGCAGTAGGGCTAAATTAGGGAAGAACAGTGTATGTTTATGTATTTTGTTCTTTTCTTTATATAATTATCAGGTGCTGACACTGGCTAAATTTGGAAAGTGGCAAATTTTTAACAGGCTTCTTACTGAAATGCATTGTTTCGTTTGCCTTGAAAATGCCTAGTTAAAGAATTAGCACTGCTGTAAACATATAATAGAAGATTTTCACAGTCTACTTCTGTTCAGGGTGTAGAAAAGGTTAAACTGAGCCTGAAATTTATATAAAATGAGCTTTGTCATCCTTTGAGTTTGGACTGAACTCATCATATATGAGTAAGTTGTCTGTTTCTCAGCATATAAATATCCCCAAATACGTACATTTTTAATGGTATGCTGATTCAGTATTCATCTGTACCAGAAAGGAGCTGCCAGGAAACCAAGATTCATTTGAATCATATATCCTTAATAACATTTTATGCAGATGATAAAGATTACCTTGAATTTTTTTTTCTTTTCTTGTAAAATATCAAAGGACAAATAAGGGAGAAGTGTGAGTAGGTTTGCCTTTTTTGATGTCACTTTAAATTGTCAGTGACATCCTGTAAAGTAAATGTGACATATGTGCTGTAACTGCTTAAAAAACTAAAATTGAAAAGGACCTCTCAGAAATACTAAATACTAGTTTTCTGTAGCAATTACTGCAGGCTGTGCTATGTTCCTCCTAGCTGTCAGATTTTCTCTTTTTTTTTCCTTTGAGGCAACTAGTGCAAAATTCCCAACAACACAGGTAAACTCAGAAGTTAAGAAGTCAGCATTCCTAATCAGTTTGCTATTTCTAGTACTATGTTTTCAAAGTATAATTTTCAGACCTTAATATGCCTTTCTAGATCAACACTGTTGTTTCTTCTAAGAAGGTAAACTAAGTAAGTTTTAGGTCAACAGAGTGGGATCTGACATTGAATTATGCTATTATGAAAATGTACTTGAATTGGTGACTGGATATATATTGCAGGGTATTTTTATTAGTGAAAGAAAAAAAAAAGCCTGAATGCCTTTGCTGTGTCTGCTCTGTGGATAACATTCCAATTTTCTCAGTGCCCATCTGATATGAATACAATTATTTAATTTTTTTGCATTCTTGCTTTATTCCTCCTCCCCATGTGAAAGGAATTGGATTTGGATTTATTTGATATGAGAAGAGCAGGCTCCGTACCCATGTTGGCATTGCTGGCTTTGTTTAGCACTGATGAAAGCAAACAGTAAAGCATACATGGGGAGCTGAGCAGTGCCCCACTGGTTTGGTGCTGGCAGCTCCTGCAGCATCTGTGGTTAGGTCCAGGCTTAACCTCCTCTCTCCTTTTTTGTGCCCCTTTTTGCTGGAGCAGGGGGTGGCTGCTCTGGCCCTGGGCCTGGCAGGGCTGTGGGCAGGCAGGGATTTCTCCTCCTGGCTCCCTGGGCAGTAGGGCTCTCTGTCTGCCAGCCTGGAGCCGGGCACTTACTTCCCTGGCTGAGGATGTCATATCATGGGAGAGGAAGAGAATGAATGGAAAGAGCATATCACTGACCCTTGCATGGGATTAGGCGGTGAGGATAGGTCTCTCTTGCCTCTGTTCATCCCAACTGATCTTGCTTCAGTGAGGTGAAGGACTCTTCCCTCTTCTCATTCCCATGGGTCCTGCTGTCCTTGTGGTCATGGGTTTAACACTATTTTGATGCTTTGGGGTTATTTGATAGTTCTTGGTGTCATTGTGAGATTCAGCTCTGGCCCGTCAGTGCCCTCATGGCACATCAGAGTGTAGCTGAGGCAGAGCAGGTGAAGGGGGAAGTGGTTCCTCTTTCTTTGAACTCATTTTGTAGTTCACTGTAGAGATTGTAGTTGAATGCTTTGGAAGACTTACTGTAACTCTAAAGGCAGTGCTAATGAAGCCACCAGTTCTGATCCTCTGAAGATCCAAAAACCTTCCCCAAGAAGGAAGATAGAGATGCATCATACTTCTCAGGAACTATGTGGTGTCTTCATACAGGCTGAACATCTGAGCAGGCCAGTTTGTTCTAATGCTGCTGTTATGCTTCTGTCATGGAGGTTTAGGTATCCAGCTGTGTCCTGCATCATGTGTTACCTCACAGAGCTGAAATAGTATTCTCTTCATAAAGCTAAAGATGTCAGGTATTTGCCATTTAAAGAGTACCCATTACTGTAAGACTACCTGATGTGTAAAAATGAGAGCAATTTGATTCTGATGCACTGGATGAATTCAAAACTAATGAGTTAGAAAAAGTGCATTTTGAAGCAATGGGCTTCATATGCTGTGGGCTAATCATCCATCAATAAGGAGAGAAAATTGTGGCAAGTATTTCTAGCATGATTTGTTCTTGGGCTTTTCAAGTAGATTAGTCTGTCTTTGCTGCATCATCTCTTTTGTTGACATCTGGCAGTCTTGTAGCTTGTGATCTTTTAATGCAGGGGAAAATAATGGAAACTGATTAGGTCCCAGAGGATTTTTTCTTCTTTTGCTATGAATCATAATTTATGTGGCTTCTATTTCTTTGTTATACAGCCCATTAGACTAAAATGTTTAATAGCAACTACTGATTTGAGTTTATTCTGAAATACTGATAAAAGACTCTAAAGTTAACTTACTTTGTGCATGTGCACAAGCCATCAGGGTAGGTTAAGCGTATGTTGAGGAGAGGAAAATGATAAAACATCTTGGCAGGGATCTTGGACAGCAGTTTATGTGGCATGTTGCTAATTACAGTAATTATAAAGCAGTTTGGAAATTCTCAGCTTCTGTTTTCCAAGGACCTCGGTACAGCATTCCACCAAGAGGTGGTGATTTTCATGTCAAAAAACACTGCTACTGGTCTCCTTTTTTCTTTTTTAAAGTTCTCAGATAACCTAAATAACCTTTCCTAGTCCTGCCTATTTCAAGATGATTACACTTCATTGGGAGAACCAGAGGTCCATCTTGTTTCTCTCTGTATGGTTGTTAGAGCTTGTATATTGGTCACAAATACGAAGTCAAACCTTGTATAGAATGTAGATCACTTTTTTCTTTTACATTGTTTTTAAAACTTTCAGATCTCTCAAAATCTTATAGTATTTTTAGTAATTTAAAATTTAAATTCAAAGTAAGCATTGTGTGTCTTACTGGTTATTCTGTTCGTACTATATATTTCCAAATTTCTCTTGATCTGCCTGTCTAGGAAACACATGAGATCTGGAAGATTTTTTTTTGTATTTGAAAGTAGTTTAATCTTTCCAGAGTTTTAAAACTTGATGCTGCCCTTTGAGTTACCTGCTTTGCAAAATGTCTGTACCACCGCTGAGAAACTGGCCTGAGTGCATTTATTGCTTTGTCTCATTGTATACTTAATGGACACTTCACGGCAAACATCGGTTAAAGTTTTACTTTGCTTTGTCACTGGGTCAGTTGTATTTCCACAACCTGTGGGTTTTGTAGGTGTTGTTGACATGTTGATTTATGAACTTCCTGTTTTTAACTGTTATATACAGGAGACTCTGCCTGGTTATGAGGTGCTGAGGGGAAACTGAGCATCACGCTTGGCTGCTCACCTTGCCCATTGCACTGTAAATGATGGAGACCAAGGAGGAGAAGAAGGAACGGCGACAAGGCTATTTCGCTCGGTAAGGTCACAGGGCTTATTTCAATGGTGATTACAATGCAGAACTCCTTGTTCTGCCTTTTTGATAAGGCTTTGTGATTTTTTAAGTATGTGTAAAAATGAAACCCGTGCTGCAATATGTATCCAGAAAGTGCTTTCCTCGCTGTATCCCTGAAGCTTAAGTGGAGATTTTTTTCTTTTGAGTAGCAGAGGATACTTGAATTATAATTCTAATTTGTAATATTAAACTATTCTTGGCTGTTCAAGTTGCAAATTGCACTGTATTTGAGCTTCTGGCATGAAGTTCCTGAACAGTGTTGATGAAACCAAGCATATCTGAAACATATGTGTGTCTAAACCTGAAGTTTGTTTTCACATAAAGCACAGATTAAGTAGTATTATCTCATTGGGTAAGACTACCTAAGAAAAAATAAGCTGGCTAAACCATATCATCTTTATAAATAAAAACAATGTTTTTTCAACCATTTTTATAATTTTGAATTCATGATTGGTGATTTTTAAGAAATAAAGGACGTTGGTTTCCTAATAACTTGTCTTTGTTAATTTAGCAAGTCTCTAATCATCTCTGAGCTCTGATGTACAGGAAGAACCAAAGCTCACTTATTCTTGTGAGGGGATAGGCAATTGGTTTAAAAAAACATCTTTGCCTCAGAGATGTTTTCTGTTCTATTGAAGAGGAGAATTGTATCCTGTCTCCACTCAGTACTAAATAACTGCAGCCTTAGTGCATTGCAGTCTAGATCTAGAGACATGCCTGTCACAACATTTGGAAGTAGTGTGGGGAAAAGTTGCTGCTGCTTTATTGCTATTTAGGTTCTAAGTAATGGTGGCTAAAGACTGGAGGAAGTTTTGGTCATGTGTTAGTGTCTGGTGACTTGCTTTCTATTTGGAGAAATGCAGTTATGTTGATGTTGGCAGAATGTTGCAGTTTGGGATTCTGAGAAGGGGAAGTGGATAGTGGCACCTAAAACAGAGGAGGCATTATGAAGGATAAAGCAGAAGTAGCTAAAGGGATTGTATTAAGGAACAATAAATTTTCTGTTAAAGAAGACTCAGGCTTGGAGATGGATGTCTGAGTAAGATGCTTTAGTGTTGAGAATATTTTGTGTTCTTTCTAAGTGCTGTCTACTAAACAAGTGGAAATCCTCAAGAGGCCTTCAGGAAGGTCCTTGACAATTATATTTAATCTGCTTTCCTCTGTTATCTGTGAGTGTTCTCTTTTAAAAATTCACAGGGGCAGCATGTCTTGTATGGGATTAGGACACTGAACAAGGTTCAAAAAGATGGGAAATCAATTTGTAGTATTAGTACTTAGCTGCTGTGTAACATTGGGGAGGTTACCTCTTTCCCTCCCAGCTTGCTTCTTTTTTCTTTATATAGGTTGCAGGTCTGGGCTCTTCTTGTGCATCAGAGCTCAGAGATGATTAGAGACTTGCTAAATTAACAAAGACAAGTTATTAGGAAAGCAACGTCACTTATTTTTTAAAAATCACCAATCATAAAGTCCAAATTATAAAAATTATTGAAAAAGCATTGCTTTTATTTACAAAGATGATATGGTTTAGCCAGCTTACTCTTTCTTAGCTAGCTAGGTGTGGTGCTCAGTGTCGGAGTGGTTGTGCTTGCAGTTGTTGGTGGGGAAGCTTGAGAATCCCAAAATATATGCTGACAAACCAGCTCCTGAATTGCAAGATTAAGATGAACATGAAATTGTCTGCATCTCTGTCCCCCAAAATCAGCATTGTTTACACATTTGTCCTTTTAAATATTTTAAATTGCTCTGTTGAAGACACGCACTCAGCCATCATATTTTTCTACTACAGATATAGTGCCGCAGTTTTCCCAGGTCTTCCCTCCTCCCTGTGGCAAGTGAAGCTGAAATAAAACTTTCCCCATCCATTTTTGCTTCTTACCAAATGCAATTTTACCTGCTGTGTTTTGGGGTAAAGGGCTTAGTTTTTGCCTTGGTTCTCAGGAAACAGAAATAGTGATTTTTTTCAAACAAAACAGCAATGTCTTCAAAACTTTCTAAAGAGTGATTTAGATTCCATGTGTAGATAAAATGTTACAGCTCGTAGGAGTTTAACAGGCAAGAAGTGAAAGTGTACGAGTAACATGAGCATAAATTTCTCTTATGCAATAGGTTCTTATTTAACTGCTACTCCTACTTAACCACACAGAATAGTCTTTTTTTTTTTTGCCTTTTTTTCCCAATCATGTTTTTAGGCATTTCTGTTGTCTTCTGTGTCACTGGCTCCCAAATGGACCAGGATCTGTGCTGGTATTCAGCAAGTCCAAAAACAGATGGCACAGTGTAATGGGTGTACAGTGGCACGTTTCTGTGTATTGACTCTACTGTGACATCTGGTGCTTTTTATTGTGATTATGTGCCCATGAACCCAGATAAAACCTCCTATTTCCCTCTGCCCGTGCATCTTCCCTCTCACAGAATGTAGAGCCTTGTTTTCCCTTGGCCATTGTGTAGGCTTGAGTTCAGGGGTACTTCACCTCATAAAATGAGTAGCCATTAAATTTTCAACTTAATTTAGAAAGAAACTACCAGAATGAGTGTTGTGTATCACATGGAAAGAATTGCCTTGGATATAAATTGGTAGTCTGGACGGCTGAATGTACAGCTTGAAAGTGGAATTGTTTTGCATTTGCTGTTGTGTGCTGCTGGATATATTTTGCATGTGCTATTGTGTGATACTGGCTATCTTTGGACAAGCAGTTAAAGGATATGAGAAATCATTAGGGAAGAGTTTGATAGTTTTTTGGAAGAATGAGAAAAGGAGCTGTTTGAGGTTCAGGTTTTCTGGGTCTCAGCATTCATCACAGCAAGTTGCTGATCATTTTCCATGCTTTGTACAATCCTGTGTTAAGTAGCTGTCTCCTACTGTCTTAGGGAAAAGAAATAAGTGTGCTTTATATGAAAAAATGCTGCTTTTCAACAAGTTGACCAAAATACTTACATTATTATACTTACAATTTTATTAATTGTTATGTCTTCAACTTGTGGTGACTTAATTTGAGCAATCTCTGTGGAGATGAACCGTAAAAACCATACTTACGTTGAATGATTTCTTAATAGTTTCCAGGGGAATTATGAATTTTAGTTTTCAATTTCTTTTTGGTCACTACTGAGAGCTGTATTTCTGAAGCCAAAAATGAAGCACTTGTAGTAGGGAACATATTCTCACTGGGATTTGGGTGCCTTTGTGTTTATTGAGTTTACATTGGTCTTGCTACCATCGTTCTGTTGAGAAAACCACATAAATGTCTAGGACATGCTCCAAAGGCCATCCCAGTAGGCAGAGACTCCTTTTAGCTCCAGGTTTTTAATACTTTTTTAGAACCTGAAGCCAGTTGTATAGCTTGATGCTCACCTCCTCTTTCCTTATAATGCCAATATCTAAGGGAAATAAAGGAATTCATAGCATGTTTTAAGTTGATTTAGGTTCTTGGCTTAGATACGTAAATTTACATCCATACAGATGAAGGTTTATACATTAAACACAAGATTTAAAAAAGATAAATATAAGTGTTTACTGCAGTTGTTGTTTACTTGTTACCAGCTCCAATTTACAGATTTTTCCCCCTTCCAATTATTTTTGACACTTAAAGATAAATAAAACCATACAACAAATGGTTTTCAGTTTTGCAGTCCCATAGCTGTTATGACCTAACCATAGCTTTCCTTTTAAGTATTCACAACAATTCCAACAGGTAGGAATCATTGATACATAACTACTGAGCTGTTAGCAGCTAGATTCTGGAAAGCTTAGCTGGGGAAGGCATTATATGTAATTGTCATGTTACTGTTTTTCCCTGATCCTTGCTCTTGGCAGCTGTTGGAGGCAGGATGTTGGCTTGCACAGACCCTTGGTCTGAAATGCTGTGGTCACTCCCTTGGTCAGTCTTCTGCATATTGCAGGCTGTCAGATTTGCAAGCATCTCATTTGGACTTTTCCTGTCTTCTGTTTTATTCCCATATTCAGTAATTCAGCACTTCATATTTTTTATTCCTGTGGTTATTAAGACACAGTAGGATGATGAAATAAAAACACAGTGAGCACAGAGGGACTGTGTGGAAAAAGGGCATCAGTGGTGGCTAGGAGAGAGGAAAACCTAGATAAGATGCACAAAGTTACTTCCTTGAGGGCATCTCATGTATGTGATACCTTTTCGTAAGTTTGTCTGTTAGGTGTGGTTCTTGTTGGCCAGACTTACTATATCTATGTAACAGACTTCAAGTGTTGGCTGCTCCTCAGCTCACTATTCCTCCAGCAGCTGCCTCCTTGCAATTGTTCTAATTCTGCTGAGCCAATGTGTTGATGTTTATTCAGGTTTCCTGTAGCACCCATGTTTTATTTTTTGCTTTTAGGAGGAAAAGTTTTCCACACATTGTTTTTAAACCATCATGAGGTTTATCTTGGGTATGAAGAATAGTCAAGCCAAGATCCTGGAGATGCTTAAATATTTTTAAATGGCTCTAGGAAATAATACATCATTTCAGTTCATCTGTACAATGAAAATATCTTAGCTCTGCTTCCAGATATATAAACATTACCTCATAATTGAGTTACTGAAACTGAATAACAGTATTGCATTTTATTCATATTGTTTCAGGCAATATAATGTGTGCCTGAGGCATTCTATTTTGTAAAAAAAGGCTGAATATATCACTACTTCAGATTTATGGGGCACACTGGTTATTATTTGCTCTGTTATTTAGGGTGTGTGTGCAGGATAGTTGATTTGCTATGGTGGATAGCTGAAAAAAACCCATAAAATATTTTCTGAAACATACAGTGTTATGATTTACCTGCCAGGTACTTATGCTGGAGTGGTTTCAATGTTTTTAGCAAACATTCTGTCTTCTGTGCTGTAGGTCAGTATTTTAGCTGCCCTTTGCAAATGTCATAGTGTAAGAAGCTGAAAAATATCTAGAATTTCACTGACAGCATCCCTGGGACCTGTTAGGTGGGGCTTTGGGAGGTTGGTCAGGTCCTTCAGATGCTTGAGAGACACTTGCTAGTCATTGCTTACAAACTTTTTAGTGTGTATATATATGTGTGTGCATGTGTCTATGTATATATGTGTGTATATATATATAAAGTTTTCTTTTTATCATAGGTGTAAATCTGGAGAATGAGAGTTGGGAGGGAAATTGAAAATTGAACCTGCTTTTTCTGAAGTGTTGCCTGGGAGAAGTTGAACAGCTTTTTATCTTGGGAACTGTTTCCTCAGCTCACATTGGAGTTGCTTTCTGGATTCCGAGGTTTCTGGGTTAGCAGTCTTGTAATTCTGTGGTGCAGGACAGAATTCAGCAAAAGAGCATGAATCACCATTTTCTGTTTAATCTTTAAATCACAGAATTATTCCCAATGTGAGTGCTTCTTCTGGGAAACATAAACAAGATAGTGGTTTTTGTAGTCTTGGTTCTTTCCAGTGCTTTCATCCTCAAGAGTAGTGAAGTCATTTAGGATTGAGGAAGAATTTTGTTACTGGTAACAGAATTAGTGAAAGTATTTAATGGGGCCCTGAGGCTTTCCTCAAGCTTCTTTGAAACTTTCCAGTACCAGAAATGCTGTTTATGGAGGTACAAAGCTTGTGTAAGACAGGAAGCATGGCTAACCTCCTTCCCCATTCACTTCCCCCTGCCTGTGAAGTGAGACTTGGGTAACAGTGTGGCCTCTGAAGGAAGAGGCTTTTTTAGGACAGAGAAGAAAGGTGAAGTTTTGTGTTTTTCTTGGTTTCTTTGAGAGCAGCCTAGGCAGAGAAGAGAGTTTAGTTACTTTCCAGATGTACTGTGTCACACCAGTAATATCACAATTTTTCTCCTTGCAAGATTCTTGTAAGGTTGGATTGTTAGACAGAAGCATGCAATGACCTTAAATTTGCTTTTCCCAAAGGAACCTCTGGGTGTCTCTTAATCAGCCTTTTAAAAGAAACTTATTTAGCCTTCATTATAGAACATAAATAGTTACACCGTGGGTCTTTTGAGGTAGACATCTGTGCAGTTTGGATAACAGTGGCTATTAACATAGTTGCAGTGTAATTTGTCTTCCTCTACTTCCCTTTCCTGCAGCCTATAGCTGGGAATGCCAGGCACTGAGGGCTGTGCTGAACATTCCTGGTCCAGCCATTCTGACATTCCTGGGCCATGCCATTTACCTTTTTGCTCTTGGAAGGATTTAAAGACATATCTTAAAAATGATGAAATTTGTAGGCTTGACAAGGTGGCTTTCTGGATAGGTGAGATACAGACTTCTTACTGGATCTGATATAATTACATTTTTAAATTGTTGTACTGTTTCTGTAGTGTCTGTAGATATGGTCTTGTCCTTTCAGCCTCCCAGGTGTTCTCTTCTGCTCTTAGGCACTTGATGTATCTACTGCATAAAATTCTGCTTAACCCCAGTGAACTGTTTTAAAATTAAGTCTAGCTTAAACACTGGTGGAAAGGTAGTATAATACTTGGCAGAAGTGTGGTGGCATGGTTGATTTTGAAGTGATGCTGTGTAGGATGCTGCTGAAAGGAGGTGGTCACACTCAGCCTTCTGGTTTTGCCGTGTCTTTATGGATGACAGAGTTGCCATCACTGAGCTGCCCCAGCATGAAGGCACCTTCCAGAAGCAGCCACCTAAAGGGATGCCTAATGGTACTGACTTTTTAGTGGTGCTGTTAATCAGCTTCTGCTCATGCTCTGAGAAAGAGCAACTGTCTTACCTCCTTTTGGCAGCAGTCCTGGTCAGCTCTCCCGTGCTTTGTACCACAGGGAGTAGGGAGTGGGCTGTACAGTATTTTGAGAAGGAGAACAGTCAGCATTGTGAGCTAAGTTAGAGTTTGCTGGATTGAAGAAAACACAGGTTGATAAGAAGACAGACATGCACCCTCAGGGAAAGTGTTTCTGGCTCATGAATAAAATTGCCTGCCTTTGTATCTGCCATCATTTGAGGCTTTTGTCTGTATGGTTTTGCCATATGCCATGCTATATTATATAGTCTATTTCTAAGAGTGCTGCATGTTTAAGGGGAAGGTATGAATGATACCTGCAGGAACATGCTTTTGGAAAGGGGCAGTTTTCCCCCTCTGTCTGAGAGACTGGAAAGCACTATATAGCTAACTGCTAAGGAAATTCTGTTGGTAAGAGGGGAAATACAGTGGGTACACCTGTCTGCTTGCACTGTATCTGAACTACTGGATGCACATTCTGAAGTTTTTGCTGCATGCCTTTAGGAATTGGGCTCCCCACTCTTGCCTCCCCAAGGAAATGAAGCTTTTTGCCTCTGCTCTGGGGCTTTGAACAGGGTAAGAAGCTGTGTGCATACTTCTGGTGGCCTTAGGCTCCCCATGGTAAACTCTCATGCCCTCAGTGTTAATCCAGCTTCCAGACTGTGTTTGGAAGGGATTTCTTCCATCCCACCCTGCGCCTGCCAATCTGATTATCTGGAGGTGACTTGTAAATGTAGGTTTTTGGTGTTTTTTTCTGTCCTGCTCTGTAGTCTGAGCAAGGAGAGTTTCCTAGGATCATCTGAAATTTGAAGATTTATGTTACCTATGCTTTAAGTCTCTCATGTTAGTCCACCAAGATCTGTGGGATTCCTCCTGTTGATTTATGTGAGAGAAAATCCCAAGGAGAGCAGCAGGAGGGGTTAGGAATTCGGGGAGGAGGGAGATAATTGTCCTTATGCTGGAAAACCTTTGTAATGTAAATAAGCCATAAATCAGCTCTCTGGATGTCTTAATACACTGAGTATTTTCCTGTGAGACAGCAGTTTCTGGCACAGAGAACTTGTCTTGTATAACACTTAATATACTGCTAATAACTTTAGGCTTTTGCTACTATTTTTTTGGACTGGCTATTTTTATTTCAGTAGGTGTAAGCTTAGCAGATAGCCAATCACTGGTAAGCTTAGTTTAAATTATATTATGGTTTTGGCATAACAGTGCATTTCTGTAATGGATTTTTACTTTCAGTACTGCTTCTATAAATAAATGACTTGAAGGTGTCAATCACATGTTTCAATCAGACGATCTTTAAAAGTCAAATCTCAAGCAGAAGATTTTTCTGTATGTTCACTATCTGTTAGGGAATGAAATGTTAAAAAGATGATGCTGCTCTTTCCACCTGGACCGCAGCAGGTGCTGCATGTTGTAATTCTGCTTGTGTGAGGCTAAGAAGGACTTTTTGTTGTTACAAATACTGCCAAAAGTTTTTTTTTTTTCTTTTTTTTTTTGGCAATCCAAAACTTCAGCATATGACTCTGGTCCCATGGACAGATGCATTTGAGCAATTTTGTGCATGTGAGGAACCATACTGTTAGGTGTTACAGAACAGTGAAAGCTGCTTGTAGGAGCTGAGCTGTGCAGGCACGAGTGGTGGGAGCAGGTCCAAAGCACTGTGGCTGCAGGGAGAGGTGCCAGAGCACCAGAGGGGAGGAGAAGGGATGCCAGCAGCTCCCCACCCACCTGCCATAACAGGGGTAGGTGCCAGCATGCCAGGAAGCTTCCCTTCCCAGCCCAGAAGGGAAGAGACTAGTGGGCATAATGGCAGGCAGCAGGACACAATGTCACAGAGCACCTCCCTTATCTGGCGTGGGCTGGCTGGGTTTGACAGGAGGTTGTTGTCCTTGAAAGTACCAGGAGGCTGAAGATAGCTCCTGGCCTGCTCGTCCCCACCACCCTCCTGCTCTGCGTGTGCAGGGAGGAGGCAGCAGCACTCAGGTGCTGCTGCAAGGAGCAGAAGGGCTGCCTCACAGGCTTCAATTCAGGAGCACTCTAACTTCCTGATTTCCTCAGCTTATTGTTCTAGTTCAGCTACTGCCTCAAGTGCAGTGAGACCTCATGGACTTACAGAGTCCAGAGAACATGCAGATAGAGCAGAGCCTCTTGTTCTTCCCATCTTCCATCACGCTGACAGAGGGCAAGGTTTGCTTTTGGCTTTTTCATTTTCCCTAAAGTAATTGCTTCTTCCCCTTCCAGCCATATACATTTTGAGTGCAGGTTAAAAGTTTCAGTTGAAGTGAAAATGAAAAAATGCAAATATTCTTCAGGCAAGAATAAATCCATAAATAATATAATATTTGGTATAAAACCCACAGAGGAGTTTTAAGAAGTAGTAATTAATACACATTTTATTTCTGATGAGTGTAATTGAGGACCGACTACACTAATGTAATGGTATGGCTGCTGAAAAATATCAGACCATGTCAAATTCTCATTTTAAGGTATATGCTTGTTAGAAGTTACATTTGTACATGCCTGCCATGTGACTGTCCCACAAAGACAAGCTCTCCCTGTCTTGTAATCTTTATACCCGTGGTTAATGGCCTTTTCACCACAGTATTAAAAAGGTGGTGCCATATTATTTTGTACAGAACATGATGCAGACACCTATTCAGGGTGTAGATTGATCATGATTCTCACTTATGAAATATCTGTTGCATGAGACAATATCAGCCATTATTATAAACATTGAAACTACAGATTCTTTTTTATTCCTCCATGACAGCATGGCTGTGTGTCTTTTCAGAACTTTAATCCATGTGACAGTATCTTAAGTGAACTTGGACATTTCTTCCATGTTGTATGCCAGTTCATGGGAAGTCTGTTCAGGAAAGCCATTAAACTGCTCAACATGCAAAATAGGTTGCAAGTTGAGGACAATGAATGCAAGTTGTTTGGGGACAATGTTGAGAAATGAGATATGCATTTGGTTGATTGAGATTTCTTTTTAGCAGCTACTCTGAAATACTTTAAATAAAACCTTTTTCCACTCACGTTGCTGTGCTTTTTGCTGAAATTTGTTCCTGAATAGATAAGTTTTCAACCTGTTTGTAGGCCTGTGCACAGTATATCTTATACTGTGATATCCAGCTGTAACTAACAGAATCCTTGAGAAATATGTGGTGACATTTGGATAATTTTGGTGTTATTATGAAAGTTAGTATTTAAAGCCATTGGTTTGGCTTCCATGTAGTGTCTTTTTTAAAGAAAAAAACCTTGGCCTTGTCTATTAATTATATAAAGGAGAAAGTGGATTTTTTTCTTCGTGTTTTTCTTTTTCAAACTACTTTTGTTTGCAGCTGTGTTAAATTGATAGTTTGATGCCATAGAGGTTGCTGCAGTGATGCAGAGCATCTCAACATTTAAATGGTAATTTGCAAAGTAACTTTCTTAAGAAAAGCAAAGTCTAATGGAAAGACAGGTACTTTAAATCCAAGTCCCCTCCCTCTCTAAGATAATCTCTATTATTGCTCATTTAAATAAGAAAACTGTTGAATTTTTGACTTTACTTTGGTCACTGACTTCTCAACCATAGCAACTTTTGGATCACCCCAACCCTTTTGGTCAGCAAACACTGACAGGTGACTTCACTTATGAGTTATGTCAACTTACTCAACATTAAGATCCTTTTTATGGAGAAACAACACTTTCTTCTCTTTCTGCTGCTGTTGGAGAAGCAGGAACAAAGTCAGTGTTTCCTTTTTGCAGCAGGGGAAGCTGCCCATCTTCCAGCCCTTGGAGTGCCAATGTTTATGAAAATTTCCCATCATCAAAGCACCTTTTCTGGATAAGTGGGAAGAATCTGCCATGACCACTTCAGTGTTCCAGTCTAGAGGTCTGTTTGGCATGGTATGGTGTGTGCCTGGCTTGGCTTTCTGGCATCCTCTTTTTACTGGTCTCAAGTAACATAGCAGAGGCTGTTGCTTGACAAGCCCTTCCATCTCAGCAAGGTGCCTGCTTGGAGGAGCAGTCTTGTATCTGCTTACAAAAGGCTTCCTCCTTTTGTGTTGGCACCAATGTTATCATAGCCAAGTGGGATCTAATGGGGGACTGATCCAGTTTTGAAAAATTAATTCACGTATCGGTACTTTTGCTGGGTTACCTTTAACTTACACAGTTTCCCAGATCTGATCCCTGTGCAGTTGCAACAAATGGGTTTGTGCAAGAATGGGGACAGCTCCTGGGGCCAGAATCAGTGGTGAGCAGAGAGAGAGGGAAGCACCTTCTTTTGCTAATAGAAGTGGCCTAAAGGTGCTGCTGTGAGCTACAGGCTTTGAGACAAGTCTCCTTTTCCTCAAATAGTGTTTAGATCTGGAGGTTTGCTGTGCTTTTTGCCTCGTTACTGTTGCACTCACCATTCTTGATTTCTGCTGGGGGCCAGGCATGGATGCTCAAGAATGAAGGGCAGGGGGAAAAAAAGGGAATGCCTGCAGGTATCCTTCAAGAGTCTGCCCACATGTGTACAGCCTTCTAACAGTTTGCCATGTAGATTTCTTCTGAGAAAAAAAACCAAACAAGTCCCTAAAACCAAAACAAACCAACCAAATCACCAAAACTGAAAGACTGTATCCCTGTCACTGTGTTCTCTGTGGCCCTGCCATCATGAATTTTCATATTGGCTCTTCGTACCTTTTTACATCTTTGGCAAACAACATGCCTAAGCTACTTATTTTTGTCTGGATTTCACTTTTATCTGAATGTAATTCTTGAAAGAATTTAATTTGGTGTCTTTGGTACTTCTCATATAAGAGATACTAAGATAGCACTCCTGGAGGTTTTTTTCCTGGAGGTGGTTTCCAGCTACATTACTGCTGCATGATGTGTGGCACATTTCCTGTGGGTTTTGCTGTAAATGACCATTGATTTTCACCTACTGTTTTATTGCTTCCTTGCGGATGTTTATTGCCATTTGAGTCACTGAGCACTAAATTTCTTTCTGTTTTCAGGCAGTTTAATCAATACTAAAACTGCTTTCTATTATCAGGAAATTTTGTTACATGGGTGATCTGAGAAAGTGGGTGTGGAGCAACCACTGTATGGAGCAGCACACATCCCCCAGAGCTTCCCATGTACTCTGTTGTTGCCTTTGGGATTGTTCTCAATTCTTGCACTTTGTTTCCCTATGTTAATTAAATATTAATTTTAAAGGGCCTTCCTCTTTTTTTCATGGAATTTGAGTTTTATGAAGAGTGTTCAGTTGAAGCAGGGAGTGAGGAGTTTACCAAAGCTTTGGAGGAACTTGAGATGCATCAGCCAGCTTGATGAGCTTATTGTCCTCATCAGAATAAAAAAAGTTTACTATGGTGTGACTCCTGTGCAGCTTCTCTGTAAGATCCTCCCTTGCTGTGTGACAATAAGCAGTTCCCTTTTCCTAGCAGTTTCACTCAGCTGGAGTGGAGGGGAGTGCTGGCTCGAGGGGCTGGCATTAAGTGGGGGAGAGCAGCTGGGAGCCAGCCCTGTCTGGAGGTGACAGGGCAGGGCCATGCCCTCCCTTGCCTGGGCTTCAGTGCAGGGAGAATGTCTAGTTGAGCTACTTTCAGAAGAATTCCTGGCATGTGTAGGAGCCCTTTGGGGTGATGAATGAGCACCACAGTGGGAGAGAGTATCTGGCACTGTCAGCAGACGAAAGCAGGAGGAGCACGATGGGAGTGTGTTAAAAATCAAGTTGGTATTTGTGACAAAATAGTTCTGTGGTGCTGCTCTGACTGAATAAGCCTATTAAGTGAACTTCTGGCAGAGTTAAAGGAGTCATCTGAAAGGAATGGCTTCTTCATTTTGCCTTCTGCCTAAGGCTGTTCTTTGAGAGCTTGCAGTAACTAAGGTTATAAGGGAGAGAATCAAATAGATGTCTAAAGCAAGCAAAATAGCTTTCCAGAATCCTTTTCCTATGGAAAAGATTTTATTAAATTGTTGTCATGGCAACTGAGTGCTGAATGCATCATAACCTCTTTTGCTAAGTAAACAGAAAAGATGGGGATACTTTTGCTTTTGAAAATGGAAAGTTTGTTAAGTGTGTGGGAGCACTGTAGTCTTAAATTTAAGAAAACAAAAACTTTCAGACAGCTCAAAACCCTCTTTGAGTTTTACCCAGGGAAACAGGGATTATTTCCACCCCTTAAATAAACATAAAATATGTTAGATGTGATATTTAAAATTCCCTGATCTAAGTCAGAAAACCGGGGAGGGGAGATGAACATATTTTACTTAATCTAAGAATTCATCAGAAAGTGTAGTGTCTTTAAAATTCCAGAACAACTTTACTACAAATCCTCCCCTCCACATTACAGCTGATGAAACAGATGTAGTGACTTGGTTTTTAAGCTAATGGCAGTATTGGGAAGAAAACAGACATACCCAGGATTGTCAGTACAGCACTTCACTCTCTGGAGCATGCCAGCTTTCTTGAGCATTGCTGCTGGCTGACCATCTGTGAAGCCTGGTGCTGGTACTTGCTGTCAATCAGTAACAGGAGCTCCAATAAAAGTGGAAATTTCCAGCTTTGACCTGTGCTACTAACATCAGAGCTTTCAGGAGCTGTTTTTTGTCCTTTGGAATGACCAGGTTATGGACACTTTTGAGTGTCTGCAACCACCATACTGTAACCACATGGTTGTCCTTGATAACTTTTTCAGAATTGATTTTTTGTAGTTTTTTTCCTCTCTGTGGAAGATACAAAGATATAAATATATAAAGGTATTTTTAAAATATCTGGCAAAAGATGTATTCTCTCCCTTACATTTGCCTTAATAGTCTGTTTTAATAGTAAGCACACAGCCTTGTGGCTTGCTTGTTTCCAAAACAGGACATGTGCCAACCTGAAATGGCTGCTGTTCACTGGAGTGTGCTTCCTTGTGGGGTGGATGCTGTTCAGTTTTAGGAAGATTTCTGAGGGTGAATGGCTTTGTATTTGTTTCTGTGCTGGAGTGAAAGCAGCTGCGCTGGGAAGGTCTGAGTTAATTGTTATGGTTTGCTAAGTAGTCTGACTTCCTTTGGCTTTGCAAGCAGCAATGGTTGATTTTGTCTGAGATTTGCTTATTCTTTCAGGTTCATGGGATGGGATGAGAGCAGGGCCATGCCTGGAGTTGGCTGAGTCGTGCTGGCACTGAGCTGGGTCAAAGGGAGAGGGGTGATCTGTGCAGGCTGAGAGAGAAGGCCTGATGTCGGGTTCGGCTGTCTGTCTCTGCCCCGACACGGGTAGTGTGGTCTTGGGTGGCACGCGTTTCAAAGGACGAGTCTGGACTCTTCAGTTTTTCAATCTTCAGATTGTTTATTATTTCTTATCTACAAAATTTTCTGTCTGCCCAACAGAGGTTTGACCTGCAAGGCAGCCAAGGGCACTCTGACCACCCACGGGGCGGTCGTGTCTTTTTATACTAAAATCTGCATACATGATATTTACCTTTATTTCCCAATACCTTTCACCCATATTAGCAAGTGCACCTTCACCATGAACCAATCTTCAAGTGCCAACATCACCACAAAAAATGGATGACAAGAAGAAGAAAGAGGAAGGATGAGACACGCCCTGATCCCTCCATCTTGTCTCCATAACCCCCCTGTACCAAAAACCCTAAAACCTATATTTCACCCTGTAAATGTGTCTTTTTTGCACCCTTCACTCCCAAGTGATTCTCACGTCCTCAAACTGCTGTCACTTCCATAGATGGATCAAAATCAAGCCACCAAACACTCCTGGCAACATTCCAGGATTTCCGAGACCCCCAAGGGTTCTCTCGGTAATTCTGGACATCCGGAGTGATCTGCTGAGTTCCCACAGCCTGATTAAGATCAGACCAGTGGGTGATTAATGGAGATTTTTACTATCAGATTGCTGTAGGTAGGTAGGTAGGGTTTTGGTTTTTATTGACATGATATTTGATTTATTTAGCTCTTCCAGATGGGTGGAGAAAGGCATGGAGGGTAGAAAGAAACTAGTATATATTAAAATCAGTGCAGATATTTAAATTAAGATTAAATTATTAATTCTGAAGTAAATAATTGGGGTACAAATCATTTTTATATAAAGGAATCTTAATGGGAACACAGCAGATTAAGGTGTTTGAAGTGTTCTAAAGGGTTTTTTTGTAATCTTATTGTTTGTATGCATAAATAGATTTTTGAAAAATTTGAGGAACATGATCTGTTTGTGCTCTGCAGGATGTTAACATGATTGTATGCCAGATATCAAGGCACGTTTTAGAGGATGCACATTGTGGAAAATATCCAAAAAGGAAAACTTCAGCTTGTCAGCCAAAAGATAAAGATTTCTTCTCCCTTCCCTCTTCTTTTGTTTATATTTTTGGAGGGCCACTTTATTAGATGCTTTTGTTTCTAAAGCAAGAGTTGTTCATGGTGTATGATCTTTATTACCTAATACATCATAAAAAACATGCCTTACTATCACAGGAGTTTTTTAGATCATCCCATGATAAGTACCTAGCGCTCTTTGACTGTGCCATTATGTTTTGAATGAGGTCCTATTGAAGTGTTTGTTAGACACCTCTATTGAATAAATGTTAAGCAAAACAAAATGAAATTTCTAGGAAAGAAGTTACTGTCGGATTTCCATGTCTTCATTTTCTCAGTGTCAGAGTTGCTTTACTGGTTGCTTGTAGTTTCTAGTGGAAGTTGGCAGATAAGATTTTTTCTCTGAGCAGTTTTCTTTTTACCCTAACCACCTACATTTTAAGTGTAATGGGAAATTCAGGCTGTTTTATTCTAAAAATTAGTTATTTGACTTTCATAGACAGTCAAATAGAGTTGGGTTTGGAAGATGAAGTAGGCTATTTCTTGGAAGGCTTCCTGGCTCTTTTCCTGTAAGTCAGTGCCCAAGGTAAACAGTCAGTTGCAAATTAATTTAAGTAAACGCTGCTAACCTTGCATTTTTGCCTACTCTGGGATTGTGCCCATTTCAGATCATTAGTCTTTATTAAATTAAATGATCTTTGTATTGCAGTTTTGCTTTTGCTGGCAAATTTTGTATTTGGACAAACTTAGAAAATGCCTTACTGGTTGTTGTTCAGAAAGCACTTGAGGAGCTGGAAACGGATCCCCCTCTGTATAAACTCAGAAGAAATGTTTTGCCTGTCAGAATCAACTAGCTTGAAAAATGTTGTCTTGTGTCTAAATGAAAGTACAGATGTGTAAGACTTTCTCCATAAACAGGAGTGTTTTTGCAGATAAGATATTTGTTTATCCTGCCCTCCCTGTTTCTTTCTTTTTCTTTTTTCCCCCAGCAGCTTTCTTTGTGGAACACATATCCATCAACTGATCCTGAAAACCAAGCATTTTCTGCAGCAACACTTTATGAATTCACTGTATGCATCTTGTTTTGCCTGAAAGGCTGATTTAATTGCAGAACAAGATCAAATTCAGGGGTTTCAATCTTTTTGTTGTTCAGCTCCCTGTTACTTTCATAACTGTTAGGACAAAACTGAATGTTAGATTTGTTCACCGACCTCCCTTTAGAAACTGAACAAACCCACTCAAAATCTTCCAAAGTAGTTGAAAAAAGAAATAATTCAACAAATTATGTTCTTAAAACCATCGTTCATAGCAGCTCTTGTCATGAAGGTTGGGAAATACCTGAGACAAGAGTAGATTAGACTTTCAGCCCCTACCTTCTTTAGGAGGTGACGAGTTTGAAATCTGAGCTGGATGGAGAAGGACTGGCAGCTTGTGTGGGATAGACAGGTCAGTGTGAGAGAAGGGTGAGTGGAGGCTGAAGGAAGTCCCCAAGGGAATGGAGTTTAAGATGCAGTAAACCCTTCATCTGTGCTCTTCACAGCCCAGTCTCTGCTGCGCTGTACCAGTGTGCATTAATAATGAATTGCCTTGTGTGTATACAGGGCTTTGCTTTACTAAGAGGGTGCATAATATTAGAAAGCATAGTAGGTTTGAGGCTTCCATTATGGCTCTAAATGCTATTGAAGGCTTGGTTTCCTTGATATATATTACAGGCAAGGCTTTTCAGGAGTGGTGAATTGGAAGGTAATTTGGTAATTTTCACCAGGCTTTAGAAACTTCAGGAAGAATCATCTTACAAGCAGAGATCACAACCCTAGACAGAGTTGCAGTTACTCTGAGTCCTGTCTGGAGTGTCATGGATAATTGGTCTTAATTTAGTCTTTTTTCCTAGTGCCAAGATTAGCACTTTTGGAGTTGGATGGTCATGGCCTTGAAGCAGTGGGCAGGAGGAGTAAGGTTGGCACCATCTGAAAATCTGATAGCTGCCATGGTGATGGAATAGAAATTATGGAGTCCCCAGATCCTTGATCACTGGTACCTGAAGTACCAGTGACACTGCCCATTCACAGCAGCAGCAGCTGTGTGCTGGGGATGCTGTACATTGTGTAGTGAGCCCCCAGTGTGCTGTAGGGGTGGGAATGCAACAGGATTAAACAGTGAGGACAAGAACCAGTCAGTTGCATTGCAGTGAGTCAGTTCAGACTCTCCTTTCTGCTTTCCTTTTTTCTATCACTAATGGACCACTTCTATTTTAGCTCTTCGTTCTAAAAATTGCCTGGGGCATCTTTGAAAACTCCAGTTCAAATGAGAATGTTTTAATCAAAACAAATAGACTGTGAATCTGAAGACAGAAATCTCTGCTGCAGTGTGAGTAGAAGTGGGGTGCCAGTGGATGCTTGCTAGTTCTCATCTACTGAAGCAGGTGATTTGGGTGTCCTGTGATATGCACACACCCAGGAAGGTCATTGAGTCACTGGAGTCAAAAGTCAGGAATGTGGCTCATTTAGAAGTCTGTAATTGGATATAACCATGGTAGGAATATGCCATTTTAGCATAGAGGGCTGTGTTGCCAGGATTTACATCAGAGCTAAATATACATGTTGTGCATGCAAAGTGTTTGTAATATTTTGTGATTGCTACAGCAGCCTTTTAGAAGGGCTGTGGCTTGCTAGTTAAAAATAAGCCTCATTTACATATGCAAATTTTAATTAGTCTAGTTTAACACTTAGTCAGTTTAAACACTTCATTTGTTACATAGATGTAGTCACTTGTATCTTTTCTAAAACATGCTCTATGGTATTTTCATTGGTAGTCAGGACTGAATCCATAAATTTCCTATACAGTAACTGTCTCTTGCTGGGCAGAGCATGAGCTACTACTGCAAGTTGCCTTACAGATCTGTTAGTTTGAGTGAGTGGGGAACACAGCATCCTCACTGGGCTGGCTGCAGGATGTGAATCTTCCTATTTTGGGAAGCATGAAAGCAATATGTATACATACATGTGTGATAGACACCATTTGTAACACAGACAATACAACAATACTCTTGTGTTTTGAAGTGTTTCACTGGAAAGTGTTGGTCACATGTATTCTGAGAAACTGACCCTTCTCAGTCTAAACATTCTGAACTTGGAACTGGCTTTAGTATTTTATTTTTTAGAAAAGGTGTGTAGCCTGAAATGTCTTTCTAAAATTTGCAATTGCCCTGTGTATTTATTTTATGTTGCGGTCTAAAAGAAAACATGAAAAGCATATAAACATAAAGGTGGAAGAAAGAATCTCTGAAATTCCTGCATTATATTAATAACTTACTGTATTAAGTTTTCAGTTACGTGAGCTACTGCTGTGAGCTCATGAGACCTTTTCCATTTGTGGTGACTCACTGGTTGTCTGTATTTTCTATGCATAATTCTTCCTGTGTACAATGCAAAGTTTTTGCCATCAACAAGATAAATATACTACTCACTCCCTTAGGTACCTTGTAACCAATAAGTTAATGTACTGAAGAGAAGGAGCATTAGATAGATTAGTTTTTCATTTTGGATGGTATGAGTCAGTGATTAACTGGGAGCTATTTTAGTGACAGTGACCCTCAACCCATAAAGTCAGTCTTTGCTCTCTCACTACGCAAATTCAGTGCTATAGATGGTGATTTAGCAGAAAATTCTGTCTTAGGATTCCTGAAGCATCTTTCTCACTTGCTTTGTGCTTTAAGGAGTCTTCTAAAAAGAAAATACTCTTGTTGCTATAGTGATAAGTTGGAAGATCTATAGGTAGCTTAAGATTTCTCTCAGAAGAAATCTAGGCAGCTGGAAAATGTTTTGGCAGAAGCAGTTTGTGGCCATGTTGATAATGTTGCAGAAGGAGCTCCTGGGTGACACTTGGAATACCAGCTAGTGTGGGTTGTGCCAGAACAGCTGTGGAGTAGCATGAGTGGCCTCTAGGAGATAACCTTGGACAAAATGGGAAAAATAACAAGTTTATATGAGAACAGATGGTTTTATAAAGCAGGAGCAGTGTACTGTGGAATTGTTGTTAGCTGTTGTGTTATAATACATTGTGATCTGAGGTTTTATTTTATACCAAGCTTCATCTTGAAAACATGAATTCAGTACCTTGCTTTTACATTTAGATGTATGGTCCTTTTAAAAACCCCCAGCTTTTCAATGGTTTGTTTGTTTGTTTTTCTTTGTTTCTTCTCCTCAGTAAACAACAGTAAAAACTTTTTTGTTATTCTTGAGAAGGTATCCTTGAGATTATGATATAATGGAAGAAAGAGTATAAGGTAGGATCATCTAAGTTACCAAGTTACTGATGCCAAGTGTGTGATTTTTAAAGGGTTGTAAGGAATTCTGGTATTAAATTAATATTTTAAAATATCATTATCATTAGAAAGTGAGTTAACTTGTCTCTAGAGTTGGCTAAATCCTAATGTGGGTTTCTTTCCTTTATGCACAGTTTGAAAAAGAAAAGGCAAGTCAAACAAACCACTGAGACTGTCTCTGCTAATTCCCCTGGATCTCCTGTTTCCAAAACACCTTCTGAGAAAGATGATGAAAGTAAAGTTATTTTGGAGCAAATCAGTTCCTCTGAAGACAACTGTAAATTTCCTGGGGAAAAGGAAACTGCTCCAGACAAGGAAAAGAAAAAGAAAAAGTACAATCAACTGAAAGACATCAGACGCACAGAACTTAAAAGATACTATAGTACTGGTGAGTTATATTAATGCTGTAGTGTTTTAAAATATGTTTGTTTTGGTAGATTGCTAATGGATTTTACCCATATTCTGTAGGCCTTTCTTAAAAGGATAATTAACTTTGGATATCCTTCCTATAAAAGCAAATAGAATTATATAGTTCAAAATATCTGGTACTAACTTAAACCTTGCATTCTCACAAAAACACCTATATCTTGTTTCTCAGTTCTAAAACTCAGTGTTGTTATAGGCAGCAATTAGTTTATTATTGCATTTTATTTTAGTTATTTTTAAGATTAGTCTTCAATGCTTTATGGGGTTCAGTTTCTTTGGCAGGGCTATTTGTTTCATAAATTGATATATACTGTTCAAGGCTTCAGTCTTAATTCATATTCATGTTTGTCTGTTGAAGTGCAAGGAAGTAAGTAAATTAACTACATATACATAAAGAAGATGTCAAAGGGCTTGTGTGATGGCTTGTTTCCCTCCACCCCCCCAGCTAAGTAACTTAATTAATTATAAATTCCTTTTTAGATTTTTTTGCAAGTACTTGAGAAAAAAACTATTTGTACATTAATATATGAAGTGAGTCATATACACATCTGCGTTTCTGGATTGTGATTTGTTAGATACACGTAAATGATTTTAGATCTGATTTATATGATACGATTTAGATATAGATATATGATTTAGATATAATTTAGCTATAGATATTATTAGATATTAGATATAGGTATATGATTTAGAGATTATTTACTTCTCATTCCAGATTTTGTCTTGGTATTTTATTGGAATGAATTCTTAGATTTTGAGAACTCTGGTTCCGTCTTGTAAGGAATCCTTTCCCAAAGAGAAGGAGTGGAACAGAAAACTCTAGCTATCATCAAATATAAAGTTCTGCTGCATTCTTAGTAAAGTGCTTCTGTTAGAAGCACTTGTTGGTTTGTACCTAGAGGAATTTAGGGGTTTGTGAGGTAGCTGAATTTTGTTTCTCAAGTTTTTCAGTAGTTAAATTAAAAAATTCTGCAACAGTTGGCACTTGGGGTGGCAAGATGGGGGGCAATGGGATCACTCTTCGTCTCTGAAGAATGTGGCAGTGCTAGCTAAGGAGAATGTAAAGATGTCTTTGATGTCCTTGAGTTGTCTTTGACTTGTGATCCAACAGTCAGTACAAACTCAGGTTTTACTTAGTTTGTTTCGTAAGTGTTCCCTGGTTTCATGTGGATTGGCATCATTACAGGGTGACTTGAAATGCTAATTATCATCATGTAGGTGTGCAGAGTTTCTGGGTTCTGCAGAAATACAGGATTTCTGCTGAGAAATAATTTAATGCTGCTGTTGAGCTGAGCACAGACTCAACTGACAAAATCCAGAGAGATAAAAACTTCCTCCTTGTTTAAATGCCTTCTTTTTAGTTGTTCCTAAAGGCTTTTACCCAACCAGAGCAGCAAATTGCAGAAGTGAAAGTGTAAATAGAGGCAGAAAAGAGTTGATTGTGAAACAAGTGCAGTGGCTCCACGTGCAACTTTCAAAATGAATTCTTTTCAGTAGAATTGTTAGTTGCCATGGCACTGGACTACATGGCTTATACTGCCTTCACCCACTGCAGCTGTAGCTCACAGGGTTACCTGCTCAGCTGTTTGTCACTGCTGCTCTCCAGAAAGCTGCCACCTTTGCCAATATCCTGAGTAGTTTCTGAGGGCTGTCTGCTCACCCACAGCAATCTGAAAGAACTGGACTTGTTAAGTAGTTTGCCTTTACCTGCACATGGCGTGGCAGGGGACAAACCCATCTGTCCTGCTGAGTTCTGCCAGGTGTACATTCAGCAATTCTCTGCTGGAAGATGTGTCAGCTGCAGTGGTGGGAAGGTACTGCCTAATCTGTGAAGACTTTATCTCTTCATTGTTGATATGCTTTCATATGAAGGTGTCTGAGAGGGATTATCCATGCATATATGTGTGTCTTAATTATTTAATATCAGGGATATATATATATATCTCATTTCCCTCTCCCCCCTTCCCTTCTTTTTTTTCCCTCCGACTTGTCCCATTATTGATGTTTTGGAAGTGTTCTGACTAAAAAGCATGCACTGTCTCTCTGTTAACCATTTTTCTATTTATGTTTTCTGAAGGGTTTGGGAGTTTTGGTGTCTGTTTCTGCCCAACTAGCCAACTTTGACTAATGTCTAGAACATGGTAGGGGGGTTGGAGCTAGATGATCTTTAAGGTCCCTTTCAACTTAAACAGCTCTATAATTATAACTTTATGAAAATCTGACACAGCAATTACTTCTTCTCCCCTTAAATGCTTTCTGCACTTTATGAAAATCTCAGAAGGAAAATCTATTAAATGTAGCAACAGCCTTGCATATTGCCATGATACAACCAATCTTTGTGGATTAATGGAGGTTCTGTCATGAGATGATTTGAGTCCAGAGGGGTTGTGTCTGTCAGTCTAACAGAATGAAGACCACTGTCCTCTGAATAATCTCCCTTTCATATTTTACAGGACAATAAATCCTTCTTTCTTTATTGTTCTAAAAGTTGGGGGAAGGAACATAACATCTCATTATATTTTGTTCCTTGCACACCACATCCCTTCATTACAGGCTTGTGAATGTGTTTCCCTTTTTGAATTTGCAAATACAGTGACATCCTGACTCCCGCTTTGAATGCTGAGCTTTTTAATAGATTTTAATAGCTTTTTAATAGATTCCTTCAGGCACCAATGCTGTCAGGGGGATTTTGTTGGCTCAGTAAATTCCTCTTCTCTGGTGGAAGAACTAACACAGCTTCTGAAGGCTATGCAGAACTTGGTTATCCCTGGCAAGCTTTGTACAAAAGATAGTGGTTAAAAGGCTTGGATTATCTGGGGAAGGTGGAAGCACAGCAGTGCAGCCAGGAGCTCCTCTCCTGCACGCAGGTGTGGCGTTGTGTTAATGCCGGCAGCCGGCGGGTGGCACCGCCGAGCCGAGGAGGAGGAGGAGGGAGGAGGAAGGAGGCGGTGCAACTGGGGCATCCTCAAGGAAGGGATCTTCCAGCATCCCTCTCCCAGCCAAGACTGTTCAGTACAGCATATCGGCTTACACTGTGGTGGCACCCTTACAAATAACCTGATGGTATACAGGAATGATCATTTTCCTTGAGGCACTGCTAAGTGGCTGAATAGGTCCTACTGCCAGAAAGTTTCTCCAGTGTAGCCTCATAGCTTCCTTTCCTCTTAGCACTTGCAATGTTCTTCAGCTGTAGTTCTGTAATAATTTGCAACAGTCAGTCTCCAAATCTCATCCTGTAAGACACTGCCTTGCAGATACAGCCCTTGCTCTCTTGCTTTCAGGCAAAAGAGATGATAATACTGCGTGTTGTTTTTCCTGAAGATCAATGAAAATAACAATCCTTTCTCTATATTTTTATATTTTATAATCTTTTGGCCTATGTGGCAATCTGCTTTGTAACTTTGTCTCACTCGTTCTGTGGTTGTTGCTGCCGTAAACAGCTTTCGGACTTCTGGGGGATTTGTCTGTCTAGGGCAGTACAGTGGTTGCATAGGTGCTCTGGCTGCTGTACTTGGTGCCCAGGATGCTCTCCCCTTCTTCTTGGGATGACCCAGCTGACCTACTTTTGCAGCTTGGCTTCTTGGTTTTGACGTGCTATCTCTGGGAAGCCTGTTTTTATTGAAAGATTTGGAAACCACAACTTCCTGTCAGGAGTTGCTGAACTGGATGAAAGCATTTGTGTTGTGCCACTGAAGACACTGAGGTAGGTGAAAGTGTGAGCTTCTGAAAGCAAGCAGTGTAACAGTGGTCAAAAACGACACTGAATTTCATCCATGTATTTATTCCAGCATGATATAATGTGTCTTTATATCAGATGTGCATAATATTCCTACATTCCACTGATTTTGCTTGAAAACCTAGGCAGGCAACATATGTGAGGAATTGGTCTCCATTAAAGAGAAGTTTGCCATAAAGAAAAGTTTGATTTAGGGAGTTTGTCCCATATCACAGAGTTACTTTTGTTAACAACATAAAATCCAGCTGACTAGCTTATAATTCTGCTATCATAATGCCATCCTTTCCCATTCATTGCAGGGTGTTCAATTTTTGCAGGAGTGGGAGGTGAGAGTAACAAAACCCCCTCTTAGTGTAGCTCTGATTTACATCAAAACAAGGAGGACTCCTAAACACCATGAGAAGGAAAGTAGCATATGTCCATTTAATGAGAGAGTATATCACACATTGAGCAGGAGGTGCCAGAGTACCTCCCTAGGGGCAGAAAGCAGATGCCTTTTTTTTGACTTGTTCTCCCTAGCGTCCCTTAGCAGGGAGTGATGCAGGAGCAGTGCAGTGTATGTGCAGTTACCAAGCTTCTGAATGTTCTGGGTAAATGACCAAGAACAAATTTTAGTAAGCAAAGCAGAGAGGGCATAACAATTTTCCTTATGCATTATGTGGTGAGACTGGCCCTGACTGGCACAAAAACAGCAGAGGCAGCTCCCATGATACCAGAGGTACTTTGTTTCAAAGATGAAAGTTGCTTGCAATGCATTGAAAATGTATAGGGAATTTAAATGTAATGAAATGGTGGGACACTTCCTGAACACACATTGCAAAATAGTTAGGTCATCTGCTAAGCAGGCTTAATCTGAAGTGGACTTTTCAATACTTACTGAGTTAAAAATGGAAATTTCCTTCTGCTTATGAGTCCTGTTTCTGTCTTTTGTATTACTTGGTACAGAACAGTAAGATGCAGTTGAGGACCTAATTCAAGTGCTACTCATAAAAGAAGAAGAAAGAATAAAAAAATAAAAGAGAAAATCCTTATAAAATATTGCTTGTAGCTAGCTAACTGTAACCAGCCCTAATTTCCGGGGGCTTGATTTGGTCAACTATATTCATGTAGTAAAGTACTTTCTATTCTAAGTGATCCAAGTGATTTACAAAGTAGGCTACTCAGTGTTGTCTTAAGTTGTTTAATACAGCAGTAAGAACAGGATCTAAATTTTCTCAGGTTCTGAGACCTTGCCTTAATGTTTGTGCTTCAGCCCAAAAATGACTGTGGATATAAGTAGGGGTGAAAATGTAAATAATTGCTTGTTTCAGATGAAGATCTCAAGTAAAATTGAAGCAGCATAAGAAACAGTCAATTTGGTTATAATTGCCTGTGTAGAATACCAAGGGCATTGGAATAACTTGCATATGAGGGGAAAATGAAAGTACTGACTGGGCAGTGGCTGGTTGGGAAGCTTCAGGAAGCTGGATTATTAGCACTGGTCATAGAAACCATGTGGAAACAATAAAGTGGACAATGACTGAAAGGCAGCTGTTTTCAGGTGACTTGTTTTGGAATGAGAACAAATGGTCTCGAATCCCGGAAGATCAGTGTTAAGGCCACCAGGTTATATTGAAGCTGTGCTGTTAACAGATGTTTGCTAGAAACAGTTGCACAGAGACTTGTCCATAGGCAGGAGAATTCAATCTGAGCAGTAAGTGCCAGTAATAATGTTGTTAGCATTTAAGTTCTGAAAATTTGTGTGGAAATCTTAACACTGAGCAAGCTCCCCATGTGTGGCATCCACTTCAAATTCTCATCTTGGTGGATAAGCTTTTATTTGTTGTTAAACTAAGTAAAAGATGCAAATAGTTGAAAGTTGATGTTTTGTATGTAATAACTAGGTATTGCCCATCAACACAACCTTGGCATTATTAGCACCATGCTTAAAGGAAATGAGTGGCACACATGGCACCTTATCTTGAGACAGAAGACTGAGCTGTTTTTAAGACTGTTGTTAGAAGGAAATGAAGCCATATGGATGTATAAAACCAACTTGTAAATTCACCTGTTGATAGTAATCTAATGTATATTTCAAGTAGAAAGCAAGGGAATTGATTGGGAAAGTAAAAGACAGAACATGAAAACTGTCCCGGAACATAAAAAATAAGAGATTTCTTAACTGTGTTAAGAACACAAGAGAAACTAAAAATAATTTTAAGCAGTTGAATTTTCAGTAATTTTCTGGTGCTTCTGACAGCAAGGAAGATGAAAGGACATAGAAGAAGAATTGATCTATTTATATACTGTGGTGTGATTTTCTCCACTCAGTTAGAAACGAAGGTAAACAGTAGCTTAATAGACACAACTTTTTTTTTTAAATTGACAGAGCTGTTTTTCACATACAAGTCCTGAGAGTTTATTGATGAATTCATGATAACTGATGTGGTTTTTTTCAGTAAGCCTTTAAAAAAGGTTGCTACAAAATTTTTATGTTCCTGCCTTCCTTTTCAAATAGTCAGTCAAGGCAAATTGCATTTGTAAGCATTACGTTGCTGATGTAATGTACTAGTATTTTGTGAGTTTATATTCTAGAATGTCTCAAGTTTAAGATTATGATGGTAGGTCACTCTGGTAGGATGACCAAGTGTGTTTAGCTCTGAAGGGCTCAGTAGCTTTCTGTGTGATTCAGCACTTCATAGGTGAGGGGGGAGAGTGCCCATCACAGGTTACCAATGCTGAATTGTGTGAATTGAGTGGTAACTTGAGTACAGGCAGATTACATGTTTTAAGGTAGGTTGTAGAACAAAGCTTTCCAGGATGAATGGCCTGTTAACTATGAAAAATTACTTGGGGTACTTCATGTGCCTATTTACCTGACTGGAAACTTGGAAAACATCATTTTGGAGGCAGAAAAATCCTACAGTACTTGAAAGTTTTATGCAGGTGAGTAAAAGAAATTACAGTGTGACTATGTGACTGCTACTGAACCTCTGTGTCCAAGCCTGCTGGTGTGTGCTAGAGGGGCAGTAGGAGAGCCCATGCCATTCCAGACCAGAGCCCTTTAGTGTAGCATACGTTCTCCTACAAGAGCCACACCTGGATGTCTGGGAAGATTATGAACACAGTGAATTTTGTAAAAGCATCCACAGTACTGTCCTCTTCTGAGCTGCTCATAGTTCATGCATTTTGAGTGTTCTACCTTATGCTTATCTTGCCTCTCCCTGGGCCTGTGCAGGTTTCTGCAGGATCTTTTGGTGAAGAGTGCACAGGTTTGCTGCCATTTTCTTGAAGAGCAAATCTTGCTTCTGCTGGCCTTGTTGGGTGGCCATGGGTTCTTGTATAAGAAACTGAACTGTCAATCACCATCACCAAGACTCCTATGATTTTTCTTGTGTGTTTCTTTGTTGTTTTCTGGCTGGTTTGTTGGGTTTTTGTTTGTTCTTTTCTCTCTATAAAATATCCCTCTTACATAGTTTCCTTTCCAGGCTGAAGATCCTCAGCATTCTTTACATGTAAGCTGTTTCATGGCTTTTCTTGTCCTTGTTAGCCTTCTCTGGACCTCCAGGACCCAGGATACTGGAACAGGAGATGTTTTTACTCTTAATTCAGGTTCTATGACTTGTTTTACTGTGAGTTCTGTTTAGCACAGCTCAGGGAAGAAGGAAAATGTTGGAGACTAGAGGGAGTTGTGAGAGACTACCTTGGTTATAACTCTTCCTGAGGGAGAAAAAACCCAAGACCCTTATCCTAAATTAATCGTGTAATTGAAATATCATAGCAAAGGGCATTGACAGGCTCAGCAGACCAGGACATGGAGAGAAACAAGTGGAGATTAGAAATCAGAGATACCTTTTTAACAGTGTGTCATGGTTTGACACTGGCACAATGCCAGTGCCCCCATGAAGATACCTTCTCCCTGGTAGCTGCTGTGAGATGTGACCAGGAATAAGCAAAGCAGGCTCCTACTTAGGAAAGAAAAGAAAACAGAACTTTATTAACTACTCTACAACTACAAATAAAAAGGAACACACACACACAGGGAAAATGAAAACCTCACAAATGCATTTCCTCCTCCCCCCACCAAATTTCCAACACAATACATCTATTCCTCAAATCACCAACTCTCGGTCCAGCACCACCTTTAGACAATCAATCCTCAGTTCATCAAGAGGAGAGGAGTCCTTCTTGTACCATGGGCTTCCCCTGGAAACACAGCTGAAGCCTCGTGTGTTTCCAGTGTCACTCGTGGCACTGCCCGGAGTACATCTGCCGTCGTGACTTCTTCCTTTCATGTCCAGTGCTCTCACCACTGAACACGGACCAGAACTGCTTCTAGGGTTGTCTTTTAAGGATGCTCTGTCCCGATCCAAAAAAGGCACAGTCTCTCCTTTGGGACACCTGTCCCCACAATCTCTCCTTTGGGACACCTTTCCCCCCCATATTTTTTCACCCCCTGGGGCCGAGGGGCACCAACACTGAACCCTCTTGGTTCTGAGGCCATTGCCTCCCCCTAGATGCAGTCTCTGTGTCACAAGGAACATGGTTCTGTCCATGGCTGTACAAAAAGAGTCCAGCAAAAGCCACTCCATCATCTCTTCCCACTAGGATTCTTCTCTACTCTTCTACTATCTCTCGCTCGCCCAGACCTCTCTCACACTTGCACATTTCCTTCCTCATCTTCCACTCTATCTTCTAGGAGAGGTCAATGATCTGTAAAGTTCTCATTCTCCAAAAAGGGGTTAAAAGCTCCTACAAGCGGCCGGCTGCACCCCCCCCCTCTTCTCCGTCCCAGCCGTGCTGCCCATGTTTATCAAGCTTCAAGGTTACAGTCCCAGGCAGCGGCTCTCTCTCTCTCTCTCTCTCTGTGTCTCTCAGGGGGGGCTGCCCGATGGCTCCCGGTGTCTCTCTCTCTCTCTTCCACCCTTCCACCCCGGGATCAGGCCTACCTCTCTCGGCCACATGGCTTTCCCCTCCCCCTGCCCAGCCAGCAGCTGGGCTGGGGCAGAGACCCGAACTCTTTCCCGCTGGAAACCCAAAGGACCCTCCCAGGGGAGAGCTCTGCTTTTAACCCCGTGTTCTCAGAGGCGTGTCCATGTCCTAAATGGCCAGGTTAAATGCCAATATTAAAGCCTGAATATCCATTGGCCAAAAACACAGCATCCCAAAAAACACATTTCCTGTCAAACCACCACACAGTGGCATAAATTATTGAGGCAGAAAATTAAAAAGTGGTGTTTCTATCCTGGAGGAAAAAATATCAGGATTTGCTATTTTACAAAGTTACATTCCACTATAGCAATGACTCAAAGTAAGATTGACATCTTGTCAGTCAATGACATCTTGTGATCTATTCTGGAAAGGTCAGGTTATGGAATGACAGGCTGGTGTTTAGTTAGCTAAAACTGATCTCACTGCTGAAAGACCCAGGTGTGTTTCCAAGGGCTGCCTGTTTTCCCAAGGCCTGAGTTTTCAGAAGGAGGGAGCACTTATGTTCTTAATTATATTTAAACTCAGATGCACTTAACATCTCTGAAAAGTGGTCCAAGAGGAAGAGAGGAAGGCTGTGGAGCAAATGGTCCCATAGCCCAGGGTGAGGCTGTGACAGGTGTGTGTATGCAGAAGGTGAAAAGGAAGTGAGTCAGGAGAATTAATAAAAAGAGTTGTCATATTTCTGCCAGGGATAATGAAGGGAAATATGTCTTTGTGGTGAGCAAGTTCATTGCTTCCAGGATCCGCTGGCTCATCATGCCTGGGGTAGTCTGGCTTTTCTAGGTTGTGCCAGCTGCCTGCTGAATCTTGTGCTTGCTGAGCACGGGTGCCCTGTGGAGTTAGCCTTGAGTACCTGTGAGGCACGTGCAGCTCTTCAGTGGTGTATCCTGTGCTGGGATAAAGAGTTGGACTTTCACAGGTCTTTCTCTTCCTTCTCTTCCTCCTTCCTGGAGGGCTATCAAGCAGGCAGATTGCATCCTTTGCCTCTTCCCCTACCCAGGCTTCAGAATCTGTACCCTGAGTGCCTGCAGAGCAGTCCTCTGCAGCACCCACGTGTGTCAGCTCTCTCCCCTACCCAATGACTCACCCTAGCTCTCTTGGGATTTCTGCCCCCAGGGAATAGGCAGAATATTCTCATTTTAGTTTCAGATGTTCTTCTCCAAGACAGGAATATTCATAAGCTAAGTATGTAAAAAGCACAATATAGTGCATTTGAAATCATGTTGCAAATCTTTTGGTCTCCAAGCAGAGGCAGAGGCAATCATTTTTAGGGTGTCTGCATAACTTAGGCATGGGATCCTCAAGGCAGGCTTTTAATTTCTCTTCTCCACCAAGTTCCCATATTGTGCTTGAAAAGCACTGTTGAAAGTTAATATAAATGCTCTGAAAAGCAGCACTCTCTTCACATTTAAATAATAATACAAAGTTAAGCCAGATTTTTTTGATTGTGTAACGTCCTTGCTCCCAGCTTTCTCTACTGACATTTCCTGAAATCTTCTCAGTGTGTGGCGACGTCTCTGTTGCAACTTGTTGGGTCATGCTTGGGATCCAACAGTAGCTTGTATAAACTGAGTTGCTCTTTTCTATGGCTTCTGAGGATCAATGACAGTCAGCAGCACATCAGATGCTGATGTCATCTCCAGACACAAAAACGGAGCATGTGTCCAGTATCTTTTGAATCTTTGTGATTTTCATCTCTATTTTTAGCCTCTGACCTTGTAAATACCATTCAGTAGATAGAACAGTATCGTGCTTGATTTTAGGAGAATTTGTCCTGGTTGACTTACATGGCATAGCCTTCGCAGGCAAGCTATACTGTGTTCAAGCAGCAAAATAAATGAAGAAAACCAGCATGTGTAATGTTAACCGTTTTCTAAAATGTCCATATTTTCTCTTGTGATGCCTAAGTGTTCCTTCCCTCAGCCCTACTTTGTTGACAGGCTAATTTTCTTCACTCTATATTGTCCTTAAGTACCTAATGTAGTGGATAGTCAGAAATTTTATGGTGATACTTTAGTGAAAGATGTGTTTAGATGCTGACATGTTCCTGAATAGGATTCACAAGTAATGCTGTCAGACCACAAAGGAGCTAAAGCCCCTTCTTGGGGATGAAGTAAATAAAGAGAAAATTTAAGTTCCTTAAATATTTGCAGTTTTTTGTGTAGAAGCTGCAGTATGTGAACATTGCATGAATATCAGTAGTAAAAATTTTACTGAAGTGTGCCTAAAAATGCCTAATAGCAGAAGGAGTTACTACTTTTTTTATCAGTTCTTTGAACTGATTGTCATTTTCCCTTGAGGCTCAGTAATTTCTGGTGATCTCTTTATTCCTTTGAAAGAATTGCTTGGAAAATAATTAGTGGACAATCAGTTTTTATTGGGAGTGGAGAAAAGTTGTTCAAGGCATGGCTGTTTCAAAGTCATGTGTCTGGATTTGTACTGCTCAGGGAATTGCTATGTTCCTATGTCAGGAGAAGTCCCATTAATGAAGGAGCACAAGTGTGATCGTGATGGGTGACAGCTGCCCTTTTGTTTCATGTGACTTCAACAGTAGCAAAGGAGAAAGCCAACTGATGGGATTCAGTAGAGTAAAAATATGCAGAAATAAGGTGAGGGCTTTTCAGGAGACTGGGGAAAGTGGGAAGCAGAAAAAAAAACAGATACCTGAATTGGTGAGAAAGTGTAGGGATTTTTTTGTTTCTCATTTAACATGGTAGCAGTACACTACCCAAATCTGGGTAGGGAATGTGTCTGCCTAACTTGCTGGTTTTCTTCAGGGAGATAGGTCTGATAAGACGGCTAAAAAACTTTTTTATATGCCTGCCCCCTAACTGCTGCAGCTGGCTGAAGGAGGGGCTGGGTCTCTTTTCTCAGAGGCTGCTGCAGCTGAAACATCAGAGTGGGTGGAAGGTGTCCCAAACCAGGAATCTGGCCCCTTTGGTGGTGGGGTTCACCCACGCTTGACAGGAGCTGAAAGAAAGACTTTTTATTTAAAACTAGTAATTTTAATGTGAATGGTGTTCATTTCATCACTTTGAGAGTCATGAGAAAAGTCAGAAAGATGTTTTAAATCACAATTACATCATTCTGTGCACAAATTGGCGCATAGCAGAATTGCTGAAAGTTATTAAAATGTCAGGGGAGAAGGTAGGAATGGAAAGAATTGCTTAGATAAACTGATTTGTCTTCCCCCTCTATCATCCCAAGTAGGTCTTTCGTATTCTTGAGATCTCTGTGTGTAGAGTCACTTAAGTGATACTGTATTCCATCTCTGTCACCATAATTGGTATCAGGCCTCATTCATTGATAAGGAAGCTACCCAGGAAGCTTTGTTTGCTTAATTTCTTATCAGTACCCTGATTAGATTACTCTGAGGGATAACTGTTCTCTCCTGAATTTATTGTGTTTCAGATTCTTTTAAGCTACCTGTAAGTTTTCACTCCTTTGTCCTGTGCTTGGCTAGACTATAGTAATATAATTTTATTGCTTCTAACAAATCTGTAATAGAGATGTAGGACTGGACTGGAGTGTCCTGAAACAGCAGTGACATACAGAACAGCATGGAAAAATTATTAGTATGTGATGTGGAAAAATTACTAGTATCATACATGCTTAAGGAAACCCTCTTTTCTGTCACCATCACATATTATTGGTTTTTTCATAGCTTAAAACCTGTGTTTGGTTTTACTTCCTCCAACTTAAAAAGGATGTAGTAGGGGAAGAAAAGCTAGCAAGAAGGGCATCCTGTGTGCTGAGAGAAATAGAAGAGTCCAGAGTATCACATTATTAGTCACTTGGAAAAAGTGAAGTAACTGAGAAAAGATGCTGGAAATCTGTGACATCATGAGTGGCATGCAGAAGGTGAATAATGACTATTTACTTGTTCGCCCTTAAAATAGCATTAATTAGGATGTTCAGGGAAGTATGAGGTACAAGAAGGGAAGCAATACTTTATGAGCACATGTTAGCGTGGGGTTCATTGGCATAGAAGTGGTGTGGAGCTCTTGAAAGAGCAGAACAGCTCAGTGAATGGTGTTACTTTAGGAAATCTGTGATTTTGGGGCTAATCAGGGGAAAGATTTCCCTACTGACATGCAGCCTAAATCTTTGGTAAGACAGAAATTAATGAGTAAAATGGACTTTTGCACCAAGTGTGCCATTGCCTCTGTCCTCTCAGGCTCCTGAGTTTGTTTGCCAGGTGTGGAAAGTGGTCAGTCCTTTGTCCCCTGTTTGCTTGGGCATTCCTGCCAGCAGTGCCAGACCTGAGGCTGGCGGTGGCTCAGGACCTGCCTGGTGGGTTCAGCTGTCACTGCCAGAACTGCCACACCTCACACTCATTTGGGCTGGGCTGCTGATGGCATCATCCTGCAGTGGGGATGGCCCATGCTCCATCTGGGCAGCCCAGGAGACTCCTGAAGCTCCTTGACCTGTTCTATCTACTTACAGAGCTATTTACACAGTTGCAGAGGTGTAATTCTCCTATCGTGTGTCAAGATCTTCTGGGTGATAAACTGGTTGACCTCTTTATCATACTCCTTCCATAGCTGGTTTCCAAATTACTCTTAGGTAACTCTTTTTTGTAAGGTTTCCTGTAACACTGCTAAATGAAATGTCAAGAGTCTGCTAAGAAACTGAGATACAAATATATCATTACGGGCAGAAAAATTCCCATTCTAGACCTGTCTGTTTTCAGTAAGCCTGTATTTTCTTGCCTGTTCTCACTTGGCATTCTTCTCACTGCTTATTATTTTACTATTTTTACATAATTCTCAATTTCCAAGTTTCCCAAAACCACAGAGAGGTTCAGTCCACCCACTCTGCCTTTTTCCTAAAAATGCAGTGTGATCCAATTTGCATTAACACCTAGTCACTTCTCATGGGTGTGCAATCCCATCTCCAGTGTACACGCAGTGCAGGAAAATTTGGGAGTCAGAACCATGAGTCATTTCACCACTAAACAAGTGTTCAAGTTCAAAAAGTAGCCAAAGGCAGTTGTTTAAAGCCTGTGGAGCTCTTCATGTAGTTGTGACTGAAAGAAACGTAGTTCCTGAGGCTTCCATCATGCCTGTGTGTGCTCTGGGTGCCTCTGTGGCTATACAAGAGCTGCCTGCCTTCAGATCATGTCAGAAAACGTTTGGCTTCCTGGAGGAGAAATGGGAAAAGATCAGGGGAACTGGAGAGACAGTCTATTGTGTGTGTTTAAGTATATTAAGTGTGCTACCTTGTCAGGCTTGCCAGTCACTCTGCTGTCAACCGCTCATCTTGAGCACAATTTTGTGACCTTGGCTTCACCACATGAGTGGTAGGTGGGCTTAGCAGTTCTGTCAGGTTTAATGGGATTCATTGCAGTCTTTTCTTCTGAAGGTCTGAATTTTAAATTCATTATTTTAAATCTTTATATGCACAATTAAAAACATAGGCTAGTTAAGAATTCACACTTCAAATAATTAGGATGTTATTTTGAATTGCCCAGACCTGACTAGTAGTTAGTCATAATGTATGGACAGTGTTCTCAACCCTTTGCTACTGGGATAGAAAAAAAAAAGGGAGCAGTAGGGGGTAGAAGAAAAAAATATCCAAACACAAAATGTCAGATTTTTGTTTCAGGAGACAAATAAATTGACAGACTGTGACTGTGACTTCTTTTAGCCTGCAGCTAAACAGACTATACAACATGTATTCTTGCACATAGGTGTGAAAGAAAATTGCCTAACTGGTCAACTTATTTAGGATTTATTAACATTCATTGACAAAGAAGCACAGTATTTTGTTTAATCTAAACTCAGCTTGCCTTTCAAACTTCTCTTTTTCTTGTCCTGCAGTTAGAGGTTTTCAAAAATGTGTGCATGCTTAGTTCTCTATTGTACCATACTTGTGTTCAGGATCCTACTAAACAAACAGGTTCACAGTCCTGTCAGCCAAGAACTAGAGCATATTATATGTCTCCTGTGAATACAGTATATATAGGTTATGTAAATGTTATACAGGTTGTAGCCTTTTCCTGGGTAGTATTTCTTAATCTCCAAACTTAGCAGGCAATGCAATTAGGAGGACCTGGAAAATACTGATATTTCATAGGGTGAGACAGAGGTGTCCTGCCTCCCAGGTAGGAAGCTGCAGGGGAGAAAGTTGTCTGTATTGCTGTTTTATGGTCTTTTTGTGCCATAGAGGCATAGTGGTTACTGTTGTGGTCAGCTCTCCATTTTTAAACACCAAGCTTTGGAACAAAAAATGTTCAGCTCATAGCGAATATTATAAGCTCTTCAGAGAAACTGCTTTTATTGCATATTGTTATTCCTGCCATCTACATGCAGACTTAAACTTTTTCCCATTCAGCATATACAAAACCTCTTTCTCTCTCTACATCTCTCTGGCCTACTTTATTTTTATTCCATCTCCTCCAGGGTTTTACTGGTGTGTGTCTAGTTAGTGTGAGATTGTTGCTCTTAACTGTTTCCTACCTTGAGTACTGTTTCAGAGATAAGTAAGGGTAAAATATCTGAAAACTTGTCTGCTTTTTTCACCTAGAACAAAGATCTAGCTGAAAGATCTGAAAGATCTACCTTTCTTGTCTTTCTCCAGGGAAAGGTCACAAAAAGTTCAGGTAGTTTGCCTACATGTGTGATACGTAGTTGTAATTATACATAAAAATATATGGACTAGTTGAAGTGGTTTCTCCTGGTAGCACAAAACAGTGTGAACTCAGTAGTTGGCAGGGTTTCTTCAGGCAGGATTGTGCTATATTGGCAGTTTTATGCAGGTAATGGATAAAGAAAACATCCAGTATTTGTCAGATTTTTTGTTTGTCATGTTGTCATTGTGTTTCTGATGGTTTAATACTCTGCCCTGCTGATGCTGCCATTACCTGTTTTTCCACACACTTTCACTTTGATCAGCAGAAGGTGAAAACACAAATGGCCAGAAGAACACAGTAAGAAAGCTAATTAAAAAAGTTTCAATGTGGGTGTCCAGTCTCAGAGGTGAAGTGTCTGAGATCATTGAGTGATGCTGTGTTTCAAAACGCTGTCGGGGAAAAGCCAGCATCATCCTGATCTTCCCGTTCCTCCCGCTGTCCTTCGTGCCATGTACACTGTATGCATGTACTTAAACTGTGTTTGGTTTCTACACCAAAGAGGCTTCCTGCCTCTGTTGCCTTATTGTAGTGTCCCTAACCAATGCACTTCTCATGACTGCATCCCTGGCAGGTGGTGGGTGGGATATACTAGCAGTACACCTGGAAGAATGTCCAGGTGTGAGTCTCTCCTGACAGGGAGCAGCACACTGAGGCAGCCCCACAGCATTCATCTTTGCTGTGGCCATGAGCCAGCAGAAGGCTCAGTACAGCACACTGGGCCCCTCCTTGTTTCTTGTGTACATTATTACAGTGTGGCAGGCGAGTCCTCGCCCTTCGTTTTACTATCTGCCTCTTGCTCTCTGGAAATAGCAAAGGTTGCAGCAAAGCCTGAATGCAAGTCAGAGCCCTGCGCTGCCATTTCCAGTCCTTTCCTCCCTGATCTTCCAGAGCTGGCGGCTTGGACCACAGGAGGAGTTCACCCTGGACAGCGTGTCCCTGCTCCTGGTCCTGGCTGCTGGTTTTGCTGGGCCCAGCCTTGCCTTGTCTTCTTGGCTCTCCCCGCTTCATCCAGGCTGCAGCATCCTGCTGGAGGCAGTGGGACCTTTCTGAAGGCTTGGAGGCAGTCAGGCAGGGAGAGCCATGAATTGCCTCCTGGCACCCCATCCCCACTCCTGGAGCTGGGGCTGCATGCTGCCCTCGCTCCCCCCAGGTATGTGGGGCTGGGCTCTGAGTTTGGAGGGGAGCCCGGTGGGGCTGGGGCTGGCTGGGCAGCTCCATCCTCCCTGAGCCTTGGCTTTACTCACCCACTGCTGTCGTAAGAACTGGAAATCTCTACCCTGCTCTTGTAGAGCTCTGGTGCTGACAGCTCATGAGTGCCTTTTGGGTCCTGCAAGGGTTTGGGTTCTGCTGCTGCAGTGGGTTCTGTGTATTGCAGCTGATAGAAAAACTCTTCTGCACAAACTCTCTGCTTTCTTATGCTTGACTGTATACATGCATGCTTTGCAGTACTCTTGGCACACTTTTACCTTCAGAGATTAAAGTAGTGTTTAAACATATTGTACTTGTGAAGTGGTGACTAACCAGTATTTGTTGTACCAAGGCAGTAGAGATGAGTATATTCACCTGATGGTACAAAGTACTTGTATCCAGAGCTGAACTGTGTAGCAATCACCAAGAAACCATGGGAGCAGTTGTGTATTGCTATGGTATCATATACACATTACACCTGCAGAGTTCCTGAATGATTACTAAACCTGCTGTACTTGATGAAGTTTCCTTGCCTTACAATTTAATCTTATGGCCTAATAGGTATTTTAATGTGTCCTCTTGTTCTTCTTCACAGCTGCAGTTTGCACATAATGTATATTTCTTTCAAAACATGCTGAAAGGTAAACATCTTGACAGTCACTTGAATTTTCTTTTCTCTTTAGATGACAATCAAAACAAAAGCAATGAAAAGAAAGAGAAGAAGATGGTCTCTCAGAAGCCCCATGGTACCATAGAATATATAGTAAGTGCTGGTGTGTGGTATGTTCATGCCTGCCTTTTGAGAGTGGAGTTGTTGAGGTTGAGGAGGGCAGCGGCACAAAACTGTGAGCACTAATTCTTTCCCAGTTTGCACTTATCTCAGTAGGGATTGCTTCTATTGATACCATTCAAAATACCACCATAATGGGGAGAGCTAGGGTCACATCCTGAATCTCTGCTCAGCCCAGGATCTCTGCCTCTTGCAGCTGCCAGTTCCATTTTTACTTCTGCATTGTGGCTCTCTAATAGAGCAGTGGTTCTGTTATTCTGAAAAATACTCCCATTCTGCAGTGTTGCTTAAGTCACCAAGCAGTTGACCTGTGCTGGATGAGATCTGTTCCTCTAAGCTGGAGCAGGGCAGCAGTGTGCTAGCTCTGCTCTGTGTGTGTGAGCCCTCAGGTCGCTCAGTGCATTCCACTCTAGCCTCTGTGGGAGGTTCCCAGCTGGGAACTGCACAAATGCTGACGGGCTCTGGCTGCTGGAGGTGTAGTGAACTTTGCAGTGTATGACCTTCCCCCCCTTGCCAGACCAGTTGTAAATACAGATGTGCTGCTTTAAAGTTTTAAGAGAAAAGGAGAGGGACATCTGTAACACCTCTACATTTTTTCTACTGTATATTGTGAAAGAATATTCTGTCCTTTTTTTTTTTTTTGATACTGGCTTATCACCTAAGCTATTAAATAGATGTCTATCAAGTCTATCCCTGCAAACAGTCTGCTAAATAGGGTTTAGTTCATGTGTGGTGCTGTGTTCAATATGGTATCTTAGTCATCAACTCTTTCTTCAGGCTGGAAATCAGGACACTATAAACAGCATAGCATTAAAGTTCAACGTCACCCCAAACAAGCTGGTGGAGCTCAATAAGCTTTTCACACAGACAATTGTGCCAGGCCAGGTAAATCTTTTATTTATTTGGGGTTTTTTTTGATATCTGAAACATAACTATTTGCTATGTATTTAGAAGTTTTTTACTACTTACATGTATATTTTAGGTACTTGGATACAAGGATAATGGGCACTAATTTAAAGCCCTCCCTTAAAGGGAAACTCAGTAGATTATTTCTTGGAATTGGTGTGATGGGAAAGCTTTGTAATTGCCATATCTGACTTGTTATTTATGTACTGTCACTAAAGCCTAAAGATGACTCTGAAGCTCAAGAAGATAATACAGCTGTTGTGAGGGAGTTGGATTATTGGGAAGTCTGGATAAATGCAATCTATAATGCATTAAAGAATTAGAGTGAGACAGAAATTGAAATGCCTTTGTGCCATTATGTTGGGTATGAGTCAGTCTCCTGTAAGATGTGAAATAAATGAAACGAGACTTTTTAGGAGAGTCCTAAATCCTGAAATTTCTGGGACTGGAAATGCAAGTGTGGAGATTAACACTTGGTTCATAAAGAGCAGATCTCTACTTCTACTTCACAGCCATGCAGAGGTTGAAGTGTCTTGATTTGCAGATAGGGAAACTGAGGCACAGAGAGATGGTGTGACTTGCCTAAGAGTACCCAGCAGACAAAAGCTGGAATAAGGAAATTAGTTTAATTTTTCTGAATGTTTTTAAGCTGTGCATTGCAGATATGAGTGATCAGTATTGTGTTGTCTTTCTAATATAACATAGTTAATAACCTTTTAAAGCTTTTGCCTCACTGTTTTGAAATGCCTGTTTGTATTTAGATTCTCTTTGTGCCAGATACAAGTGCTGGGAGGCTGTCTTCTAGTCCTGGTGCTCCTGTTTCTCCTTCATCATCAGATGCTGAATATGATAAACTCCCTGTAAGTCAAACATGCTTCACTGGTCTTAAACTCTCAAAATATTTTCTGATTCTGAAGCTAAGAATCAAGGCTGTGTTTTTTGAGTTTACAGGCATTGTGTGTAGTGTCTTGCATTAAATTAGTTTGCTGTACTACAAAATTTACCATTGTCTTAAAAATACTCCATATTAAGGGAATTCTGCTTGTGGAAACCCATTACAGGCTCAGGTGGGCCCTAAGTCTATCAAAACTACTAAAAATGGTGTAGTACACAATTTTTAAAGAATAGAAAGCTAAATATAAAAATTATTTAGTGTTTCCTACTGGAGATTTTTATGCTGCTCTGTAGTCCAGAGCCTTGATCCTGCACTGGCATCCTTGAACAGGGAGGCTGTTGGTTTAATCTGAGCAGTCAGTTTCTTTCTAGTTAATTTGTGATGGTACCCATATACAGACTTGTCTTTAGACAAGACTGCTGGATTTAATCTTTGTAAAAGGTCTTGGCACAGCTGATCTTTAATTTTCTTTAGAAGGGTGATTGGCCATGATGATTTTTAGATAGTACCTTTAGGCAGTTTAGCTGCCTTCAACATCTTTAACATCTGCTGAGATGAAAGTAATTAGTCATTTCAAATACATCACTAATCAAAAGTGGAGAGAAGTTTTGTGTGAATAATTGTGTTTAATGTTACCCCTGTGCCATCTGCATGGGGAATCACACCAGTGCTCTATGAGCAGAGGTCTTCAGTGTAGATGAAGTGTCAGGGCAGACCCTCTCCCTACTGAGATGTGTAATTGAATTTTGGTGAGTTGACCTGCCTTGATGTTTTTTAATTTCTTGCCTGTTATTTGTATGGAGTTTCTTGTAAGGTTACAAGGGTGGGTTTGTTGGGTTTTTTTTCAATACAGGACACTGTAGGAAGTGTACATATATACCTACATACATGACCATTGCTTTTCTTCCTTATGCAAACAGAAAATAATTGTTTGAACCTGACCTTTTAGTTTTCAAAAATCTAGAAGTATATGATTCTGGTCCTGTTGCTCTGCACTGAACTTTTTCTTTTCTAAGGATGCTGATTTGGCAAGAAAGGCTTTCAAACCAGTGGAGAGAGTCCTTTCCTCTACTTCAGAAGAGGATGAGCCTGTGGTTGTCAAATTTTTAAAAATGAATTGTCGTTACTTCACAGATGGTAAGGTAGGTGGAACCTGATTTTTGGGCATTGTTTGAGATTCTTTTTGGATAAGTGAGAGATGAATACTGGGGGAGTCAAATGTGCTTAATCTTTTTAAAGAATGTAAAAATTATGTTGGCTTTATCTGTTACTGTTGTGTTTGTTGGTACTGTGATAATGTGCTGTACAATTTTGTTCTTTTGCTTGTGTGTCGCTAGATACACAGAGAGCTGCACTTCAGAGTTAAGACATGTCAGGATTAGTTGTCCAGTTCCATCAAATTGAGCAACAGGTTTATAAAATGAGTACATGCCAGTCTATTTCATTTATGACATGAAGATAAATTTTAACTGTTTCCAGAGCAGCGTTTCCAAATATGTTTATGTTGCTTCTGCACTTGCTACTGAATGCTGTGCAAGCCTAATAAAAGGATGAATATTGCATTATACAATCTTTTCTTTCTGTTTCTTGTAACATAGGCCAGGACTGCAATCCTAAATTACAGCAAGTGTTTTAGAAGCACAGAGCTTGGGTAGTATTTTAGCCCTTTTCTCAAGGTTGCAAGACACTTCTTCCTGAACTGCCTACTTTGACATATCTGTCCCTGTTGACTCTGGTTTCAGTTAGCTGTCTGCATGTTTGGGTTTTCAAGTTCTCTGGAATTTATAACACTGGAGATGCTAATCATTGTAGTTGCAACATTTTTTTTTGCCTTAGTACTGACTTTTGTAAGATGGATGTGTTTATACCTAGGGTTTCTGGCTTCTTTTGCATTGAGTGGATGTAGACTGTATTTATCAACTCTGCAGTTTTACAGTCTGCATTTTGTAGAATGTAATAGAGGACTACCTGATGTCTGGCATGCAAATTAGGGCAGTACTGTCACTTGCTTTGTGATGCTTGTTAGGTGCAGGGGATACAGATTGCCAATTACAGATTTCTGGCTGCAGGATGAAAAAAGTAATTTTCAGCCAGAGCAATCAAAAATGAGATGGCTTCTTTGCCAGTTTAGCTGAAATCCCTTGTTGCCTGGCTTCCTGCAGTGGCTGGGTGGGAAGTACATCCTACTGATGTATTCTATCGTGATTTCTGGGAGAAGCCTCTGCACTTGTTTTCATTCTGTCATCCAAACACAAACCAAGCTTGAGGAGCAAGTCATACAGGAGAAGTGAATGGGAATACAAATAGACTTTGCTTTATAAAGGAGCTGGCATTCATGTGCTCATTTGCCACTGCCAAGCCATCAGCTTGATATCTTAACTGCTTTAAAAAAAGCCCCACAAACCAAACTTGTCATCTTTTACCTGTGTATTTATGATCCTTCCTTGACTTGCCTTGCAGATGTCCTCATATAATTAATAGTACCTGCAGTGTGGGCCATTCCAGTTGATCTCTGTCTCTCATTTGTCAGATGTCATGATTTACAAACAGATTCTGAGTTAGTCTGGTGAATTTTGTACTTCATCTGGAGGAGAGGGTGCAGAAGCGAGACAGTGGCAATCTTCCTTTTAAACCTTGAAAGATGGTCAGTTGCCATGGATTGATGCTGAGTAGTGGCTGATGAAGCAGCATTTTATCAAATCCTTTGCTAGAGCACATTTTGAAAAATTAAATGAGTCTTCTGCAGCTGTGCATAATATGCTTGGACCAGTCATAGGAGCTGTTTCTGGGTTGTTTCTAGCTTCTATGGGAAGAAACTTCATACCAGATCCCTGTATGGAGAAGCTTTTTGCGTGTACCTCTGGGAAAGTAGATCAAGGGGACCTCTGATGTTAGCTTGGCATAGTAACCTGGATGTTTCCATGAGTAAAACTGCATGCAAGTGTGTTGATTGCCTGTAAATTCATGGATCAAATGAAAGTAGCTGCATCCAGAATAAAATGCTATGTAGATTTTAAAAAATAAATCCACTAATCTGTTTTATTTGACATTGATTAACAATCACATTTTTAGCTTATAGCAGTCAGCACTGAAAGTTGAATATGTCAGATGTTCTTCCTCATCAGCCAGGAACTTGGATGTTACTAAGAATTTTTTTTCCTCTCCTTACAATGTCTCATTCTTACTTGATGCATGTGGAAAGCAAAGTATTTTTCTAGCAAACACTGCATGACACAGTATAAAGAGGCAGGAAAGTGGTTTTGCTTTTGAGGATAGTAGCTTAAAATCCAATACCCAATGATAAGTGCATTACATGTGATGTGCTGACTCTTTCTTCTCCTGTTTTAGGGTGTCGTTGGAGGAGTCATGATAGTAACTCCAAACAATATCATGTTTGACCCACATAAGTCTGATCCTCTGGTGATTGAGAATGGCTGTGAAGAGTATGGGCTCATCTGCCCCATGGAGGAGGTTGTCTCTATAGCTCTCTACAATGACATCTCTCACATGAAGATTAAAGATGCATTGCCATCGTAAGGAGTGTTCTTCCCTGAACTTACATAGCAGATTTTCAGTAAGGGTCATGGAGAAGGGCTGGGGAATGGGGGAATGGAGGGGAAGAGTTTCAGTGCAACAGAGTAATGTGCCGGCTAAGGAATGATTCACTTGTGTTGTTCTTCAGAACAACAACTCTCTCTTTAGAACACTAAAGCAGCATTAAACACAAATGGGTGACAAATGTGAGAACCCAAGTGCAAAGACTCCTTTGCAGTAATTAATAAAAGCATCTGTAATATGCCACAGTTGGGCTCTGGCACTGACCTGTCTCTAGGACCCTTTCAGTGGATGTGAAGAGGTTTAGATTTTGACCATTATTGTGTTACCAGGACTGTTCTCAGAGGAGTATTTGAAACTTTTGAAGGTAACACCACCATAGCTACCATCTTCAGGACGTACAGAAACACCAGACTATGGAATACTTCTATCTCAGAACCAGAAATGCATTGATCGTTATAATCTATAATACATTATAGACTTTCTGGGGTGGGCTGCTTTCATTTATGCACAAACAAGGCACTTCTTATCTATTTTTTCTAAGCAGGATTTTATTCTTACAGGCAATACCTGTTTGAACAGTGAAATTCATTGAACTTCTCATCTCAAGAAAAACTTTCCAGATACTTGGTACACTCATTTCTGGAATGTTTAATAACTTCTTAGTAATTTTTAAGTGATGAGGATCTTGTTTTCTAATTCTCCTCAGAGTTTTAGCAGTAACAAAGAGCTCAAGTTTTATGCTGATACGTTTATTCAGAATTTTTCATTATGAAATATTTTATGATTCTCGTGCTTTAAAAAGAAATGTTTGGGGAAGCCTGCATTCAAACAGTATGTTTGAATAATGGAGACAAATAGAAGAAAGCTAATAAGTGTGTTGCCTGTTAGTGTTCTGCAGTAAATGTGTTCAGACAGGATACAGCTTATCTCCGATTTTTTTCTTCTCAAAAATACATTTGTACTGACTAGGGAAGCATGGATGGTTGTAGATGTTGACTCACTGTCAGGTGTGGAAAATTACAATATTAACAGGATTTGAATTAAATTACAGCAGCTAAATACATGTCCCGTGTTTTTTGTTATGGACCTTCTGATGATTTGCACATTCTTATTACATGTGTTACATTTCTTCACCCACGTGGCATATTCTGCCAAGTGCTTTACTCATTTTATTTTCGTATTACACTTTCAGCATTTTTCTCCATTGTCTTTAAAGTCGCTTATTTCCAGTACTGTATGTTTATTTTGGAGAAAGTTATTTTTCAACGAGTTTCATGGCTTAAGTTAATTTGATGTTTAGTTTTTATTTTCTTTTTTTTTCGTTTCCATTTTGCTTTTAACATCATATGTACGTCCATCATTTCCCCTGACAGTGACATACCAAAGGATCTTTGTCCTCTGTACAGGCCAGGAGAATGGGAAGACCTGTCCTCTGAGAAAGATATCAATCCTTTCAGCAAATTCAAATCCCTTAGCAAGGAAAAGAGGCAGCAGAATGGGGATGCATCTGTTGCTCTGGGTGCCAAACAGATAAAGCCTTCAGATAAGGAAAAGTCTGCTGATTTTGAAGTTCTTCAGTCATCGGAGAGTACGGGCTCAATCAAATCAAAGTCTCTGGAGTTTCCCAACAACGTCACTGCCACTGACCATTTGGAAAAGTTTGATGCAGATGCGTGTACCAAGGACCCTTCCAGGGGAAAAAATGCTTCAGATACCAAAACCAAAGAAAAATCCCTTCTAGGAGAAGGAGAAGATGAGTTCACTGACCTGGAAAAGACATCATCTTGTATGGATAGAGGGTTGGACAGGAAAATCTCAGTAATGGAAGGCTTGCTGGCTGATCCCAGGGACTTGGGGAGAACTAAGCAGCAGGTAACCAAACCTACTACAGAAGTCCAGGAGCACTTGACAGTTGATTCCTTGGAAAAAAAGGACAGTGTTGAACCTAAAGCTGACTTAGACTTAGAGCTGTGTGAAAAGCAAGATGTTATTCCAGAAGTAAACAAATGTGTCAGTACCCCGACAGGTAAGGTGGAGACTGAATTGGACACTAAGAAAGAGCTAGAGAAAGATAAACTTATTGAATTTTACCTCAATAAAGATGGAAATGGGTCTCAGTCATCTGAAGACTTACACAAGGCTGAAATCCAGAAAGGTGAAAACAATAAAGCAATTGGCATAGACCTTACACTTAGCTGTTCAAAGTCCCAAGCTAATGAAGTCCATACAGTTAAAAGTATGGAGCTTGATTCCTGCTGTGTTGAAAGCAAAGCACCTTCATTAGAAATCAGCTCAGCAGCAGCAGAGGAAAAGGATCTGAAAGAGTCTGTGGACTCTTCATTAGTACCAGCTGTAGACAAGACCTGTCAAGAAACACAGTTAGACAATCAATCAGAAATCAGACTGTGGCTGCTGCAGAAAATTCAAGTGCCAATTGAAGGTAGGTCTCTGGTTATCCTTGTTTCCTCTGAGACTTGGACAGCATTATGACGGTAACCTTTGAATTGACAGCCTTCTCTAAATTTCTTCTTTCTGTAATACCCGGTCTCTTTTTTACTCCTTGTGTATTACCTGCTATCTTCAAATTCTCAAAGCTTGTTGTTCGATAAGTAGTTTGGTGTGCTCTCTCCACATTCAGTGATCACTGCTTATACAATCTGTGCTTCTTTTTGCTGGCTTTAATAAGGATAGTGAAATGTCATCCAGTTTCAGTATTGGCAGGGACACTTCATGGCCTAGGAATTGTCACTCTGTATTGGTAACCACTGTTGGCTCATTGAAGTCTGTCAGTTTTGTTTCTGATAGTATCCAAGGTAGTAGAGCATTGCTGTGAAGGGAGGCACTGAAGTATTCTTGACAATATTTGCATGTGCCTGGTGTCTCTCATGCTATGGAAACCCTTAAAAAAGTGATAAATAGGAATACATGTATAGTCCTACTGAGTGATCAGTTTTCTCCTGATTGATCAGTGCATTATCAGAAATAATTCAGGCTATTCCAGGAGAGAAGATACCAGAATGCAATCTCTGTTCAGAGAATGTGCACACATATTAACCATTTCTATGGCAGCCCAATGCCTCTAAGCAGTAGTCTGTCCTGGAGCGTTGATGCTCCTCTCTGAGTAATTTAATGAACCAGGGGACATACCCTTGAGTCAGATGAGGTGGTGGGGGATGATTAAAGTGCAAGTCTCTATTTTAAGAATAGTTGTTCTTAAAATTATTTTTTCTTTTTTTTTTTCATAAGGGTTTCTCCTGGTGGTATTTGGCTGTATGTGTACTGCTAAAACAAAGAAGGCAACTTCAGTGTGACTGAAGCTGTATTTAAGCAAGTTTTTTTTTGTCACACTAGCAATTTAAGGAGCCTGAACTGCTTCTAGGCTTGGCCTTGTTTTGTGCAGATAAAAGGTGCTTGTATGGCTGTATGACCAACAGAGTTGGGAAACTGATTGGGTTTTGTGCGTGCGTGCGTGCGTGCGTGCATGCAGGATTGCCCTTCAGCCTGGATAGGTTTTCTGGACCCTAACATGTCCCCTTTATTTCCCTGCCTTGTGTTGCAGGCAGCACTCAGCCTGGTCATCTTACCCATTTCTTTACAGGGCTGTTCTGTACACAGCTGTACAGCTGAGGGGGATACAGGCTGTGACAAAATGGGAATAAATGGCCTTAGTTTAGGATGAATGTGGTTTTACTAAACCAGCTGTGCTGCTGAAGTCAGGTGTAATTCTGTGTATGGTGCCTCTGAGTGTTCTTTGCACAAGATTATTAATCTTTGTCAGTGTTTTATCAGCTGCAGCATTTGTACTTTCATGTAAGCAGACTGTTTCTTTTGTGTCTTGTTCAGATATGCTTCCTTCAAAAGAGGAGAAGAGCAAGACTCCTCCAATGTTTCTGTGCATTAAAGTAGGCAAGCCCATGAGAAAGTCCTTTGTGTCTCAGAGCACAACCATGTCTCAGCAGTACAGTAAAAAGATAAAGCAACCTGAGTACTGGTTTGCTGTTCCTCGGGAAAGGTAAGCTGCACTCCTGTTAGCACAAAAATGTCTGTCTGTTACTTTTTTTTAAATGTGAAGTGCTTTCTAGAGCTGAATCTTACATTACCTACATGGTCCAAGTTGTGAAGTGCAGCAGGGATGCTGAAGGGTGCCCTCATTTCATTGCATGCCAGTGACATAAAGCAATGTTTCTTGCTAATATGGTCTAATATGGATGGCTCTCAGTGGGAATGAAAAAGTCCTCAGGTGCCACTGGAAGATGGAAAGATGGATATATGTGCAGCTAACATATGATAAAAGAACTGGGAGATGATCAGTGTTTCAGCTGTAGTCTAGGAAATGGGGGAAAGGGACCAGTGGCCGGAGGGGCGTGGAATCTACTGAGGTGCAAGTGCTAAAACAAATAAGTATTTCACATGAGCAAAGGGAATCATGTGGGAAAAGGGAGACACTCCTAACTAAATAGGTGTGAGGATTTCTGTCCTTTGTCCCATTAAAAATAGTCCCTTTGCAGTAAAATTGAGGAACACAAATGTTTTCCTATAGATATGTATTAATGCATAAATAGTACTCTCAAAAAAACAAACCAACAAACTAGAGAAGTGGAGGTCTATGATCTTCAACATAAATCGCCCAAGAATTTTCACAGGCTGTGAAGAATCAAATGTGATTCTTTTGTTGACAGAAGGCAACTAGAGCAATTCTCTGGTCTGTTGAACCAAAATCAGTGATTCTGATAAATTAGATGCCAGGAAGGAGGAATCTGAACTTGTGATCCGTCTCAGAGATGTCTCTTTCAGATGCAGTCAATTTTTTCAAAATAATTTTTGTTAATAATTTTAATTCCAAATGTGTATCATGTGTGTTGATTTAAGTGTTTATATTTTTTGTGGTTTGAAAAGGAGTGTTTTGATTGTCTGTAGTAGCGTGGAAGTTGCTGTCTTGGAACTCTTCCTGGAGGAGAGGGAGAGTTTAATCCAGCTGGAATGTGGTCCTTGGGAGAGTAGCTGGATGGCTTTTGGTTTGCTTGCTATCTGTGGATCCCAGTCCTTGGCTTCTCAGGGATTGCAAAAGGGTGGGTTCAGAAAATTCTGGGTTGAAGTTTGAGTAAATACTTCAGGGAGCTGGAGTGATGAGTTGGAGTGATGCTGTAATACAACACAAGGTCAGTTAGTACTTTGGGGATAGTGCAGCTAACAGTGAATAAAGCTGCTGAGCTGCCTGAGATCATCTCTAATCACTGCTGTGTGTAACAGGTAAATTTGTCAAGCTTCTAACCACAGACTTGGGAAATAGCTTTCCTGCTTGTCCTTTTATGAGCAGAAACTTTCTGAATGGTGAGCAGACCTAATCCATTTATAAACTGAAGTCTTGACAACTGGTTTGTACTTCAGTTTTTATAGTGAGAAAAAAGTAACTTCAGCAGTGAGCTGCTGCAGCAGCACCTGGCCATGCTGGCTGACATACCAGATCTTTGATGTCAGGGCTGCTGTTTGGATCTTGACCAAAAGTAGTGGTAAATGATGGGTTGTAAGTTTGAGTCTTTTTAATGCTATTCATGCCTGTTGTAACACCCCAGAATTGCATGACAGATGAAGTAGAACTTGGAGCTGAAATTAATTGTGAGACTCATACCTTTGTGTTAATGCCAGGCATGTCTTTGCCTCTTGAACAAGATGGTGTTTTCTCCAAGCTCTTGGATACTTTCCCAAAGCAAAACACAACACTTCCTACCTTCTGGGAATATTCTTGAATCAGTATTGTGTAGAATATAAACCTAAGTGATGCATCTTGAGAGTGCCATGAACAGTAAGTTGTTTGGGATAGCTTTGCCACGTATTTTGGACAAAATAGGAGATAGTGAACTAAATCTAAAACTACTTGAAATGCAATTTATATTCATGTGTGAAAATATCAAGAATAACACTCTCATCTTGTTGGCCACAAGGCAGCCATAAATAAAACACTTTCTCCAGTCTAGTCACAGTAGCTTGTGCAGCATCTTAATGTTTTGTAGTAATTAAAAAAAAAAAAAAAAAAAACAAAGCAAAATAAAAAAAAACTGTCCAAATTTGGAGTGAGATTGTGAAAAAATTGGTCTGCATGTCTATATTTAGTTAAGTTAAATCTTCCTCTGATTTGCTTTTAGTTACATTTTTTCCATGGTCATAGTGTTTGCTGTTAAAGCAGCTTCTGTCGTCAGTTGTGAAAATGGCTCCAACTTCAGCCTGGTGCCACAGCCCACAGCTCCCAGCAGAGCTCTCTTCCATGTGCCAGCTCTAGTTACTTTCTGGGCCCAGTACTTTTATATTTATTTTTTTATTGGAAGCCTCTAGAAACTTTATTAATACAGAAAGAAGGCTTTTAGGCTGATATTCTTTATAAAGGCACTAAGTCTTCTGTCTCATTTGCTGTAGGTATTCTCTCCATGGGTGGTTTCCCAGGCACCGAGTGTGTCCCGGCACACGTCGGGCCCATGACCAGCACGCTGTGGCTGAGTTAATCAGTGACTGCAGCACTGCTTTGTGCTGCCTGCTTGGTCACAGCAGGGCTCACCTCAGCATGCAGAGGGGATGCTGGGCATCTTGAGTTGCCTTATATACAGAATTACTCAGCCTAGGGCAGCTTCTTGCAAGGTTCAGCTGAGCAGAGGGGCACCCATGCTTTTGGTCACAAAAGAGATTGACTTTTTTGCTGGGAAGTTTTGCAATGGGTATAGCTTACAGTATTAGAGGGTAAGTCTGTGTGTGTGTTCTTACTATGTGGATTTATGTTTAAATGGTATGTGGTTTCCCACTCTAGTGAATTTTGAGTAGCAGTAGCTCAGTAATTAGGTCACACATTTCCTGAAGACCTTTTACAAGAAAATGCCTTGCACAGAGACACAGATAGTAATGCAGAATTTCTTTGTTTGTAAGTAATAGCATTGACTAGTTCCTCATTCAAGAAGTAAATCTGTTTAATTTTCCAGTGTAAATTCTGCAAACATGTTTGTTTTATGAATGTTTTTATAATTTGCACTGAAGTTGATATAAAAGACAATGCACTGAGATTGTGCTGCTGAGAGGGCATCCACTTTTTTGCTAGATGTAGAATCCTTTTAAATTAGCCTTTTATAAGGAGAATACTGCTAGACTCCTGATAATAAGATATCAAACTGTACAGAGGAAATTTATGAAAACCTGTTTGTATCTATAGCTTAATGTCTTATAATGAGGACTCATAGAAGTCTCTCTAAGCTCATAAAAGCATATGAGGGCTTACAATACCTCAGTGCTCAAGATTTGGGCAGAATCATCATTTAGTTAAGCACATTTATAACAAAGTCATAGAATACTTCTGGATTAATGTCTTTGTCTGGGTCAGGAGCAGTGGCTGGACTTAGAGCCTTTTGAATATTTTCTTTCTGGAGTTACTAACTTCAGGTTTCTATAGTAGTCTCTTTCTAAGTACTTTGTTTTATTGATGTCTCTCTTTTAGTGCATGATACACGCATAAGCATGTGATCACCAAAACAGCTATTGAGTTGTAGGATAAATTTTCTCACAGCTGTCTAGTTGACTGTAAGAAAGTTCCTCAAGAAGTGGCTTTTCAATTTAAAAACTGGATCAAGTGTTTTACATTTGGTAGCTGGGAAATACCACTGTAGCATAATGTTAGGATTTTATTAGCAGAGCATCCCTTTTCAGAATGACGTCACCTCTGTAATCACCTATTTCTATTTTATGCTGCTGCTTTTTAAATCTGGACTGTCTGGATTTATCAACTGTCCATTGCAGAGGAAAACTTAGTTATGTACTACTTAAATAAACTGAGCATATACAAGTCCATGGGGCCTGACAGGAAACGTTCTGAATATATTGAGGTTGGTTGATGTTATTACAAAGCTACTTTCTATCATCTTTTGAAAGGTTGTGTTGAGGGGGAGTGTTCCTTAATAATTGGAAAGACAAATGCTGCAACCATTGTCAGAAAAATGAAGGAAGTATCTGTGGGAGCACGGGGCAGTCAGCTTCATCTCAGTCTCTGGGAAGCAAGTCCTTACAGACACCATTTCCAAGCACGCAGAGGAAAAGAAGTGATCAGGATCAGCTGTCATATATTTACCAAGGGCAAATTGCTTTTCTACTGAACAAATAACTTCTCTGTTTGAGATTGCTAGCTCCTTGAGCAAGGAGAGAGCAAGGGATTGATACCATCACGTTACTAAGGCTTTCAACACAATCTTCCATAGTATTCTTGTAGCCAAAGTGGAAAGATATGACCTGGACAGGGAGGTTACTGGTGGTTGTAAAATTGACTGGACCATTGGGCTCAAAGGTAGTTGGTCTGAGTGGCAATGAGGTACAAGTGGTATTCTTGGGGACTGATACTGCTTAATGCCTTCAGTGGTGACATGGATATTGAGCCAGAACACACCTCTGTGATTTTAGGGAATGACACAAAATTTGGAGAGTGTTCGTAATTGGAGGGCAGGGCTGCTATTCAGAGAGGCCTCAACACAAAAGGCTGACAGAAATGTCAGGAAGTTCAGAAAAGGCAAATGGAAAAGTAGTGCGCCTGGGATGGAGCAGTTCCTGCAGCAGTAGGTGGGGAAAGGCAGCCTGGGGAGTAACTCTGCTGAAAAGGAGTTGGGGAAGTTGAGGGCAAACTCAGCATGTCAGTGGTGTGTCCTTGCAGTAACAAAAGCTTCACTTCTTGCTGACTCAAGTAAGAAAGTACAGCCAAACAACTTATGTAGTCATTAATCCCCTCTTCCTTTTAGGCACTTGGTTAAAAAATGGAGGGGAGGGGACAAGAAACAGAAAATGTAGGATGGCACCGTACTCTTCTCAGATCATGTGCTGCATGCTTCAGAGAAAATGGTGATGAGATAAAAGAGAAAAAAACCCCAGAAGACATGGAGAACTTGTAGAATCATTGTTGGAGATTTTCCAACTCAAATAGACAATAATTTGCAACCTCCTCTAAATTGGAAGTTAGCTCTGCTATAAGCAGGAGCTGGCCTAGATGATTTCCAGAGATGGCTTAAAACATAAATACATTCTGTGATTCTGAGATATGAGCGTGCTGCTCTCCTTCATCCACCTGCATAAATGTGCTTTCAAACTGATTTTACCCAGACAGCAGAAAACACTTTTATTGTCCTTTCTTAGGGATTTGTAGGAATTAAGTAGCTGGCTTTCCAGAGTAGGGCTACTGCATATAAAATACACAGTGCTCAAGTCAGTTGTCTCTTTCAATTAAAGCTCAAATTAATTAGCAAAGAGCTAATCAGACTGCTTTTTCTGAAACCTCTGTGAGCAATGCTATTTTTTTCCTTTTTCATTATTTCCATGATGAAGCAAAATAAATTCTTTATTCTTTTTGTAGACTTATTTGAAAAAATCTAGAATTATACCAGTGACCCTAACAAATTGTAACAGTGCTGAAAGGGTATTTTAAGATTATTTGTGCATACATATAAATCCAAGTTACTTGAAATATGGTGGGGGGTGGGGGGGAAATGTCTATTTTTCTAAAAGGTTTTTTCTGTTGATCTAAGAGTTGCTGGATGTAACTTCCTAGTGAAAAGCTGAAGGAAGATCCAATGTCATATGCACTTACTATCTTTCTATCTGCCATCTTTGCTGTGGGTCTGATTTTTTTGTTGGCAATTCAGCTTCTTGTATAGTGGATCCACTGTTGTATTCCTGTTTGAAATTGCACATGGTCATTTTAACTTAATACATAAATTCCTTCTTCAGAAATTGTTTTGTGGTTTGTTATGGAAGTTGTCAAGGAATATCTTTTTAAAGACAGTGGCTGAGAGCTGACTACATTTATGGAAGAGCATGTGCTGCTGGTACTATATCATTAGCAAAGCTGTCAGTAACAGCTTATTTTCAAAATGCTAGGAGAATGAAGATTGTTTTGTGGCTAGCCTCTATAACTTTTAAAGGGCAGCTAAAACTGTAGTGTAGACTTCACTGGTGATCTCATTGCTGGAAGTCAAACTAAATGGGTAAAGTGAATGTTTTACAGAATGAACTTTAGTGACTATGACCTAATATCAATCAATTTGACTTCTTAATATGAATTGTGTGGGACTGGACAAGCCATATTGCTTTACCATGATTCTTTGGCTTTGCATATGGCAAAGGGAGGAGGAAAATACAAGTAGAGAAACCTTGAAGTGGTTCAGGCTGCCAGGTGGAGGGAGCTGTTGCCTTCTGTGGTATGGGAGGGTGGAGGTACATATGGATATCCTGTTTGTGTAGTTGTCCCTGCTTTGGCATTGGGCAAAACCTCTGTGCTACATACATTGTTGGGTTCATGGACTACTAAACAATGGTTGTCTCCTCCTCTTCTCTTCACAGGGTGGATCACTTGTACACATTTTTTGTTCAGTGGTCACCAGAAATATATGGGAAAGATGCCAAAGAGCAAGGTTTTGTTGTGGTGGAAAAGGAGGAGCTTGACATGATTGACAACTTCTTTAGTGAGCCCACCACTAAAAGCTGGGAGGTGAGTGCCTTCTGCCTTTGCATGAAGCGTGTGCGTGTCAAGTGTGCATCCTCTGCTAATAATCTCAGCAGTTGTTCTTCTGAGAATTTTATGGTGTTTCCTTAAGGCTTGTATCTGTCTCACGAATGTATTCATATTCCTTCAGTCTTCATTTCCTCTCTCCCTAGAAAGAGCAGGTAAACAACTGGGAGCTCTCTGGTGTGCAACCAGCAGAAGTTGTGTGAATATTTTGACCATGTGATATTAGTCTTTTGCAAAGCTATACAGGCATATGTGGTCAGCATTGCTAAATTCCTAATGTATTTCCTAATGTATTTATGTGCTACAAACAAATTCTTCCAAATGTATATATGCATGTAAACATCAACCCAGGCTCCTGTGTGCTGGTTGAAATGGATTGGTGTGTGGTGATCGGCCAGACCCTTGCTTCTAGGGTGCACACAGCAGTTCTGTTTGAATATTGGGTGTAAGTGGGATAAGTTTATCATTGGACTTTGGCTTTTTCATGTGTGGTCTTCTGCAATCTGTTTTAACCACTTGGCATGCCTATGCTTGTTATCTCCTTCTGTGTACAAAGCCTAGTTTCTAAGGGAAATAAGCTTACACACAGTTTTAAAAGCCATATGTCTCAATGCTGAAACACTTTCTGTGCTAAGAATATGGGATAAATGAAACAGACACATACATTCCAAAGTGGGAAATATCTTGATGGTGATTAAATAAGTTATGTGATGATTCATCCTAAACATAAACTTGTTTTCTTTAAATTCTACTACCCTCTTTTTTGTTTGTTTGAGCATTTTGATTTTCACAGTATGTTCTGTTGAAAAACGGAGCGTGGAAGTGGGACCTGTCATTTGAAATGTAGCAACCTCTATTCCCAAGGAACTAATATTTTTACAGTTTTGTAGCTTCTCAAAGTTAGTGCTTTTTGAGCTGAAATATAAAAAACCTGTCTTCCTTGTTTTGCTTAGAGCTGAGTGCAGTCATACATTGCTCTAGATTTTACTGTTCAGTTATTTGCATGCCATTTTCATAAAACCACAGTGAAGGAGAGTCAGTGATCTAAAGACAGATGTAGGAGAGATCTGGCTGCACGGGGAGCTTGTCTCTCATTGTTCTTTTTAGATATTTATTGAAAGGAAGAAAAGCTGGAAACTGCTTTTAAAGGTGTGTCTCTTTTATTTGTAATTTATTCCAGCTTCACCAATTTAAAGTAGGTTTGCCAGGAAATCTGTATTGAATGAAGTCCAAATTTGGGCATGATGACTGTGAAATGATGAGAGTGAAAGTTTCACTTTCCCTTGCGGGGAAACAGAAACTCTAATTGTAGAGGAGCATATAAGCAGTTTTATCACAGCATGCCATGGCCAGTATCTGTCTGTCACTCTTGGGGCTGAGAACTCTTGCCACTAGAGCAAGGATAGAATACTGTGTACTGAAAATAAACTGCTAGATGATGAAACAGAGACAAATGCCTTTGAATATTCGAATTGTTTACTGTGCCAGACCGGACCAGGAGGAACCTTTTGTAGAGGTATGTTGCATTATTTCCCATTTGAACAGTGTGGATCTGATGATGGAACTTCTGTCCTGGTAATAAACGTGCTCTGTACTCAGGTGAGGGGCATTTCTACCTCAGGTGGCTTCCTTTCTCAGCCCCATAAAATCTTTGAAATACTTTGTAGATCCAGTTTCTGTAGTGGTCAATTCTTTTCATCCATTTCTGCTTTTGTGTGGTCTGTAAATACCTGATCTTGCAGATGCCTCTTTCTGCAGTTGTTGACTGAACTTCACTCACATATCCAGTTCAGAGACTGAATAAATGTGTATGCTTGTCTGTCTCTGGACCCAGTTTGCAATTTACAATTGTGTTAATAGATTTTCTCTGGTTGCCTAAGTGACTTGAGTTGTATTTTGCTACAGATACCTCTTGGTTGATTTGCTGTTGTCTGGTACTTTTTCCCCACTCCTGGTGGGGGGGAGACTGTTCCTACAAGAAAGTCCTCAAAAGGGGAGTTGTATACTTTTGATTTAATGTCTAAAAGGTGTTAATTAAAAAATATACAGTCATGTTCTGGGAGATGAGGAGTGAAGGCTTACCAGTCTGAAGGTGAAAAAAGAACAATGATACAAGTAGAAAGATTGGTTTTTCTGAGCAGTTTGTTGTGGGCAGTTTTTTGGGGTTTTTTAAATTACCCTAATTTTGCAGTGCAAATCTTTCCTGAAATTGACCATATGAAAAATTTTCCAGCACAGGATTATCTGCAGTCTCAGAAGGAGAGGCTGGAGGGTCAGGATGAAGCTGTACAGCTTTTGCTGTCATGGGCAGGAATACCTGTAACTGCTCGGTGTGCAGGGACACATAGCATAGTGTTTGTTCTGCAGGCTGGATTTTGCCTTGTGATCCTGCCTTCCTCTCTTTTCCTGACCCTGCCCTGCAGTGCCAGTCCCCACATGCCCTGCTCAGCTCCAGGCATCTGTGGGAGAGCATGGACTGGACATGAGTGCATGCAGCAGATATGTAGCTCTCATCCCACTGAGGATGCCTGGTGTGATTGAGGGTATTAGGGCTGTGAGAGCTCCTCACCAGCCCTGGTCCTCATGCAAAACTTGTGTGCTTTGTTGTGTGGTTAATCCACACCTGAGTCAGTCTATTGCATTTGCTTTCTCACCTGAGGGGCAGGTGTGTGCAGGACCTCCAGGCATCTCTTCCCAGTAGTCTTGACTGTTGACAGCTTCTGCAAGTTCCAGCAGTGATCGTGAAGGCGTGGAGGAATTATGTAAAACTTGATCTGTGTGTAACATGAAAGCCATTTGGAAGCCTTATTGGTAGCGAGGTGCATAGCAGAGCACAGTGGGCTCTGCAGCTGCATCCTGGAATTCCTGCTCCTAGATAAGACCACTGTGGTGATACACTCACGGAAGGAATAGACGGTTTAAGGTTTCCTGTTTGTTTTGTAGCTAGGCCTCGTTGCTTCCCCTTCTCCTTCTCATCAGCTCCATTTCAGAGCTTTTGCTGTTGCTTGTTATGTGCCATGGTGGCACTGAGCCCCAGCTAAAGATTTTCCCCATTTGCCTTAAGGCTACCTGTGTTTGATAAAATTATGCCATATGGTGTTTTTTCTCCAAACAGTGTGACAGCTGAGGAGTAAGTTTTAAATGAATTGGCTTCAACAGAGGATTGATGGTGTAAGACCTGTGCTTTAGGTTGGACACTTGTTCTCTTGCCACAGATCATTACTGTAGAAGAAGCTAAACGACGAAAGAGCGTTTGCAGTTACTATGAAGAAGAAGAAGATGACGATACTTTGCCTATCCTAAAGCATCACAGCGCTCTTCTGGAGAACATGCACATAGAGCAGGTATGGCTGAAAGCCCTCAGGTTTTCTTCTGAGATGTGGTGCTACCTCTGTCGAGTGCGAGAAAGAGACTGGGGCACTGCCTGTGCTGCTTGTGTAACCATTTCCCTCATTCTCTGCTCCCTGCCCAGCTGGCCCGGCGCCTGCCCGCGCGGGTGCAGGGCTACCCGTGGCGCCTGGCATACAGCACACTGGAGCACGGCACCAGCCTCAAGACTCTGTACCGCAAATCGGCTGCTCTCGACAGTCCCGTGCTCCTCGTCATCAAGGATATGGACAACCAGGTCAGGAGCGCTCGTTCCAGGGGTGGGGCAGAAAGGGCAGCGTTTTGTAACGTGATCATTATGAAATGCTAGTCATACTGCGAAGTCACGTCATACCAAAATGAGACATTGGTGTATTCTTTTATATTTTCTACTGCCTAAACTAGAGCTACCAGAGGAAAGTACTTCAGCACTAATAAAAGTTTTAGAATTGCAGTGCGTGCAGTAGTGCCTCTGGAAATACCTTTCTTAGGTATCTCAGTTAAGGAGCTGTCACAAGCAATGCCTCTCTGGAGGTCTCATTCTTCAGTAGCTGCTAGAGTCAGCAATGCTGCTGCCATGGTTGTCATCTGGCTTTTAACTTGCAGGATACAGAAGATGTGGAGGAATACTTGCACATCTGATACACTTCAGTAGTTGGTTCTTCTAACATGAAAATCAGCTTAGTTGTTCTTAGAAAGTATTTTGACATCTTTGGGGGTTTTTCTCTTGAATTCTGCACTTTCCACTAAAGTAGTGTAATCATTTTTTTCTGACAGATATTTGGAGCGTATGCTACTCATCCCTTCAGGTTTAGTGACCATTACTATGGCACTGGTGAAACATTCCTCTACACTTTCAGTCCACATTTCAAGGTAAGTTAGCGTCCACTTTCTGAAATAAGATTTTTGGGTTCCACTTCTGAAACATATATGAGATTTTGAGTGTAGAAGAGGTGCCAGATGTTGATGAATACAGTTAATCATTCATTGCTTCAATGCAATACTTCAAGCAAAAGTATCTGTAATTATCTGAAGAGGGGACAGTCTGTAAGTGTGAGGAGAGAGTTTTAAATGAGTTGAAGGGGGAAGCAGGAAGGACTTAAAGAGTGTCAAAGACTCACCTTAGAAGGCAGTGATATCAAGAACAGGATATAATGTCATGCATTCTTAGCATCACAGTGACCACAAAACAGAGATAATAGTGCTACTGAAATACCCCTTCATGCTCATAGCTTATGCACTTTTTCCATATTGAACACATTTCCTTTTTAACGGGGTACCACTTGATTTAGAGAGGGAAGCAGCATTTAAAATAAGGATTAGGATGCTTTGTTCATAGTTTTAAATATTTATTGATCTTTTACTTTCTACCTTACCTTTTCCTCTTTCAAGAAAAAGATAAAAGATGACCACACCTCTTAGCTGCTAAGAGTAGGTACTCAGTAGTTTGAGATTGTAAGAATCCTCAGTCCAAATATGTTCATGTTTTTTCCTCTCCTCAGGTATTTAAATGGAGTGGAGAAAACACTTACTTCATCAATGGAGACACTACCTCTCTGGAGCTTGGAGGTGGAGGGTGAGTGTTTGGTTTTCAAATCATACAGCCAACTTTTTTTTTTTTTAATTTTAAATAGAAATAGGGACAATGGTAGGTGCAAGAAAAACTTCACAGTAACGTGGTTGAACTTAATTTTAGTAAGCTGTTTAGCAGAGATACCTCAGCAATCTAATTTCGGTTACAGACTGAAAGGAATTTTGTTTTCTTAGTGACTGATGTTAGGCAAGTAGGGTTTGTTGCAGAGTTGGAGTTGTTTTTAGCCAGGAAAAAAAACAGATGTTTTGGGTAGATACATCCATCACTCATTGCTGAAGCGGTTTGTCACTGGAAGATAATCCCTAATGGCATTTTTGCCATCAGTTTCTAGGGTTTATCAAGTGGTTCTTACTAAGTTGTTGTTTTTCTGTTGATGCACATAGCAAGGATACAGACAGGGCATAATCAGTTCATGAGCTTCAAAGGTCAGTAGGTATAAAATCAAGGGCTAAGACTGTACAACCATCTAAAGCTTACTTGGGGGTTGCACCAAGGGACAGCTGGGCATGGTTTGCATTGGGAGTGGATAACCAGCAGGTGCTTTGCCCACATCCAAGTAGCCAGGGAAGGGACCCCAAGGCCTGCCCACATCCAAGCAGCCAGGGAAGGGACCCCAAGGCCTGTGCCCTGGTATAGCCACAGCTGGCAGTGTGGGCAGCCAGGGTGTGGCCCAGGGCTGTGGGCACTCACAGGGTCCTGCGTGCTGCCCTGTTCGCTGGTGCAAACAAAAGCAAGGGAACAGCTCCCTCCATGAGCTTCTTGGAGAGTGCTTTGCCAGTACTGAGCTCTTCACATTTGCTTCAGAGTCACCTAGATTCCTCTGTATTGCTTCTTTGATTGTTTATACAGCTTCCAGTGCTTTTACTGTTCCATCTAACACCAAATCTGTTGTGTATTTCCCTTTAGTGGCCGCTTTGGTTTATGGTTAGATGCAGATTTGTATCATGGGCGAAGCAACTCCTGCAGCACCTTCAATAATGACATCTTAACTAAGAAAGAAGATTTCATAATACAAGATGTAGAAGTATGGACATTTGAGTGAAACTGACTGCCTTAAGGACTGGATCCATTAGGCACTTAAAGCTGTCCAGAAGGTGCAGGCTGCCTCACAACGTTACACGCTTTTTCCTCAAGTTTGTACCAGAGCATGACTACGCAAAAAATCCAGCCAAACAACCCAAGAATGAAAGAATTGGTTTTGAGAGGCAGTAAGAGACAGAACAGTGAGAGATCACTCTGAAGTGTTTTTTACTTCCTCTTCAGCACTCTTCCATTGAAGATACAATGCTTATGAAAATGTTCATGATGTATAAGTTGAAAACTTCTTATGTAACTGTGAAAAAGATCCTGTGGAAGAACTTTAACTGTCCAGTACATTCCATGTGTATTTATGTTCAACATGCAAATGCTGACCAAAAATAAAAGGTTACTTTACCAAAATCTACAGCATACTGTTTGCCATGGAAAAGAATCAGAAATAGGTGTACACAGCACTTAAGGGAACATGTTTTGTAAAATTATTTTATTTATTGTTACTGTATAGTAGATTTTTTTGTAAATGTATTAGCTATGAGGTTTTTTTTTTTTGTTCAATGTTTCAAATCTCATTTTGATAATTACTGTTGAGGTGGGTTTCTTATGCATTGGCATTTATTCTGAATCAATTTATTTGATTTCTGAAGTTAATTTTTATATTTTTATTTTGTAAATGAGATTAGGTTTTCATTATACCCTAATTAGAGGGTTTGTTTTCCTGACAGAAACACTTGAGTGCATAATTCTGTTTCATTTTCTTTTCCTGAAATGAGGGAGAAGGTGGATAGTGCTTCTTCTTAACTCTGCAGGTCACATTCCTGTTAATAGATAACTATTTTGGCAGTGTATGGAGACAGTGGGGAACTGTCCCCTGATGTAGACTTTATCAGTTCAGCTGCAGTCCACAGAATTGGGATAGCATGCTCTGAGCACCTGCCTCAGTATTATTTGACTGATTATGAAGGAGATTTCTAAGAGAACTGTTTTTCTGTATCACCACAAAATGGTTCAAAATAAGCCACCCACTGTGCTTTTATGAGCGTTTCTCTACAAATTGAAGAATTTGTTAAGGAGAAAATACAATTGAGATTTAGAGAAGAAAGTTCTTTTCCTAACAGACCAGGTCACATTAGTGTAAAACTTGTTTTCCTAATAATTACACATATATTTTCCTTTAAAAGAATACTTCAGGCGGCAGTCTGGTTTAGGATTTAACAGTCAACTAATTATTCTTGTTTGTTTTTAATGAAATTATCAGATACTTCCCCCTCCTCCCCACCAAAGCTGAAAAGACTCTATATTACAAAATCTGTAAAATTTATTTTACAAATAAAATATATTACAAAATTATAAAACATTTGGTAAATGGGGAGAGTGTGAGAGAGGACTGGCAATCTTCACTGTTTGCTAAGGAATTCTGCATTGCCATTTAGCTGTGGTTTTGTTTACACAATCCAGGCCTAATATTAGGATGCTGTCCTGCCCTTAGACTTGAGTGTTTCATTGTCCTGAGAAAGGCAGGATTTAGAGACAGTAGCGTGCATTAAAACAATACAATCTAAAGTTGGAATGTTATTAACTGAGTAATACAACTCAGTTTACTTACTGCTCTTTCCTTTTTGACTAGATTAAATAATAATTTAAAAAAGCCAATTGCTTTTCCTTCAAAAGCATTTCTAAATCTTAATCTTGCACAGAAGTTTCACAGTCTAATAAAAACAATGCTATACACAGTAAGCCTGTTACACGCTGCACATGAGCTTTTCACACTTCCTTTCTTTGTGGTCCACTACAGCCATAAATAAAGTTCTTACCGGTAATGCTTTCAAATATTTTGGAAGTTGTTAACAGCATAATGCTTTGAAGATACCCAGAATATCTAACACACTTTGCTCTTTTAAATGGTGGCAGAAGACCACTTAATAGTTTTAAAAAACCCAACCAAACACCCAACAAAAAAATCCCCACAACAAACAAAATGAAACCAAGTTCAACATTTTGCATACATTTCACTCTTGCTACCTACAACTTACTCCACTATATTATCCTTGTCAAAGCATATCTAAACGCTGTGGTCTATATTCAAAACAGTGTTGTTCAATCAGAATTCTGTGACCCTTGAAACTATGAATATTGAATATATGTAATGCAGTGCTATCACAATATTTTCAATAAAGGAATTTATGCATTCAGAAACTTGTTACAGATGCTTTCTCTTTTATTCACAAACTTCATAACATTTTAAAGATGAAAGGATGCAGCTTAGATCACAGGTTATGCTGACAAATACCTGTGCCACCTCATAAAAAAGAGAATTTCAGCAATACTGTATTTTACAAACACAGATAAGGAGGTTGGAGATTTTGGCGGGGCTGGATTTGGGGTTTGGGTTTTTTGTGTGTGTAGTATGTTGTGTCCTTAAAGAGAGCTGTGTTTTGAATTCACTCTGAGACAGACTCTGACAAAGGGCTAAGAAATGCTAGTAAACAGCAGTTTACCTGGTAGTTTTTGCTGCTGCTCTCAGCTGTAGTGAATGACATGTATCCTCTTATCTTTTTGACCAACCTCTTCCCAGAATTCAAAAGTCCCATGTGCATCATTTTTGTATGCACCCTTTTCATATTTCCAAAGTGTTCACATATATTTTTATGTCCAGCCAAGCAAAGCAAAGATGTCTTAAAAGTACTTGGTTCTTGGGTTTTATTGGTTTTCATTGTATAGAGCAGTGGCATTAAAAGAAAACAAACTACAATTATGTGTGAAACTGAACAAGTGTGCTATCCAATGAGCCTTGCTCTGAGTGAAACGGCAGTAACAACTTTCCTAAAGTAACTGGAAAATTACGGTCACTAGTCATTTTTCTCTCAGAGAGAACAAGATCTTGTTCTTGCAACATGAAATATGTGTTCCTTCAGTGGTACTTGGGTACAGATTTTTGATACAGGACTGTGTTCAAACACAGGCTCACAAATCAGGCTTGTCAGTACCCAGGTAATTGCAGATGTTTTATTTGGTGCTGGTTTAAGTGCAGGTTTTATGTTGGATGTTTTGCACAAAGATTGACTTTAGAGCAAAGGAAAGTCTAGTTACGTTTAGAACAACCCTCATTCGTAAACCCTAAAGATTTGATTTGCCTGTTTGTAACAGAGAAAAGGAGCAGGTGAGGCCATTGCAAAGGGACTGCCTAGCACTCTGCAGGTTGGCACGTCTGGCAAGTGAGCTGCTTCAGGTAGAATAGCCAACCATGTTCTGTTTGTACAGGCACCGCTTGCTTTAAAAAAAAAAACAAAAGCATTTTTGAAAATCTCAGTCTTAATTTTTCATCTCATTACCTTTTAAAACACTCTTTTCACCTGTGGGACAAGCACTTTGTGCCTTTTGAGCTGCATGAAGAATACATTTAAGTTGCAGGGTCAGTGATTCTGCAGCCCTAGTCTAATGAACAGTGCAAATTATTTAAAATACAAACAATTAAGAAAACATTTTTAGAACTTGAAAGCTAACAACCACTTACCCTTTATTAGCTTCAGAAGTAGTTTATAGGAGGCAGGTGGTGACGCACTGGAATGGATTGCCTAGAGGAGCTGTGGATGCCCCATTCCAGGAAGTATTCAAGGCCAGGCTGGATGGAGCCTTGAACAACCTGGTCTAGTGGAAGGTGTCCCTGCCCATGGCAGGGGGGGGTTGTTGGAACGCGATGATCTTCAAGATCCTTTCCAACCCAAACCATTCTGTGATTTTCTGAAATATCTTTGGCTGTGAATTAGGATAGCTGTCATGAGCAGGCAACGATTTCAGGGCTGTCAGCCTGTGCAGTAAGAACTAACATCAGATTTTAACCCGGACTGCTGGGAGTGTTGAAGAAAAAATGTAGACTCATTTGGAAAAATCTCTGGAATTATATTAGTGACCCCAAACAAACTGCAACAGTGCTGAAATCGTGTTTTAAGATTATTTGTGCACATATAAAAATCCAAATAACTTGAACTATAGGGGCAAAATGTCTAAATTTTTCTTGGTTTGTATTGACATTGTATTGACAATTGCTGGACATAACTTTCTGGTGAGGAACAAGAAAGATACAGCATCATAAGCACTTATTACCTTTTTTCCGCCCTCCTTTTCCCTCCTCTTGCGTGCTTGATTTTTTTTCCCCCTGCAGCAATTCGACTTTTAAGAGTGCATTCACGTGGTTTTATTCCCCTATCTTTTTTTGTTGTTGTTGGTTGCTTGGTCTTTTGGTTTCGTTTTGTTGTGAAAACCTCACGGGGACTCCCAGTTCCGCTCCGCGTGTGCCCGGCGGGCGGAGCCGGGCGGTGCCAGCGGGATTCCCGGGCCCGGGCGCTCCTCCTTCGGCGGGCGGAGCGCCAGCACCGGCAGCGGGAGAGGCCGGCAGCGGGACCGGGACCGGGAGCGCGGCCATGGCCGGGCCTGAGGCCTGCGGGTGCCGCCGCCGCTGCTGAGGGTAGCGAAGCCGGGAATGGCGGCGGCGATGGCTACGACGGGAAGTGCGTGTTCTGCAGGATCGCCCGCCGGGAGGAGCCGGGCACGGCGCTGCTCCCCTGCGAGGTGCGTGAGGCGCCTCCTTCCCCGCCCTCCTTGCCCGCTCCCTCACGGGTCGGCCCCGGGGTCGCGGCTCGGGCTGGGCGGGGCGCGGCGGCTCTGAGGGCCCTCGGCGCCGGCACGGGCAATGCGGGAGAAACATCGCTGGCACGGAAAGCACCTTAGAGCCTTCCGAAAGTGCTGGCCCAGCAGCCGGCAGCCTCAAAGCTGGCGCCGAGCAAGGCTGACTGCCGAAGGTCAGCAGCGGACGCGCACCGTGCCTGGAGGCTGCCTCCGAAATACCCTCAACTTTTGTTGCTGGTCGCGTCAACGATGACATTTCGTATCGCATCCATATGGGGGGTATAGACATTGTTACCTACTCTGTGCCAGTATCCTCGTCCTAATCCATTTTAAAACGTTTGCATCCTTTTCTAGGATGAAGACCTTGTTTGCTTTAGAGATATAAAACCTGGTGCCCCCCACCACTACCTGGTGGTGCCCGTGAAGCACATGGGAAACTGCAAAACACTGAAGACAGAGCACATACCTCTAGGTAAGGCTGCAAGTGTGTGCTTAACCTCAAGGAAAATCGTTTTTCACAGCCTGAAATAGGGGGTTGTCAAGTAAATTACAACTTTGGACACCATTTGTAAACGTGGAAATAGCTGATGTGAGTGAGTGTAGATAGGGACTTTCTGGGAACTTCTATGTGCTGGTCTAGAATGGCACTTTTTTTGTGCAGTTCTGGAAAAACATTGCAGTTTGCATGGAGTATAGATGCTTCTGCACTTCGTTGGAAGTACAGCTTTATTTTTAAAGCATTTATGTGCTGCTTCATTGCATTTTCTTAGATATGCATATGCAATTCTAAAAGCTTACAGAAGAATTTTATAATGTGTATTCTGTATTTTACAAACACAGATTAGGAGGTTGGAGATTTTGGTGGGGTTGGATTCAGGTTATACTTTCAGATAAGTGCTGCATTATTTGTCAGGAAAAAAGGGAATGACAGATGAAAAAGGGAGATGCTGTTTCAATTAACTTCAAAAAAATTTGAAAAAATAAAATTCTGAAATGTTGAAGCCATTATTTATTGTTGCTAGGCTTATTTTGTTTTTGGTTTTTTTTCCCTTAAGAGGACATTGTCCTGGAATTTGTTTCACAAGATATGGCTAGCTAAGTGTGTTGAGTAACAGAAGAAACTGCGGCCATGAAGAAATTCCACTGTAGGGAAATTTACAGATGATGCAAGAAAAGAGTTATAATTGCATTTTGCAAATCTTGCATTGCTGTATTTCTCTTGTAAACATAGGGTGGTTTTCTCCAGAGAAAAAAAAAAACTTCTGTATATGTTTGGCTTCAAAGTAATTCCTCTAACTTCTGCCTTGATTTTTTTTTATTGGGGTTACTACATTGTTCAGAGATAATGAAACTGTGCTAGTAATAAGAAGTACTGACAATTTAATTAAATTTATGTATTGTCTGAAATGTACTCCAGACTTCACAGGTTCTGGAGATCAAAGTCCTGTAGCTGTGCAGAGATACAACACTGGAATTAGTGTAAAGTCATCATTCTGACCAATCAGTACTTGTTGGATTTTTTAATAAGGGTGTGGTGATAGCATGGCTTTGGCCAAAGTTCTTATAATAATATCACACTGGAAAGCATTGCAGGTGTGGAAGTTGGTATCAGTGGCAGTTTTCAAGTAAATCATTGCACACACTTACTTGATTGTCTTTTCTTTGACTAGGAGTAGTTACAGTGTTTATATTTGAAAAACCCATGTCTGTGATCTCAATGTAGGTTAGTCTGTTGAAGTTAATATTCTGAAGAATACCTTTCTAAAATGAAATTTATTTGTGTTTTAATAGTGAAGAGAATGATGGAAGTGGGAAAAGCTGTTCTCCAGAAGAATAATTTTAGTGACTTGAATGATGTAAGGTATGTAATAAATACCTTCCATCTATTAAGTGTCTTCTTTACTTTTCAGAATGTTACTTTAGAGATGGTGGCAGAACCTGTACTGTGATTTATGGAAGAAATCGAGTCTACATTTAACTTATTGCATAAAATCTCAATTAAAATCTGCTGGCACTGGATATAAACTTTTTTTCTGATAAAGTTCTGGCAAAACAAATTGGGTTCCAGCTCTGAGATTCTTTCTTGAACACATCTTGGAGCAGGGAAGGGACTTCAAACAACTTACCAAAGAGGCTGCTCTTTCCTTATGTGCTGCAAATATGTTCTAAATCCAAGATGCCAGAAGAGAGGTAAACTTGGCTATTGAAGCAGGACACCACATTGTGTTTCAGTCATACCAGAATTCACTGGATTTTGGTATTGGACCCTTCAGTTTAAGGCCCTTGATAGCTGAAATAAACTGTAACATAATTTGAGCACTGTAGAGAAACAGGGAGCTGGCTCTTCATGATGAAAATTGATAGTTGGCTTTCCAGCTGAAAACTAGGTAGGATACATTTAAGATAGTTTTTCTTTTAACTCCTTTTAAAAATGTGTCTTAAATACAGAGATGTGAAGGAGAAGATGAATGAACTTTTGAAGAGCTTTTTGTGGTATAATGAAAGGACATGTTTTTGTTCTTGTTTCTATGTACATCAAAAATGCAATGAGTTGTTAGTTCTGTGGATTATGGTAAATAACCTGCAATGAATTGCAGGTAAATAACTGCAATGAATTTGCTCCTGAATTAACTTCTTCCTGAATTAACATCACCACTATCTTGTACTTCTTTTCCTTTTCTGAAGAATGGGTTTTCACTGGCCACCGTTCTGCTCCATAGCCCACTTGCATCTGCACGTCCTGGCCCCAGCCAGCCAGCTGGGGTTCTTATCCAGGATCTACTACAGAATCAATTCCTACTGGTTTATCACGGTAAGTGTAAGGCAGGTGAGCTTTGCCATAGGTTTTCAGTTGTGAGCCATGTCTTTCTAACCTTATAACTGTGTCCAGAAATTCTCTGACCAATTATTTTTGTGGTTGCTTTAATTCTCAGTTATGTATATTTTGTATTAACTGAGAAAAAATAATGGTTAAGAACTTTAATGTTTATGCTTATAAACATTAAGGAACAGAGTATGGGGGGATAGAATGTAAAAAAATAAAGATAGTGCAGAAGGCAATCTCACCCCTGACAAGTTGCAGCTGTGCTAATTATCAAAGATTAGGAGCAGGCCTGCCCTTAACAGGCCACAGCTGTGTCCAATGAGGATGAGTGCTATAAAAGAGTGGGTTAGCTAGTCGAGAAGGGAGCTGGAGGTTGTTGGCTGTGCTATGAAGGAGTCACTGCTGTGAGGAGATGCCCATGAGAAATCACCAAGAAGGTATGGAACTTTTGCGATAAGATGACAACACTGGAGTGCTAATAACTAACAGCAAACAGTACAATGGTTCTGGATCTTGGCTGAGGCTCTGTGATGTGCTTCTGTGGACACTTTGTAAATATTTGGGTTTTAATATAAAGGGCTAATTCAAATGTGATGGATTGTTTTGCACATAATGTGGTTAATCTTGTGTAGGTGAAAACAAATCCACCTAATGACTGCATTTATCGCTTCATGTGGTTTTTCTCATCTTGTCATTTTTAGCCTAAACCTAGTGCCTGCTTTACAAAAATGTTGTTGGTACTGATTTATGTCATTAGAGATTAGCAGTGAGACTGAACTGACACTGACTGAAGCACTTACAAAATCTCTCTCTAGAGACCTAAACCTCACTCTCATTGCTTTGATGCAGCAAAGCACCTGTCCTTGCAAGGTAACTGTAGCACCCTAGTATCATTGCACATCCCCAGATCAAAGTTGCTGAAAAAGGTCTGTCTCATCTAAAGAATATAGACAGCTTCTTAGTTAAAGAGAAGAAACACAGCTTCTTTATGGTGGGACCTTGCTGAAATTCACTCCTAACTCAAAAGAAGCAGATGTGTCTGCTGTGTTATTGAGCATCTTAGAAATATTTGTCCCTGAAGTACATATAGCTGTGTAGTTTTACTGCTTATTATCTTGGATTAGTTCAGGCAGATCCCTACCAAGTCTAGTTATCCAGTATGGATGTACTTTGGTATTTTGCCCTGCTGCCCTGCTGTCAGGTTGGAAAATGTTCTTGGGTTGGTGGTGGTTCTGGTTTGTTTTTTTTTTTTCACATTATAGTGTCCTGAATGTGGTACTTGTTTAAGAATGCAAAACAGGATTCAGATAATATAATTTTCAGTTGCTGCATACTTTATGTAGCTTTATTTTTAAATTAACTGCAGTAATTACTGAACTCTGTTGAGTTGCTCCTACCTGAAATATCTGATTGCATTTTTATCATCTGCATTTAAAAAACTTGAGCTTTTCACCTTAATATAGTTCCTTTGGAGATTTTAATAAAGCCTCAAGCACTAGATCAAATTAAAAGATTAATTCAGTAGGACTGGCAAAAAAAGCAAAGGCTGACAGTAAACTGATCAGTTTCAGAAGTGCCCCTGTTGGCCTCCACGTGCCCAATGTGGCCTGCTTGTTGACAAACTCCTCCTGCCCTGAGCCTTCCTGAGGGCTCTGTGAGCTGGTGCTGTTATGTGTACAAAGTACAGCTGCCCCAGTTCTGCCCATGATGCATAAATAGCATGTATGATGATAAAAGTCTGTGTTGGTGCAGTGATGTGACCAAAGGACGAGGTGGTAGTTTGTGACAGGAGCCACACCCTTGAACACCCTCTGTCCCTCAGCAGTTTGTGGCTGGTGGTGCAGCTGGGTGGGTGATGAGAGGTCACAACACACAGTTCTGGAGTGGCTCACAGAGAATCCCAGCTCTCACCACTGGGTTGCTCCAAGCACTGCTGTCTTCTGAGGTCTCTGCAGTCACAATGCTTTAACAGATCTGCTGTTCATTTGCTCAAGCCTCCTCTGACCTCCACAGGTTATGTTTCCTCTTCTGATGGCCTCATGAGTGTTTGGTGGAAACCGTGAGTCTGCTGTTGAAAGGAATTGTTGTATTCTGCTTCTCCTGTACATTTAATCTGTAAAAGTGAAAAGCAAATGCTCTGTTAGTGTCACTATTTTTGAAATGGAATTTTCATTAAATTAAGGCCCACAGTGTAGTTATGTGTGCCTTCATTTTTGTAATGCATTGCTTTCTCTCTTTCATAGGCTGAACAACTGATCGAGAGACTGCAGACTGAAAATGCTGCCAGCTGAAAGCTTGTGTTGTCAGCCAGTTTGGTCTTTGAGCTCTGATTTAAGGTTGCACAGTTTGATGTTGCCAATAATATCCCAGGATAAAAAAAGCTTTAGTTCCTTATGAGGAAATACACACAGAATTTGTAGCTGCTAACCTAATTCTTCCATTTGGATATGTCAGTCTGTATACTTCCCTGGCAATAGTGCAATGTATTTTAGTTAAAATTTTAATTTAATTTGTGTAGATCCATACATAATACACACACATGCATACAGGCAGAGAACTCTTCCTATTAAAAGGCAAAGTGTAGCAGCAGAATGTATTGCAACCAAGGCAGTGAGTTACAACTAACAGCATACAAATGGTAACCAAAGGGAGGATTTGCTGCGGAATCAAGCTTTCATTTTCAAGATGCATTGTTCTGGGGTTGCAGGTAACATTTCAAGTATTTGTTCCCACCTGCATTTGTATGATATGCTACTTATGCCTAGTGATGAGAAGGTTCATTGCTGAAAGTACAGTACTGACTTTCTGGTGCAAAACTACTTCAGTGTTACCTGACTTGTTTGCATCACAGTGACACAGTAAACATGAATACAATATGTGCCCAATGCTGTATAACATAGAATATAGTTTATGTGTAAAGAGACCTAATGATTTTTTTCCCTCTTATGTGCACAATATTTGAAATTACTGTATGTTTACAAAGAATGTGAAGAGTTCAAAAGAATGGATTTAATATACTGCTCTTCTACATGGCAGTAGATAGAAAAGTCCAGATTTTCTAGTCTTATTTTCACTGCAAGTCCCTTGCAGATTACTAATGCCTCCTTGGCCAAATTTGGATTCTAAATGAAGTCATAAGAGAAGCCAGTCTGAAATGCAGTGTGTGTGTGGCAGACTTACATAAGTGCAATGTGATTTGACTTTGGGATAGCAGGGACTCAGCCCAAAATTGGAACATGCCAAGTTGCTTAAGGAACCTGTTGAACACTTGCCTTTGCTGCATGAGTCTGATCAGGAATGCTAGCACTTGTTTTTCAGTACCATAATAAGGCAGACTGTTTGGCAAGTTAAAACTCCAGAACACACGGGGTGGATTTTCTCTGTTCACAGAGCTTGTCTTGGTGCCGAGCTAACCAAATGCCCCTTGCCTGATGCATTCAGATGCAGCTGAGGTGAGAGCATCTGTTGCACCTGCAAACTTGCCTGAACATAATAGTCTGTGTTTTCCATGGATCCAGCACCTGTTGCCTTAGTGATACAATGTGTTGTAATATTCTTGCAGTACTTCAGGGAGTCCACACCCTTTAGAAGAACTGCATTTTCTACCTGGCAGAGTTTACACATCTCTGTCTGTAAGATCTTCTTCCTAATGTCTTGTTATATGTATTAGTGGGCACTTGCATGTTATTTGCAGCCCTTTAGGGTTTTAATTTATTACATTTGGTAGGAAAAGTGTGACTTAAAGCCACCGAACTTTGACTGTGCAATAGATGAAGAGGTTTCAGCTGGCTCCTGACTTAGTTAAATACTTGTACATTAAGGACTTTCAAGAGTTAATATGTATGTGTTCTAATCTGCAATTAATTTATGTAACTGTACTGAACTGTGTGACATGTAATATTTAAAATATCAACATGAACTGTTGTCAAAAAGGATTAATAAATGCTAATCTTGGGATGATTTTCCAGTGCAATGGAATAGCTGACTCTGAGGGTTGACTCTAGATAGCTCTTTGCTCACTCTTCATCCCTTAACCCAGTGGGGTGGGAGAACAGAAAGAACAAAATGAAAAAAATTCATGGGTTGAGATAGTTTAATATGTGAAGGAAAGTGGAAGAAAAAAAGCAAAGGTAATCACTCATGACCTCCCATAGGCTGGCCAATAGCAACAGCCCCCACACCCCAAAAAATAGGCCTCTCTTCAGCTTTTTTTCCAGACATTATATGTCATGGAATATCTCTGCTGGCCAGTCTGTGTCAGGTGTGCAGGTTGTGCTCTCTTCAAGCTTTTTGCCCACTGGGGGGGGGGGTGGGGGGCAGAGCAGGAGAAAGAAGGCCCTGACATTGTCCATGCACTGCTCAGCAATCAACCAGAACCAGTGCTGTGTTACCAGCACTTCCAGTCACACCCAAACCTGGGATGCTCTGAAGGAAGTTACTCCATCCCAGCCAGACTCTCTATGTTGCCAAATGTATATGAAAGCACAAAGGCCAACTTTTATGTCTTAATTTTGGAGAATGACCCCACTAATGACAAGACTGAAAAGGTAAAAATCTGGGTATAATGTCACTTCCAGAGTTTTGCTGATGAGAAAGATGGGAATATCCTGTGTTCCCTGAGAGCAACAGCAGACATCTGAACAGCTGAAACAACAAAGCATTAAACAGAGGCACACTAATTACTGAGAGGAATTCTCAGCCTCTCATTAGTGTTTTTCAGCACAGAGCTGTGTTCTGTTTTCCTTCTGCATTGACAAGCATTCTTGGACTCTGAAGATAATTGTTTTAATTAGGTGAAGAAATACTTTCTGAAAAACCTAACCTAATACTTCCACTCTGCTACTGAATTACTGGCTAGCCCCTGGAAGAGACAGTGGGCAGATCCTATTAACTTTGTCACTGTCTTCTATAGAAGCTTTTAGAAATTTTAAAACTTCCAAATTCATCTGTAGAGCTCTCTAAGGAGTAAAGATCAATAAGGAGCATGAACTCAGCAGCTCTTACCCTCCAAAGAGCCTGAAGAAGCAAAGGAAAGTTTTTTAGCCACTGCTGCTGGCTCTGTTCTTTGATCCAGTATTAGCAGTCTTGAGAAAAGCTGCTTTTTTGACCTCATGTTTAGGAATGACAAAGCTTTATTTGTACTGTTTTGCTCAATTGTCTTACATAAACTCCCAACCTAACACGAACCCAGGGAATAATGCTTTTATGCTGAAAGGATGAAGCAGATACACATAACATGCTGTTAAAAGAAATTGTGCTTAAATTGGTAATAACGCCTCAGACTATTCCAAAGTCTTTTTAAGTGTGAGTTGTAAATAAAAGTAGAATGAGAGCAAACCAGTGAAAATTGTATTTGAAATTTGAGAAACTTGTAAACAATTAAATGCTGCATAAAAACTCTTGTCATTTCAAACCAATGTGCAACATTTATTGAAATGGTGACAGTGCCTTCAGTGTTTGACAAAAAAAAACCCACAGATAATCTGTATATGATATACAGTCCAAAACAGATGCAGAATTTACAGACTTCAAATGGAAGGAGGGCAAAGACCACTGAGGTAATCTGTCACAAAGTGAAGTTTAGGAGAGATTTAAACAGCTAAAAGATGCTTATTAGGGCAAGAACACCTTTTAAAAAGGTTGGGGTTTACTTGCTACTCCAAATAATCTGTAATACTAAAACCCCTTACATGCTACAATTTTTGCAAAAACAATTTAATAAATTCTGTTCCATTTACTCTAACGGGAGCCTGCTGAAAAAAACCCAAGTTGCATGTTGAAAAGTTTAAATTCCTATTTCATCTGTAGATGTTTATCTAATCACAGATGAAGCATAATTTTGTAAAACTTGTAGCTGAACTGAGTCATGTGCATTAGATATAATGCATTCATGACGATACAGGCTTCAGAAGTAACTTTTCATTCTAGAGTGTACCAGTGGGCAAGCTGACTAGTTCTATTATCTATCTTTTAGTCTTTTTTTGAAATGCTATTGCTGGAAGCACAAGACTGGATTTGTCAACCTGTGTGCTGAGCCAGTTTGGCAGCTCAGTGTTTATAATCATTGCATGGGCACACAGAAAGATTTCAGTCACGTTTTCCAGAATGCTCATCTAAAGCTGGCAGGTTGGCTCTGTAATTGTTTAAAAAAATCCCTCTATAAATAACAGTTTTGTTATGTAGTAATCCTTGGTTCTATTAAAAATATAATAATAGAGCAAACTTTTTTTAGTTGCTTACAAAGTAGGTAAGACCATGTCATTAAGGGTTTGCTCTGCTTCTGTTTTGATCAGAGGTGTACTTAAAAAGTGCTTGTAGATGTGCTCAAGCATCTACCACTTAAATGGCAGTGACAGCCTAGATTGCTGATATTCAACTATTTGAGCCAGCCTTAATTAAAATGTAGCAAATTTATGTGAGCTGGACTTGCATCTTACAGTGCTCAGGCTACATACTGCCTCACATGTGTGTCTTGCAATGAATTATTTGTACCATGTCCAGCAATGTATTATTTTTCCTTACAGTGGCATCTGATTAGTCAGCTGGTGACACTTGATGTGCCTGATGCTGCTTCCTGCAAGTTGTGAACTAACACTACAGGAGAACTGAGTGGATTTCAGAATTGTTAGAATTAAACAAAACTCATTCCACAGCTGCACTATAAAAAGTTTAAAAATTTGCGTTGAAATCTGAATGCATGTAAAGACTTCCTCTAATAGGAGCTGAAAAATGAGGTTGTGCTCATGTCATTTGGCAAGAAATGCTTTTTCAAAAAGAACATTTTAAGTATGTTAAGATAACAAACTACATCTACTTCTTTTTCAGCTGCAAGGTGTAGATCTGTTTAGAAAGAAGCAGTAGGTTTGAAAGCAAAGGGAGCACACCAACAGTGCCTGGTGCAGCACATATTCCCCCTTTTCCAATGTGGTAAATTTATGTGGTGATTAAAATCCATTCTCTACCTGCATCTGACTGCCCTGTTCCCCAGATATACTTATTTCAGCACATTATTTTATTCCCTTTTTTTTTCCTCTCTTTTCATTGTCCTTTCACCAGAAAAAGAAAAAAGGAGGGAGGAAAATAATGAAATCCTCAGCCAAAGACTCAGTTTGGTGCAAATCCCCACTGGATGAAAACATCAAAACAAAACCCAATTCTTTTAGGCTTTTTGCAACAGAAGTTCTTTTATATAAATAGCATAAAATTACACATCACTTTTATCAAGTTCCTAATTTATATTAAATTTTAATATTCTTTTGATGCAAGAACAATATCTTAGTTTAAAGACCCATCAAGTAGTGCAGTTAAAACCACACAGAAGTTTCTATTTGCACTGCTAAAAAATGTAACTTTAGATTTCTAATTATATAGTTTTATTGGTGGGAACTATTGTAAATACAGCTCCTGATCATTTTTCATAGCACTATTACAACTATGTTACATAACCAATCCTTTATTTTTCTTTCTGAAGAGCTCACAACTGTGCTCTGAAAGCAGGTAAATGAGGTATGGGACTGCTGCTATACTTTCATTTATGCATTTGGCACTACAGTATCTCTCCTCTTGTAAAAAACATTGCTACATTTTGGTGAAAGAAGAGCCTTTTTTTTTCCTTATGAATGCACAGATGCCCCAATACAGAGTTTCTGCTGATTTTTTTGCATCTTTACATTGTGGCACCCTATCTTCTCTGAAGGGGTAAAGCTGAATTCACCGAAAATGCTGTAGAGCTTTGCGGACTTCTTCTGAAGCATTAGAAGAACAGGAAAAAAATGGTGTGAGATAGAAAACAAAAAGAACAAGAGACACAGAAGGTTTGGAGAAGATATGACTGTAAGATTAGACTATTAAATACCAGAACCAGTGCAGCTGTCCAAAATCCAAGCAAGATGCAACTAATTTAGGAACCATCAAGTATCCTTGCTGTGATATTTTTGTAAGTTTGGGAATTTCAATCTACTTCATGAAAATAACTTCATTTTTTCAGTTTAACAATGTGAGATTGAACCTAAAATTTTGCTATATACCAGGCTCTTGTTTGAAGAAGTATATGAATTCCCACAAGAGTTTTCAATTCCACGTTTTACAAATCCCATTCTCCCACGCAGTATTTCACAACTGGCAGGAATCAGTGGTGTAGGATAGCCAGTTAGTAATTTATACTTTCAGTAACCTAAAAGCAGTAGGCCAGCACAATTATTTGAAGAACTCTCATATACTTGCTAGTAGATGATAATAAGGACAATCCAATGTCAGCGTGATGGAGTAGCTCATAATCTGCAATTTCCGTCCAAATCTCTACCATTTTTACAAAAATATCCTTCTTGCCCATTTCCTCTCCTGCTTGTGTCCCAGTAGGTAGCTGAGTTGAAATACCAAAACCTGTGAAGATGGTATCTAGTTATGTTTTTCCAAATGGAACCATGCAGCAAAGTTCATTCCAGGACAAAGCCTTATTGTAGTAAAGTGATGACCACATCATCATCTTTTCCTTGCCAAAGCATTTCACCTTCAAAATGAACCAGACCGTGCTTTCTGGCTCTTAACAAGATTCCCACTACTTTATTGGAAATAGTCACGTATGTTTCAAACAGCTGCCCGAATGTCACTCTCACGTGTCCATCTTCTCCCACCTTTCCAGTTCTTCTGATGATCAAGCACAGCTCTTCTACTTCCCTACCCACGTGTGAGTGAGCATCTCTCCCTCTCTGCTCTGTCCGAGAGCCTTCAGGGGGTCTCCCGTAGGTAGGATCTCCTCTGTGAGTATGCGCAGGTTTGGACGCAAGCCTGTCATTGCTGCTGAACGGATTCTTCCTCTGATACTCAATGTGATCCTCTGCCCAGGTCTGCCAACTTTTCCTCAGGTCACCGACTGCACTGGTAGCTTTAGCACTTTGCCCTTTTTCTCCTTCCATTTCTGAAAATGTTTTATGGCACTCAAGCAGGAAAGGAATCAGTGACTGGCTGTAACTGTGGTTCCCGTGTGTACTGTCAGCTGTGAAGGAAAAACAACAAATCAGCCTGATATTTTTTGGAAGAGTTTTGCCTGAGTGAGAGGCAAGGCTGCTGAAGAAGAGGCTGAATATCGGAAGATTTTAAGTCCACTCATAATTCTACAGCAATGAAGAAGGTGAAAGTGATTCAGGTGAAATTCAGAAGTAATTTAAGAATACAGGGCAGTAAATTATGCTTACAAGATTACTCGGTGCTCCCCCGATCCCGCAGTTACCGAACAAACCCCGCAGCCTCCGTGCAGCACACAGTGCAGTACTCACTCCTCTTGCAATGACGCCTTTCCAAGAACTTTATCCTGGTACCCGGCAGCCCCGCTGACTTCCCAAACAATCTGATGGAGTGCTGGCTGAGCTGCGGCGAGAGCGCACCATTCCCGAGCGGCAGCACCAACCCAGGCACAGGGGTGGGAAGCCGCTCTCCGGCCTGAACGCTGATTAAAGGTGGACGAATTCACGCCGTGCCGACAAGGTTCCCTCAGGCTGCGTTAGTTATTATGCACAGAAAATATTATCTGGAGCCGAAACGGCAATACGCCGTGGGAGCAGGGGGATTTTCCTCATCAGGCACTGCAAGGAGAAGCAAAAGTCCAGTTAGCGAGCGCGTCCCTGTCCGCAACACCCTATTTAGTGAGGAAGACACAGGCAGAATAGATTGTTCTCCCTTAAAAGGCCGTGCTGCACGGCCATGGCCGCGGGCGGGCAGGGGAGCAGCGGGCGCCTCTCCGCTCCCGGTACGCTGCGGGCTGCCCGCCACCTGCGGCATTCCATGCGCCTGGAGCACGGACCGGCTGTGTCATTCGGGACGTGGTCATTCGGGTGAACTAGAGACAGACTTTTATAGCCCTACCGAGATCTGACATGATATCGCCATGTCTTTGCTGGATCGTGTCATTCACCTGTCGAAATACCCAAGCCGGAGTTTCCAGGCAGCACATAAGTAGAGCTGATACTTCTACCGACATTTGAAGTTAAAACACAGGATTAGTGCTGCATTTTCTACGGGAATATGGACAGAAATGCAAATTCTGAATAGTTAACCAGCTGAATTACAGATTGGGTATTTCTGTATTTCGAAAATATTGTTGTTTTGAAAGTAAGTCTTCGTGGGCATTTGCTCACATGCATATATGTTGGTGCTGTTGCACATGAACCCACGAACAGGGACAGGACTCTTTAAATTTCCCAGCAGAATCTCCAGGTGAATCAAAAAACACTTGTGTTGCCTCTGGGTCTAGAAGAGTGCCTGAGGTGAGCACAGAATGGCAACACAATCGCCAGAGAAGGGAATTAGGAATAATAAGCAACAGCACACATGAAATAATGGCTTTTCATTCATGGTCTCGCACTTTTAAATTGAAACTCATGGTTGTTGTATATTACCATTTTTTATTACATATTTTTTGTGAGAGGAAGGTGGTTAATTCTAACTTCCTGGATAAATTTCAAGGTGAGTAATTACACTTTGTTTATATAAAATTCCCCTGAAGGCTAAAAAGTGTAAATTTTCTTCCTTTCCCTCCCTAGAAGAGTTAAGAGGTATGTAATGTTTTTAAGATGATTCCCTACATCCATGCTAACAAACTGCTTGATTCTCCTCAGTGGCATTACAGGAATGTTCTGTATCCAAACACAGCATCTGAAAAGCATTTTGTTTTTATATGAGAATCAAATACTCTGTAAATCTTAGTAATGTACATTCACTTTCAAACTAAATAGAGCAACATGTATGCACTGCCAGAGATTATGCATGGATCCTCAAGTCAAAAGCAAGAAAAAACCCAAGGCTTTTGTTAAAAGTCTTCTGTAGGAAACAGTATCAGTGAAAAACAGGTATTCACCTTGAGAGAACAGGCAGCAATGCCCCGAAGGCAAAGCAGTGCAGATAAAGTAAGCAAAAGCCAGTTTCAAAGAGATTAAGCTTAAAAATAATACCAACAACCCCTTCTAAGGAGTTTCTAAAATGGAAACAATACAGCTAAGAAATTTAAAGTGAGACAGATTGGAAAAATAAAAGCAGACTTTTCCCACTAAAGCTCTCTCAGCAATTCCAAGTTTTTTTAACCAATCTCAGGCTCGAAGGGTTTGTCAGCAGTTCAGCAATTGTTTATTGCTGGGTCTCAGCATTCAGCTACTGAGGTGAACAAGCTGGACCCACATCTACCTCTTTCCTTTCTTTTCTAGGAAAGCTCACATTTAGGTGCCAGGTCGCTTTAGACTGCTTTTTTGTCAATCATCAGGGCTGAAGCTTCACAGTAACCTCAGTTTTGATTACTGCAGGAAGGGATAGCTGGAGAAGCTGCAGGATGAGATTATGGAGATGCATCAAGAAGGTGTCCCGTGCAGTGCTCACAGGTCACGAGCAAAATCTTAGCTATTAGAAAAAAACCCAAAAAACTGAAAAAAACCCCCAAACCAACCTCAACAACATCAGCACATAAAACACAGAACATGAGTTCAGTGCTGAGCTGGCCTGGTTCTAATAAACAGCTTACCAAAATCTGTATAAGATGAACCTTCAGATCAACACAACAGCGAGACCAGTGAGTACAGGATTACAATTATCGAAACATAACCCGCAAGACACCCCCTTTTTGCCCCTCTGCCGGACCGTCGCACCTCTCTCTTCCCCTTTCCTGGGAATGTGTTTCTCTACCTGCTGCGACACCCACGCCGCCGGCGCTGACCTCCTTCCCACGGAAAAAGGAATGCGACTCCTTTGGCATCTGTTAATTCTTAATGTTATTTAATGCTCCAGATCTTTAAGTGTGGCCGGGAGAGGCCGCAGCGCGCCCCTGACAGTGAAACACCCCTGAGCGAGCGTGTCCCCAGTGTACACGGAGTTATTTATAAACCACACGCAGGCACTGCTGCACTGACACGTGGCGTGCGTGATAAAGCACACCCAAAATATAACTACGAGGAGGATGGGAAGGAGATGAAATGAGCACTAATTCCTAAAGACTTCGCGCACGCTGCATCCCGCTCCGGCCGCTGCAGGGGCCACGGGGGTCTCTCCGCCACACGCCCCTTCCCGGGCTCCTCCCGCCGCTCCCGCCCTTCCCTGCCGGCGGCGCATGCGGGAGGCGGGGGATGGCCGGACATGGCGGCCCCTGCGCTACGGCGCTATTTGCTGCTGCTGGCGCAGGAGCACCTCGAGTTCCGCCTGCCGGTGAGCGCTGCGCGGGGCCGGGACCGGGGGCCGAGTGAGGCGTTGCCCTCCCCTCCCCTCCCCTCTCCTCTCCTCCGGGGCGCTCCCGGCCAGCGCGGCCCCGGGTGTGCCGGGGGAGCCGGACCCCGGCCAGGGTCCCCTCTCTCCGGGAGAGCCGGGGGCTCGCAGCGCCCGGCGCCTCTTCCGTCGCCGCTTCCCGCGTCTGACCCCCAGGCTCGTGGAGAGTCTCCGCGTGGTGGCTTTAAGGCAGCACTTTCCTTGCCGCTCGCTTTTCCAGAGCCTCTGGCGCTAGGAGAGGTTGCCAGCAGAGTACCCGGGGCTCCATGAGAGAAGCGGAAGCTGGGGTTGTAAAAATGCTTTCAAGTTTTTGTCTTTGGTGATTAATTTGGAAGTTTGTTTAAGTTATCCGTCAGCTCCCGCCAGTGTGCCCTGGGTGCAGGAGTGGCTGGGGCTGCCCTGGGCACAGGCCAGGGCCTCTCTCCATGGACTGCCCGGGGAGCTGGTGGAGTCACCTTCCCTGCCGGTGTTCAGGGGAAGACTGGGTGCCATGGTCTCTTTCACACGGTGATTTTCCGTCGTTGATTGGACTGTCACATGTTACAAAATGTTTAACGTGTCTTGAAGCTTTTATTTTCCTTGTTTTCATTAAGGTTCTCTTTCCTATTTGCTTTGTGGGATTGGAACCTGAGTTCCATTCACGATCATCCTGATTTTTCTTTAGGCAAGGTCGTCGGATGAAGTAAAAAGAAGATGATACATGTGTAACAGAGAAAGTTTTTCTTTTTATCACCGAGGTTTTGGTGACACTTGGTTGATACAGCTGCTGAAGGAAGCAGCGCCACTTCTCCTTTATTTTGGTGACTGCTCAGCTTGCTTGGTTTTGTGATGAGCTATGCTAGGAACATGATTTTCAAAAACTTAATGGAACAAGCAGGGACAGATTTTTTAGCCAGATGATCTGCTGATCCTGGCCCTGAGTCAGTGTTACTACTGAAATACCACTTTTATGTGAACTAGTCAGAAAAATATTTCAAGAAGAGAGTGGATAGTATTGTGAGAGTGTAGGATTGAACAGTAAAGATTCTGATGAAGGAGAATATGTGAAATAGTGGGGTTTAATTACTGAAATTTTCCTGACATTTGCTAGTGAATTTTGAGAAAGATGTTTTTATAACAGGGAAGTCTTAATTTTCAGTTCATGAGCAGTACATACAATCTGAATTTACTTGTGAACGTGTGCCCTATCCACCAGCTGCATTAGAATTTGTGTTATGCTGCTTCTTCTCTTTTCTCTTTTTTCCCTTTTCCTCTTTATATAAAGCCTGATTCTAAAGATTCTAAAGCCTGACCTTTATGTTTTCACTTTAGGAAATAACATCATTGCTTTCCCTTTGTGGTGGACAATTCAGCGGCGAGCAGGAAATTCGTGTAAATGTAAGTGAGGACCAACTATTTTACTTCAGTGTGTGTATGGTCTGCAAGTATGTTCTTTACAGTATTTTTGTTAATTGTAGGCATCTGAATAAATATTGAAATTTCTTAGGAAATTTGGGAATCTTCCCAAAACTGACTTCTCAGTTTCAGTAAAGAGTCAGAACTCTTTACTGAAAGATGCACAAAACGGAACTATTTAGTAAAAAGATGCACAAAATGCACCTCAGGTTGTCTTCACTTACCAGCATGAAAAGAAGCAGTGCCACCTGCTGGGAGGCTCTCCTTGCTTCTTAGGATAGCTAAATCCTGAAAACACTCAGCAGCAGTTTGGAGTTGGTGTTTGTCTCTAAATCAGTGAGACACTGGAGGAGTGCAGTTAGGAAGCCATATGATTCTGGTCTCAGTGCTTGGCTAGAGAATGTTATTGGGATTTAGTTGCTGCTAAACAGTAAACCTGTTACGAGGTATTTCCAATCTTTAGTGGATGAATAATCAAGAGAAATGCAAATAATATTTTACCAAGTCAGTTATGTTGGGAAAATTAAATACATAACAAAATTTCTCAGACATTCAAGCTGAGTAAACAGTTTTGTCTCAGATTAATTATTTTACCCCCATGTTCTCTGTATGATTGAAGGTAACAGATGTATTTTTTATTATTTTTTTTAAATCTTCAGTGTGCATGTTCTGTTTTTATAGAACAGAACTGTGTAGTTGTGTAATTCATGTGACATCCTGGGTATTTGCAGTGACTTACCTTCTCTTGATTGCAGTCTCCCTTTTGGATTCTCAATATTCCTTCAGAAGAGATGGCAAGGGGACTAATGAAGCGGACAGTATGTGCAAAGTAAGAGATTAACAATCTTGTAAATAATAACACAAGCATTGGAATTTTGTTCTAATATGGCAAATATAAATTTTGTATGGAATCATAAAATAAAGAGTCTCTGATTCCCTCTAGAATTGAGAAGGTGCTACTGGAGCCTGTAGGACTCCTGTAGGACAGATTATGTAGTATGCCTGTCTGTCCTCTTTACTCAGTGTATGATCAATTCAGGGTCTCAAAATGGTGTTCTTCACTCCAGAGACAGCACTTGTAGTGTCACTCATGTTTTATGTGCCTTGTATAATGTTGAGTTAGTGGCTTTTTCTAAAATATGTATGGAATTGAAAGATAAAACCAGCGATACATGAAAACTGACAGTCATGGAAGGGAAAGGTTGTGTCACCCTCCCTCATCTGGGCCTTCAGTCCTGACTGCTGCAGCAGAGTCCCTTCTAGGAAATTCAAGAGCACAAGGATATGCTGGAGAGTAATTGTTCCAGCAGGTCATTTTTAGAGATATCTGAATAACATGCTTCCCAGTGAGGTGTGTGAGAGAGGCCTTGAAGTATGGTTCAGGATGAGAAGCAGCATAGGTGTGTTATGTCCCTCTGACCATACTAAATTTGGGGTGCCTGTGCTGTGTTCTTCAGAGTTTGGTCTCCTCTGCAGAATGTTGCACAGCCCCTGTTGAGTGCTTGTTGTCTCAGGTATTCAGTTTTAACTATAATGACTTGGGCTCTCCACTCTTGCCTAAAGAGTGGAGCACTGCACTTCAAAGAGCAGCTGCAGGCAGCTCGGGGAGTGAAATGTGACACAACAGTTTCAGATGTTCTGCACACCATGCACTCTCAGTTAATGTATGCTAATTCTATGTACAAAGCATAATTAGCCCATGGCTTATTTTTCTGTCCTACAGGTGATTGTGGGAAGATGTGTTAGTTTTAGAATAAGATCACTGAAGTACCTCCATTGCACTGCTAATCAATATGAAAAGCTCTGATGCTTTTGGTACATGTTACCAAACAAAGAAAAGCATCAGTGAAATATCAGCCTCTAATTAAAAATACTTGTTACAAACAAAAATTAAAACATTTGTATAGAATTAAATGCCACACTTCAATACTCCATGAATTAAAGCCTAAATACATTGGCCAAGTAGGTTAAAAGGAATAGGTATCTGTAAGGCATTTTCCCTACTCTCTGTGACTAACTCGCAAAAACTTTGTAATTTCAGGTCTATATTTGAACTGTGGGGCCATGGAAAATCTGCAGGGGAGCTCTATGCATCTTTGAAGAACTATCCAACAGACAAGATGGTATAAATATAGAGAATCTGAATGCTATGGTTCCTTAAGCCCACTGAATAGCACTGAATCTGTACTAATTAAAGTGTCTTTGCCTTTTATTTTTTTCAGCTTCCATATCTACAGTCAGACTCTACTTACAAAGTACATATTCATACATTTAATAAAACACTGACCCAAGCACAGAAAATAAAAAAGATTGATGTAAGTAGATGGTTAAGAAATCTTTGTTTAGTCAAGAAATTTAGTTTAATCTGTTCATGTTATTCTTATTCCATGCTATCAGTGTATTTAAGTTTCTTCAAGATCTTAAGGAAGTTTATGGCTTATGTCTTATCATGTCTAAATGAGATTTTTGTCTGAATTAACATACTCTCAAAATTCATGACTGTTTTTTTCTCCCCCCCTATAAACTGACTGTTTAAGGCATATACAATGCCTAACAAATATCACTGCTGATTTCAGCCCCATGTGCTGGGGAAACCGAAGCTTGCTGCTGAAAACTTTAAGATTCAAATGGCAAGAGTTAGGTGCTAGATTTTTGGAAAATCTGTTACTTGATCCCCTTATTAGTCTTTTATTGTTGCAGAATGTGGAGCAAGTGACTTCAGCTGCAAGCTGTGGATTGTGTGCTGATCTCCTGTTCTTATCTGTACTTGTGCTCTCCTCCTACCATTATCAATATTTCATTTAGGAATTTTTTCCAAATTACTGTTTATTTCTGCTCTTCCACATTCTATTTTGGCACCTATTTATTCAATTTACTTCATTTACAGAGACTGAAATTATATGTAGTAGCTATTTTTCCTTTTTGTTCAGTTTTTGTGTACATGAAATAATGCTAAGTATGTGAACTGCTATAGCTGCACATCACTGATACTTCACATCCCATTATTCATCATCAGTGTTGTTGCTATAACTTGAAAATTGTATAATTAATGTGCACAGTTAATTTCCTCTGAAGCTGAGTTCTGTTCAGTTAGTAAGTGTTATGGTTCCCAATTTCCAAACCATAATCATTTGAGCTATTTTTGTTTAGAATAAAGGCATTTCAAAAAACCAGTGAAAATTGAACTTTTTAATACTAATATACCATTCTCAAGTGAAATTGTGGTTTTTTTGCCTGATTTTTTGTTTGGTTGGTTTTGTTTTTTTTTTTTTTTCTTGGTGGGAGGAAGATACCTATTTTAAAAAACTTGACCCTGTTTATTTTTGACTCTGTTTTTCTTTATTTTATAGGCCCTTGAATTTCTGCCATTCAAAGGAAAAGTAAATTTAAAGAATCCAGAACACGTATTTTGGATTTTGGAAGATTATGGAATGAACCCAAATGATGTTCCAGAAGAGCCCATTCATCTGTATTTTGGTAGATGGGTGCGTGAGCATGTTTGCTTCAGTTCTTGCAAGCTTGTATTTTCAGGAGAATGTACTTCAGTTTAAATGTAAAAAGTGTTTTGATTTTTAATAGAAGCAGAAAATATTGTCTGAACTTGTCATTGCATAATACTCTGAAGCAAGTCTTTGGAATCCTTACTGTGACTAGGAAAAAGTGGCTTTAATGAACAATTTAGAGGTAGAAAAAAAATGAAGTTGTACCTGGAAGCACACCTTTGTCTTGCCATCCACTGAGAGGACTCAGCACAGCAGGGGTGGTGTGTTACATTTTTTCAGACCTGGCTGTAGCTGAAAGCACCTGTTCCAAACACATAGAAAGATGTACAGAAGAACTGTAGATGGCTTATGGCCCAGCTGAGTGGCATTAGCCTCACTGGAGCATTCTGTAAGTGCTTCAAGTGATCCTGGCAGGCACCTCCATGGAAAGGTGCAGACTGGTCCCTGAGCTTTGGACATCAGGGAGTCGAGCCCACAGGGCAGGCACCTGCCCGAGGCAGCACCGACAGTGCAGAAGGAGCCAAGTACAAAAACTGTCTGGAGCCTGTCATCTGTGTTCTTCATTACAAATGTTCTTGCCTGCTGGCCATATGCACTCTACACCTGCTGCATTATTAGGACATCCTGAGGAAATTTGATCTGGTCTTTTATGTTTCTGTGAGGGAAAAGTGGTTCCTCAAAGGATATCTCCCAGAATGACACTAGCCACTGGTGGGAATATGTGCTTGCAGTGTCCTGGGTGGAGGGCAGCTGAAAGGAGGGAGAACCACTGCAGAGGTTGTGTAGCTTGTGTTACAGCCACTGTTAGAGATTCAAGCTATCTGATAGGGCCTGTGAATATCCTCCATGCCTGTGATTGATGTGAGAGCACCCTGGGTTGTGGTAATGCTGTGAAACATTGCAGCTGTTGTCCCATCTGTGCTGAATTCCTGAAGTGTTTAAAAATGAGTAAACCAACCTGAAGAAATAGGCAGGCGAATTTTGTTAACCCAGTAAGACTGATGCTGAGAGAGGTGGAGGGATAGTGTTGGATAGTGTTTGAATGTGTTTAGTTTTGGATTGCTTTGGTCTTCTCCAATGTACTTTGGAAGTCTGATGTAAAAATGCCAGTATTTGGTCTTTGTTTGCTTTTCCCTCAAATTCTCACCTGTCAATGCTATTCTAAATTTGGTATTTGAGTGGGACAGAAATGCCAGTGAAGAAAGAAATTCTGTCTGACTTTTAAGCATCCGTATGTGTGCATGCATGTCTTAACGTGCATGTCTAATCCTCATATTTTTGAAATCCTTTTAACTATGAATTGCCAGGAATTGTTTTTCTGGTGCTTAGAATAATAGCAAAGTTACTCTAATTACAATTTCTTCTAAACAATTTTCTCTCTAAAATGTTTGTACATTTTTAACCTCTGTCTTGAAGAATTTACCCAGTGTTGAACCATGATATCTGTTGCTTGGAAAGAAGCCTGTCATATTTTCAGACATCAGAAAGCAAGGTGATGTGTTACGAAGTGAAGTTACCTGGCTTTGGATGGTGTCACTAAAGAAAGTCTGTCAGTGTGTCTGTTTATATCTTGTATCCAGGATCTGACAGGGGTTTTAAATGTTTCAACAGATTGCAGATGGCCAAAGAGAACTCATTGAATCCTACAGTGTGAAGAAGAGACACTTTATTGGAAATACGAGCATGGATGCCTGCCTCTCTTTCATCATGGCAAACCATGGGAGAGTAAAACCCAATGACATTGTATATGATCCATTTGTTGGAACAGGTATATATATATTTTTTTTTTTCATCTGGTGGGAAGAACTGGAATATTGTGTTAGTGCTTGCACTACTCTTTTACCTAGTGTCATGACTTCTGGTGCTCAACAGATATTTGAGATGATACCAAAGGCAAAATGGTGTTTATAAAATTATGGTTTGTTAACCTGAAAGGGATTTTGGAAGAAGGAGACCAAAGTCCAAAGATGTAAACAGTTTATTTTGCGCTTTTAGAAGGTCTGTATTCATTGTTGTGTTTTACACCACGTGGCCTAAGCACCCATCCATGTGTTTCATGGACTGCTTAAGATCAGAGTGACCAGGAATTGGAATTTGGCTAAGCACTTGCTGCAGTCACTTTTGGGACGTTACGAAGCAGCATTTTAGAGCTGGCTCTTTGGGAGTGCTGAGGGCATTTCTGGTTCTACTACACAACATAGCAATAGTGAGGTCATGGCAGCATTCCATGAGGAACGCTTGGTTGTACAAAGCCTGCGTTCAGGATATTGTGGCTCAGACAAGGGACCCTTCCCCAGCTGAGCTTTCCTTATCTTAGCCAGGAGGGGGAGCTTTTACTCCACATACTGCTGTGCATGGCACAGAAGTACTTTTTGCCTCAGGGAAACTCAGCTGTATGTGAAATAGCTGATCTAGTGTGTCAGCTTGTGCCATATAACTTTAGCGCAGTATATTGTGTTCAGCTACCTATAGTAGTTTCTTCAAAAATGTAGCAAAGGCTGTGTTTCTGTCCTAGAATCAAACTGTAGAGTATCCTGAGTTAAAGAGAACCCATAAGGATCATCAGAGTCCAACTCCTGGCCCTGCACAGAACCATCCCCAAGAGTCACACCATGTGCCTGAGAGCATTGTCTAAATGTTTCTTGAACTCTGTCAGACTGTGGCCACTTCCCTTGGGAGCCTGTTCGGTGCCCAACCAACTCTGGGTATTTTTTAATATCCAACCTAAAACTTCCCAACCTAAAGCTTCAGGCCATTCCCTCGGGTTCTGTCACTGGTCACCACAGGGAAGAGATCAGTGCCTTCCCCTCCTCTTTCACCAGCAAGGAGACTGTAAATTGTACTGTGGTCTCCCCTCAGTCTCCTCCTCTCCAGGCTGAACAGACCAAGTGACCTCAGCTGCTCCCCACAAATCTTCCCCTCAAGGCCCTCATCTTCTTTGTTGCTCTCCTGTGGACATTCTCTAATAATTTAATCACTTTTTTATATTGTGGCACCCAGAACTGCCCCCAGCACTTGAGGTGAGGCTGCCACAGCTCAGAGCAGAACAGGACCATCCCCTCCCTTGCCCAGCTGGCCATGCTGTGCCTGATGCCCCCCAGGACATGCTTGGCTATCCTGGCTGCCAGGGCACTGCTGACTCATGCTCAGCTTGCTAAACTTTAGTCAAGGTGACCACATGTGAAATGCGTAGATTTAAAAATACTTATGTTAATGGGAAGATGAAGAAAAATCTCTGCAGAGAAGTGAGGGAGAGAGAAGACTACACTTATAGGATAAATTCTTATTAGCATGTGTCTTCTCTGTGCCATAGAAAAAGAGCATGGATATGATATTTTCAGAAACAGAAGAGTTTGGTGAATTCTATGGTTTTGTCTTAAATTTTATTCTTATACGACCTGATTTTTTTAATGCATAATAATATCTTATGAAATTTTCTTCTCTTTCTTGTGCTTGTCCTTTGAAAGGTTCAGGAAATCCCTCTACTTACCTCTTAGCAGTTGGTTTCATTTTGGCATCTGTGGCTTTTTGTCTTATAAAACCTGCTAACTTAAATCACAAAATAAAGTCTCTGAGAGGACTCTTTCTCTTGGGAGTGAAAATTGAAGAAAAATAAAAAGGAAGGGTAAAGACAGAAGAAGAAAAATCACATAAAATGATGAAGCTATAGAAATTCAAGATAAATGTTGTGTTTCAGTTCAAAAGGTAACATACACAGAATTCTCCCCAAATTGCCTAGTAGTTTGAATTACAATTTAAATTTTTTTTTTGTTAGACATTTGTAATAAAGGGTAGGGATTAAAGGGGATGCTGGAGATACTGGGTGGCATGCCATTTGTCAGTAGAGTGGATTTATGACTAAATAACAGTGGCTTTTGCAATTACTTCTTTTGAGTAAACCCCAAGAATTTCAGTTGTCTCTTGAGGACCTTCAGAGGATTTTCAAGCTTGTAAGTACTACAGTGTCCTGTCACTGGAGTTTCTGGGAAGTGGTTTGGACTTGAGAGTGATGCAGTCATTTTGAGCTGATGGGTTTAGAAAAATAAATATTCAGGATCTGAGGAGCATTTTGAAGAACTGCGGTTCAGATTTCTTTATTAGTGCACCTTTGTTACCTGGCTGTGTTTCTGCCTGTTTTTTTACACTGATAAAGTGAAGAGTAAACCAGTAATAAACCAATAGAAAACCAAACCAGAATGGCCTTGCAAAATGGCTCTTGCTAGTTGCAAACAAACTGGTTTTTGCTGCATGAGCCAAACCATAGGTCTTTCACATTAGTATAAGAATGGACAATTGGCAGTTTTCCTTGGAATATAAAGTGCTCTTTGACCAGGCTGGCTTTTAGAAGACTTGACTCCTCTTTTTATTGTCAAGTGCAGAATTGGAATGGCCAAGACTGTGTTTTTAACTTCCATCCATGTTTAGATATTCTTTCCTCAGCGTTGGGCAGAAGGAAGCCTGGAAGCTTCTAGAAGAATAAATCAAGTCTTTTACCTGAATAGTTTGTGCTTCCTCCTAGACAGCCAGTTCAGGTTATCTCATTAATCTTGTTGATTGTTCCTTTGGAAGATATTTGTGATACTGCATAGTTGTAAATGACAGGATGTTTTTCTTTGACATCCTGGAGGACCAGACCTCATCTGTGCTGAAGAGGTGGAGAATAGTGTGTGGTAGAAAGGTATGAAGCTCTGTGCCATCATCATTCTGCTACAGGTCACCAGGGACAGAGTGATTCCCTGATTAACCCTTTCATATACTGATCAAAGGGCTGGCCATGTAAGAGTATGTAAGTATCTGTGCACCTTCTGTGTGGACACAATTGAACTAGTACAAGCTGCGATTTATTTAAAGTTGTAAATTCATGATTTCCAAGCTTCTTTTTTTGCCTGTAATTAAAAATATTCTTAGATGGGCAAAGGACTCTCTTCTTACTTTTTTTGTAGGACTGGGTGGTATGCCATACTTGGGGTCAGGGCTAGCTAAATTTGTCTTGACCCTCTGGATGTACTGCCCATCTGTTCTGAGGGATTGCAGCCAAGAAGGGAAATGGGTGATTCCTTTGGGGTGAGTAACCTTTTTCCCTGATCCATTTCACAAGAAAAAGCAGAGGAATATTAAAAGGTTTTTTGTTCTTCCTCACCTTTGGTTTTGGTAGAATTCATTATCGTATGGTGCAGAAGTTCTCTGGTGCACACAGGGCACATTAGGGATTTGCTGGTGCTCAGGACAGTGCAGCCACCTGAGATGCCTCTTTCCATGCTCCTGGTGAATGGGAGAACTGGTGTCATCCCCCCAGCCAGCTTGCACATTGTCAGCCCTTCATCCTGCAACAGTCATCCCCTTTGTTTAGCAGGACTGTTGACATCAGTGGGGTTCACAGCCTTGTTCTCAGTTCTGTTCTGTTCTAAACCATTCTGGTAGCCACAGACCTCTTTATTAATAAAACTTGACCACACAGGTATCTGTCCATCTCCTGCAGTCTGTCCATTGTTTCATTTGGAAGCTGTTAAAGAGTTAATGTCATTTATTCTTTTCTGAGGGCTGTTCAACTGTTGTCAATTTCAAGGGGAAATCACAAATTTTGGTATGGTGTTCTTTTCTTTTTTAATTAGAAAGGCATGCTGCAATAGCAGTAATTAAAAAAACTAGTTTTATTACAAAATAAGTACTACTGACAAAGTAGGCAGCCTACTCACAGACAAATGATTTGTATGTAGTTTTCACACTTGAAAACTATTGCAGAAATGTTTTTGATATTTATGTTTACACTAGAGATATTTACATTTGTAAGGCTCTTGACCATTGTTTCTTACAATAGGGCAATAGCCACCTTATAGAAGTTTGATTTTTGGACATGGTTAAAGAAACTGACTTTAAGAACAGACACAGTAGAACTGCCATTTGTTTGGTGATGATTTTTCCAGTTGTTTGACAACAGTTTGAAATTCTGCTCCTTGCAAAGTAGAATCAAAAGTTTTGGTTCATGTAATGATTAAAGGATCTTACTGCTTAAAATACAGAAAGCCATGAACAAAACTCCTGAACAATCTCCAGAGATGAGGAGTGACATAGGGCACAGCAAGATAAGGAAAATCATGTAGAGCAGACAAAGGACTTAGTGTTATTATGTCTGATATAATTACATAGTGATTCTAACTGGTTGATAGTTCTACTTCTTTTTTTGGTGTTTGTTTTGGGTGTTTTTCTTTTCCTTGGGTCTAGTGTGCTGCTGCTGTAGGCTCCTGAAGTTCCTGAGGAAAAAAATCCTAATGCAGGTAACATTTATGACAGGAGTTTATACTTTGCCTTTTTTCTTCCCTGTCTAGGTGGCCTTTTGATCTCCTCAGCACATTTTGGGGCATATGTGTGTGGTACTGATATAGATTACAACACAATCCATGGATTAGGTATGTTACATCTTTTGAAGCCACTGAATTCTTACCCCCTGTAATTTAAGAAGACTGATATTAGCAGATGATACTTAGTGGATTTTTAAGCAGCATTAATCTTTGCAGGATTTATTTGGTCGTGCTTAGTTTTTATTCACCAATTTACATGTATGCTAGTTAAGATAGTATCTTATTTTTAAACGGAAAATATTTTTGAAAAAGAATAATGAAGACCAAAACAAAGTTCCAAATAATCATTACCTCAGCTGTGTGCTCTTTTAACCCCTGATGTGGGAAGCTCTTCAAAACCTAAGCCAGGAACCCTCATCTCATTGTTCTCTGCAAATATTAAAATTATATTTGACCTAGTGGGCAGGGTTGTGACTGGTGGATGGAGAGAGCATCTTGCAAACCAGCATTTTTGTAAATGTATTCTTTGACACTCTGTGCAGATGGTGCAGCAGAAATTTTCTCTTGTATTTTCATTTTTCATTACTACTTGTGAAGTTTATTGTGAGTACTTTTGACAGTTTTTTTTGGTGACATTTGATTATTTTCCTTTAATTTAAATGGTAGAGTATATGAAAGCTCTTCTTATATAATAGTTTCTTGAGTATGCTTTTTTTTCCCCTTTCCACTCCCCTTCCCCTCCCAGGCAAGGCAAGCAGAAAAAACCAGAAATGGAGAGGGCCGGATGAAAATATCAGAGCCAATCTCCGACAGTATGGTTTAGAGAAATACTACCTCGATGCACTGGTTGCTGATTTTTCAAGGCCAATATGGAGAAAAGGGATTTTGTTTGATGCAATCATTACAGACCGTAAGTTTGTTACTGCCTTTCATTGCCTTTCATTGTTTTAGTCATAACAGTGACTAAAACATTACTGCCTATGTACATTGATTAAATGCCTGAACCAGTGCTCAGGTCTGCAGCTTCCATGTTTCCAAAGATGATTGTCGAGAGCAGCACTGTGGAAATTGGATCTGCATTTGATGTCTCTGCATTTATTTTAAGGATAGTTATTAATGTATGTATAACAAAGCTGACAATAACACTTTCTCCCATGGAGAGAATGTTATGTTCACCAGCAGAAATCAATGTGGCTGAAAATCATCCTTTGAAGAAGTGTCTTTCAGTAAAAGCATCACATTATTGATGCATAGAGACTTCTTACCAGAGTGGTCTGTGTTGCTGTTGGCAGCACATTGGAGTCTGCCATGCATCTCTGATGGACTTTGGGAGACTTGTGTTAATGCTTAAAGTAATGCTTCCAAAAAGAAATTTTAATGTGTTTCCAATACACTTAGCTACTGGAAGCAGGAGCAGTTTGAAAGGATCCTCTGCTCTTTTAGAAACCTATTTACTAAACACTATTTGTCTTGTAAGAGAGGGAAAAGAAACCAAGGGGATAAATTAAGACCTTGATACAGCAATTTCTGATCTCAAGTGCTGGCTTTTACAATGACACACTCATATTAATTAGGAGTAGGAAGTGTGACTTTTCTTTTTAGGTTGCTTGCTAGTTTTTATTTGGCCTGTTCAACAGCAAGACAGTGTAGAATATTAACAAGGACTTAGAACTGAGTGTGAAAACATTTCTAAAACTTCTGCAGTGGTTACATTGGTGCTTCTGTGATGCTGAAACAAGTCTCACAAATTCACAAGTCTCACAAATTAACATACAAGTAAGTATGTTATGCTATTAGAAATGTGCAAAAAACGTTTGAGAAAAAACCTTCTCTGGTTCTTACATGTGAGAATTACCATTTATGTAATGTTGCTGGCAAGAAATTCTGATATACTTAATTTCTTTTTGAAAAAGGTTAGTTAAGTGCTCTAGGGGACATATTCATGTCTGTCAAACAAAAAAGGATGGGATTGTTTATCACATGTTGGAAATCTAAGAAATATCTTTTAAGAAAAACACAGCATTTGTCCTTTGTCATGTAGCAAATGTGTAGCTCTTACAGCTGAAGGGATTTCCTTGAAACAGTTATAAAAAAAACTTTTTGGAGCAAGAAACTTTCAACAGATCTTGAAGAAATTTTCCTTACTGACTTTTACTTCGTAAAAGCTTTCCATTTTTTTAATCTTTATAAGCCACAGTTTGTGCACCATTGTGTATGTATGGTGTAATTGTGTGTTATTTGGACAAAGTGTGAGGTTCTCATCTCTGCATTTTGCTTTTGCTTTGTCTAGCACCATATGGTATCAGAGAAGCTCCTCGCAGAATGGGATCACAAAAGGAAACAGTTAAATCAGTTGAAAGAAGGTAGGGAAGCTGTCTTGTCTGATAGAATATAAATGTCTTAATGGAAACCCAGTTGCAGCTTTAGAATGTTTGTTACTTCTTGGTTGGCTGTCAGAAGTTTAAAAATGGTAGCAATTATAATTCAAGAGGAAAAGTCATTTTTGTTCTGTTTGCAAAACCACTATGTCACTTCCTGAAGCCTTCTTGGTTTTGTTTTCCCTCATCCTTTGCATATGTTCACATTTTGAATCCTATTTCTCACCTCTTTGAGCCACCATTAGCATGTATTTCCAGAACAGTTTTCTTTGGTCCCTGCAGGCTGCGAATTCATTCTAAAATGGAATACTTGTAATTTTACCTTCAACTTTTTTCTTTTGCATTTTCCACTGCTCCTTGCTTTTCAGAGATGTCCCATAGCTTCTCCAGTGCCTTGTCTTCTGACTTTAATTCCTTTAGAAAGATGCTGTGCAAAATAACTATTGCCAGCATACCTATGGTTCTTTAGATTCATCTTTAGTACATGTGGAAGTCAAAGAGATAGGGGAACTTGAGAAGTTGTATTCCTCATAGTAGAAGTTGTACTCCTGGATTGTCTTAGGTAGCTTTGCAAAGCTCAGAAAGCGCTTTTGTGGCTTAGTATATTTTTTTTAATTGCTATTATTAAAAATTGAGATTTTACTTGTGCTCTTGTTTGCTAACACTTGTATGTTTTTTGTTCAGCACAGAAAATAATTTCTTCGTTTCATCCAGTTACCATCTAAGTGACATCTTTTTTGACCTCTTGAAGTTTGGGGCAGAATATTTGGTGATGGGAGGAAGATTGGTTTACTGGCTGCCCGTATACAGGCCTGAGTATGTACTGTTGAATTCTGCTGTGTTGTGTGTCAGAATGGATGCTGCATTCTCTCTGTGCTTTCCTCTGGGACATAGTACCAGCACTTAAGAGTAATGCCCAGACTTTGTATTTTAAAACTTCGTATGAGGGAGGCCACATTTTTTAACAGAGCTTTTGAATGGAGATAATTCCTGACTGTTACCAAGCAGAAAATGCCTTTGCATGTCATTGTAAATGCATGTCCAGTGGGTTGAGGCTTAAGCTTAAAAAGTTAGACTTTCAAGGTGGAGAAAGATTTCTAAGACAGTAGAAGCAAGGCTAGTATTAGTGTGTGTTTCTGCTAAAGTAGTTCATAGAGGTGTGCAAAAGTCATCCTTGATTCTTTGGGGTTTGGCCCTACTGATTTAACTTTCTTCTGAGAAATAAAAGTGACCAAGAGATGGCAGTGAGAGGCAGGAACATCGGAGAGCAGCCCTGTTAGGGACTAGAGAGGCCAGCAGAGACTGCGGGGTCTGTCTGCTCAGGAGTGCAGCCTGGGATCAGAGCTGAGTGCGTAAGGAAAACCAGCTGTTCTCATGCCTTATTTCAGCATCTGCTAGATTAGGTTTGAGGGGTTTTTTTGTTTTGTTTTTGTAAAGATTTTTTACTGGCAAGTGAGGAGTTGATGTACAGTAGCTGTTTCAAGCTGTCTTCCAGATACAGATGTGCTCTAAAGGTAGTTTCTACAGTGTCTTATATTTCTGTGTACAGCAAACTATACTGTTATATAAAGTTGTGGTTGACCCTGGTTTCACCATGGAAATGTCTTGGGGTAGTCCTATATATCTCATGCTGTTTTGCCAATTTGGAAATCAAAAGGAGCCATTTCTGTTACATGCTTCTGTAACAGGAGAGTGCATTTTAGTAGTTTGCATTTTTTAGCAAATGATAAAATTGATATTTTAGGCCTTTTTTTCTAATAAGACAATTCACAGACAAAGCAATGAATGCTATTGATAGTATTGTAGCAAATTTTCATGTCAATAAAATCTCTTTGGAATTACTGAATTTATTTTATTCATCAAGATACCAGTGTTTTTCTTTCTGCTCATTGAACTTTTGTAAAAGCATGCTTCCTTACTACAGCAGTGTAAAGTGTTTCACTTCAGATAACTTGGGAACTGCATATTTGGGATCAGCTTTAGTTGCTGTTTTGGGGAGGTCTAGTTGAGTTGACTTTTTAAAAGTGAATTTATGCATCATACTATGACTTGAAATACTAAAGTTGCTAAAATTAGCATAGAATAGTAGGATAGTCACTTATTTTCAGCTGTAATAATAACATGAGGCATTAAAGCAATTAAGTGGGGAGAAGAGATTTTTTTACTGACATGTTGCATTATCAAATATCCTTTGGCAACACCTGCCTTGAGTTTCATTTCTTGAGATCATTGTATATTATCTTAAATTAAAGCTGAAACTATTGGATTGGATGTCTGTTAAAATCATTGCTTCTGTATTTCTTATTTGACATGTTTCTGAGTTTTACCTGAAAGAATGTAGAAATACATTCATTAATGCTAACAGAAAAGGCTTTTTAACAAAGTGATAGTGATCTCTCCCTCTTCAAGATAGCATCTCACTCCAGAGTTTATTCTTTCAGTCAGACATTGAAATCATTGTTGAGTCCAAATTCTTCTAATTCCATTAAAGTCAGCCTCCTGTATGATTATTGAGAGGAACTTTTTAAATATTGTGGCCAGGTGCCTACTTTGTAAAAGAAAGACAGTTTGGTGGTACTGGATACATCAAAAGTCTCGTGTAATAGAAAAAGCAGTTGAGAATTAATTTCATTCTTCTTTGCTAAAGCATGTTCTGACTTTACCTAGCTGAAGCAGGTACTTGTTTCTACATGAGAAGTGACTGAAAAGTAGTTTTATGGTCTGGAAATTTTGGAGGAAAGCAAAGAGGCAGTACTGTTTGGGTTTTTTCTTATTTGCATATCTGTATTTGGGATTGAGTTACTTGTTTAACAGCTCTGTGTTAAGAAATGCCAAGTTTTCCAACGGCACCTAGATAGATGCTGTTTTAATCCAGACCAACATCTTTACTTTCGTTCAGAAAATCCACCTCTTTACAGGAAAAATGTAAATCTCCTTCATTGTACCTTTTAAATTCAAGTCATAGATATTAAGTTGTTCAGTTCTGTGTTTCAGTGTCTGACTTCTGTTAACACCCAAACACTGGAGAATCATAGGAGCAGGTGTTTTGTACAAAATCATACCTAACAATACCAAAACCCATTTTCTGTGTTATCTTTTCATAACTATTACATGGAAAGCTTATTACAAAATCTAGGAATAAATGGCTGATCTATGTTTCAGTATATAGGAAGGATATTCATCTTTATCATATTATCTAGGTTAATACTTCTTGCTGCTGTAGTCCCCTGCAAAGCTCTTAAATCTTTGAATTTCTCTTTCAGCATTTGGAGAAATAGAAGGATCAAAAGCAATTTAGAGAAAGCACTTTCTATGTAGAAACTAATGTGGTTATGAGGTGGGGCATTTAGAACACTGTAACTCTTGCTTCTATAGATAGTAGCAATGTTGGTTTATAATTAAATGCTATCTAATGTTAAATGATGGTGTTTGGGTTTTTTTGCCATTAGAAAAAGTAATTACAATGAGATAAATTTGTAATACAAAATTTTGAAGTTCAGGAATGTTACGGTCTAATAAGAGCTGGCTTAATATGATTTGAAATTGAATCGCTGTGATCTCCTTTTAGGGAGCCAGAGTAAAGACTCTTATTCCTGCAACTTCATATATGTTGCCTGTGGAAAATATCTTTAAAATCACAGCTCTAAGTTGTTGTTCCTGGTTGGCTGAGGTAGTTTGTACTTGAAATTATATAGGCAGGACCAGGTGTACATACATTAACATAATTTAAATACATGCAGAAAATGGGGGGAGTGTCTCTTCACTGTGGGGTTTTAATTTATTCTACATACTGCATGTCAAGGTGATTGGAATATATGATGTCAAAACTCTGAAACAGCAATATCTGAATTTATTTAATCAGGTTAAAGTGCATAACAACTTTCAACTGTGAACCTTTTTGTGAAGTGTCTGTAAGAATTTTGTTTCAGATGCAGGTCTTCCACTTCATGAGCCTACAGCACTAAGAATGATTATTTCTTCCAGATACACAGAAGAGATCATTCCCCGCCATCCATGCCTGAAACTTATTAGCAACTGCGAGCAGCTGCTTTCCAGCCACACATCAAGGCGCCTCATAACCATGGAAAAGGTGAAAGAATTCAAGGTAAGCTTGAATTCTTGATCATATCGTGTAAAATAGTAGCTGTTGCGTTCGTGACAAGTTCGTGCTATTCAGCATTTGATCCTTGTTTCTGTCACACTTTGGTTTTTATTATCAGAGTTAGAGCTTTTGTAAAATTGAGCAGTGATTTAAGGGACTGTTCTGGTTTTGGTTTCTTCCTTTTTATTCTCAGTTTTTTGGTAAACTCTTCATCCTGAAAAAGTCCCTTGATAGTGTGAAAAAAATCTTTGAATTTATGGTTACTTGTAAATCCCATCCACAGAGACTTTGCCTTAATGCCAAAGTTTTCATTGATTGCAAAGTGTGTCTCAATGCCCAAGTAAATACTAAATATCTTTGTGGGTCTTGCAGTACAGGTAGACCTCATTTAATTCTGTTACTTCATCTTTAGAGTGGTACATTTTATTTTTTGGAATAATATTGAAATTGTGACAAGTACAGCAAAGCGCACTGGATCAGGGATTGGGACCAGGGAATATGGCATTCAGATCTCCTTTCCATTCTTGCTACTTCTTTCTCTTAACACTGTTAAAAGAAATGCTGAACACATGTGAGGCAAATTCTTAATGAAAATGCACTCAGTGAGCAAGTGTTTCAGTACATTGCTTGTCAGCTGGAAGAGCTGTTTCAGATGGCAGGAGATGCAGTCAGGCTGCTGTGTCTGTGTGGTGCTTGCACTGCTGACACAGAGGGGTTCAGTGCTGCCTTCATAATGCTCGTGGTGACTGCAGTTCTCAAGCAACACCTGAACTTCTCTAAACACTCTGTGTGGAGCTCAGCCTCGGAGCTGCCAACTTCACCAGTAGCAAACCAGGAGGGTAGAAGATGAAAGTTTTTGACATGTGCGTCTCAGGGTGTTCAGGGAGGTTTTTGACAGCAGTTTTATTGCTACCAGTGCTGTAGGGTAGCATATTCTAACCTAAAAAATATATCAGCCCTTCTGCAAACAGACTTGCATCATTTGTTACTCTCCTCTTGTGCATCACCTGTTCTTCAGTTCATGGTTTGACAGGTTCCTGTCTGGAAGTGCTTAGCTCTGAGCACCTGAGACTAGTTGGCAGGCTTGCTGCTTAGATGAGACTGTGCAAGTGCTTACATTCAGTATTCCAGATGTGTGTTAGATAATTTAAAGATACCAGAACCTGTGTGTTGTTTCTGATGATGCAAAACTTGTCTAGAGAACAAAATTCACGTTGAATCTTTAGCCAGTGCCTGCTTGGTTTAGGACCTTGTTTTGGTGTCTAGGATTTCCCCACCCCAGTGTCCCTTACCTGGAACATGTTTTTTCCTCTATTAATATCCTGAGCAACCTTTGAATTGGATACTTCTGACTTGCCAGATAGGACTATAAAATTCAGTAGTTTTACTTTTGCCTGCTTTTCTTTTTCCTAAGTGAAAAAGTGAATTTTTATGGATATACCTAACATTTATGTTTCCAGACAGTTCCTGTCTGCGTTACTAAACTGGTTTGTAACAGGTCCTCAGTTGCCTTTTAATTCACCTTAGTGCAGCACTTGCAAATGGATGAGAAATGTTACAAATCATGTTACTGTTACTATGCAGTTCTTCGGTTTCCCTGCCGTTTGCCACCAATAAGGAATTGCAGATTTCACAGCAAATTTTGATTTCACTATTAACACTTTAAAGAAACTCTTAACTGGAGATTAATTCAGTCAATTGTTAAAATTGGTGGTGCAGTTTCATTGGAATAGTTTGTAATAAAAAGGAGATCAAAGTGAAGGCAAAAAGTGAGTATGTCTAGGTGAAGTATTGATCTATCATAAGAAATCATAAGCATGAAGATCATATGTTGTATTAAAAACCTCACAAACCTGGTATATAACTTAACTGTCTTGTAAGCATCCAGTCTGTTCTTTCTAAGTTTACAGAGAAATTGTGCCAATTGGAAAAGGTTTCTTCCTGAATTCAGCGTTGATATGAATATGCTCTTCCAGCATGTGCACAGTATGAGCAGAAGAGTTTTGGGTTTTTTGATTACTGTTTCAGACAACTTTTGCCACTGTTCCTCCCAGCACAGCATTCACCCCAAAATGCACACTCACCTCCTGCGTCCCCCACAGCACAGCTGCACACTGTCACCCCAAAACCCAGGGTGGGTGGGGCAGGAGCAGCTGCAGCCTCAGCCCTGAGCCCTATGTTTCTCCCTCCCTGTGAGGCATCCCACTTTTTTAATGCCAAGAGAGATGCCTAGAAATGATGTAGTAAGATGTAACAGAAAACTTGACTGAAGGACAAACTCTGAGCTTATGCTTGTCCAGGGAGGGACTGTGAAGCACCACGCACACAAGCCCACCCTCCTGAATGGGTCAAGCATTTCCATGTCATGTGGTCACTCTGGAGTTGTTACTGGTGTAGAATTTTTCCTGCTGAATTTAGCAGTGTCTAAATTCAGTGTCTAAGTTCCTGGGTGTATGACCCTGCTGTCTCTGGTTTGGTAACTGCTCCTTTTTGTTTATAGCTGTATAACATTAGTACAAGTGGTTTCTATAGCTACTGTCCAGCACCAGATGTGGAGTGGTAGGAAACAGTGATAAGACTAGGAAAACTTTTTTTAAAAATGAAAACTAAGTGTGGGTAATTACATTGAAGCTGGACTGGGGCATGCCAGATGAATAAGAATCTTTGGAAAGTCACTTAATATTTTCCCTGATTTAAAGAAAAACATTTTCTTGTTATCATTCAGCATCCCCTTCTCTTCTGCCTCTTCATTATTTATTAGAGAGCTCTGAAACCTATTTTAATGTTGTCTTTAAAACAAATAAGTTGTTAAGGGTTTTTTTTTTACAAGTTATTTTCTCTGTAGAGTTAAATGAAACCTATCCCCGGTGTTCAGATTGTACCCATTCAGCTCCTTGATACACAGTAGTGTAAGTTAAAATTTGTTTGAAAGTCCTTAGTCTCTGAAATCCAGGAATTTCAGTTACTTTGATCAGTCCTCATGCTGCCTTTAGAATTTCTTTGACTAGTACATCTCAGTAGGGACTGGTATCCCCAGGAAATTCAGGATTTCTTATTTTCTTTTCCCTTTTTAAAGCAGCAATTCCCATTCTTGTTGGTGGTTGGTTGGTTTTTTTCTTTTTTTGTTTTTTGGTTTTTTAAGCATTTGCCATATTTATTAGAAAGTCATGCCTGTACAGGTAAGAAGTAGGAAATGGAACCTCTTTGACTGGAATTTTTGTGATGTGGGCCAGGAGCTTCCTTTGTAATCTCTCCTATGAAATCCATGCCTGACTGCAGATCTCTCATTTAGCGGGCAGTGTTTGCAGAGCTCCTGATGAGGCCTGGATTTTCGAGATGAGATTCTGCTGTGTAGTGGTGCACCAAGTCTCTTTCCATCTGGTGCATGCAGATGCCCCTGTTCCACCTGTGTTCTACTTGAAGTTTGTTCTTCTACACAGCACATCCTCTCTTTGCCCTAACCAGCTTGGAGGTAGAGGAAAGGGTAGTTTACTCCTTCATCTCTTCCCCCCAAATCAGCATTTTGTTTCCTATGGAATCAAGATGAATGTTGTACACATGCATGACCTCTTAGAGGTTGTGGGGATCAATTTTTATCTCAGAGTATCTTTGTTCTATGTATCATTATCCATCAGGGTCAAATATCCTGTCCATTTTCAAAATAAGTGAATTACATAGCATTCTTGTTAAAACATCCCAATGACATAAAAATACATGTTTATGTCGAAGAAGGATTTCTGACCTGGAATTGCAAGAGAAAAGTGCTCTTTTTCAAAGAGTAGCTGGAAAAATGGGTACAGGCTGGCTGTGAGAGGAGTGTGTCTTAAATCCTTATTTCCTGTCTGTCTATAGTAATTTTGTAATTTTCAGTTTTTTCACAAACTTGTTAAAAGCCTGTTGTTTATCAGCCTAAGAATAGTCATGGAGACAGCAGTCTCTCACAGGTGATCACAAGACAATAAATACTGTGCCTGCATTAGGTTTCCTGAAGTAATTTTCTCCTGCTCTTTTCCAACAGTGTAGTATTTAAATAGAGCTGCTGCTGGTGTACGTGCTTTACATAATAGATATCTACATGGCACTGAACATTTAGCAAGTTAATTTAAGCTGGTGTCACATTCCTGATACCTGCTTTTGTAGCAGGTGAGACCTTCTTTGAAGTAATATCTCGTTGTGTCCAGAAGAGGGCCCTTCTACATGCACACAAGCGTCTTTGTTGGAAAACATATTCTTTCACTCCCTCAGAATGTTCAGATCTCCGGAGCTAGGAGAGGTGCTGATCTCAGTAGGGGAAAACCTGGAAAAGGCTACAAAAGAGCTGAAGGGAGAGATTGTCCACTCGGATTCTGTGCATCCTTGCATTGTAGTACTCTTGTAATATGAAAATATCGACTAAAATCTACTTCCATGTTTCTACTAATGCTAAAACATTCTGCAGTAACTTTATTTTTGAATGTGAACAAATAACTAAACATCTTAAGGTAGTGAACCAATGTCTGTGTTACTGCATTAGTTAAAAACCTGAGAAGTAACACATGGCAGAATAGAGGCTTGGTTCTGTTGTGTGCTTGTTTTTATTTTCTCCTTGTGCTGTTCAGTTGTTCTGTGTGAGGCTCCTTCTCACTGTTCCTTCCTGCTTTTGAGCATAATGAGAAACTGACATCACCCAGAAGCATTAAACTGTTTTTAGAAGTTGCCATCAGTTTTCTTTAACACTCAGATTAAAGTTTGATGTAATGTTTATCTTACAGCGTTGCTAATGTTAGCTGACAAGTATCTTAATTGTATAAAGCCATAGTACATGATGAACTAAACCTTTGTATATACAGTGGGCCAATTTTCTAAACTCTGTTTTTGGCTGATGTCAAATAGGTATTATGTGTGAGGATTTACTGTGTCAACTTTAACTTTCAGAAATACATGAATGTTGCACAGAAAAAAAAATCTCTGAATGTGCTTTAGCAACTGTAGGAACTCATTTTACCATTTGTGTTCCTCTTCTGTTTGTGCCTAGCTTTTACAGACCTCTGACTGACTGAATTCTCCTGAAAATATTTTTTCTGGAAAGTGACCTGTGTGGTGCATGGTACCTATGCTCATTTGGTTGGGTAAGGGTGGGATTCTGATGATGTCAGCTGAGATATTTTCAGTGACTTAAGTGTGTGCTGTTGAACTGTAAAACAAAAACCTAACTGCCTTATCCTTGCACCTCATGGTTTGAAAAAGTCTGTTTTTCTGACTTTTTTTTCAATACATGCTGAACACACTACCCTCAAGTCTAATGTTTGTCTTCTGGTGCCATGCAGGATCAAGATGAGAACTCTTACTTGTTGGATGGCCAGTATATGCCGTACAGGGGACACAATTCTTTCCGTGAGAAGTATTTCAGTGGTGTGACAAAGAGGATTGCCAAGGAGGAAAAGGACAATCAGAAGTAAAATATTATATAAACAGGTTAAAAAATGAGAAAAGAATGAAGACCGTGTTTCTTCGTAAGGACATCTGGATATGAACATTCATTTGGATGCTTCAGAAAAATAAGTAACTGCTTTTAATTTTAAAACAAGATGAAACCCACAACCCAGGTTGGGAGCAGTTCTTTTTAATTAGCTATGTTTATAGCAGATTTTATTGTACAAGTTTTTTGAGGCTTATTTAATTTATATTTGTACTTTCAAGTACTAATGATGATTGACTAAAACCATTATTATTGTTCTTTCACTATTAACGTTTACAAGAAAGTAGTAGTATTATTTGGCTTCTTAAACTGTGAACATCTGTCTGTTTTAAAAACACGTGGTGGTGATCAGGGATTGCTGATTAAGAAGATCATTTTCATTTGTTTTGGTTTTTTTTGTAAATGGTGTACAGTAAACCAAAGTTGGCGTGAGGTTTTTTTAATTCTTGCATGCAGTAATTGCTCATATCAATTCCACTTGCTCTGGCTGAGGTCACAAGTGTTTAAAACAAACAACAAACACAAAGAAACAACTGGACTCATGCACACCCCACCAAAAGAAAAGCCTCTGTGACCTGACAAACTTTGGAGAGCCTATTAAACCCTGTGAAGCCTGTCCACATCTGAAGCTCATCTGTACCTTGGATTTGCTTTTGCATTCCTAAACCTTGACTCTTGGTAACGCCAACTGTCTTCAATTTTTGGTTCAGAAATCGATAGTTAAACCAGTAACAACAACAGCATAAAATCAGTAATGGTTCCCTAATGGTATTAAGCCTAATCAAATCTTTGAAACCAAAGCTGTATTTGTTAAAGGGCAAACTTTGCTGAATCCACACCACGTCCATCATGGAAATACCTCATTTGAAAACCACTAAGCCCATTAATTCAGGATGTTAATGGCTCTGCTCATTTTGGTGGTCAGATATGGTCACATATTCTTCTTGGTCTGCATTCACCAAGCAGGGCCCTGGTGCACGCATCTGCAGTGCAGCCAGAGGAGCCCTGCTTCTCAGTTTGCTGCAGGTCGCTGACTGTGGTCATGTTAATGTCTTTGTAGATCATAATTTTTAAGTGCCGCTCCAAGGAAGGCACAGGTCATTGTGTGTATCTGATTGAGTTCATTAACTGAATTTGCTCTTCTGTGTATTGTGGTCCTCAGCTGCAGCAGGAAAGCTTACAAACTCAGTGACAACTTAGTCTGGCCTTCTGGCTCTAATCTGTGGTGTGTTAAAAAGTTCTCAAATAGTGATTTATTTTCTGTGTTTCCATTATAAATCACTTTGTCCTGACACTTTTAATGTCAGCCATATATAATAGTCATTCTGGACTCAACTTGGAGCAAGATCAAAGCTCAGAAAATTTTTCAAAAGCAGAATTTGAATTGATCATTTTCAAATATTACATCAAAAATGTACTGCTTCTGAAAACCTGTCTGCATTTCAGCATTACAATTTAGCATTCATCTTTTATTACTTAACAAATTAAATTAGTTTTCCTTCTTCATAGGCAAGGAGCTTTTCTGGATGTATTTATTATGCACTTAAAACTCCATTTTCGTGAAAGTTACCTTACACATGATCTAAGTGGTTGTACAAGAGGTAAGGTAGTGGCAAATCTGGCTCTGCCTGTTCAATGAAAATGATTTAGTTTATTTCTCCTTTGCCTGGTCCAACTTCTAGTCCCTTCAGCAGTGGTGGTGTGGCCTTTGTTTAGTAGTCCATACATACCAGCTCTGTCATTACTGAAGGATACTGTTTTGAACAGAAACTGTATTTGGGGTACTGCATCAACATTGGCGAATCAGAAATCATTTAGAATTGAAATCAGATGTTCAGTCTCTGCTGATCCCCAACTTTAAAGCTGTCATTTGGAAATGTTCCTCATCTTTAAATTTCTCCTTGCTCAGTGTGCACGCTCCAGCCTGTTGTGCGTGCAGGCTTCCAGAGCCCAGGCGTTTATAGATCCAGAGCTGTGACACAGTCCTGGCACTCTCCCGGCCGGCTGACTTATCCTTTCGGCGGCATTTGGCCTTCGGTGGCCGCAGCTCCTGGCACTTCCTTTCGCTCTGGTTCCATCCAGTCTCTTTCCATGAGGTTCCAGTTTCCTGTCCCTGGCGGGGAGCGGCAGTTCATGAGCCCACGCTGAACTCATGCCGTTGTCATTCTCTCCTTTGGGGCGGTTTGTGCCATTTTCCAGTTTTTAAAAATAAATGTTATTTTTGGAGTGCTTTGTTGTGCTGCGGCAAATTGGATGGAGGGAGGAGCTGAAAACGGCTGCGAGGTCATATGGGCAGAAGCTGTCTCTGGCTATAGAGAGCAATTTGTTGAGGCAGCAAAGAGAAAGAGCTCCCTCTTTTTACAGGATCCCTTTACCTGGTGGTGGTGTTCTGACTGCAAGCCTACCACATATCTGTGGGAAGAAGGGGAAAATAGTGGAAATAGATTTTCTGTGCATTTACTGTGTACCCTACTTGCCATCTCTCTCTAATACTTTTTATAATTAGTGGCCAATTTGACCGAGTTGGTTTGATGATGTCTTACAGATAACAAAGCTACACTTTTGTTGAAATAGGCAGAGGGAGTGAAGAAGACAATCTCTTCCAAGGAAAAGTCTGTAACACGAGTTCAACTCTCATTAAACATCAGAGAACCCACATGGAAACAAGACCTGGACAAAAGCTCTAATTCTTTTTGTTTCTGCTACTACAACCAGTGCTGGCGTTGCTTCTTCTTGATCTTCTCATTAAAACAAAGAGACACAAGTAAAAGCATACAAAAAAGCTTTTTTAGTAGGAACACGAGGGTCTTGGCTGAACTTCCCACTTCTACTCAAGCTATGAGGCAAACTCGAAGAAACTCAGTAATTTTTCCTCATCACTGAGTCAGGCAGATGTGTCAGCTTGGTGAACTTCTCAAGGATAGTGCAGCTCTCCCTGTAAGCCATCCTAAGAAACTGGTGTCTGTTAATGGGAGGACATCTGGGTCTCTTCCAGTAGAGAGACAATGTCCCCTCACTGGACATGGGCTTTCCAACAGCAACTCTTTATGGCTGGTTTTGGTGGGCTCTTTATTCCTCTCTGCCTGTTCCGGAGGCCTGGAAGGCTGTGGTGGGAGTCCTTAACAGTTCAGCATATCTTTCTCTTAGACAGGCACTCAGTGTTGTGACTTAACAAGGTCATGGGTGTTCATATGCACCACAGCTGCCAGATGGCAGGCAGATTTTTGTGAGTTCTCAGTCAAGGCTCACCTGTCCATAATCACTGAAAAATGGTGCTAGGAAGATATACCATGGGCCTTCAGGCTGCTTTGATATTGCTTAAATGTAGAAATGTTATAGGGAGGAAATGCCTTAATAATTCTGAATCTTTGCTTTTCTTCTAGCTCTGCTTTTTAAGATTTCTTCTTAATGTTTTTTTCCATGTCTCCAGGACTATTCCACAGCTTTAAGGTCATCAGCCAGAGAAAGGTATCACAGAGTGGTGACCCTGTGACTTTGCACTGTCTTCTGGCCACAGGTTTTCCACAGACAAAAATGTCCATTTAGAGCAGGGAAGAGGCACGGGGATGATACACAGTGGTTGCAGGTTTCCCTGTTGGACAAGAAGAGCTCTGGGGTTACTTGGCAGGTGTTTCAGCTGCTGGCTCAGCTCCCATCACCACCATGTTTCTCTTTTCTGACTCTCCACCCCTTCATAGAAGCTGGGAAGAAAAATTTAATGTGTTCTTTCTTTGCTGTTTAGTTTGATTTGCAGTTTAAGCTGAGGTCCAGAGTTGAACAAGGCTGTCTTTTCAGTCTGGAAACTTCTTCCTAAAAAAAACAGAGTTGTGGGTACCCAGGAGAATGAAAAAACTGGTATTCCTCTCCACCTTTCTTTTTTGTTTGATATTTGCAAAAAACCATATTTCTTTAACATTATTCTCTCCTGTAATTGGTTTTGGTGATCAATTTAAAATGTCAAAATGAAAAATATGTCTTACCTGCCCCTGTGTTACCCTTTTAATATATTTCTCTGGTGTTCTCTTACTGGCTCAATGGGCTGTAAAAATCTGTGTTTAGGTACGTATCCTCACAGCTGTTTTCATTACAGTTCTCTGTCCTGGATGCTGTTATTTTGTACACCGTATTTTGCATTTTGTACTGCCTCTCACCAGTTCCAGCTTTCCCAAGCCTGTGGGTGGGGAGGACACCACTCCAAGGAGATGAAAGCTCTCTGTTAGCTAAAACACCTCATCAGACCCAGGGTCCTGGAGGATGGACATTCTGCCTGGCTGCACTGAGGGCACTGGACTTCGAGACAGGTTTGCCAAGTAAGATCTTTTTTAACTCTTGTAGGTTGCATAAAGTGAGGTGGGCAGCTGAAAGGTGAAGTCCATTGTCAGGAGGAAAATCTCGGCGTCTTTGCTGCTGCTTTTGGGATATTGGCTGACTGTGCACCCAGGAGGTGCTTCAGAGGCTGCTGAAAACCCACAGCAAACCAGGGGATTCCACTGAGTGTGTCAGGCTTGACATGGAGTACTTTGAGTAGCAAAGTAGGATCAGGATATTTTGCTTCATTTAAAACTCCCCAAAGTTAAATTTTTAAAAATTCAGTTTTTAGGTGCTGGAAAAAGATGATTTTGTACAACAACATATTAATGATCATCTGAGGTTCTAATCCAAATTTTTGTTGCCTTACATGAAAGGGGTGAAAATAAAAAAATCTAGACATGTTCAAAACAGCATAGTATCACTGTGATGTTTCTTTCTGAAAGAAAATTTATTTGAAGTTTTTTTTCCAATGAAAATGCCACTTGATCTATAAATTCTGTTTTAAAATTTGTTCTTCATGGATTCATTCTAATAAATACTTCAGTAATAAAGTGCAAAATAACAAGTTATGTTATTATATGTAATAGGATAAGTAGTTAACTATAATCCAATAACTCCTAAAAGTCTCATCTCTATAAGGAGATACCATTGGCAAAGCAGTCATAGTTAATTGCAATATTGCCTTCTCTGGAGTCTGTCCCAGAAGATGGGATGTCTCTGACTGATGTCTAGGGATGGATGTCAATGCCATGACTGGACAGCCTAGAATGTCTTTGCTTTATCCTGAGACCAATATGAAAGATTTCCACTAAACACTGAGAATTATGCTGTGTATTTTGGAGGCAAAACTAATCCTTGTTCTATCTTTTCTTCTATAGAAGAGCACTAGGGGAAATGCAAGTGGGTAACTGCAGTACAGAATAAATTCAATTATGAAAGTTCTTAACTAATAGCCAAGGTTCCTTAAATACTGTGATTTTTGGCTACACATGAAATACAGCTATGTGGTGGAGAAAATCCTTTGAGTAGTTGGATCTATTATAGAATCAAAGAATATGCTGAGTTGGAAGGGACCCATCGGGATCATCAAGTGCACCTCCTGGCCCTGCACATAACATCCCCAAAAATCACACTGTGTGCCTGAGAGCATTGTTCAGATGCTTCTTGAGCTCTGTCAGGCTTGGTGCTGTGACCACTTCCCTGGGGAGCCTGTTCCAGTGCCCAACCACCCTCTGGGGGAAGAGCCTTTTCTTGATATCCAACCTAAAGCTCCCCCACCTCAGCCTCATGCTGTTTCCTTGAGTCCTGTCGCAGGTCGCCTGAGTGAAGAGATCAGTGCTTGCCCCTCTTCTTCCCCTCACAGGAATGTTGAAGATCACAATGAGGTCTCTCCTCAGTCATTTCCAGGCTGAAAAGACCCAAGTGACCTCAGCTGCTCCTCATAAAGCTTCCCTTCCAGACCCTTCACCTTCCTCATGGCCCTCCTTTGGACACTCTTTAATATCTTTGTTACGTTGTGGTGCCCAAAACTGCACGCAGGGTTCATGGTGAGGTTGCTCCAGGGCAGAGCAGAGCAGGACAACCCCTCCCTTGCCCAGCTGCAATGCTGTGTCTGATGCACCCCAGGACATGGTTGGCCCTCCTGGCTGCCAGGGCTCTGCTGGCTTGTGTTTAACTCTCTTTTGACCAGGACCCCCAGGTCCCTTTTCACAGCACTGCTTTCCAGCATCTCATTCCCCAGTCCAGCTCCTCACGTTTACATACAAGCAGTCTTGAGTTGTTCATGGTTGTCTTCTTTGTGTGACTGTATGTGATGGGTGGGATGATGCCTCTGTGGTCACAATGTGCCTTTATAAATCAGGTTTGTTTTGAGGCAGTTGGCTTAAAGCTTTGAGATCTGTGATCAGGAGTGCTGGGCAGGTGCAGTGGGTTTATTGCAATTACAGCTGTGAAAGAGACTAGGATAATAACCAGAATCATGAGCAGCACCGCAGGACATGTGCTTCTGTCCTCAAGAGAACCTTGTGTCTTTTTAATAGACAGACCCATAGCAATTTAGAAGCATTTTGGGAAGTTCCTATTCTCTCTTCAAAATCCATATGTGGCAGAGTACTTGTGTGCCCTTGCTTGAGCCTCATTCCTTAACACAACACTCCCTGGATAAATGAAATTACATGAGAAAATGAACTGGTTTGCTTAAGTAGTACTTGTCAGAGTCAGCATTTGCAAAATGTCATGTTTTAGTCTCCACAGCTTGGAGCAGGAGCTGTCACAGAAGTGTGTGTGCACCTCTAGCCCTGTCCCTGCTGAGGAGCTGGTGCCAGGCAGTGGGGACGTGCTGGTGCTCGCTGGGTGAGCACACACAAGCCCCAGGCACCACCACCTGTGCTTGTGCTGCCTCCTGCTCTGGTGTTCCTCCTGACAAGCTGCAGGCTGAACTCGTTAAACTACTGCTGTTCACTACAAGGAATGACCTGCCAAAAATCTGCACAGCCCTGTGCCACTGGGGCCAGGGGAGCCCGTCCTCCCCACTCACCCCCAGCTGCCCTGCCTCTTTACAAAGCAAAGAAATTAATTCTATAATAATCCTAGAATGGCATTTTTAGCCTTATGTAAAAATGTCAAGGAAAACAAAGATAAGGATTATTTCTTAATTAAATACAGATTTTATTTTGATTTTTGTTTTTACTCTCAAAGCAAACCAAACCAAGTTTCTGCCAAGAGCTGTTATAGCCCACCCCCTTCCTATTTTTTTTTAATTGTATTTTTATATGCCTGGCAGAAGTAATGATGAAAATCTTTCCAGCTGTGACTTTGCCAGAATCCCTTTCTGAAGCTCCTACTAATTTGGATTAAAACTGGATGGATGAAAGCCTCAAACAGCAAATCCTGGCAGTAGATTTGCTGAGGCCCCACAGCATATACTTCTCCAACTGTTCTTATCTTCTGAGAAAAAAAAAAAAAGAAAAGAAAAAAGTAAACATAATTTTGTAATTACACAGTTGTTAGTATTCTCCCTGCTTTTCACCTCCCTGGGCTGGGATGCAGGGTCCCACCATCTCAGTAGCCTGCTGGGTGGTGGGACAGACAGGACAGACCCCTGGCTTTTGCAGGGCAAGGTCTTAATTGCAGAATGGTGGAGTTTTTAAACACTATCTTGTACCAGCTACACTAAATGTTAACAGCCTGGATTTTAGAGGGATGTAACAATTCAGAATGGAAATGGTGGGTGTGCAAACCTCTCATTGCAAGGATGTGGAGCCACCAAGCTTCCTGAGCTCTGGCTGCTGGGTGTTCACCTCACTTGCTTCATTCTAGCAGCGTTGGCGCCGCCTTGTCTTACTGTCCAGGCTTCCTGGAGCCAGCAGCTGCAAGCTTTCCTACTGCCACAGACAATTAAATTAATTTCTTCAAATTGGACAAATCGATCTCTGGCAAGTGGCCCATGTTTCTGCTCCTCTTCCCTCTCGCCAGGAGAGTCTTCTGGAAACTTGTGAGTTTACTAAACCCTTGCTCCGTGAGTTCCTCCCTTCATGGCCATGCTGAGGCCAAGAAAAGGCAGTGCTCTGAACATGGGCAGTGCTGTGGGATGCTGTCAGCCTCTTCCCATGGCCTTGCCACAGGCCGCTCTCTTCACCAGCACAGCCCCTCCAGGTGTGAGGCTGCAGCTCACAAAGGCACATGAAAGCTACTTGTGAGCACATTGTCTTAGATCCCAGTGCTTCCTTGTTGTGGTTTGTGTTTGGTTTGTTCCGTTCTCCCCTCTCCTAGCTTGGCAAGTTGGTCTGGCTCAAACCCCCAGTTATGTCAATCACGGTTTTCCCCTCCTCATTTTCCCTCATTATCCCTTATTTGTCCTTGTATCCCCTCCCCAGGCCTTCTGCCAATCACCGGCACCCCGCCCCAAGTTCCAGAATCTTCCAGCTAGGGTGTCGAGTGATTGGCTGGTAGGCCTGGGCTCCTCCCCTGACCTATCCCCATTGATCCACACCACCCATCAGTCTTCAATGTATGCAAATTTTCGTTCTGTGATTGGTTTCTTGTGTACCCACCCCTTCCCTGTAAAACCTGGTCCCCGGAGGGGCCCGGGGCTCCTCCTCCGCTCGCCACCTTTGGGTGGCCACCCTGCACTTCCCCTACCCTGGATTAAACCAAGTTAATTCACCCAGCAGAGGAGGGCCGTCTCTTTTCTTCACTCCTGCGGCGTGGTTGCTTCAATATCGGTGACTGTTTCCTCTCGCCCCACCCACGGTCGGCACATGCCACTGGCTTCGTGCCAGGGGAGTGCTGGTATAACTGAAGGTGGCTGAACTCTAAATCCCTTCAGCCGGGCCCCCCTTAAAAACAGCCACAGCTTCAGTTGCTGGCGCCCAACGTGGGGCCCCTCTGCATCGATTGCCTGCTCCTGGTCGGCCGGATTCGGGACCAGTAGAGCCTGGACTTACAATCTTCGCAAGGACCCTACGGATTTTGGACTCCGTCCTTTGGACGCAGCAGCACCCCGAGGTGAGCAGGCCCTCTGAGGCAGCGCTCCCCGGGGACCGGACGGGACCTCGAGCACCCCGAGCCGTCCGGCCGCAGGACCCGCTTCACCGCGCTTTCCTTTGATCGCCCACCGGACACGTGAGTGTTTCGCCGCTCTCCCTGTCGTCCTCCCCAGTCCCCAGGGTGTTCTGCCGCCCTCCCTTGATTTTACAGGCAGGGGCCGGTGGGTGGTCACCTTTTAGTTTTCGTTTTTCCTTTTGCGTGGCAGATTGGGCTCGAAGTTCTTAGTGGACATTTGACTTCGTGGGAAGTCTCTACTAGCTATGGGTGCTAAGCTGTCCACTGCCCAAAAGAGACTGATTATCCAAGTTGAGGGAATCCTTGTTGGGGGGGGAATTGTTTATGAAAAACCTGTTGTTGAAAAATTAATAAAATGGGCCTCTTCTGAGTTCCCGGAGGTTTCGCCTGACCTGATCAAAAATCCGGCCTTTTGGCGGAGGGTTAAAACTCGACTCTAGGAGTTGTTCAGGCCAGGCGACGCTTCCCTCATACAATTGGCCAGGCTTGTTGCCCAAATTAGAAAAATATTAAAAGAAGAAGGGAGCTCAGAACAGGCCACAGTTCGAGTTAAACGTTGCCCCAGTTCGGTTTCGCACCCCAGTTCGGTTTCCTCACCCTCTGTCCCGAATACCCCTTCCCGTACGCCCAAACTTAAAACCGGGATTCTGAAGGGGGCACCCCCCCAGACCAGCCAGGCGCAGGGAGTTCCATCATCCCCTGGCCCTCTCCAGAATACCCGGTCCCCCCGCCCCGAGAGTTCTGGCCAAACTCTCGGGGGCTCCTCGACTTGTCCTGCCTCCCCTGCTCCTGACCCCAAACCCCAGAGTTATGTACCCCAGTTCGTTGAATCCCCAGTTTGCCCCGGGTCGCCTCTGGTTTCACAAGATGGCCGCGGCGTGGCCCAAAATGGAGGCGACCGCATGGTCGAGATGGCGGGAAAACCCCCATCCTCATCCCAGAATCCTTTTCTTCCAAGTTCCAACCCCTTCCTGCCTCTCGGCCACTCCCCTTTCCCCGCCCCTTCCCTCCCGACCTCCCCCCAGCTCCACCCTCTATCTGACCCCTCCCATCTCGTTTCCCCCCCTCCCTTTCCCATGATAGCTCCTCCCATCGTTCCTCCCACAATCCCGCCCCTTTCCCCGCCCACCGCTTGCCACTGTGCCCCGCCTCCTGCTCCCGCCTCCGGGGACGGCCCCTCGTCATCGGGCCACCCAGTCTCCCGCCACGCCCCCTCCTCCCCTTCTTCCGGTTCCCACGCCCCTCCCTCCGGTTCCCACGGTTCGGGGCCCGGGGGGGGGGGGGGCCAAGGGCCGGGAACCGGAGCCGGCCACTGTACCATCGGCGGCTCCGGTTGTTTACCAGCCAGAAGCGGGTGGGGGAGTGCGTCGCCAATGGGTCCCATTGAGTCATTCACAAATTAAGGAGCTGGTCAAAGCCCAAAAGGAGTACGGCCGGGAGAGTGAATACTTCCGGGGAGTTTTGGAAGCAACACTCTCCGAAGCAGAGATCACCCCCTTCGATGTCCGGCGGCTTTTCACTTGCCTGCTGAATCCATCCGAGCGGGTAATGTGGGAGGCCGCCTGGAGGAGGGGGGTGACTGAAGCCCTCCCAAGCCTGTGGAGTCAACCCCAATCGGGAGTTGATTTCACAGGTCGCCCTTTGGCCATCGACCAGCTCCTGGGGACCGGGGACTGGGAAGATGGGTACTCCCAGGCGAGTACCCTTCCCCGGGAGGCTCTTAAAGCGTCGGCAGCTGCCGCAGAAAAAGCTTTTTTGTTGCTGCCGGGGGGCGCGCCCCCAACTGCCTTTTCTAGAATCTTTCAGGGTCCAGACGAGGCCTTCCTTGACTTCGTGGAGAAGTTGAGGAAGGCCATTGAACATCAGGTGTCGGACGAAGGAGCTAGAAGCACCATCTTGCGGGAGGTGGCGTCCTCAAATGCCAACCAGGCATGCAGGGATGCCATCCTCAGCCTGCCCCTCCACCCGGCACCGCAGATGGCTGATATGTTGGAAGTGTGCGCGCGTAAGGTCCCGCTACTGACCACCAGGGACAGCGAAAAGAGGAGGATTCAACCTCCCCGGGTCGCCGCGGCAGAAGAGCCCTCCACCGAGCAGGGTGTTGCAGCAGCTGTTTCGTCGAAGTCCTCCGCACCCTGCCATTTGTGTGGGAGGACTGGACATTGGATGCCGGACTGCCCCCTACGGGCAGAATTTTACAAATTTAAAAGGGAGCAGGGACAATTGGGGGCCAACCCCCCAAAAAACTAAAATCGGAGCGCAGTGCCCCCCTGCGCGCTGACAAAAATCAGGCGGGCCATTTATCATCATCGCGTAGGGGGAAGGGAGATCAGGGACCGCTGCCAACTAAATGTGACCAATACTTACCGGACTTGACTTCTGTTTTACCAATTCAAACAAGACCTGTGCTAACGACCGCTTCTGCTTTTGCACCCTATAGGTTGCGGCTCTCGGAGGCTCTCCACCTGAGGACCTCCGACCTTCAACTCGTTGCTGTCGACCCGGAGTGCCCAGGTAACTGGGGACGGATTCGCTGCAAGTATGTTGTGGTCGGTGATACTAAGCACACACCACCGACGGTGAACATTATCCCGGGCCTCTTACCATCGGACCCGGGGGTGTTCGCCGTCGGCCTGCACTGTGTCCAGCCCCCCATCTTTTTGCCTAAAGGGCAGATTGTAGCTCAGGCAATCCCAGTGCCTGAAATAACCTGGGATTTACATCAAACATCAGAAAACACCACGCCGACCATCGCATGGGCCCAGGTTTTGGGGCACGAAAGACCTTGCCTCGATTGTTATATTACAAAAGGGGGGGAAGGCAAACAGCTAAAAGGCCTTTTGGACACTGGGGCGGATGTCACGGTCATTCCTTCTCGGGAGTGGCCGTCGCATTGGGAGTTGCAAACCGCGCCTGGACACGTCCGTGGTGTTGGGGGTTTACAATTGGCCAGACAATCTAAGAGCATCGTGCAAATTACGGGGCCTGATGGGCAATTGGCTTCTATACGCCCATTCGTTTTAGATTATACGGAGCCCCTGTGGGGGAGAGACCTCCTAGCCCAGTGGGGAGCCCGAATTGACCTTCCAGCGGCTCCCCAGGTTTTTCGGGCGGCGGTCACTGATGAGCGCCCTACCTGGAAGCTCAATTGGAAATCAGATAAGCCAGTCCAGGTAGTGCAGTGGCCGCTTAATAAACAGAAATTGGCGGCGCTCAAGGAGCTCGTTGAGGAGCAACTACTTAAGGGCAATATCATGGAGACCACGTCACCGTGGAATTCTCCCGTGTTTGTCATCAAAAAGCCCAATAAGGACAAGTGGCGGCTTCTCCACGACCTCCGCCAAATCAACAACATTATAGAAGATATGGGGCCTCTCCAACCAGGGATGCCCTCCCCAACGATGCTCCCACAAAATTGGGAATTGGCTGTGATTGATATAAAGGATTGCTTTTTTCAAATTCCCCTCCACCCGGACGATGCCCCGCGTTTTGCGTTCACGGTTCCTTCCATCAACCGTGAGTCCCCAAGCAAGCGCTACCATTGGCGGGTTCTCCCGCAAGGCATGAAGTGCAGCCCAGTGATCTGCCAATGGTACGTCGCTTCCTTGCTGTCCCCAATACGTGCAGTGGTAAACGATGCCATCATTTACCATTACATGGATGACATCCTGGTGTGTGCCCCGACCGCTGACATACTTGGCCACGCCCTTGACCTGACAGTCGATGCGCTGGTTGCTGCAGGGTTCGAGCTCCAACAGGAAAAAATTCAAAGGGTGCCGCCTTGGAAGTATCTGGGCCTGGAAATTACTAAGAGGACCATTGTTCCCCAGAAATTGGCTATTGTAACAACTATCAAAACCTTGGCGGATGTTCACCAGCTGTGTGGATCTTTGAATTGGGTAAGACCTTGGCTGGGCATACCAACAGAAGACCTGGCCCCCCTTTTCAATTTATTGAAAGGGGGAGAGGAGCTAAGTTCTCCCAGGACCCTTACCCCAGAGGCGAGGATTGCACTAGAGAAAATCCAGAGACTCATTTCAGCTAGGCAGGCCCACCGCTGTCATCCGGGCCTGCCATTTAAATTCATTATTTGCGGCAAACTGCCACACCTCCACGGGGTGATTTTTCAGTGGGACAACGCCACCAAAGGCAGGGACCGGGGCTCGAGTGACCCCCTCTTAATCATTGAGTGGGTGTTCCTCAGCCACCATCGGTCCAAGAGAATGACACAGCCCGCTGAACTGGTGGCAGAGTTGATCCGGAAAGCTAGGCTGAGGATCAGAGAGCTGGCAGGCGTTGATCTTGCGTGCATATACATTCCTCTTAAATTAAATTCGGGCCACCTAAAACAAAAGGTAATTGACAGCCTCCTGCAAACGAATGCAGCTTTGCAGTTCGCTCTAGATAGCTACTCCGGCCAAATTAGTGTTGATCAGCCGGCCCATAAATTATTCAATCAGGAGTTCGTATTATCTATAAAATCGATCCAGAGCAGAACTCCTCTAAAGGCAATGACCATTTTTACTGACGCGTCTGGAAGATCCCACAAGTCAGTCATGACTTGGAGGAATCCCCAAACTCGGGAGTGGGAGTCCGATGTCACCGAGGTTGAAGGTTCACCTCAAATTGCCGAGTTGGATGCAGTCGTCAGAGCCTTTGAGAGGTTCCCTGGACCTTTCAATTTAGTTACGGATTCAGCCTATGTAGCGGGTGTAGTGTCCAGAGCTGAAAATGCTGTGCTGCAGGAGGTGTCAAACCCAAAATTGTACGACTTGCTCTCCAAATTGGTTCAATTAGTCTCCCACCGAGAGCAACCCTTTTATGTCATGCACGTGAGATCACACACCGATTTGCCGGGGTTCATAGCGGAGGCCAACCGGCGTGCCGATGCCCTTGCCGCCCCTGTTCAAGTGGCCCCGCTCCCTGATCTCTTCAGTCAAGCCAAGATCAGCCACCAGTTGTTCCATCAGAATGCGCCTGGCCTGGTTCGGCAGTTCCATCTGACGCGCGAACAGGCCAAGGCCATTGTGGCTACATGTCCTCACTGCCAGTCCCACCAGCTCCCTTCTGTCCCTCTCGGAGCTAACCCCCGTGGTTTGTCCAGCTGCGAGGTGTGGCAGATGGACGTAACCCATTATCCATCATTCGGCCGCTTTAAGTTTGTACATGTCTCTGTGGACACTTTCTCTAGTGCTGTCTTTGCCTCTGCCCACACAGGTGAGAGGGCTGCGGATTGCAGGAAGCATATGCTTCAGGCATTCGCGGTCCTGGGCATCCCTAAGGTAATCAAAACAGATAACGGCCCAGCTTACAAATCCAAGGAACTGCGGAGCTTCCTGCAGCAATGGGGAATAGAACACAAGACCGGCATCCCCTATTCCCCAACAGGCCAAGCCGTGGTGGAGAGGACCCACCAGAGCCTTAAAAGGGTTTTGGAGCAACAGCATTCGGCAGTGAAGGTGGAGTCCCCTCACATCCGTCTCGCACGGGCGTTGTATACTATCAACTTTCTAAATTGCTCCTTTGAAAATCTCAACCCGCCCATAGTGCGACACTTCGGGAAGCACGAGGAGCTGCGACCTAGGGCCAGGCCCCCGGTCCTCATTAAGGATCCGGAGACCTGGAAAACGGAAGGGCCATTTGATCTCGTGACCTGGGGTAGGGGATACGCTTGCGTGTCCACTCCCTCAGGTCCGAGATGGATTCCATCAAAGTGGGTCAAGCCCTTCCGCCCTAAGCGGGGTGCAAGACCAGAACCGGTCCCACAGGTAGCTGAGGCGTGTTGGCGGCGGAAACGGAGGAACTGGTGGGCGAGCCACCATTGACCACGGTCCTGACCCCCCCCCCCCTCTCAAGCCAGACCTTCTTAATTTATATTTCTGTTTTCTTTTTAGTTGATCTCCCGCCTGCATGGACCCGATGACCATCATTACCCTCCTGACAGTCCTCCTTATCGAGACTCTACCACCACCTGCGAACCCCTGGATAGTTCCCCAGCCAAAGGCGAACGTGTGGAGGACCCTCGCTCAAGCCATGGGGCAGGAGCACATCTGCCTGGACCTTGGCTCTGCTGAAGACCCGATGTCGTCCTGCCTAGTGGGGATCCCTCTCCCTCCTTTTGAGTTTCCTTACCCCTTTAATGTTACTTACAATCCGCCCCTCATGGTAGACGCCCAGAACGCCTGGAGGGACGGGCTCAGGAAATTGACCCCCCTGCAGTCCGACCCCCCAGAGCTCCATCTAGTCGGCTCCGCTAGAGCATCGGCTTGTATCTGGTTTCAGTATTCCCCCCTTTTCGGTTCCTCGAGGTACTCCTTCATCGGGCCGCCTAGCCCGGAGTACCAAGCAGCGCAATGGTGCAATTTCACCATCCGGTTGCCCTTTGCATCTACCTCAGACACCAAACCGCTGGCGCTGCCCCGAGGAACATTTTTCATTTGCGGAGACCGGGCATGGGCTGGCATCCCCCCTCGTCTGGCCGGAGGCGTCTGTACGTTTGGCAAGCTGACGCTGCTTAACCCCAACGTCACTCAAATTAGGGATTGGAAATATAAGAGATCGCAGTCTAAATTGGCAATATCCAAAAGAGATCTTCGTGATTTCGACCCAGACTGCGACTCCAAAATTGAACATTGGGCCAAACCAAAATCGGTCGCGCTCACTCTCTTTTTGCCGTGGGTGTCGATCGCGAAGTCTCTGGGTGAATTGGGCCGCCTGGAGTGTTGGGTGGCAAAGCAAGCAAATTTTACCTCGGCTGCCTTGACTGACCTCCTCGCAGACGAGGAAACAACTAGGAAGGCGACCTTGCAAAATCGGGCGGCCATCGACTTCCTCCTGCTACTCCACCACCACAGCTGTGAGGAATTCGAGGGCCTGTGCTGTTTAAATCTGTCATCCAAGGCAGAAGATGCGAGGGTCTCCATACGCAAGATGAAAGAGCTCGTCCACGAGGTTAAGAGTGAGACATCGGACTGGCTGGGGAACCTGTTCAAGGGCTGGGGACTGTCAGGATGGGCCGGGTCCATAGTTCGGTCTGTCTTATATTTTGTTTTAGTTATATTCATAATTGTCATCGCCTGCTCCCTACTGTGGGGATTGGTTAAGAGACTTCTGCTGAATGCCTCAGCGGCCAACATAAACCATCTGGAGCTTTCAGATGTCGAGGAGGACCCTGCCTCGACTTCAGACTCTGAAAGCGTGAGCAGTGGAAGCCTGGACTTTAAAACAGCACAAGAGACAACTGCCGCCTGATTAGAAGGGACTGTTTGTTTTCTCCCTTCTTTTTCTTTTTTAAAACAAAAAAGGGGGAGATGTTGTGGTTTGTGTTTGGTTTGTTCCGTTCTCCCCTCTCCTAGCTTGGCAAGTTGGTCTGGCTCAAACCCCCAGTTATGTCAATCACGGTTTTCCCCTCCTCATTTTCCCTCATTATCCCTTATTTGTCCTTGTATCCCCTCCCCAGGCCTTCTGCCAATCACCGGCACCCCGCCCCAAGTTCCAGAATCTTCCAGCTAGGGTGTCGAGTGATTGGCTGGTAGGCCTGGGCTCCTCCCCTGACCTATCCCCATTGATCCACACCACCCATCAGTCTTCAATGTATGCAAATTTTCGTTCTGTGATTGGTTTCTTGTGTACCCACCCCTTCCCTGTAAAACCTGGTCCCCGGAGGGGCCCGGGGCTCCTCCTCCGCTCGCCACCTTTGGGTGGCCACCCTGCACTTCCCCTACCCTGGATTAAACCAAGTTAATTCACCCAGCAGAGGAGGGCCGTCTCTTTTCTTCACTCCTGCGGCGTGGTTGCTTCAATATCGGTGACTGTTTCCTCTCGCCCCACCCACGGTCGGCACATGCCACTGGCTTCGTGCCAGGGGAGTGCTGGTATAACTGAAGGTGGCTGAACTCTAAATCCCTTCAGCCGGGCCCCCCTTAAAAACAGCCACAGCTTCACTTCCTGCAGGGGATGGCAGGAGCTCCTTGCTGCAGGTGCTCCAAGCACCTTGCTGGCCTGCCTGGAGTGCCTCCTGCATGGAGAAGGAACATGAATATTACCAGTTATACTGATGGCATAGTCTCTTAATCATTAGGAACAATAGCAACTTTCCTCACTTGCAATTTCTGGCAAATCTAAAGATTGTGAAGGAGGTGCCAGTTCTAAAGCATTATGGGAGATAGTGTAGGCACAGCAGCATCTCCTGTCTCCAGGCTGTGCCTGCTGCCATGGAAAGACATGTTTTTCTGTGGGAGACGTACCCTTTCCACTAATTTCCAGTGGGCCAAGGGCTTTGTTTTTATGGGGTGTCCTCCTCCTGTTTTGCTTCATCACTGTTGAGGAAGTATGAGCTTGAGAGTCTGTCTCCAGCTGCTTTGAGCTTTTCTTTCCTTCTCAGGATGCCTTGAGATAGTCTCAAGGTAGAGTGTAGTTTCAAGGCACCTTGTCTACATCTAGTCTTTCATGTCAGTGCCATATCTCAAGTCTTAGTGTCCTTGTAGTCAGTGGACAGGGCACTTGTCCATCTGCTCTTCAGAGCTTGTGCTCATCTCAGACTTGCTCATTTAGGAGCTACTCTAGTTAGTAATGTCTGGTTTTTACTGAACTTTGTTTACAGTGAGGCCAGTAAATTCACCTTCATTTCATGCATGCATATAAGCCCCTGCTTCTGTGATGCTGGATAAGAATATTTATGAAATAGTTTTGCCCTCTTCATTTTCATCTACTTTGTCCATCCAAAAATGAACCAATTTGGTTTTGATATACAAGAAAAAACAGTAATTCAAGAAACACCCAGGAGAGCAAACACCCAAAGATCGAAATCTCTCTTGCTCTCTTGGTAGACACAGTAGTTATTTCCTTTTGTCCATCTTATCGGGTTTGTGGCTCATGATTTCTTTGAGTTGCTGACTACTTCTCCTTTTATTGTGGGTTATCTAAATATTTGTGCAGCTAATTTTATTTCCCCTTTCACTAGATTGTTATTTTATATATATGTTGCTTTGGGGAGCTGATGGGTAAGATACGAATCCTGCTTGGGAGTACTGGATTGCACTTCATGAAAGGTTCTGCAGATGAGTTATTGCTCCTCAGCAAGTCCTCAGCCTGTGGTTTCACAAGCACGGATGCTAATGTGACAGTGCAGTGCTGTTGAAAGGAGTGGGGTTTGTGCCTTTTCCCTATTCCCTGGTCCTGGCTTTTCTCACCCTCTCCTCAGCAGAGTAACCCACACTTACACTGACCGTGATTCTTACTGGAGCATTTCTTGTGCCAGTTCAGCCTACTAAGCCAGCATAAAACTGGCTATTTTGCTGAAACAGATTATCCCAAGGGAATGAATTTCCACCTTCTGAGGTGAGCTCTTGGATCAGCTTGTTGTGCTCATGAAGCTGTGATCTCTGTCACATCACTCCTAAACCTCAGGCTGACTGTGGAGGCTGTGAAGCTCTTTGCTGAATTGCCCAAGGACCTCGTGGCAGAAGGAAAGCAAATTATGGTCTTTTGTGTGACAGAGACCATGGCTTCATGACCACCATGAGCTGATCCAACAGCTTACCTCAGAAGAAGGAAATTCAGGCCACGCCTTTGAGAAAAGGGATGATACACTGAACTGAGACAGATTGCCTTTGGGGGTTGTTTATTCACTTGAGACTTAATGCTTTATTACATTTTTCCCTTAACTGAAGAGCTACGTCATGGGTGCTGAAAGCTTTCTTTCCTTCCTTGTGATCCAGGGGCAAGGTGTGCCAGAGTTAACACAGAGGAGCCATGAGGATCAGTAGTGGAGCTACAAATGGTCCATGGGATTTACCACCTTGGAGGGGCATAAAGAGATTTGGAGCCCCACAGCATTTGTAGTCTCTCTTCAGATTTTGGAGGTTTTAAGGTGTGGAGAAGTCCAACCACAGTATGCACCACAGAGCAAAAATTACCTTTTTTGTGTGCGTGATTGTGGATATTTATTTATTCAGTGCTCTCTTTTAAAATACCTCCTAATTACTACTTCTCTTTTCCTTTCAAAATCTCTCCGAGCTGATATGGCTTATAATAGTTTCCAACACTGTGAAAGTGGCCCTTTTGGAACACAATGTTTTTCTGCTTTGGTCTTTGTCCTATTTGGAATGGCATCTCAGTGGCTACTGATTTTTATTCAGAAAACAGTCCTTTCCTCTCAGTCTGTCAGCTGAGGGTTGTCCTGGGATTCCTTTCATTTGGATGCTGCAATGTATTATTAACCCAAGCATTTCAAGGGCATGCCTGGGTAGTTGGTGTGAGGATGTGCTGGGCTGTTGCTTTTTCTCTCTCTGTGGTTTGGTGAGACAGTCCTTGTCTGTGTGGGTAAGGTCTGAGTAGCAGGACAGACGCCAGACCAAAGACTGAGATCACTGACTGGTTGATCCCACCCTGAATAATGTGAGGGAGCAGCAGGGTTGTGTAGCAGGTTAAAGTCAGTTACCCACCAAACAGCAGCACACAGAGGAGTTTTGGGATGTGCCATGTGGGGATATTTTTACTAGATATGCTGAGATGATGAAGTGGTACAAGAGTGACAGAGTAGCAGCTGTGACTGCAGTGGGTAACCCAGAGTTTATATCCTGTCTGAAGCAGGAAGATGGTTTCTGTGTGTGAAATGCAAGAACACGTTCATCTCTGGGCTAGGGGACATCTTCTTGTGTGGAACATCTGCCTTCAAGAACTCTGGGTTAGGACTCTTTGCTGTCGCCCTTCCTTCTGCAAATTATGTCAGAACCGTGAACTCCTTATCCAAATACAGAGCTTACAAAGTTACTTTATGTATTTTTGTAAACCACAAGTTCTCAGGACCTCAAGATAAGGAAAAAACCATTGATTTGTTCAAGCAGGTCTAGAGGAAGCCACAAAGACTATTAGAGAGTTGGAGCATCTCTCCTAGATGACAAACTGAGAATTGAGGTTATTCAGCATGGAGAAGGGGAGGCTCCAGAGAGACCTTCTGGCAGCCTTACAGTACTTAAAGGGGAACCACAGTAAAGATAAAGAGGGATTATTTATCAGGGAGTGTAGTGTTAGGAAAAGGAGTAACAGTTTTAAACTGAAAGAGGGAAGGTTTAGGTTAGATATTAGGGAGAAATTCTTCTCTGTAAGATTGTTGAGGCACTGAAACAGCTTTCCTAGAGAAGCTGTGGATGCCCTGTATCTGGAAGTGTTGAAGCCAGATTGGATGCACCTGAGCTCTGAGCAACCTGATCTAGTGGAAGGTGTCCCTGCCTGTGGCAGGGGAGTTGGAAAGAGATGATCTTTAATGGCCTCTATGCTCCTGTGGTGAATGCCTTTGTCCTGAGAAGATCCATATGAAATAGACATTATTCCAGTTTTAGAAAAGTGACTTGCTGAAGGCCATACATGATGTCATGAAAATGAATATCTCCCAAGTCTCAGGTTAGTTCCCAAACCACTCCACCAGCTTTTCTTCTAGGGATGATCACAACCAGCCCACAAATCTGTACATCCACTGGGATTTTTTTCTGTGCTAGGAGATTAGGGAAGCAAAATGTTCTGGATCTGTAAATCCCAACCTGGATCTATCTGTGAAACTAGTAATTTTATAGGTTCTGTTGTAGCATTTAATATTTTTGTGCTTGTAGGCACTATTTACATTAATTTGCTTTCTAACTAGAAAGAACCAATGATCCATAGGACTGTACTAAAAATACATGAAGGAAAGAATGATTTTAAAATAAGTGGGGAAATTAATGATGAAACATGGAATAATTGTCCTCAATATGTCGAACAGTCCCTTGAACAAAACTTCCTGTTACCATGAGAAACAATGCAAGTGAATTTGTCAATTACTCTTAAATTTTTCTGGACAATTAGTACAATCTTCAAGTAAAACTTCAAAGGTTGTAATCTGCACAGTTGGTTTCATTCACTCTGGCTTGTCAATTGTAAGAAAGCTACTCTTTATTTTATACTAAACTACAGCAAACAGATCAAGACCTAGGAAACTGAGAAAATCAATCCTTTATTGTAGCAGTTATCTTCAAATATTGTCTGAAAGATTTCTTCCACAAAAGCCCCATCTGTGTTAGGATTTCCAAAGTAAAAAATGAATGTCTGTGATTGCCAACATCAAGAAAGACTAATTTGTCTATGGAGTGTTGCTAGTCTGTGAGCACTGATGGTGCTGGGACTAAAACACACATAGATTTTCATTAAAGCTGGAATTGTTGCTTATCCTCCTCATCTAAACTAAGTGTCTGCCTTATTTAAATCAGAATTGGGCTGAGATACTCAGTACAGAAACACAAGCATAACATTTAATTTTTAAGACAGCTTTCTGCTATTAATGGCAAATCTTCATGGGAGTCATATGAGAGCGGAGATGTCATTTAAAACTTACTGTTCTTCCATGTCACCTTCAGGCACATTTTGCCAGATCTGAAATCTATAGCAGTGTTGACACTATTCTCTCACTCCAGAGAGAATAGACCATTCAATCCTCCTCCATCACTCAGCAGAGCTGTGACAAGGTGAAGAGAAAAACATCACAACATTTCAGAGAGGCTGTCTTAGCCTTCTTCACAGGATGCAACACATCAGCGCAAAGAAGAGGACGGCATGGTGAGGTACCTCCAGCACATGCCCAGAAGATTATTTTCAAAGTTTTATGTTTGTTCTTCCAGAAATGAATTCCCATTCTATGATGATGGATATTTTCAGTCTTAAAGGTAAGAAACCAGACTATCAGATTACTGGCTACCAGATATGGATAACTGATCGTGTTAACTGTTCCAGCAGCCTGTGATTTTTTGTCTGTGCTTAACTCTGCCTTTCTAGTCTTTACTGCTACAGATGGATACTGGACTGCTGTTCCTAAATGAATTTGGAATAATAGACTCTAGAGATGGAAAAATACCTAATGGTCCATTTTCCTATAGCTGCCAAGTAGACTTTATTAAAAAAAAACACAGGCAAATATCTTTCATGGCAATATTTTACCATGAAATATTATACCCTCTTTATAGTCTGGGTGGGGAAAAGGAGACTTAACAGCTCCTTGGCTTAAGGCTTTGACAGTCTGTAAGCTTGGTACCCAAGAGTCTTCTGGTACCATTCACCTTTTGCTTTGCAGATTTGGAGGACCTGGGAAATTGGATAGGGCAGTTTGTAGTGTCCAACTAATGTGCTGTGCTAATACAGAAGTCCTGAAAAAGGAGTTGGAGAACGTTTGTTGAATCGCAAATGTGAAGCACCCAGTCCCACGAGTTGCTTTGTTTATAACAAAGCACAAGGATTGTACCTTTGCAGGAGTCGCTGCAGCTGTCGGATGTGTTTGCAGCTACAATGGCTGGGTGTGCTTCACTTGGACTCACAGCTGCTCTAAGTGGGCCAAAGGGAGTGCCTTTCTTCAAAATGATCCCCATCTGCTGACTGTCCTACTGCACACATAACTGCACTGCAGTTTTTGAGTTTCCTCAGAACTGACTTCAATATGTGACTCTATAAATCAAGAGTTCCAGCATTCAAAGACATGCATGTTTGTGTGTTTTGGTAAATCTGGACTCTACAGAAGTAACTAAAATACCTCATTTAGGTTATTGAACCTCTAATGGAAAAAAATGCCCTGCAGACACTGCAATGGTTTAATTGGAATTCAATTGCTTGTACTTTTTCAGGCTTTTAAAGAAAAATATCAAAGAATGAACTGTAAAGCCAGATGTATATCTCCAGAGACTTAAATAGTCCAGTTTCCAGTGACATGCTTTAATTCTCCTCCCACTTAGTAATTTTACATTGACACAAGTTCTTTGGATAAGAAAGGGCAACTGACCCCTCTAAAATTACTCTTCTTACATTGAGTTGGAAACAATGAGATCTCACAAAATATGTAATCTCGTTAATTATGAGTGTATCTGCATTAATGCCTTGGAGGTGAGCCAGAGGAAGACTTCAGTCTATGCAGTTTTGCACATGCTTAGGAGCTTAGCCAGGTTTAGGAATTATTATAGGTACAGAATTACTGATGACCAAGCTTTTCCACTCCTTTCCCCATTTTTTCCCCACTCCTTTCCCCACATTGTTACTTAGATTTCAGTTAGTTTAGGGACTCTCTGTTACATTAATGTTTGCCTGAAAAAAATAGCAAACCACACCAAAACCCAGCCCCAAAAAGCCCCCCACCAAAGTCTGGATTTTGGTTCTGAATGTCTTTATTTTGGACAGTCCTTGTGAGAAGAGGATCCTGCTGCAGATGGTTTTGAGGTAATGTACCAGCAGCCACTGTCAGGTCTCCTCTAAGCACTGATGGGCAGACAGAGGGAAAGGGGATCTGTGCCCAGCTGCCTCAGGTCACCACAGACCCCCATTCTCCTAAAGTCCCCTTCTCCCCCCTGCAGTGGGAAGTCAGCTGCTTTATTTTGTGCGGTCGATATCTCTTCTGTCAAAGCAGGACATTGTGCCATGTGGTGCAGGGCTTGGAAGGACCAAAGTGTGCCATATCCTTGTCTCTGAAGGTATCTGCTTTGTGTCAGTAAAACCACTCAGCCCCTAGCAGGAGCACAGCAGCCAGTCTCTTGGGCTGGTGACCTGAGTTCTCCTGGTGGTCTCAGTTCTGGGAGCACGCTGGGCTTATCCAGTCAAGTAAATGGTTAGGGCCTCTATGTATAATGTGCAACACAGCAGTAAGGTGGGGTAGGGATTTAAACCCAAAGGAAATAGCATCTCTTTATATGAATTGGAAGGGAGTTTGAAATGCCAAGGTCCCGTTCTGGTTTCTTTGTGGGCTCACCTTCCTCATTACTATTCATATCTTATGACAAGTGAAGTTTATTGAGACCTTTCATTTTCCTGACTCCTGCCCCAGAAGCAGAAACTCAGGATGAGGTAGGATCTATGCCAGCCTCAGTTTCTTTTCTCTTCTCCAACAGTTGTCATCTGATTATTAACAGCCTTGAAATGCATATTGTAAGATATATATTGGAGAAACAGATACAAAGTATGGTTTCTACTAATGAAACCATATAGTAATAATGATCAACTTATATATATTTATTATGGAAACCATGATCTTTCCTGTTATCATTGGTTTAAAATATGACTAATTGTTTGGAGAGACCAGCAGTTTAGCTGGATGGCTGGCTAAATAATGTAAGTTGTTTAAGAGTGAAATAGTTGGTTCTGATGATAAAATATGCTCAAATATTATTACAGTTGTGTGTTTGCATGAAAACCGAGGGGAAAGGTTCAGGGGGTTTTTTTTGTTTCTTTTTCTGGCTGAGTTCTTGGTTTTCTTGGCCAACAAAATTGTTCCATGTCAATCTGATTTGCAAAGAAATTGTTCAATAGAGACCTGTAACAGCTTACTAGAGCTGTTGGGGTATTTTTGAATTCAGTGATGTTTTGTTAGAGACAGAGGACAGAAATTGCTTTTTTACAAGGGTCTAACTAATAGAATGAACCTATACTTGTTATTAATTCTATGTGCAAGAGAAGAAATTGGGAAACCATGAAATAAAAGGTCATTCATACACATTCAGCTCCATTTCTGTTGTAACAAGGATCTTGGGAGAGGTTGATCTGTCTGTTTTAAGGTTCTATTTTTCCCTTCTTATTATAACTTTGAAAATCATGTGGCAGAGAACAGGGGGATTTGTAATATTATATGTCTTTGAATATTTTGAAAAAGGGTAGTATTTCTCAACCTCTCTTTATTGAAGAATGATATGGTCTTATAAAATCTATGAACCTTTCTGTTTCCCTCTCTTTATTTGGTAAAACGGTTGGTAATAAGTTAGAAAATCTTTGGGAATCGAGCTAATCACTTTGCAAAATCCTAGCTTAATCTTGTAATCAGACAATTTGGTTGTATGTGTTGATAATAAAAATGTCCTTATGCCAGCCAGTAGGTCCTGCCAACACATAAAAACTGGTAGCTGAGTGACTGGCTCCCACTGTTCTCTCCAGCAGGTGGTGATGCTTCTCAGCAAACCCTGTTAGAAGCTGTGGGTTTGCTTGAAACAAGGTGTAATCATTTTACCAGCCACCTCCTGGCATTGTAGAAACCCTGGTGCTCTGTGGACCTTCAGCTGAGAAGCAGAGATGAAAGTGAGCAGAGCTCTGGCCTCTCACTTTTCTTGGTTTTCTCTTCTTTGAAAAGTTTCTGCTTTTGAGCTTCATCTGGACAAGCTGGGGATGCATTTGTGTTGCTTCTGTACCAGGAATTGGGAAGCAAGTCTAATGTTTCCCAAAGAAAGAGGAGAACAATTCTAGAGCAGGAGAACAGTCTTCTTTCCTGCATTTTGCTTGGGAAGATGATGTGCCTGAGCCTTGGAAAAAGGATGAGGAATCTTCAACAAGAGTGTTGAGAAGCATTTAGTATGCTGTTGTCCTCAGGCCATGGGGCCAGCTGCAGAAACTGAAGAAATGCAGATTAACTTGTTCTACAAACCAAAGACTTTCAGGCTGCCTATAGTAACTCCAAGGTGCTTTTTCAGCTGATGGCAGCAGTACCACTCACATAGCTCCCAGTGTAAACTAGAAATCAGAGTTTCTAGAGCTGTGTTCAGAGATCATGTGTTAGTCATACACAGGCTTTATCCAGTCTTTAGCTGCCTCAATGAAACTATCTACTTTCTGTGACTATTCCTATTGAAAAATGAAGTCAAAGTTGTTGCCTGTAGTGTGCTGTAAACTGAGAAGTAGAACTGGAGCTTTGAATGTGCATTTCTACCTATGTCCTGAATATAAGAAGAGCCAAGTCCTGTAAATGAAGTTTACTGCTGTCTCAGTGTCTGAGTGGGGTTAAAAAGGAGGCATTACAGTAACCTACTATTTGGAGTCTGGCATGCTGAGTATACTCATCATCTCTTAATCTGTCCCTGGGTCTGGTTATAATTTGCATCTTGAACAATCGTATTGCATTCTGCATTTGCATTTGTGTTTTCTTTTTCTATTGTTAAACCTGTTTTCATCTTACACGTTTTCCATTCTTCTGCAGCCCATAGCCAGTGATAGATGACAAGGTTCAAATGCAGAAGGTCCATTACATCACCCAGTGTCCATCTCTAAAAGCACAGGACTATTGTTTCTGTGGTCTATTTGCTATTGTTTGGTCCAGCCAATTGCTAAATAGGTCCTGTGTATTCGACAAAGTTTTGCCACCAATAATACCCCACATACCCTTAATTATAACAAGGGGTGCTGTTGAGGGGTGGGAGGTGGTCTCCTATGGTCAGAAAAATTGTCTATTTTTTGATTCTTTTTACTCAGACCAGCTTGGGTACATCGTTCTGCAGCACATTCCATTAACTGGTAAGTCAGACTACATCAGCAGTAGTCTGAGTCCTGCTTGTTTCAATCCTTTCCTCTAGAATACCTGGCAGAAATCGAGGTGGCTATTGGCATTCATCCTCATTAACTCAAAGGTTGTTTTGTTTGTTTCCTGCCTGCATGTTTACAGTCATTCTGGGCAAAGAGGTTTGCAGTTTGCTTCCCCGTGGTTTCAAATTGCAGTGGTTTATCTAGCAGGGAAGCCTGTCCTAAGGAGCTAGATAAGACACTAATGAAAATTATTTGCCTGCAGAAGGAAGGGTTCACAGGCAGTCCCAGAGAGAGAAATCTGCTGGATCTGAGACTGGGAGTGATGCCATATTGAAAATGAGTTAGTGCACATTTATCTTAAATTTTTAAAAAATCTGTAATACAGGCCTAAAACATATATAATTCATGTCAGTTTCAAAATGGTGGGGTTTCTTTTTGTTTTACTTTGGTTTGCTTTTTTTTTTTTTTGGTTTTTTTTTTTTTTTCATGAGGTTAGACTGTCAAGATAATTCTTAATTGGACAATAGGAATTATATTTTAATTATTTTAAAGCAGGTTTCTCTAGTGCCTGAAGGTCTGCATAGCAGCCAATGTCAGTGGAGAGGTTGCCTGCAAGCAGTATACAGCTGTCATAATTATAATATTACCCAAATAGATTCTGCTCATGCAGAAGCATTTTACTCTTAGCTGCATAAAATCGCATACATATTCTCTGGGACAGTTGTTCCTTGGATATATCAGCTGGTTTCACATGACTATTACTCTTATACACTTAATAAGTGGGCATAAAGAGAAGGTCGATTTCTGACAGAGTTCTGATACAAAAGAAATATACAGCTGCACTTTTCTTTCCTGGGAGAGCAGAGTCTTCATTCACAAGGTAGCAAACATAAAAGAATATAACAAGAATCTGTCTGTCAGTCTCCCATGCCTAATACAGGGGTGAGAAAATCCTGACAAAGAGCCAGCTATGAAACTTCCTCACTGAGCCTTTACAAAGTTTATCTAGATCTGCACATTTCCTGTGGGTAATGCAGGCAGCTGTGGGACTGGTGTGTTAGTGTCAGATGGGTGGATGTCTCGGGGCACCTAAGTCCTGATTTCTAGGCACACTTGAAAGGCCATGCTGTCCACCTCAGTTTCTGTCTGTTGTCATGCTTATGGCAGCTGCAGCCGCTCTTTTCAGAGCCCTGCTGATCTCCAAGCACACCTTCCCCCAGCACAGCTGTTTGCTGGCCTGCACACTTATTCTCAGCCTGGCCTTGCTCCTCCTGCACAGCTGCTGGAGGACACAGGGGTTGGGGTGAGCCTGCTTTGATGGGAGTGCTTGTGCAGCAGCCACCACCAAATCCTTGTTGCACATCAGGCAGCACGGGGGTTCGAAGCAGGTTTTTCTCTGTTAAGAGTGACCTCGCTACTGAGATACTGGATGCAATGGGAGGTGAAGAAAAAAGGAAAGATTTTTTCTGTGACAAAGACTTAACTGGGCTTGAACTCTTTTCCTTCAGGGGGAGATTCAGGCTGAGCAGAGAGATATTTTTGCTGTCTGTGGCTGTGGTCCCATTCTGTTCTTCTGTGGTTTCTCCAGGGCAGTGTGAATAACTTCATACTCAGTGTGCTGGTTTCTAGGAATACTCTTCTAAGGCACCTAATTCTCCCCGGGAATTGTATCTCGACTGTCTAATTCTTGGCTGAGGAGTCTGCTAGGCAACAGGAAATCTGCAAATTAAAACATTGCAACATCTAAGTCCCTGGCTCTACCCCAGCTTTGCTGGAGGACCAGTTTTCATCTGTTTGCCTATGAAAAAATATACTCAGATGTATATCATTTCTCTTGCATCATTTAAATGATTCCTCATGTTTCTCACTGGCTATTATTTTTATTACCCACATGCAGTCACATTGCTACTTATTTTGTTCATTGTAATGCAGACAGTAGCACTCTGGTTGCTTGATCCCCTAAAATGTGTGGTGAAGGTCCCACATTAGCAAAAGCTGCTTGAAGTTAAGTGTGTGTAGCCCTCCAGCTTCTGCTATTTTGTGGTAGGAGCTGGACCAACTCATTTACTCAATGCAAGATGGACTGTCCATCCTGATTTACTGGGCTGGATGGCTTCTCCTGTTCCCTAGTCTTTTACTTTTCCTTATAAAGATGTTGGGAGGGACTGTGCCCTGAGTCACTTGCTGATAGCAATCAATATGATGCTAGTCATCTTCACATCTTCTCCCATTTACTGATCACTCCAGGGTCATCTCTTTATCAATCTGAGAAATATTTATCTTCCTTTGCCCACAACATGAGCCCACAGCTCACTAAAAGCAACACTATCCTGGTGTTAGGAGGGAGCTTTGCTGTTAGCAGCATACTCTTTGAGAAGACTGAGTAATCAATGGTTCCATGGCCAGAGCCAATAAAATGCAATGATTATTCCTAGGGATACTTTTTAGTGTGGCCAGAAGTGTGTGTGCGCCCTCTCCTATTATTTGGTATCTCTGTCCTTCCATAACAGTATGACACTCAGGACTAAACAAGATTTTCTTTCAGATGACATGTGGGCAGAAATATGAGAGGGAATCACTGATATTCTTTCTTGTTTTCTGATGTTGACACCATAACCCACATTGCTCTGGGGATCTTTCATCAGCCTTCCACACCTGCATTTTAAAAATCTTACCAGAAAATCAATGTTGATGTGCAGGATTTCTTGGCAATATACTTTTGAAACCTTGGAGTGGGGAGCAGAGCACCTCTGCCTGAAGGTGTTTGGTCATCTGCTACACACAGAATCAGTATTCAAACACTGGCTGACTGCTGCCTCAGTTCTTACCTCTGATGGTAAAGTAAGGCACACCCTGAAGGACTGAGAAGGTATTTTATGGAACCACAGAATGGTTTGGGTTGAAAGGGACCCTAAAGATTATCTAGTTCCATCCCTCCTGCCATGGGAGATAATCTTTAGGGTCCCTTTAGGACGCCTTTCACTAGACCAGGTTGTCAAAGCTGCATCCAGCCTGCCCTTAAATACTTTCAGGGATGGGGCATTCACAGCTTCTCTGGGCAACCTGTTCCAGTGCCTCATCACCTTCAAGGTAAATAATTTCTTTCTCATATCAAATCTAAACCTACCCTCTTTCAGTTCCAGCTCTGCCTGCTTACCTGCTTGCCTGCTTAGTCTGTGGGACACATAGTTTGAACACACACACCTTTACCAGGGAGAACAGGTGCTGATTAAGCCATCTTGTAGGAAAAAAGGGGTTAGAAAGCTTTGTGACTGTGGACTTCAGTCTCCCCATTGCAGCTGTCATCCTCGGGCTCAAGGATTTAATTATCACATTCAGAGGAAGCAGTGGAAGAGGCAAGGCTGTCTCTCTAGGTTGCAAGACCTCTCTGGTGACCATGGAGATGTAGTTCCCACTCTCCTGCTGGGTCAAATCTTTAAGACAGAGGCAGGAACCCACTTCTCCCTCTCCCAGGTGACTGTCACAAATACTTCTTTAGTTCACGTAATACAAGAGAACATGTATATGAGGGAATTCCCTACAGAATGGAGGGAACACTCTGTTTTGGTGAGGTAGGATGTGGGAAGGGAGGAGACACTGAACTGAAAGGTCAACATCTTGCAAGAGGAAGGGAAATCATACCTGCTTATGCTAAAAATATATGCAGCCCATTCATACACAGTGTGACAGTGCAAAGCTGGACCTCTGGTCTGGGAGACAGATAAATTCTGGATTTAGAAGGACTTGTCCTGAGCCACAGGAATAAAAGCTTGTTTACAGTGCACATGGTAAGATTTACTGAGCATTGTCACTATTAATAGCATGAACCTATGTAAGATTTTACTCTTCTCTAGATGACAGTTCCCTGGCCCAGGCTGAGAGCCCTGGACTGTCATCAAGGACTCTGTTATGGATAACATCTTAACAGCATTGCTTCAGATGATTTCTGATTACAGCTCTCTCTTTGTTCCTTCCCAGTTTTCTTTTCCCAAGTCTGCTCATTTCCACTCTGCTTTGCCCTGTTCCTCTGGCTGTTTGGCTGCCAGATTTCTAGTCTGAGTGTATTCTGCCCTGTAATGTAAGCACTGCACCCAGGGCCAGCCATGAGATCTCAAAGAAAGTAAAATGTCAGGCTCCCACTTTGGTGGCACCATCAGCATCCCCAAGGGGAAAGGGAGCCACTGCCTCTCCAGGCCAAGAGGGGAAAGTCTGGCCCTGCATTTGTGTACCAGAGCTGCAGGCTCCTGGCTACTGTCACTGAGTGTTGAACCAACCAGGGGAGCTTGACAATACACATTGGCAGCTGGTCTGCTTCAGAAATTGTGTTAGATTTAAGGGTGAGGAAATTCCTTCATTATTGAAATTCCAGCAGTCAGCAGATTTCATATGCTAATAATATTTGTGACAACAGGGAACCTATGTGGGGATTAAAATGAGGCTGGAGGTAGAATTAACCCAAATTCCTGGCCTTTGTCAGTTACAAATAATGCTGCACTATTGAAGTTTTCATCTTAAGGATTTTAAGAATCACAGCACTATAGCCAAAGGTGATGGGAGCAACTTTGCATTGCCCTACAAATTCAGCTGACTAAACTGGGAGGTCAAGCTGCATAATTAGATTTAATCTTTTCACAGAGTGGTGTGTAAAGTGCATTAGGAGAAATGGTTTCATTTCAGATGCCATCTAAAGCAACTGATTTTGATAATTGGACAAATGCTGAGCCAAAGGCCTGGATTTTTGGTTTATCAGCAGTTATTTGCTACTTCATATGCAAATTTGATAATATAATGAGTGTTGAGACCTAGTTTGTCCTGGAGCATATGTGCAGAGCTGGCTGACCCCAAGGATACAGGATACGTGCCTCCAAAGGCATCAGGGGCACGCTTCATTTACTTTACATAAATCTCAGTCTTTAGCGACTTGAGAGAGAGCACTCAAATACTTAAATGAACATTATTCTTGAACATGAAGTTTTAATAGTGCACCTTTTAAGTTTGTCATCAACCTGTATAAATTTATAGCAGATGAGACTCCGTGCACAGTGCGTTAACTGCTTTGAAGTGAAAGCCTGTTCCATGGCTGAGGAGTCCACCCTCAGTTCACTAGATCCCAAAGTAATCAACTCCCCAGCTAGAACTTGCTGGGAGAAACTAATGATGAGCAGGATGGATAAAAGTATTCCTACTGCAACTGTCTGTATACATGTTAGGAGCAACAGCTTCAGCTCCCATGATAATTTTGCTTTTAGCTTTCTGTCAGTATAATGAGGAAAGAAAAGTCTGGTTTTAACTACAGCATTAATTTTTTAGGCTAGATGTTAGTTGCATGTCAAAACTGAAATCTTTGTTGGTGGATGTGACATATTCACTGGACACATTTGAAAGCCTTAGAATTCAAAACAATACCAAAATAGTTTAACTATGTATGAAGTCAAATATACTTTCAATAGCATGAAATGTGTAATAGAGCCGCTTCTGGTTTGATTTCAAAACAACCAGCTTTTGTTTTCTGTCTGAAACCGCACACCGTTGTAGTTGGGTGACTTCCTCACAGGGTAGGATGGAAAGGAGCCATGGAAGCATAAAAATCCCCTTGCAACCTCCTGTGAAACAGCCAATAAAGGAAATCCAAGCATGGATGATCTTAGGTGCTTCTCTGTCTGTAGTGGGACACCTGTGGGGCCAGCCGGGACCGGGAGCATGGATGCATCCCTGGAAGTGCCTGTCCCCGAGTCACTGCAGCAGCTGAGCTGGGGCTAAATTGGAAACAGAAATACATTGTCATGTCACCCGGATGCTCTGCCTCCAGCCAAATGGTAGACGGAAAAAAATGCTACCAGATGTTCTTATGTTATTAATATTGTTATTATTGTTATTATAAATAATATTCCATATTGGCTGGCGTTCAGTCCTAGCCCATCTGGAGCACACATGCTTGGGAGGAGAGCCCCAGCAGCCTGTGGGTTCCCCAGTTCCCTGCACACCTGTAAAAGAGGCTGGGCAGGCCCCCCTCCCTGTGCTGGAGGATGGAGGATGGAGGGGCTGCCGTGTGACATGGCGCTCCCTGGCCCACTCCCCTCCCTCTCTCTGCTAGCTCTGCTGTCATTCCAGCAGTGCTGCCTCAGCCAGGCCTTGTTCCACTTCCCTCTTTCCATCAGGGTGGGATTCTTTCCCCCACAGCTCTGTTTTGGGAGCTTTGTATCCACATGCAACCCTGGGTTTACATGATGAAGTCAAGTTCTGCTGATGTTCCTCTCACTGGACATGTTGCAGTAGGAAGTGCCAGCCTGATATTCCCATGGTCTGAAGCACCTCTGGCCAAAGAGGCTAAGGTGCCACTTCAGTGAAAAGTTCTCAGGCTAAACCTTCCTATCTAATGTTACACTAGAAACTCTTTAAAAATATTTCTAACTGCTCCCACTCCACGTTACCAAAAAAAAGGACTGGCTCTGTAGGTGAATATGGAGAGTATGGCATCACTCCAGTGTGAGTTTCACCATAAACTTTGGCATATTCTCTGTCTCAAGGGTGCAGCAGCTACCAAGCACTGTATAACATAAGTGCCAAACTATTTCTGGAGTGGAAATTATCCCATTATACCCATTTAGGCCATCTGTCTAAGAATACAGGAATGAGAAAAAAATTACTGGATGAGGCGATGACAGTGGTTCATTAAAAAATAATAAAATACTAGGATATTAGTAAGTGTGGCATACTGGTATGTGTATATATCTAAGCTGAGGAAACAGAGATCCAGTATAAATAGATAGAACTTTATAAATGGACTTCTGTGGTCACACTAGTTGTGCAGTAAGACAGTGTATTTTTATTTATTACATTGTGGTGACATACAGAATTGGTAAAGCACTTTGCAGGGATACATGACGATGTTGTGTCTGTCACTAGATGCTTGCAGCCACCAAAAAGTGAAGTGCAATCCTCTGAAGGTCACATTTGCCTGAGAGGGCTGTACACACAGAATGTGTCCCTACATGCAGTTCTGTGCCCAGGCAGCTGAGGGCCCAGCGCAGCTCTCAGTCTCCCACCATGGGTCACAATTCTCAGCTAGGGGAGCACAGACCCACCTGTGATCCTTGTACTCTTGGCTAGAAACAGGAGGTGTGCAGATTTTGGCAAAGGACAATGCCGACAGTGGCTGGAGAGTCTTCTCCCAAGGGCAAACCTGGACCAGGGACATCCTGGCCACAAGAGCCAGCTGTGTTCTGGGTGAAATCTCAGCTGTTCTGCACACAGGAGCTAGCTACAACCACCACAATACCAGTCATCACATCTGCCTTCACTTGTTTTGGGTCTGTATTGAAGAAATTCCTTCTTTCAGTAATGATCATCAGTCTTTATCCCACTTAGAGCAAGGCTCATCCTATGCAATGAGACGTCCACACAATCACATTTTTCTGGAGGGCATCTCCTTTTCTGGCTGAAGGGTTTGTCCAAACAGAACAGAAGAGTTTTATGACACTGGCCAGGGGTTTTCTGTCCATGACTACATGGAGATGTTTGGGCTTTTGAAAATGCAAAAATTGTAGGGAAAGGGTTGGGGGCATGCACAGCCTCTCCATGCACACCATGAACTTCCCTAGTAGGTCATGCAGGTGCTGCCAGGCAGAAATCCCCCTGGGAGTAGTGGAGGTCCTCACAGGTCTGTGGCTGCAGACTAAGACCTTCATTCCTCTACAGGCTAGCTTGGTATTTCTTCTTTCCTGCCATGCCCCTCCTTTTCCTTTTGCACCCCTGGGGAACAGAATCAACCAAGGATATATTGGTGGAAGTGGCTTTTTCAGACACCTCGCATTCCTCAGCACGCCGCTGGAAAACAAAACCCGGGCTAGTCTGAATCCATAACGAAACAGCAGGAAACCTTTTCTCTATGAAATCAACAAGGCATTGCCACTGATGTGAATAAGTCACAGACTTCATGCTCGGCACTTGAGAGACATCCACTCATCCTATGGAAAAGAGAGAAGCAATTAGTCTAAATTGTGGGCAAATGAAAAGATAAGGGTGTTTTCCATCTCTTTCTTTCCCCACTATTTTGGAACCCAGGAGTTTTCTGCCCTAAGTGGAAAATAAGGATCGTTTCTGTATTCAGCCTTTTTTTTTTTTTAGACGCTTATACATCTTGCTAATTAGCTGTAGAAATCATAAAAGCTCAGCATAATGTTTTAATCATAAGCTCCTCAGGAGGACACTGATGTTCATGTTGTTCCCTGGATCCTCATTTCCATGTACAAATTACTGTGCCCATAACACTTTGGCAGCTTGTCTCTCATGCCAAGGATATTTTCCACAGAATTATTATTTCAGTAACTAAGCCACAAGCTTACACCTGCAAAAAATAAAAATAAGAGAATAGCAACATGCAGTGGAAGGTCCTTCCTCCTTCTACTGGTGGAATATTAAAGCTTCTTCAAAGTAATTAAACACAGGTTTCAAGTCTAAAGCCTGGCTGGCAGATCAGTGAAACAATTTTCTCGTTTCCAAGAAGCTAAAGAAAAGTTCCCCAGTCAGCAGCTGAGGAGGACAGGAATCCATAAGCAGCAACTTAGATACTAGTGCTAAAACTCTGGGAATTTCTGGGGCAACAACAGGTCCAAGGCATCATGGACACAGCTGTGAAATCAAACCTCGCTTGAATTCTTATCCCAATCACCATAAACGAAGTCAGCATCTGCTAAGACACTGGATAATAATAGCTTGCTTAATTATTCATTTTGCCTGTAATTTATTCCAGATCAACTTTCCTAGTGGCAAAGAAGGAGGGTATTTTCCAGTTCTTTTATGTTCCTGTGATTAGTGAATAATGCCCTTGGTGTATGTGCATGCATCTAATTTTCACTTTTGACTTTAATGCAATTTAACATCATCAAAATAAATATTATTCTTCACTTTTCCAAATTTTGTTTCAGCGCTTGTAAAGTAAATATTTTGCTTAAGAATGTGGAAAGCCTGTGCCTGCTTACTGAAGCTCTGTCTGAGGGGGAGAAGGAGACAATCCCTCTATCTCAGCAGCTCAGGATCACACAACAGATGATGGTGCTTCTTTCAAGGCGGGCAAGACTATCCTAATCTGTGGCAGAGGAGCAGGGTGGTTGTTCAGGGATACCTGCTTTAGCTGCTCTGTCAAATTTGCCTTAGATTCAGCCCAAATAGTAAAGGATGAAGGGATTAATGGGATAAAAGCTTTTTTTTTTTTTTTTACATGAATTGTCAAATTACACTCATCTTTGAACCACAAGACATCAGTCACATTCCTTTACTGTCTTCATGCTGACAATGTCAGTCAATGTATTTCTGAGCAGCTCAGAGCTCCTGTGCTGGCCATGGCTGCAGAAAACTGAGCTGAGCCAAGCTTGACCTTTGGAATCCCCCACCTTTGCAGTGGCGTGGCTGAGGTGTCACAGGCCTATCGTGGTGATTTCTTGTACACCTAAGACTGTTTGCTGGTGGTGAATATCACGGTTAAGAAGAATATCTTGGTTTGCAGCTGCAATGGAAATATAGAAATAATGGGAATATGGAAAGCACATAGGACATGGTCTGCTCTGAGTGTGTGACTCTGGCCAATGTTGGGGGAGGCTTAGGTGAGTCATGAGAAGCTCTGACTACTCCCTTGGTCAAACAAAAACACCCCTCAAGATAGATGAGTTACATTTGCTAAAAAATTGGATGAAAAAGTCACTGATCATGAGTTTCTGGTTAAGTCTTATTTTCTGAGCTATTTTCAAGCAAAAGCAAAAATTGAAAATTGGCAAACCTACAAGATCAATAGGGTTTACTTAAATGACTCACCAATTAGCATGTCTGTGGCTTTTAGTAACATTGTATTCTTGCCAATCACACTGGTTTAAACTTTCCCTCATATATAAATTACACACCCAGATTCATGACTCTCCTCTCCTCTCCTCTCCTCTCCTCTCCTCTCCTCTCCTCTCCTCTCCTCTCCTCTCCTCTCCTCTCCTCTCCTCTCCTCTCCTCTCCTCTCCTCTCCTCTCCTCTCCTCTCCTCTCCTCTCCTCTCCTCTCCTCTCCTCTCCTCTCCTCTCCTCTCCTCTCCTCTCCTCTCCTCTCCTCTCCCCCTTTTTTCTCATTTTTTCTTTTCTTTCTTTACTTTTTTTTTTTCTCCTCCTCTCATCTGCTCTCATCTCCTCCTGTCTCCTCTTCTCTCACTGAATTTTCTATCCGATATCTCTCCACTGATTTTTTTTATCCAATATCTCCAGGGAAATCTGTCTGTCCAGCAGGTGAGAAGTGTGTTTTGGGGACAGATGCCCTGCAGCACTGGTTGCATGAGGACTCAAACAGAGATTAAGGAGAAATCACCAATTTCCCTATGAGCTGTGTAACCACTATTATTTCAAGTTCAGTGGTCTGCAGGGAGTAAAGGGTCTTAATAAATGCATTCTTTAAAGGATCAAATGTGGTCAACACTGCTCTTCTGTGTTGCCACATTTCTCTTCACAGAGAAAAGCAAGGCACAATTCTTCCCAAGAATATTTCTGAGTTTCACATTCTCTGAACCTCAGAGAAAAGAAAACACAGTTCTTATCTTATTTGCTGTGCCTGAGTTGTACCAAAGTAGAATGCAATATGGAGATTGCCCAAAGTGGTGGTGTTTTGTCTCCTTGGCCTATCGGGGCCAAGCGTGTGTGTGTCAGGACTGTTGGCTGACAGTCACAAGATTCTGTGCAGTGGTGTGCAGAGTTGAGTGCTTGACAGATTCAATTTAGATGTAATGTAAAATAGTGTAATATAATATAGAATAATATAGTATAATATAATATAGTGTAATATAATATAGAATAATATAGTATAATAAAGTAATTAATTAGCCTTCTGATAAGTTGGAGTCCTCCTCACCATTCCTCCTTCGTTGGGGCATTCCCTGCAAATACCATACTCCTGTCTCTGAGTGTGGCTGGTAGAGCAAGCCTGTGAATGTTTTGGAGTTAGCCCTAGCTCTGCCGTCTGTACTTTGTCCCCTTGTGGCTCCCAGAGGCTGGGGAGAGAAAGGTGCGGAGGGTAGCTGGCCTCTCCACCTGGGTGGCTGGGCTGGGGCCGGCAGGCTGGCCGTGCGCAGATTCACTTGCACCGAGTCTCAGATCGAATGTAAATTCCCAGACTGAGCTGAAACATCTGCAAATAGCTCGGAGCTTTCATGCAGGCCTGTCCCTGTTCCTGACTCCTTGTGCGTCCATCCGTTCCATTGGGCTTCGCTGCCCAGGCGAGCGCGCTGTGGGCACGGGGTCCTCCAGGACGCTCCCGTTGCTTTCTCGCTGGCACACGAGCACTCAGCAGCCTTTCTCTGGTTTTGTGGGAGGGGATGGAGCCGCCAGAAGGCAGTGCCCGTGCTCCGGGCCCGTCTGGCCCGGGACAGTGGGCATGCAGGCCCAGGGCTGCGCTGCCTCACTGGGCCCTCACCGGGGCCGCCGGCGGCTCCTCAGGGCGGGGAACCCGATCTGCTGTCTGAGCCCTGAAACACGCCACATTTGTTGACCTTACAGGCACAATGCAAACCACATTATTCCTCATAGGCTTTTGCAGAGGTTATGAGCCTGGGGAACATGTGGTTAAAAGGGAACTAGGCCGTGTATCTGCATAGGTTTATTTTATTTTTTCCTTTCCCGGTGCAGCACGTTATTTTATTTGCTACAAAGTTGCCTTTGGCAATCAGATGGACACTTTTCTGCACGTGAGAAATCTAAAGAAATTAAAAGCCTTTGAGGGGCTTAAACACCATCTTGTGTTTAGCTAAGATGAAGCTTAACAACAAGCCAGACTAAGATGAGTTTATACACAGGCACATAAAGCTCCAGGGTGGTCTTAGTGGGTCTGCTGAATCCGCCCTTCATCTGCAGCGCTCCAGCCGTGTTTCCTGCCGTGAGTTTGCACAGGTGTCTGCATAACTTGGCTTCCAGTGCACTTATTTCTTGTGATGAGACACCAGACTGAAAAAAAAATCACATTACACCAGCTTAGCCTGAGATCAGTTTGCTGGACTGACAGTCAAGGGAAAACCTTTGGTGAACTGTGCACATCTGACACAAGAGTGGGGAGGTTGTCAGGCTCTGGACCCCTCAGGACCATTTTTAGAGATGTGCTTTCCAGGTCTGACCTGCCCTGAGCATGACATAAGGGAGCCCACACAGTGAGTCAGTGTTGGAACCGAATTCCTGGCGCTCAGTCCTCTGCTCGCTCTGCTAAACCACACTGAGATTAAACCAACAGAGGCAAAGAGGGAGCCTGGATATAAGGGAATTTAGCAGGGAACCTGCCTTGACTTATTAATGGAAACTTTTGAAAACAGGCAGCAGCAGTAATTTTATTATATTTTTTTCCCATGCTGAAACAATTTGTGTGCAGTAGAGTCATTCCCTGGAAAAACATTTCTTTAATTTATCTTCTTTAATTATCACTCATCTTTAGCAGCATCTGGTTCTGATATTTTATTAGAAAGTTTGCATGTTTAAACCAGGCCTGGGTGGTATTTCATTTTTTCTTGTTTCCATTTTCTACTGTGCTGGTACTTCCTGTGGTGGGAAGAGATTGGCTTTGCTTTATTTCACAAGGTATAATAAATCATATGGCCATTCTATTTAACATCATTATTACCATGTAGGCATGCTCAGAGACATATCCTGCAGATTATGTGGTGTATTTACTTGAGGTTAGAATGCCAAGCACTACAAACAGCAGACTGGGTTCCTGTTGTGAAGAGATGCATGCTGCTTATGGCAAGATGTACTTTCTACTCAAGATCTTAGCATTTGACTGGTGGTGCTGAACAGCTTATGATGTCCAAAACAAAGACTGATTTTTGAGAGGACTCCTTAAAATTGGGCCCCTGTAATATTTCTCAAGTTGTGCTTCCAAAGCATGAGGTACTTGACATCCAGCTCCCTGCTGAGATTTTAAGCTGTAGTTTCTATGAGGAATTGTGGACAGAAGAAGATTGATGCTCTTGTCTGCCACTTCTTCCTTTGTTAGTAGTGCTTTTTGAGACTAGGTCCCTGCTAAGGGACAAGGTGCTGCTCAGGCTAAGATTCACAAACCTTTTGTTTCTGCTGCTGATTCTTTCTTCAGTTAAATGTCATTTTATGATCATATATGACCTTCTCTAAAATAACTCACCAGTGTTGCTGGTGGATTGGTGAGAAATCATCTATCAGACAAAGATTAATTCAACTGTAACAAGAAGATACCTGTTTTTCAGAACCGGAGAATAATGTCTTTAAGAGAATTGCAGATAGAAACTATCACCACTTTATCTCAGAAAGGATTAAACTGAGATCATGATATCAGGTATTAAAGGAGAATTTTAGACAGAAATAAAGAAGAGCAGATGTCAGTTGAAGGTTTTCAGCGCCTACCTTTTATATTGCATTTTCCTTCCTGTGACATCTGCTTACTTAACATGTGGTGTATACTTAGTTTGTGGTCTGCCTGTTTTCCCTATCGTGCAATGTTTTCTTCTGGTTAGACAGAATTATGGTCTGTGTGGTAAGGGGAAATTAAATATGACCTAGCAGTCACTTGTCCTCTTATACATAAGCCAGTGAGTCTTTGCTGTTGTCCAGCAAGGGCTCTGTCCTTTCTTACTGGTGCACAGCTATAATGCCCACAGGAGCCTTGATGAAATTTCATCCAAATTAGCAGTTTGGTTTTGGAAGAGAAGAACTGCTGGTCTTGAAAGGCAACATGGACAAGGCAATGCTGTGCAGATATGGCTCACATGATCATGAGCAGGGCATGCATTAACTTCCAACTGCCCTGGAACTGGAAGACAGGAGCTGAGCAGACTTGGCACATACTCTATTGCAATGTAATGCAAAATCACTAACAGGCTGATAGGTATAGTATGAATTTAGGTGACTTAAATTCACCTAGTTTACATATTTGCAGTAGAGCAGAGGATACTAGGCCCTGGCAAAGTGCCATTTTCAGCACCAACAGGCAGTGCTTTCTCCAGGTGGTGAGAGCTTGCCCCATGGTGTCTGTTCAAGCCCTCGGACAGCAGGACTGGCAGCACTTCTGCCCTTCTGGTGTCTGATGGGCCACACAGCCCACAAAGGAAAAGGACAGGTTGGCTCAGACACCAGGCACTGTCTGATGCTCTCAATGGCATGAGACATAGGGCGGTGACAACTGCCAGTGTCTGAACTGTGGGGTTCACATCCATAGTTTCAGCAGGGTTTGTCACTAGAAATGGGATCTTGGCTTCACCTTGACCAGCTGGGGCACATTTCAAGAGTCTGGGTCTCAACTTTCTTTGAATTGTGAGGGATAGTAATACAGGGAGGAAAGGTTTCACCAAAAGCCATGTTTAGATGCCTGTGGACTTTCCCTCAAGGATAGTGTGACAAATCATGCCCACAAAATGTCAAAACCACTCTCTCAAAACTATAGTATTGTTTCCTTTTCCAAAAGCGTTTACAAAATGAGCAGTTCTTCCCCATTCTCCAAATTATCCACAGCTCTGCCCCTTTGGCAACTGAGGCAGGTCTCTGCTTCTGCAGACACTACAGCGAGTGCCTGTGTCTCGGTCTGGTGCTCCTGAACAGCTCCCCAAGATCTCCTTGGCTCTGAAAAGAGACTCCTGCTGATGCAGCCAGAGTTCATTTGTGCTTCTCGCTTGTCAGACTTCTGGCTCTGTCCTTCCCAACCAGTTCAGTAGGCCCTGCAGGAAGCTGAACCAGACTCCTGGGAGCCCATGACTTTCCCATTGTCCTGTGTTAACTGCAGGGCTGGCTGAGTTCAAGTCATTTTTCTTCCTCTCTGATTGTTTTCCTTACAGTCTGCTATTAAGCATAACCCAAATTTTTGTGCAATAAACCGTTATTAGGCCAGTGCACACTGTTAAAATTATTATGGGATAGCTCTATGTCCATCACACCATACATTAGCCTGCTAAATATGCAACAGGCTGCTCCTTGTCCATCACATATACACATGATCCCAGGACATCAACCTGTGGTGCAGCACAATGAGCATAGAATGACACCTGCCCTGACATCTGTGCTCTTCTGGTCAGACTAAGCAATCTATGGCTTCAGGGATGTCTTCTAAAAGGTCCTATTATGAAGATTTAAACTGAGGCCATGTGGCAATGCTAAGGTTTGGTCTTGGCTGTTTTTATCTTGTTTATTGGTTTTGGAACAATGGTGAAGAGATCACCCAGCTCTGAGGCCAAGTATGAACAAGCAGCAGCTCAGTTTAATCAAGGATGTAGCACAAAGGCAGTGGAAGGTTGTCTTCATTTATCCAATGGACTGTATTAGACAGGGGACATCAGAGTGTCATTGCAGTGACTAATGAGTGTAACTGTTTTATCCAAGTAAGGAGAAAAACACATCTCCAGACTCTTTGCTGGATCTTAGCAGGTAACTGAAAAAAGAAAATGCACATGGAGACTAAAGTGCTCTTCATCTCTAGTTGAGTCCCACTCCTGCTTCCTTCTGGGAGGATGGTCCATTTTTTGTGGAGGTAGTTTTATGGGGAATACGTAGACAGGAAGGCATTATGGAAACAATAGCAATTCCACTCAGGCTGAAAAGAACCTGGCCTCTGACCCAGAGGGGACAAGAACTGCTCCAAAAACATTCCTTCTGTCCCAGCTACCCCATCTTGGGGAACAAGAGACTTCATCTTCCTGGGATACCAAAAAAAAAAAACAAACTTCTTGCGTGGATAAAGCCACTGAAATAGAAGGGGAAAAAAACCTCCCTCAGAAAGGTATAAAATCACCATGAAATTATCAAGCTATATTTCTTTGTTTCTGTGCTGTGTTCTTTGTCTGTCATGGATGTAAACTTGGCCTTGTGGTTGAGATGGCAACAGCTGTAAACTTCAAAGAATAAATTCCTCCACACTTTTTTAATAAGCGTCGACCCTCATCAACAGACAATCTGCATGGTTCAGCTGAGTTTCTAATTGTCCAGTACTTTCATGCACGAAGTACAAGCTATGGTTTCCCAGGCTTGTTTTAGGGCACAGCACTCACCCATTAGAGGGAAATTTTTCCATATTGCTCACTGACAGGATATGGAAGGAGTGAATATTTTGCTGGAAAACCTGGGGTTATTCCCTAACAAATTGAGTGTGGTATCTGTGGTTTGGCATGAACATCAGCACTAATTTATCTCACTGTAGCCCAGAATCACCGCGGGCTATCTGACTGCTTCAGCCAACACATAGGAAGGTTAGTGCACGACTTCCAGGTATTTTTTCTCTTGTGTTCTATTGATTAATTCCCAGGAGTATCCTAGAACTGACCCTTAGTAAAGCACACAGTCCTCTATTGCTCTGCTTTTTTTCCCCAGCCATTTTTAGCCTTTCTATGCCTGAAATTAGGTGGAGAAAGGAGTAAGTCAGGCCAGAGGACCCTGGCTCACTTATTTGGCAAGCACCTGTTTTTACTGTTGAACTTTCCTTCTCTTTCCTTTCCTTTTAATAATTTTTCTCTCTTAAACCTAAGTGATTGGGTGCTGCTGAATCCTCATTGTATTGCATTTGGGTCTTGGATCACACTTTTACAAAATTTGGGAAGAGCCTTCTATGCCCTGGGCTTCCAGAAAAAATAACAAACAAAAATAACTTTTGCATTAAATCTGAATGATTTGACTTTGTTGAGGCTGACTTCAGGATCATAATTCCTGATTGGTGTCTAATCAGTGCCATGGCCTGGATTTGGGAAGTTTGTGAATACACTGAAAAGCCATCAGAATCCAGCTGCCAGCCCACTGATGTACTGAGATACTTATTCTTGTGTCAATAGCAGTGGATTTCTTTTTCAAAGGGGCCACTTCCCACTTCTTCCTTATCCTCTTCTGACTATTCTGGACAAAATAAAGGCACCATCCTTAGCACTGGGCATCTGATCCTAACAACCAGTACTTATCTTTGTAACTGATAATAGAAATATAGTTTATAGCTTCAATAAAGCATCTTTGCAGATAATATATAGGTGAGCTTGGGGAACCCAGTCATTTGAAAGGCTGGTAGTGTGCTTTGAATTAATTTCCTTGCCTTACTATCCCTTAACATATCCGTGGCTTTACCTTATTAGAGATTTCTGAGAACAAATTCAACATATACTATCAGCTGTACTTAGTTTGCCTCATACTGGCCCATGGAATAAATGGCTTCTTGAGATCCCTTCCAGCTTTGTTTCTGGGACATTTATGACTCTCACTTTACTACGACACACTATGAAAAATATTACCCTGTGTTTTACATATGCTGCCTGTGAGGCTGTTTGTTCAATCTGGACCCCTGTCCAGGCAGGACACCTCTGGCTGTCTCCAGTCTTTATATGTGGAATGTCCTGCAACTCAGATTGCATATTTATGCCTGCTGGACAGTTGTCTTTTAGTTGTTTTCTCTCATTTTGGATGCCCTCTTATGCATTTCAATATGCAAAATCAGCTTCTTATTTTCCTGGTTCTCTTTTTAGTAGCTGCAAGGTGTCTTGTAGGTCAGTTTGATAGTGCTGAATGAGAAAAAGGGAAAGCTTTCATGCAGGGCTCCTTAATTTCTCTGAATGTAACCATGTCTGGGGATCCACCTCTGCTATTTTAGGCACTAATAATTGGATGGATTGTTCAAAAATTCTGCTTTTATTTTTATGGATCGTTGAGAGCCTGTACTGATGCAGTAAGGCTGCACAATGGCACGAATAATTGCTGTGTCGATTGACCTGAGTTTCCATGTGGGATCAAGTAAAAGTCTGGAGGGTTGCTTTGGATCTATTCTATGGATCAAGATAGAGATGTTGGGATTTTTTTTCCCCAAGTTGCACCAAAGTCCTGGACAAATTCACAGAAGGTGTGTTTAAAAGGCCCATTCAAGAATATCTGTTCCTAAGGAGAAACATCTCCTTAGGTTGATGTACTTCTGAGGACACACTCGGTCACTGTAGTATCCACGATGTCTCATTTACTGAAATTCTAGAATTATCTCCAAGGCATGTAAAAATATTAAATTTGTCTCCAAAATTACTCTAGTTTTGAATACCCTAATTTTGTGGGAAATTGTTTCATAGGGATGTTTCGGCTTATGTCTAATAATTTTTATTGCTATTTGGTAGGGAAGCCAGATACCACTGT